>NC_069141.1:7497500-8887500 GCF_943734755.1 Anopheles moucheti | reverse complement strand
AGTTCGAGTCATTTTTAGTCTTATTTTGGCTAGAAAGAGGCTTCAAGAGTCCTCCGGAAGAGATAAGTTATTTCAAATGCGAAATCGGGCATAACATTAGGAGACGAAGTAAAAATTCTTGGACGCGAGATGCCTACCGTTCGCGTAAAAATTGGGAAAGCTTGGACGGAAACTAAGTATGAAAAATGGATTAGATCATGTCCATTCTTAAAGTTTCTTTGTCAAAAGTACAAAGCGAATGGTAATTACCAAATCATAAACTAATTATGTTTTCTTCAGCCCTTCATCACAAGTCATGAATCTTGTAAGGACCTCCTCACAATACTGGTCCCCGATCCAGATTAACACAGTAGGTTAGCTCACCTGTGGTGGAATGTTTCGAGATAAAGATACCGGCCATATTTACGGGAATGTAGATACAGCAGTTTGTGGAGCAGTCTGCATGACCTGAACAATCTTGAAAAACTCCCGCCGGGTTGCTTGACGGTGAACAGCGTATAAAACGCATTATTAGTTCAGCGCATAAAACCGGCTCGCTGGAGTAATAATTGTCGAACTATTCCTCCTTTCGTTGCCGTGATAACGACCACCTGAGGTTAACTTTGGACCAGAAATGGAATGGAATTCTGAGCGAGAAGATGGAAATCGATGGTACCGTGTACTGTTAGCTACGGTATTTATGAGGTAACTTTAGTGTTGTTGAAGTTAATGCCACACTGCTACTACATGTTGCCGAAAAAATGGAATGATCAGCTGGAAGTTCTCAGCTGCAAACTCTTCGAAGAGGGGAAATTTGGTTAGAGGAATTGGAAAGCAAGTTGGTGATGGAAGCAAATGATCTTAAAAACAAATGCGTTTACTATATTTCTACTATCTAATGTGTTCCTGTACGTGCGGGATTGTGTAAGGATCCTGTCATTGTCATCTAGTGCCATTCGATTCGCTATAGAGCACACAACAAAACACATCCCTCGTGGAGGTGAAACAGTGTTTGTCGGTGGTTGTCGTGTCTGCTAGTTTGTACTGTAGTCTGGGCAGTTGTGGGAGGGGAAATAATTTAGATCATTGTACTGTTTGGTGTCAAAACCATAAGGAACAGAAGAAGATAACTTAAATAAACCGATAATAAAACCCTTCCACAGTCCTTCGCAAGTGTGCGTGGGGAGAATACACAGCGGGAGCAGCGTGAAAACCGAAACGTATACTTCTCACAACCTCAGCGTGAGGCATGAACTTAATCCCATTCCACACTCACACACACACATACAGCAATTAGCACACACACATATCGGAAAATGCGCAAGAAAAATAAAGGTATACGTATATATACATATAAACACACACACACAGCGTGAACCGAATGTAAAACTGCACACCTTGAAGGGAAAGAAGCGGCCTACATTAGAAGAGAAAAGGGTGTGGTGAGAAGGCAAATTAAATACAGCAGCAGGGATATTAAACACAGAATGTGGCCAACACCAGGTCCCTAGATTCCCTCCCCCCCTTCCCCCACCGTTTCTGGCGTGGAGCTGGTGTGCAGTGTGCGGTAGTAGTGAGAAGGAATTTCTTTTCTTGTTACAAATAAATTTAAAATCGGAAACAATTATAACAACAAAAACCAGGAAAAACAACTGATCATAATACGGAAAAAGCCACGACACATAGTTTTAGGAAGGTAATTTCGAGCGAACGTTGGTAGTACATTTCCCGACACGATCGAACAAGCGGAAAATGTTGTCCATTGTTTTCGCACATGAAGCATACGGATCTCATGAATGGTGCGAGGAAATGTTTCCGTTTATTCGCCGTCTTGCACTAAAGTTAGTTATCGACCCCACTAGCTACTATATTCCACATCCAGATACAGATATACGGATACAGCCAACGGATACACGGCAAAGTAAGGTAGAAACGGTTCGTAAACGCAACAAATATTCAAAACTCATCAGCAAAAGTATACGGAACGGAAGAGGAAACAATACAAACAAACAAAACAGGAAAATGATACAAAAGAAAAAAAAACACACGCACATCGAAATCGGAATCGGAATACAGATTCGACATCAACGGAAACCACATACAAAACGAAAGAGATAAAGTAAATCTGTGTCATACCAGGTGTTGGGGGTGTGCTACCTCGTGATGGTTCCGCACCTGGTACTCCAGATGCTCCTAAATTACCGCTAGATGATGATCCCTTACTTGTATATAGCTTGGATGAGCGGGCCGCCGATGCCTGGGGAACGAGGAACGAGATCAGTGAAATTTCCCGCTGCGGTTCAGCACCTCGGCGACACTTACCTGCATTCGTATGTGTTCTAGCTTAACGGGACTGGGAATGAATCCCACTTCACAGCCTTCTTTAACCAGTCGCCCAATCCACCAATTATTGTCGTATTTCTCCTGCAAAACATCACGCAAAGATCGTTGGTCGTGATCAGTACGAAGAAGCGCTAATGTAGAGGTGATCGGATGGAGAAAAAAAAACAAACAAACGCCTACCTTGATATGAAGAAAATCTCCCACCTCGAACGATACTGCACTGCCGTGCACCGGCGAATCGTCATCCAAACTGCCATCGTACGAAACATTCGTCCTCACAGCAAATGCAACAGGTTTACTCTGGTGGGCGAAAAGACACATTATAGGGAGGAGGTGGCGGGCGTGTTGTTGGGGAGGTTCAGGGTGGTGATTTACTTACCCTCGCTTTTTCCAACTGACCCAGCGCCTGACGTTCCTTCTCTCGCCGAAGCGATTCCTTTTCCTCGTCTAGCGACAGATCGGACGATGGTTGAGAATAGTTGGAATCCGCTGAACCCTGTAATGGCCGCGTACGGGTGCGTGGCAAACAGCAGAAGAAGGAAAAGCGTCAATCGATTTTGCTCAGCGACAACCACCGTTGCCGGGGTTCGGTCGGTCACAACGACCCCCGCAAACCATTCTACTAATCGCAATCGGAACGCAACTGCACAGCGCAAATATATATATATATGAACCGCTCTTTTGCTTTGCTATCTTGTCTATGGATAAATATAGGGCTAGCCACTAGCCTAGGATGGGGCTTAAATTGTGTTAAGTGTCTATCTACAGCAGCAGAGCAGCCCGCCGACTCGAGTGTAGATCAATCCCTTGTACACACTCGCACACACGGAATAAGGAATAAGTCGGGAACGGTCGGAACCTACAATGCGGCATCAAGTCTACATTCAGGCGCTAGTCTACTTGACGCTTCGCTCAGTTGTTTCCGGTACCAGCGAGTTTTGTCCCGCACCGACGGGGACAAAATGCAACGCGTGGTGCCCGTGTGGAGAGTGGTTTGTTTGTTATGGAGACTATTTTTAGCTACCAACAAAATGGCGACAACGGCGAGACTAAACTACGCAGGAAGCAGAGATCAGAAATCGGTGCCCTTTCCTTGCTTCGGCACGGCGTATCCACGGCTGGAGGTTGCCGTGTGTCCGGGGAATGGGGAGTGCGATTATAATATTTGCCTTATTTGTGTCGACACAAGACAAGGCTGCCTGGGGGAAGCATTGGCAGTTTCAAGCGCGTGTGTGTTCGCTAGTGCAAGAAACATTTCTTAAGCTCACTAGCGTTAACTGTGATTTATTAACGTTTTATTAGCGGTGTATCCGATGATGAAATAGCTTTGGAATATTAAATTACTGAACAACAGCAAGAAAGTTCAATTCAGCTGTTATGCGAGTTATTGTCGGTTAAACATTATTTTGTGGCGTTTTACCTCTTCTCTGCTTGAATTATGTGAACATTGTCTAGATTCGCATTCTCGGCGATCTCGAGTTCGACTTATGCAGATTATTAAAAAAGTTAATGACTTATCGATTAGTCATAAATACTACGCTTAGTCATGCAAGAGTAACATTAAGGTAGTACTTATTTCTGAAGAACACTGAGAAGAAGTGTTGTGTACTCTTATGCTTATGTTCTTTGACAGTTCCTGCAATCGTGTGCTGGATGTTATCCTGAGAATTATTATTCTACATCAGTGATTCTTGCACGTGGTACAGTTTGCCAACGGTTTCAAAACACACTCGTAAAATATCAAACCGATCTGAGGGTTTTAGCCAAGGAAGATCTTTAGAATTCCGTTTTTGTATCACAACTATTGTCGCATCCATTTTTAAAAGTATGATAGATGCATTTGTTCTTGGTTTGAACTGTTGTCTATATTCTTCATATGCATAACGACCTCAAGAGGTCAAAGCCTGCCATTTCTAGCAATTTTTGACTTTAATTATCCGTAGCTTAAAATTGAGTCTTGCGTTCGGAGAATTGTTCCGGATGAGATTATGGACCGGTCCGGTCGTGTGAAGCTAGAGATTTTATGGGAGCTGACATGGATCAATAGTACACATTACTCAGTCAGCAAAATTTCGTTAATTTATCCTTAAATAACCTTAAATTTATCGAGTAATTTAGGGGTAAACTAAGAGATCATTAGCAGTCGTTAATTTACCCTTTCACCCTTTTACCCTCTTTCAGATTTTACATGCTTACATTGGCACTTCGAAGCATGCTTTCCACTAATTTACCGTGTAATTAAAGGGTAATTTAATTGGAAAATCTTTCACTGAGCAATACATCACGACAAGTGTGTATGTTGTAAAACGTTTTACTTTCATTTTAAGAGCATGAATAGCATAAAAACATTGCTTAAATTGCATTCGATGAGAGAATAAAGAGGTCTTCGCCCTGTAGAATATTTTCAGATCAAGAAATAGGTTTTAGGGGACATATTTAACAGCTTCCTGTAGAGTGAGCCTTATCAGACTGGAAGGCGTAGTAGATCATTCAAGAAATACAATTCTTAAGTTTCTGTCACGACTATGGCGATATGTGTTACTTGCAATAGTTGCTTAGTAGACTAACGTGGACTAAGTGGAAATCGAGCAAAAGAATGTCTGTATCGAATACATCGTATTTTTAAATAACTCCCAATAAATGATGAACCAAAAACTATTACAATTGAATCGTCCAAATCAAATGCACTCTAAATTACTTTATCACTTCAAAACATTCCACCTCGGGAATTAAAGTTTGTTTGTTTTGCAGCAGGTTCACTACGGCTCACAGCTACCGACAAAGCGAGTGATTTCTCGACCACTGCAGTACCATCCGCACGTGCCTATGTTGCCTTCCGTGCTGGTGTGCAGCTGTTGCACACCGTCCCCAATATGTATGGTATTGTGCCCCGTTCGTTCCCTCTTTTTTCTGCCAAGCGGGATCTTTTACAACGGTGCCCGAGAAAAGCCTCACCGTACGTTGTGCGAGTGTTGGTATTGGTGGCAAGTTGTTCGTGCTCCTTGTTTTTTTTTTTTCAGGGGACACAAGCCGTAGCCTCGCACACAAGTAGCGTAGTTCCCCCCCTGGGGGATGGGTCGCCTCGGTCGCTTTATTTGCATCCGCGAGTGTGCATTACCACCGGTTTCGCAAGGCCCTGCACTGGGCGCTGGGGGTTCATAAATTTTAGAATATATTAAACGATGACAAAATTTATTGCAACATTTTACTGCAGAAATTTATTTTCACCCTCCGCCACAACCGCTCCGCTACGCGCACCTTCGTCCTCGAGGTCGCCATTGTTGCACCGAGGCGGGAACACTAACATAGGATTACTGGGGTCCAAGTTCCAGCGAAGGAGGCCGCACAAAGCAGGGAGCGGGATAATTTCGCTGAACATATTATGTGTAGTTCTTTCCGTACCGTTTTAGGGGAAAGCATGCGACGGACTAAACCCGGGTGGACAATAGCAAAAGGAGGGGGAAAAAAATTTGTAAACTTGTGCGCCAAACACTGCAGGTGCATGGTGCAATCAGGCGCATTGCAATTGCCCTCGGTTCCCAAAACCCACAGCAGGTGAGCGGAGAACACAAAAACCCTCCCGCGTGGGGATTGCGCTTTAGCGCCACTACCGGAAGTTGATACCCTGCGACCCGCTTCCGATGATGGTTATTATGGAGTTTCCCATTACGGCATATAAGAAGAAATTGTTTGTGGCAAAGCGAGCGAGCGAGAAAGAGAGCGAGCGTATGGCTAAGGGCAAAGGGGGACAAAACAAACAGAACATGCCATGTGTATGACAAAGTGACGGTGCACACAAGAAGCACAGAACAGAAAAATCGGGGAGAGCTTTTCCCTCCCAAGAAAAAAGCTTCCCTTTTCTTTGGCACAACAACGACACCGGAAGAAACAACATAACAACCGTTTCGGAAACCACTTTCATTGTCGTCGGTGAGGTGAGCTGTGTTTGTTTGTGTTTGTGCTGGTAGAGCAGGGGGGTGGGGGGGATGTTAGCCAGCGTTCGTGATAAAAAAGCACGACAGCCCCAAAACCGGGCAATGCTGTGAGTGTGCTGGTTTTCATTTCCTCCCCGTTTTCCCTCCCAATTTTTCCATCGCTTCATGCATACAGGACAAGAAACACACGGTCACAGCCTTCTGGATGGTGATATTTTCGAGCTTTGCCACAATTCGCCCCCTCCGTAATTGGATTTCCTGTGTCTTCCTGCTGGGCGTTTTGTCTTGCCAGGCCAGGAAAAGGGCGTTGAATGGGGCTGGAGCACACCCGGTCGGTGCTCATACCCGCAATGGAATGCACTTTCGTGGTTTGCGATTGGCCTGCCATGGCTTAATTTTGACGCTGAATAGGGCAAGGATCTTAACGTCACAGACCTTATCAAATACGCTCCAAACATTCGATTAAGGGTTGCGAAATGGGGTTTTTTCAATTTATCATTTTGTCCCGCTTATTGGCGCGGCTCTTTCTCCCATCTTTCCACTTGCGGGAAAATGATATGTGTGGCACGGAATGTGACGGTGTTTGGCAGTTCTATTTTTGAGGCAACCTCTGAGGCCATCTAATTATCTCACAGAGAAAAAAATTACCCCGAGAGCGACGGAATGCAAATCGAATCGAATCGGGAATTGAGTTCCGCCATTTCGGTTTTTGCAATGAAGTTGTCCGCCAGTTGTCCGGACCGATTTTTTCGGGGGGGAGGGCAACTGACAAGCTCTCAAATAGGCCAATTTTACGCTAGCTGAATATTGGGTTGGATAATGAAAGATGTTTGCTCCCCGTCCACATCGATTAGACGCGAAATGCGAGTCTGTGTCGGTTGCAGTTTTGTGAATTTTGGAATTGGGAACGAAAATAACTGGTCCTCCCATCAAGCATTGGAAAACGTGAACGTTTGGACCGTTTCCATAAACAAGCGGGCCTGACAACGAGTTGACTTGCTGTCACTTGCTGTCAATGCTTGTACGGGATGGTAAAGTGCTGGCTAATGGTGGTGACAGGCTGATTCACACAAATTGCCTTAAAATAACTCGGAGCGTACATGATGAAGTTAGTGCACACGGGTCCTATTTTAGCGACACACGTAAGAGCCTTCATCGTCGATAGTTTTGTGAGGTTATTTATACATCTGATGTACATTTGAAAGTGTTTCAATAATGATAACAGCACTGGAATGGACGTCTATTCATTGTGGAGGTATTGCTCATCTTGGAACTCTGGCGCTGGTAATAGCACAGACACGGCAAAATTATACCCTTCTTCCGTCGATACTGAGCTATTTTAACGAAGCCCTGAATGGATCCGTACTGCCCAGGAAGTCCCCCATCCGCCGAACTAACCTGCGTAAAGAGCTTGTTGTAGCCGGCACTCTGAAACGATGTATAGCCCAACCCGAGACCGATGCCGCGGGACTCCCGATGCCCCCCGGACACGGATGGGGCATCCGATGAGGCTCGCTGAACCATGGGCCGTTCAGGCCGCCAATCTTCTTCTAGACCGGATATTTTCGGTGCTATTCCGGTAGCGGTCGCGCTCGCTAGCGTGCTGCTCCAATCCGATCCGGCGTGTCTTGACGGTGTGGAAACGGGCGCGCACGGGCGTTTGCGTTTGCACGGGGCGTCCCGATCGCTCGCAGCTGGCTATCAGCTGGGATCGTGCCTACAGCATGAGCGAACCGCACCGAACCGCTCGACGTGTGCTGGAGCACGCGAACCGACCGACCATTCAGTTGTGGGTATTGTGTTTATGTTTATCACCTGCAAACCGCTTATCACTTGTATCCTTTGTTTTCGTCTGGCGAAATATTCACTTGTTCACTGAAATACAGCACCAGCGCACACACGCACACACACCAAAAAAGTGGGGAAGAATAACACTAAATGGTGACGCGTACCGACAGATGATGCTGGTTTACGTTGGCCCAAAACCTTGACATCATGCCTTCACCATCACCTGTATGCTGAACCGCGAAAAACACACGCAGCGGAACGATTAAAGCACGTTAAGAAATTGCTCATTTTTGTGTAAACAAAATGTCAATCAACGGTTTACATTCCGATACCGGATTCACGGAGCACTTGGATCACCGTTTCAGGGGATGAAAATAAACATAAAAATGCCCTTCCGCAGTACACTGATAAACAACCCGCGCACCGGTGGTTTGTTCACTTTACGAGCAAAACTACGCGTGCAGCTGTTCTGCCCAACGTTCCTCACGCGCCGGAATGCGAAACTGAAGGTTGTGATCGACGACGGTAGAAGAATGTTCAGATGGTTGGCAAGAATGTCCACACTTGACTGTTTCGTTGGCCTGCTGAGAGAGCGCGACACGTTCATTCACACGGAGGAATGAACGTGAATAGTTCACGAGCAAAGTATGCGTGCATGAGAAGTGAGTTGCTGACGGATGCCCTTGTGAGGAAAATTCCTTGCGGGAGAGAGAGAGAGAGCTCTGTAATCAACCAAAACACAAAACCGACATTAAGCTGCCATTAAAGGGGCGGTGATGGTGCGGTGTAGCTGTATTCCGCATTTCACACACGCACACTCTAGCGCAGTGACTGTGAAGAAGCGCGTACATTGAGGCACAGACGGTGAGAGATAAGCGAGAGATCTTCGAACTCATCGCTCACAAGAATATCACCGAAGTGGAAAATGAAGGATGAAAGTGTTTGAAGGAATTCTTCAACAAAATTAGATCCAAAAAACGCATATTAATGGTGCTTCTTATTCCTCAACGAAATTGGACGAGCAATTCAATACCATTGTGAGTCATCTATCCACTTGTGTGGCAACAGTAGCGATCCAGCTGGTAAATCTCCCTCTACAGACAGTTCATTCTCACCGTTCCATTACGAAAGATGAAAAACGACTCATCTCATATCTTACGCATGCACTCTCTCTTTCTCTCGCACACACTCTCTCAGTTCGCAACAATCTCCTATTTTATCTCAGCAGTATTTTCCATTTTTCACCGTGTTCAGTGTGTCCTTCCTTTTCCTTCGTACACCAACCAACCCTCTCTCGTGCTGTCGTGCGGTCTCAGTTTCCTCAGCCACCAGCAGCAGCAGTAGCAGCAGCACGCGCAGTCCATTTTTCATCGGTTTTTATAAACAATCCGACTATTTTTGGAAACTTTTCCCATTCGATTCCCCCCCCCCCCCCCCCCCCCCCCCCTTCAGACGGAGCGGATACGCACCGAATCGGGGAAAAAAAAGATTGATTTCGGTTTTAGTGGGGCTTTGCAGCAACTGTCTGCCTAGTTGACCTCATTAGCCGCTGTCCACAGCGCTCCGCACACGATTGTTTTTTAAAAACGTGTCTGCATTTAGTTCACGCACACTAACTCTTCGATTAACTGACAACTTTCAAACGCTTATGTAAATAATATCTACCGCACGGAACACTTCGACACTTTGCAAAAGAAAACCCAGGCAAACAATGTTCCCCGTGAGGTTTCTCGGCCTGGTTCGTTTGCCATCAGCACAACGCTGCATCCTCCCGATAATCTTGCTAGCCTGTAAAGGAAATTGTATTCTTGCACACGTACACATGTACACAAATGGAAGTGGCTTTGCACGGACACGCACACAGCATAGCACCCACATACAGCTGGCTGGATTGGAGCGTTCGAGGCACGAAGACAAACACACTTCCGTGCGAATGGTGGAACACATCCACGGGGCAGCTTGCAAAATTCACTGCACCAGTTTGCTCTGTGATTGGATTTTGATTTGCGTGGAAAGCCTTCAATATTGCCCGAAACTTCCCCATTCACTCGCTTTCTGGGGCTTTATTTGTTTGGTTTAGCGTAGAAGTCGTCACTTCATTCCAATAGTTTTAGCACACTACCACTTGAGGACGACGTTAAGATAACTCTTTTATTCCAATGGATTTTCTTCCCCAGCGTAAGCACACACTTAGACGCGAGCGACACGCGCTGCGAACGATGTAAGCAACCACGTCACGGGGACAGGCGCGTCTCGGTCTCCGGTCGGTGGAAAAAGCCCCCAGGAAAATTTCACACCCTTTCGCTGCGGTCAAGTGACCGCTGCAAGCTGGTACGTGCTGGAGTTGAGTAGATTTTGCCCGAAAAATTCTTGCATCACGCCGTACGCGCACTAAACACGACTAGTCGTCACCACGTCAAAGCCGTTCGTTTTCGTTTTTTGCTTTTCTGGCACGAAATTGTGTTTCCACGCGTGGAGGAAAAACGGAATCGCACACACGCAGGCGATTTCGTTGCAGATTCCTGGATGGGTTTGGGTAATGGTTGAGCAAATAGGGCTTGTCACCGTATTACAGGCACACACCCAAAACACCCCGTGCAACATATGAAGCACCGTGACAACCGTGATTTTCAACCAAACGCAAACTTTTTCACGCGACACGAGTCAGCCTTGCCCTGAACGCACTTTTTCCTCGCTGGCTGGCTGGTGGTGTATGTGGTTTAGCGTTGAGCTTTATTTTTTCATTCCGCTCCGGTTTCGGTTCCGTACGCTCCGAGGGTGCTACCGCGGCTGACTGCGTTTGCGGTTTTCGCTCTCCCGGTTTCGGTGGAGGGTTTTCTCGCGCGCCGTACCGTTTCTCATCTGCACCAATTCGAGCTCGACACTTTGCGGGAAGGAGGCTGTCAGTTTTGTGCTGTCAGTTGCTACCGAGAAGTATTCGAGAGAGAGAGAGAGCGCGAGAGAAAAACAAGAGCAAAAACAATGGCAAAGTACATTGATTGATGGAAATGTTTTGGAGTACTGCATGAACGACTGACAGTATGGCCATGTTTATGCTGCCTCTTATCGTGAACACACACCAACTCGCGATGAAGATGGAGGCGCCTAGTGTGTGGTGCAAACGCGACGGCAAACATTCTCGCGCTCATCTCTCACCGCAACGTTTGCAACTCGTTCGATGAGAAACGTTTTCGGTATCGTTTTCCGCTTGCTCTGATTGTTTTGTCCCCCCCTTTAGCAGGTTTTCGGTGAGGGCGGCAGGTGTAGTGAAATGAACGGTAATAAATGAGCTGGTTGTGCTGCTGCTCAGTGTGTACGTCGGGCTGACAGCAGCTCGAGCGTGAAACCCCCTCCAAATGGACGGAGGGGTTGACTGCTGGTGAGGTTATTTATTTTATTTTCGATCTGACTGCTTTTGACAATCGACCGGTACAGGGTGTTTCGATGTGTTTGGGGATTGTAAGGCTGATGTAGAATATTAACTCAATGAGAATGTAAATTTGCTAAATTATTCTGGAGGGATTCAGTAGAGTTTGTAAGCAATTTCCACGAAGAAGAGATTTGAATTCCTTTTCTGAACTTTTTTAGTAATATTTTTCATATTTAATCCTTAACATAATATTCAAACTCTTCACTATGTGAATAACCCATTAATACTTCTAAATAAAATTCTCATTTAATTTGATTCAAACGGTGGAAATAAATAAACACTACAACGTTAACATCTTCCAACTAAAAACATATGTTTCCTCGTGAGACGGAACTAATGCACGGATATGGTGTATTGTTACCCCCAAAGAAACAAAAGAATAAAAATCACCCTGTGTCTTGGCGCAGGCAAGTACCTAAGAAACGCATGCGCGTATCGATCCGGAGATACGGCTACGGAAAAGTGTAAAACACGTAGCAAAACTATCATCACACAGACGCATGACGCGCTCTGGGTGGTAAAGGGAAACCATGAGGCCAACCGGAGAGAGAGAGAGAGCGTGAGAGTGAGAGAGAAGGAGAGGCCTCAGCCTTCAAAGTATGACAAGTCATGAAGAAGCTGCATGAATCGTGCGAGCGCTCTCTGTTGGAACCCGATCCAAATTTTGCTGAGCTTTCGAACGAGATGGTCTTCCATTTTCCTCCACTTCCGTGCGGTGTGTTCACGAATGAATACGCACGGTGAGATGAGAGACAGTGAGTTGGGGGAGAGTTTAAAGCGCGTTTCGCTCATTCGCATTAAGGGCTGAGGGAGATTTGTTTTGTTGTGTTCGTTAAGCGTAGCTTGCCGTCAGAGATGTTCTTTACCATCCATCTTCAGCAGATGATTTCCAGTTTTCCCTTTGCGATGCCATTTCCCTATCCGGGACCCTTTCGTTCCGATCCAGATGGGATTGGGGCTTTGAAGTATGGCACCCTTCCGGCGTGTCGTCGCCAGTTTGTCACATGGAAATGGTGACTACGGTGAAGGGGTTACGGTTTACAATTAACGATAAAAACGTGACACTAGGCGAATGCTTGCACTGAATCATTTCTGCCAGAGAAGACACACAGGCGATTTTCTCTGAACTGTGCTGAGGGAAGGGAGGCAAGGAGCACTACCCATTCGGTTGCGTCATTAAGAACTCACTTGGCGTGTGAGGTGTGACGCCGGGCAAAGTAAACCAAAACATTTAATTAACACCCAGCCACCGACGGTACCAACGCGAACACTGGTGACACTTTTGAGGAGTAAAATTTAGATGAATTTATCATGAATTTGCATGACAACTGGTACCAATTGTGTGTGTGTGTGTGCCACGGTGAAGACAATTCGGTGCAAACTTCGAGCTTTTTAGGGGAAACTTTGCCCTGGTGCGCCTTGACCGAAATTGGTTTTATTGACGATGGGGTTGTGGAAAATTCGGTCCTTCAATTTTGGGGGGTAGCATCATTAGGGCTCTCTCTTTCTCTCTCTTTCTCTGTCTTCTTCTCGCTATCTCTATCCGGTCTTTCCGTTTCGGTTGTACGGAACGGAATGTAAGACCGTAACCGCCTTACTACAGCACCCATAAATATGCTTGCCGATATCATTTACAAATTATTTTTATGATTTCATTTTATCGATATTTGATGCGCTCGATGGGCTCCGATCCCGTCCCGATGGTTCCCGCACGAGATTATGGTCGTAGCGGGCAAACGCCGTCATGCAAAGGAGGTCCGCAGCGCATCGTACCAGCGCGTGGCACGTTGTCTGTTTGTGGTTATTTTTCCACCCCTTTCCCTGCTCCTCCTCCCACCCACCGACCATCCCTTCATGTTGCAGGATGTCCACCGTGTCGATGGGTTCCTTAGCCTTTCGTACGGCTTTACTCTTCCGTTTACTGCAATGCCGATATTGCCGACCCGTTCCCCAATTCTCGTCCCCACCCCCCGTAATGTTCCATTTCCCAGAGAAGGGATTTGTGGCGTAAAGCGGACGCAGAGGTTCATTTGCCCAATCGTCACCCTGACCCGCGCATGGAAATCAAGGGAGCTTGGCCCCTTTTTGTTCAACTCGATATTCACACCGTGCCCGTGGTACAAGTGGAATTTGGTAAGCGCACTCGTGTCTATCGTGTCCGCTGCCCAGCGTCGAAGGCGTAAGGATTGGAAGGATTTCCCACCTTCACGCCCCTTCCCCTCCCTCGCACATCCGGAACATGCTGTAAACGAGCGACGAGGATTTTGTGGGGAACACCGCCGGATAATGAGCCAAAACAGGTTTCGTTTTTCTCGGGTCTTGAGCGTCGGGAATTTTGGCGCCCGTAAGCGCTGCCTTTTTAAGTGAATTATTTGATGACTGCGTAAATGGGGTAGTGAAATGGCCCCCTAAAGTGTGTGGTAAGTGGTTAGCGTTGTTGGAGTAGGTTTGGCTCGTTAGCATGTGTGTGCGTGCGGTTGAAATGCAATTCAAACCTAATTTTAACTGCCTCCCGCCAGCATCAAACCTATCGAATGTGCGATGGATCTCTTGTGGGGGTTTATGTTTTTTTTTGGTAGTTGCATTGAATGATAAACATCTGCCTCATGCCAGATGTAGCAAGAATTATTTAATTGAAATTTTAAATAAGTTGTATTGGGCTACAATGAATAGCGAGCTTTGGATAATGAAATTGTGAACCTTGGTCAAAGACCACCACACATTTAACAACCTTAATAATACTTTTTTTACAGAAAATAACCCCTATATAATGAGAGGAAATGGAATATTTTGGTCCATATGTTTAATAAAAAAATACTATTATAAAAACTCTACATTTTATTTAAAATTTTTGATCCAACCCAATGGAGACGCCTGGTGTTTGGTAGATATTGCAATAACTTTTATCTAAACACAGCTCGATTATCGTACATTTTTATGTTCTACTGTATGAAACTCATCGCAAAACTTATTGCAAAAACTCTTTTCTTTTGGGTTAACAGTTGTCGAGGACAATCTCGGCACTCTTTTGCGTTTCTCTTGCTTTTGCAATCCGGTCACGAACGAGCTCATGTAGGCTCTGCACCGTGTGGCCTACTGAAGGCCAATTGTGGCCGTGGCCATTCGCATAACCATATCGGCACAGTTTTACAGCGAATGGGTAGTAGTTTTGAAGCAGAGATTTGATTTTAGCGCCCTTTTCAAAGCCCCTTTTACTTTCCACGTCCTAATTTAAGCGAAAGCTTTCACAGTGCATTTTGGATTACTTAAAGCTGCGATTTCTAGCCATTGCTTGAGCGAAAAGACTCTCAAAGCCTACTTCCAACACACATAACTTGTTGGATATGTTTGTTATTGCAAGATAGACCATTTGTGGTAGTAGAAACCATTACTAAACAGCATTTAACTCTTTATATCTTTGATTGTAAATAAATTATACTCGCTTTTTCCAATTATAACACTTTCGTCACGTTGCAGCGTTTGTACACGGGTGTAAAATAATAAATTCACTTCACACAGTTTAAACCACAGCATTAATTGCAGTCCATTTGTCCATCAGCGATGCTTTTAGATTTTCAATAAATAAAACCACCCCGTGCTGGTCTCCGTAAACGGAAAAGATCACTCCTGCTGTTGCTGCTGCTGCTATGACATGAAATATCATCCCGAACAAGAAGGTAAGGTCACGATCGTAAACATTGAAAAATTTTCGTTCACACTCTCCGGCACGGCTCCGGCCGACCTCCCGCCCATAAAGGGGAAACCAAACCCCCGATTAATAAATCATTGCACGGTACGTGCTCGCGTACACATGGCGCGAGACGCGTGCCTCCATTTTCCATCTCCATACGAGCTGCGGACGATCTCGTTTGATCATTTACTCCAGCCGATCCGCCATTTATCTTACCAACCGGTAATATAACACTACCTTCTTCCGTCGGATTTCATCTCACTCACTCGCCCAGCCGATCGAGGCACATCAATCGGCGTCAACGATACCCGCCGGCCCATATGCGTAACGGCGGGCGTAAAACGTTCAAAGCGAAACGGCGCCGCCGCTTCATCGTAGCGTAGTCTCACATCTGGCACGATCGAGCACGATCCCATGCACGAGCGGCAAGCAAGATAAACGGCCACAGGTTGGCAATGTTTACATCGTTGAGTTTGATTTTTCTTCTCGGCTCCCTCTCAATAGACCGATTTTGAACGGGGCACACAGCCGAATCCGTTGATCGATGTGGCGAAAGTGCTGTTAGAGTGTTAGTGATGTCGATCTCAGCCTAGCCGATTCGGTTACAGCGGTCCGGCACCGGAACGGAACGCCGCCTTTTGGCGAAAGGCCTCTAACAATGTCGTTCGGCGCTCTATAAATATTGGCGTGGTGACACTCTACGCAACGGGACGGTGAATGAATGTGTGGCTCATTCGCACACCAGCACCGGGTGCACGATATTTGGCTGTGAGCAGGTAAATAACCATGCCACGGTTGAATGTAACGGCACAGGCAAGGTTTTAGTTCTTATTTTGTTTTTTTTTTGCTGTTGCGAGCGCTGTCTGTTTCGTTACGGTTGTGTAGGTGTCATACGGACGTACATAAGCGGACAATGGCTTCCACTTTGCTGACCTCTAAAATGTGTACGCTTGCAGGGCAAATGTTTTAATATTTATATTTTACAAAATAAATAAAATATCTAAGTGGAAAAAATATTATCAAACTGTTATATTTAAACAACTGAACTGTGTTTGGTGTTCTATTTTTGAGAGCAGCCATCTTTTATGATCTCATTCGTGCGCAGATGAAGGCATCAGACACCAGACGGATGCAGTAACGATGATGTCAACGACAATGGCGACGAAAGGACAGACCGAAGTGTCGCATCCCAGGAAGATGAAGGTCGTACCGTATGCAGATGCAGTTGAGGGACAAATAATGCAACTCGAAACTGCACCATTCAATGTTTTCTTTTTTTTCTGGATTCCTTAATTCTTCCTTCTTCCTTTGAAAGGGTCCGGGCAAACAGCATTACTGTGGCATTGCTACAAAACACATAACGTTTTACTGCAGTCAATGGCGGTGCCACGGACGGCAGAGTGTACTTTAATGGATCACTTTACAAAATCGTGTTTTAAAATTTCCTTCGCTGTACATATTTCGCATCAAGCATAAACCTCACAGCCTTTCGGAAACATTACATCCGGGTTGGGCAAATCCTTCTATTGAAAGCGTACAACTCAATCCCTGCCCGATGGTTTGGCTCCCGGGTGACTGACGCGGTTGAAATAACAGGGCAGCGCGTGATTTACATTTCGAAGGACAATTGATTCGGTGCTATGGTAGCACACAGTGGCCAACGCTGGTTTGGCAACCAAACCGGCGGGGTTTCGCTTTTGCATTCCACATACGTCTTTTCGCTGGAGCGATCTATGCGTGCAGTGCGAAAATGGCAGCAAAAACCACCCTTCATCCAAGGATGCTGTGGATTCACTCCGCTGACATTGGTCGCTGGTGGTCAAAAAACGTGACAATTTTAAGCAGCAGCTTAAGATGGAATTGAGAAAATGGTAATAAAAAACCGGAACGCAAACCCCTCTCGTTTACGGTGGATGGGACAGATGGGAGGAATCACGTACCATGGGGATGACTCATCGCTGAGATCTAATAATGACAATGCGCATATGCGTCCCAAAATCAGAACAGTGCGTGCTGTGTCATTGAAGGGGGTTTTCCGGGGAAATGAGTCAGAATGTTTCTTACGTCTTTTCCCCAGTTGTTTTTTTTTCTGCAAACAAAGAAAGTGTTATTAATATAATCCATTTGAGATGTAGATGTTTAGATAGAAAGACAAATTGATATCTTATTAAAATCTTCAATCACCATTTTCACCATTAGGAAAAACACATTTTCACATCTCGGCAGCTTTTACCACGTAAAGTGTGGCACAATTGCCAAGTCTGCTGGTGGATAATAATGGCGTCGCATGCTTGCGTCAGTCGCATGCAGCGTGGGAAACCAAGAGCTAAAAGTGCATCGACGACAATCGAATCGCTTCCAGCACCACCGGAACAATGGCGCGGTGGAAGTGCCTTGCCAACGAGGGGTTGGGCCAGTCGCCTTGCCAAATCCACCCCCACGCGATGTGGACAAATTCGAGGACATGTACACCCATTTGGCCACCCATCAGCCACAGTAAGCTTACCCATGCCCCACAAATACATGTACCGCTCGCAGTTGCACTATTGCAGCGTCGTCCTTCTGGCCGGGGTTCGGGTTTGCAAAAAAAAAAAAACAAGCAAACACATTGGCATTCCGGCTTACCGCTGGCTTGGTGGTGGTGGTGTTCGGGTGGGATGCAGCTCGAAAGCATGAATGAATTTCGAAACCATTTGACACCCACTCGACGGTCGACGCAAAGACGCGCTATTCTTCTACGCATAGTGATTTTGCACCCACACACATACACACACACACCCACACAGATGCAATGTTTGGGGTGGTGTGGTGAGAAAAACAAAGTACAAAAGAAGGTTAATGTAGTAGTCAACACATAGTCAAGGCAATGATCGCTCGCTGAATGTAGTGGGGAAAGAAAATTGAACGGAGGATTTGTTCCAGTCGTGGGACAAATGTTTTTAGTTAAGTAAAACTGTTCGAAATCAATTACTGAGCAGGTTTGATATATTGAAGAAATATAAGCTATAATGCAGAATTTACAAGAGTGATGCAGTGTTGAATATTGCCTACGAGGTACGATACAGAATAATAAACGATAAATTCGTCCTACTTGGAATCCGAAATGGGAAATCAATCACCGGTAAGATTTCCACCAAATTTCCTTGCAAATCCAGGAGAAGTATATGAAGCAGCTGCTCTACTCCTATCATCCAGTTGCAAAGCCACATATGATAATATCGCCAACGAAAAACTTTACTACGGAATAGGTCCTTCTTTTAGCTCTTTTGTAATTATAATTACACTTCTCAGACCTAGAGCAGAGATACCACTATGGTTAAGCATCAGGGTAATGAGCCCAGTTAGTACTGCTCGCAAGCCGCAGGTGGCACTTGCACTGTGGCTCTTTGTCTAAAATGATCTATCTCATACATAGCATAATACATTTTTACCAAGTATTGTAGCCGAATGTGAACCTCAGCAGCAGTATGAAGCAGTAGTTCGGCATTTTTGTTGAGTTACACCATACTCCATACTCCATAAAATATTCCACTACACACAAACGCAAAGCTCAAACACTTTAAGCTTCATTTTAGAGGAAGATGCGCATAAGAACTTGTGTTCCCGAAGGTCTGAAAGAACAGTTGAGGAACTTTTTCGACAAAGAGCTTTGTGAGATCAACTCTCTATTGTGCAGCTAACTAGGTGTCAACAAAATGACACCGGACGATCTTGCCCTTAACATATTTTAGATCATGCACATGGACATAGCGATGGCGGGACGTGGAAGTCCCATATTTAGATGGAGTAAAGGACGTTAATGTATTGACCATGAGCGGTTCAGATAATTTCTGCATTACATCAAGATCTTTTAGTTCGAAAAAAGACAACTTCAACATTGGAAAACGAGAGTTTTCCCGCCTCAATACACGCCCCTGATCTCTCTGTACTTACCCGTCGCTTTCGCATAAACGGTGGTTTGTAGGTGGTGTTATGACGCTTGTGATGGTTTTTGTGCCGCAACATTTTGATCTGCTTCTGCTTTTCCGGTTCGTTGGTCGGTGGGCCTGAACGCCTCTCACCACACGATCACCGTTTCGTCACAAAACTTCACCGAACCACACACACTCACACGGAAGGATCGTGGGACAACCCGTTGGGAAATGGGTACCAATATTTCCCGCTTGTGAAGGGGAGTGGGTCGCTGTATGGGTCAGCCACCGCGTTCGCTTACTCGATCACACAAAACACACCGTAAACTCACAGCTCGCAACACAAACGCGCCACGCGCGTCGGAAAATTCACAAATATTTTCCCCTCTTTGTTTCCCGCCCGTCTTCGCCTGTGGTTGAATTAATTGTGTGGATGAGTCGCAAGTCGCAAGAACGTAAAGGCACACACACGGGCCACAAATAAAACGAGAGCGGGTGGGAGAACAGGCGCGAAATTGGTGCGTACACATGCACTGAACAGGGAGCTAGCTTCAACGCTTCAGGCGCGACATAATTTCATCACCGCGGCAGCAAGAAGGGGCAAAAAAACCTGCACCAGATAATGGCGTATTTTTGTGCCATTTAATTTGCACCATCCCTCAAACGGTGCGGACACTGGGCCATGTTTCACTCACACTTGGGCAGGCCTGTTATGGCTGGGTGGTGAATTTGGTTGGATAATCGTTGAATAGGAACCGGGATGCTGTTAGGAAATGATGACTAAACGGAACATTGGAACCTTGGTTAGTAAACTTTCCACACACACTCACACACACACACGAGTCACAGCAATGGCCGGAGGCGGGTACTCAAAATTGTAACTACAAAATCATCACAACGCTTGGTGGCAATTGGTGGACGAAGTCGAAAATAACTGCTCCCAGCTCGTTTTCCCTTCTTTCACCAAACACTTGCACCAACCCCACGGGACGTGTTGTGTTGATGGTGATCGTTTACACCACACTCACGTACTTCCTTTCCGATAAAGCACAATTTCCATCAATGAATTTTCGATCGTCTCACTTTCGATCACGGTACGCCAAACAAAAAAATGAAGAAGATCATAAATATTCCGCAAAAATGCGACCTTCACACCGATGACGATCGCTGCACACACACGCAAGGTTCGCAAATACAGGCGCGTTTGAACTTTCGATCAGATGTGAGGCCAGGGAGCTGCGAGCGGAGTTGCTTTTTCATGACATTTCCACCTGCAAGACAGCCGATTGCCAAACTACCTTTGCCAGAAATGATTGATCTTTTCGTTCACAGCCACAACACACACACACCATGGAATGAATATTCCAGGATCACTGTTCCACTGCCCAGGTCGGGGGCAAATTGTAAAAGGCCCGGGAACCCGGGACCACGCACGCTCCGGTACTGGCGGTTCTGGTGGACACAAACTGACCACCGCCACTGAGCCGGGGCTTGATCGGCTCGAGATCGAGCGTTCGCGGGGCCGTTGAAAGACCCAGACTGATGTTAAAAATAAAACTCTCGACCCGACCGAAACCCACCCCGAAAGCCGACGTTTCGAACGTCCGTCTCATACATTCCCCTTCCAACTAACCTCCACCCAGCCGTCGTCGACCAGTGCCGTCCTACTCGCGCCAACGGACGGATCGTCTTTCAAATTTTGCCCACCCGTTGCCAATTTGACCAAACGGACGCTCGCGCATAGACAAACTGATCTTGAGTATGACTCGAGATGATGCTTCTGTCACCCGGCGAATGGGACGAATGGGCGGGAAATAGGGGAAAAAGGCGAAATAAGGGGTGGATCGGTGGATGTAAGGGGTTGGAGTCAGGTAGAAGTGGTTAATCGAAAGCGATGAGGAAACAAGCATTTAATACATTGATGTATTGCGACCAGAGTTGGGGCTTTTGCAAAGGTGCTTTGTAAATAAATAGCATCGCGTTGCCGTATGGAAAGAATGAAATTGAAATAGATTTACTATGACTTTGCCAGAGTGTGCAAATTACTCACTAGAGCACGCGTTAAACGTATTGCCCTATTTACCACAATTTCCATTCGCACAGTAAATCAAACTATTAGAAACAAATTTCATTAAAAGATCAAGACGTGTCCTAGTTTATAACAGTAGAATGTGGAAAACTTTATCATATAGACCCCATATATCTTGGAAGAGCCCTGCATGATACATAATACCGCTTCTGTACAGTGTACTATCGCAACTGATGCAATTGATTAGAATGTAATGTAATGGTTCAATTAAGCTGCTCACACCTGTTTCATTATAAAATTTAATTGCCATATAAATAAGGGTTGTTGGTGTGACAACTTCTCTATTTCTCGATATTTTGTTTCCTACACATCACTGCTCTAAGGAGCAGTAAGCCAGCATCAGCATTACAACATTGGAGCAGTTAAATTCGTGTTTTAAATCGCTGTTTGTACCATGTGCCGCTATAGCCATGTGCAATTGATGTCTTTGCCACAAAATTGAATATCTTCAAAGCTTATATTTGACCAGTTGACAAGTTATTGAGTATTATCGAATAAAAGATTAAGATTCTGTATTAGCTTAGAGCGAAACAAATTTAATATATATTTAGGATTTAAATGAACCTAATCACGAAATTTCCCAACATTATGACGAACCCTGCTTCGCGCATTGCACCACCTATGTCATGCAGATTGCATACTTCGTACGATTCAAGTTCTCTTCAACCGCAGCAGCGCCCTCTGTTGGCAATCGAGTAGTACTAAACAGATGGTCAATTTCAAGAATCGAGCAACTGAGTTCAAATTCAAGCAAATGTCCGTTGGCTGGCTGGCATTTGATTGCAAATCATTAAAAAAATACCTTTAATTTATCAAAATACGAATATTTCAGGGTAAATATAAAGAGAATACTGTAAGTAGTGTGACAAAAAATACTGCGAATCGTACGAGTGATAGGAAGGAAAATAAATGCTCCAAGTAGTCATATACGAGTTGTGCAAAATGCTAACAACAACAATTAACGAGATAACCCTAACGTGTTGCGAATCTGTAAATTAGCAAATTGATTATCTCAATGCTAGCAAAAAAACAAAACATTGTACGAAACCCGTGAAAGGAACTAGTATGATAAATCTATAGCCTTCTTGGTTTTTTGTTATCTTAAACAACGTTTTACACTGTTTGCAATAGTGATGGCTTTATACAACGTACTCAAAGCCCCGATTGGTTACGTTTAAACTAATATCAGCACACACCAAAAACGTACGCAACGAGCAGCAAGGGGAGACGAAAAAAAAACGGCCACCTTAAGCTAGTGGAGTGAATTTTTTGGCGAAGTGGTGCCAATTTGACACATTTAATTAGTGGCATTAGCCGCGCGGCCTGCGAACAGCAAAGTGCAGCAGTGTTCTTTAGGCCAACGCTGAGGCTTTTTGACGTTCGTCGAGTGATTATGCTAAGGTGAGGAGCATTTCTGCTCCGTCATTACCGGGCGTCTTTCGGCGCAATAAAGAGGGTGTTTTTTTGTTTACTTCTTCCCTCCCGAGAGTCAAGTACCGAAGCATGTCATGAAGGGAACAGAGTGAACCATCAATGTCGGTGCTCCGGCGAGGCTACGATTGACGTGACCAAGTATCGATGCTCATATTTGATTTGAGGAATGAAGATTTACGGATTTGGCTAAGCATTAAATCACACTTAAGGCGTTTCTAAAACCATCACTAAACAATTCAACAGAAGCGCAGTAATTGCAGTAAATGTTCTATCTCTACACACTTACAGTGTCTATTTCTAGCGTTTATGGAACTTTAGAAGATAAAAATATAGATAAAAAGTATTAGCTATGAATGCTATTCTAGTTCCATTTTCTATACAATATTTACAATTGTTTCGAGCAAGGATGTAATATCCTCTCAGTGTAATATTTTAAAACTTTTAAGTAATTCAAACATATAAACACGCTCTAAGCAGCAGCTGAACAATAGTAAAATTGAAGTAAACGGAATATTGAATAACGGATATCGGTTTTACCTTTACTCTCCTTTTTTCCCCGTTAATTTATAGGGCAACAACGGAGGCAACAACAGGCTTTAAGGTGTCTTTAAGGTGCGCTTGGGAAACACAATTTAGTGCGTTAGGAAAAGATGGATGGAAGTTATATTTGATCACGGAGTTCGATCGATTATTGGCAGAATATGAGTTCAGTAACGGCTCTGTTCTGGATGTTGGTTGGGTAACAAAATTGTTGAAGTTCGTTAACGTTGCCCGACACTTACCTATACGGAGAGAGAGAAAGATAAGAGAGAGAAGAATATTTCGGATTAGTAAATGTGCAAACAACGCCTTCTATTAACAACAATAGTTCTAAGGTCATCATCTGTCTCTACTCCCGCTTTTCTACCCCTAAATACTTGTGTGTGTAAAGTGTGTAAATACAAAAATAAGAACATCAAAGTGCGCCCAACGTGGGGCTCGAACCCACGACCCTGAGATTAAGAGTCTCATGCTCTACCGACTGAGCTAGCCGGGCTGTTGAGTTTTCCGCTCGGTGTGGCACAATATGATCGATTTTCCTTTTCCCATCTTCGTAGCAGACCGTTTTCCCGGCTGTGCACCGATCGTTACCGATCGTTAGCGCTTGCGCCTATGAAGATGAAGATCGTTTTTTGTTTGTCTGTCTTAAGCGCTCGGGAAAGGAATGATCATTGTCTTGCAAATGTAACCCTCCCTTCCACCAACGCTAAGTGCAATGCGTTTCCCGGAAAGGACGGTGATTTTAGTAAGGGTTACAGATGGAAACTTGTTGGAACGCAGTCACACAAAAAAATGAGAAATCAATCCAAGAAACATTTGGAAGGGGACTAAATTTAGAGCACGTATGTACTTGCCTCGAAAGGTAACACAGATATGAGTGGGTGGCCAAGAATAGGCGTGATGGAAAGAATAGTACTTCAACCGAGAATTTTAAAAGAAAGATAAAAAGTTTCTTTAGGCTTTGTACGAATAATTAAAGCGAGAAAAGGAGGCTAGAAATATTAAAACAATAAGTTCGGACAAGAACTTTATTAAAAACATAATTAATTTAAGTATGCTTCTCATTTTCCGTAACCTCCATAAGAACAGTAACAAAGGAAAGATCACCAGCGCGCCGTTGCAATAAGTGCATCAGCAGCAACATGCGTTCGTCTTACATAAGCGAGTACTTAATTGAATGAGTAACATCCCATTCCATCTCAAGCATCCTCCCAAACCGCACGGTACGTCCATCACATCCAGCGTTCTTCTCTCTCTAACCATATGCTCCACCCGACCACCCGTTCATTCAGCCTCCATTCGGCCACTTTTGCCGCACGGCAGGCCAGAATTTTCACCAACTCTTACGGGTGGGTTTTCACGGTACGGCATTGAGCGGGCAGGCGAGTGCACGGATGTCGCATGTCGAAAGAGAACGTCGCCTTCAAACCCCGAAGCTATTTTTGGCATCATGTCCGGGGCACGTTCCGGGAGTTTTTCCGAAACAACCCGGGACCCCGCACCGGGGGTTGTCGTATGAAAATCGTGATCACAGTACAGCACACACCGGTACCGGTGCATCCGACGTGCGGTGCATTGATTCGGTGCTGGCGTACATGAGAATAAATGACTCCCAGCCGATGCGCCAACCGGTGGCACGTGCTGTCATCGATCATAAAACTTTTCAGCTGTACTGCTCCAGCTGCAGTGAAGCGTTTGCCGATGGTGGAGCAAAACGGGGAATTGTTTTAGATGGGCCTGTTATTTGATTTGATTTCATGGCTAGAATGGAGAATAAATGGGTGATTTAATTATTTGGGTGATTGTTTATACATGGAAGAGGAGTTTAATAAACCTAACCACAAATGGGTATCCTCAAAAAAAAAAAAAACGGAAGCTCAAAGCCTATGTTTCTTAACTCTTCAACAACTTCGAAGCCAGTGGTACAGAAAGTCACTCCGAGTCCCAACGCATTATTCACACCACAATGAGCTGCAAGTAATCCACTTTGCAAGTCCGAACGCGGGTTAAAAACAGACCGCAAAACCACAAAGAAAAAACAAAAACTCAACACCCAAAATCAACTAACTGACCGAGTCGGTTGGGCAGGTTGGCAAAACGGCAATCCAGCCAGTCGAGCCCGAGTCCGAGTACAGCAAGCAGAAGCTACAAATAAAACAACAAAACCAGTGCAAAAACCGTCCGACGTCTGATGGAGCCTTTTGTTGGTCCATCAAAACTGCAAACCATCCGTCGCTGGGAGTATGCAACACCCGTCCCCCAAAAAGGAATGGAATCAAACAGAAAAAAAACGCCACGCTACTACGGGAACTCATACACAGCACGGAAGGTGGTGCTGTGAGCCGAGAAAACAGGCATGAATCATTAATCTCCTACCGCAGACAAGGCTCATAAAGATAATTAAGCAATTTCGGCGCGTTGATCCTTTCTGCGGGTGGAGGGTCTGGTCCGGATTTTGAGGGGTTGAGTGGGGTTGGGTGCCGCAAAAATGACTCCCGCACCGGTTTGGAGTTGAGCAAAGTAAAAAGTGCATTGCGGTGATGCTGTTTTCATGAACCTCAAATACGCAACGGCGCGAAGGTTCGTTGTACAGTTGAGTTCGTGCGTTCGTACCCACCTGACAGTGGGGCAGAAAGAGTTATCTGGAAGCTTATTTTTCATTCTCGTTATTTTTACCCCGCATGTTCATGTTTTTTTCTTGTTTGCTTCTCAATAGTGACTCCCCCATTTTAAAGTGCGCTTGCGACCAACGCACCGGCAAAGCATAATAAATCGAGCTCGATCTGTCTCCCATCATAACGCGGATAGGAATGCTTACACCCCTACACTACACCCCCGTGACACACCGCGGCATCGTTCGATGTATGCGTGAGCGTTCGAGCTGATCATTGCCGCTGACGATCGTTCCAGCTTCCGCAAACGGGTTCGTTTGGAACGGAAGCACGATTTGAAGCGATCCGCCCCGTCAAAATTCAACGTTTTTGACCCGGAAGGTGGGTTGGGAGGACGAAAGTGCGTGAGCAGCATCTTAGACGCATGAATAAATCACCGGAAAAATTAAAACAAACCACACGACCACCCGGCACCCTTCCGGGGTGGGTAGTGGAGACGACTGTTTATCCACTTTTTCCGGATGAAAATGAATCCGCGCGCAATGACGGCGAACCGTTTTAGTACCCCCGTTTGTGCGTGCGTGTTGGACGGGCATCGGAAAGAGAAGACCTGCCTTTTTTTTTCGTTACCCCCTTTTCTGGTAAATATCCGTACGTGTGACTGTGTGTTTTATGGTAAAGAATTTTTACCACACATGCCTTCCTTCGTGGTACTTTTGTTTTCACTCCCAGCTGCTTAAAGATGCTCTTACAGCTTCTCGTGTTTTTTTTTGTCGATGGCAGATGAAGGCATGAGGGCAGTAAGTTATGGTTATGAATTTTGAAAAATGTAGCACGTGCTTGAAGATTGCTCGTGGTGATGAGATTGGCTACCACGACACGGGCACGACTGGCGCCAACCGTTGCGGGAACGCTGTGATGTAAACTTCACCGTGAATTAAATCGACACTTACGCTGCTCGTACGATGCTCGGCGATTGGGCGCATGTAGCGAGAAGGGAGGAAGAAACGCAACGCAAAACATTTCAAAGAAATGCAACGTAGTACGGACATAAAACTGATAATGATTTGAATGGGAAACATAAACCAAACTTAGCCCTAGGGGATGATCAGCGGTGCAGTAGCCTGCATGTGCCCGGCTAGCTCAGTCGGTAGAGCATGAGACTCTTAATCTCAGGGTCGTGGGTTCGAGCCCCACGTTGGGCGATCTTGTGAGATCCTTATTTTGATTGCTAAGAAGAGATATTTTATTAATAAATACAGCGGACTACGGGATGCTATAAGATGGATTGAGTGAGAGAGGTGTTGTGTGGTGAGAGGAGAGAACATTTCTTACTTTTATAGAGATTGATATCTCAAAAGAACCCAGCAGTGAGAGACAGAGCGTGCTTTCAACCCCCTATTATCAGTTTGATTGCTTCCCCTTTCATAACGACTAAACTAAAATAGAACAAGTGCAAAAAAAGAATCAAAATGTAATACTCTAACAAGACTATTTTTATATTACGTTACAGTGCCAAGTTCGAGAATCGTATGCCATGTGCCCATTTCGCGCCCTTATCACCTCTGTTTAGAATTTCGTTTTCGCTACTCATCAATGAAACACTACCGAACAAAATAAAACATAAAACAATGCAGCATTAACTGCTGCCACTACTGGTGCACGCCACATTTTGCTACCGAACAAAACTCTCCCATCGGGGTGGGGTCGTCCAAAAAAAAAACCACTACGGCATTACTTGCTGCGAGACTTTACCGGCATTCGGTTCACCCTGAGTACGAATTTGTCGTGACGATTGGCAGAGCTATTGAAGCCTCCCATAGCATTGTTTGAGCTGGTGTATCTGTCGGTGTGGGTGGGCTGTACGTGTGGGTGGGTGTGTATTTGTTTGTGTGTCTTTTATCGGGCGTAGTAGGCATTGGGGGCAGTGTTGGCACTATTGGTTTGTCACTAGAATAAAAAAAACAAACAAACAAACAAATAAACAAAATAAATAAGTAAAACAGGATATAGGCAAGAAGCAAAATTAATTAACTACCCGTAATACGTACATCAGTACGAACATTCCTTATCGTTTATGTAAACTAAGTCATCGAATGGAAAAGTCAAAACAAACAAACACACATCTAAAATGAGCGAAACAATATAAACTGTGAGACAAACACGCTGAATGTGGCGTCACTGATGGAGGCGCAATACGAAAGTGACGTGAAACGACAAGATGCTTCGATTTTAAGTCACTTGACAGATATCTCAGGTAGAACATGGATTTTTACAATGATGAGGTCTTGAGTTGTCCGTTCCGTACCAATCTACCATAGAATTTTAATCGATGGAGGCCCTTGATGGATTTTTCAAGTATCATAAAACTTATTACTTAGTTTGTTGACCATAGAGAAGATATTTAATGTATGCGAAGGGTACTAAATAATAGACTTATTGTGCTTCCTAATCGATTATCTTCTTTGGGGATTATACAAACTGCAGCGTCATTAGACATCGTTCAAGCACTAAAATCGCTTCGTGCTCTTGCCCTCTCAAACTCCCGGCTTGAAGAAGTTTTTGTCAGTTTTCATCCAAGTCCAGTTCTCAGAAGCTTATGTGAGTACCGGAGCTATATAAGTTCTTTATAATCTCAGCTTCTTTTGTCACAGAATATCATTAGATATGTTGTATAAAGTAATGTACCAAGCAGTATATAGCAATAAGTTAGACACTTGGCAATTCCATCGATATTTTACACTTAAATCTCCTATACCTCAAATGCCCTCCGAAGTCCGAAGGTTATAGCCTCTTATTTTATTTTAGACTCCTTTTAAAAGTGCAGTATATTATCAACAGTTAAGCCGCAAATCTTGGAACTCTGCATCCATGTGCAGATCATCATCCAACAAACGAGACTAACAACGTACTGAGATGTTGCATTTATTGCGATAAAGTAGCATGTCGTGAAGCTGTGCATCGCATACAGGTTATCGTCCAACAAACGAGACATCGAACAACGTTCTGAAACGTTGCATTTATTGCAAATCTACCAGCCGATATAATAAAAAAATACAGAATTACCAAACTGCCGTCAGCGTCATGTTTTTCGTCCCCAAAACGGGCACAGAAGTAGACGAAATATTTTACACATTAATTACATCTCCTCGACTGCAACGGCAACGACAAACGCTGGGGCCCCGGGCACATTCAGCGGAAGGGTGTCCCAAATTCGGGCGGGCGCGAAAACGGCGAAACTAATGGCTGCCATTACTTTTACGGTTGTACATGTTTTCCGTCGTACAGGAGCGTGTGTGTGTTGGTGTGCTTTTTTAGGCGTTGAAATAACTCTCAGAGCTGGAGGTCTTCTCTCGATGGGTCTAATTTAATTAGAACCATCTGTACACCCTTGCAGACGACGATGCAGACGATGGGTGATGATTCGGTTTGTCCTCGTTTGAAAAAAAAAGTCTCGTACGCATCATTACGGCGCTAGGAGGTTCGAGTAGTAATTCGGGGAAAATTGGCAACCGTCTTCGGTGGCGAGCTGCAGCAATGAATCAAACCCGGTACCGAAAGGTTCATAATATTGATGACGATAAACTAGGAATTACACCGGGACGTTGTACAGCTGCAGCATTTTATTACTTTCGCAGTGGTTGTGCCATAATCAAATTAAAAGTGGCGCAATCGAACCCTGTAGGGGAAGCGTTTTGTATGCAACACCACTGCGCATGATAAGCGTTAAAGCTATCGTCCACGGCTCGTGCGCTTTTGCGATCACGCGTGTTTCACTCGTGTGCCGATGGCGATCTTGTTGCGTTTCGCGAGTTTGTATCGCCGCCAATGCAGCAGCATAAATTAAGCGAAGCGCATCAAGCGACGTCTCTCCCGGCTTAGGGCGCTTCCTTCCCTGTCGGCTGTGTTGGCTCGCGCGAGACATCATCTTGCAAGCAAAAAAAAAAAGCAAACCGAGCAACCAACCAGCTGTGTTAGATTAGATTCCCATTCGTTCGATGCTCCACCGCATCAGCCGGCAGTCACTACGGTGTCGGTGGTGGAAAATTGATCAAAATAGCCCAAAAACCGATCCACGATCGTGGACCTCGTGCAAAAAAGGGCATTGCTCGGTGGATGCACACGGTGGGGTGTATGAACGCGGTGTATAGCTCAGCCCAAAAGCCACCCGCCCCAGACAGAGCACCCCGGAGCTAGCCGCATCTAATCAAACCGGTCGAGGCTCGTGCCATCCTTCGATATGCTGCGCCACAGCTAATCGCCCGAGCAACTAAAGACGGCAACTTGAGACCAAAAAAAAATGTATAAGCCGTCCGCTACAAAACCTATAATACTATGCTGTTGCTGGTGGATTGCTGCAGGTAGGTAAACCTGGCATTAGAGCAGCGAATTAGAGAACCCCAAACCCAACAGCAGCAGCAGCAGCAGCAGCTGGCTGAATGCATAATTTGTTTCACTGGTGGCAGCTCTAGTTTTTGCCGCTCCACCCCGATCGTGGCTGTAGCCGAACTGCACGGCCAAGATGTTTCTTTCTACCATCCGTTCGATGGCGCAGGACATGATTTCCTAGAAATTGGCCAAAGTTGAATCCTCGGGCTCGGGTTAAGCTTTTCGGCGGCTTTCGAGCGGAAGGTTCGCAAAGGGAATTCGTTATTTATTTATGTTGCCTCATTGGCGATCGGCAAACATCTGCAGATACGGGCAGGATGCAATCTAGCGATCGTAGTTGCGAACGTGTGCAACCTTGTGGCGTGCCCGTTGTGGACCGCCCGTGTTTAATGTTGCCTTTAATTTACCGGTGTCAAGTGCGGTTTGTCCGTCGCGGAGGTATTTATTGGTGTCTTAATGAAGAGACGAAGCTTAAAAACGTCCACCATGTGTAATAGAGCAATACAAGAATTGAGGACATAATTTATCTCGACAAGATCACACCAATATCACCAAAGTACGAAGGAAAAACAATCAAATGTTGGGTAATTCATAAACCTCAACAAATACCGTCCGCAAGTGAGTAAAACCCAGTGAACTGTCAACCAGAATGTACTTTACAAATGTCTGAAGATGCTTGTCGCTGTCTCCGCTGATCATGTCTTGAGATCTCGCTTGCTGGGCACGGTAGTCGTTTATCATTTCAGCTGTTTGCTTTGCTTCGAGGCTTTCAAGGCAAGCTTATTCCGCTTTATCCATGACAGCACATGAGGATATTCACGTCTAAGTCTGCCGAAGATGGCAAAAAAAAGGCAATAGCCCTGTATCTTCAGCAGCGCATCGAAGATGTCGGACCGCTGGTGGTGGTTTCTCAATTCGGATGACACTTAGTCGACAGTACATGAGCCATGCGGATGGAAGTCTTACTTGCGGACTGGCAAGTGCCCCACACAACACACACACAGAAAAAACCCCCAAAAGAAAGATCCCAAAACAATTCGTCATCAAAACCGTTTACGGGAGCAAACGCGCCTAAAACAATTCCACGTCAGCCGATTACAATAACGCCTTTTTGTCGGGGCACATTCGCTCCCGACCCGGGACTGTCATTCGGCTTGGTTTTAATTTTACAGCAACTCGATGCCAATCTTTCAAATCATTATTCTGCGTCGTCGTTTCCGAGGCTGTCCGTGCGCTTGTTCTGGTGGCAAGTTTCGCATTTCGCGGACGCGCACGATAGCAGGAAGGGTTAGTCTTTAATTCGGGTTTCATTTGTTGTGCGCCGGGGAACTGTCCGGGCGCACAGTGAACGAGTTGTGTGTAGTTGTTGTGCAATTTTTTGTATTCCCGCAGCAACTTCGCTCCCCATTCGCTCAAGGTCAATCATCGTTATGTTTATAAATTAACAAAACTGTATGTAAATCTTCGGCCTCTCTGTCTCCTGTTTGTGTGCACCATCCCGACCGGGCATGACATGTGAAATGTTATTATTATTTCCATTCTGGCCGTGCACGCCGTATGGGCGATAGTAGTTTTGAGGTCCCCCGCCTTAAAAAACCATCCTTCCCTGCTTCGCACCGGCCAGACGGATTGGCTGGCTGGGTTGTTGTGAATGAGTTGTTTCAATTGTTGAAGCATAACGAAGAGGGTAATGGATGAATAGTCATCTCCGCTCCTGGGAGTGGGAAGGAGCAGAAGCACTACGGATGTGGAGTAGTGAGAGAAGAAATGCACAATTTGGAGGCCATTTTGGGCATTGATGGGTGGAATGGTGGAAAATGTTAGGGAAGATGAACCTCCCTTAGACAGTTGGGTGGGATAAGGGAGTGTACTAATAGCCGATTGTAATGATGGCAAACAAATGGACCCATTTGTACTAGATCTCTTGTCCAGTTCGTTAGTTTGTTTTCCAACCATAGCTTCTAACTTTAATAAATAAATTAAGCTTAAGTAAAACTATTTTCTACCCCACAGTTGTAATTAAAATACTTAAATAAATACAAGTTTATTTCCCTTATTCCTCACCCCCCGGCGGGGGGTGGATTTCGTGCAACGACCGTTACCGTAAACCACTCGGTTCCGAACGAACGACAAAAGGCTGCAAAAGCTGCTGACGGCTTGACAGGAATAATGTGCCCCGATGTGTTCATAAACCACCGTGAATGGTTGGGTCCCCGGGTGGGGTGTGCGAAAAAGACGATCCGGTGGTTAGTTTGCGTGCCTGGTTGAGTTTAATTTTTCTTGTTTACCATAACGAAGGCGAACAAAACACCGACAAATGGTCGGTCGCAAAACGCACGCGAATTGAAACGCCGCAAATTTTGCCAGCGGAACACAGGGATCACAGGAACGCATTGAAGAGACTGAACGGAAAAAAAATCTCACGAAAAATGAAACATGCGATGGGGAGAGGAGTTGAATGGGAAGGAATTGAAATATGCTCCGTCCCGTCCACTGTTTCTCGGTTTCTCTCCCTGAAGGCCATACGCAATGGTGTTGTTTAACATTTCCGTGGTTCAACGGGTGATTGTTTATTAAACATCGATCATTGTGCAACCATTAATTGTGTTGGAATCGCACGAAGGAAAGAGGAATTTAAGGAACACGAAAGGCCAATGATTAGGCAGGATGAGCCCAAACCCATATTGGTTGATTAGATTAATAAAAACTGCATTTTATGCAAGAAGGAAATAGAAAATGTATTGTCTCACGAGTTGACACACATTCGAGCATTGCTTCAGAATCATTTTCCGCGTTTTCTTTCACATCCTGAATGTCGGCATGTGTATTGATTCTCGAACGCAGCACCCTTCCCCAGCAAAACATCAATTTCCGATGGCCTTGGGTTTGGAACAAGAGAGCAAGAATGGACAAACTGTAAAATTTTACGCCTCCCAGCAAGGATCGCTTCTCTCCCTCTCGGTTGTCGTTTGCCCTATTGCTCTTGTTTTCGTCACATTCCGCACAACGTTTCCCTCCCCAAAACGGGAGGGTTCTTCCTGGGGTACTGGTATCAAAAAAATGTTGCACTTCGTTCGCCCCGCTTCCGAGAAGAAGCTCAAGGACACCCGTGGGCTGTGTGTTTGTGTGTGTCTGTGTACATCGGGTCTGCTTTCGTCGGCTGTCGCTTGATTTCCGTTTCTTCCCATTTCGCTTTTCAACCTGCCTCCGTTGCAAGCATTCCATGGCCGTGTATGAGATCTCGCCGTGCCGTGCTTCGGTTTATTAGCTCCAGTTGTGTGTGCCAAGGTTGGGGAGGAATGTGGCCGGCGAAACCTACACTTAGATTGCATTTATCATCACGAGACCTTGGGTTTCTGGCCGGCTCCATCCGCTCCCGACTGATGCTACCGAGATGCGCCCCAAAAATCGTTGGTGCACTTGGCGCACACACATGAAGGACGAATCGGTGCAGCCGAAAATGAGGGAGCCTCACTGTGCGGCCACAGTCGCCACACCGGAGAGCGGCATCGTAAAAAGTGTTTTAACCATGGCTAAAGTTCGATTGGTCGGTCGGAAGCCGTTAAAACGGCGCCCAGTGCAGTTGTGGCCAACCAACCGCCCTAATAACCGCTATTAGGGCGGCTAATATGATTAATAAAATCAAAACCGGGCCTCTGCCACCGTCGATCGAGGGAGTTTGTGCAGTTCCGATCCGGAGCCCTTCCGTCGGGAATGGATCCGCGGTAAACATAAAGGCAATCGCTAAACAGAAACGATCGAATCGTGTTTTTGGGAAAACATATTTGGAAACCGATAAATTGGGTGAAAATTACAGCGGAACGAACGATTTGTTTGTTTTGCTCTTTGCGAACGTGAGTGTTATTTCCCGTTTTCCCGCGATTTGGACAAGCTAAAGGGACACTTTTGGGACTCTCCAAAAACTTTGAATTTTAAGAAATTCATAAGCGCTTCGAATGGATCTTCAGCAAAGAAATATTCAAATCATGATTCTACGACTCCCAAAAGATTAATAATTCTTCAATACCTGATTGTTATTGAAGATTCTTCAATATTCTTCAAGATTAGACTAATCTGAACTAATCTTACGTAGATTAGATGAAGATAGCTTCATGTATCCATGGCTTAATGAGATACAGTTTAACCTAAAATTTTAAAGCAATATTTCAATCGAGACGATTTCAAATCTAAATGGAATAAAACACTTCCAATGAATTAACGGGTTGAACAGCGTAAAGTTTACGCTTCATCAAGCTACATTTGCCACCAGACGCTTCTGTCATTCCGGCAACTTACCGTGCCAGCCATCACGTTACCATTGGATGCATAAACTGACGTGAGGTAAACGCTTTGCACCAATAAAACCCATCCTTGCCGATGATGAATTTCGCTCTGCCAAAGGTAGTGACGAGCTCTAATTATTATATCAAAAAGTTCGCTTCAACTACTTAAAATGAATTTCATTCCCCTTTCGGTTCGCTGAAACCGAACGAAAAAGAGTTTGATATCGTGCCGTACCGTGTGTCCGAGACGGGACGCATAATTTCACTCTAATTTAGAGCGTTCCCTGCACCCCGCTCGCCTCCCTGCGACGCTAATTTTACTCCAGCGACCACCGAAGCGATGGCGGTAGCCGAGGGAAATCCATCAAAAAACTCAACTGCCATAGCCGGCACATTCAAACAACATGGCGACGAACATTTGCAATCCTGCAGGGTGTTCGGGCGTGTTCGGTGGAATGGTGGAACGGAGATAAGGATCCACATTCGGTGCGTTCCTTCGATTGCAGCTCGGTTGTTCCCATCTAATCGAATCGAGCGGTAGACACACGGGAAGGATACTAACGAACTGAAAAAGCCACCCGCTCCGAGTGTGATCCTTTTCGTGCCGGAAATTACCGCGTCGGATGGGACGCATGTCTCGTGCGCACACAACAGCCAATAACGAAAAAAAAAGTGGGGAACCACCGGCAACATCGGTTGTTCGATAAAGTTTTCTCCCAAAAAAAAAAAGAAATAAAACTCCGCTCAAAACTCCCTTTTTTCCATGGTGGTAGTCGGAAGGACATTCGAGTCCAGTCGACGAGCTCGGACACCTAACGGGGAATGGCGAAATTGTGGGTTGTCTAAAGAGTGCCGCAGGAAAATGGAAATTTTAAGCCACCCCGGTGGGGTGGGTTTGAAGCGAGGGAAGAACCGGGGAGCCGGTCGGTATTGCGTTTTCTGCAAAAGCAAATGTACCGTTCGTTACTTGCGTGATGTCTGCCGGGGAGTTTGCTTCGCTACAAGCACGACATGCGGAACGCATTTGGCCGTCCGTGTGCTGTGATGTGCTGCCGCTTTCGGACCACTTTCGACAAACAAACAATCGCTCATTATCCTTTTTTTCCAGTGTGTTCACTCCGTTTTGTTTTGCTTTTGCACACAGTGTCAAACAAAATGAGGATTAAACGGCTAGGATAATGTGTTGTTTTGTTTTGGGTAGAAAGTAGGAAAATGAGGGGATATTAGTGTAGCGCGGGGGGATTAATTACGGCAGGGAAATGAAGGCCCCTTCGGCAATAAACTGCTAACACGAATATTAGCGAGAATGGTTTACAATTTATCACAGCGTAGGAATGGTTTGAAGCTTTCGAGTTAAAGTAGCCAATCAGTTCCGTAAAATTTATGCGAAATGTAAAGTCGTCCTTGAGATGCGATTGAGATTGCTGCATTCTTCTCAGATTCATCATAGTTCCCTCAGTCGATCTAGAATTATAATTGAGCATCATTCATCATTTGTCTGGCAAGGCTTAAAACGATTCATGATGGGAAGTATAATGCAGTTTTGGTGCGTCAATTCCCTCACGGTGTCGAACGTCCTATCCACGTCCGATAATTGTTAACCTTCCGTCTCAATTCTCAAGGACTCTCGAATGTCTGCCTGTAAGCCTGTAAGTAACCGCCACGTACCCTTACACGCCTTAGAAATCAAAGCCAAAGCCGTCAAATCAACCTGTCGGAACTAACCCTTTTGTAGTTCCCGGTCGCCGTAAGCTCTGTGTCAAAAATAATACCCAAAAACATTCGACCACACAACAGACACAGCGCGTACTGCCTGCGGCATCAAAGATCGGCTTCAATTTGGAGAAATAAAAAAACTCGCCCTCTCACCTCTCGCGAAACCGGCCCCGGCGACGGATGGGTTTCAATCGCTACGGTTAAGTACATTTTAATTGTGCACCTTGTGCACCACCATCAATACTGGCGAACTGGCGTGGAACCGTTTTCCGCTGATGGCGCCAACCGAAACGGCCACACAGCCAACTCAAACAGCGTCTGCGTAATGCTGCTTGGTTGTTGGAATGGGGCAACAACATTAGGATTTCTATCCTTAGGAGGTCCATCCAGCATCCGTCGTCTCGTCCTAATCTGTGTGCAAGTTGCAGTCTCTCTAGCGCTTAAGCGAACGATCAATTATGGGTACCGCCGTTAGCGGGATGCAATCGCTAAACGCTAATTTACTGCACCTTTTGCGCGAATCGGGTTTATTGGTGATTTCTGCGAGGGACTTCCATGCCCTTTTTTTCTGGGACTAGCTTTTTGATCACTCGTTAAATTAAATTCATATTCATTTGGGGTGAAGTAGACACGATCGCTTTGTGAGTGTGCGGCACATTGATTGAGACCATTTAAGCAGCGAGCCAATTTGATTGACAGATGCATTATTATTGGAGATAGGAATGATTCCACGATTCCTTCCCTGTCTTAATCGATTAATTGAATGAGGAAGTGAGTGATTTTATTCATCACGAAGCTTGAGCGTCACCCCGATGCAATTAGTTCCGCTAATTGCTTTAGCGCTGTTGCAAATATTTAAACCAATTTCGGCTCCTGAGATCATCGTCAGTGCAAAACCTTATATTATCACCCTGCGCTAAACTACGTGATGCAGTTTGTGCTTTGGAGTTCTAAATTCTACCTCCTCAGGAGTCGTCCACCACCCCTTCCTAACCCCGTCCAACGGAACTTTTCTGGAAGGCAAAAATAAACCCCCCCGAGCATCAACTAATGCTCGTGCAACACCAAACCCATCCCCCCATATCGCCATTGCCTTCCTCGCAGCCATAGAACCGCCCGGTGCGAAGATGAGGGTTTATGAGCGCCTTCAAAAATTATACCTTTTTGGGTCTACCGGACTGTTGCAAAAAAAGGAAAAAAACCCGACAAGAACACCAGAGAGAAAACAAATCATGAAACGAGCACGGCAAACGGTTCCTGCCTTTTGCGAGTGAGTGTGCATGAATGTTTCAAGGTTTTTTGTTTAGTTTGGCGAGCTCGTTTTATTATTATTATATGCATTAAATTATCTTTTACACCCCTTCTACTGCTGGTTGGATCGGTGGACCGGTGGAGTGCCTCGACAAAGTTGGCCGGCGGCGTACTCTGCGGTGCATATGAAGATTATGCTCGAAGGCCACTCCAAAAAAAAAAATAAGCCCCAGTACCAGCGAGAAATTGGAGAATTCCTTCCGAGTTGGAAAGGATTGATTTCGTAGGAATTGTAGTTTATGGCTTAGTATTGTGTGCGTGTGTGGAGTTAGTTTCTTTCTAAGTCTTCTTCAATGCTTCTCTCCCGATCGCCAAAGGATTGCGCAAGTCTTCCGGTGTGGATGCTGTTTGTGAAGTTGTGAGGAGCGAAACCTCTTCTGTCAGAATTCCCAAATCCCTCGTAATGAATTTGCGCTGTTAATCCTGCCTGCCATTCCGAGGTTTGGGTGGCTTTTGGAATATGTTTAGCCTTATTGCCCATGTCAGTGCCCGAGAACTTGCATGTTAACTTCACTTTGGCTGCACGTCTCGCTTGTGTTGGTGTGGACGGAACCCACAAAACCATTCAGGTTATGTTCCACGCTGGTCGCATGTTTCGCTGGAGCAAACTTTGCAGAACACAACAATTGGACCATCCCGAGGTCCGGAGCTGCTCAAAGACCTTGGACTGCAACTTGGACTTTCTGCAAAACCAACCCGACCCAGAGGCACTGTTCTTTCGCCATGCGCTTTGCAGCGCATTGTTCGAGGCGGATGCCGGCAGATCCCTGACGGGTTGCACAGGGTGGAAATTCTAACGGGACTTTGCAACGATGGTTCGTCTCCTTTGCTGGCCCATTCGGACCCGGCGCTCGGACGCCATGCTGCTAGCGCGCCAGCCAGTTCCCGTACGCCCGGCAGATGAGCACGCGGCTTTAGCTTTTCGGCAAGGCGCATGAAGAAAGCAACGGTTTCTTGGGGGGATGACAGGGAGTTAGTTTTGGGAGGCAAACAAGGATCCAGTAATAGGACAGGCATACCCAATCAAACAGGCAACGAAAGCTAAACAAAAAAAAAGCGACACAAACTGCACTCACACTTGGAGAAGACAAAATGGGAAAAAGGGTTCGATTTCGATCTCACCCCCCCAAATTCCCGGTATCGTCGGTACCGGCCGCATGGAGCCAACAGTTTGCACACGGAACACTAACACACGGAACGTAGACCACATTTCGCCACATATCGATGGATTAATGTTTCCGCCCTTTTGCGAAATTATAGCATTCGTGCAGTGAATCTTAATGAGAATCGCGTTTTCTTCCGGGCGGTACCGGCGTAACATGTTTGCCTCTTTACAGTTGGAACCGATGGCATGTGCGCCCGCTCGGTGTATGTATCCTTTCACCAATTTTAAGACCCGTTGGTTTGCCGGATTGGGTGTGTGTGTGTGTGTGAGCACCAAAAAAAAAAAAAAGGTAGGATGTGGATGATCCTGGAACGGATGATTGACTGTGAAGTTTTGGGGATCTGTTTTTTTGCCGGTTTTTCGTTCGCTTTCGGCCAAAGTAACGGTAGGCATGAGAAATTACTTTAGTGTTGGTTTTGTTAGTTTACAAGGAAGTGAAATGCAATTATCCTCCGAAACCGATAGAACAAAGGCACACTGCCGGCTCAGGAATATTGCCGTTTTGTTCGTTTCCGTAGTCATGCACGGGAGTGATAAATTGTGGCATTATTTTCGTTAGCGACTTTAGCAACAAAAATACAGCAAAGAAAAAAACACAACCAGTACGTGTCGTTACCAAGTGACATCATCGCCGTCTTACGCCATTTGGTAAGTATTTGCAACTTATTGCCAACCGGCCCATTTATTACCGATGCCGATGCGTGTGTTCCATAATCTCCCCCCGCACTGTTCCGTCTCCGTGTGGTTGTGGAGGGTGAAATAAAAATAAAATTTCAAAAGCACTCTGCTTCAAAGGGAATAGAATTTGTCAGCCAAAAAATACAAGACATTCCGAAAAAAAACAAACTACAAACCGTAGCATAAAACTGGCCCATAATCATTGTGCATCTATTCTTGATCATCCGAAAAATCGAAAGTACCGCACAAATACAATGCAGCTATGTGTGCAAACCGGTCCGTTACGAGCGGCCAGAAAACCAGAAAAGAACAGAATAACCATTAAAAAAAACAACAACATTGTTCGAACCGGAATCGTGGGCAGTAAATTCTTTTTGGGACGGAAATTTCGTTCCCATGCCTGGTGCAGAGTATGCACAAATGAATATCTGTGTCCCTCTGTCTCTGTATATGTGTGTGTGTGTGCGGGTTTGGTGTGAATCAAACAAAACCAGTAACCAACCATCCCGACAGACAGAAGTTGACCAAAAACAGCATCCGCGCAATCGTCGAATCGTCGTGTTCTCGCTTTCATCGTTCATCGTCGTTGTCGTCTTTCGTCGACGGCTAAGGTTTCATTACGTGCAGGGTGCAACCACCCTCACCAGGTGGTGCTGAACGGAGAGGTGGCAATGGGGCAAGCCTCTCGCCTTCCCCAAGCGTACCCCAATTTATGTACATTCTTACAGTGCAAAGCCCCCCCAGAAAAAAAGAGAACACACGATTAAGGCTACTCGATTAATGATCGCACCAAATACCTGCAAGTGTCACATTTCGCTCAACGATTAATTTGAGGAGCCCATTGCATTGCATTGCATTCGAGCAAACTCCCAAAACTGGATGAAAATGTAAAGTTTAATTGCAAATGTATCTTTAAAACATCCGCGATCCACCAACACGAAGCGTATGCACACACAAACACAAAGCCACTGTAATTAAAACAGATGAAATGCATTAAGATCAAACATTCGGCAAAGATTGCCCACGATAAAGCGACCATGTTCTGTTTGGAATGAGTTCTTTTTTTTTTGTTGCGAACAATATTTGACCACTCCTGATTGCAATCCCGGGGGCCCCGGGTACTTTTATTGGCGAGTGTGTTGTTGTTCCACCGAAGGGTCGCCTTCCTCAATTTCATGATAAATTAATGCTTCATTTATTTTGCGCCTTTACCAGCGTCGACGCGGACGTGCTCGGGTGCGGTGCCCAGGGCGGGCATGCCATCCGAACGGGTTCTGATGTCGCCCTCTCCGTCCCGAAACCGCGGTACAGGTGGTGGTGGAGCACTGCCATCCAGGGGAACATGGCAAACCGATGCCATGCGCTTTATGTGTTTAATTTTTAATACACCGCCATGAATCTCTACGCCCGGACGGGCGCGCGTGTGGGGACGGTGAACAGGCAAGGTGGGTGAAGGTGGGTTATGCTCATACAGCGACAACGCGAAGACGCGACATGCGAAAATCACATTTTCAGACTCGGCCCCGGCAGCCTCTGCTGCTGCAGTGAATATCAATTGTGGTGACCTTGAATATTTTCGATTTCGTTTCGGGCCGCGGCTTTCGCAGACTGCGCGTTTCATTTCTGCGTCCGTCTGCGTGTGTGTGAGTGCGACGAAAGTATAGAATTCGCAAGCGGAAAGAAACGCATTAAATACAAATATAATACACAGAAAAAAAACAAACGCACACACCAACGTTAAGCCACTGCTAATGCAAACGCGCATCGGCGAAAAATTGTGCGCAAACTGGAATAACGCGCCGCTGCCGCCGCCGGTATCGTCCCGAGTACTGATGGCGGGCGAGTGGTTCGCAAACCGATATCAAACATGCAGTGTTTTTATTCCGCTGTGCCCAAAAGTGCAGATAACGGGGCATGGCGAACGAGGCAAACGGGCCGGCAGTGTGGCGAACGACACACGATCTCGACCCACTCGTTCCAGAAACGATACGATGCGCGAAAAACCGACCAGGACGTAAAGAAAGGATAATGGATTTTATCTGATGAAATAATTTCACTGACATCCAGACGGGCGTTCAAGGTCAGGGTGAGCGAAAAAATTAACGCGTGACTCACGGCGCAATGGTTGGGCGGTGGGTTTGGGGGACCAGTTTTCGGAGGGGTTGTTAAAATTCATATTTTGCATCCGGTTGTACGACAGGGAACTTAGGAAGGTGGTTAATTTTTGATTAAACATTTGGTTATATTTTGGAGGAAATATTGCGAGCTAAAGACATGAGACGCAGCCGGTATGCCTTGCATTTTCTCGTTGTATTTTCTCAAAGATTATCTGTTACTATTTTCTAATCAATAATTTTCATTGTTCTTATTTCGGTGTTTACACCTGACATACATGTTTCCTAATGATTAATTAACTAATAGTGCCTCATTACCTAACAGAGTTACAATCGGATCAGAGTGTTATAGAATACATCTGTTTGACTCACAGTAGCTTCAAGTGACTCTGAGAAACCTGGATAATTCTCCACTGACTTACACTCCTAGAAGGTGCATAAAAGTTCAAGGAACTAACGAGTGATGGCCCATCAATTTCTTCACCGATCAAACCAGCCTGAAACAGACACTCAGCTGTCGAATATCGTACTGCCTGTTACTGAAGTCCTAAAAGGAGACATCGTCAGAAATAATCAAGGAGTAGGTCCTTCGATCTCCAGGGAAGAAGTCCACGAAGTCTTAAGCTAAATTGTTTAGACTTGCTGATTCCAGATATGTCTATGTCATATATGATATGTCTATGTCATATATGTTTATCTGATGTCTACGATGTAGTAAACTATTATCATTATCATAATACTACACAATACTGATGGAATTGACCAAACAGTATACATATCCTTAACTTCTTCAACGTTCTTAATTTTTTTTTTTGCAAATTTTACCAAGAATTTCTTCAAACTTTCAAGTTCAAGAGAGCTCAAGTTTTATTGAAAAGTTTTATTTCAAGACAGTTTGTTGTGTGAAGAAAGGTTACATTTTCCAATGTATTTCACCTTTTTTATAGCGGAAATTGGAAGAGAGCAGTATTGCATTGCTTTGATAACTTTAAACATTGACGAGTTTGACAGAAATAGAATTTGTAAGCTCCTGTCATCGAAATTTCAGTACCTTTGTTAAGGTCAATGCTAACTTTGTGGTTTCTTGAAACTCTCTATTCTATATATTTCTAGAAAAAGATCAAGTTTTGTAATTTTTAAGACTTTTTTTCAGGATTTCTGGAAGTTCTATTCATTCTCGTGAAAATGTTTCCACTCCACTGCTAGCTGAGGAAGAACATTATTACTGTTTTGCGGCGCTTCTAAGCGTATATCTCGATTGAGGGGATCAAAGCATCAATTAAAGAGGAAGCAGTCTTCCGACTGGCAGCCGGACCAAAGAATTTGAAATACTATGTGCATCAAACTCATACACGAGATCGCTTCATTTCCGCCACCAGATTCAATGCACGTGTCTCGATCGAAATGTTTTTCACCGCAACAAGAAAACATTCTTCTCAATGCTATTAATTCCATCTCGATCCGGGCTGCAACGAGCAACTCTTCAAAGCAACATAACGCATAGCCGGAGCGCACATACAGCGCGAGCACAAATAAAAAGATCAATTTAAAAACCCATCACAGCAAGAAACAAACCCCAACGCGGGATACCAAAAAAATAAAGAAGGGAAAGAAAGTGATCCAGAATGCATCGGGCGGTGCAGCGTCTAAAATGCACCGACAACCGGTGGGCCAATCTTCTCTCGGGGTGTGGGTAAGAATCGTGTCCGCTGCCCAGCACACGGTATTCAAATCAAAGCAAATGCCCCCACCTTAAAACCGGAAGATAGTCTTAAAAGCAAGTGATTTATCTTTTGCGCCGGATAGTGCAACCCGGGGGGAGCACCCTGGACATGGTGGTAGTGCCCACCCAAGGAAGTGGGAAATTATCTTTCATGAGCTTCCTTTTGCGTTCAAGTGGGTTCCTATTTGCGCTGAGCAGCGGAGGGGTATTTTTTTTTGTGTGACCAGAAACGGCCCAGACGCCTCAACGCTTTAACCGTGGAAGCGTCGACGCTGCACTACATCCGTCCTACATTGCGGACAACCGGTTTTTGGAGGCTGTTTTTTTTTGGCAAACAACGAAACATTGCCGTGCCGAGAGAGCCTTCTGGGTGGATTGATCTTTTTTGCTCCATTTAATCGTTCGTTCTTGGGGCGTGAGTGTGTGTGTGTGTGTGTGTGTTAGTGTGCCGTTCGGTTTCTTCCTATTCTTGCACCGAACTCGCGCATTTCTCGGTGCTTCGCGAACGCCAACATACTGACATACTGACTGACACTTTGCTCACACTCGCTTGCACTCGCCACCGATGCACCGACACGCTCTCAGATGATGCATCGCTCACTTCCTGCTTGGTCTGGCAGAAACGCAACAGGAACGCATCCTTTGGGGATGGGATGGTGGAAAAGTGAATCTTGCCACTGACGCAGACGATGATGAATCGACCGGAATGTGATGTTGATTCGTTCCCTTTTGTGCCGTTTGCTTGTGGAGGTTTTTGCATACATTTAGTCCATCCATGCCCGCCAGTTAGTTACGTAACGCTGCACACCGACGTGGTTCTGCTGCCAGTCGCTTCCATTCGCGTCCTGCACTCGCCGTGGTGGGGTTGGATGATTTATTCAACGACAGCACATGATTAGCGTGCATGTACAGTACGCATCAACACGCGGTGGACACCGAGTGTTTCGGATCAAAAGTTTTCCGTTTCACAAACGAAAACCAAAAACAAAAAAATGGCACCAAATAAATGAACGAATAAATATTGTGGTGCTGGTACACCCCCGTGCGTAACACGTCCGTCGACAACTCGGGCAGCGGAATTGGTCTATACCGGGCAGCTGAAGCAAGTGCGAAAAAATGTCAACACACGCTACCACCTGTCGGGTGGAATTCTGATCCTGGTGGGTGCTCCGTTTTGCTTCACACTACCGGACAAGTGACCCGACGCGCCGCGGCCCCGAGATGGTATCCGTTTAACAACAAATAATGCTAATTATTTATTGCCTTTCGCATACTGTGAGCGTGTGAGGTCGGGTAAAGGTTATATCCGCACATCCCAAAACCCACTGCTAACCGCGCACGGTGACGATCGATCATGATCGTTTTCTTCGGAAGCGTTTCCTTCAGATCTTCCGCTGTGACGGGTAACATGGTCTGTAATTTAAGAAATAGTACACGGGTGGATTACGGTGATGACGCAGGGTTGAAATGTTCATGACAGCGTTGGTATTTTCAATGTGACAGCTTACTCAACCTCTGTGTACGTACTTCATTATCTGCGCGGTTTATTTACCCAAGTGGCAAGAGGGTTTTTGTCTTCGCATTTTTTTTGTCCTGTGGCAACAAAACGTTTGCAAATGTACTGATCCGCACAATGAGTTAACCCTTTATAGGACGAGAGGGTTTAGAAGAACCATATTTGATGTTTTGTGTTGCTGTGTTCCAACAAGAATAGACGAATTTAATGGATTTCTTATTCCACTCTATCTAGACGTCCTGACGGTAGTCAAGCCCGGAAGGATAGAAATCTGGGGCTCGTGATGGAGTCATTACCTCCAAGAAGATGCTCGAGAGTTCGTTGGCTCTATGGAATTGAGTTTGACCTATCCGAAATTGGATGCAGAGAAGACTAAGAATCTACTGCAATTTAGACTAAATAAACTTGACTTCTCAGTTTTGCATTCGAACTGGGATTCCCCAAACATTCTGCAAGAGATTGAAGCCCTGTGAAACGATTATCGTTTTAATTGTCCAAGGTAACCAGTAGACTATTGTTGTGTGTACTAACTTTGCTAATTCACATAAAAGAAATTTCTTTCTGTGACCAAAAATCTTCCATATTTTCTGTTTATAGCTTCAATCATTCACATGTTTTTTATAGATTGTTGAATTGAACAGATTTTAAATACATTTTTCGAAATGAATAAATTATGATAAGTAACCCAACAAAACTGCAACACTTAACAGATATAATCCAAAATGTTTGAAATATTTGAATTAGTTATTGCTATCCATTACGGAATGGTTAAGTAAACCTCAGCCATCCTACGGATGGTTTCCGTTATTAAGGGTTATGTCACATGTCATCTTTAGTTCATGAGCTAATTTTTACTCTCCGTCAAGTGACCGATTTTCCACCCCCAAAGCGTTAGATGCTAGCTTTCCCCCGTGTTCCGTAGTGCCTTTCGAGTGCAAGAATGTCTTACTTTGATCGATGGCACCGGTTAATCCGTCCCGTACGTACGATGTGCCCGATGTCCGCAACCTCAGCACTCAGTACTACGGATGTTTGAAATAGAATTATTTTTACCTTCTCCGATTTTTTTTCTCCTTCGCATTTTCCGCTTCCATTTCCCGACAAGAAACTACACCCAACGGCAGAAGGTGTACGCGCCTTTTGTTTTCCTTCTGGTCGCATTTTCAAGAAGGATTTATTCATGGAAAGCACACTCCTAATGCTCTCTAGCGTTTTTTTTTCCATTTAAATGCTTCTTTTTTTTTCGCTCCCTCATCGCATCGCACCACTCGGAAATATCCGAATGCACTCGCCTGCGTTTGCCCCGTACCGTGGTCACCCACCAGGCACCGGCATCAGCGTCAAACAATCCACCAGACTGGGTGGAATCAAAACTGATGTAATCGAGGATCGTGACGCCAACGTAAGGCAAAAGCCGGAGTGTGCGTGTGTGTTTGAGAGTGTGTTTTGCTACTTAAGAAAACATAAACATTCGACGATGGAACATGGCAAACGAAGTGTTTGTTCGGAATGATCGTCTTAGGTGAATGGTGGAGGAGCAGCAGCCAACGAGAGGCAGTTAAGAGTGCTAGAGCATTATAGCAGATTACTTCTTTTCCCTACCTTCCCTCGTAGTACCACGAGCCGGTTTCCTCCGCAGGCGTAAAGCAATAATGCGCGTCGGGCCTTATGCACACGGAGTACAATTAATTATTTTTAATATCTACGTTGCGTTAATTTTAGATTTTTCATGTGACAGAAATTTGTTCCCACTTGTGCACGGCGATGTGGCGTGCGCGCGTTTTCGCCTTGCGTACCGAGACACCGGCCAGTGCACGCCCGGCTCCGGGTACCACCCGGATTCGGCCGGCTCAGCTGGTGAGGCGTTGATGATATTTTGAATTTCCCTTCCTGGGCGATGTTTGTAAATTTCGCCAGGACATAGAAGTTGGTGCTGGGTGGGGGGGTGTTTGTGCGTGTGTCGGACGGAGGGACACAAGTGACGCCAATAAATGTGGAAAGAATGAAATTTTTAAGACGATTTCTTATTTGCCTAGCATATGCATACATCCTCTTGGAGGGCGACACGTTTTTATTAAGGCTCTTGGGCATGGTTTAACGGTTTGGTAGCGTCTTTTTCCTACCCGGCGCTTAGAGCGCTGAGTGAAACGCAGGCAAAAACCGGCAATAAATTTTATTAATTACTCCCACGCGAATAAGTAAATCCAGTGCGTCAATGGTTCATTTTCATTCTGCAACCAGCATCGTGACGGAACAAGGACAAGTGTTATGGCGCTTCGGTGAGATTCGGTGAGCGATGTGAGCTTAGAACAGTTTTAATGTCACACTGTGAATCATACACAATTTGGCAGAAATTAAACCATCAAAACGTTTCACACTTACTGCATTGCGTTGAAAGGCATAAATGGGCTACCCGCAATGATGCACTTGCACCGTTCTGTTTTGTCTTGCTCTTCTCCATTTAATTTTGTGGCTTACTTTTTGTCTTTAAAATTCTTGCCCCCCTCGTTTTCGGCTTGATGCACAACGCAAGACGAGATGCATCTGTTCCGAACGAAGGCCTTTTCTTGCTGACTGGTGCATCATCGTGCTGTACACGTGCTTCGTTAACCGCACGCTCGTCGAGAAAGGGGAAGCGACGATAAACAAGGGAAATGTTCGATTGCAGTTGCAGAGGAAAACGGACGAACCGACAAGGTTTGGAATTTCCCAAAATTCTCAACCGAGCGAGATCATCGCGGGAAATACCGTAACCGGAAATAATTATGTGTTGCAGCGCATCTTCCAGTGCGGTCGTACTGGTTTGGTTCTTTTGGTGTGATGGTAGCATGCATTCCCTTTTCCAGTTATGTTGCAGCATGTTGCCGTGATTCACGATGCAAGAATGAACCCGGCCGTTGGCGAAAGGGAAATTGGTCAACGTTGCAGTTTCATTCATGCTTTTTTTCTGTTTGCTTTTGCTGATTCATGAGTTGCTGGGCAACGAGTGCGCACTTGTACGGAAATTTGAAATAACTGTCTTATGATTCATTCACGACAGGCAATTGAATGAATCAGAATGAATCAAATGGTTCAAAAATATTTTCAACAGCGGTGTAATACCTTCTGCTTTTATATCTTAGCTTCCACAGAGAAAGAAACTAAATTTCACGCATCATTTTTTGCATGTTTCATGGCAAGAAAAGGACACAATTTATGTGACGATTATTATGGGGAATAATTTAACACACCAACAACTGAGCGCATGCGACAACTGACTGTCGGTGGGAAGAATGTAATAAATAATTTTAATGAACGTTCTTACGTAAGCCCCCCACAAAAACCACGCAGAAGCACTCCGGGTAGCGGGAGTGTAAAAAGGGGAGTTTTAAATCTTCGTCATTCGTCGTGCTTTGACATCAACGGTTGCATGAGTCGATAATTCCAGTGCTCGTGGAATTGCCATGCGGCCATGCACGATACGGTAACGGTCGCAAGAGCGAAAAGCTGTCGAAGCATGTTGTTTTTGAAACTCATAAGATGTGGATTAACTCTTTTTCCCGGGCCGGTACACCGAGTTTAGAATATTTACCTTACCGTTGGTACATAATTATAGCTCTTAGGACGTTTTCTGTGCGGATTAGGAAGAATAGCGTTGAAGGGAAAATTGTTGAGGTGGAAATTTGGAGTACACATTTTGAATCGTTTAGTTATACCTATTCATTTGGCGATGTAGTATACATATACTTGCACGAATTAGTACTTAAAGGCTTCAAAGTCCTCAAAGATCCTCTATGTTTACTCTATGATTATACTCTATGTTTTACTGTGTTATATTATTAATAACTCAAATTTTCAAGTGGAATAAGGTTGATTTCTCGAGGTAATTAGTCAAAAAGACTGTTTGTGGCAAATACTTTCATGGTTTTGTTTAGCTAGTTAGGATAGCATAATAGAAACACTTCGGATAATATCTTAAGATATAACCAATTCCAGAGCACAACAACTATATCAACCAATTTAACTACTTTAATAACTCAAGTATTCGAATCCATCATTACAACAATTACTTTCAGAACATTATTTAAAATTTAAATATAACCTAAACCTGCTCGTCATCTTACTACACCAATGGCTACCTTTAAAAAATATAAACTTGACTATTGTAGAATAATTTCTGAATTAATTGAAGTATCAGAAATTCCCTTAAACACCTCCGTACTATTTACTTTACATCATGGAACTGAACCATTCTTACCCTGTCCGCCTTAAAACGTCACCAAAACATAAAACTCGCTCCACCCGGACCGTCCACCGTAATGCGGCCCAGCATTGCAACAGCAGTAACGTGTCGGATCGCGCTAGACGCTAGAGGGGCCAAAAATAAAAAAAGACCCCACCCGAATTGATGGGGCGCGTCCGGAAAATTGTCACTTGCGATTGCCAGCCAACAACTGGGACCCGATCTAATAGCCCGAGGTGCCGTGCGTTCTTCGTACCAGCGTATCCAGCGTTACCGTTACCGTACCGCTTCCCAATTTTTATTGGCACCCGGACAAGGGGACGGAGAGCGAAACAACGCACCAACCGTAAACTCAACAAACAAAAGTTTCTGTTCGTCCAAAAATAAAATGCAATAAAAGTGTATTTTTCCCTCCCCCCCCTCTCTGCTTCGTCGTTCACCTCGGGCGCCCATGCGGCGGAGCGATCGTTACGTCCGTTACGCAGATCGTAGATGATCACATGCACTTGGTGAGTTTTCAATTTCTTTTCGAAACACGTGTGACCGCGTTGGGTGTGTTTGTGTGTGGAGAAATTGTCCTCAAAATGAAGTACTACGGAGGGAAAATATTCTGCTTAGACGAAGTTAGCAACTATAAGGCACTCGTTAGTTCGTTGGAAAACAACATCCTGCGTAGAAAAGCCACTTCAAATTCCCAGAAGTACCTGCGTGCCATATATATTTCATTTAATTATACTCCATCTAATGCCCGAAGGAAATTAAAGCATGAATCAACAAACTAATGTAGATTATTGTTGCAAACCCTCGACAGCTAATGCAGGCGAATAAAGGATGGAAAAGAGGAAAAAGAAATTCAGAACTACGATGAAAGAAAAATGGACGATGCTACAATTGGCAGCATGGGTTACACACCGAACGGGAAGCAAATGGAGAAGCATTCAAAATGCGAAAAAAGAGGTGTAGAACAAGAACAAATCAAGCGTACACATTCGAAAGAGATGGCAAAGCTACTTCCTGCATGCGATGATAGCCCGTAGAAGAATAGCCGCGGGACTCCAGCGACTCTGCTTTGCGCACTATTTCACACTAATTTGTAACTGGTCGAACGCTACCCCAAGTTAACGAAGCATTGTTTCGCGTGGTACCACTCGGGAACATTAATTTGCAAAAACATTATACCGTGCACCTATCGTCGCGTTCTACCTTCGATAGCGACGGTGTACAAATACAACATGGCGGGCTGAGAACAGAATGCCCGAATGAGGCAAATTCCAGGGTCCTGCTTCCTGCAACCCTTTTTACTTTTTGGGCCGGTTATGCGGACATGATCATGCTATTGTTTTTGATATCGTATTCTTCTCTCTCTCTCTCTATCGCTCGACAATTCGCTAAAGGGGAATCCCTTCGAGGGACAGCATAACATACTAACTCGTCCACAATATGGCGTACCGAGTCGAACCGTGTTGGCAGGAAAGGAAATCTCCATTTCTCCAGGAACCAAGAATCGGCAAATCTTGATCCACGCCCAGACGGCGGCTTCTAACAGCTTCTAAGCAGCTCGCACTCGAGCCCCGAAAAAAAAACCCGTTTTCTACACCGATTCGGATCATCGATCTTGCCGATAATATCGATCTTGCCGGGCCAGTGTGAGTGTGCATGCGTTGCTTACGTGTATTTGTGTGTGTATGTGATCCAGCTTCCTTTGCCGATTTACCGTTAGTTTCTAAAGTTTGGCGCTAGGGGTAGGTGTGTGTTGTTGTTTTTTTTCCTGGGATTTTGCATCAATTTTCTTGCCGAAAGCGGTGTGCGGATTCCGAAGGCTCCACGTTTCGCCTGGCAGCGAGATCTTATTACGGCTTCCTTGGTAGGTGTTTTTTTTTCCTCCTTTTTGCTTTATTTTATTACGGAAGATCGCGTGTGTGTTCGATGTAGTTCGAGCTGCTGGGATTGCAAAAAAAAAAAACCACAGCCCAAATAAATTACCTTTCTTTCTAACCTTAATTATGATGAGGGGCATCGAAGCACCACTCAGAACGGTGCTAAGGGAAGAACGGTACCGTTTCCCTTTTTTGCGAGCTGAAAGTGTTTATTGCGATAATTGTATCCTCGAATCGTTCCATAAAAGGAAGGAATTGAATTTAATATATTGCAAAATCATTTCTTGGGAGTGCCATATAACACCGTGCAATTAAAGCATATCGTGAGAAACGGACCACTCGGAGTGTGTGTTTGTTTGGAAACATTTTTTTGTATGTGCGCTGGCTGGCAATCACAACCATTTTCTTCATCGTCTTTTTTCGGCCAGCTACTCATTTCCCCAACGCTTACGTTTCCACGCGCGCAATATAGGAGAGAAGCGAAAAATACTTTCAACAAACATGTATCACATCGCACACCTTTCCGCATCGGTTGACGGAGTTTTTTTTGGCACTTCAACCCAATGTGGTTCGCTTTTCCGTTGGTGCCTTCGGTTGGGTGAATTTTTCACCCGATCGCGCACCACCATCAACCCAGCAATGTAAGCGCAGGGAAATTTTCACATTTGAACATCATTAGAGTGGGCCCTGGGAAAGGCATGTGCCACGGTAACTATTTAGCACCGGCGGGCACCAGCCCGCCCGAACAAGGTGACAAGGAGGCACCAGGGCCAGCATAGGGAGAATGTTGGTTAAACATAAGTACTTGTTCCACCGGTGGAATGGAAAACCGTGAAGCGCGACAAAAGGCGAACCGAAAACAAAAGCAAAAAGAGGCGACGATCGTTTGAAAGACACAGAAAAAAAGCGATACCCAAGGCACATCAATCTTGCGCTCAAATCTAGATTTAATGACAAAAACTAATTACACTTTTTGGGGGCTCTGTATGTGTGTGTGTGTGTGTGTTTGTTTGTGTGGAGGGGAGTTTTCAGTGCTGCGCAACTTCGCAACGTAACAACATGCTAGCGCAAACGCAATCGCACTCCGGCGCACGGTATCTAATTTCAACTTTCTTTGTTGAGCGTTGCTTAGTCTCCATCCGTTTGACTTGTTTTGGGCAACTCGGTTTTCCGTGAGGGGAGAGGGGGAGAGTTTGAAATTTGAACTATTTTACCAAGTGGGTCGAAAAGTTTCCAACTCGAGGGGAAAGCAAACCTCTATGTTATGCTAAAAATGATATTTAAAACATTGAATTGGGAATAAAGAAAATGTTGAAAAGTATCGTGAAAATGAATTTCTATAGAGTTAGAGAAAGATGGGTTTAAAAATGGAATAAAAATCGAATCGTTCTAGATGGTTGCTCGCCTGATTAATTCTGGTTTCCCCTTTCATACTCCGGGAGATCTAAAATACACGTTTGAAACGTTTTTGAAAAAAAATGTGACCCCGTCGACCACAAGCTTGCACCCGCACTAGGAGCTACAAACTTGTATGAACTTCTCTAACTCAACAAAGAAAGTTTAACAAATTTTATTAAATCCTGGGGATATATAAAGCAAGTAATCACGGATGAATATGATTATTACACAATAAAGACATTAAAATGATCCAAGACATGTGAATCGTACTATGATACAGTCAAAGTCAGATCTCAGGTCAGAACTACGACAAATTCTGCCAAGAAATCACCAGACATTTGATATTATTCTTCAAAACCTTATCTATAAATCTAGATTAAATTCAATGACATTTAATGCCTTTAAAAGACTTGTATTTTTAATCAAACTTCCCAAGGTTATAAGTTTGGAATCGGGAAATGTTGACATACATGACATACATGCACTAATTGTGTATTACCTGAACAGAGTAATATTTCCCTCCTAGTTCCTGGTAAGAAAATATATGGAAACTTTTCATCTAACCCACCCTGCATGTGATCTTGCGATTGCGAGCTGATACTCGAACTAAATCATTTCGCTAGCTCCTACTAAGACCGACTCTTCTTTGTTTTTGGCCGTTGTCCGGTGAACAAAAAAAAAAACACCCCAAAGACAAGGTAATGATAGGAAGACCCCATTGCCCGGTATGAGGGACCAACGCAATTGCGGTCTCCACCATGACGGGGAAGGGACTGTGTCGACCGACCGACCGAGGGCGGGAGACAGTCAAGATACTTACACTCCGATAATAACAGCCGCAGGGAAAAGTGATTAGCCACGAATATGATTATTATAATCATGCGTACATCGGGCAAGCGTTGATCGCACACCGGAGAAAAGAGATTGATGGCGAATGCGAGTGGTAGCAGCAGGGAGAATGGAAGGCGAAGGCCAGGGTACTTCAAGTCACGCTTTCCGGTTCCGCGAGTGTCAAGCTTGCCTGGGCGTTTCGTAAGCAGAGCCCTTTCGCGAGACTGTGCGCCTCTTTGTTTTTGGTTAATTTTTTTTTGTCGGAGGGTGTGCGTTCGAGCTGAGATTAGAGTCTTACGTACATACCTATGATTATTACAGCTCACTTCTTTACAGTGGTCTCGTTTTGGTTTTTAATTTTTATTTTCGAACAGGGTTTTATTTTCACCTTTTTTTTCGCCGTGTAGCTAACACTTTTTGTTTTGTGCTCACTTGTAGCTGTGCGTATCGATCGTACGCAACGAACCGGGAGTAAATTAACGATCTTTGAGATTCGGTGAAAAAAAAATAGACGACAACAGAACATCGACAAGAAAGCCACGAATGAGAGCTTAATGAGGAAATGTAATGATAGTCATTTTTTTGTGTGTGACTTTTGTCGTGATGGGTTTTGACAATTGGCATTGGCTAGTGTTAGGATTTTTGGCAGATTACAACTTGGGGAACGGAATGCCGTTAGTGTTTGGGTGACTGTCTGGTGGTGATGAGTGGTGTTGTGAGGTGTTTGTCATTACGGTGACACACGGAGAAATATTGTCCCGGAAGCCTTCATGCATGACCAATACTTACTTTTGATGATATTAACGTAAGGGTTGGAGACGATTCCTGCAAAGAGAAGAATTAGAGAGTCTTTAGCATAAAGCGTGTGTGTTGATGGAATTGGAGTTGTTATTAAGAAAGTGCTTGCGTCTAAACAAACCGTCCAGTCTCACAAGAACAAGTTTTCGGGCATCGATAGTTAACAATAAGGTTAAGTAAAGCAACAGTTCCGCTTCCAGATTCTGCCACCCACAAATCTCATCGTGCGACGCCTGCTACTTCTTTGTCCTTCGCGCGTTCCATTCTTTTCTGCTTCAGTTGCAGTTTCAAAACCACGGTTTGAATAATGTGTTTTTCCTCGAGGGCCCCAAAAAACTAAAGCCAGCACTTATTATGTGCGTTAATTATTCAAATGGCTAATTACTCATACAATAAACGCTCGGCTGATTCGGGCGGATGCGATTTGCTGTTTGTTTGCCCTGCCTGCGCGCTTCTCACGGCGAAGGGGCGAGCTCGGTAAATGAGCCAAATTGCAGTAATGCCTTCACTTCCTATCGTAATTGTTTATTTAAGCCCTCGAGCGAAGGAAGTATGTGGCGCGCTGGAGCACATTGTTTCACAAGACAAAGGAGTGGAGTTGCAGAAAAATAAAAAAAAAACAACAAACTGTAAAACGGAAGAATTAGTGCATTTTTGTTGATTTGATTTAAGATTGATGGGTTTGACATTGAAAACTGGAAGATAAGCTAAAACCGTTGCCCGTTTGAATTAAGTGATTTATTCTAATAATGATTCATCTTTAACCAGCTAGCTTTTATCCAATCGTTTAAGATATTAGGAAATATCTTGAACAACTCTTCCACATTCGCATCGCGCATCGCTATCGTTCAGAACTTGTTTATGCTTCTTGATGTTCGCACTAATGCTTCTCTTTCCAAAATGCTCTACGACGCATTTAGGCAAGACAAAACAGTTGCACGACCGCTTCCACAGCTTCGGCACAGTTTATGAAAGGCGTTAAAAACGAACGTACGAAATAAGGCACGTAATGAAGCACCGAGAAGGAGCGAAAAAAATCGTAAAACTGCACCACGTTTTAAACAGTAAAAACGACAACCGGAACGTCGGCACTGCTGAGCATACGGCCCGCGTACAGTGGAGGTTTAGCCACAGACAATGCGCATCATTTCATGCCCGGTGGCCGGTGGCAGTAAAAACGATACACGAGCACACATACGGACCGCTGCATCGGGTGACATTTATGAGCGTTTTTAAGTGGCTTGTCGAGGCACGGATGGGACCCAACATAAGACCGCCGTCTACGACGTGTGACAGTGGAATGTTTATGTTTATCCGGCTCGAGGGTGATCTTGATCGTTCACTCTGCTGGGTGGTTGTCACGTGATAGAACCCCGCACGATGATAAGTAATTATCAGTGTACGAGGTGTGAATGAGAATAGTTTGACAGATCTAGCAAGATGTCCGGTCTAGTTTAATTTCGTGCATGTTTGATTTCAATATTCAATATTCAACTAAACAAATCTAAATAAACTATGTTTCCTTTGCGCGAAGCGGACCCTCTTTATGGAATGATAATAAATGGACTAAAAATGAGCACCAATCTTGCCTGCCCCTCCCCGAGATCCCGTTGGCCGCGCTACGGTTTCATTAAGATTCCACATCGCATTCCACATTCGAATGTTATTTGAAAATTGAACCATGTTGAATGAATCGATACTATCGAAACGGGGCAAATTCAGAACCGCATACCTTGTAATGCTGAGCTCAAAATATCTCGAGAAGAAATACCCAACAACCACACACACGCCTAAATTATGCATACGGATGAAGCACGGAACATTCAAACCAGAACGACGTTTTTGCACCGTGGACGCGTTATGTCCGTACTTACAACCGGCATCGATTTAAAATCGGCCAAAAACTACGCTGGGGTTTCGCTGCCTCGAAAGCACCGATTGAATCCGGGAGCCTCGGTAGTTTCGGATGACTTGAGTTTTGAAGAAGCGTAGTGGGAAAAGCAAATACCGAACATACAGGCCCCAACAAAACTTTTACGGTAAGCGCAAGCAGAAAAAAAACACTGTCCTTCAATCGGTGGTCCGAGCGAGGGCCGCAAATATTTCGGCAGCCTGCGGGACTGGGTGAAGCATAACCTTAAGAATCGGTGGAACAGAAAATGAAAAGGTTCAAAATGGAAAATTGAATTTAGATTGCTTCATATAAAGCGCATGATATCGGCAATCGCTTCATCGAAGGCGGCAAATGGTTCAATGTTTTTGGCTCTTTTCATTTTTTTGTTGTTTAGTTCGGGCTTTTCGGGTTCGGTTTTATGTAGGGCATATTTCGTTCCCTTCTAGCCACCGCGGCAACCATTACGGTTTAGCTGCTTCCTGCCATGGTTTGGTGTCCTTGTAGTAGTGGAAATTGTTGAGAGTTAAGGAGGAAAAGGAAGCAGAAAAAAAAACATAACAACACAGGAATGCGATGTTAACCAAAGGCAGGCAATTGTATTTCCACGATTTTTTCTTCCTGTGGGCTTATGAATCATAAAGTTGGGTTCCACAATGACTCACTCTGATGCTTTAAAACTAAAAAGGGTTTCGTTTTTTTGCTTTCGAATGAAAAGATATCTTCAGTTTTGGAAAATATTACTTTATTTATTTAATTTGTTCCTTGCTATCACAAAAACACCCGCAAGAAACATTTAGTTCCGAATATTAAAAGCTATGTCAATGCATAAAGGAAAATAAATACCAAGATAATATTTGCGCTCTTTATTCCATGCCACATTTAGGCAGAATATCATATGACTAACTACAACCGAAACAACCGAAACAAGAAACACGTACCGACGTTAAGTGTGCAGCATCAAGCCACATGCTGTAAAGGGCAAACGAGACGAAGTACGGACGCTGGCTAATAACAAACCGGCCAGGATTGAAAAGGACAACCCATGCGCGTACGTGAGCAAGAAAATGCGGATGGCAACTCATAATTGATGATCGTAAAGCAACGCTCAAAAACGCAAAAGCAACAACGCTGTGTAGCAAAACACAGATCGCCGCATGTTTGCAGCTCGACAGAAAAAAAACCCAACGTATCCCAAAAACAGAAAAGGACACATTAGGATAGCAAAACCGACCGGATGGTCCACTGCTCGGAGGCTGCAAACCGGGTGGAATCAATGGGAAAAAGAACAACTACGCGTCGGGTTCGAGTACGTTGCGTTTGGTCACGTTGCTAGGCGACGGGTATGAAGCGTAACAACCAACAAAGCAACCAAAAAAAAAACAGCCTATAAAATCCGCTCCGCACGAAAAATAGGACCCGGACGGTACTCGGTTGCATTGATGACGGCCCGGACGGTTAAGGGGTTTGTGTCGATAAATTGAACCAATTCCGGGAATTATGAAATGACCGTGCGAATGTTAACCGTGTGCAGACGCTGAGTAATATCGCGGAACTGGGCCGGTTTGAACACAAGTGCCGCTTTACCTGTAGAATGGAACACAAGTTTCAACACATATTAACGCAAGAAAGAATGGGATGCTCTTTAAGATGCACAGAACTTGCTTCGCTGTTGAGGAATGGATTTGAACATTACATAAACACCTTTAAAATTTCAAGGTGCTCGAATAAAGATAAAGTAAGAATAGAGATAAAGTTGAAGTCCTTTCTAGATTCTTTCTCAATTCAAATACTTTAAAAGAGATGCAGTTCTGAAGATTGTGAAGAATTAAATGCATTTTGCTCAACCAACTCAGAAAAACTAAAAATACTGATGCAGGGAAGTGATGACCAAGGAGGAGCTGTAGGTTTAACAATTCCCTAATGATGAAGAAAACAAAGAGTTCAAGTCAGAATCCGGAGCTACAAGTTCAGCAGGTTCGACTCGAATTCGAATCCGAATCCGAGTAATGAATCATATGGCCCATCACTAATCGGAAGAATATTTATCTAAACACAGTTAAGCTCAACTTGAAATTAATCAAAAATTGGCTCCAACCTTACCACACAAAAACTCCGAAGCTCTCGGAATTGCGGAAGTAAATAATCGTCAATTGATAATCACACACGCACAAGTCTTACAGCAAATTTTATTCCGTATGTACAGCGTTCATCAATCACTTTGCAATTATCATTTCAATTGTTTCGCCCACCGGGTAGCAGCCCACGTAATAGCAAAATCATTCGGGTGCATTTTTCCCATTCAGCAACCAATTTTCTTAACCGACGAGAAAAGAAAGGAAGGAAGGGAAAGAGAGAAGACAGAAAAAGGAGCGAGTTCAAAGTTCTCCACCTAATCACACCATCATGAAGAAAACAGGCTCTAATTCACGTCACGGCACCCAAGATCCCGTTTTCTACACCTCGCCCGTTTTTTTTTTCGCCACCAAAAACTATCTCACCCTCACCAGAAGGAAACGAACCGAAAACAGTTAAGAATCTGCCTTGCTTTTTCATCACTCTCCAAGTAAATACACGATAAATGCTTCAAAGTGAACACCAGGGCAAGAAGAGCACACACGAAACAAATGATATTCAAAAACATTTCCACCGAGAGCTCACTTGCAGTGGAGCAATTACCGGCAGCGAGCTGGGAAGCGCCACCAGGCCCGGGTGGCTCAAACTGCACCGTTTATCATGGGTTAAATGGTTTGATTAATCAAATTATTTTTCCGCTCCGTCAGGAACCGTTTGGGAATCATTTTTTTTGCTTCTAGTTGTTGTTTTGTTTTGTGTTTTTGAGCGTAATGTTTTACCAGCGCCTGTCGTATCCGTTCTGCATGAAATTAGATGGGAGATGAGAGCCTGCTAACAAAAAAGGTGTTCCCGTCCACTGTTAACCGTTTTGGTCATTGCAGGGGTTCTGATTGAAGCGATCATTGAACAAGAGGCCCAATCCCGATTGGAGAAATTAGTATCGAGAAACTACAGCACACAGGGCAATCTTGTGGGCATGGAAAATCGCGTGTGTATTTTTCCTCCTGGCCGGGAAGGCCGCAGGGAGAAAAGAACAGTGAATAAAAGATTCTCATCGCCTAGGCTCGCCCCCCCTTCGCGCAGTAGGAGCATAAATTATGCTGATCAATCTCGAACCAAAACGAACGGCAGGCAAGTGAGGTGCTGGCAACAAAAGGAATCATTGTGGTGGCAATGAGCTTTCCCTCCCGTACGCCACAGTACGCAACGAAAATCAATAATGTGGAAAAAGGTGCTCCGGTGGAGATGAACACCCCCCCTCTCTTACGAGGGAGCTGTTTATGGAGTAATTATTAAATTGTTTACGCGAACAATGCAGCCGGAATCGATTTTTTGGTTGGGCAGGAAGTATTTTCCATTCCACCCCTTTGGCTAGCCAACCATGGTTTAAAGTTGTACGGTCGCGTTCGTGCTGCAGGGAGTGAGTTCTCACAGTATGAAACAATGAGGCAAACAAATAAACAAACAAAAAAAAACACGATACACACAGTTTTCCAATTTCAATTGCTCGGTGTGCGTTCGATTATCGTTTATTTTATGATTACACACCTCTCGCGCACACCGGGTGGTTGTTAATTTGTTTATGTTTTCCAATGTGGAGGGTGTGTAGTGCCTTTTTTTCCTTTTTGCTTTATGGCTTTGGCAATTTAACCGTTCTAAATATTTGCTCACCAAACGAGATAAGCATGAAGCTTAAGAAGGTGAAAAAAACGATCTTTGCAATACCTTCAACCGAACAAAAAAAAACCTACACAAGAATTGCACGTGGGGAGGGAGATCGTTTCGCTATTATTTTCTAACCGATCTCAATCACATCACTGGTTTGCTCGTGGTGTTCGGATCATTTCTTTCCAATTTTTGGCAATACCTCACTCGATTGCACATTGTTCGATCGAAATTTGTTCCATTTTTTCATCGAATTTCCTACCATGCATGTGCTGTTTTCACCCATGCCAGACTGCTTCCATACCCGTGCTTCCTTCCTGTAGGCGCCAAGGAAGTTGGCTAGCTAGCTTATGATTTTCCACTGAATGCAATTTGTTTTAATCGATTTTTGTTTAATCGTTTGCATTTCAATTTCAGCTCAAAACCAAAGGCAATCAGACAAACATAGGCACCATGGGCCAAATTGGTTGCGTTGGTTGCGATTTACCATGTTAAGCAATTGGGTTTTTGTTTTTATTAACGATTAATCTCCATTCTTTTCTCGCTTGAGATGTTTCAATAAATTACACCAAATTCAATCAGTACACTGTAATAAAACACAAAAATAAAATCTCTAACTGGAGTTGTTCCAACTTCAACTCCGAGTTCTCAGTGTTGCCCTCGTACACCGGCACGATCGGGGTGTAATAAATTCTAACCACCACCTTAATGGTGCACATTTTCCCAAAGGCACCTCGGGGTTAAGTAAACTGTTTGCCACTGTGTCACGTACGAAGATCATACGATCGGATCGGTCTTTTTATGACTCCCTTTTGTGCTTTGCACAGTTCTCCCGGCTGCTCGTATGCCGTGGGCGTTCGTGTGAGTTCCTCCGTGCACCTTATGGACTGTGTCACCGTCCGAAGCAGAACGACGAAAAGTATAATTTCATTGCAATGTAACCTCTCAGACTAGCTGTCGTTGTTTGGAGCGAAGTGGGTGTGCTAACGGCCCGAACAGCTAGTACCATTTTTGGAAATTAAAAATAGCTCCCCAGCACGACGGTACGATGCACCAGGCGCAGGTGATGGCAACCTAAATCAGCTGCAAGCGCTAGAGGTTGTTGAAAATATAATTCAACCTGATCCATCCACTGTAATAGCAGTTCGTGTGGAGTATTGTTGCTCAGCAACAAGTACAACGCTGATCTCTGGATAGACGACATTTGCTCATGTTTTTCCGTATGGCTCTTTCCTTATCCTCTGAAGCGATGGGTTTTACAAGTTGATTTTTACCAAGGATGTGCTCTGGACTTGGCAGGATGTCATGGAGCAAATCTTTTGTAAATGATGACATCTGGTCATCACCAAAGGGTCAAATATCCCGGGAATTCTTCATTCGAAAATTGGATATTTCCATGAAGAATCATAATCACGCAAGATGTTCAGCCAAGGAGCTGCTTTAGAAGAGCTCTAAGGAAGTAAAATTGGTGAAGTCTGTATTTTGAAAAAAGTGGTGTTCAATAGTGCGAAATTAATAAATAAACTTCAAGTCTTGATGTAAAGGACTGCTAAACGATAATATCCACATCTAAAGGAACTAGCCGCCTATTTTCTTTTAGATCTCTTGATTTGAATTTATCTTTGAACTAAAAGTGTTCAACTCTAATTTTTTCAATCCCTTATTTTCTATTTATTTTTACTTGCTAAAAATTGTCATCTTTAAAAAGATAAATCTTCCTATCGGTAAACCTATAAAACAATAATGTCCCAAACAAGCAAAACGATAATGTTTGCCAACTACTCAACAGCACTTCCCGTCGCTAGAACCCACATGCTTACCAATTCCCATAGATACCAGGGGAAAATTTAGGATACTGTCCCTGCATCATCACCCTAATCGATGTGAAAACAAAGAAACCATGCGTTTCTTCGGGCCCCTTTACGACCGAAACACTGTTTGCATACTGCAAAATGGTCAATGTTTGTCAGTATATCCTTGCTGGGGCAATTCCCTTTGATCGCACGTCATCGAAGGTGGGCCATCCCCGTGTACAAGCCACAGAAGAAAAGCGAAAAGGTAGAGAAGCGAAACGGAAAGGCACAAAAGTGCACTTGCCACTCAGCACTGTCATTAAAATGTCGATAAGCAATACCTCGGTGCGTCTTCCCTGTACACACTGCGAAACAAGGAAAGTCTTTCACTTCAACGCGCCGTAACAATGATCTTGTCGGTTTTGTGGATCGAGTCGCTTTGTTGCCCATTTCGGGTCTGGTTTCGTCCTGGTGGAAATGATTTATTTTCTTTCCGGTTGATTGCTGTCCGTTCCGACCGATCACTGAACACCGGATCGTAGGATCTTGCTCGTACATCTTCGCTTCGGTAGACAACCATATTCTGCGGCCAGAACGGCAGACACAAACCGGGACAAAATGCGCACATCACCCACGCAAAACGGCCCATAAATGGGAAGACTGATCCGTGTCGGCGTTGCGCTTTGGTGCACATTTGTTGTCTTCTGCTTTGTCTCACACACTCTCACCCTCGCATCTGCATGCAGTTGCACTTGCAGCAACCGGCAATAGCACCGGCGGGAACGGGCACTGCTGTATTTTGGGTGCCGGCGTTTTAATGACCGCAATTCGTCACATGCTCAACAGCCTCAAAGAGTGTTTAGGGGATTCGGTTTCCCTACGCTCTCGTGGACTATCGGTGCGTTTTGTGCCCTTTTTGCTCGGTGCGCACACTCTTGAGTGACAGTTAGAAGTGAGAAATAAGGAAACATTGCCTGCCAGGCCATATTGCGTACGGATGTCGAGGGAGTCGTTAGATTTTTTTTTGTTGAGAAAAACTCATTAAAATCAGCCAACTGAAGTGTTGGTGGCGAAGATTTAAGCGTTAAGCATCGTCGGGGGTTGAATTATACGGTGCATGCGTGCATTACTTACGAGACGCGTTAAGTCTCGAGTAACTGAAGTCGTAAAAGTGACACATGGAAGCAAAAATAAAACCTGTCTTTTTCCTTAGCTGCTCTTGATTGTACGCTCTTATATCTCAGAATTAGATAAGAAAAGATATTCTTATTCCTTTATTATTAGTTGTGCTAGAATTTCAAGTCGTTTTAAATCAAATGAAAATCACAATCATAAGTCCACAAAAAAGAATGACCTATCACTTGGACAAACAAAGAGCAATTTTCTTCGGTGTATGCCTTTGTGTCCTAAACATTATTTGACACATTTTCGAGTGCATCGAGTTGTGACGGTGAAACGCCGTAATAACCAACGATAAATTCCCATTATTACACACAACCGAAAATGACATCGTAAAACATTTAGCATACCTGCCCAATGTGTCAACGGGAGTGAAAGAAAGCTAACGCACCAAAATCGACCACCTACCATCTTTATAATGTCAGTTCCTTTTCTAGGCCGACTGGTGCAACAATGAGCCTCAATTCTTAGTTCCGCACCCCAAACAAAGCGAGCGGTTCGTTGCTTGCACCCCTGCACAAGTCTTTTGAATTGGTGCCCGTACGATGAAAGCCCAATTAGCATCGCGTGGCCGGCAAGATCGCGCAAGATCACCGTGCTCGCGGCCCATTATCATACATGGAAGGACGCAAATTTGTCAAACCAAACTTCCAACCGCTCCTGGTGGGGTTGAAATGAAGGAGAAATGCACCACCAAAGCGGGTGCCCATTTGAATCAATTATCCCATTTTGAATGCGTTGTTCACCTGCGCCTTTTGACATGGAGACTGTGTGTGTTGTGTGTTTTCTCGTACAGTTTATGACCATTCAGCGGCATGTAGATTTTTCGGACCATCATAATTGATGCCATTAGTTTTGTTTCGAAACCCTGCGTAACAGGGATACCCTGTTCATTCAATTATTTACCACACAAATAACCATTATGTATTATGTTTGGTTTGGGATGAAAAATTACCGTCGTCCAAGCTGAACACATTCCAGGTCGGAAACAATTTTCTTATCATACTGTTGTGCTACGGTGTGTGAAGTTTTTTTTTCCACTTAAGTTCTTTGTTGCCTTTCTATCGAATTAACACGATTGCCACACTCATACGAGAGACAGAACTGAGAAAATTCGCAAATCAAAACCCGCCTGTATTAAATTTCTTTCTCTGCCTTTTGCGCCACGGAAAGTTTAATCGTTTCCCGTGCATGCATATCATTTGCGTGCTGTATTTAGACCTTAGGTTGAGGTTAAGGTGCGGTTAGGGGTTGAAGAGGATGAAAAGAATCGACTAGGAAAGCAAAACACCCAGACGGAGCAATAGAGAAAGGTTGCTTCAATTTATGACAGCTATTTTTTGTTTGCTGGTGCTCTCGTCCACCAGTTTTGGTTGGACCGAAGTCCTACGTTCCACTGTTACTCATACTGGGACGGTTAGATGAGGGCCGGTTTCAAGATTTTATTTTGGTGTGCCTTCGATCTTGCCATTGCTCTTCTCGCGTTCTCCATTCCTCTGCCGCCCGTTCTGCATCTGCCCAACCAACGACCCGTTTTATTGAGAAAGCCCAACACGCTGACCGGTAACTTCTTTCGCCCGGGGTCCATGTACCTGTCCGCCACCATCATCGCACGGACCCTGTACAGTCTGCCCCTGTCAGCGCAACTCTAGAATGCGCAATCGAGCGGAGACCCGAAACAAAATTGCCGGTGCCGGTGGTAGCCACACTGTGCGACAGAAAGAGATGAGCTGCGCACCGAGGGCGCAACAGGCGATCGTGAAACCTACGAAATAATAATCGTACCTATCGGTTCGGTCGAGAATATTGGTCGAGAAATTTATTGGAACCAGTTTTATCCTTCCTTCCATGCTTCGTCCACCTTCCGCTTCCAAAAAGAAAAAAAACCATCACCCGCATCCACACATGCCACATGGAGTGGGTTTTCTTGCGCACCGATCGCCCCGTGCGCTTTGGTCTAGGCCGTTTTTTGGCTAGGGCTTTCTTTCACCGCTTCGCACCGCTCACTCGCCTGCCATAAGCATAAAAATGATGTCCGGTGATGTTCCCTATGCTCAGTGCCCCGGTGCCCACCATCGGCCCACACCGCCCTCCCCGCAGCGAAGCGATGGTGCGCTTTTTTGCTTTTATTTATTATTTCTGTATTTTTTAATTACTGGTCTCTACGCTTCCTCCACGGTTCGATTTTCATCATCCGGTGGTAAATGACACATACGCACGGACGCGGACGGTGCGGAGTGGGTGCGGCGTCACGTGGCGGTCGTATGCGGGCCTCGGGAGTTTGCCTAGGATAAAAGGCCCTGGAAATACCCCCGGGGGATCTATCCACCGTGCCCGGGCTGTGACCATAGTAACGAACATGTAAAATTCCTTCACCTTACGCCTTCCCTATTGTGGCCGACGGCTTTACCTGTTCTTTTTGTGGATTTGTTGATATTTTTCTCTCATCGTTTCGTGCATTCATTCTTGACAGTTGCTTGTTTGCCCGATCGTCTTCCTGTGCGTATGCAGCCGAGGCATTGGATACTTTCGGTCTAATTTGGGTTTATTATTTTCGATTATTTCTAATCGTAACTGTCCGGCCCAGCGAACAGCGAGTCAAAAGCGATCGAGTGACAGAATTGAACGAAACTACGGGGAAAATACAGAACTAACCCGCGATACCCATGCATCGAGATAAAGGGAAAGCAACGACAAATCAACAAACATTAGTGGCAGTTGTCTACGTACAGATTAATTTGAGGACAGGGAACTCTTTGGGTCTTTGATTTCGTAGCTGGCCTCACGATTACTAGCATTTGTTTATTGCTCGTACGCTCTTTCGAGATCGAGATCGGATGATTTGGACCTCAAAGGAAGGAATAAATATCCTAAGAGAAAACGTTTAGAACTTGGATGATTACCAGCGGGAGAGAAAGTTTGAATAAATTACTTGTTTGGGACTGCTTTTATTGAAATTATGTGCCCCTCGAAGTCTTGAAGCATGTGAACCAATTGTTAGGTATAGCTTGTCCTGAGCATGTTTCTAATACGTCGATAATGTACGATTATTTCAAGGATTTCGAGTTGAAGTGGAAAAGTTGGAGATATTGCTAGATTCTTTTCATGTTGAGGTAGAATGTTTTGAGATTTTTCCATTCAACAAATGTTGGAATTGAGATTTATATACCGAGAATCAATAACATCTTATAAAAGTTCTGCAATACAGGAGAAATTCGATATCTTTTTCCACAAGTTCCACTTCAACTTGGGAAGCATTCAGTATTAATGGAAACATTGTCATTTCATATAAAAAGCTTTGTATGACCTTGAGTAGTAGATCTGTGACTCAAATAATTCCTGAAGTTTAATTCGATCAATTCTGTGCCTCAGTCAATTAAGATTCAGCTCGCAAAGCAGCTTAGTTCCAAAAAATTTAAAAGATCCCCAGATCTATTTATTCTTTATTCACTTCAACTTGTTTAGATCTCAGCAATGGCTCTAACTTTGCCAAATGAACTCGAACGTTCGGATTCAAGTCAATTAAATATTTTAATTTCCGTTGAGCAAATTTTAGCAGCCTAGCACAGGGCAGAAAATAAATCAAGCTCAAGCATCAACCTTCACTGTTTTCCTGCACCGTCTCGAATCGAATTGAAGTCACAAAACACCGATCGTCTATTAACCTTGTATGCTTCCGAGCAGTAACGGCGTGGAAATCATTCAATATGTCACATTACCTTGTACCCTTCAAATTATTACCAATCGCGCCGATTGTTGCTTAGATGCCAACCAAACAATCGGAGCATTTACTGGCACACAAAAAAAAAACGAACTCCAAAATCAAAATAATAAAAAAAGAATCAAAACATAAACGTGAAGTAAACGGAGAGCAACTACAAAAAAACGCACCGGATTCCCACCGAAAAAATAGCTCTCGGCAAACCACTGGGCTGCCTATTTCACCTCCACCCGGAGCATCGATTTGCGCCCGGTGTGGCCGATCTTAAGTGGCCACAGAAATGGATTACCATAATTACAGAGCGCCTCGATGTTCGCGTTAATAGAAATAATAATTTTACTTCCCCTCACCGCACCATCACCAACCGCTGCTGCCATCCCTCGCTGGTGACTTCGCCGTGCTTTTGCTTCATTTACAATAATTGAACATACTTTAAACATCTCCGTGGCTCCGCAGTTACCAAGTGCCCGGTGTGATTCCCGTGTGGATCCAATCGCAGGATCCGTTACCTGAAGCGCGCGCGCTCCCTTCCAACAGGGCAATACAGAAACGCTTGGAGTCAGACTCCCGCGGCAGGAACGGGGCAATTCGGCGGCCACTCAGCCTAGCCGAAAACTATGATGATGACTTGCCACATTTGTATCAATTACTCAGCTGCTACCGATACCGTTTCGCTACGGGACCCGGGGACCATGACGGTGGCGGTGATGGCGAGGTCCACGCCACCGAAGAAGCCCGGGTCGTAGATCATGACGGCAAAAAGAATAATGCCATTATTGTGGCCTAGCTGCTGGGCTAGGGTTCCCGGGGCCGTATGGAAGGAAAGTGACCGCAAACCGTTTCGCCCTCGCCTCCCGGCTGGATGGTGAATTGCAAGACGGCTCGAGCCATTCCTTTCTTGTGCTGCATGTACGCCGGGTCGCTCATGCTCACCGGTAAGGGTCCACTTCACTGGCTGGATTCACCACCGGGAACCGGCACTGCAACACATCAGGGGGCCGATTATGACGATCATGACCGACAAGTATGCTGAAGAGGACGATAATGACGATGATCGCCACTTGTTCCCTTTTGAAGGGTAGAAAAATGGCTGTCAATTTGTTTAGAAAACCGTTTTTGCCCCCTTTCCTTGTGTTGGGTGCCTCCTTGAGAGTGAAAGAGCATAACAATTGCCCCCGGTCGCTTTGCCGGCCGGTCCAAAAAGCATTGGAGGAAAAACAGCCTAATTGGAGGCTATCATAGAGTGGAGTGCTTTTTAACTAGCTTCATTTACACCGTGGGCCCGTTGTGTCCAGATGCGTCCTTTCGCGTGCCGCGTGACCGTGTGCGTCGCCAATCGAACGATATATTACGGGTGGTCATTGCGTTCGATCTGCAACACGAGTGCGTAGGGAATTTTTGTTGTAAAAGCAAGTAAGCCTTTTCTGCACTGGCACGAGATACATGAAAGTGAAACTAATCGGTGCTGTACGACGGTGCTTCCAATGCGATCCACTTTATTTTCATGTACCGTAATCAGTGAAAATCAATCCCAAAAGTACGGCGTATGCACGATGAAAGCACGCCCGATGCGATGGTATTGAGATTGAAATTTTAAATGAAGTTTAGGGTAATATCCGGATAGAGTGACGTGCAAAAAGCAATGCCAGTGGCACGATGCGCCGTTGGTGGAATCGAGAGTGAATGCGCATCGTAACATCGGTGGGTACGTGAAAGTATGTCTAATTTCTTGTTGATACAGCTTCAATTACGAGCTTGAAATTATTTGACAGGCGTTTCTTAGGTTGCGACGATAAGGCGCTCATTTGAGGGGTATATTATAGGGGGTTCTGGTTTAAATGGCAAAGTTGGAGCCATAACTGGATTGTATTCAACATGTACTGGAATTTTTCCGGAGATCGGGAATACTTCGTAGTATTCCAGGTAAAATCTTTAAGAAATCCTCCAGGTCTATCAAAGATCTTCTAGGGATAATCTTAAGGTACATAAATTACAGGGGTTTCGAGAGTAAATGGCAAAGTTGAAGCTCAGATCTGCACTTCTTCCTAGTTTTCCAGGGAAAATTATGTCAGATTAAAAAGTTCCAATTCCCTCGGGGAATTTACAAATAACGTTGCTACTTATACCTTATAGAATACACTTTTAAAATATTTTTTTTCTCTAACGTTTAGAGAGTTAAGAGTCTTTTCATCTTTATCGAGCTTTTAAGAGTTAAAATTTATTATGTTATAAACCTTTCTCAGCCAGAAATAATCTAGAAATATGGCCTAGAGGTCTCTAACGTCTAACGTCTAACGTCTAACGTTCCGTTACATGTTAGGTAAATAGATTTTGTACCACCAACAAACAGCTCTAGGGGAATTAAGCTCGCACTGATTTTAACCTAATTTTATCTCTATTTTCTCTTTTTCTCTTCTTCAGCCCTACCCTACCCGATACACAATAAACAGAGTTTTTCTTCGGAAATTAGATACGCTTCAATTTCGATTAATACCACTCGGTTCAAGACCGAACCGCGTGGGGCCGGACATTAAGTAACGAAGACTGGCCCCCAAGTACTAGCAACTAGCAAGGAAGTTCACTTTCAGTTTAAAAAATTCACCAACTCGCTAACGGGGGTTTGAAACTTCAGCGAACGGTTTGGCACTTGTTACGAAAGAGAAATCCCTCTCATTTCTCCGGTGACTTCAGCCGTACACTGAAAGGAATCGCTCCGTTCCGCCATCGTCATGGAAGCATCTTTCAAGTCGCAAACCTTCGCTTCCGCAGTCGGCCGCATTGTCCGGAAAGGATGAAAGGGAAAAGCACAGCATAGAGATGTTTTGAACACACAAAAAAAAAACACGAAATCGAAACGCGTGACCAGTTGGGTGGATAAAAAAATACGGTACACAACCGAAAATGAGCGAAGCATCATGTTTGGTGAAATGTGGAAAAAAACCGATGGATTTAAACATGACAATGGGTTTTAAAAAGCAAAAGTAATAAATATTTCACACACCAACACTTGGTTCATTAAATTTGGCAAAGCGGATGGAATGAGGGTGTGAATTCAGCTTTGCAAACAGTTTTGTTTGATTGCGTGTTATTGCAACTCATTCACGGGGAGAGGACAGCTCGGTGCTCATAGTTCTTAACTATTTTGAAGGTCAAATGGCAACCTCAACCTCCCCGAGGTGGAGTCACCGTAATATATCTCCAATTTTAACAGCTTCCCATGTGAAATGATCGATTATCGCACCGAGCGTCAAATAAAGGAGACTCACACACTTGCTGTTCATTCCAATGAAAGTATAAATAGGATGTACGTTTGAGTTGAAATCAGCAAAAAAAGTCCGTCAAACAAACACTCCATTAGGCCGTACAAAGCGGAACTTGCGAACACTCCCAAAAACGGATCCACCGATCGTTTGTAATCGTTGCGTGCTGTTCAACTGCGACAAGGAACAATTTTACGATCACCCTAACTTCACTTGGACCGTACCCGTGGTGACCCTGCTTTTGCCCACCGCGTGAAAGTATGCTGCAAGCATACATGGGCTGCCAAGTAAGCCCAGCGCAAACGTAGTGGACAATCCATCCCTGGGCTGGCAAATGCTGGGAAACATCACGCCATAGCCGCGCCGCCGGGAGAGTAAAAATCAATCAAACTAAACATCCAAACACAATTGCCCCCGACGAACTCTTTGCAACTCCCCTCTGTTCCGGACGAAAGGGAACAACAACAAACCCCGCCGGTTGTAATCGCTTTCGTCGTCGTTATCGAGCCATCGGACTGCCAAATGCTTCAAAACAGTCATCAGTCATTTCTTGACACACTGGGACCGGGACGGTGTACCAGATCGGGGTCGTCGAGCCGGGCAGTGGACGGCGTTTTCGGCGTGCTATCGTCGAAAAAATCGTCTCGACATGAAACCGGCGTACTTGGCTTTCCTCGGTGTCCTCAGCGTACGGGTCGGGCATAATACGACCGAAGGAATGTTGAAAAGGAAACTCGTTTGAAGCATAATGAACGAATTGCAGCAATGCAGCATTGTTTGTTTAAAAGCATTTTTATAGACATCTTCACATAGAACTCATATTACAGTTCGGATATGGTAATACAACCCAGCGAACACAGCAAGCATCCGCCACATGAAGTGAAATTGAATCGATTGATTGAACCTTTAAAATTAATTAAAGCTGGCCTATTCGCTCGTCCCTCTCGTGAATGTGCGTACAGTTGGAAATAAAACTAGCCACAGGGTAAGATTAAATGTCTACACTGAGTACTTAAACGACGGAGCCGTTGACGACGTCCTATGGTTCAGGTTTTCAAGTTTTATTACTCTCTCATGCAATCAATGGATCAAGTGTCTCGTGAAATGAAGTTGAATGTACTGAAAGGTCCATCGAATAAAATAATGTTTAATGTTAGACCTCAGAGAAAAAGAAATAGATAGCATTCAGATCTCAGAACAATGAGTCGATCGATTAAATGCAAGAATTCTCTAGGAATAGAATTGATTTTCAACACCAACTTCATACCACTGACATAAAGGTGGTGAAATTGTTCCCCAAACAGTGCGCGTTCTCTGTTGCCCTACCGAATGTCAGCACCTTACGCGAACAAAAGACGTCACAACGACCTACACTATCCGTCAAGTTCATCAGTAGCCACCGCTGCCGGCCGGAGGCTTTCAACGAATGCGTAACATTCCGCGCTCCCGAAAAAGACGCCGTTATACGCTGGCGCCTCCGTAACCGGGATGTGGGAGGGGGGAAAAACGATGATGATCTGCCATGATGCAGCAACTCACACCCCTATCGAGCTCATTCGCCCCTCATTAGGTGGCTTCTTTAACCAAAATAAAACAGAAAACCTTCTAGCGCATTAAAAGCACCACCAGCTTAAGTACCTGCGCGATAGGTTCAGATTTCGATCGGTGGAGTAGTTCAGGCCGTGGCGCGAAGAATGGTGCCGATTCTGCCGTACCAAGTTTGGGAAGGGTTCGGGCTAATAATTACAATGATTAGAAATGAAATGGCAGAAGTTTGATAAAAAAAAACGGTCGTCGGATTGCTTCCAGAGTAGTCACGGGCACGGGCGTACTTCGGCTGCGTCGCATATTCAAGACCTATGATTACAAGTGGAGTCCCACCGTCCCCGGTAAGGTTGTCCTGTCATCGAGGGAGAGTCTCAAACAAGCCCCTCTCCAAACACGTCCTTTCGACCCCAACACCAAACAAGTGGCGAATTCGTCGGCCACGTACACACCCCTACCGATACAAACCGCAACCTGCAACCCGAACCCGGGATTGAATTGGAAAGGTGCTGAGTTGGTGAACAAAATCACGCCTCTTGCTTCGGCCGAATTTTCGCACACACCGGCCACATTCCGGCCTGCAACCCTGGAGGGAAGACTCTCTTCGCGTTCCAGTCGACACTTCATTTCACACCCTGCTGCGTTAGCTGCGAGAGGGTCAACGTTTTCGACCCCGAGGCTTTTTTTGGGTCAGGACCACCGGAACGTGACAATGAGGCCGCAAATGAAGAATTATGGGTGAAGCTTTGGTGGGAGGGGTGCTAAATTCTGCCAAAGCCAAAGACGCACACGCTTGAGAAAGTTTGCCCCATCCGCACTCTAATGGCACTTTTTCCTGTGCGATACAGCAGGTGATGTACTTTGACCTTTCATTTATCCATTTCCAAAAATCGCAAAGCAGCGAAAAACAAATGAAACGCAAAATGAAAACCCCAAACAGCAACTAGCAACGCGCGATCTGCGAACCGATGTGTGTTTGCATTATCGATGGGGTGGAATCAGTTTTTACTTTTATTAATCATACCACCGCACTAGTGGATCGATCGGTCCGATCGGTACAGCTTCACTTACCGAAAGGAAGGCTCGCGTGGGGAATGAACTCACGTACCGGTCACGGGAACGGGACAGCTTAAAGATCAAGACCGATCGATCGCATTTGGAAGATGATAATTCGGGAGCAATGGCTTTAGAGGGTCGGGACGGAGCAATGCAGATTGAGACGCAGACAAATGGAGTCAAATTTTTAGTCCATGCGCTACACCCATCCCATCGTCCGTGGTCATTCGGAATTGCCGGCCTGAACTAGAGCTGAAGCGTGCGGTTTGATGTGTGTTTTTATTTTAGTTGGAGCAGCTCTCGAGCGAACCGCGTCTAAATTTGAAGTCCAACTGGCACTTTTTCAGGGCTCGGGGCAATTGAAAGGGGTGAGCGGTGGAGCGGAGAGTGATCTGGAAAGGTAGAACCCTATCCATCGGAATCGGGTAGCATAAGCCAGAGCCAAAATGGGGAGTAGCGATTGCAGGAAAATCTGAGCATTGGTAAGCGTTTGATTGATGGACAAGATAAGTCGCGCGCTGCCCGATAAAAAGCAAGGAGGAGACTGTGGACGGGCACGTAACGGCAACGGCTGTGAGTACGCTGGGATAAGTAGGAACGTTTGCCGTGCTGGTGAGTGGCATTCTTGAGAGTGGCTCTGTGTGTGCGTCGACCGGCAAAGCAAAGGGAACGAACCAAACTCCAAGGGATGGAAATTGTTGGAAGAATTGCTACATGACTAAGAGGGCAGCAAGAAATTAAACAAGAAGAGCTCGACGTCGGTGGCATTTTTATCTATGCAGTGGGTGGTTGGTAGTTAAAAAAAAAGGCAAAACTAATAGCTAATACGTCTAAAAAGAAGCGTAAACTTGGCCTCTCTAACGAGAGAGAGTGAAGTGAAGCGGTGTTTCGCCACTAAAAGCTAATGGTTGGAATTTTTGGAACGAGCAAAACAAAAATCCAAACCATCATGTAGTTGTGAAGCTCGAGACGTAATTAAACGACAACCGAATGCAAGAATGTATCAAACCTCGAAATATAAGCAAAAGCACCTAACGAAACCAACGTACAAATCACACAAACCGTACACTCACACATACCGAACGATGAATAAAACTCTAAAAAATTTGCATGAAAATCGCATGCTAATAAATCTGTTTTCTTGGCTCCAATCCCAGCCAGGGGTCTCTCCACGACCTCCCCCACCCGGATCGGTCACTCGCTGGAACAACCGCGACAAAAAACCATTGCTCTCGCGATTAAACCACCCGATATCTATGCCGCACGTTCCTGCTGCCTGCCGCCGGCCGAGGTAAGGGGGTGAAAGCTGCCCAGTGCTGATTTTATTTTGCTGTGTATCTCTTAGAAATTAACTAACGTTGGCATCCTGGAAGGTGGAAAAAGGCACCCCCCCCCCCCCCCCCGACCCCCTAAAAACGCGGTGGCGAGAAAGGAAAGGGAGAGAGTGCTTTTGCGCAGCAGTTCATTAATTTGAGCTTTATTTCACCGATTGCCGTTTATGCGCTCGTGTTGGAAGGTAATTTGCCGTTCCACCGAGATCGCGCGTGTGTTGGTGCTGGTGTGACGATAGGAAGCACGGTAAGCCTGTATCTTATGTAAAATGTTTGGCACCAAAACATGGAGGCAAACATTGGGCTTGGGATGGGAGTTTAAAAACTAGCAGCCGGGTCTGCGCTTACTGCAGCGCAATTATGGCAATGTCGCTTTGCATATTCCATAGAAATCCTATAGCAGCGCTACTTAAACCGCCGCCCGCAACAAAACTACCAGCCAAAATAGGTGCCATTTGCGTTAACAGTATCGTTTGTGTAATCTGTGCAAAGAAAGCCTCCTTCCAGCTGGTTGTTCGCCCCGTCCCCACCGATCGATGCGCCCGTCGTCGCGTAGAACGCCGGTGAAACAGATTCAGAAGTGCCATAAAAATTTACAACCCACTTCAAACGGATGCTAACGGTTCATAACGACACGATGGCGGTGGCTTTGCTTCATTTGTAGCCATTTTTTTTATTTGAGCTTCGGTTGGATTGCGTCGCGGATGGATGCTGATTTTTCCCAAAAACCAGCGGCCCAATATCGAACGGACGATTGAACCGATACGATGCGATGACAATTAGCTGCCACGGTAAGCCTGATTTGCGCTGGTAAATCTTTCGCGGGAGGGAAAACTCTTCTTATGAGTGTGTAATTGTTAAGCATCGAACAGATGGCTTAGCTAAGTGAGGTATGCTAGAGGGCCTTTGGTGGAAGGGAGTGTCAATGAAGGTAAAAATTAATTTCAAATACCACGCAAACTTATAATGTGATGTCTATTTTCTATAGCCGTTTTCTTATGCAATGACGCATAAAATACCTCTTGCTATGCTTTAATATTCGTCTGGTACCAACACGTTCTACAGATTATAATAGAAATCAATAATGAAAACAATTTCCAGCTTTAAAACAACCATTAAAAGTTCATCTTTTTCATACTAAAATGAAACAAACAAAGTAAATGTAATATTGTTTCAAGCTCAGGTAATTTTAAACCATAAAACACAACCATCGTTTCAACGGATTCCATCAATCTCGACCATGTCGAGTAAGACTTCGAACCGCCACATCAATCAAACGTGTAGTTTCTTTCAACATTTCTCTTCAAAGCTAACAAAAGTTCAATTACAACCGTTGTGTTCCAAAGGCAGAATGAAACCAGCGCAACCCATAATCCGATCGTCCTTACACGTACATACACTCCAAAATAAACACACCAAACCATCACACGGCACGGACGGTGGCGTCATTCCCATGCTTAATCATATTTCACATCCAACCCCGTCTTCACGTGATGGCCTCATCAGCATCGGTAGCAACATTGGATCATGCTGCCCGGGTAGGGCAAAACAAATCTTCATCATGGAACATCGATTAATAATAACACTCCACCACTGCCCTGCAGTACCTTTCTTTCACCTTTTCGACGGGGTACACACAAAAAAGAATAATTCTAATCCCTCAGTACAGACGCAGACGCTTGGCGGCCCACTAGCTCGGCCGATTCCTAACCAGGTGAGCCCCTCCGCGGGCAATCAACTAAAGAATCATTACTCATTTTTTTAAGTAGTTCAATAGCACATTAACCGAAAAATCTACAATCTGTTTAGAATGTTATGCCCGCCCGCCCGCCCGGGCATCCATTACTCGCTTGTAGTCCTAACTAACTTCCCAACTATCAAAACATACTTACCCAGCGATGGTATGATTGAACGTTTCTTCCCATTCCGGGCCCTCGGGTATGATGATTGTCATGAGATGGAGGTGTAACACACAAGCGGGGGAAGGGAAAAGAGCACGGGAAACGCACCCAACGTAACAGTGCTGAGGGCAAGTGAGTGGACTTATTTCTTATGATTAATTGTTCCCGCAGCTCGATTCACGTGGATTTGCTTAATGGTGTGGATTGTCTTTCGTAGTTCCCTTTTGTAACATTGTTCTCTAACAACGGTGCCGTAGTTGAACGGTTCAGTTGTGGTCATTTTACCGACCGCCCTGCCGTCGTTGGGAGTTGCTTCGCTTGTTTCTTAATTTTCTAGAACATCGGCCAGACAAGCATGTGGCAAAGTAATTTAAAGTACAATCCAATACCGGAGGAAATCTTACTTGCACATCACACATACGAGGCAAGGGTTCCACGAGAGTAGGGCATCTCAATTAAATTCATATTACTCCGTTCACCGGGCACAATTCGATCGATAGAAGACGGAAGACCCTAAACTATCCTAGGCGTGATGCAGGTTCATGAGTAGCGAAGTGAAAAGTAAAAGGTTTCGCAGCAATGAAACAACGAGTGAAAAAACACCACATCTCGTTGAATTGTGTGTGACGAAGTGGATGAACGAATAAAAAAGTAAACAACTAATTTTTCAAAGCTAGTTCCGAAATTGTAACACACTCCGTGAGGAGAACGGTGAGGGAACTTACAGGGAACCAGAGACCACAGAGTGCACACCGGTAGGTACATCAGGTACAACCTTCCCGAAGCTGGAGAGTCTGTGTAGTTCATGCACATTAAATTTCAATTAATCATCGGTTCAAATTTCGTGTGCGTGGTCGCGGCACGACGCACTCAATGGGTTGCTCCTTTCTAATTTCCGGGGCCCACAAACAAACGACAACACCAACAACCAAAACAAAAAAACAGCGTGGCAAAACAAAATACATGCAAATATTAAGTGAAGGAGCGTAATGCAATGAAAAATGATCGTCCATTGCGAGATGACTGCCAATTGAATACGGCAACACTTATTTAATAATTGATATGATATTGTTTGGCGCATTTGGGGGGATTTAATCAATTGTGGCTGTGTGCAGCATTCGAGCAGTAATCCGTCCATTAGACGCTCATCTACCAGAAAGTCTCATCCACTGCCACTGGCCCCACCGCAGCAAAAACGTAATAATACACATGGTAAAAGTGTTGAATTTAAGCAGTTTTGGAATTCCAATTAAGAAGCCAACGTGATCAATGAGGTGGAGAAAAGCGAAAAAGATATGCGCTGCGATGGTGCGCATCGCAGGGAGGCGAAATTTCCTAACCCCTTCCCCAACTATGCTCACCATATCTGAACCGAAGCGGAGTTCGATCGTCCCGCCCCCCCCGGGGACCCACCGCTCCCATTTCACGCGTGCAGCCCTCCGGTGGCGATGGTTGGATTTAAAATGCCATACTCATTAAAATACCCAAATACACCCAGCGGTTCGATAGCACTCAACCACCGCAACTGTGAATCGGTGACCATTCGACTCCATTGCCATCTAATGACAAGTTGCGCGCAGGGTGAGAAGGTTTGCGACAGCGGAGCGGCATTCAAATGAAGAACGATCCGAGCGGTGCGCGGAAGCGAGACAGAGGCCGGGGAAGCCAATGTCGCCTCGGATGGACACACAGCTTTGGTGGAGCGGGCTGGGCAGGAGTTTCGTCCGAGGGGGGTAATTTTATACAACCAGAAATAAAACACAAACGCAAACAACTTATCCCAGCATCCGGCAACGACATGCACGAGTTTTCGGTTGTTGTTGCTGTTGCTTCTCGCCATCCGTTGTCGTCTCCTTTATACGTTGTGCGTCCCTGCCTCAGCACTGAATGTAAACCTACCCGAAGTACGCTGCGCTCGGTGGTTCGAATTGCCCGTAGTGCCTAATGCCCAGAAAGGATTCCAACGGTCGGGCGAGCGACGAACCCCTGTGCCCCGGGTTCGTCCGGCAAAAAACCCGTAAAGAGAAAATCGAAGAAGATAAGTCTAATAAATAAATCGAATAAATTTATCTATTCCGTTTGGTTGCTTCTCCCATTTTCGGTGGTCTTCCCAGCCGCCCTCAATACGCTCCTCCTCGCACCTCCCACCAGAGGGAAATCGGCGAGCTCCACCGTCCTTACCCGCCCACCGTCATGTCTGCCGCGATCGATCATGTCCCCCCTTTTCGGGTGATCGTTCACCTCCGGAGGGGCGCCCGGTGGTGGTGACGTCCGAGGGGAAATAAAAGAAACTACACCAACATCTAAACGCGCACCAAGATTAAATGGTCAATCCGGAGGGTGAAGTGGCCAGGGAACGCGGTTCCTGTACCTGCAATAAACTTTACCACCTTCGGAGCCAGCACGGGTCTAGTGTTTCGCTATCGCCCGGACGCCGAAATGCGTCGAAAGCCGTATTGAGAGTGCCGTTTGCCTCTTTGGACATTTTCTAATCTATCTTTACTGCTGCTGCTGCTGGTGATATTAGTTTTCGGATGTTGCCTTCTGAGCCAGCATAACCACGGTTAAGGAAAATAAGTATCGAAGTGACGCGATCGATAGCTAACATTCGACTTTTTTGGTCTTACAGTAGTGGCGATACAACTGCAAGATTTAATTCTCTTTGAAAGCAAATATTAACGTACACAATCTAGTTCATACGTCCGTTATCAGGTTAAAGCCAGATTCGCTTAACAGAGCGCCATCCAGACCAAGGAAACAAAAGTAGCCGATAGCTCTAGAAAACCGAACCGAAAAGGGGCCTGAAAGCTTCACCAAACAGTTTCGCGTCCCTATTTGCGTACCGTGCTGTGCCGTGCAGCGCTTTCTCCCGCCCCGCTCCTAATCATGCCAACTAGCCGATCAGCCTACCAGATCTCGACCAGCAGCAGCAGCAGCAACCGTTTGGCAGCAGTACAAAAGTGTAGCGGTTAAATGAGTCGGCTTATCGCGGATCTTTTTTTTCTAACGCGCGAGACTCGCGCGCTACCATTACGGAAGGCGCACGGAAGGCTGGCAGGCTGAATAGCACGTATGCTCGCTAGGGTTTTTGGATGTGGCCGTCGTTCGATTTATCGGAATATGTTGACCTTTTCGGCGATTGTATCTCTCGGTCACACTCTACTCCATCTCACGTTCGCGTTTTGCGGTACATACCTCTGCGCCATACGCCAGTGTTGGCTTATAGTTGGGTTATCTGTTTGCCACATTTTCTCCCACCTTACCTTTAGCTGGGGCGATAGTTTTACCACATTCCATCTACTTTCTTACATACAGCTTGAAAATTCTAATCGATTCGAAATTTGCTTCACCCCGTACAGCCCCCTGCGTTTTGTGTCGCATAAAATCTTTCCATCCCCATCCCCATTAGTTCGCCCTTTTATTAACGGCACGCAGAGGATTTTCTTCCTTAATTCGGTGTAATAAAATTTATTCATTTCTATTCCGCCGTATGCTTTTTTTTATTACTGCCTCGCACCAATCCTCATTTCATCTCATTGAAGACGCACTGATGGTTTTGTGCGTCGGTTGTAGATATAAAGGAATGTCGGTGCCGCGTTGTCGATATTTATTACGCACGGGCTACTTCGGGGCTGTACCACCACGAATCATACCCCGTGGCCGTGCGTCATTCTAAAGCCAACATGACAGCAAACCTTTCAAACACTACACTGGGCTTGTTTTCCTTTTATCATCGACGTACACCCAGTACACTGGCCACAGGCCCATTCTGGAAGGATGATGGTGGCGCAGGACAGGCAGAGGCGTGGGCACAGAAGTGACAGGTATTTATGCTGGCAGCAGGATGAATGTAGTGCCCGAATGGTTGATCAAAGGCCAATCGAGCGGCTGTCTCTTTCGGGCGCGTTTCGATCCCCGAAGAAAGTGCTCAAAAATCGGGTGCAGGTTTATTAATGGCGTGTTGATAAAGAAAAAGGAATAATCGGCCCACAGTGGGACATTTCATCTTTCGTCGCGTTCGTCCTCACCTGCCTGTTTCCTCTTGCATATTTTCGTGTCACATTAGAAAATGTTTGGGGTGGAAACGATGTGTTCCTCTTTTTGTGTGTGTGCGTGTGTGTTATGCCTACGCCAACTGTGACCATTTCATATAGCACTAGGTGTGGAGGGGAATATTGTGCTTCACCATCCACAGCGAAAAGGTAAACTATGGTAGGTGTTCTTCTCCAGAGCGCATCAGACCCGCGCTGACCGTATGTTAATGTTCCCTCGTTGCAGTTCGATCTTTGGTGGCCACCAGCACCGGTACAGTTTGGGACAGTTTTAGCGTTCTCGTGCCGTCTGCCGAAGCCCTGCCTCGAAACCGATCGGACGTAAATTAAGAGCACTAAATCATTAGTGATTTACTGTGGGGCACATTAAACGCGCGATCCGAAAGGTGACCGAGCGCAGTTGGGAACATGGAGTTATGGAGCAGAAATAGGGAGCACATGTGAAGATGGGCTGGGAGATGAAGTTTTTCTAGCATTCGTGTTTCTATTTCTTCGACTGCAAATCCAATGTCGTCGACCTCTGGGGAACTTTGGGCAACTCGGAGCTAGTTGTTAATTAGTTTACGGAGGCGCTCTGCTTGACTGTTGATAAAGAGCGTTTAGTATAGAATTCATGTGGAATTTGGGGCATATTCCGGCATTGACATGATTATTTCCATTATTGGTTTTAATTCTCCACCTATATGAACATGTCTGCAATGTCCAAAAGATATTATCATTTCTTGGAAGTAGTAATGCATCTCCAATAGCGCATTTCATCGAACTTCTTGAAATATTTCCAACGAGACAAACTTGCTGGCATTCAAACCAATACAAAACGTACATCTTTCACCTCACAAAACTCCCAAAGCAATAACCCTAACCACGAGAATAATCCTTCAACCCATCATATACCGCTACACCGTTGGACAGGATAAACGTTTGATCGTTAATAGTTTGGAAAAAGTGTCTGTAATAAAACGTTTCAAGCCGAAAATATAATCAGACATTCGCCGTTCCTCCTGCCGTTCCTGCCACCGTGCTGCACCGTGGTCAGTGACCACGACACAAACCGGTAATGAAAGAGTAAAGAGCTAGCTTAAAGCGGAAGAGCCACAACATCTAAAATCAAACCAAACACGAATCCTAGGCGTGTGATGGTACTTTTTTCTACATCTCTCTCAGTTTCCCTACCCATTTGGGGTCCTACTTGCACGCAACCTTCGCTTGAAATAGGCACCTTTGGGATGATTCAACGCATTAGCAGGCGGGGAAAATGGCCAGACCAGGGCCAGGGAGGCAGGCACGATGGTGATAAATATTTATTGCTTTTGATTTTTAAACTTGAACGTTTGATTTTTCCCTGTTTTATGTTTTCTCTTCTCGTCCGATCGGGTCATCGGGCGGTACTAACAGACAGGAAGGGGGCAATATTTACTTCCACCCTCTACTCCCGGCCCAGCTTATCATAGCCCCCAAGAAAACAACCGCTCCCCAGCAATGGCGTCACGTTACTCACAGATTTTAATTCTCACTTGTTTCAGACTCCATAAACTATATCCCCCCCCTTTTCGTTCGATTCCGTTCGTACGGCGTCCCATTTCGGGTTTTGTGGCCACAGTTTTGGGAGCCTCAGTTCACAAATTGCTGAGCCCATCTGAGCGCGAGAAAATGGCCACGGGTGACGTTCGACACGGAGCCCGATTAAAACCTTGCGCGGTGGGGCCTTTATTTATGACACAGCCCGCCAAACCCTGCTGGCTTCGTCGTTGGTGCCCTTGGTGCAGGAAGAAAATAGTCGCACCGTGGTTGGGTTCTAAGCGCACAAATATTTCACCGCTGCTGTTGTCCGAAAATATGTCCGCGGGACCGCAGCGGCCGTCGGCGTATTAGGCAGTGCGAAGAAAGGTCCCATAAATCCTTCACACCCATTCGTTCCAGCGGGAGTAACAAAAACAGCACCAAGCGACATGGTTTTGGGGCGCGCGATAATGAACTCTGAACGGCGGGTGGAATCGTACCGAAGGGCGTACGGATAGAATGCTTTTGCTACGTGTAACCCTTTTTGGAGAAGGTGAACTATGAGTGTGGACATAACTCCAAATGGATCGATTACATGATGATTCCAAACGACCGCCACCCGGTCATTTGGTATCTTTAATGTTGCGGCTATGAATTTCGAATCCCATAAAACATATCTCTTATGAAAACTAAAGAGTTGTTTCACATAAAGCGGGATGATAAATAATAAAAAGTATCCTTGCATAGTAAATATTCCATTCATAACTGTAGAAATACTTGATGGTATTTCTTGGGGCTTCGTTAACCAAGGAATTTATTCATTTTTTTCATTATAGTAGAGACTACAGTAAAGACGTAGAGACAAACCTCAAGAAGAACATTTAGGGGTAAGCACTTGCACAGAACTTACTACAGCGTTCAGATTGTAAGAGAGCTTTTATTAATCCTAGTTGTTTCTTGGCGCATAATGACAATTTCCTTATGCGCTCGGTTTACACCCATGCGTCGGATGATTCGATTGAGTGCTGCGTCGAACAGTTCCCTACATCACTCCCCCCTGTAGTAACACCATCGTTCCGGTATTGTGTCAACGCGACCATATCGTGTGGTGTACTTTTTTTCATCAGGCACTGTCAAAGTGCGTATCGGGAGAGAATCTTCTTGCGCCTGGAGAGTGTTGTTGGGAGAGTGTGGGAGGAACTGCATCGATACGCAGCGTCACATGCGTGCATGATCCTAATTCTGCTTGTACGTACGACTTGTTTTTGTCATCGTGCTGAGTGTGTGTTGACCTTATCGTGATCATCAATTGTTTTACGTTATCTCTCTTGATCGTTGATCTCAATCGTAACAATACGATCGGTAGTGCCTCAGTCAATTTCGGGCGGTCGTGGCAGAATGTTGCGAATTTTAATTGATGTGATGTAATGTGACAGTGATGTGTTGTATAGGATAATGGTTGTGTCGAGTGATTTCTTTTTGGCATACTAGGCATAGTGTTTGCGCGAAGTGTTTGCAAACTTTGCAAATCAAATCAAGTGTGTGGTTGCTCGTTTTCCAGGATGTGATGTGTTGCGCAAATTCTCTATTATACGCTTCCTTAGCGGCAAGGGAGCACGTGGTCTAATATTTCGTGTAGATGTGTCGCGGAACAGTGTTGTGTTCGTTCCGGTAGTAGCGCTGTGTGTCGGTGTTGGTGCGTGGCAGCTTCGCCATGTGCTCATAATCTATAGCATAAGTGTTCGCATCCACGCAGATGTGTCGCGGAACAGTGTTGTTTTCGTTCCGAGTATGTTTAATTCTCTCAATGTATTCAATCAATTTTAAGGTTGAATTAGCCGGTGTGTTTTTAGCTAGTGTTGTGTTTCGGTGTCTGTGCGTTACAGCTTCGCCATGTGCGCATAATCAATCGCATCAGTGTCAACGCATCAACGCAGATGTGTCGCGGAACAGTGTTGTGTTCGTTCCGGTAGTAGTGCTGTGCGTCGGTGTCGGTGCGTTGCAGTTTTGCCATGTGCTCGCGCCTTAATCTATCGCGTCAGTGTTGAACCTGTTTAAACCTGTTAAACGACACTGCCTCACATATCAGCGATTTTGTTCTGTTCGCCAGGAACGTGATCTATCGTAAGTACTTGCTTTTTGACCATGCTTAAACGCTAACGCTGAAATACGATCTTGAGATGTTCCTTGTGTTGTTCAGGGTTAGTGGAAGCAATACATATTTCGTCTATGTATGGGAACACAAAAATCGAGGTCTCCAAAAATTGCGTGTAAATGTCGTTGCAGTGTTTGCCCTGCATTTCTTAAGCCAAACATCATGAACATAAATTCGTAATGGCCGAACGGCGTCGTTATAGCCTTTTTCGGTATATCTTCTCTCTACACACGTATCTGGTGATACGCTCTCTGGAGATCGATACATGTAAAAATGAGAGCGCCACTGAGAATGTTACTCACGTGCTGGATGACAGGATAACGATCGGCAATTGTTACGGCGTTAAGGTTTCGGTAGTCTCCAATGGGCAATGGGCCCAGTTACTCTTCGACGGTCGGCAAATGGCTTGCTTTACGAGAAAAAGAAATTCCGCTTTTGCTTCCTTCATTTTATCTAAAGGCAACCTGCGCGGACGGCTGAACACAGGTGCGCCTGTTCTTAATACTTGATGGTACAAGTACACAATTTACGTGAAAAATTACACGGTAGCGCAAGGTCACTTCGGGAAAATGTTTTTTTTTTAATCGTCGGGGTCACCAGTTTGGGGGTTAGCACTTGCACAGAACTTACTACACGCAGAGGCGGTTCGGATGAGTTGCGGGAAATCGACTTACTAGTTCAGCGTTCAGGTTGTAAGAGAGCTTTTATTAATTCTAGTTGTTTCTTGGCGCATAAGTACAATTTCCTTATACGCTCGGTTTACACCCATGCTTCGCGTGATTCAATTGAGTGCTGCGTCAAGCTGTTCGCTATTTACTGCTATCGAGCAGTTCCTTGCAAGCATAATACATATTGTTAACAATTTTAAATTAACCTAGAACAAAGGCAACCAAAGAGGCAAGAGTTAGACACATGCGTTGCTGTCATGACAGCCAAACGAATATGGAAGAGGAGCACACAAAAATGATCGGTGAGTTCCGTAATTTTATTACTTTATGACCAGCGTTAGACTAGCGTGATCAATTTTTATGTTTGAGGTACACAGACACGCACACAGAGACATGCAGTGCAGGCAGGCAGGCAGCAGACAGTCGGTATGACAAGCTACGTATCGGGGCAAAAGATCGAAGCTCATTTTTGTAGCTTGGTTCGAGATCGGATTGCACGATCCCGTCCAGTACAGTGATGTTGCGAGACCTGTCAGATGCGACTAGTCTAGCCACATTTAACAATCCCAACGCTATGCTCTTTATGCTACTGCAGAGCTACTACAGCCTAGCATATGTCTGTCGAGTCAACCACCTAGTTTTGATGTTGTAGTTGCCGTACCGCGTGTCAAGGAACCCAACCCCCTCACATGGGTAGTGTGTAGGGAAGGATGTCGCGCCGACTTCCCGACTCGACTGTCTATGCCGATTTGTTTAATGATGGTGCACAGAGCTGGTCCTCTACGCTACGCTACAAAGAGCTAATTTATTTATAATTGAAATCTTTGCTCCGGTGTCAATCAAACTTAGGCTACAAAAGAGTTAAATTCGGTAACGGAACAGAACCGTTTTGAAAGTTTTGATTTGTAAGTTTATGAGCATATATATTTTGTCATAAGTATTTTATTGAAGATGTAATCTCATGAAGGACTAAAAATATTAATTAATGCTCTTCATCTTTAAGGCAACAACTCATTCTAAAAACCCTCTTCTTCTCATTGCTATATTTCCATTGCGGTGAGAATACAGAGAACAACACACATTCGTACAGTTGATTGGTTCTTTTGCTCAAGATGCCGCCGCATGTCGCTCTGTGATTGTTTTCAGAACTCTGAACCAATTCCCCGCTCCATTCGCTCCCATTGCCAACCCGGCAAGTGTCATGATGATGAGCGTGAGGATTGAACCACGCCGCAAACCGTACCACTAAAATCAACTACCATTCTCGATGTTAATATGGTGCCTCGACCGTCTCGCTGACTCTTCTATCCAGCACTGAAAATAAAACATCATTGCATTTGCTTTGGAAACCCCATTCCGAACGGGGAAGAAGGATTGAAAGCATTCCCGTGTCCCGAATGACCAACCGCTTACAACCATCCCCTTCGTCCATGCCAATCGGTGCCAGATATATTCTCGTAATGACTTTCAAAACGTCGTCCCTGTGCGATCCCCTTCGCCGCCAGGTTCACGCTGACTGTTGTGTGCCGTTTAATCCATCGGGTAGCATCGAAACGAATTCGGAAGATGGAAATTAATCCTTCTCGCCCTCGTTGCTACGTTCTACCACGGTATCATCGGGTGGGCACTGGGTGTGGTGGACGAAACGTTGAGTAGCGAATATTATCTCACTCAATTTCGCAATTCTGACACTTCATCGCTCGTTGCTCGGTCAAATTGTTTCAAGTCTTCAAATTCATCGCTGATGGGGTAAGAATCCTTGGGGAACGGCCATTACAGACAAGAAATGTTCAACATTAGTATGTGTAAGTGTGTGTGGGGGGTTGTACGAACAGTGTGTTGAGGTATAATTATAATTTACTTGTCATATTTTCGTCCGTTTCACTCGTCCAACCAAGTCTCTCCGGGACGATTTGGAACAAAAGAAATAGATTTTAGAGGTTTTATAAATTGTTGATGCTCTTTTAAACTATTTCTGTAGAAATTTAGTAGTAATCATTAGTTGCATCATTATTACCGTAAAAGATATCATTCAATTTTAATCTCCCTTGTCAATGGACATCACATAATCGAATCAAATATTTTTGGAAAGTAGATTGTCTGTTTTTTCAACTACCATTTCCTGGCCATCTATTTGCAAAAATATACACACATGCCTGCATGAGATGAAGAGCAGAAAAAACATCCACCTTAAAGTCTTGCCCAAATGCCACTTCCGCCCCAAACTACGAAGGAATCCGCTATGTTGACCGCTCATTGTCTTCTTCATATTGTTCCTCGCTTTATCTTTCGCTCACTTGGTTTTGGTTCGTAGTCAAACCGCCAACCTCTAGCTACCGTCCAGATACCCCGCCCCGAATCTGATCATATTATTTACATCCGAAAAGTTTTCTTCTATTATATGTCGTCCGAATCGTCTTCGGGATTTTTGCTTTGCTTTCGATTCAAATCATACACCCCAAAACGGTGTGTCGTGGGAAAAGACGTACGTACAAGCCGGTGCTTATGATCACTTCACCGCGATCACCCAACTACGATTTGGTATGGTATGGAGTGAAGACAACAACAAAAAGTCTAGAAATAATCACAACTCCATGTCACCGGGAGAAAGGTATCGAATGGATAAAACACAACGACCACAACAACCACAGAAATACCACTATTCCCACTTCTGCTTGAGCCTTGCTTTCGGAATAATTCCCTGCCTTAAAGATGGTTCCATCGATGTGCAGGGACTAAACTATTAATTACCGGCATCGTCGTCATAAATTAATCCGCTTGAAATTTCAACTACGGGATGCGCGAGCGAGAGCAAGACCCGATTTTCACCCTTTCAGCTTCGGGGTTTTGGGACTGACAAACTGCCGGACTGCGGTCTTAGATGCGAGATAAGGCCCGATAACAGTGCGGTAATGACCAATAATGTACGCATATGCGCAGCATCAGCCCGCGATCGAGAGAAAGAGGGTGACACATTGATCGAACTTTTTTTTTGTTTTGGTTTTGGTTTTGGACAAACGTTAAGCACATGAAGAAGAAATCGGGTTGTCGCCAGGTGGAGGGAAATAAATGGGAAAAGCGTTGGGAACACAGGACGTGGGACGCGTAGCAGTGTGTCTGTTGCTTTTTCTATAAATTGGTCAAAATCTAACGAAAAAAACAAACGACCCCCGGATGGCTAGAGTGGGAAAGCCCGAAATCAATGTGCAAGTGTCCCCGTCCCGTTTCTTCACGCAAGACCGAGAAACCGTTCGATGCTGGAGCATTGGCAGGCCACGCAACCAAAGGTGTACCAGAAAATGTGGTAGAAAAAAAGACGAAAATATTTTAAATTATTCAAATGATCTTCTCCCCAAGGTACGAGATCATGTGCCGGTTTGTCCCGGTGGTGGGACGTGGTGAGACGATTTACAAAACTATTCACTACCCGGAAAAGAGCGCGCTTCAGTTGGAGTGCTAGGTGGACGGACGCAACAAACATGCGACTCTAATCGAAGCGAAGGAAATGCCGAAACGATATAAATAAGGCACATAACGTACGGCATTCGGACCGTTTGCGGTGGTGAAGACTAGAAATAATCACACGCTTTTTACGTTGCGATACACAGGTTTGGGATTATCGGTTTTCGAAATGTGCCCGGGTACGGGTCAGATGGGTCGAATAAGTTAGTATGAAGAAAGCTAGATGCAAGAGGGAAGCTGGAGAGAGAAGATATATTTTATTCGAAAATATTTACATTATACATGGTACAATTACGTAAATGTGAGAGGAATGAAATTTATTTAAATATGATTTAGTGAATACATATACTCAAAGACTCAAAAAAATTAAGCTCATCAAACTCCAATTAAAACATACAATTATGTAGGCGAAATAATGTCCACTCCTAACCAGTTTTTGTGTTATTAACCTAACTGATCGAGCGATACAGTTTGTGGCGGTTTGCTGCAAATGGAGATCGTCGTTAGAAGATGGACGACACAACCTTTCGCACGTGAAGTCCAGCACACACTCTAGCAACAAATTGAAACCCAAAAAAAAATGGTTCAAAGTGACCCGGCTGCGAGAGAAGCAGCGGTGGGGAGGAAGCTGCGATTTCTTCAGCTTCAAGTAAGAAGACAAAACTATCCTACACTAAATAGCGGCCGGTGGAGCGGCACAGAGATTTTCGATATGGTCAAGCGACGAACCCCAACCCAAATCGAGTGTCACCGGCTAAGCGCGGGCACATTCCCACCGGGCACCGGGGTGGATTAATCACTCGCGCAGAGGCGGTATGTTGCGCACGGATGCGAGCGGTGGTTTGAAACACCGAGTAAAGACTTTGAAATTGTTAAAATATGTTAATTCGAGGCAACAAATTTTATTTATTTTTGACATCATTTTCATCTCATACAGCTGTACCGCGGAGGGAGGAAGCTGCGTAAATGGAGAGCGATAGCGTATATGTTGTACGCGGTTTGATCATGTGTAGTGTGTGTGTGTGTGTGTGCCTTTTTTGTCCTCCCTTTTTGTTGTTGAAAGTTTTAGCTTTGTACGTAGACGAATTGATATCATGGGAACTTTTGTTACGACCCATGCGCAATGGGGCAGCCATAGAAAAGTTGATCTATTTTGGGGTGTTGCATGAGTAAAGATATAAATTTAAGTGTTATCTATTCGTGTGGCTCTTAAGTGAGGCATATTCCATCCACCACCATACTAAATTCATGATCATGGTTTATACCATCATATCAGATCATACGTCGTTAGCCCAAAGCAAATGAATGATGTAACCAAACGATCTATAGCAAACGGGCACAAATTAATGCATTACATCATTTGAATGCTTTGCCAAACATTGTTGAAAGTGCTCGAATTTTATGCTCCAATTGTTTCGATCGTAACGTCTATCTCACGACACTGCTCTGGAACTCTTAAACCCATATTTGTTCAACGATACAAACATACAAATTCACGATCGTGATTCACAACTTCATTACCGAGCTAAATTATCTTGCCCAATTTTTTGGGTAATATGATCATGCAAAAACACAACCCCGTCCAATCAACGGTCAAACAAAACCCCCGCCGTTTATACGCATTGTTAATACGAAACCCCACAATTTGTGGCCGACAAATGGCAATTTAGCTAAAACTACACCATCGCACATCGTCACCATTGCGGCCGGGCCGCCAACAGTTTGCCGCGTAATGATTGAAATTTTATTTATTTTCGGTAAATTACACACTCACACTACCGCGGCCCGGGCCATCAAAAGAAATCGATCTCCGTTCGATCGGTAAGTGGTGTAAAAAAGCACAAATTAAATGGTAGGAAAAAAGGCCCCACACAACGGCCCCATACACCACGCCAGCGCTGTGGGGCTCATTATTATGTTTTATTTTTGTCGGCTACCGGGGTTGGTATTGGTGGTATCCGTTTCGTACTGGGCGATCGCAGGGGTGTTTTTTTTTTGCTTCACGGGCTTTATTCACACCTTGAATCAAACCTAGTTATGACCATTTTTCCCAATTACGCCAATTTGGGTCTCGTGTTGCTAGAGAGAGAGAGAGAAAGAGATTTCGTAGCCCGTGCCCGTTGTGGTAATGAGATGGAGTTTGATTTTAGTTTCAGTCAAGATGACGTCCGACTCAAAACAATTCACCGGATTGAGGAACGGCGCGTGATCGGTATGTGTATTGTGTGTTTAATTCCACAGGTGGGGTGGAATTTCCGTGAAAATGTGTAAAGCACATGGGCAAACGGACCGCGTCACCAACGGCCCGGTGCCCTTCCTGTCACATAATCGTCCGAACATTTGGGGGGGAGTCCGTGTAAGATACGTTGCATCAACTGTGCGGCATTGGAGTTAGACTGCGTCATGTTCGATTCAATTAGCGAACCAACTAAACTCTACGCCTCTCCAAGCTATTTCGTTCGGCAATTTTGAAGGTAACTTTCAATTAAATACCATTCACGCTACGCGGATCAGATCGACTTGATTTGTTGGGTTTCGTAAAGTTAGATCTGCATCGGATTTACGAATAAGTTGAGTAATTACGTGATACGTAACATTATTGTGTAGAGTTACACTGTCTCAAACATTGTTCATAGATCAATTCCTCAATTTCTTCATAATACCTAAATGTAATAATATTTTTATTGAATTGATCGTCTCACTATAGAAAGATACGCTTTTCTTCGAAGACTTACTGTTCCAGACTTCTGGAAACCAGCTCTCTTCAGCACACGAACACGATTCTCTTTATTCGAGCTGAGTCATCTCGCGGAGTCATCCATGTAGCAGCGATCACTTGTCACATTAAAGGTTCCCGTTCAGCTTCCAATGCGCCTAAACGTGCCCACCCTCCAGGGCGGCAAATTGCTGGCGTGCCCTTTGGCAGGTTTGTCCATGATTCTCCCGGCCACTCATCACGACTTCTGTCGCCGTTGGCTGTGCGAACTTTCACGCTTATTGAAAGCAGCTGTTGACACGGTTGTAACGATTGTATCTCGGTTTTTCTCCACTCTTTCCTTAGATCGCGCCGCCCGTTTTAACGATCGCGTTTGTCTCGTCCCCAAAGTCCGCGACCGTCACGACGAAACACGGGAAGCGCACATTTTTTTTAATCGAGGTGTTAAAGGGGAACATATTTGCCCCTCAATCTCATCACCTAATTATGATCGTGAACGGCACTGCTCTGACTGACGATCGGTCAGGGTTGAAACAATGCAACGAGTGAATAGATGTATTAAACATTGTATACCATACCACACTTTTCACGGTATTGGCTCCATCCAATCAAGGCGATAACATGGCTTTCGTTGCTGGTGGTTTGAAAGATAAACAAGATGTTTCTTTTCGAAAAGCTCAAGGACGGCCGCTTGTCATACGATGCGATCCACGTCATTTCCAACACAAATTTTAACAGTGTATATGATCGTTAACAAAGCTTTTATAGCAGCTCATTCCGTTTGACCATATCAGATCTCTGACATGTTTATTTCCGCAAACGAACACTAAAAGATGGTTCATCAAAGCGATACGTTGCATGATTTAAATATGTTATCAGATTATAACCTCACAATCCAAAATGCTGCCTCCCATCCGGCACAGGTTGATGATCTTTAAGTATCGACATGTCACAAAAAGTGTGACATTCGCTTACGAAACACCATTATTGCACGCTGTATTTGTTGCCTAACGCAGGCCCGATCCCATATTGGATCAGTCGAAAAATCGCATTTTCTCCCCCGAAAAAACTGGACACCAAACAGTGCGATCGACTTGCTGGACGAAACTCGTTTCGCATCCTCCCCCGGGCACCGATAGAAATGTGCGCTTCTCCTTCTCATGTGCGCTTCCTTCCATTGCGTTTGCCAACACCGCGGGGAGTGGCAGTAAAATTGGGGAGCTTCAAGAGCACACAAAAAATCCCCCGCCAAAAGCAACGAACGCCAACTCTCCACCGAAACCGAAGCTCAAAATGGAGCCTGCCTCTAATGACAATTGCGTCAGTAAAGCCCGCCTTCTCGGTCGTATGCAATTAAATATAGCTTCTTTTTTTTCCTGTTGTTGTTGGTTTATTTCATCGCTCGCCCAGTGCGGGGTTCGTCTCTTTCCTCTTCGAATGCGGCATAGATGTCTTTCTATTTGGAAAGCTGCCCTCTCCACATGTGTTCCGTAAGTAGTTTGTGATCCTCCTGTTACTTCGCTTTGTTGTTACGCTTCTTCTTCATTGGATGTACATCACAATGGGGATGGGAAGTTGAAGTGGCTGAGCCTGTTTTTTTTTTCTTTTACCCCATGTCAGCATTGTACATTCACAATAACGATTCGCGAAACAAGTGGCGTTCGTTGTCTGGTTTTCTTTCGGGTGATCTTTTAAGCACGCGATCGGGAGCGATTGTTTGTTTCTACGGAAGCATTACACGTATTGTTTGTTGATTGAACATTTCGGTTGGTCGAAGAAAGTGTTCCATTCGCTTCGTATTCCCACTTTTCCCTTCACTTTGAGCATTCGTTTTATCATCTTTTTTACGCATAAGCCATTCAAGAGCAAATCTTTATTTGAATAAGATTTGTTTGTGATGGGTAACAGGCAGCTGACAGTAGCCAATTGGAAGCCAACATTAATCGAGACTGGGTGGTACAATACGTACGAATGGGGTGTATGTGTCTACATGGTAAATAATAATTTTCATATGCTCAAACCCCTACCGTGGCATAACCCAGCAGTACGCAGTGGATCGGTTGAGTAGGGCCGCTCCAAGTGAATGACAATGGCGTCTGAAGATGATGGTTCGTTTCATGGTATGAAATCTAGCGTGTTGGAACGAAGGCTGAAATAGAAGGCCATTGCAGCTGTTTACTTCTAATGAGCCTTCGTGCTGGGCTGCGCTAGTCAACTGAGCAGCGGTTACGAGTAGCAAGATTTGCTGCTGAACGGGTTGTTAAATTCGAATTAACGACGCATCAAAGCATTGACGCAAGACGTACAGTTAAAATTATTCGTTATGCCAATACAGCGCTTGGCTTGTGCAAGTTACAGACCAATAGAAAGCTACAAACACATAAGAGCACGAGTCGTTCCTTGAATTGTGTCTTTTTTATTGACCCAAAAATTCATAACATCAACTTCTAAGAGCTTCAAACTAGCTCCCAAAAATTAATTCAACATTCGATGTATTATCAACACGATCGAAACGATATACATCCTCAAAGCTGCGTCAGAGCCAGCACAAAATAAACATTAAATTTCCACATCAGCCTTACACTGCAGCACTAGTACCAACACTGACGATGGTTAATCATGCGATTTGAATGTTTTTAAAAAAAGCAGAGAAATATAAAACACCAAAATGCGATTAGAGCCGAACCCGAACCACGCCGCTCGCGGTGGTAACGATGAAACTTGTCCTATTTGCATAATACCCGAAATCGAAAGAAAAATTAACAGCACACACGCACAAACCTTAAAATACGGTTCGCTTTTAATGAGCATCTTCTTCGCGCGCGCCACTCGATCGGCAGTTCGATCGCACACACAACCACACTCGAACAGATTGTGATCGTGGAGCGATGTGGGGAGGGGAGGGAAGCGAAGTTGGTACTCATGTTAAGCTTGCACGACGGTTAACTGAAACCCAATTTTGCTACGGCATCCACCAGCGGCACCTTCGGGGTTTCAGGGGTGTGAGACAAATTTTGAGTCGAAAAAAAAACGCCATATTGGAACACTCACAACCCCTTTGGCTTCCACCTTTCCGCTTTCCACCGATCGACCAACCGGTCCGAATTGATCACCAAACAGGCAGTGAGTTATGGACCACGGAGCTCACAAGGCTCGGCTAACACACTCGCGTATCGTTTACGCACGTTAGACTTTATTGACTGCTAATCGGCCGGCCACAAAGACATGTGCTGCTCTTTCCACACACTTCGTTTGCTTTTGCTCCATGAGATCCCGCAGTTTGGGCCGCGGTACGATGATGATGATGCTACTCCCAGTTCGTGGCGGGTAACAAATCGATTGCGTACGCCCCATTTCGATGGACGGATCGAGCAGGCCGAAGCGCGCTTAATCGAGCTGTCGATAGGTTTGCTGCTTCTAGGGTCTCCAGCAGCAACAGCAGCAGCAGCAGCAGCAACACGCTTGATTAAGGAGCCCGCTGACGGATGATCGACATTCGACAAATCGCTCAGGAGCGGGTGCATGTTGTAGCTGATGGATGGCTTCATAACCCGTGGCACGTTTGCGCCGTGCCTAATGTGTGGCGCATGCGAGAAAATCATCCAATCGCACACAAATCGATGATTCAATTGCTCGAAGTGGCTACGATGTTAATGTTTTCAAACCACAATTTCACTGCACAAATTTATGCTTATAGCCTGACCCATCCAATTTTTTACCTAATCACTTTCTATCCACTTGTGAAAGGCGGACAATGGCATAGCGGTTGGTGTAGATTCTGTAATCGACACTTCGTGTGAACTTTTGAAGATCAGGAGTCATTCAGAGGTCAGCTAATGGTTTTTGGTGAAATTTTAACGATCCAGCAAGCACTTCGAGAGAAAAAAACGCCAACCTGTCTCGTACTGATATCTTCCAAAGCAGATGCGGTACAATGCGAAAATCGTTTGCCAAATTTGCAACAACTCAAAGTGACCCTGCTATTGATCACTCGTTCGAGCCTCCATTTGAGTGTTGCGGAAATGATTAATTCTCCTTTTCGAAGGTCAGCACGAAACCGTTTAACCTCGGTAAAGGCTTAACTATGGACAATTCCGCTTCAACCAGCGTCTTAAAGCGGACGAGGGGCTGAGCACTGAGACACCGCTTCAAACTGCCTCAGACACTGAAATCGCTCATGTCAACTGTCCCCCATGTCATGTCAAATACCCATGGAAGATGTTTCCGTACAAAATCTACAGAATCTACGTCTAAGAATCATGAAGCGCTATATCATTTTGGGAACGATCCGTACCCGTTGTAAATAAAAACTAATATCTGCATGTTTTACATCTTCTTTCTTTAACCACCATTCTTTAATCGATTGGCAACTGCAATGAAGTAGTCATAACATGCCAAAAAAATGCCCAAAAGTTGTCTAATTCTAACTGTCGCATGGGAATATCCGTGGTATTCGTTTGTTGAACCGGTTCTTGAAAACCGGTAACAGATTCACAGAGCTTTTAGCCGTTGGAAATCTTACTGATAGAGTCAACCAAATCCAGTATCTTTAAAAACGCACTGGATTTCGTGAAAAAATCGTAACTATTGAAATCAATGCAAAAACATGTACTAAGTTTTAAATTATATTGACTGAGATACTTCATATGTAACAAGAATCAGGTAATAAACATTTGGTTTTGTATATTTATAATTAATAATTTTATTTCTAAACAACGCTTGGATCGTATTTCGGAGGAATAGTTATGCTTATTAAAATACCATGATAAATTATGATATGCTTCGCTTATCATCATAAAGCTAGGAAGATGGATAATGATTTCCCAGTGTTCTCTTGCGGATTACACGTTAACATTATAGTAAATCCGCTCCCTTTAACGCCGGTAAACACCAAGATACGATTTGCAGCTAGGACAGCGATGAACCGTATCCCGGCAAGAGGTGCAGCAGTATGGCAGACAGACGCAGGGCCAGCACAACATCAAGCACAGCAGCAAAGCGTAGATGTGCGTTTTCGTGTTACACTTGTTTTCTACCATTGTAACAACATGGGATTGACAACCAGAGCAAAACACACGGGACGGTTCTGGACCAACCACAGTTGTCACCACATTGGATGCATTTGGAATGTGTAAATTTGTTGCAGGAGGCGGAAAGTTCGTAGCAGTAGGAGCAGTAGGATTTATTGTCTCTGAACTGTACGGAGGAGGTTGATGAGTTTCTAAGCAAAAGGAAAAGTAACATCTTAGATGCACTGTGATGATAAATAATGTTGCACCACGGTGCACTTGTATACTCGATACTAACCTATTTTACCCATCGTAGGACAGATGATGATCACGTTTAAACGTTCGCGGGAGAACAGTTCTGACGAGACGGAACGATGCTGAACAACTAAACTTTTGATAAACCCAACGAGCCTTTTTATGCCAAATTTGTAGAGTGAGTCATCTACACGTTTGGGCTCGACATCTTAAGCCTCGGGAATCCCAGGTCAGCTTTTGCGCAGCCGTAACATTGTAGCTCGGGTTTTGATGACACTCAAACCACTTTTGCAGAAGCACCACTCGATTTTCCGAGCGTGAGTTCGTTGTTAGACTGGTTTTTGTTCCCTTTTCCGGTAACTCGCAATATCGCTCGCAGTACCGATATATCTGTTTAAAATGAATATGCCACGTGGCTCGTCAATCTGCAGCTTATTCGAGTTTAAGCGGGAAAATTTAAGGCACATCTCTGTAAGGACTTTTTTGAAGCAGATATTTAAACCTGATCACTGTTTGGAACTTCAACAGCAGTGTTAATGAAACGTTAAAACCCTGCAAAATTTCATTTGGAAAGAATCCAGAAATGAAGAGATCGATCCCGTCTATATGTTCCTCTTCTGCTTGAAATCCATCTGGCAATGGTTCTAGCTTTTCTACTTTCCACTCGACAACCCTGTATACACCACGCACAGGTCATCATTCGGCAGCAGATCGTGTCGATCGACTGTATTTTGACGAGTGGATTGTGACGCAACAATGCGAACAACAACACAACACGGTCGCGAGAGGGCATTTTAAATCGGTTCCTTCCTTCCGTTGGTGGTGCGAGCCGTGGTTGCCTTTTTTTTCTCTTTCGTTCGCCTAAGGTGCGGTCGATCGGCATAGAAACGCGAAGAATGAATGAACAATTCCATCGCCGTTTGATCCATCAATCTCAACCGATTCGTGTCAAATCAAAGCCACCGAATACGATTAATCCCTCGATCGTTCCTTCTTAGGAAGGAAAATTGGTTTCGGAACGGATGGCTCATTCTACACCGGTTGTCCATTGATATCAGCACGATGAGCTGCCTGACATAGGCGGACACAAACAAGCAAACAAAGAAAAACACAAAACATCCTTCGAAACGTTAAAGAGATGCCTTTTTTTGGGGGAAGCTTTTTAGTGGAGAAGCATCAAAGAGAGGTTTGCTGTTTTCTTTTTTTAAACTCCGAAACAAAAAGTTCTACGCATTTAGCGAAAGGAAAAGTGGAAAACAAAATCACCGACCAAATCCAGCGCATCGCAACGGTGACGTTTTAGTCACCCGGGGACGAACAAGGAAGAAATGAAGGAATGTATCGATCGCGTATGTGGGCCGGTTATTGACGCCAAAACCTGCGCCTTTCGGAAGGAACTCGAGCCGCAGTGCGAGTTGTTGACCCGAGACATTTTGCGAGACGCACCGTAAACTATTTCACACCTCAATGGGTCAGTAGGCCGGTCGTGTCACCTGCGTTTGCGTTGGTGTTTGGAAAGCGGAAAGTTCCCCTATCCCATACGGCTCCGAATGTTGTATATGGTCATCAGTGTAATCGAAACCTTTGCACGCTAATATCGATCACATTCCTAAGCGCTGTTCCTGGACGCGATTGTGGACAATCGGCCAAATATCACAACTTTCGCACGCTTTGTTTGTTGATCAATTTTTGTTGCGCTTCAATACACGTTGCAGTTCTGTTTTGTTTTTGTGTTTTCTTTTATAGCAGTTATCTAACATCCCCCAAAACTATGCGGAACGGATTTTTACTGTTACTTCCAATTGTTTTCGAATGGCAAAGCAGAAAAACCACGCACAATTCAAGCTTGTCTCCACATTGTATCTCGCACGGAGATAGAGAAAACAACAAACCCTCACGGTTTCACGTAATGTATGTGACATTTCGAAATGTCTTCAAAACCGAAGCAAACGATAGCCGGGCAAACGAGCAACACAGAAAAACTCACATCAAATATTCAAAAGATAAATAATACCCCCAAAATTAACATCTAAACCGCTGTCGTTACTGTATGCCTAACCGTCCACCCCGGTACATCGTATCGCAATCGTCCCACTAGCTAAACCACCAGTTCCATGCGATTTGTACGAGATCGTCGCACAGCCGCCAGCAATCGGATCCTGTCCGATCACACACGGGTGTCCGAAGTAACCACACCGGCTCGTAAAGCACGCTGGCACCGATCGCAACACAACTTTACTTCCAATTTACCTCTCAATGACACTAGAGTGCTCCCTCTCTCGCTCTCTCTCCCTTGATCAGCGATTAACTCGCTATCATAAAACAGGCCAAGAAAAAAAAACCCACCCCAACAACGAATAAATACGAATTTCCTAATTCATACAATCGATATCGCGCCATTTTTTATGTTTCTTGCTTAGATATCCACCGGGGCAGGTCGATAGGGGCGTTTAGTGAGAAGACGAAGAAAACAAATACATAAAACCAAAACAACCAAAATTGGGTACTTGGGTAAAGCACTGCTGAAGGGGTGCAGTGGGGGTTGGCACCGGTGGTGGTGGTGGCGCAAGCAGGACGCACAATGTTAAACGAGATGAAGGCCATGTTGAATATAATTACGCATCTTTTTCGGCGACAAATGCTCAACATTTCTGTTTGAAGGATTTTATCTTCTCCGGGAGGTTTTGCATTTGGCCAACGGTCGCTACGTGACGGTACAGGCACAGCCCACGACACACCGAAAAAATACGATCGTCTTCATTATATACGTTCGTGTTTGTGACTCATTAGCAAATATTTCAATCTTCATTTGGCAGACACACCTCTCCACCTTCACTCCCTCCCTTTTCCACCAACGAAGCTCAAACTATCGCACTCCACTTACCATGGCACACTAAGCTCCCCGCACAGGGATACCATGGGCTAATATCAAGGTATCGTTTCGGTGTACTCGCGCTCTCTTTCTTGCGTATTCAAATGAACTGAAGCAAAGACCGATAAAATGGTGACTATAATTTTTGCAAGACAAAATGAATAAATACTGTTTGGGCTATAAATTGAATGTTTGGACCGGGGTCGGAGGGAGCGTCTTAAAGCGTCCACGATGGTAATATACGTAAATAAGAAAAAAAGCACACACTCACACACACACACACGTTTGAAGGCCAGTATCACATAATGATATGCAAAACAAACGACAGTACATAAAACCGAACGAGTTGGTGACCGATTTGATTACGAACTGTACGGGAACTGTTCGGGGTGGAGGGGGGGGGGGGGGGGGGGAATGAATAAAATTGTACACGGATTTCTTCGAAACTTCAACAGCCGAGTGACAAACTGATTTTCGAACCGAGTCGATTCAAGTTACGCTAAAAATTACTCATAGACTTGAACAAAAAATACCCACATAGTGCGACGTGTAATATACCCATGTTTGAAGAAATTGAAAATCGATGTTTATCTTCTAAATCTTATTTGATTGTAAAATGTTTTTTTTTTTTTGAAAAAAGGTCATAACTGTGTCTCCACCGTGGGAAACTATCAACAATAGAATTTGTCATAGAGGCATACACCGATCATTAGACCAGTTCTCTTTATAACGTTGGCCCACAAACAAATCGTGACTCTCTGCCATTGTGCAGGTTTAATCAATTAAATCCGAATAGAAATTTGCATTTTATAGTGCAGAAACTTGTATTAAAATATTATACGTCAAACAAAACGAACAATATTGCTGCATGTTACTCATGTGTCGCACGGTCCGGCCGATGCGGATGTATAGCCAACCAAATCTGGTGTCAACTCGATTTGCAGCGTGTGCAGTAGTAAAACCATAAACCAGCTGCCGTCATCATTGACCTCCCATAAATCATGCTCTCCCAGTCAATTGTTGTGCTGTGCGGTTTTAGCGATTCAATAACATTCTCAAGCTTAGATTACTTCAACAGACAAAAAAAGCAACCAAAAATCAGTCATTCAGTGTGTGAACTAATGTACTTTGAAATGCGGAGAGGTAAAAGTGAATGGATTTGTGATTCGGAAGAGTGTGTTTTGGCATTGAACGGACAATTGAACGGGTTCAAGAATATAAATGAGGAACTATGGACGGTCTTTTTATGTTTAAAACATTCGTCATCTAGAGTTTTAAAACATACAAATTGTTCAGAATCTCAAGATTTTCATCAAAAAATCTTTTTCAATTATCATTACCGAAATTATCTTCACAACAATACACCAGCAAAATGATATTGCTAAAGTAAAACGCACGCATTTAACCAAAATCATCGCACAGTGCCAATCGCTTTGCTGACACAGAAGTTCCATACGACCTTTCCATCCAATCCGCTCTTCTTCGGGACTGTGCCGGATGATCGTTTTTTCGAGATAAAGGAAGCCCAAATTACCCCGAATTTTATTCATTAATAATCCTCCCAGCCATGCGACCATCTACGGGGACATAACGAAATCACAATGAACAACAACAAAAAAAACACACGAAGCTAAATAATACACCCATGGTCAAAAAAATAAATATCTTCGCATCGAAACGGTTCCAAGACCGGGACGCTTCATCCGGTAGACCAAAAAAGGAATGGGAAGCACTGGGCAGCAAGAAGCAGTATCGAAATTAGAAACGTTCCAATTATCAAACCGTGGAACACGCGTGGAGCGAGGAGATGAAATAAATCGACCTGTCTCCAACTTTTAATATCAGCACTTAAACACCGCGATGACTCTTCTTCTCGCCGGTGAATACGTCGCCACCGGCCTTGCGGGTATGGAGTAAGGTGGCACAGCCTCGCAGCCCTGAGATCTTACCGAGTTGGAAAATGTAAAACGTTGCTCGGTATTTAAATTCGACACGGCATTCAAATGAAACTGTACGACGCTGAAATTGTTTCGTTTGAGGCGTTGTTGTTTTGGTTTTACGTTACGCTCACCAACCTTTGATGCACTACCGGCACGAGAGATTGCTTCAATTGTTTGACTTTTGCCGCCCGACATTAATTATCGCGGCAAAGCCTTCATATTCAATTCTTCTTTCCACCGCTGGCGTTAATTTCTTGCCGTTTCGCTCTGCCGCAACGCGCCAGTGACGGGAGTGCCCTAGTTTGAGCATCATTACAGCATACTCGGTCACCCGCCCCTGAAAGCCTTTCCGTCGTGTGATAATTACGAAAGGTGCGCCTCCCGTACGTCTGTCAGCTCACGTGCAATGGCACTAGCCGAACGTAATGCCAACCGGCCCGTGGAGCGGAGAAATTACCATACATTTTGTCGGCCCATGGTTGGTGACCCATTCTGCTTACCTGCAGTTGTAGCGTTTCCTCGAATCCGTCCGGAAACTCGGTACAGTGGGTGTCCAAATTTTGGGATAGCGAAGACGTGAGATGATGTCTCGCGTTCATCCCAACCACCATAGGAGCAGCCGACAGCGGGGCAGGGCAGGGAAAAGCCGCAAGCTCAGTTCCGTATTCCGTGATGATGATGGTGATGATGATGATCGACGCAGCGCAACGATGACGAGAACCGTATGATATCCGTCGTACCAACCTACCATAGACTTGTACGGGTCTTCCCCAGTACAGCGAGCATGAGGTGCATCTATATGCCACTGATTATCAATAGCAAACACACACTCACACACTCACACTCAAAAACCCACACACACACACACTGCACGAACAGTGGATGAAACTCACAACTCACAACCAATGCCAACACTCCTAACTATTCCTTTATAAAACACTTCGCAAACGAAAAAAGGAAAATGCAACAAACCGAAAAACACTATTCAATGGGCTCTGGTTGCAGATAACTTCGCAAACATTACACCTTTAACACAGGGAGGTTTTATAATATCGCAAGAGAATTCACTTTTTATGCTATAGCTGCATTTCTACCTTTTAATTGCGTACGATTAATCACGATCACGCAGTACGACCTTTTTGTGGACACAAAAACACCTCTTAATTTCTTCAATACCACCACTTTCTTACATTGAAACATACATCACTGTTGGTTATTAAATCTTCAGTTGAATTTACTGCTCCAGCGGGACCACCGATTGGGTCAACACTTTAATTAAGTAACACTGATCTGCAATGGATTAAACGAAATGTATAGAAATGTATTGCTCGAAAGCATATAAAATACGCCCTCAACATATCTTTGTAGTCTTCCCAAGCCCTGAGACAATAGTTCTTGTCCAAAGGCATATCCTTTGCGATAGACAGAAAGAGGGAAAAAGAATATTTGTCACCAAACGGCTAACCTGACGTAGAGCGCGCACAAGACGATCAATTATCGACTAAACAGATTGTTACACGCGAAGACAACACGCGAAATGCTTAAGAAAGGTTTGCAGCGTTGAACATGTGAAAGGAATGAGGTTTAAACTTGAAGTAGACCCCAACAACTCGTAAGCATATTTTCAGTACTATTCAATGATTTAAAGGCAACCCTTCCAAGGGGTACGTTGGTGCTATTTTATCTACAATTATTATGCCCTATTTTTCTTTCGCTTTTCCCTCAAACAAAACGGCAATTCTGGCCCGAATGATGGTGTACACTCTCCCGGATGTCCTGGTATGTCTTGTAACGCTTTCTCCTCGCTTTTCTCTCTTTCTCTCTCTCTCTCTCTCGCTCTCTCTCGCATCGATGCAACGGGTCAATTTCCTTCTGTGTCCTTTCCTGGCTTCGCCGGCCGTCTCACCTCACCCCCCGAACCGAGCGCGTTTGCCCGTTTTAGAATAATCGATAATACGTATTGCAGTATTTCATGCTAAGTAGGCTGACCCCCCCCCCCCACTCGGTACGCGATATATCTTGTGCTTGTGGTCAGCGCTCGTCCCCTGGTACACGGGTACACGCGGGGTTTTAATAGTACGCACCGCTAGGGCCGTCGCTGCACTACACTAACCGTGTCCCAAAGGCGCACCGCAGCCCAAGCGACACACCTGTTATTGCAAAACAGCAAACCAACAACACAACAAAAAAAAACAACAAGGACGAAATAAAACAGCATCGATCATCCTTCACAGCTGGATGTTTTGTGGGCAATCCTACCCACCTCCACTACACCTTCTCCCGGTTTTACATCCCTTGAGCAAAAACGCGGTCAACTTGTGTGTACGTGATTACGTAATTGGCGCTCGAGGCGCGTGCTAAAATACCGGTGTGGCGCAATTATTTTGCCACACCGCAAACCACAACCCCCCGACACTGGCCGACTCCTGCTGCTGTGATGGAGCAGCGAGTGAAGAAACGAAAGAAGGAAAAAAAAGAAGTGGAACCAAGAGCCATAATTAGGGCTCCATTAAGGGGCGCACTCGAACCCGTACGCTCGGGGCAGGAAAAAAAGCAGGAAAAACCTTTGCTGCTTTTCCATTCCTTGGTGAGAGTGAGAAAACTTCCACCCCCGTTGCTCACGAGCGAGTGAGAGCGAGTGTTTGGAGCAAAAAAGAAAAAGGTGTAAAAAGAACAAAAAAAAAAAGGTATGGAAACCGGAGAAATGTCATCAGCGCAATGTGAGGGTGTGTTGCGTTTATTTCAATTTTAACCCCCCACCTCCGCGCCAGGATCGACCACCCAGGCCAGGTCCACCCTTTGGGTGGTTCGCTTTGGAAAAGCGTCAAACGTTTGCAAGGGTGCGGCTGATGCGTGTTCGCTAGGTCAGGGAGAGCCGAAGCCGGTCGGTACCGTTGTGTAGCCCGGTGCTTGGAGAGCGAAAGTCCCCCGAGCGGATACCGGATTCGCGAGCGAGCTGATAGCACCGTAATCAGCGGGTCGGGAAGATGCGAACTCGGCGAAGAAGCCACCCCGGACGGTTGGCGACTGTTGGAATGAGATGGCCCGGCCGTCTGGCCGTTTTGCGGTGGCGTGGTGAGTGTCGATCGCCGAATCTGTTTACCATCGAGTAGGCTCTGGTTGGCCTGGTTCGGGTCATCCCGTCGCCGACCGGTATCGATTATTGTATCGCACCACACACACGCACACACGGGCACACACACACACCCACAGGGGCGCATCAAAACCGTGCGGTCGAGTCGATGAAGTGTCAAATGAATCAAAACAATCTAACCGCGAACAATCGTTCCGTTTTCGGCGCTCTTGGACACCGTTGATCGATGGGCTGTCTGTTTCTTTTTGTTTGTTTTGTTTTTGCAACACTTTGGCCTTCTCCTATCGGAAAGGACAAATAAAACACATCCAACCCAAACAACACGTTTGACATACAGCACCGAAGGACCGTTGCCAAAAATTAATAGGTGAAAATCAAATTACCGCTTCTGGATAGTGGAGGGAGAGGACGTTCGACTCCCGAGTATGTGACGATCAGATGGAAGCAGGTGGTGTGACAAAACTGCTTGCCGCTTTGCTTGGCCAGCTGGCCAGGAGAGCAGGAGCAATATTAAAAGCTTCGGAGTTCTCGCGCTCACTCTCCTTGCCAGGCGCAAGACGAAAAAAAAAATAACAGGGCACGTGCCGTCATAATAAGCCTGGGCAGATAGCGATGCGGTGTGCGACGTACGTACGCGAGAAAGATGTTGATTTAATTTATGATCACACGATGGCATAGTAATTCGATTTACATCGTACCATCAAGCTTTCGGAAGGGTGGGGGGTGGAACCGAGAACCAGGTCGTATCAAGTTGACAGGACGTATCATCTTCTGTGATTTTTTGTTCCTTTTTGTTCCTTGACTGTTTCAAGACAGTCTTTGGTGTGAATGTATCGCCAAAGCCCTTGTGAAGATGTTGGAAAATGGACATCTGGAGGCAGTGAGCCAGGAAGGTGAATTACGGAACCAAAAGCTCCAGCGCACGTGTTGGAACGAAATATCGAACAAACGAGTACGGTCTAGGATTTGTAACCGGCAAAGGTTATCTTTCCACAAATAGTAAGAAAATAGCACTTAGCTTACCCGAGCCTACCATCCGCACCCGTATCGACTCCACAACCCATCAAAAAGCTGTCGATACATTGAAGGTTTAATTCCTTCGATTTCTTTCCGTGTCAGTGATTTGTCCGTGAAACATCAAAGGACATCGTCGACACCCCGCTTCCCAGGGCACGGTCGGGGCAGGGTGTTTTGCAACAAGGGGGTTTGAGTGGGGAGGAGTGGGGCAACTGTAGAAGGAAAACCGTTCGGCTGAGAGCAGACGAAGGAGAATCGATACGAGTCGCTAGTTGCCTTCGGTCCCCACCAGAGGGCACTGCTTGTTGATACTGTTTTTCTTTGCACTTACACCACACGCATCTACACGCTCGCACACATACACGCAGGAATTTGGTGGAAAATCGTTGCATTAGGCTAGCGGAGCTTAATTCCATTGCTCTAGGGTCTTCAACGCAATTACCGGAACTAGTATAAGGCACTATTCGTTAAGGCAGTGTGCGGATTAAGTCTCCAGTTTGGAGATCTCTGTGAAAATTGTTGCAACGTCTGGGCGATGATGATCAAAATAGTACTAAAATCTCACTTTTGAAGTTGTCCTGATGACCTACACTTCGAGTCGGACGCATACTGATACCGATATGAGTATGCTCTAAGTTGAGCCGCTTGTTACGCACTTTTCCTGAACAGTTTGCCCAACATTCTACGGAACTATTCTCAAATGTATCTATTCACATTTTACACCAATGTTTCTCCGGTGTTTTATGAGCTTTACACAACACCGAGGGCGAGAATTGCTACGCTTTACCATTTATACAGCAGACACTTTATCGCATACTCCATGACCGCGGCCGAACAATAACATAATCAATACGAAAAGCCAACCAGTGCCTGTTACCGATTTCAATTTTCACGAGAAACCTTGTTGACCTTATTCCTACGAAATCGACTTTTCCGAGCGCTCTAGCGCCTAGGCACACTAACACAACCGAACCGCAGCCAATCTTCACCGTGCAGCTCTTTCTTTCGGGGGTGTTTTTCCTTTTTTTTTTTCGGCTCGCCTGGCCAAAGTTTTTCCCCACTGCGCCTAAACCGGGGGCCGGCCACGAAACTCACCTGCCGTAAACCAGTTTCCCGCAAACAAAAAAACTACAATCTGCCTCGAAGGGCCTTTCTTTCCGCGTGGACCAGAACCAGGATACGTTTTTTTCCGACCGATTTGTGTGTTTGCATTAGCCTGTTTTGAAACGCATTTCACTTCAGCACGGGGTAAAAGAACACGCGCGCGCGGGCAGAACTCCACATCAGCAGCCACTACTGGTGCGCTCGTGTGTACGACGATGGGCGATGACAACGTCGCATCGACGTTTCGCTGTTCATCCGTGGTTCCGTTTGCGCTGTGACAGCGGTAATGAGCAACCCCCGGGTCGCCCACCCATACACCTATAAGCACGACGAGGAAAACCCTATAGGCGACAGTGTACCCAGACTCACAAACACAGCCAAACACCCTAGACCTGTCACCTTGGTATGCCTTGGACGAGGCTAATTTCGCTACGAGCGGGAAGAAAACAATCGCACACTGTACATCCAAGCATGCCAGGCCAGCCAGACCAGCCACTCGCATGGGTGGCATTCGGTGTGTTCATGCGTGCTGCAAATGAACTCCAGCTGTCAAAATGCTCCCACGAAGCGGTCGGTATAGCTGCTGCTTCTGTCAAAATCCCCGGCCAAACGCAACCGGGCCGAGACTTCTCATTCCGGTGGCGCCATCCGGGCCGGGTCAAAACCGACTTTCCCCCGGCCGGTCTCGTTCCCATCCCTATGCTCCCGGTGCCTTCCGTTTCTCGCTGGAAATCTCACACCGTCCAGTCACTTCCAGTCAGCGTTATCGCCGTCGCAAGGTTCCTGGAATGGCACGAGTCGGCGCAATGCGGACGGCATCCACTTCCAGTGGAGATGTCCCCAAAACGGTGCCATTCCATTTTCCAGCCAGAAACACGTGCTTTGCTTCGGGTGGACTCGTTGCTTTTTTTCCCGGCCCGATGTAGTGGGTTCGGTTTTGCTGAAAGAAATTTATCTTGTCGATGATAGATTCCATCCGATTCCGGTTGAGGCGCTAGTGTAGAAAACGTTTGATTTTTCAAAATGAAAGCAGTTTAACGGTTTATTTTGAATGTTATACTGCTTTGACTAGGGCGTTTTTATTTCGCTTTGTTTTCATCAAAGCGTGATGAAATAAAAACAAGATTAAAATACTATCAATTAAGGTTTTACTCACAGTGCTGAAAGTGTTTGTCTCGTGAAAGACCAGGCTGCTCCATCGGCTATGTTGAAAGTTACATTTTTATATTTAAATGTTCATTTTTATTTTATACATGATTTTTATTCTTAATACCATTATTTTTCAATTTTGTATTATAGATTTAACTACCATAATACAATAAATTTTGTCATCTTTAATGTTTTTAATTATTTAAACACTTTAAAGGAATTAAAAATTAATGCTTTTAATGAAGTAGGTTGTTGAACTCTAGTAATTTTATGCTAAAAAAATTGATTTTAGCTTTACCTTGACAATGCTATTTTTTGGCTCTAAAACCCAATTGATGTATCGTGACCAACAATAAAAAAAATCGTAAATATTATCCAAAAAATATCTTGAATTTAAAGCTATGGTTTAGTCTAATGTTAATCTCCAGAGATAAAAAATAGTTTCAACATAAATTATTGCCTCTTAGCCTCTTTTAGGCCAGCACCACTTGACAAAATCATATTAAAATCCTCGAATTAACAGCTTCAAAGGATATTCTGAATGAAGAAACTTTCTGACAAATGTCTCGTTCTTTTCTTAGCCGAGAAGAATAGAAAATAGTGGCGAATTGTCACTGCCTGTTATTACACATAAGGAAACCATTTCAGGCACACCTCCAAACAATTTGCAACACACGCAACCTAATGCTCTCGCCCTGCGTTTATATCACCCGTCAAGGCGAATGGCGAAACTATTCTTGCCTTCCTGGTCGATGTAGCACCTTCCAAGCACATTCTTCTTCATCCCCCCATTGGTACGTGCATTACGCACATCAAGGAAGAAGGAAAAACGTGTTCGTTATGATCTGACTTTACCATAAATAAAACTTTTCCACCCTACAGCATCAAAGATCGTGATACGGCCACCCTTATGCTCGCCCATACTCGCCCATTACACACTGTCGTTACCTTTCTTCGCACTGATCCGTTTTGACGATCGTTTAGTCCATTCGCAAAGCGGCAAACGGCCTCCGGTTGATGGAAGTTTGATGTGCTCTCGACATTCGTCCATCAGCGCGGCCGTCACCAGCGCGTCCGTGCTACATCAGCACCTTTTCCCAGGGTTTAATGATGGCTTTGGGCACCAGATGATCCATCCGTCGGTTCACCGGGCGACGGTGAAAATGGATTGAAACAGATGGTTCGCCTGACTTTCCGGGGCAATAGAGGGGTTGATAAAAAAGGCAACGGAACGACTTCAACGATGGGATCAAGCCCGAAACGTCCATTTGCACTATCGATGCGTTGGCATGGAATAAAATCCTTCTCCAAGGAACTATCTGTGTGGAATTTTAAATCTAAGCGTACAGCGTGTTGCTTTTATTTTCCATATTTTCCGTTTTTCCTTTGCCTAAAGTGTCCGTGCGAAGAATGATAAGTATGTATATTGATATTTGATCATTTTAACAAGAAGGTTCATTTCGCATAAATAAAGTGCCTCTAATGATTTTTCACTTCATATACAGTCATATTTTACTGAGTGCATGATTGAGATATTTTAGTGCAATTCTCTCGGAAAACGGATATCTTATTCTTGTTTGTTTATTTTTCTAACCTTATAACTGAATCACGTTCTCATCACAAGAGCCGCATGTAAAAAATTGGAATCAAAATAATAAACCCTGCATCGCAATGAAATCAATCCGAAATCAATCGCTAAACCAAACGACCCAAAACTCAACTTCAACAGACGAGCATCCCATTTGCTCAGGGCAGCATGTGTCAAGTTAATTTAGAGAATCAAGCTAGCTCCAATAGTGAACAAGAAAAAAAAACATACTCAACACACCCGCACACACAAATCCCACAACACTTATAAGATGACAACATAAACAAAACAAAAAACTAAAACAATTTCCACGTTTTTTTTCCAGCCTGGTAGCATGTTTTTCCTTTATCACTGAATTAAATCTTCCTGCCCGTCGTCCGGGGAAGGTTCTTTACGGCAGGTTCAAATTATTTCTGCCTAACACCCACAAAATCCCGCACAGAAATCCACCGCCCGTGCGATTTGTGCACTAGGGAACGGTACCGTTCCTTTGGCGGATTAGTTTTCAAGCGAAGACAAAGCCTAAAGGGGGCCCATGGAAAACTATTGCCCACTCGGTTTGGCAATCTTGAAAGCACGATCAAAACGGTCAAAGATGTGCGTGAAATGGGAACACGGACACTGGCAAAATGGCACGTCTTGGTTGTGGATAAAAAAAATAAACAACACTCACACATTGATCTCATTCTGGTTCGTATCAATCGAAAATGGATGTGTTCCTTCACCCGTTGAGCGGCCTCTTTCTCTCTGTTCAACGAACGGCTCCAGTTGGCCAGTTTACCCAGTATGGTCAAACTATCGTGCCGTAATTCGAAGTGGAAAATCTTTTTTCCACCATAACGCAGCTGAACCGAAATTGCTTTCCTGCTCGAGCAAACAAACTTATGGCCGCGATCGTTTGCCTTCTTGGTCGATCCCATACCCCGTTTCCTCTCGGCCAATTCAATGGCCGAATGGCTTTCCCATAGCACCTACGGTTTTGGTCCCCGGAAAAATGAGCTGCTCACACGTCAAGAAAGCACTCGGTTCGTTCGTTCGACATATCGTGGCAATTTTCCATGCATCTGCGGCAAACAAAAAAAAAACCAATCTGTGTGCCACGAGTCAACTCGATTTGCTTGTTATGCGTGTGCCTTTTTGCCTGCCTCCCACCCCCCCACTTTATACCCCCCATGCCACCCACGCGATGATGATGAAATAACCCCGAACTGCCCGGGAATGTTTACGTTTTTGCGAATCCCAGCGTCCGAGGTCGAATTCCGAAGGATTTTGAAGTGCCAAACATCCACGCAATTCTCCCACGCTCAAAGAACGCAAGCGTGTGGCGAAGGGCGGCGAAAGAGAGCAGCTGAAATGAAAATGTATACACGTACACGAAATGGAATTCCGTTTTCCCGGTGTCCTGATGGAATGAGATTTTTCTGCCCGGGTTTTAACACTTTGCTTACGCTGATCTTAAGTTGCGAACCCCGAACCTGTATGGAAAACTGTGGTGAAGAAGCGGGAAACGTAGGAGGGCCGGGAACCGATTGAAAGGACGAGGGGAGAGTGGAACAATGGGCAAAACACCCATCGAGGGTTCATCAATTCGTGGCGCTCGTCATTTGGGCACGTTTTTCGGCCAAAAACGAATCAGTCGGCATTGGTTTGTTTTAAGGATTAAATCCCTGGGCGAACAATCCTTCCACCTTACGCAACACAAGGGAAATACGCATTGCGCCCAATGGCGGGTTGCCGTTTTTTTTCGGCGGGGGGGCATCGAAGTGCTTGCAAAACAACGCAAATAATAATAAACCGCGTGAATGGGAAGCTTTGGTGGAAGCACTTGGGAAAATATGACGGCGGCGAATATGACGATGGGTGATAAAATGCGATGTTTATTGGAATGGGTCTCGCTGCTTACGCGAGACGGTTGCTTTCAAAGCCCAGGAAAAGGGGAATAAATAAGTGATGCTTAATACGTGAAAGGCATTGTTTTTGTAACTGGAATCCTTTTTTTTATTTTGGGAGCTTCTTAAACTCCTTCCAGGAAGATATGTTCTATGCTTTAATTTTAGTTTGGTTTATTAAACTTTACTTTTAAACCAAAAATCTCGCACTTCTGAGGTTTTTTCATTTTGTTTACCAATTTAAATCATACTTTTCATACATAACAATTGAAAGCGAGAGCTTCTGGAATTACATGCAAATTACAGACAAGAATTGTGCAAGAATCGTTGAATTTCCTTCAAATGTTATTTTACGAGCAAAACAAAACACAATCACCGCGATTCAATTCCGAACGAATATTTCCCATTTTCCAAAGAACCAAATAGTGCCAGCAATAAGCGAACTATGCTAAAATACTCACATACTCCCACCAAATCAAACGACCATCGCACGATTGCAGTACATGAAGCAGCCTTTCCCTCCGACACAAGCGTGGAACGAAACAGCTGGCCGCGCGAACTGATCGTCATGTCGTGGAAAATCACCGCAAACCGTAACGATGTGCCAGCCGGATCCTTGTCCCCAACTGTTGCGAGTGTTTAAAACCCAAAAGACGAAAAAAAAACACACACACACACACAAAATCGTACGCTCGCCAAGCACTTTATCGATGATTTTTCCACAAATAACGACGCACACCGGTGAACCCGTGCGAGCGGCCAACATCACACTTTACGCGCGTATGTGTCCCTCCATACATTCCCACCTTTTTAACAAAACGAAACGGTAGGGCCGCGAAACGATGCTCGGGGGGGGGTTGGTTTGTGAAGAAAACGCCGAAATAAATTGGTCCGTTTAAGAGAGTTGACTCCGGGTGGGGGGAGTTTTTCCCCCGCGCTCCGAACGAAAATGGGCAGAAAGATCGAGCCTGGGGGAGTGGAAAGAAAACCTGGGGGAGGCACAAGTTGAGCGGGCGAAAAGTACCATTTTCCACCCATGAACATTGGTGCAGCACTAAAGCAACCGATGGTTGTTGCCCCGGGCGGTTGAGCGCTTTTCCATTTTTCTCTATAGTTTATTATTTTCTTGATGGGGTAACAGGTGTTTGGAAAATATTTTAGATATTCCGGGGGTTTCGCGTGTAGAAGCATGTGTGAGTTTTTTTTTGTTTTGTTTTGATTTCGTTTCTTCATTGTACGTTCGCTGTGAGTGTAATGTTTAGAGGGCGAACATACGTGAAACAGTTCCACTCAAAGAAAAGAAAAAGATGTTGTTTAGGTATTCTTGTCCTCCAAGATTGAATATTGCCGTAAATAAATAGTCTTTTTTCATTTGTTTCATCACCTTAAAGTCAAGGTGATCTTTGTAGCAAATCTTTAAAAAAAAAATCAAACAAAATGCACATCATTCCGGTGGAAAAGTGGCATCATGATGGATGGAATTATCTCCAACCAAGCCACTGACCAAACAATCAAAACCAACCAGTTTAGGTTGTAGCTTATTCATCGCAAAACTGATCACTTTTCTTTCCGTTCTCCCACCCCAAAGATTAAGCGTGCAGCAAACGTCTCTAACACCAGCTGACGGAGTTCATCGCCGGTGGTCATTAGGATCAATTGCGGCACTTGCCTCCCCACCGAACTCCACCGCAAAATAGGATCCCGAGCGACTGTTATACAGTTTGTGGATGGAATTCTAAACAGCAATCGGTGCACTTTTGCCCTCGCTTGCCGTAGAGGTGAACGATTTCTACGGTGAAACACTAAAACGATTGGACTTGAAGGGTAAGTAAGTTGATGTAAATTTAAATGCATTTCAATTTGGCTTCCATAATCCTTCATACGTCCATCCGATCGTTTTTATCTTGTAAGATATACATAGAACTCTGCAAATTTCACAAAAAACACAAGAGAATAGATGGCCTGTAATCACCCAAAACCACTCTCAGTGAGCACAACAACGCAACGCAATAAACAACCCCAATTGGAGTCGGACCTAAAGATCACCCAGAAGTCCCTTTGCTTCGTTCTAGCACGAACTGCTACGTGATAGGGAAAATTATGTTTTAATAAGATTTCACCCTCCCACCGCATGTTGGGCAGGTAAATTAGGTCCACTTGATAAACCCTGCCCGTGGTCATCATACCACGTTCGACCATCGTTTCGTTGCAGCCTCTATTCCCAACGGACCATTGGCTCATTGACTTCCGGACGCGGACTCTTTATTGTCGGCTTAAAATGCGTCTTTCATACCTTCGAGTAGCCTGTTAGAATTGTACACTCACTCGCATTTCTCGCAAAGCCGAGGGAAGGCAGGAAACCCATAGCGCCCAAAGTTCACCATCAACCCGGTGAATTATACACCGGGCGGTTCTTCAGGTGTTTGGGCCGCTTGTGTGTGTGTTTTTTTTTTGCCCAGCTCTGCCCCCTATGTTCGCACTGCCAAAAGGCAAGCCGTCAAACGAGCATCATTTAACCGTCAACATATCCTTCACCGTTCGGCCGAGGGGAGGGTTTGCCGTAATGCCGCATACATACCGTTGGAATGTGCGTATGTGTGCTACCATTTCACCCGATGTCCTGTCCCTCGGTGTATAGGACAGCTACAGAATGCCCACGAAGGATGGTAACGATGTTGATCCGAATTTTTGACGCCCGGTTGCCGTCATAACTTTCCGTAACGGCCGTTTTCACACCTTTTGGATGTTGAATGGAGCAGGCCCGGCATCATTTTCCCGATGCTTTTTCCGCTTTTTCCGGGCCTAGGGGCCGACCCGGCTCGGGGCATGGGGTCGACTCCTCGAGAGTGGCTTGAATACCTCCGAACGATACTGACGCGGAAGGTTAGCGTTAGTGAAAGGATCTTTCTGCCTACCGCGTTAGTGCGAGCCCCATTTGCGCCCCATTTCCAAAACAACAAACAAGCACCAAGGAGGAAAATGGATGGAAAACATTGAGAAAGGCAAGGTAGAAGTTTTGACTCCCCTTGAGTTTCATCACACCGCACTCGGATGGGGGGATCCAGTTTCCCGTCCGGTTGTTACCACGGATGGATTGATGTCTCCCATCCTTTTTTTCTCCCCGACCGGCGGGCCATCCGACATCCTCGCCGATGCTTCTAAATTCACACTTCCACCGTAATATATGCGTCCTGGGTTGATACGGTCGTTTTTCTTTTCATTTTCATCTATCTTTCGATACTTGGAAATGGAGCGGGTCTTCGTTTTTTTTCTCTCTCCGCAGAAGACAGCAGCGTGATGCTGTCTGGCAAGGGTTCCTTATCCTTCAAATCCTCCGCTTTTTGGGGTGTTGAATCCATCCAGCGCACGATAAAGATGCTACATATGAGTGTTGTTTGGCAGAAGAAAGAAATGGTACGGCGAGTCGGTTTCGTGGCCAACCGAACCAAAGTGCGGAACCCTGGACAATAGCGGGGGGTGTTTCACCCCCTCCCCCTTGATTGCAGACCGTCATTCGGTGGAAAGCATCGAATAGGTAGATGAATGAAGCGTTTGCACTGTGGGAGCTAACGGAAAACGCAAAATAAAAACAGACACCTCAGCTCGCCGTCAGCTTCAACCCATCCTGAAGCGAGCGAAGCTCTCATTGGAAGCTTGTATATTTATGAGCGGACGGAAAAGAAATTGAAACGAACGCCGGTACGTCTTGGCGTGATGGTCATGCGGCCGGGAGCCGGCAGCCCTACGCAGGGCGCAACACACTACCTTCGTTGCGTTTTGTTTCTCGTTTTTATTCAAACGATTTCAAACGAGCGGTTTTTATTTTCGGTTATTTTTGACTAGCATCAAAGTGGCTCTGGGCGCCATCGTTGGTGAGCTGGCTCATGCTGACGCGCCCGATAGTTCCAGCATCGCATATTCTACCTTTTCTCCGCATGACCAGTTGGTCATAGAAATGTACATATTTTAGCTCGAAGGCATCCATTTTTCGCTTCTTTTTTCCCGATTTTCTTTTCATTTTTTTTAACATCCTAGATCAACTGCCACCAGCGCAACACAACACATTGATGATGAGTTTTCAACCGCGTGTACCCTCGTGCCAAATTCTGTCCGTCATGTCATATTTGTTTTTCTTTCTCGTTTTGTTCGTTACCACTTTGCAAATGAATTTAACGGCTTCGTATTTTTGGCAAACGAATTTATGCATTTTGAATGATTTTCTTCGCCTTTTTTGGAAGGAGTTTGTTTTGGCTTCTAAAGGGAAGATATTCGGCTCAGTTATAGTTCTTAAGAGTGAACTTTTGCGATCGGTAAGGTTAAGATCGCAGGAATAAGTGTTTTAAGAATTGAAATCAATTCACCCAAACACCTCGAAATTACAGCCCAAGAAGTAAAACTCCTGTTGAACATTATTTTTCTTAGGTGGGTAGCAGTCTCAAGCTATAGAACAAATCTAGAAAATGTAGTATTGATTGATGTGTTTGATCGCAGATGGATCAATTTTAGATCAATTAGTCAAATTGGCAACTTCGTAAACTTCTTCAAAATTTATCAATTTATTTGCTTTCATCTAAAAGAACAATTGTAATAAAAATAGCAATCCATTAGTTAAAGTAACTTTATAACATACAATTTTGAAAATAACATTTCTTTCTGCCTTCGAATAATGTTTGTAAATAATAATAATAATAAAATAATTAAATTTTAAAAGTATAACAAATGAGAAAAGAAAAAAGAACCTAAAAAAATCCATACCTGAGACACACCATCCACGTATGAAACATCCTCAGTGAGAATGCACCGAGGTAAACAAGATGTAGAGCACAACAGACATAAAAAATGGTATCTCGCACTATTAGCCACAAACTGTCATCCGTACGGACCCTTACCATAAAATGAATCCCGATCAACAGGCCAATCCGATCCAATTGGTTGAATCAACAAGTCGCCTTTGCCACAAAACTGTGCCCATCATTCACCACCGAAAGGAAGAAAGCGAAATCAAACAATCTCGAGAGCGATAAAATAAACAGGACGGTAAACAGGAAATAAACATAACTCAAAGTGTAACAAGCACCAATGACGACCATTTCCATCAAATACCGATGACAAACGATGGTTCAATCATTCGTTTATCTCGGCCATCTCGGCAAACCTCCCATCAAAGTCACTTTCTTTCGCATGAACTATGTATGATAAATCGCACACCCGGCAAGTGGAGCCGGTGGACATGGCATGACTGCTGTGAGCTACATGTTGTGGAAAAACGCTACGCTGCTTGCGTACAGTTGGTACACGATCGGTACGGTTCGAGATAAAGATCACCGAGCACCGAGTGAAGTGTCTTGAAACTATTTTCTCTTTCCGTTCCGAGCGCTTGCCGGTGAGGGAATCCTTTCGGGGTAAGGGTAAGGGTTTTCCTTCTTTCGTACCAGCACCATTTGGGGCCCTTTTTTTGATGAAAAGAGGCGCCCCGAAGAAGATGCTTCCACTATCGAACACAATTCATTAAATTTTCCATCCAGCACGTACACGGCTGATGGCCGAAAGTGAAACATCATCATTCCGGCATCCGAAATTGGACCGGATGCTGTTGCCAGTTGCCCCGAAATCGACACACACACACACAGGGAACCCTATCGGAAAGGGTGTATGCCTTTTTTTTTTGGGGGGTAGGAAAATCTCGCCTGCTTGCCCGGTTGCGGCCAAGCACTGTGGGAAGAAATTGACTTTTGCATGGGTTGGTGTTTGGAGGAAGGGACGGGGAGGGGTTTTGGCAATTTTTCCACCCCGCCACTGTCGCCCTTTGGCAAGATATTACTTCAACGTAATTCGCTCGCAACCAATATGCCGACACAGGATCGAGATTGCTCGAAAACTCCCCCCGTTCGGGAGTGCAGCACGGAGTGAATGGAAAACCATAACCATCCAAAACCAACCCACCGTTCCGTTTTAGTCAACCAACAACAACAGAAAAAAAACACAACCCCGAAGACTGACGACGATGGAATGATTCAAGCGGCGTACGAGCTTGTTCGATCCATACGGAATGAATGGACGGAATCGAACGACCACTTTCACACCGAATGGACCGGCACCGGCACCGTATCGGAAAATAAATTTTTCACGTCTCCACTCCACACATGTGGTGCGGCTCGGAATGCAGGGAAGCGGACGGGAAAGCGGGGCTTGGGCAGGGCAGAGCAGTTAGAAGGAGCTACCCGAACGAGAGAAGCAAAAAATGCACGAATCCGAAAACTAAACGCGCGTACGTCGCAAAAGGCAACAAATGTGTAATATCAAATCAACCTCTTGCAAGGAGCGCGCGCGTTTCGGGGAATGGGGAAAAACAAAACACGAGATGGGCGGAGGACGAAAAAGCCACTACACCCAACAACATCAGCCACACGTTTGGTGAATGTGTAGGAATGTGTTCATAAGGGGGAAGGATGGGGCAGGCCAGAACGAAAGTAACACCCTGAAGGAGTGAGCAGAATTTGGGAAAAATTCTTATCAACTGAAGACCCTTTCGATTTGTGACGCCATCGGCTATGTCCAGTGAAAGTGCCACAGAGATAGAGAGCGGGGGGGCGAGGGGTGCAAAAATTGGAAAACAGTTCCTTCATGCGTACCATATCTACTTTCCACTATCTTAGTAACTGGTTTCCAGCTTCGGAAAAGCCCTCCGCGTTTTCATCGAAGACGAAGATGAAAAACCTCGTTCTGCCACCCCTGGTACATGCGGTTCCCTCCGCGCAGAACTCTAAAGAAAGCGCAAATGGAGCGAAGTGGATGAGAGGTTCATTCGACGAAAAACTTTTCATTATCCTTGAACATTTCTCACATCGACATGGTAAGGCTTTTCCGGCGGGAGGCAGACGGTTGTGCATACGGCGTCGTGTGTATTCGAGTTCCACTCCACGACCGCGTTGGCTAACCATCACTGAACATTCCCTATAGAACGATATTGGGGTTTTTTTTTGGGTGTTGGTTCGCTTAAAACACTTTTCCGCACGTCAAGCATACATGTCTTTTGGGGGTCTGCTGTACCCAACACACACTGCTGGTAGAAGACGTGGTAATGGCGGGCAAGAGTTATCACGCGTTCTCGGTGGTGCGTTATCTCGGATCGGAAAGTGTTCGATTCGTAGCCATCCAAGCTACCGGGGGCCAGAGCGATGCGTGGCGAGCAAGTGGCGAGATAAATGGCAGCATTACGCTGGCACATATTCAATATGTTTGGCCACCATCATCATGAGCCATCAGGTCTGTTCGGTTCGGTGTTCTTTTTCCGTTCCCTACCTAGTGGGTGCCTTGCTGCAAACATTCTTTTTCACTTTTCAACTGTTCCGGGACGATTTTTTTCTTCTTGCGAAGCCTTGTAGCTGCGTATTTTTTTACCTCCCCACTCACACACACACACTCGATATCGATATGTTAGGTCGTATTTTATTTTTCCACCCCGTGCTACTACACCGCGTGTGTGTCATGTGTGGCTTGTTTGCCCCATCTCGTTAGTTCACGCGGTGTATTTCATTTTTTCACGCAATTTCGCGCGGTTCGAGTAGCGGCCAACATCCCAGGCACCCAGGACGCACAGCCAATGGTACAGAACCCTCAAGAAGAAGGTGATTCGATCGTGGTTTCGTGGCTGATGGCTATCGAATGGTTGATGAAGTTGTTGCATCACTTCATTCTCTTACATCTCTCTTCATTTGCAAATTATTCACCAATCGGTCGATGTAATGGTTTGGGATCTTGATTAACCTTCGTCTAAGAAAAGGTTATGGCATGTGGTAAAATGTGCAAAGTTTGTGGATGATTTAAGATTGAGGTTTCGTTGGGTGGATTGAGAAAAAGAGGGATAGAGGGAGAGATCGAGAGCGAACGGACTATAGTTACTGGCGAAGCATTTGATGTGGAAAACAGTTCAGATGCAAAGTGAGGTTACGTTAAATTAGTGGGCAAAAGTTTACTAATGCTGATGAAGTTAGACACTTGTACGAAAGTTATGAAATAACACAGCTACAGTTCGAAACATGATGTTATGGACATCAGTTTAATAGATAGTAATATACGTAAAAATAACTTTACCTACCGAAATGTAATTAAAGATAAATAAAAATGTCTTTCGAAGCATGTTTGCACATTTTTACACGAACAATTTGATTTAAAAATGTGCTCAATTATAACGAAGTTTTTAATTAACTTTTTCCTATTTGTTTTAAATTTGTAGGCCGTTGAGGTTATTTATTTTTCCTATCTTTATTTTTTATTGTACGTCATACATTTAGATGTTTTGTGCTGACAAAGGACATGTGTGCCTATAATTTAGAGAATTTCTTATATAAAGTTAAAGGCATTATGTTTCCGTTAAAAATATACTTTAAGTTTAAAATATACTTTAAAATATTTAATGCTTACACAATGTTATAGGGAAACTGCCAGCTCATGTCCCTGAATGTATAATCAACCGGCATGTGATAAAAGCACGCGCCAAACCACACTGCCATTGCCGACGAAACTAATCGCAAACAACCGTAAACGCAACCGTAATGCAATCGAACCAAAAATCACAAACCATACCAAATCGATCCCTACCAAACAGTGGCAAACTTCTATCCGAATTGCAACTAACTGCAACAACAAAAAACCTCACATAACCTAACGGACTAATGCAAAAAAAAAAATAGGGAGAAAAAAAATCAGCATCCCTTACCCTTTAAAAAAAAATCGATCCTTAATGCACACGCATGAAAAAAAGAAACTCGCAGCCTCACACCCCTAAATCGAACATCAGGGGAAAAAAAATCTAACTTTGAGCGCGGCCCATCGGTGGGTCAAATGGCAAAACCCTGTCCTAACCTAAATTTCTACCACGTCCCTTTCATCTACCGACACGCTTGATAATGATTAGACTGTCCCTTTGTACATTGTGCAACGGGGTGATAGTTTTGCGCTCTCTACCTCCGCCATATCAACTACATTCACCCTTCGGGATGGGTGGTGAACACCCTGGCCAAAAATTGCAGCACCCATCCCTAAAAAAATCCTCACCCCACACTCGGATGAATTCTAAAATAAATCCTCACTTTTTGCATGCACTTCCAGTGCGAATTTATGGGCAACACATCGACGTATAAAAAAAAATGGCACACGTCCCACTGACCAAACAGATGAGGTCTCGGCAAGGTAGCGAGTTTTATCCTTTTTTTAACTCCTAGGGTGGGTTCAAACCAACATGCAACTGCCACGGTGTATATGGGCAATCGAACCGGCAACTGCATTGCCTGACTGTCCTGACCAAATGGCAACATGGCAAAAGAAATGCTTTCCCCCTATCGTATCGTATAAAACCTTTGCCGTATTATTAACATCAGGCAGCGGTGCGATTGTGTCGGTAAGGATAATTATCCCTTGCTCATTGTCCTTCTGCGCCCCCGGGGGAATTTGAGTGTCAAATTCACTGGCTGAATGGGAAGCTCTGTCACCACATTTGAACGGGATTTTACGCACGGTACGGAATTCTGCAGGAGGGTTCGCTTGAGTTCTAGTTTAAGTCGGTATTATTTTTTCCTCTTGCGAAAAATGCGAGTCGATCGTAAGTATATTACATCGTATTTCATCCTAATGGACATTGGCTATTCCACATAGTTTCCGAATTTGTTTTTTTTTGTTGTGAATTTAGGGGTAAATTCATTTATGTAATCGTTAGCGTAACTGCTTTGAGAAATGTAAAGATCGAAAGCGACGAGTTAACGGCACATGTCACTGATGTAGAATTTTCCATCCAAAAGCTCAACACAGCAGTATAAACACACATCGAGCCGAAAACATGCCAAGCTGATGCAGTATAATTCGCTAACGATAATAAAACACAATACTTTGGATTATTTTGGATAGCAAGTAAAAAAAATAGAAAAGGCAAAAACACTCACACGCACACGCACACATACACACAGCAAAGGAAAAGTTTTGTGCCATTAAAAAGATGGCTTATCCGATTGTTCGCTCACTACCGTCCCGTTTGCTTGCCGCATCTCGTTAGCATCTTCTGTCGCCCCGGCCGAGACACCAGGCGAAGATTTATAAGACGACTTTGCAGCGTTTTCGGCATTCGGTTGACGCGTGGTGCGTGCTATAAATTATATTCACCAGCATCCCGGCATCGGTCACAACCGGTCAACCCGCACGCCGGGTGGGCAGGGTGGGGTTAACCGCCTAGCGAATGGGTACGATACAATGCTGCTGTGATAAAAACAAGCATAAACGTCATGCCAACGATACGATCGAGCATGATTTGAGTGAGAAAAAAAGGGGAGAATCGTTTCTTACTGGCGTTTTTTTTTGTTGTCTTATGTCAAACTAATTGTCCAACTAAATCGATCCATTTGTGGCATAAAACCGCCGGAGCATTGATCTGCGGCATCACTTCTTTTAATTTGATTACACTGTACTGATTAATTGACGGATTTTTCGGTAAATTCGTGTTAGGGTAAGCGGTGACGTCAAACTCGGCAATGGACATTACATCCATGTTCCGCACATAATACAACCGCAAACGGCAGACCCACCGTTGGTCCAGTCGATGGTCCAGTTCTCGGACACTCCTCCATCCATCCTCCTAGCGTCACGATTTCTAACCTCCGCAGAAACAACGATAGTTTTAATGCTTCAATATATATGTATATTTATGTATATTTGCCATTTATTTTATTACCCGTTTCATTACTTTCCGTACGTTCGTCAGCGTTGTTCGAGTCGGGGCAGAGGGGCAGCCGGCCACGCCACTCGCCATCGCCAAATGAAGATCTATTGGAAGAAAAACGAGTGAACGGCTTCCCGGGCATTATGTTTCGTGTCGCATCACTAGCTTCCCACATATATTTCACTCCCCCCCCGGCAGCGGCTCGCCCCTTGCAACGCACGAGACAAACTATCCGGCAACAACTTGACAACTGGCGCAAATCGTGTGCCTCGTGTGTTTTGTTCTGCTTCATCCCACCCGACACCATCTGGGTTTTTGCCCCAACCGACCCAGCTTGGACGCATCTTAGGATGTAGCTAATTTTCTTTCCTTCCACAACCACCGCATGCGCTACGTTCCGTCTTATCCTTCGTTCGGCCAATCCGTCAAGGATCGAACGGCAACTCGTCAAAATGATTGTATACGGCGCACCGTGTCCCGGCCCTGGAGGGACCCAGTGCGAGTGCGAGGAGAGTTTGTCAAACTGATAGCAAAAACTCGGCTCGCCCGAATGGAAAACAAAAATGCCATGTCCTCCCTATCCTGCCTGGGATGGACTTCTCAGACGCGCGTCCTAGCCCGGACCGATTCCGACTGATTTCGCGCGCCCGGCACCCAAAATGAGCAGCGAGATGTTGCGAGATCCAAAAGTGAACACAAATGAACGTAAATAAAAACAAATTTAATGAGATCATAAAACCGGATTCTTGGCCGGTTGTCTACCCGGCAATTCGCTATCGCATGTACATTTAGACGATCCGTGCGGTCATGTGCGGATCCTTTCCCCCGCGCGGTACTGCTGGAAACCCTGGCCGATAGGAGATGGAACACGATGGAGAGAGAAAGAGAGAAACAGTGATATACAAGACAGTTTAATAGACAAAAGTTTATGTGCTCGAGCAAACATTGAACCGCATTGAAGCGGGGCGAAAGGCGAAAGAGAGCAACGCGTGGTACGAAAAATCGACGGCACGACAGTGTCCAACCCCGAAATGCTGCCCGGAATGATCCATCATCCTTTCAAAGCCATCCTTAGGCTCTAGCCCCCGTACTGAAGGCGACAGGCGACGCCACACCAGCTCGGTTCCGCTTAACGATGCTGAATGCTGGCATGCTAACAGGGAAAATTGTTTGCACGGACCGGGCACCATTCCGTTCCGTTGGGGTTGTACGACAGGGCTTATTCATGAGAAACATGAGGCGTAATTCGTCTCCTCTGTCGTCCTCCCGCCGAAGACAAACCCGCCACCCGCTCGGGACAGAAATAAAAAGCAATTTAATTTATTAACCAAACATACACAAATAATACAAATCTATTTAATCATAATAACACACGAACGGAATGCCGGATAGATCGGCCGGACAACACATCGTGGAATGGACGAGTCGCATGCGAAGGTATAGGGACTGTTTGTTAGACATCAAATACAGCCAGTGCCTGAGAACTAAGGCACTGTCGCGACGCGCGTCTACTTCGTACCAGGGTGAGAATGGGTTATGGGCCGTGCCAAAAAGCTGCTTGCGGATGATGCGGTTCTCAAGTTCTTCTTTCGTAAATTTATCACACTGTACACGCATGCAGACTAGTGTAAGCGATGCGGGACAAGACATGAAACCATAGCATGGTTGATTCGGTTTTTTTCAATGGCTACTACGGTTCGCGGTAAAGAACTCTAGCTCTAGATTAGATCACACGCGAATACACAAAGCAATTGATGCGGGTGTGTGTGAGAGGTTCACATAATTTTTTTTCGGGCGAACATTTTGGACAATTAACCGAAGGGGACTCGATTCAATTGATTGTAATTAAGCAATTGTTGCTTCCAAGAAGAGAATAATTGTTACATTTACGGTAGCATCGTAGCGAAGTGTGGAAGATTCTAATGAAAGCTTATCTAGGGATGATTGAAAAATATTAGTTCCTCTTAATGAACGGAGTAATGTTATGCATGTTGCGATAAACAGCATTTTTTTTTTTAATATTTGGTTCAATATTGACTTCAATGTCTGATTGACCAAACGATAAAATGATCACTTATCTTGGAACCTAGCATAACATTTATTCAATTCTACTACACCACAGCTCAGTGCGTTCAAGTTAATGTATTCATATTACATATGGTTGGATATTCGTGGTCGATAAGTTCAACTTAGTGATTTGAAGTTAAAAATCGATCAAACCGGTGAAGAATTGCACATTTAAGTAAGCCAGAAAGAGAATAATACTTTATTCATTAAATATGGGAAATTCACTGCAAGCAAGAAGATTTCCAAGATTGAATCTTACCATTTGAACTCTTTTTATCTTAATCTTAGCGTCCCTGGCAAGGGTTTTCAAAATACAGCCTGTAGGCAACAAACGACTCACCCCTGGAATGAAATATCCATGGAAATGGCTCGCTAACTATTTAGTTCTCTGTATTGTGCATGCAAGTTAGTGGACTAAAGAATTGGAGAATTTGTTGAGAATAGAAGACTCTTAAGCACATTCGATCGCTCAAGGCTTTGGAATTCTTAATGACGTCCAACTTCATTAATGCTGGATAACATTTGGGAGCAATTATTTTAAAAACTTTACCTTCAACTCATAAGCCAGTATTTTAAACTTCCTCATTTAAAATACATATCCGACTCAGATCCTTTCTTGTGAATTGAATTGGGTCCAGTTACGTTACAATGTTTTAAGCGAATGATCACAGCTAATAGTATAACCGGTATAATGTTATTATTTTTCGAGATACCTGTTTGCTAAAGTGAACTTAATAGCTAAAAATTTATGTTTTTGCAAAACCAACATAAATAATCACCCATTGGTGCTTTCCCATTAGAATAATCCACCTTATTGCAGCGACCACCCGCAATCTCTTCATGTAAAAAAAAACAAATCGAACATCTTACTTATTAGCATATTCCGGAGAAAAGCATTCCATCATTGATCGCTTCATTGCAAACAGGGAGGAATAAGTAAAAAAAATCACACACATTACACCCCACAGCAGGGAAATCGCTACCGTACGTAAACAGACATGCATCATTATAATGTCGCTTAACGACCGTCAATTGCCAAAACATCGAATCAAACATTCGGCCACCATTTCTGTCAGCGGTCCAAACCAATGGTGCATGATACGTACATGGGATCGAACGCTCTGTCCCGGGAAATGTTTTGCAACATGAACCATCTTGCATATGAGTGCCGTCAACAACAGCGACCGAAAAAATAACAGACAAACGACCCACATGCATAAACTACCCCGGCTTACGGGAGCAGCAGTTTGTAATTCAATCGTATGGAACAATTTCTCCTCCATTGAATCAAGGAAGGCAACAAAAAAAAATACACCATCATCCACCGCGTTCCAAAACGAACCGTTCCAAAATGTCGTGATGATAATAACCACCGATCTCCAACCGAAAGCACGGAAAAAAACGACTTCTCCTTGTAAACAGTCGTAAAGTCCCACACTAACAGGCGTCTTCTCTTTATGATTGCTGTGGCAGGAAAAAATGCCGGGTATAAAACCTAACGAGAGTTTTCGCATAAAATGATATAAATTGCGAAACCACAAGCTACCGTAATGGTTTGCTAATAGAATTGATCCAGCAGTATGTTGTGGGGATAGAAGAAAAAAATATCCGAAAGTATCCTTCAGGCGAGAAAAGGATTTTTCCAAAGTGTAATATTAAGATTAATAATTTCGCTTTACGTGCATTGCACTACCTTTTCGAGGAATAACACACCACACCGTTCCACCGAACGTGCAAAACGGACAATCCGCCTGCCATCACTGTGCGTCATGTAATCCTACCGACGCTGGTACGTGTTTGTGTTGAGTGAAACTGATTTTTTGTCCCTGTTTTTTTATGTCGCTGTCCATCATCACATTCACCCAAACACTCATGCGAAGGATTACCTTCTGCTTTACCATTTTTGCTAAATTCCATTGCAGTGTGTCTGCACAAGTGCGCTCGAAATGCACCGTGCCCTGGTTACAATGGTTGCACGTAACGCAAAACCCCGGCACACACAAACAGCAAAAAAAACAGCACAAAACGCAATGTCCTTTCCATCCATTTCGTCCACCCCGGGGCCGCCCGTTTACGTGCCACGATTCGCATCTAATGATTATCGACCTTTTTCTTGCACCGTAAGCAAACCATATTTGCCATTGTGCGGCCAGAATGCGGCCCAGTTGCAAGCTGACGGACGGGCGGCTTTGTTGATGGGCCATTTGCCGTGGAGTAGATCGTTTTTGTTGCTGTAAGTCTGGAAGTCATTTTAATGGAAATTTTTAAGCAGTTCAGGTGTGATTGACTGCCTTGTTTTGGCGTTGTTGGTGCAAATCGGTAAAAAGTACCATTTATTGTCGTCTCACGTACAGATCACTTTTTTGCGTATCCCCTGCTAGAACCGGCTCAGTTGGTGGTCAACCGGTAAATGGCACGTAAACCCTTGCTGTTTGAAGCAAATGTTTTGTGCAACGAGAAAAATAAGCTTCTAGTTTATTGAGGCTTCAACAAATTGTTTAAAAATTGTATCAAACTATTTTATATTCCGTTCCTTTGCTTTATTTTAATAAAACCCTCTTAATTTGAACTTTTTGTATAAGGAATCCAAATTTAAAAAACTAAATTCCAACAATAATTGACGTTATCAGAAGCTCCGATCGATGCTGTTGTTACTTCAATGAGCATTATTTTCTAACTTTAAAATCCTTCCAAACGTGCGCATTGTTTGCCGAGCGCTTGCTTAATAGAATTCCCGAGAAGGTGAGTGTTATAATCATATCTGATTTCAACAGCCGATCTAAAGCTGATTCCATTACTGCCGAAAAGGTAAGTTTCGTGAGGGCTTCTTCCGCTTTAATCAACCTCCTTTTACTGTTCACCATTCGGCGTACCTGCATCTCGGCACCTTCAATCCATTTCGGGTCAAGCCCACTGCCATCTTTTGCATTCCTAGAACTGATTGAACTATCCCTACGGTCCGGGCCGGTCTCTAATACGAACTATGCACAACAAACAAAAGTGCACAAACGACGAAAGAAAGCAACAACATTATTGCTACACCTTCCAAATGTCTTCTTAACAAACGGCTTCAAGTGGACCGAGGCACATAGATGCGCTTATCCTTCGGTGTCGATCGCCCTGTCCAACAAACCCTTTTTTGCTATTTTGTGGCCATTTTTAGCGATCTTGTGTCGCTCGTTGCTTCCATCTAGCTGGACATTGTAACCACCGTATGACCGTAAACGTTCAAAACTGTGGAAACGGGTCAGAATTCCAAATGATCGACAGAATCGCCACGATCGAATGTATTAACTTCCCTTTTTACTAACTCTCCTACAAAAACTCACAGTCTTCGAACGTTACTGGCAAGCTTCATTTTTACGATGCCAACGGAAATGTGTGTTTCAAAACGACAAAACCCGATCGGCGTCCCGTCGAAGGGAAACAGCAAACCAAAAACTAAAGCACACTCACATATCCACACCACATTACGCTCCAGAACCGGACCAGAATGAAAAGCACAGAATAGGAAACCCAAAAGCAACCCTTTCTCCCCGGCTTGCAATAACATAACAGGATTAGCCGTGGCATTACAACGCATAATACCTGTGAAAGCTTTTTTTTTCCGCGACCGGCGCTGACCGGTTGCATTGTTGTTTGTTTCGCTGCACGGAATCCTTCCATTCCATCCCGGGTCTGCCCAGCGCCCAGCGGGATATCGAGTGTTCCTCGAAGGACACCACCGGATAGTGGTACGGCACGGTACCATATCGACTCTGCAACAAATTGTGCAGAAACCTTTGCAGTAAAACACCATTCCGACCACCGTGGTGGCGTGTGCGGTACAAGTTGTAATGCCTTTTTGCACCAAAAACCCCCACGAACGTTAATCCAATCATGGTCACGGTCACGGGTACGGCCCGGGAAAGCTTTGAAGTTCTGCTGACCGGCAGGTACTTGGCGCACAACACAACAGATACAATTAGTCACCCGGAGGAAAGGGAAGAATTAGTTTGTCTAAAAGCCATATGAGACAAGTTATAACTTATAACAAATGCGTAATGCGTACTAATAAATATATGTCAAATGTAAGTATTTAAAATATTATTGCTATCATTCATTAAAATTCCTCTCAATCAGGGAAAGTATTATAAGACTTTTAAATGTTCCATAAGTCCCCGAGAGTTATAGAGTTATAGAGTTGAATTCATTTCGTCAAGTAATGGTAGTCACCGAATTCCCGCAGATGTTTAATTCTTCTTAAATATCATTTATAATTAATGTTTTAGAGTGGTCTGGGGTTAATTGCTTTCGTATTTTGCTTTCCGGTTGATATTGTTTAATTACAAATGAATAACAAAGTAATGTCAAAATAAGTTTCTTGTTTACTTTATTTTATTACAATAAACTTATTAAGTAGTCGAATATAAAAATCCACAAATCTGGGACTTTGCGACAACTATGCGTACGTCGAAGACCATGTTAATCGCGAATTAATTGTGTTCTTGATGAAACGAATCCATAAAGCTGCATTAAAACAGCTTGCAGATCTTCAAAATTGTTTATAAACTAATTACCATAAAAAATCTCTCTAACACTTACTTGATTCTAGCGTGAAAATTCTTCAATAACTTCAAATAAACAAAGTGCAAATCTTTACATTTGTAGTGATGATAATTAACAGCTTTATATGATATTGAATTCATTTTCTTCCTACATGAGCGCCATCGCTTATTCGGCATTATTTAACATGATCGCCGGCCGCAGAGACGGCTTATTTAACGAGAGACCCATCTCATCTTTCCCGTCGAGGTCACCTAATCTCCACTTTCCAACGATTCAGCGAGCTGCTCCCAACAACTCCCGGATCTCCCGATCACTCTGCTGCGCGTTTTGTGTGAAGTAAAAATAAAAATTTCTCCATGATCGAAATAAACCAAACAACGCGACAAACGGACCCACATTTCCGGAGCCGCATGGACATTTCTTGCTTCCTGTTGGTTCTTCTTTCTAATCGGTGCGCTGTTTCTCGCTTGCTCTCGTTCGGTCCGGGTGCACGCAACATTTGGCGATCGGGGTTTGAGTGGCTTGGTAAGGGTTCTTTTTTTCTTTGACGTGAGACACACAGTCAAAGAGATCGCTCGATCGCTGTGCAGCATCCCGCACGATCGTAAATATTTTCATGTGTTTTGTTGTTGTTGTTGTCTTGTTGAAGCGACGTTGCTTCGATTGTCATTTGCGAAAGAAGCATATTAACGCGAGCGAGATTAAGCGAAAGATCAGCATTTGAATGTGTAATTTTGTGTGGCAACGAAACGGAACAAAAGTCAAGTGATTTTTAACTTAATTAATAATACTTAAACAACAATGTAGCAATACAGACTGGCCAAAAAGTAACATGACATAACGTAACATTTTTCAACACTGATCAGCATCTTTAGAGTCAGGGACATTAGGATTTCTTTGCCGATGGGCAGAAGATGGACATTTACCGATACAATACAATAATTGAAACGAGCATCAAATCTTTTAGCTTCTCAATTCCCAAACAATACACACCGTAAACGAATCGCTTGAATGCGTTTAACCTATGCTCAAGGCGCCACCCGAGAGAGGCGGGGGCACAAGAAGCGGTCAGTGAAACCGAGCGGTGCCGGTGGCGGTGCTTGATGGGGGTGAGAGAGGGTGGGCCGAAAAACGGAATTGCGTTGTGCTTAGAAGGAAAACAAAATTAACCGTCCGCCGCCTGATTGGTGGACGCCACACTGTGTAGGGAAGATGCGACCCCGAAGCACGATCATCATCGCGATCCATTGCTCGTGTTCGCGTACGCATTAATTTTCGGCTCAGTGCAAGAGCGAGACGCGTACTTGCGCGCGTTTTCCCCACCAAGGCTAGCTCTTCGTTGCTCTTTTTTTTTATTTCCTGTCAGCCCCAACGCCTAGGGTTGTGTGCGAATGGGTGCGATTACGCTCTCGGGTTGTTCGTTTCACCTCGCTCGCACCTGTACAAGGGGGTAGGTTTGCGAAGGTGCACCTGCTTTGGTGCGTACCGTAGGGGTGAGCTGGCGGAAAAGATGAGAGCTTACGTCACACACACACACACACACACACACACACACACACACTCCATTGCGATGGAGCAGCCTCACTACCCACATGGTAACACGAGAAGGAAACATTAGAAATATGTTAAAACGAACCACAGAGAGAGCGAGCGAACAAAAGCCACCGAGAGAGAGAGATAGAGAGTGCCGATATGCCGAAGATGGGCCGTAAAAACAGGGGAAAAAACTAATAAAAGATGGTAATTTCAAATTCACGTACTCTCCCCCCCTCCGCTTTTACGTTGGTTGGACGTGGGCTCCAAAACAACGGTTTATGTCGCTTTTTGCCACACACATGCGCACCGGTTTTGTGGATTCTAATGCCCCCTCGGGGTTGTGTGTTTGGAAGGGAAATGCTTTACGGTGAGTGAGATGCATGAACAGTAGGCGCGCAACATTGCTCCCCTATGTCGTGAGTGACCCAACAGGGAAAGGGTGTCGGTCACTCACTTGTATTTGCATTCTGTTTCAATGCCGATCAAAAGACTCGTCAAACATTTCACAACATTTTATTCGAATGACTTTTTTTTACCAACCAAAACACTTCACGTGAGAACGATCTCTTCTACCTGATTGTTACTTTAGAAACCTATGGCAGCTTCTTTTTCCCTCTGCAGACAGCATCCCTCACAACAGGCAGGTTAAGATTTCTCAGACAGTAAAAACAGGAGCACTCGCAAGCAGAATAGAAACGCCACAGGATCAAACATCTTCGTGCACTTTCTCATTGCAGCATGCATTTTGTTTCATACCTTCTGATCTCTTTTTCTCTCACTCTCCCTTTCTCTCCCCTTCCCTCTAGTCCTTTTGAACCTGCCACACCATTTCTCAACGTTCTGATTTATGGGTTCAATTCGGTCGTTAATTCGGTTCCGCTGCATTTTCTTACGCATTTGCTTTCCACCAACAAGCGCTGACCTGTGTCTGGTACGATCCGTGTGCGTAATGCATACGCAGGTGAAAGTGTTTGAAGTTAAGGGATCAGTTCGATTTTCTTCTGTGCACGGCTGTACTTTATCATGCTGCAAGGTAACGAAAGAAGCAGCAGGAATAGTCCAGAAACACATTTTACGTGGTTGACACACACTGTTCCCTTTTTCTTTCTTTGGTTTTACGATCCCTTCTCAAGCTGACAAATGATTTCAACTGCAGGCTGACACTCGAAAGCAGAAAAAAGGTACCATCGGTATGATATTTGAGACTAATCACGATCGTATCACGCTTTGCTGCAAGTGCGTAGGAATGTAGAACGAATTGTACGGTCGAGGGAAAGATCAGATTAGGCAATGACGCCAGATATTTCAGCGCTGCTCGGTGGATGACTTCACTATTCTTGCTTTAAAATGAAAGCTTTCAATGCACATGTTACTTTCAGTGCTTAGTATTATTTCAAGAGAAGCTCATCCACCTAGTTTTACCTTCATTTTAACACAAATAAAATTGCTTTCAGTCGATGAAATTGAGTTTCAATTTTGGGAATTGATGCCACTGATTTGAAAGTCTTTCGAACCTTACGCAAACCGCTAGTAAGATCATGTTTGATGAAATCGAGCGCTATACATTGCCCACGGTAACTAGGCGAAGGCACAAATAAATCAAAGTCCCACTTTTAATTAACTTCCTAGTTCATTACTCAACTGGTGCGGCGCAGATTTGAAAGCCTCCGTTTTTAATTCAGTTTCTTCAGCTCAAGATAGCGCCGCCGTTAGGCCAAACAAAAACCCGAGAGAGAGAAAGTGGATTTTACGTGTTACGCCCGTACGTATGGGGAGCTATCTTTATGTGTACGCATTTTGTTGAACTAAAAAAGCACCCTCTATTGAAATGCATCTCGTTATGCAACTAGGGGCCTTTTTTGGGGCACGGGTATTGAAGATACGAGGTGGATAGTCGTGTGATTTAATACCGTGTATTAGTCACTGGATGCAGATGGTTAAATTGGTTTTATACTTTGACTCCATTATGAAAAAAATACTCTGAAGAACATCTTATTACGATTTCTATTTCTAATTGTTTCTCGCTTAATTTGCCCAAATTTCAATGCACTTTCCCATCATCTCCATTAGAAGCGTATGCGTTTTTTTGTCACTCAAATGTGCAACACGCTGAATTAGTGTTGCTGCAATCTTCAGCACCAGCACCAGTGTAGTGTGCGTATCCAGTTGCTGACGGTGTATTGTGTTCTGTCCGTATTGTGGTCGGTCGGCGAAGCATCGAAAACTGCAAAACGCACACATTAAATCACTCAAATCACTCGCCGCAGCACTCAGCAAATGCACGGAGCCATCGGATGCTGTGTCTTCTCCTGCGAGCGCTCCGACCATAATCACAGCATCGCATCAGGTTTGTATGTAAGCTCGATCAATCAACCGGGGATGCATTTGCGTCACTCAGCGATTCACATCATCAGATTGTATTTTAGATTATTTGGTCGAAAATTTAAATTTCCCGTCTATTGTAAAACGATGCTAGAAATCTGCAAAATATGTACAATATTTGCAATGTTTCATTGTTTTCGTCACTGTAACGTCATCACACCGTCAACTAATGGCACATTCTGCTTGCGGCACACTGTTTGTCTCGTTTACGCATTGCATTATCCTAATACCTATGCTCACTATGATGCTGTCAGTTTCTAATGGTAAAACACTTCTCCGTTGCTCTGACTCGCAACACCACTGAGCGGTTACCTTCTTTATTTCAACCAGGCGGACAAGTATCGATACCGTCAGGGGTTTTTCTAACAAAATAATGTCTAATTTCACAAAAGGTTCGTTGTTTTGGCATTTAAATCTTTCGTTTATCATACAGAATTATAATTTTTAAATGTTCCTTTATCAAACTTAGTTGTAAAAGGATGTTTTACAACGAACAACATCGAATTCGACAAACTCACCCCTAACGCTCTCGGCTTAGGGGTTTCTATTCCGCTGCCGTAGTGGTGTGCGTAGAAAACACGCGGCAGTTCGTGGCCGTGCCGCCGACCCGAACACCCGACAAAACCGAGAGAGTGAGAGCCAGCGAGCTGCACCTCTCATTCCTACCATCGGCGCTAGCAGGGCCGCAGCATTATGCTCCGGTAATCTTCGGCTCCGGTACACGATGTGTGCGCGTACTCTGTACAGCGGCCAGCCTCGGTGGCAATTTTTGTATGTACCAACTGCTCTTGCCGTGCGGACACGTGCGTTCCGGTTGTGCCAGCGGTCTCCTGAACCAAAAACCCATACACGGACCACGAGAAACTAGTGCGTACGAGTGCCGCGGGAAAGAAAACAACGGCGAACCAAACGCGGCCAGTATACACGGTACGCCAACAGGGCGGGCGCGCGTTCTCGGTGTTCGTTCGTGTTTGTTGGGTGATCTGGCGGCTCTAGATCATCAGGAAGCAAACAGCAATAACAACAGAAAAACTGCACAGTTCCACGTGTTGTCCACCCGCGGGATCACGGCACGGCAGGTCCCAGCAGTGTTGTGGGAGCAGTGTAAGTGTGCAAAACGAATAATATTTCGCGCAAAATGTGTTTGGTGTGCCTGTTGTCCCATGTTTCCGCCACACACGCGTAAAGACCGCGAGATGTGACAGGAAGTACTCGCTAGTGATCGTTAATAGGTTGATTTGTGTGTTGGGGTTTTACTTTGTTTTCGCAAGTGTTGTACAACAGGATGCAAAACAACAATGTAGTCATTGTGATATTTGGTGACTTAAAATAAGAATGCTGTGCAAACGCGTTTTCAAGTGATCTTCACGTACTCCAAACACGCAACGCAGTCTTTTAAAACTATCAAGTGCAATGCAATCCAGTAAACTACAAGCCTAAACATTATTTACTTCGTGAAGAATTCTCCTCATGAAACATTGAAATTCGAAGTTAAAAGCAAAGTGCAAAAATCCTTAACGAAAACGAAGATTTCCTAGTGATCTTGGTGATACAAAACGTTCTCCAAATAACAATTATATCACTTAAGTGCGCATAATTCCTACATTTGTGATTGTGTTTCGGTGTTTTTCTTAATTCGGCCGGAGGTGTGTCTTTGGCACGACAAAAGAAAATTAAAAATTGGTGCATCATTAATGCCGTGGCTTAGCCGACGAGATTAGCGTTAATGCTGATGCACGCTGAGCATTATCAATAACCGATTCACAGTGATATCCCACCTGAATCCCACTTGTGCGTTTAATCAAATTAATTAGTCTGTGACTTCACCATCCCTATCGGCGACGGCATCGCGCTTGGCTCGGTGATGTGCCCTGTGGCCATCACGTCCCCCAACGCCCACGGTGCAAACCGTGATAAGGGACAGTTTACCTGAAAAATAAAAAATTCGCTTATCTTCAACAACCGGCCCTCGGCTGCAACTGCTCCAACCCCAATTTTTATTATGGGATTGCGGGACGGAGCAATCGCTGATCACTGTTTTTTGGGCGCATCGCAATCGAAAAGAGACGATCATTGGAACGAGTACCCTATTTTATAACTATTTTATCAAACGCACACTCCCAATGTCGTCTGATTGCAACCTTTAGAGCGTTGGCCCCAGTAATGCTGGAACTGGTAGTTGTACCACTATCGTATCGCCTTATATATTCGCTCTTTATTAATTAATTTTCCGTGTGGAAAGGAAAACGTTAGTACCAAAACCCAAAACGGCGTGTGCAAATAAACAATATATTGGTTGTTGCAAAAAACAGCCAACTAGACTAATTTCACCTCGATAACTATCGTACAATGTTGTACTAGCTTTGTGGAGCGTGTACGGGCAATGTTGGGGCTTGATGCTATCAGTAAGGGAAGAAAAAACTTCCTCCCCAAACGGGGGGGTAGTTAATCAATTTTGTGTATGTGTGTGTGTGTGTGTGTGTGTGTGTATGTTATATGTTCATCTTCCTCCCCACGGTATCAGATCCCAAACCCTTACCACGGCACCGCGGCAAACGCGCCCAGAAACAAAGTTGATTGATTTTGATTATGAAAAATTTGAACCAAGTGATCAAAAGTGTGCATGCACAAATACATTCCCTAATTTGTGTGCTCCCCGAGAGTGTGTTTGTGTTCGGGATTTTTGTTTTATTTTGTTTTTTTGGTTGTTGCTGTTGTATGTGTGTTTATATTGCGTTGCATAGTGCGTTTCTTTTATTATTTCTGGGGTGCCCTCTAAAGCCTTTTTATACGTGTTTATAAATGTATGTGTGGCTAGTGTGTGTGTGTGTTGAGAGGGGGTTGGGGGACAAATGTGCATATCAGTTGATTGGCGGGGAGCATGAAAGAGGAAGAAGGCGTTTATTATTTTGTGTTGTTTTTATGTTGTTGTTTTGTTGCACCTCATTGCTGCATTTTCTGGCCTGCTGTGATCCAATGCCTGGCTGCGTGAACGGTAGTGTTTGAGCGGTTGAGCGAGTGAACAGAAAACGATCACCAGTGAGAACAGTGAAATAACGAGCGCATTGGTTAGTGAGCTGTTTTTTTGTTGGTTGGTTCTTTTATTTAATTTAATCTTAATTTGAATTGTTCCAATTTTGCTATGCTTTGTAGCTTTGTGTTAAAATATGTTTGTTTGTAGAATGTGAACCTCCCAGTGACTCTAACGAGAGTAGATAAAAACAGAAAGATGACGCACCGAGGACGGTCCTTGTGAAAATGTGAAGTGACTGAAGAATACTACCGAGCGATCGAATCGCTTGATCCTGATTGTTTTGTTCCCGTACCCGTTATGAACGCAATGCACCCTCGCGCATTAGCCACACCAGAAGAGCACCCCGAAAAGGTACCTTGTATTTCCCGACCGAAAATGGTCCACAATGGTAGCGGCAAGTGTGTTTGCGCTTCGTACGCTGCTCACATTACACGGGTCCGCCAGTTGCATCTGGCCGATCGGAGAATTTTGTCCGAATGCTGGGGTTTGGCAGCGTGTGCATTTTTCACCCTCGTTGCGAGGGAAACGAAACCGTCCCCGTGTTCGACCGCGACCATCGACTATCGATCGGAAAACTCCCTGCCGAATCGGATTAATCAATATACCGCCGATAGCTCGCAGGCATTTTAAAGGACACGCTAACGATGGACCGATGCGTTCAATGAAAAGAACCCACAAAAAAAGGGTAAATCATTTCGGTGCCGGTCTTCCTGAGTTTTCCCTGTGTTTCTTCCCCTTTTCTGGACGCAAGCGGGTGATGAGAATTCATCGTTCTTGTTTTGCCGTTCCCGCCGACTCGGGCCGGAAAATTGCATGCTGATATTATTATTTTTATGACGCTCAGTCTCGTGTTTTTCGTCCCGTTTTTCCCAGTGGTGCTGTGTTCCACCGTTTTCCTAGTCCCTTTTGCAGATGATGCTTTTCCTTCTCTCACAAAACACTGCAAGCAGGAAATGGAATTTTTGGTTTGCTCTCGGTGTTTTCTTTTGTGCGCGCTCTCTCTCTCTCTCTCTCTGTGGTACGCGCTTGTGTCAGTCAGCTGTTGGAGTGTCCTGGCTGATGTCATAAATCTCCTTTTTTTGCCGGTCGATGGAATCGTGGGTGGCTGCTGCGGCTTCAGAAAGGCCGATAAATGGTGAGAGCGAATCGGTCGGACAATCAAGACAAGAGCGTCTTTTCTTTCCCGAACCGCGGCTTCATAAGATGGCACACACACACAATGACGAAACGGGGGGAAAACAACAAAACATAAACATTAATGTAAGCTTTGCTAAATGTTTTTTTTTGTTTCATTTTCTCACCCAATTAATATGCGTATTGATTGTATGAGCAAAATCAATACAGCATTAAAACTACCCAACCCATCCCATCGCCCATTCGGCAAAGAGTCACCCTAGCCGCCATTGTATGGCCACGGGCCAACCCATGGGAATCGAAGGACAAACAACTGCAAACGATGCGATCGATTTCCTGGTTTGGGTGTCTCTATCTCCCGGTCGCAGGTTCCGCCTGGATGCTGGAAAGCAAACACCGAGAACCGAGAACAGACCGTTACACAACAAAAACCGATCAGCAGAAGAACAAAATCGTGCCGTTTTTCTTCAGAATTGATTTCAATTCGAGAAAATTCTTCATCGAATTGGAGAGGGGGTTTTCGGTTTTGTTTTCTGCTCTAGTCACACACACACACCCTTCAATTGCATTCGTTTGGTCGCGTGTAACATTTTATTGTGCATCGATTTCGCAAAAGGGTTTCGTCGTGGAGGACTCCTGCTGATTAGATTTCGGGAGGACGATAATTTTTGCACAGCCCTCCAAACGGCAATCCAATGCAATTGTGCTCCGAATGCTCTAGTTTGTGCCATTTTTAATAGGGTCGTCCATGGTAATTCTTCTGCTTTTCTTTTTTGGCACGAGTATCGATGTCGAGATTGCATTAGCTTTTGGTGTATTGCTTCCGCAGGATTAAAACAACCCTTCGTGGCGTGTGTATAATAGCGGGGCCAGAGCGTTCTGTTCTGTATCATGTTTTTTTGGGCCGATCTGCAAATTTAGGCTCTCAGACATGTTTTTTTTTGTTTTGCTGTTGTCGCAATTCCCACTGCGAATTCCGAACCAACAGGAAAACAGCACTAAGTTACGTTGCGGCCCTTGTTTTATCGCTTCAGGGAAAAGAATCCGGTAATAGCTTAGCGAGACAGAGTGTCACTTTCAGTACTTACGTTTCGCGTGCATTGTTGTGTGTGTTTTTACTGTACTTCTCCACGTTGTAAGCATTTCCCGACGGAAGTGGATCTCCGGTTCGGGGAAAGATCTTGAGCGTTTGTGCGAGGCAACCGCAAATGAGCGTTTCCGGTATGACAGCGATTGTGATGCGCTAAACGAAGTCTAAAAATAAGTGTTCTAGCAATGAATGTCTTTTTTATGGAGTTCTACCATGGAACCGATCATTAGCAAGTTGATACATTTTCAAAACCTCAGACACGCTCACCTTATGATTAAATATGTAGCAAATGTTCCTAATCGATTTCCTTCTAATGAGTGTCTTCACTTCTTACTCATTCAAGTGCATTTAAATATGCATTCGCCTACTGCACCCTTTGACAGTTTCTTCGTTCCGATTCTGGCACACGGCACGCGGTACGTCTGTCACTTCCCAAGTGTCTATCAGTGTCACAGAAAACCCGGCAGCCCGGGGTTCCACCGCGCGAGACGCCGTAATGACACGTTGTTAAATCTTTCCCAATCGATTCCGACCCATTGATGATTCCCAGCGACATGGTCCCCACGGTCCAATAATTAACGGTATGTCGTAGCGTAGTGCCGCTGCGGCTTTGGGACTGTCGTCTTCGGGGTTGCTAATTTTCCCGTGAGACCAAAGGCCACGTGCTGCAAGCGTATGCCTTCCTCCAAACCGCGAATGTCGAGCGAAAACAATAATTTATCTACGCTTTACGTGACGCATGGTGAAAACCCTTTTTTTTGCCCCCGACCCGAAGGAATCGGAAAAGAAAAGCACATTACATTCTACGGTGAGAAGGTGTGTGTGTGTGTGTTTTTTTTGCATACAGTGCATAACCTACTTTACGGCGCAGAATGGCATGCATTACCCAACGTGCAATCGATTACTATCGATCGTACATTACTTGGAAAGGATTTATTCTGCTCATCACATGTTCACGCTGCTGACGCCTCCTTTTTGGTGCTGTCATGCGAATAGTCTACCCTTTAGGGGGTAAATTACCTCAGGGTGCTCACTCCGTTAGATCATCTTACAAGCTGCACACTGATTAGTTACGCTTCTGTCACATTTTACTTCGCACGGACAGTGATGCAACCATGCAATAGAATAACATCCAGAATGTGCTGCAAAACGATGAGAAATAGCATCTCACTATCGCTCACAATGTAGAGCTGTTTGGTGGATAGCAATTTTTGCGAACTACACTACACAAAGTTGCTGTGTGTCATGGAGGTAAATGTTTCTGATTGTGCTGCTGCTGCTGCTGCATCAACCCGACGAAGGTGCTCCCATCCCTAACGCTCCCCGTATTCTTCGTATTCCTGCCTAGAGCGAAACGAGTAATTGACTTTAATTGAATTAATCGAACGAACGGTACGAAGCGAACGTAACCGGGAACCGTGTCCGTGGAGAGAAGGTCGCTAATGCACCTAAAAGTTCTCATAGCGATGGGTTCGTTAGACGAAGGCGAAGATGATGAGTGTTGAGGTTGACGCAAAATGGGTACTTACCAATCATCCAAACACACACCCACAAACATACATATTTACGAAGGACGTTGATGTGGAGAAAGAGAGCTGATAATCCTGACCTGTTCCCTTCAAGCAAATGGGTAGTGTAAGTAAATAGATGCTAATAAAACTGATGCGAAAAAAAAACTGGAGCTACAGCAGAAGACACAAAAATCGCGACCACTCACAACACTCACCCACTTCGATGAATATTGAAGGCGCTTCCCTGTTCACGGGTACCTTAATAAGTTGGTCCACTTGGAGGCATGAGTCACCCGAGGGTTGGGAAGCGCCGGTGGAAGAGCTAGGGTTTAATCTAATTGACAATTATGTAACCAAGGGAACGGAAGGTGAGAATGGTGCTGGAGGCAAAGAGAAGAAGAGAGAGTGAGACACACACAGAGGGAAATCGCACAAAACGTTACCGCTGCTTGTGTGCGCCCAGTGCCCCGAGCAATCCCCGGGAGACTCCGTCCCGTCCGTCCAAGGCAGAAAAGGGTTTTCCACCACCAACCACTTTGTCGCTTGGCTTCGGCCGCGATTCGCGATCGGATTGTTGGAGTGTTCGGTAATTCACGTCGAACTAATGGCGCTTAAAGTACCATTTCCCTCCAGTTGCCCTCCAGGGTAACTCTAGGCTGGTGTGCGAAATAGTTGGAAAATTGAGCCATCGCTCCACGTCTGATTTAAATCACGGATAAAGGGCCGGGATTTGTTTTTTTTTCTGTTCCTAGCCCACTAAACTCCAGCAACCAGGAACTGCTTTTGTCTTAAAACTTAATTTGATTAGCGAAAATTGAAGCCAGCGAATGATTTATGCTCTCCGGCGTCTACGTTGGTTGGCCCTATCAGGTTCGGCATTCGTTTCCTGGCCCCCGGCACCACGGTTTGCCCTTCTCGGGACGCGACGCGTCGATGAACGCTTAAATCCGCCAACGGTGTCGTGAAGTGAAGTGTTACTAAACCATCTTTTCATTCGCACGAGAATCCATCGATTGACGCTTTTCCCGGCCGTAAGACGGCGTTCCTTGCTTAAAGGTGGTGGAAGGATTTCGGGCAGCCCGAAAATGGTTGTCCCGAAACTAAGACAACGAGACCAACGGCCTCCAAACGCGGTAGTGTAGACGAGTACTCCTCGCACACTCATGTACCGTAAGTTGGTGACACGGGGGGAGCGCGGGGGGTGGGAAGACGCGGACATGGAGACGAGTAATTAATTCAAGGATTTTTAATCGTCAGCATGGTGCCATCGGTCTTCGCCCTTTTGCGCTTACGGTTACTGGGATGTGGCTTAGGAAAAAGAAAGGGGATGATGGTGGCCAGGGGGCAATTGCTAGTCGGGAGTGCTGTTTGTTTGTATGCGTGTGTTGGTGACAGCGGGAGAGAAAGAGAACCAAACAACAGCTCGACGTACTGGGGAAACGGGCCGGAACGGAAGCCCGAGAGCTTCGAAAAGGGTTGACGAATTCGCGTTTCTAACACAACACGGCCTGGTTATGATTATGAACCAGCGTTTCGAAAATGGGAAGAATTATGAAACAAAACAAAAAAGTGGCAAAAATTGGTCCTCCAACTCCCACCCAAAAAATAAGGGAAAACCTCGCAGACCGGAAAATGCTGCCTAACTTTGCTTTGGTGTACGTGCACCGTGCACTAATGCTGTTTTTTTTTTGTCTCACTCCCGATTTTCCCCGGTGGCGCTTGTATTGGTGCTGGTAATTAGAATCTCCCCGCGCCGAAAAATGGCCGGCATTCGAATTGCGGAAAGTCCATCCATCGTGCCTGCATAACCTTCGCACTCCGGTCGCCGAAAAGCGTTGCAATGAGAAGCCGCCTCCCGCCGCCGTACGGCAGGATAAAAACAAACCGTGCGACCGAGAGGCAAAGCGTGCGAGCGAGAGCGTCCGTAATGACGCGACTAAAGAACGAACGGGAAAAACAACTGCAGAGGGAAAAGGATCTGCCAAACTTCCCCTGCAAGGTATGCAACACAAATACAGCAGTCGCGGGCGAGCGGGCGACACTCATTTATCCTGCCCGAGCCCGAAGTGATGAACGATGCCAACACCGTGCTGGGTTGCCGATTGCCGGCGATGGTGACAGGGCGATTTCAGGACGGGGGGGTTTGGGAAAGCCGGGAAGGGCAAAGGATTAGTTTTTCCGGCTTGCGGAAAGGCGAAAACTAGCGCAAAGGAGGGACGGATTTTTCGCGAAAACCCACTCTTCAGTACGCGTAGCGCGCCACACGAAGCATAAATAAATGGCCCGGTCTCCGGTTGAAAACTCACAGACACACGTTCATTCACGCCGAAAAACACCCTCTTATGTGTGTTTTCCTTAAAGGCCGGGAACGCACATACACCGACAGAGCAGGCTGGTGCGATATGTAGTTTTACCGTGCAAATCATGCGAGATCGCGAGTCTAGTTTTGTGCGCTAGTAGTAGTGGTTGAGTGCTGTGTAGTAGTTCGAGGAAATTATTCTCGAACTATGAGGGGGCGGGGGCGGGGTAAGGAGAGGGAGGGGAGATACGATTTGGGGAAAAGAGTTCCTCCTGGTTGCTCTGATTAATCGTTACATTGCCCGCTCGTCTCCCATTTCATCCCTTTTCCGGGAGGGGACGATGGGCGGTGGGAGGGTGAGAGTTAGTACGATCACACACACACATTGGCGTTCGCAGTATTAGCCGGGTATTGCAGGAGGTAGGCGGGGGTGGTTCCGGATGGGGCGGAAGTAAAATCGCGCACTAGCGGAATCTGTTTGCTGATTAGGGGTGCTTGCTGATGAGGTGGAACCATCACCATCCACACCACCAGCGCCATCGTCTCCTCTACTGTCATCCAATTATTTCTACCACCTACCCCACCACGGACCCATTACCGCCCTTGGTTGCTCTTGGTGACGGCTTGGGAAAAGGCGAGAACAATTTAGGAGAGAACAAGCGATTCGAGAGCAAACGTTGCGAGTGCGCAAAGTGAGAGTTCAAGTACTTGTAATGGCCCTACCGCATGCCCGTACTCTACCACCCCCTTGTAAATTCCTTTTACCGCCTTCCAAATGCCAAATATCCTTTCGCTGGTGATGAACGACGACGACACACACACACACACACACAGGGTGGGTGAGTAATTGTTCGACAAAAACGGAGCCGCTTCTGCACCAGAGCTCTCGGTGGGGGTTTTTTCGCTGATGGAGTTTTCGCAAAGAGGGTGCAGCCGGGGAAAATAAAATAGAAACAAAGCATCGGATGCTTAAATAAAAGTAACAAAATAAACCCTCCTCTCCGCGCGCCCCCGTACGGTAAATATACGGGGGCACCACCATCAAGCAGGAAAGGGCCCTACCATTACGTTTCAGCTGATGCTGAGTGGTGACGGTGACGATTAGAAGATGACTGTCGGGAAAGATGGACACTTTAGGACACACCAGCCAACGCTTTGTGGGACCGAAACCGAGGGGTAATAGTTGCAAAAACAGTTAGTTGTAGTACCTTTTTGTTGTGCGTTCTCTTTCTCTCGCCATTGTTTTGCTCTCATAACCGAGATGGATTGGTGCACGGTTGGGAAATAGCGTAGCAGGCGCTGGGTGCGCCGAGTGGGTAATGGTTGGAAAAATCAATAACCAGCACAATATAGCGACTGGGTGGGTGATAGTTTTTCAGCGCTCATTTACGCCCCATTTTAATCGTCATTACCCTGACAGGACGGGGCATTACTTCCTCATTACCATGAAAGACTAGTAGCGCTGAGAAGAAATCCTCGATAAAAGGACACCGAAACGCACACATACACACCTTTACAATACCTTTTGATCACTTTGTTCAACTAATTTCTAATAAACTTCCTGTATTTACTCCAGATTATCGGCATTTAGGCAGTTCGTCTACTGACAGTCGTCCATATGTGAAAATTTGTATGTGAGCAGTGCAAAACGCGGAGGAAAACAAGTGTATACTAAACCGTCACTATCGTATACTAAAGTTTCTAGCAGCCAACCAAGGGGTGGTTTGTGCGTGCGTGGGTGTGTCTATGTGTGTGTGGTGCAGTTTGATAGCCAAATTTTGCCGAATTATTTATATCCCACACTCGTCTAAGTAAGCAGGCACACATAAACGAACCGGTGCGGTGATTTGTTTAGTGACAGATTTGTAGTTCAACATTTGTAGTGTAAGGAACGAACGTCGGGAAAAGCCAGCAGTCAGCATACATCGCACAGTATCATAAGGTGAGTAATGCACTTGGAATTGATTGTTCAACAGCTGAGAACGAGAAATGGATTCAATTTTGATAAACATTAGCGCACAGCGTGAACAGGTTCGATACGCTCGAGCATAATTCATTCATAGAAATGTTGCTCGCAATCCCGCTCGCCGAAACCGTGCGCCGCACGCACACGCACCGGGCCACACATTCATGAATATAAATGCTCCCGTGGCACGCGCTTACAGGGCAAACGGCAATACGCGTATACGCATTATTTGCGTAAAGGTGGATGGCGGATGAGGAACAAAAACAAACCCGCCTCGATTGTGCCCCCTCAGCGCACGGTTTTTGGGGATGCTGCACGGCGCGGTTCGAAGCATCCCTTCAAAGCATCGGTTGGCGTTGGAGTTCCGCCGTAAAGCGCGAGTGGCGAGAAGGAGCGTGTGAAGGAAGCGAATCCGATAAGCGGTCTCGTAAAGTGGGAAAACCCTGGCGTTTTCGGTCGCCACGGGTGGAAAAGTGAGTGGAAATAAATATTAAATAAAATAATATGTTGTTCCTAGCGGTCGTCGGTAGGTGTTTCGCCCCACCGTGGCGTGGTGGAAAACCGTGGAAAAGGTCACACGATGACGCGGGGGCACAGACGACACGATGTCTCTTTGTTTTGCTGCCTATTGTTGTCGCACTGATCTCGCAGTTCCAAACGGAGATTTTCTTCTCACTTTATTTTCGAACGCGAGAGAAAAAGAAAACACGCGATAACACAACCATGGCCACATGTTTGACTACATGGGCGCGAAAGTTCGTCCCCTCCTCCCCCCCCCCCCCCCCCCACCTCCTCCTTTCTCTCTGGCGCGTGTTAAGCCCAGTGTCAATAAGTCTGCGTACGTCCTTCACCGGCAAGGATTCATCATCGTCCCGACTGCTGTTAAACACATTCCACACAGAGGAGCGCTTGATGTTGTTAATTTAAAGTGAAAACAATGTGTTTGTATACGTGTGTGTATGTGTGTATAAGAACAAAAACAAAAAGAACGGAAAACAATTTACTCATCTTTTACCGCCACGGTGAAACCCCGACCCGGTCCGACGCGAGGGTGGTGGGCCCATTTTACATGCCGTCCGAAGGGTACGTTCGTTTCCAGCGAAGCTGTGAAAACACACATACGAAAATAAACACACACACACCCAGGGACAACAAAAAAATCAGAAGGATACGCGTGCCGCGTCGTTCTGGTTGGAACGTTCCACCCGCAAGGAATTTCCCTTTTGCATCATTCACACTGCCGGGGATGCCGTCATCGACATCATCATCATCATCATCATCGTCGTCGTTGCCGTCGCCGTTTGTCGGGAGCCGTGCTAGACGGTGACGCTTCCCTTTTGGGCGGGGGACACCGTGCGACACCGGGTAGTGTATGGTGAAGGTGAAGAAAAGAATGCTTAGGGATTCGGAACTCCACTGCCGGTGGAGTGGCAGTGGCTGTGCGGGAATTTTCGTGGAAATCCGATTTAGCCGACAAACTGGAAACCGTGCATATGCCAATCGCGCCCAGCAGTAGAATGTGGTGGGAAAATGGAAGCAAACGAAGACGAGAACACACAAAAAAAACGACACGGAAAAAGAAAATGGATTTAACTGTTATGGCAGGCTAACGAAACGCTCGGAACATGCGGCTTAGTTTAATGTCTAGTTTACGTACATTGAACTTATACTAATCTCATCACAAACAACCCAATGCAACCAATCACACGAGGCGAGTTTGTGTTAGTAAAAGTTTTTTGTTTTAAAGTTCCAAGCGGGTTCAAGCTTTATTGGAGCTTTACGGCATCCTTTCCATCCGGGGTATTTCCTCCTCAATTCGGCTGAATTCTTCACTACACGAAAAGGGAAAAACAAAACACCAAACAAGTGTCTGCGACGTTTTAAAAGATACAGATATATTCGGGAAAAGTTTCTTCCACCCTCAAAAGATAAACAAAACCACCGGAAAGGAGACAGATCGCGACTGTTCCCGGGGCATCGTCATCACCACCGCCGCCCCGAGTGCCGTTTGATTTGATGACACCCGAAACTGCCGCCGGTTCTGAAGTATCTTATCGCGAATTGTGAATTGATAAAAGTGGTGAGAAAAGGAAAACTCGCCCGTTCGGTGTGAAGTTTGATTCAATTTCTTGCACACCGTGTGTGCTGCTGCCTGCCTTGGCGGGTGCCTGGTGAATTGGTTACGAACTCTCTCTTTTTTTTTCTTACTACGGTTGGGTCAGATAAAACAAGGTTGTCCAGTACTGGTCGGTTTTATTTTTTTTCGGCAGCAGATCATTCACAACCCCAACCGAATGGGGGTTGCTCCCTATTGATTCGCAGGGCACTGAAGGCACTGATAAGAAATCATAACGAAACCACACATCGTAACCGTGCCCATCCCAGTGCCGGCAAATATGGCAAGTGATTGAAAGCGTTATTAATCAAAGAGGAACCACAAACTGCTTCAAACTGCTGACCTGGTACCGCTGGCGACCCGGTACCGTATTGCGAGCAAAAGACCGTGTCCAAGTGTCCAAAAAGTTTTGCCGTGCCCCGTACGACAGTGTCGTCCAGCGTACCAAAGGCATAACGACGCCAGTAGAATGTGGCCCGAGTTTGCCTCCCTGCGGATATTTCGTCATTTTCGGTGACGGTTATTAGGCGCACGATTATGTAATAATAATCGATAGAAACCATAACCGAGCGGGCATTCTTCTGGTGCTCCTTTGCCACTATGCCCATCCCATCGGTTCATACTTTTTCCGGGGAAAAACGGCTCTCACCTCCCGTTGGGTGAGCGTTATTGGACGCGTATCGACACCCAACAACTACCGGGTGCCCCCCGGAAGCACAGCACACTTCCCCGCCGGGCCGGGCTGGCTGGAAACAATTTCAATTAATCTTAAGTACACGCATAACTCCGGGATACTTTGCTGCCGATTGTTCCAGCACGCGTTTGATTTCGTAGCCGCTGCCACTGTCTGCAACGACGACAACCCCTAATGAATATCCGGGATCCGGGACTCGGGGCACATCGGATGACGCATCGGATGCAGAAAGTTTTCCCGTGTCGGCCCCCGGGAAAAAAGAACGGTCCCAGGCTCGAGTACCACTTCCATCTGACCTTCTGCGACATACATCGGTTTGTGACACCGGTGCAGCCTTGGTGGTACCTGGGGACGAAAGTTTTCGGGCCCAACTATCCGGCTGCTCGCCACGCCGGTGCTCCGGATGACGTCGTGAACGGCCCATCGGAATGCCGAGCGAGTGAAACGATTAGTCAAACCGTTTTCCGACTCTGCCGCGTGAAGGTACTTCTAGGAATTTTGTCTGGAAGAAGAGGGCCTGCCATTCGGTGAGGCACCAACTCGGTACGGTGTTTTTGGCGAGATATTGATTTTGTTGTGCCCATGGTAAGGCAGCAACGCCACCGCAACCATCATCCTATAAAGTGTGAGTTCTATTTTATATCCGCTTCTTTGCGAACGGAATCACGGGACGGGTGGACTTGAAGCAACGGTGATGGAATGGACATTCAATTTGTCAAGCCCTGGGCTCAAATGGAGCAGAAATGGATAGGATCGCGCCCGACATGGCGACATCCTTGAAGGGAAACTTTCGGTACGGGGGCTGTCACACTTTTTGTGCGACGTGTCACTACGGCTGCGGAATTTATTCAATCTCCCCCCCATAACGTCCCCCTCCCGGCCTCCCCAATTTCGGTCCGAGTCGGGTGTAATTAACTTAAACTTACATTATCACAATTGAGCGCAATTGAGCGGTGTGGGACATTGGATTTTGGTCCGAAAATTGCGTTCATTCGGACATTATACCGTGCCGTCCCGGCCCGTATACGTCCCGTAAAACCACGGTGACGAGAATCAAATCAACGTACCACCGAAAACCTTCGTCGCTGCCCCGGAGTGTCTTTGATGAATTGCGTCAATATTCGCCGTCCCGCTGCTGCTGCCGACGTCGCCGTCCATCTGTGCGCAATCGTGGCCCATCGTTACTGCGCAAACGAAGTAGAAATTTGCCACCCACCCCTGTTATGCCACCCCTATGGATCGACCCTTCCACGCTATCTATCGGACGAGATCCGCGAGACCGTCTGATTGTGTGCTGGTCGGCGTGTCTCTCTAGGCACGCTTGTGTCTGTCTGTCTAATCGACTTCTGACGCGTACGAGGTGGTTGATATGCGCTCCCTCTCTCTCTCTTTCTCTCTCTCTCTCTCTCGGTTCTCGATTCTCGGAGACTCCGAGCACCGAGCGCGGTTGCCAAAATGTCGAAACGTGGCGGGGCAGCCGCGTCGCCAGTTTTTTCGGTGCGGAGACCGCCCAGTGTCGGTTGTCGGTATGGAAAATAATTAATATGTCGTAAAATGTAATTAATAAAGTTTTATTACTTCCTTTTTATCAGCGGCACGGCACCGGTTCCGTGCGATTCGGTTGAGACACGGTCCCCGCACATAGCACCACGGCACGAATTGTCAATTGCGATTGTCGTCGCTGTACGGCTCGGTCGTGGTGGTGTGGCAGTTGTCATTTTGTACAACCGCAACCCGGCATTGGCAGCAGTAGCCGATGATGGAAACGACCATGACGACCTGATGGGGCCCGGTCGGTGTCTTGGCGGTGGCCCATCTAGTGCTGCTCCTTGCCCCAAAAGTTTCGGCTCGGACAGTGCCACCCCACCCAACAAAACAGGGCGAGACAGGCAATGAGTGATGATGGCAGCTGCGGAAGTGTGGCTCACAAATTGCAATGCAATTAATGACGTTGCAGTACCGACGCAGATAGCAAACAAAACTGCTCTCGTGGCATCATGATAACCCGTCAGGTTTCGCCATCTGCCAACACCGGCACGGTTACCATGGGTACACACACTGTAGAACGCCGGAAAGGTAGGCAAAACAATTGCACACACGATACATTCGGCTGCACCGGAAATGGCTCCTTTTCGGCACTGGCAGCTTCCCGTTACTGTTCGGGCCGCACTCGAGAAATTCCGTCTCTTCTTTTTTATTTTGTTTTATTTTACTCGTCCCATTTGTTAGAACCAATAAAGATAAGATGGGCAGGAAAGCTTCGGTATCGCTACGGCTTCTTCCGGCTTGCAATCAGCGGCCGTGTTGCCCACAGCGACTTTATAGCGCAAAGTGGAAAGGGGGAAAAACTCCCCTGAAAAACGACACTCAGACGACCTCCCCCCCCCCCCCTCCCCTAAAATGTTCGCCACCGATGCAGGCGGCGGGGCGAGACAACCCCAAAAAGAGCATCAACATGTTGTCGATAGAGCATTTTTGCCTTCGTTTTTTTTTCCTGTAGTCCCTTTTGTTTCAATGTTGGCGTCCTCCGGTGCCAGGCTGGGACCGTAAGCGATTCTAGCGCTTCATTATTCTTCGCGCAAAATATTCTGCCCCTCCGGAACGGAACGGAACGGAACTGAGAGGCTATGATTTTATAGCCTTATTATTGCGGACCTCCCGTCACTCATTTTCCAGTCGGCTTCGCTTCAGCCTTCGTGGGGAACTGGGGTGCCGGGTCCGGGGGAGTATCGGCAGTATCGCTTGGAGCATCGGCGCTGAAAGCATGAGAGTTTTATGTTGCTTTTTTTTTTGGCATGGTGTGTGGAAACGGTCATTGTTGAATCGTTTGATTCTAGGGCGCTTAAGCGGTTGCAATGTGATAAAAGAATAACCATTCACCGCCTGCTTGAGGAAGCTTTGAAGTGAAGGACTCGTTTCATGTTTCGTTTGATTGTTCACTTAGAGTTTTGCCGTTTTATTTGCTGTGCAGAAATGTTACTTGGGCCCCAAAACTGCTCATTATTCTACCAGCCCATCCAAGCGATGTCCTTGAAGATTTTTCAACTTTAAGCTTCCCCTTTTTTTACGACCCAAGAAGATGCACAAAACTGGTCTAGCGACTATCGAGCGAGAAATGTGCTTTTTTATTCTTCTGCTGCAAACCACTCACTGATGATGAAAGACAGAAACATTGTCGTGTTTGTTTGTCGCGGTACCCCCGAAAAACACAGTGCCTGCTACGACTCTCTCATCTACAACAAGACGTTGAACCAACGCCACTGCTGCTGCGTCGGGCTGACTTGTCTACCCAAGAATAGACGAAGCAACTGAGAAGGGCGTCTGTCATATGGGCAAGTGCGGTCGCCGGACGCTCGTAACTTTTTGACGGCAGCATAACCATGACATAAGCAGAACAATGGCAAATAGACGCCGAAATAATTATTATTTATTGCGGGCGCCGCAACTTGCTCTATTTCGCGAGCAGTGTGCATCTACTGCTGCGGCCGGGTGCTTTCCATGTTTTCTCCATTATTTCCACTGTGGACCCAAACTCCCCAAGAGGGGTGTAAAGGGTGAAAAGAAACGTAGACAAACAAAAGGGTGGATTGGAAGAAAGTACAAACTTCTAAGCCCGGGAAGAGAGAGCCATCGTGGAGGGAGGTGCCGATGGTCGAAAATGAAATATAAGAGTTCAACAAGCAACTGACAGCACTGTTTGGTGACTTTTATTCCCTTCGAAAACTAGCGACACACCAACGAAACGAGCGCTGTAAGTGTGCTGGATTGAACAAAATAAACACATCCCAAGACAAATGTCGACAGTTCTATAGGAACATTATGATGATGAAATTGTTTCATGCAACGAACTCGTCCATTTGCCAAACAACAAAACAAAAAAAAGCAACATGCACAAAGCACTGACCTTCAGTTTATGGAAGGTGAAGTTTATTGGTATTTAAATTGTAGCGAAGTTTTAAAACCAATTTTAAGCAACAAAAGCCGCTACAATGTATGCCCGCTGCGCAACGATCGTGACTCGATCGGGACTTAATTGCTTCGAAAAGCCATAAAGGTGCGGAGAATCCTTTCGGCCTTCCTTTGCGTTATTGCTTTGGTCTGACGCTGCTTCTAATAGTTTCAAATTAGGCGACTGGAAAGTTTTAACTAATAACCGAAAGCTACCCTCCAAGCGTCGTGTCTAACGTTACCACCACCGGGAGGATCAGTAAAAAAACCCGATCCTTTACGATGCCGCCATTGAGGATCTCCTGGAAGGAATAGGTCGTGAAATGGGAAGAAAAACAAAGCCTCATCGCACAAACCGAGCGACGCAAAAAATAACTCATGGATCATAAACGAAAATATAATGTATCTCTTCCCCGCGAGCGCGTCGGTCAGTCCGTAAAACCGGGGTGGGTGAATTTACACAGGACACGGCAAAAGCACAGACAACGGAAATTTGTGCCGAAAAATTAAAGAACCAAAAAGACGGGCGCGTGTGTTGTTCGAGGGGTTTTTATTACAAGTGTGCAATATTTTTTTATTGTCCTCATTATTTATTTTCTCCTGCTCGCCTTGTGCCGTCCGGGCGCGGGAAGGGGTACCGGACCTTCTCGGGGACTCGGGCAGTCGGGACATAATTTGTACCGAGATTCCTTGAAGTTTGTCTAATTCACACGAGCCACTCGCACCGTCTGGGGCGTGTGAAAGGATTGCTCACTTCCTTTTTTATTTTTGTTTTACTCTCCAAAGGATCGTTCATCCTTCCCATTGTAGTCATCAACGTGCAACGCATGGTTGGAACTGCTGTCGAGAGTTCTGATTGCGAGGGAAGTATTATGTCGTCCGCCTTGCTGTACGTAAAACGGGTTAAACGAGGATATAGAAAGAGATTTACTTCCGACATTCTATTTTTATTTCTTCGTCCAGTCCACTCTTTCTCTTGCTCTCTTCGCTTGTTTACAGATCTTGCGCTGTTCACCGCTGCAGAAGACCGCGCGATGATGGGGAGGGTTTTCCAGGAGTCCCGGACAGCATGTCGGGAATTGGACAGCATTGGTGTTTTATTATTTTTTATTGCTACACCCTCCCGCACCGCTAAAACCCACTGCTCAGTAGCAACACTGTAGCCATTTTGCAGTTTCGCTTTGTTTCAGTTTTGTAGCCTCTCGGGGTGGATTTTTTTTGTAACTCTGCCGCATCATTACCGAACGAACTGTTGTTTGCTGTTTTGGTTGGAATAAATTGTCCGCTTCCTTTGCGCGCCTTTAATGTTGGCCGGGATGTTAAATCACGTGAACTTTACAGAAGGATACACTGTAAGGATCATTGCCTTCCTCCTTCTACTGCAGGTGTTCGGGCAACCGCACCAAATCCTCAACATTGTTAAACCGCTTGCAGTTTGCATTGCTTCACGTAGAAAGCAGATAATGGTTGGACTCATAATGCTCGCCCGCCGCCGGGTTTGGGTAATGGTTCTAATCGGATAAATTATGCGTTATGATGTAGTCAGGCTTGCACACACGCAACAGCAACAACAAAAAAGGTACAGTCCATCATTATCCTTTTTTTCCCCCCAGGGGTAACCCGATTGCCCACCCGTGACCCATAACCGGGTGACACTTAACCGGAGCAAGTGGCCGTGACTTGTTTGGAGATTTGTAAAAAAGACGACCCAAACATCAAACGGGAAAAGGTGTAAAAGCGTGATCATTTGTCGCACGGGTTCATAATGACCCAGTGGATGGGGGCCAGTTCAAAGGTACGGCAAATTAGGCAAGTGAAAAATTTAAGATGAAGCAATAATCCGCTTCAAGCGCTTGGCCAGCATCGGAAGGGTTAGAGATTGCTCCTTAGCTCCCCAGCACAAGTGACCTTCGTGTTGTAGCATGTCACCTGAACAAAAGTCCAATTAACCGCAGTAAGTGCTGCGCCTTGTTACTATCTGCACCGAGCAAAAATATCACCCCCAATGCTCCCTTGCCCATATCACCGGGCAACATCTCACAGCAATAGTGTCGGCGGTTTTTTTTTGTTGCTTTTCTAACGCTATTGTTTCACCTTCCCTGCTGTTGATTGCCCCGATGACCGGAGAACCCGAAAAATTCACAACCAATTAACAATCAGACCGCAGCACCGCTCGCACTCGACATAGACCTCGGACCGGTTGCTGGTTGACCACTGGCCGAGAACCATCCGTACCGGCGGTCTAAAAATTCCCCATTCCGGCCCAGAGGCTCCGATGGTTGGGGGCTCGTGGGCGCTACGTACACCGAACAATTCAAGGTCAGCTAGTGTCGGGTGAGGATGGGCTCATTTTTCATTCCGGCTTGCACCGAAGGGGTTTAGTCGGGTGGGTGTTTGGGGGTGCGTTGTGCGAATGTGTCCATTGTTGTTTGGGGGCACATGGATCGTTCCCCTTACCGCTTCACCGCATCACCATTCGCACCCGTCCATCAAAGCGCTGAAATTTATTGCAACCCAACAACACAGCTGAACAACCGCTGCTGGGGTACTGGAGCAGCGGTTGGTGGGTGCGCACCTTCGGTAGACGAAATGAATATCAAATAAAAACTTAAATAATTAGCATACTAATGTTCAATTAGTTCTTCACCTCGCGTTTTGTCTGTGCGCCGTTGTCTGTGTGTGTTTTTATGGGTTTTTTTTCGGTTGGACAGGGAGTGCAAGAGGTGTGGAGCAGGTGGTAGGGTCAGAACTTTCAATTAATACCCGGTCCCAAGCCTAGGCTCGAGCCCATCCCTTTGGTAGATGGTGGCAACTGGTTACTTCCGCACGATTGAAGACAAAACTATTTCAAACGCAGCAAAGGTTCTAGTTGTTACAGCCTTTCATTCTGCTCGTTTCGGTCTTCATACTACTTCCATTAGTTGTAAAATATTTAAATTTAATACTTAATAAATATAAAAATAAAAAGAGCTACTGCTATGATGAATTTAAAGAGTTTTTGAAGTCGATTGTAGAAGTTTCAGTTATTACTAAACTCTTTTCAAGTTGAACTAAAATCTGTTGAGGACAATGTGGAATTCTTGGAATTTTGAGGATCTTTTTCAAAATGAAACTAATTGTATACAGAGTTTAATTTTAACACCTCCCTTTTCGGAACGCTTTTTAGTTGTATGAGTGAAGAAAGCTGCGCTGAGGTTCGGTTTTATCTTGTCAATGCGCAATTAAATGAACAATATTCTATATTTCCGTTACATATTCCACTTTAACTTGAACATATTCCAGTAATGACTGAAACGGTGCTTCCCGAACAAAAAAAAACTTATAATGTATCTAAGACTTTCTGCTCATTGGTGCATATTTACATTAGCTTTTGGTTTTCTTGAACATATGTTTTAAAAATCACTACCAAAAAGGAAGGAAGCAATAAAATAAACCAACCCTCTCATGACCAGGTACTCAAATATTTCACAAATATCAGACAGTGTTCACAACAAAGAGGTTCTCGGTTTCGGACACCCACCCAGTACGTCTTAAATTAGTCAAAGTGCGCTATAAACTAGATGCACGGGTAAAAATAATAACACGCACCCTCACCTATCGCCTTCGGGCAATTTGGGTAGATAAGAAAATACTGTTCGGACAAATAAAAAAAAAACCCCGCATCGAGCCGTTTAAAACCTCCACTGTGTGAAATGTGAAAAGATTTTAATCATTTGCGATGCGCTGAATGGTACTTTAAACCTGAGCCATAGTGAAGGGCGGTAGAGTGGGAAGGGAATAATTAAACTAATAAATAATTACCATCAACGCGTCCATTACTTTACGGCCGCGTAACTCCTACCAAAAATTAAGTGAAAAAGTCAAACCACCGTCCACCGATCGCACAAAGGAACCATGGAACCGAGCGATCCTCGTGCAGTGCATGCCGACCCACAGTGGAGGGCACATCCCGCAAGGCATCAAAACACCTCACAAAGGGAAGCAACAATTCGAACACCCAAAAGCAATGAAACCAACAGACGTACGCCCTCCGTCCGTTCGGAGGAGCAAACATAAGCAAACAGAGCCATCCCGGCGGCCTAACTTGCGCTGCAACTCGCTAAGTAAATAAGATATTCCATCGGGTAATGGAACGGGGTGGAATTCAAAATTGAGCCGACTACATAATTTTCGGCCGTGTGGTCGCGTTTTCGCCCGCGGATTAGAAACTATTAATACAAACACACAAAACCTTCACCCCCCCCCCCCCCCGCGCACACATCCTGCACACCTTTCCTCCTTCACCTTATTCCGTACGGTGATCTTGTGTGTGCGTCCGACACACTGTTATCTGAATGGGCGATCGTGACGGTTCGGTGGTTCTTTTTGGTATCGAGCTTTTTCGGTTTCAGTTGAATTCTGGAGCAAGTAAGGCCACTCGGTTGGACACTTAGACATTGGCGCGTTACGGTTGCCCTTTCAGGCCTTTTTTCCCCCACCCTCACGTACGTGTTACATTTATTTATTTTCATCTCCCAACCGATCGCGATCGCGCAGCTGAAGCCAAATCTCATGTGGGTTGAGGGGGTTTGGTGCTGCGCTGAAGGTAGCCTTAAGCCGACCACAGCTGAGCGATAGTGGTAATGGAATTGTAATTAGAAAACAAGTAAAAGGAAGCAAAGGTCGATCAGCAAATTGAACGCGCTAGTTCGCCTTGTGCGCCTTACCTTTCTTAATATGGCCCGGTGGCGGTGGCGGGCCGAAATTCGTCTGTCAATCATTTTACCTTGGTTTGATTCGCTCTTAGATCTAATTTAGACGTTGTCTACGTCCGATCGGTTTCATTTAACTCAATGCGTTTTTTTTTGTCCATGTCTGCGTTACGCCAAGGTTAGCGATAATTATAAGCTTCTCGCGCGGATGTGGAAGACCGGAAATCAGTTGTGTGAACTGCCGTAACCGAAATCGAAGTGCATAAGTTTTATTGTTCACAACTCTGTAGTCAAACAACTCAACTTGTCCAATTTATTTGGTGCATAATGGAATTAGCAATCTTCGCAGCATAAATACCCCTCTCTCTCTCTCTCTCTCTCTCTCTCTCTCTCTCTCTCTCTCTCTCTCTCTCTCCCTCTCTCTCGCTCTCTCGGTGTTGTCCCGTGTGGAATGCAGTCGATAGACATTTCCACACCCTGCCGTGTGGCTAACGACTGGCAAGCACCGGCATTTTCATTTTGATTAGCTATTCTGGGGCTGTTTTTTTGTGTCCTTCACCAACCCCTGGTTCCCGCATTTCACTGATTCTTTCTCTCTGTATTGGTAAAACAAATTCACTCTCCCTCCACTCCCCGGGGACTCCCGTACCCACTCCCGCCCATTACGGTGCAGTAACTGTTTTTACTTACCGCTGCCGTTGCTGCTGGTCACTGCTGGGCGTTGTGCAATGGTCGCTAATTAGTCGAGACTCGCATTCGGTTGATTAACATGTTACGGCTTGGATGGATGGTCAACCGCGTCATCCCACCGTACACGGTGGAACGGGAACGGCCGTTGGGTCCAACAACAAACCTCCGTCGAAGCGAGTCGCAATGTGTCAATTTGCCGATACGCTAAATGTCGTACTTGAGTGAAATCTCATTTATGCACCTGTACGCGACACCCGGGAAAACAAATGTACTCGTTTCACCTGAAAACCGGAGGTGTGGATGATGATTCGATACGGGTGACCTTAGGCAAGGGTGTGTATTGCCAGGGGATGTGCAGCAAATGGAGAGAGAATTGTTCGATAATATTGAATTAATTTTAAAGCCCTTTGATTTTATTTTATTTTAAAAACATGCCTCTACACGCACACACGCATTATGATAAACTAAACTTTAATTAAAAAATATTAAATAATAGTAAGCAAATACGATAATTGTCTGTAATGCGAAGCGTTTGGACATTCTTCCCTTCTTAACGTCCATTATGGCTTCATTACGCAAGTTCAGCCTCAGAACAATGCGCCACAATTGTTCAACACGATGGCCTCCTCCCACAAGCACTTATATTCCCGGCGGGAAACGCTTCCCCTACGCTTTCGCTTCCAGTTTATCGCCCGAACCACAATGTCGGGGCCCCGGCACCGACCATGCTTCTTCGGCTGGAGTCGAGTGTCTTTAGCACCGTACAAAACATGGTGTACATGGCAACGCGCGGCTTAGTTTTATGACTTTTTAATAAAACACTATTAGCATGATTTGATGACCGAAGTGCTAGACGTGGCCTGCCCGTGCCCGGGCCACCTTTTCCGGGTGGTGATGGTGGCCGCATCATGTTGGTTTTATTTTGTACTTCTTCCGTACCGACGGGTTTGGGGGTTTGAAAAGCCATCGCAACCCATACACACGCACAGCTCGCGTAGCTTTTGTTAGATTTAATTAGTATTCAAACTACAATTACCACCCTGTTTCTGTTCACGGACGTTCAAGACGAGCGCTGTAGCTTCCACGGTCTAACTACCTCGTGAGCTCACCCGGAGGTTTCGTTCGGTGCTGGGCACAGTCATAGCAACATCACCTAGTTACTGGTACTTTCCACCCTTTGCCGGGCCGTGTTCTTCCCTCCATTTTTGCGCTATCAATAACAATTTCGCACATACACACGCCCTGCTTCCAAGTTGCGAAAACCTAGGCCCACGTACCAGCCCCAGGTATTAATCAATTAATCACGATCGGCACATACGACTAACTCTCCCCATCGGGCACGGTGCTGTACATGTCGCACGGTGATCCGTTTAGTTTTCTTTTAATTTTTCCAACCCAAGTGTTTTGGTTCTCTCTTTCTACCCGCGAGGGTTGGGGTGCTAGTTGCGCAAGTAAATATTGCGCTCACTCGTCACGTCCTCGTCCTGTCCCCACGAATCCCGTTCCCTCTGGGTTGAAGATACCAACCGTCCCAAAACCGTGCTAATAATGTTTCCTTCTTTGCTTTATTCTTTATTTGCAGGTGTGTATTTCTTCTCATCGGAGCTAAAATTCCCAATTCCCTCAACGTTCGGCCGGTTGGGGGTTTCTGTGTGTTTGTGTGTGCCGGTAGTGCGCTTGGTCCCCGAAATGACGCATTGTAAGTACGCGCGACCGTATGGACGTGTTTATTTAATTCCAAAATCGTACTACCAGCCGTAACCTCGCGGTTGTTGCTGCTGCCGTTTGGCGAATAGTTGCCGAACTTGCATACCAAACTACTGCGTCGATCGCGGAACTGACAGAATTTATTATAATTCAAAAATTTTCAGTTTCCTTTTGACCTTGAGTCTATGGCAGGGAAAGGGGGGTTTTGGTATGGAATAAATTCGCGATTAAGTAACACCTGTCACATCCGCTTTGATTAAGCAATGTGACTGTATTCTGCTCATATTTTGGTTGTTGAGAACATGGATCTTCTACACCTTTTTATATTTTATCGTTCAATATTCTTCACTTAAAAACCTCTTCTTGAGATACATGCAAACCTAAAATTCAATTACAAATGTACCGTCGCTCGTTCAAAATTAGGCCCATTACGAGCAACATCCTTCAGAATCGCTGACTCGCCTGCAGAATCGTATCCTTGCGTGCCTTCCCAGCACAGTAGTGGACCGAAAGTAAATGGACAAAATTCAATTCAAACCACAACAGTCCACCCAGGGTTTCCTCCAACTGGAGTTGAAAAAACAAAAAACGCCACACCGAACCGATCGACCGATAAGTGGTTTTTTGAAATTTGATTTTTGTGTAAAAATAACTACAAGAGCGTCATCCATTTCGGAGCACTTTCAACACCACAAAATGGTACCCTTCCACAGAGGGGTTTTTTTGTTGGTCCTTTCTTTAGCGTAAAACACTCCGACTCATTACTGACCACTGCGCGGACTGTGGCGCCTTTTAACCTCAATTTGAAACCATCCCTTTTTTATGGCGCGTAAGCAAGATGGCGTTTGCCGTTCGTCCAAGAAGTTGCGCACCGTACGCCGTCATTTCGGTTTCGGGGGTTTTTGTTTCACTTCCTTTTCATCGGCACCGGGATACGGCGGAAGGGCTGGGACGAGGCGAGCGTTTAATACACTTTTTCCATTAAAAACCCCAGAGTGATCCTGACGGCCGAATGTTATTATTACAATCAAATGTCGAAATCTACTTTTAATGTGTTTTTCTCCGTGAATCATTCGTGAAGCTGAGTGGGTGGGTGTTTGTTTGCGGGGCAACTGCTGTAAGGGGCAAGGTGGCCCATAAAACAGGACCCAAGGATCAGTGAGGCTGTACTGTCATTGCCGGGCACGGAAAGAAGTTCTTTCACCCGCAATCACTCTTTTTCTCTGCCAGTGCTGGCATTTTCCTTCACGATTTGTACCTATACCGATGACGGGAGTTGGAAAGCACACCAACCTCATCAGCTGATAAGAGCGCACCAATGTCCATCAAAACCCGTGCGTGGCAGCAAAGAAAGTGCCAAGCAACACATTCTCACCTCACATTAGCCACATCCAAGCGGTTTCCATTGGAACATAGTTAAGATTTTTAACCTTCCCACGCTGGTCCACTTTCATCGTCCATTCGCCCGTCCATCCTTTCGCGTATGACGCATGATCGTATGTGGTTCGTCAGGACGCTGCATCCTTGGTCTGTTACCGCGCCAGAAATAGCTGAGACATTGTGGGCTTCTTCTTTTATGGCCATCCCTCCGGGTTCTTCTCGCACGCCGCTTTCACCCAATTTCTTTTCGACCGGTTGGGTTTCGGTTTTTATTACCCATCATCCCGGTTTATCAGGCACCACCAAGGCATCGAAACGTCCGGTAAAAACATCTTCATCCCTCTCGCGTGCTTTTTGATACCCAGACACACAGACAAACAGAATCAAGTCCAGAAGAATGGGTTTGGAGAATTGAAAACAGAAAAACCCCTCAAAAAAGGACAAGCTCAGCCGACCAAGTCATAAAAAGGACAACTACCACCGAATGTTGATGTGAATGCGTCTTACTTCACTTATCAGTACGGTCGGAGATTTATTTTTGCTCTTATTGTTATTCTCGCTCGTGAAGGAAATGAATTGTACTCAAGATGGCCCCAAGGAAAGTCAGCGTATTCTATGCACGGCAATAGCGCACATTTCTCAAACACTGAATTCCTACACACCCAGATATTGTGTTTGGACAGGCGAACCTTGAGCGAATGGCTTGATGGTCGATTTTGGGTAAATTTATCCGCACCAAGCGTGATAGCAGAATACATAAAAATAAGTTTTTATTATACATCACGAATAGCTTTTTGTGAATCCTTTTAATGATTTTTCTTATTTAAAAAAATGTCAAGGAAATATCAAACAGGATCTTGCAGATCTTAATTTCAATCAATTTCCGAGGATATCTTTGCGACAAATGCAACCCTTCAATAGATGTCTATAACAAAAACTTCAATAACACTAAACAACGCATATAATCTTCAAATGAATCAAGCTAATTCGCTCAAATAAAAATAATTCTAATGATGTGGACGACAACACCACCATCCACCAAAGCAGCAAATGGTTTCAACGAACGCTTCGATCGTACCATGTAACGACAGGGCATTCCTCACCATCGGGGTACATAACTCTTTCCATCCCAAAGCGAGTCAACGAGGAAAATTTATTTTCCACTCGTACTCCATTTTATTTCTGCTCCTCCCGCGATTGTTTTCCTATTCATCTCCCTTTATCACTGGGCCACGCGACATGCAAGCGTCAGCGGGCATTGGCTATAGACGGGAGCCCAAACACACGGGGCAGACACATCCTTCTTGGTCTCCACGGACAATAGGGTACTGCTTCTGAAAACAAAACAAAAAAGCATCGGAACCGTCCTGGGGGGGGGAAAAAATCTTCTGCACTGCCGAAACCTGCGGGGCCAAAACCACCGCACGGAGATACACGGAGATGGAAAGCGACCGAGAAATGGCTCATAAAAATTATTACTTTTCGGCCATAAACCACTCAGTGCCTCCTCGGTGGCCAAAGGACGCCCAGTGCCCAGTGCTTCGGGGTGGCAAAAGTCTGGCCTGTGAGCGGTGCGGAAACATGTACAATGATGATCGGCCACGGCAAAGGATTTTTTCTGCGCGGCCGGATTCGGCGGATCGGAGCCCTGACCGGACGGTTTGCCTGCTGGACCGTAATAAAATTATCTTTCCCTTATTCCATGCCCGATAAAAAGGGGTGAGAGTTGGGTGGGGGGAAGGGGAAGGGGGAGAGGATTTTTCGCACTGGATCTCCCCGCCCCTCCCCGCACCCCTCCCCGGTTTCATCCGGGTTGATGGCTGATGGTGACTGACTGACATAAAATTCCGCTGTCCCAGACAAATTGTCTCCTTTGCCGTCTGTGACGTGGTTATGCTTTATGGAGCCCCCGAAAAACCTTCCCCACCGTGATGATAAGGAAGAGGAGAAAAAAATGTATTAGCAACTTAAAGGGAGTTGGCCGGGGGCCGGCAAGGGCCGGGTGCCTGTCGTGACGCGACGACTCGTGGCCGGTGGGAAAATATTGATTTAAAACTTTTTAATACTTTTTCCCAGCTAACACCATTCTGGGTAAGCGTTTTTATCTCTGTGTGTGTATGTATGTTTCCCTTCAAGCTGCTTGTTCTATGCTTTGCCCTCGTGGGGGTTTTTTTTTTGGTCCTTGCTGGAATCCCTATGCAAAAGTTTACACACGCAGTCCCGTATTTTGGCTTTGCTGCCTTTGACCTCTCCGCTTTCGTCGGGAGCTGAACGTGGAGTGGAGCGTACGTCATTGGAGCCCCAGGAGCGGTGGAAAAGTCCACTTTTACAGCATCACTGGCGTCGTGATTTATTATAGCTAGTGACTGTACGCGAACGGGCTGGAGTTTGATACGCTCGTTGCATACATTGGACAGCAAACGACTAACTTAGCAATGACTTTCTTTCCTTCGCTGTATGCTTTTTGCCGGAGGCTTGAGTCATGTGGAAAGGATAAAGAGAACATACACGAAAGAAAAAAATGGCAATGAATGTCGTAAACATTTTTTCCCGATTTAATTAATATAATGTGAAACAACATGTCAAACTAAAGCAAGTATATGCGGCAGTACTTTACAGTTAGTTAGCAATGACATTAGAAAAATAAATCACATTCACTGGAATTCACATCAAATTCTAATCAAACGAGCAATCCTTTTTACTGCAACTACCCCAAACCGATTTATGCACTTGAGTTCGTTTCCATCGGAGGCCCGACCACCGATTCACCCCCATGTACATGTACAGCATTCCAGACGGAAATCCTCCCCAAAATAACCACGCAGGAAAAACACGGCCTGCGGCCTTCGTTACAGCGGTTAGTCGGTGGTTTTGCGGTTCGGCAAACACACGCGCAAAAAAAAACAGAAACACTCTCCTCCACGGAAACACTGGCTGCAGAAAGGAAAAACTCATCTCCCTCACATCGGGAAATCGTGGGGGATGAAAAAAAGAATACAGTGCAACAGGAGGAAAAGCAATGAGATGAGAAAGCTGTAGTAGGAACAAAACAGAACGGAAAACGATCGCTCTCGTGTTGGGTAACGTAACGTAAACCCGTAGCGTACGATGTGTCCCCGCTGCTGTCTACCTACAGCCGGTCGGTGGGCTGTGGAAAACCGTCGTCGTCGTCGCCGGGGAAAAATCGGTCGGTATCGCTTAAACGCGCGGCATCGTTACCGTCGCCTTTTGACCAGATTACACACCTTCAAACAAGGGCTCACCGTACTTCGCCGAACGAGCCGGTTCCAAAGGTTGGCGTCGAGCTGTGGGAAGTACATCCCAAAACATAAAAAAAAGAGAGCAAAAAAAAAACGCACGACAGAACACCGCAGTTGATTCACCACGCAATTTTACGCGCGTCCACCGAAGGGAATTCCGATTCATCCCACTGCCGATGAAGATGATGCCGATCGTGGGAGGGAATGATGGGCTGATGAGATGAAATGATGGGCGAGTACGTATGGTGCTCTCCGACTGACGGGAGGGGGCGGGTGAGACATTTTTCCGCCGGAAGAGCGCAACAAAAAAAATCCCAGGAAGAAAATACAAACACTCCACGAGGCATGGTCGAGTGACGGAAACAGAATAAAAGTAAGCCAATAAAAGACGACAACACGAGCGTGCGGGCGTAGTGTACGGGGTGGCACGAGCGGAAGAAGGCACTCACTTGCTGGACCAAAAGATGAGCCACCTTATTAGCTTAGTCGCAGGGAAAAAGAACAGGCGGTGCTCGGATTTTACGGTGCGAACGCGATGTGGTTATTTATGCTTGTTTATGACGAAATGAACCACTCAAACCGATCCTAACCGGAGCGGATGGGCCGGTGTGCTGTGACAAGGTGTGATTCCGCACCGTCCCTGCACACGTAGCGCAACATAATCGAGTGCCTATGGGTTGGAATAAAAAGCAGCAACAAAATCGAATTCGGTAGGATTTCGATTACGGGGACCACACCACTTGTCAATGGTGGCTGGGATTGGGTTCGAAAGAGATTTCCACTAAATTCGGTAGTGTTTGCTGTCTATTGCTAGTGTAGTAGTATCGGTAGGTCCGTGTGGGTGTGCGTTTTTTTATGATCCATTCTAGACACCAGACATCGTCATGACCGGAATAAGTTTACTAAAAATCAGGTTCGATTTTTCCGAATTGGTGCGAATCTTCATTCGTTTCGAATCATTTTTTATGTGTTCCTGTTTGGGTGGAACAATGTTTATTCTTGAACTATGGCTACTGTGGTAGCACTATGGCTACTTCTCAGATAAAATGAGATTTTAGTAAAATGAATATAGGAAGAATTCCTAAATCAAACAGTGGAAACTGTTAAATTTGAACTTTAGACATTTCAAAACTACCGTAAAAAACCTTAAATAAATGCCAATTTTAATGTCATTTATTAATAGAAAATATCTTCAATTAATCTCAATAGGCGTCACGACAATGTGAAATTCAATTTAATCGCATCTATAATACTGTTAAAAATTCTCCTTAAAGTTCTAGAGAATTATAGCAAAGTCGAATTTCTTTTAACTAATTAATAGCACTCTAAAAATATTAAAATTGTTTGTAAAATTTGCACACCTAATCCTACTCCTAGAAAGGGAAAACCCTGTCCTGTCAAAGGACACCTTTGCTTCCAGTCTAAATGATTCTTTTACGAACTGATTGTTGCACGCTGGAATTTTATTATCAAATCAACCGTCCCGAACACTAAAACAGCTCCATCTCACCCCAGGCAGCAATCGTTTATATTTACTCACTAACGAATAAAGTCATACTGGCCCGTGAGGCAACTTCATTTTTTCCTCATTGCAATAATAACAGCACCAACCACCCGCACCAACCCCACCGGTAATATAATCGTTGTATCATTTATTTCGATTTTATTACATGCGTACTGCTCGTCACACCGAGAGAGCGGCACTGTTGTCATCGAGCAGTCGCGTTTGCCGATGCCGGCAAACAGCCACCCCCCCAAGTGAAAGAACCCACAAAACGGTGGTTGGGTGGCATTTTTGGGTAAATACCAGCTAAACTCCCTTTTTCTGCACTTCGCACAGTGCACGGGTTGAGTTTATTATGCTGTACCCTTTTTCATTTTTTTTTCACCGACAGCTTGAAAACGGTACCAAGTGGCCGTAGAAGATGATCGGTGTCGGAAAGGATGTCGCTACCAACGTGTAAGTACTTGACAATGTGCCGTAACACCAGTGTGCCGTTGCAGACGACGCCCGTTGGATGACAGTGAAATGCTTCCTCGGTCCACTGTGTGCGGGGGCGCTCGAAAGGAGGACAGAGAGAGAGAGAGAGAGAGAGAGAGAGAGAGAGAGAGAGAGGAGACGAAAAAACTCCCTCCTCTACACCTCCCGCTCCTGTCGGTACATTCGGTGTAACATTCTGCTGCCGCATAAACGATCCCTTAAGGGATGCGAGGGTGTGTCCGTCAGCCGGTCGGTTGTGTAATAAAACGCGAAATAAAATAAAACGTAATGTGCTGAAGTACGTACTAACAATCATGGCGAACGAAACAACTGCGAAGTCGTTTCTTGTGTCGGGGGGTCTTGATATTTCCTTGCCGCAATTGTGTGCGATCACGGCCGTGGGAGAAACGGCTAAAGCAAAGGACACTTTGGGGCGCGAAAACGTCCCAAAAAAAAAACAGTTAAACTACGCTTTAAATTATATACTTTTGCGTCGCTGGAGGATTTCTTAGCCTGTCCAGCATAATTAGCGTGGGGAAAAAGGCCAACTAAGGATTGGAGATCATCCATTAAATACGTAACTAAAAAATATTTTTATTCGAGATTTAAATACCGCATTCGATTAAGATTTGTACTGACCTTGGTGATCTTTGTAGTTCCTTTGTATTAACCTAGAAGTTATTGGAGTAAAAGCTTCACTTGAAGTACATGAGATACATTGAGAGTGTTGACAATATTCAACATATTTTTTATTCTGTAGTCAGTTCATCACCTTTCGGATTATCGACCGAAGATTAGACCCAAAGACTACATCCTTTACGGCACTATACTTCTCAATGAAGATGGCAACTTCCTGGAGACACTTCATAAACATAACTTTCACCTCAAGTCTTGTATGGCATAACAATCTTTTACTCTACACAAAAGTCAATCGATTTGAGAACATGGTGGAGGAGTCGACATTCTTGTCTCTTTGTCTTGACTTCTCCCCGAGCGTTACGTAATAATTGGATGACACGCAAAAAAAAAACTTCTTCCCAGCACAACGCTGAATTGTCACATTTATATTATCATATTGCTCCATTAAACGTTGGTTTGTTTATTCAAAAAGAAAACGCATACCATTTTGTAATATTTATCCTTATCTCAAACAATTTTAAGAGGCACACGACTAATTCGTACTCGTACCCTTCATCGCGGTACCATTTAAACACCGCGAAGGTCACAACGAATTTCCAATCATTTGTCACCAAATAGTGAACTCATATGAGTACACCACAAAGAGTTGCCCGAACGAAACCATATGAAGAAATACTCCCAGTAGCCACCACGATGTTTAATTGAATAATTCCCATCAGAACGGGAGGGAACCAAACCGGATAGTTTACGCGCCCGCACCAGCAACAATAACACCCCCGTGAGCAAACCGAAGCACTGGCCGTGGGAAGGGTGGACAGGCTGACACATCTGCACACCACATTTTCTCAAGTGTTTGGTGGTGCACGATTGCAACTATGAGGTATTACACTTCATCTTACACCGCTTAAAGCGCGCGCATGGATTTGCGTTCAACCAGTGAATATTGTTTTAAATTTCGGTACCGATCGTGTGGCGGCTCCACACGAATTCCCTTCCCAGAATGCCCCGTGTCCGTGGCACTCGCTTTCTAGAACGAAAGGCTGGCCGGGCTGGCTGGAATGTACGTGGGGAGATAAATCGTCTTCTCGCTTGCTCTTCGCGGGCGGCTTTCTTTCGTACGTGGCGGTTCCGGGTGTGGTGAAGATTCGCTCAACCGCGCGAGGGAGCCAATAATAACAATAATCTTAAATCATCGCTGAGTGCTTAGACGCGGCTGCTACAACATGTCTGCCACAGGCTTCCCTCTCCGCCGCCTTGGAACGGTGCGGGTGGTGGGGCAGAGGCTTAAGATTCTATTATTAATTCCTACCGTCATAGAGACGCAACCGTTTGAAGTACATTTACGCGCTTAATCGAGTGCTTTTTTTTTCGGCGTGCCGGTTACGCGGGTGCGCGCCACTGTGTATGTGTTCCCGTGCGATGAATTCGGAGCGCTTAGAGGGTTGGATTATGCTGGACTAAAAAGGGGAACGGGCATCAAGATTCGGGCGAGCTAATGCGTGGTTTGCTTTGTATTTAAATACATTTCAATAATAGTTGCCAAGTAATCGAAACATTTCGTTCTTGTTCGTCCGTCTTGCGTTCCTGCTCGCTCTTCCTTTCTGTAGCGTTTAATCAATCAGTTGATTTATCTCACGGTACTGAGATTTTATGAGGGGTGTACTCTACGGGCCTCACTTTATGCTCGGGTTTTTTCAATTCCTTCTGTTATGTCCAATCCTTTTTATTCGTCAATCAATTTGCCTCTTAAAACATCACTTAACCTTGGAGTTTTCTTTACACTATAAGTAGCACTTTTTCCTACTGAAACCGTGCTTTTTAACAAGACAGTCGCATTACGCGAACACTTTTCTTCCCGAAATAAATCATTTTTGTGATTTTTTTTTGTTGATCTAAACAAATAATACCCACTTTTCGCATCATCAACGATTTCCCGTACTTGTGCTTTCTCCTGCAAACGTAAACAACCACCAAATCGATCGACGATTAATCAAAACAAGTACAACATTTTGATCGCGACCTCGATCGTCCGATTGCCCGCAGCAGCAGGTTATGTTTAGCTTCACACTTGAGCAGAAAGGAAAATGTTAGGCAAAAAGAAATACAAGATATCCATTTCACAACACCAAACCCTCGCGTGTGTGTTATGCATGCGATCGCGTTTTATTGCAGGCGTTGTGGCCTTTCCTATCGATGCGTTTTGTTGACCACTTGTCAGTTTTTTTTCTTGTTGTTGTTTTGCTGTGTGTGGACGAATCATCGAATAACCATCCTTGAAGATTGTATTTTATTGCACTGCATGTCCACTCGTTGCACCGCACCATTGCATCCAGCTCGCATCACTCATCGTCGATTCCGCTCCCGCGAGCGCGTTAGATAATTTTTCCAAAAAGCCAAAAGCAAAAAAAAAAATGGACACAACCGACCAGCAGCTGCAATAGAACCGGATGGTTTCGGCGGTGGGCTTGTGGGTCGTAAAACCGATTTCATGCTCACAAACTTTTACAGCGCTTCGAATCAAATGCTCGTGCTCGCGGTTTCAAACGCCGCGATCGTAAAACAATTGGATGGAATAAACCTAATAGAAACTCAATGACAAAAAAACAGCAAGGTGCCTTAAAACGCACCCAAGGAGAACGATGTTATGGTTTTTTTGGTGCTTGTTTGCTGGTTAGATTTTTTGCGTACGATAAACTATTTTATCATAATAATGAGGACCTGCGAAGGAACCGGGAAAATCTTACAACATAAAGCGGCACACCATTTGACATAAATTAAGCTGGAGCGCTGCGGCAGGGTAGTCAAACTTTTGAGCGCAAAATATCAAATCTGCCCCAGAGCGTTATACGATTTTTCATCACTTCTGATAGTAAATGAAAGGGTTTGGACATTGGAGGTAAACCACCCAACCGATCAACAGAGACAACAACAACAAAAAAAACACAAAAATCACCCCCCAAAAAGCCAAAAATCAAACGGCTTTACTCGGTGACCAACTGCAATCATGTGGTGAATTAATCCCGATGCGATGCGATGCGAATGGAGGATTGCCTTGTTTTCCCCTACTTTTCTTTCCGCTGTTCGCTGTTTGTCAACTTTCCAGCTGACACGAACGACCGTGCAATAAAACCAACATTTAATTAAAATAATCATTTTATTTATTGTTTCCCCACTTTTCCACCCCTGCGGTACAACCGGAACAAGCATAACTTTGCACGGTTTCTCTTTCTACAAGTGAAAGGTTCTATATATGTAGTTTTCCATTGCAAAAAAAGCTCGATCGTTTTTGGGGAGGTTATTAAAGTAGTTGCATTGGCACGGTACAAAACAGAAACGCGTTGGCATTATCATTGCCTGTTTTTTTCATTTCCTTCGTCCACGTGTTCTATCGCGACCGCGTGGAAAAGCTCGCTGATTGCCCGAATGAAAAATAAATTTGATAAATGGTTGTAATATCGATTGTGCCATGTAATTATTATATCCCTACCAACTAGCGGCACACCGATACGCTTAATGATATTGGCAACGGCGAATGGAATGGAATCGAGTGGTCGGTCGTGTAAAATCTATCGATCAAAATGGAAATTTTAAATGGATCAGCATAAGCGAAAAGTGTATCCTCCTGCCTCCAGGCCTCCAGGGGAAATGAGGAAATGGGTTAAAACAATTGCCGACGAAAAAAAACACAGGAATTTAATAAATAACCGCATTAAATGCAATTGTTTTCCATTTTTTCTTGCCTTTTTCATCAGCTCGTTGGTTTGTTTGTTTATTTTTTGCTCGCCTTTTGTAACCACTCACACGTGATCGGATCCGTTTTTTTTGCGTGTGTGTGTATCCTGTAATGAGTGGAAAAGCAATTGTGTTGTTTTCTGATTTTTTATTTCCGCTTTGCTTGCTCCCCGGCATGGGGGAGAAAAAAACAGTAATAATATCAACAAAACTACATCCTGCTGCACATATTTCCGCTCCTTAACCGGCGATCCCCCAACTCCGATGAAGTGATAATCGCATATGTTTCGCAACACCACAAGATATGCACCACACAGCAACCATTGCCGTAAAGGCAAATTTAAATTGAGCAACGAAAATAAAAAAACGACCGTTTAACCTACTGTGGTGTACAAAAAGCAAACCTGCAATAATGCATCTACTGAGCAGCAAAAACCAACCGAATGCATCAAACCGAGGGTAGAAATTAATTTCAATATTGAAACGATTGTATGGTTTATTGAATCGAATAATGGAATCCTGCGGTGTGTGATATTGATGGCGGGCGGGCCGCCATGGTAAGGTAAGAGCGAAAATGGTTGCCCAAGTGGGGAAGAGAATCTTTTCCTCCTTTCCGTGAGTCTCTGCCGTTCCTTTATGGTGAGCGATGATTTACCATTTCATCATCACAGCATACACACTAGCACGTGGTTCACGTTCGCCACACGTTGAGGTCAAGCGTTTTAAATTCCTTTTCACACCGGCACAGGATTAAAATGTTCGCTGGATTCACGATGAAAGGATGCAGCAGACACAGTTGAAGCTTAAAGTTGTGGACCTGTTGCTGCAAGTGCTGATTAACACACACGAATTTATGGAGTAACATAGTCAGTACGCTGGAAAACATTGAATTTATTTTATGTTGCAATTTCTTGAAGGTCCTCAATGTAAATATAAAGTACAAATTTCTAACCATAATATGCTCAATTTCATGCTGATATTGAATGTTTAAATGCTTTCTGAAAAAAGTTTTTTTTAAACAAGTAATTCTCCAAATCTTTCCTTATATCGTCCCTTTCAAACAGTTAATGAATAAAAATGCACTTAACAATTGTTAAGACATTTTAATAGCACATTTGAGACCTTCACTGATTAGATTTCGTTTTCATACATTTTCCTTTCTCAATGTGAGATTCACTTTCAAAAGTACGGAAACTCACACTCACATTCCTCAAAGGCGAAAGTGTGAACGGTATGGACGTTATCGTTCCTCGCTTTGGAGCTTTAAACTGATTACCCGCTACAACTACTTCGTATATGAAAAATAGTTGTTCATTTCCTACTGCACACGATCACAAGGCCGGAAAATGGGTAAAATAATTAAAAATAACACTTTCCTCTTTAGGGGAAAAGTGAGAAAAGATAGTGTTGCATGCGTTTCTTAAGGTATTTTCTATTTAAACAAAAAGTAAAACTTTCCTCCAATGCACCATTGCTGCGTATGAATTGTGTCTTTCCCTCTAACAACTGATCTTCTGCGCTCCCAAGCACGAACTAACCTTATTAACGGAGTTTTCGGTGTATGTGTGCCCGTGTTCAGGCACGCATTAGATGTGAAAGTGATTTGCTGATTATTTGTGGTCACTCACATCCATATTCAGCCATTCCCGTTGCTCCGGTTAGCTAACCAACACGCATGGTGACGATTTCTTTCCTTTGCGAGCACATTGAACGATCACTTCCACAGTACTTTCCTCCAAATACACACAACCAGACAGACACATATTGATAAAACAATGCGAAGATGGTGGAGGCACCATCTTTTTTTATTCGGTGGATCAGTGGAGTGTCACAATCAAGCCTTGAAAAATCAGTTTGCCCCCCTGCAGTGCACGTCGAGTTCAACGATACAATCTAAGCTCACTCTCGAAGATGCAAGCGCCAGCACCGAAGCAAACGGCGAAGGTAAACCCTCCGCTCAACTGATTGCGTTGGCAAATGGCCGTTGTTGAAAAGGGTCGCTAGCAGCATGATTACACTGATGGATGGAAGTTTTATTTCGCTTTTCAAAAGGAAGTTTCACGCAAGCATTTGCAAACAGTTTATTTTATTGCAAGCTTTAGCGTCGCGCTTGTTTATACACAAACACACACACACCTGCCCTGCCGTGGCTAACGATTGCTCGAAGAAGTCGGCATGAATGAGGTACTTTTGCCTTCTTCTTTGGCCTATTACTCTATTGCCGTTGCTTAGAGCTGCATTCCGGTTCGATTAATTTAACCACACAAATGTGACATGAGATGACGAAAACCATCCAACAGCCGAGCAGTGAGGAGTGGCGTACGATTGCAAGTGAGATTGAATAAGAAATCCCTACCGCCCGAAAAAAAATCAAACGCCGGACTAGTTTTTGGGCAACTTTCACGACGGTTTTCATTTACCGTTCGCGGCTTCACGCTGCGATGCGATTGCGCCGTCCGTGTTGCATACGGGAGAGGATCGTTTGAAGCTGCTTACGCGACCCCATGCGATGGAGGATGAATTTAATTACTGGCTGTTTTTTTTTTTTTTTAGAAAATCGCCTTCCATTTCCTTTTGTACTAGCTGCCTTGAGAGCTCGGTACCGGGCGCTCCATATGGTCCATTCCAATCTTCTTGCTCGCGTTGACGTTGTTTGTTTTGTGGAGCGAAATTGTTTGATTTACTGATTTAACACCACCGTGACGCCGTGAAACTTTCAATGCTATTTTTGAACGTTTGATTGCAAAGCTATACGGTGATAAATCTTAACTGACGTTCCTTTTAAAATTGTCATCAGCGAGAGAATTTCAAACTATTACCAACGTTCCAAAAACCCACGTTTCTCTGCCGTGGATACACACAATTTTCATACTTTCTTCCCGAAGAAAGGAAATTTTAATCCAAACAAGACACTTAATGCAAAGCAAAACGGCAATCATCATTTTGCTTCCTGCTCACTCGCTTTGGCGACTTTTCACTCGCGTTTCCCATACTGCACCAAAATGGAACCATATGATGGAATAGCAGCATTCCATCGTGTACCCGTTCCCGCGGCCACCCGGTCCCCAGCTTCATTTCGATTTTATTTTTAAGCACGTATATATATTTTATCCGATTACCGCGTCAATTTTGCGTACCCGGCGTCGTGATATGGTGGTGAGAATTTTTTCGGCAATTCGCCTGACGAAAAAGAGACGAGAAAAAAAAATTGCGCACGTCCGGAAACGGGGCAAGATCACGCTGTGAAGATGGCCACGGCCGTTGCGGCGTGAATGTGACGCTCAATCGGCACAATCCCGGACGGGAGAATTTAGCGCGAATTGAATAATTCTACGCTGGAAGACTGGCCCGCGTGTGTGCGTTTGTGTGTTGCGACACCATGTTGAGCATCTTTGGCGCGTCGGCGTGTTCATGCATGTGCGCAACTCGCGCGAACAAGTGTCGCGTACGGCTGTTTTCCATTAGCCCCAAGAAGCGAACAAACAACCGCGCATTTTAAACCCAATCCCATACTGTAAAAGAGTGCTTGATCTTATGGTGTGTCATTATGGGAAAAATTGTTCCATGAATTCGGGAGCCCCCTAATTAATGGCTGCAAGATCACGCAAGATGGAGAGCAGCTGTTTGGAGTGGGTAGAGCATTCCTGATCAGTTTGATGGTGGAAATTAATCGATTTCGTATTTCGGTGTATTTTATTTGCAGGAAAACTTACGGTCATATAATTATGCTACGCACTGTACGAGCGAGCTAACCAATTATTAAACTACGCTCCTTACTTATTGCCATATAGTTTTAAGAACACATTCGCACTATCATTCCCGGTAAGCGCCTCTTACATTCCGATTTCCGAGCGATAAGAGAGAGAGAAAAATAAACGCCAACGATGAAATTCGTAATTGCATTTTCCCGCCACACATCGCTTACGTCACGTGGGGTCGTGCAGTGCACTTGTATGGCCTCCGCATAAGCAGCCTGAAGGTTTACCCGCCCAGTGCCGGTGCCATGTGTGGATGTGATTTTGTGCTGTGCACTAAGCTACCATTATTACTGGTAATATGCCGCGATTAAGCGTTATTTTCTCTAACAGCGAAAACGGCCCGTATGAATCATTTAAATATTTAATCTTAATTGCCATTATCATGACTATTCATTGGTTTGGCAGCGGTGGCGACGTTGGCGCAGCCGATGCATCAGCGGTGGAGGCTAGTACGGGGGGCCTAATGTTCGTGCGGCAAGCATTAGCGTCGGTGGTGGCAGGGCAGGTGATGTCGCAAATGTTGGTGCCCTTGGGGAAGGCCGGAGAAAAGGGCATGAATTTATGATTGCAACCCCGTTGCAATGGGGCCTGGGCTTGTTAAACTAATCCCAGCCAAGGTTTATCCCGCGTCTATTCGTTCTTCGGCGAAGCTACCGGTTAGCAGCGCAATTGGTTGTGTTTTGTAAATGTGAGCTAAACAAGAAAAAAAAACGCAAACCTCGCCGCACACGTACGGCGGCCCATACACACGGACGGTTACCAAGGCGGTCGGTTCTATTAGTTCGTTCCGTTTTCCAGTTCCAGAAGTCGTTCATCATCGGGAAGATGGTTGCGGATGCACGATCGTGTCTTCCCGTGCCGGGGGAATTGGCGGGTTTTAGAAATTGCAACCCCTAGTGTAACTAGCGGTCTCTTGAAGTGGCCAAACTCACACATACACACACGCACAAAATAAAAGCAGGGCCAAGACAAATAAAGAAACGTCTAACGAAGACCGAAAAAGCAGCGGGCAAACAGCAGCAGCAGCAGCATTTGAAGCTATTTGAAATGATTAACTGCAATTTAGCGATCACCATCATCCGTCGCCGTCTCGGTACCCGGCACCAGGGCCCGGTCCCACAAGGGGCAGGTCAACAGGGCTGTGTTTTCGCGAATCGGTTTGCCCTTCCACGGCTATTTATTTATGAGCGCGGCATGCAAATTGTGTACATGCTGGCCAGGTTGTTTTTTTTTCTTTTTGTTCAACCCACCCCCGGTCCCTTCCTGTTTTGCCTGGTTGATGACAAACGGAGAAACGACATGAGTTAATGTCGATGATGTGGGTCATGTCGGCAGAATGACTATCTGTCCGGTTTGCCGCGATAAGAAGTGGTGAACAATTGGACAAATGTATCTCATAAATATCTCCTATTGAGACGAGCACTCAAGCTCACGGGAGGGACAATTTATGTACGGGTTTCGATTATACGTGGATTTGCTTCTAATTGGAGGAAATAATTCTATTGTATAAATAATTCTAAGCTTGAGTTTCTAAGGAAAAGTTTTGTAAAGAAAAGAACCTAAGAATGGATAGAAAGGATGCAGTTTCATCCCCCAACTCCTCAGTGAGAATTTTCCAACCGAGCAACTACTAATACTACTGCTTCACTTCCATCATACATTTCTTTGCTAGTAAACGTGCAGACATACATCCATACAAAGCAAATTAATGGCCATTGTTGTGATTTAGGAGCATCGTTCAGTGGCTCCACTTCACCCAAAAAAAACTTCACTTGTTCGATCGCTCCTCTAAAAAGGGAGAATGTGCACCACGGCACATCACACAAACACTTTTCCATCGGGAAGGACTCGCTCCATTAATTTCATCCACCGTACAGACCACCACCAAAGAGCACCACCTGCGCCAGTGTGTTGGTGAGCAATGTTTTTGTTTTGACGTAAAACAATACGCCGTGGGTGTGCGAAACAGGGCGGACGATAAAAACTCCGACGACTTCAAGTTAGTGCAACCCGGCGGGGGGGTGTTGCAACGGTTGGACGATGAGAGATCATGCCGTTGGCTGCACACTCGAGTTCGAGAGCGTAGACCGAAGCCTTTCCTAACTCATTTTGCTCGTTTGGCGCTTTGTGGCGCCAACGGGAGAGTACGCTCCAAGGCCGGGCAGCAGGTCTTGCAGGATGCACACCGTGAAGAGTGGAGCCCTTCAGAACTTTGCCCGTTTCGCTGCATAGTTGCACGCTGCACCCACACCAACGCATCCGGCCAGATGACACAACCGTTTGACCTTTCTTCCCGTTTTTTTTCCGTGTGGCCAAAATTTCGAACGACGACTGCAGAGCAAAACTACAAACCGAATTGGGCACGACAACGCCATTAACCATCAAAATGTCCCGGCAAGGCGGTAAGTTGTTTTGCCTGCCTGGATAATCTTGCGATCCCCGCTTTTCGGTGCCAAACGAACGACGACGGTTCAACGTTACCCCCGGTATACATGTTTGATCCACGTTCCACCTTTGACTGTGCTGGTGCTGGAAAACTGAGACATTCGATTGCAAAAGCAGGGGAAAACTCGTTGCCACCTAGTGAGTTACCGTTCGGATCTAGTGCCAGCGGGGTGTGTGTGTTAATGGCAATCGGAGCGGTGGAATTGCAAAAACTAGCGCCTGCGTTGTTTTTCCTTTGCCGAAATTTGGAAATTGTGTTGCGAGAAAATGTAAAACAGTTCTAATTATCTAATGGGTTTGAAAACGAAGTGATATTCATTCGAAGGACACCATTTTGTAAGTTTAGGAGATAAAAATATCCAAAAAGTAAAATAAATCTCGTTATGACTATTGCAAACTTTGGCGATTTGGTGTCGTAATATTTCGAACTACTCTTTATGATGTTGAGCGTTCGAATTGTATTACGGTTGTTTATGTAAAACCACTGAACTTCACTGAAAATCCTGGTGGCGCCCTCTGCCGTCAAAACGATTAATGCTCTGTTCCTCAATAATTGGCAGACATTGGCAGAAAAACTTTTAAAAATGCCAACATTACAATAATCAAGCATAGCTTTCTCTGTTACCTCTTTCGACATCCAACTAATCTGTGTCTTTCTCTCATTCATTTGCAGAATCCGTCCGGTATACCTTGCAGTTGCAAACAAAAAGCATCCATTGAAGGACTCTTTTGAGCCTTCGCATCGGGATGATGATGATACTGATGGCCGGCATGAGTTCAACTCCATAGACCGCAGGGTTTCAGATCATGCTTCGTTACGCCACGTCAGTACGTCTTCTCCGCGTGGTTTATTCCATCTGAAGTGCATACATCCGCACGCAACAGTCTCCACAAAGTGTCCGTATATGTTTATTTTTCATTTGCTTTTGCGTTCGACTTGCTGAAACGAATTCGCGTTACATTGAACAAGATACGATTACGAGACCAGTAGCGAACGGAACAAAAAACCACCCCGCTCCGATCGATGCATTGAATGACGACAGCAACCGTCGTAGCCCAGCAGAGTGAGAACTTTGGACGGTTCCCTGCAGCAAGCTGCAGCAGTGCCGGCACCACGGCTTCGACCGTCGCACCACCCGGTACGCAGCTCAGGATGAACGACACGCACCAACCGCAACCGTTGCATACGAGCGATACTAGTCCCCGCGACCAGAACACCAACGGTACCAGCACGGGCGGCGGACTGGCCGTGGCCAACCTAGCGCTGCACGGTGGCGCCTCGGGCGCCCTCAACGCAAACTCTAACGGCAGCACCACGAGCAACGGGTCCGGCACGAACACCGCCACCAACAACAACAACAACGGCACCGGTAAAAGCCGCACCATGTCGCTGAGCGAAGGGAAAATTGATCACCTGCTGCGGGATCAGCAGCGGGAGCAGCAACGAGAACAGCATCAGTCATCGCACCATCAGCAATCCTCCCAGCAGCAGCAACAACACCACCAGCATCCACTACAGAACCGGCTGCGCGCTGTATCACCAACGCCCTCGGAACAACAGTACGCCCTCAAGTGGAACGACTTCCAGTCGTCGATCCTGTCCTCCTTCCGGCATCTGCGCGACGAGGAAGACTTCGTCGACGTGACCATTGCCTGCGATTCGCGATCCTTCACCGCACACAAGGTAAGTTAGCAGCACTTAAACTTACATTCTTTAAAACTATTACCCAACATAACGACGGGGAGACAGCTGTCGAACCTCAGCGCCATCACTTCGGGAATACATCAATCATTATTGTCTCACCAATAGGAGAATTTTCCCGACGCGCGTACCAAACTTTACATCTTCATTACGGTTCGCTTCAGGGACAGATAATTCTCTACCTTTGTGTAATTAAACCTCTCACACTTTCCGGACGGCACACAACCGGAACTTTCACGCGCCTGATCATTAAGGGAAATCCTCTACCGGACAGCGAATAGCGTTGGACGAATTAAATCGAAATTAGCATAAAATTCTGCCAAATGAATATCGTCTATTCGTCCAATAGAAAGAGGTAGCAAGAGCATTAACTAGCCAGTTCGAACTAGCTGCCAGTGGAAATAGCAACACCCTGGGAAATGTGTCCCCATTCGAGTGCCAGTAGTGTATCAATGTGGAAAGGCAAATCCCATTAATCTCTTCCATTTCCTGTTTCTCTTTCTTTCTCTCTCTTCCTCGCTGTATCGCTTCAGGTGGTGCTAAGCGCGTGTAGTCCCTACTTTCGCAAGCTACTAAAAGCGAATCCCTGCGAGCACCCGATTGTCATCCTGCGTGACGTACGCTCGGAGGATATCGAAAATTTGCTGCGGTAAGTACAAAACTAACGCTCCGGTGTAGCACCCGCTTTGCGCCCTTTTCGGATCGGGTTTTTGGGAAAACAAAACCCAAACCAAAACAACCCAACAGCAAGCACACACAAAAAAAACTGTCCCCGATTCCGAAAATTGTAGGGACGGTCGGCATTCGCCGAGATTTACGGTGTTTACAGAAGGGTTCCGCATCACCCACGAATGGGTGATGACAACACAACTACGATACTAATTAATCCTCGTCTCTCGTCTCAATTCCACGGTACCCCATATCGAACGACAGATTTATGTACAACGGTGAGGTACACATCGGCCAGGATCAATTAAGCGATTTCCTCAAAACGGCCCAGTTGCTGCAAGTGCGCGGCCTGGCAGATGTTACGACCGGCAATCCTACCGGCGGCCGAACGTCGGCCAACTCGTCCATGCTGAACTCATCATTATCGACACGTGCTGTTCACGAACTGAAGGCATCACCCGTAAATACATTACTGTTCCTTTCCTTTTGTTTTCTCCCCCCCTTTGGGTCCTCGCTGACTAATCTCTTTGTTCGATCGTTTTTTTTTTGCGCGCCCGTGTAGACCTCCACCTCGTTACCATGGGAGCTGCCGGATGACAACAATCCAGCGCCACCGCCCCAGAAGCGTACCAAGAGCTCGGAGCTGTACCGCAAACAGCACGGGCTCAGTCCGGACGATCCGATACCGCTCGATCTGCTACCGGTTGGGCAGCATCCGCTAACGCGCGAGCGCGATCGCTCCAAGGACAAGAGCAAGCAGGACCACCACCATCGCGGTTCCTCCGAGCATGATCTGCACCATCACCATCAGCATCGCGAGCGGGACCGAAGCCTGGAGCTGCGTGAGTCTCTGCTCGGCCAAGCGCTCGAAGGTGGACCCACACTAACCGTACCTTCGGTAAGTACGCGTACCACTCCCGTGGATCCACTCGGTCCCCTCGGTCCCATTTCCCATTTCCCCCATTTTCCGCCACTTCCTTCGCGGATGCCTCGGAATGTTATTTTGCGAGGATCCTAGCCAAAAATTCGCTCCAGTTCGAACGTCTCTACTCCATCCAGAAACATCCCGATCTGCTCTCGCTCCATGCCAGTGGGGAGGATTCGAACAGCAGTGATACCGCGGCCTCCGACCACGGTGACGATATCGAGGGTCTGAACGGTAACATCGAGCACACCCGACCGTCGTTCCCGTTCCTCGGTTTGCAAGGCATACCCGGGCTAATACCGGGACCGTCCGGCATGCACGGTGACAACTTCGGTGAGTACCCGGCCCACGGGCCTTTCTCTGTCAAACTGTTACTCCCCATCTATCACTCTCTTGAACTTTTCACCCCGTTACTCGACTCGTTCGTTTTTTTGGTTCCATCGAATTCGAGAGTATTCCGTACTTACAAGCCCCTCGTAACTTTTATTAATACTACTACTACTACCACCAATCTGCAAAACAAAAATGCTATCTACTATTATTTACTACTACTTACTACGGGTAATCTCGCCGAGCCGCGAACATACCCGCCCGCCAATTGTACAGCAATCTCACGCTTTTGAGACCTAACTATTTTACTTAAGTTTTTATTGCGGGAAAACGGGGACCAGTGCCCCGAAGCGTTGGTCCCGTTTTCTTCACTAGTGTTTGAATATTGGTTGTGTTATCTTTTTTTTTCAATTATTAAAACATTGGTATTTGGTAGTTATTAATACGTTTTGTTTTGGTTATTTTTCCACTCCACTTGCCACATGTGTTTGTGTGTTTTCTTGTTGATTTTATTTAATAATTTACCAAAAAATTAACCCTTCTTGGTTTATATAAAAACTGTTTAAAATTTCGTAACATTAACTTCCATTTTGATTTGTTTTTTGATTTATTTATTACACTTACTCTTCGTACCATTGGTCGTTTTTTAATAGATTTTATAGTAATAGTCTTAAACGCAACAATACCGTAACTGTTGCATCGAAATAGCAGTTGCTTGTGTGTTATCTGAAGTAAAACATATAAAAGCATGGATTATAGTAAAGAATTTCGAAAGATGTTCAGAGCTTGTAACTATCAGATATCAACGAATGTGGCTAATATCGTTTTAAATCAATACAAAGATTCTCTTTCCCTTTATATATTTAAATACATCTTTAAATGATCCACCGTAAAACCTTCCATATGGTGGAAATTTTGCACACAATTTGCTGGCACCGGAAAGTTTAACAACGGCGTGAAAGTTATTGCACTCCTTCTCTGTACGCCATCGTATTTTCTCTTTATGCCAGGAAAGGACAATGAGTTTATATGCTTGAAAGATTCTCATCCCGGCACAGGATATGAGATATCAAACGGAAGCGTTACAAGGGTTACAACACCCCAAAACCTTCACGAGTAAAATAAAAAATCCTCACACGCCCAGATGTGTCCCAACACACACACACACATTCAGTGTAAGTGCCTTTCGCACGTACCGTGTTGTGTAGCGTCCGAATGTTTTGGTTGTCCGGCACGGTACTCTACCCAGTGCCGGGACACTTTCAACCTGCGGCTGCTGTGGCGCAAAAATGGCGCCAGCTTCGGGCGCAAAAACAAACAAACACAATACACACGCATCTCGGTAAATTCGGTCCAAAACAGGGTGGTGTTGGGCGCACCAGACCCGCAAAACCCCGAAGACAGCTGCTACCGGGTCGCGCTTGTGGAATGGTCCGTTTTGCGAGGCGCGTAAGTTTGGGGTTCAAAGTTCATAAGAAATTCTAAAGAAAAGGAGATAAGAAAAACATTCAATCGAAAATGGTCGTGTATGGTGGTGGAAAAAAAGCGGACATGGTACACTATGACTACCCACCAGTGTTCCGTTTTCTGTGAGGGGGGAGAACTCGCCCAGCCTCCTCCCTCCCCACCACATCCCGGTATTCTTCAATCCTTTCCGGGGTATTTTTGCTTCCGAGCCGAGGATGGGACGCAAAAAATCAAGTGAAAAATCTTTCCCTTTTCATTCAGCTCATTGCTCTTCGGGGCGGGCGAATGCGATAACCCCCGTACCGATATGGTCCACGGGGCTCGATTGGTCAAGACAACCCAACAACACGCCGGGACCGGATGGCTAAGGATAATGTTGGAAATTCGAAAGAAATTCGAAAAAAAAAACCACCCCGAACCGAAGGGACTTCTTGCAATCCATTGTTGGTACTGATGTTAATGTGGTTGTTTCGTTTTTCCCTTGCCCTTTACGCATTGCGCCGTGTCGCCACACTGTCCCCTCCCGTCTCTACCCCCCCCCCCCCCCTTCCTCAAAGCACAAGGGAAGAAAGTAAAATGAACCCTTTTTTTGTGAGTATGTGTGTCCGTAACGGCAGCGATGAAAGACGGTAGATCGGTTTTGCTCGGACATCCTGCGGACACCAGCTGTCGTCCGGGAGGCAAAATCTTCACATAAAATTAAATGTATGTTGTTTATGTAACGCGCCCCCCCCCCCCTCTACCACCACACATTTTGTACCGTCGGCCCCGAAAATGCCCAATTCTTTTCACATTTTCGCCCACTCCCTACCCCAGAGAAAAACACCGTCACAACCGGAAGAAAACGGAACGGAAAATAAGTTTTCCAAAAAAAAACCCTTTCCTCTGCTGACTTACCACCCACCGGACGCCGGTGGGCAGACTCCTTCATAGGATTGTGTTTTCTTTTCATCTCCCCCCCCACCGACTGGCGGATCGCAAACGCGGGCCAGGATAATACGAAATTCATTCAGATTTACTATTCAACGCCAACGGGAGCGGACAACAAGGCACACACTCGGACACACTTTTTACCCATCCCCTCCCCGCACACACCACTGGCTGACTTCATTTTATTTTTGACTCGTTGCAAAATAGAAAGCGTAACGTCCGGCGCATCACCGTTATCATGATCTTCATCTTCGATGACCCGACAATCCGACTCCCACCGTACCGTGGCACGCCCCGCAGGTCCTTCGTGACTTGCAGCAAGCGATCAAGCGGGTTACCATTCGAACGGGAGGGCATCAATTTTTGAGAACTTCGGCTATGAAGACAGTGATGACGGTGGCTCGTTTCCGGTGGCCGACCGTAGAGCTCGGACAAAAAATGGGCCAAATATTTGAGGTTTGTGTAACAACAAATGAAGAACGCAAAAAAAAGCGGCGCAGAAAAAAAAACACACACACAACTTTCAAATAATCTTCCAAATGTGTCTCTGACAAGATATCCTTTTGAAATGAACCGGGCGTAATGAGATCTTTGGCAGGGTTTTTTGCATTAATATTCCAGATCTAAGTTTTTTTTTTTTTTGGAAGCAGAAGACTTCCTTTTCGTTTCCTATATTTAACATTTATATTTTACATTTTCCATTGTACCATTACTGATAACATTGAGAGGTTTTTCTATGCATTTGATTGGATCATAATTGAGGTGCAATTACACTGCTAATACACTACACTTCAGAAAGCTGCAGTAGAGCAATTTCAACACAATTCCCAATCCCATTTACCCGCAAAGCATTATCCGCCCCGTTTTCAACCGCGGAAGCCAAAGGATTCCTTTATACCCCTACTGGTCTGCTGTACTCGTCTCTATCAAGAATTCGTCAAGAGTCGAACAAAAAAAACGTCCCTCCCCTCGGCACACCTCGAACTCACCCGCCAGGGCCAGAGTACAGAGAAGAATAGAGGAAAAAAAAAACCATCCCTTCTGCACTTCGCGGGTGAATTTTTCATTCTCCTTTTCATTTTAAAACAACTACCGTCCACCGCAAAAGAAACGAACGCAATGAGGGTAAAACTCACGGCACAGCTCACGGAACAAAAAAACAAAATCACGAACACAAACCTTCCACCCCCGGCCACCGGTCGCAAATTAAGTTCGGCGCCTAATGAGGGGATTATATGCGGCATTTTGCGGTAGTCCGCACGCTTGCCACACAGCAGTCTTTCCGGGGGGGGGGGCCAAAGGGGACGCGCAGGCACTTATACTTCTTTCCACCATTCCCGGGTTTTTTTTTGTTTCTTGCATCCGGGGTTTTGTCTGCGAAAAGGGGACGAGTGTGAAAGGCCAACCCGAAGGACCTTCTTGATAGGTAGATTAACCAAATTTGATAAATGTCGGTTATCGTTGGCGTGAACCTGACATTCATTCCCACCCCGGGAGAAAGAGAAAACACCCCGGGAACGGATGGCGAGTGTACGGGAAGATTGATAGGGAGAGGGGTGTGGGTGTAGAAATGAAACAAAGGGGAGATAAACCCGGCTTGGCTGATAAGATTCAGCGACTCCTTCCAGTGCGCCATGAATATCCTTTTCTTGGGGGTGCTCTTTCGCGTACGTTTGCTGATGGCTTGATGTATGCACCTCGCCTCGTTTCAGCGGCAATGAGGGTGCTGCATTGAAACAACTCAATACCTTTGTGAGCAAAAGTTATAACTTTGATTTTGAAATTGTTTGAATGTTTCACAGTGAGGCGTATCACTGATACATTCTGTCTAATGTGCATCGGCCTTACCAGCACTGTCGATGGAAATGGACGTAAAGAACACACAAAGGAGAGCCAATACAGTTCCAGAAGATGGTCGAAGAACTGGCTCTTTTTCTGCATTAAAATGAAAATATATTTATGTATCCACAAACACGCAATTCAATATCCATTTTATCAGTCGCCGGCTTCGTCGGTTCTGCTGCTGCTGTCAACAAACAAACATAACAAGCATTAGGAAGAAAAAAACCCTCTCACACAATAACCAAACCAACCCAAAATGAAGCCAACAAATGTGCTGTCCAACAAAAAAACTACCACCCCACACACACACACATACACGTATTGGCGTATTGAGAGGGGGTGAATTTGAGGGATGAAAGACGGACGTTCCTTTCGGACATTTCGGAGCGGTAGCCGCAGTCGACCATTCGGGGCCCAGTCCTTCATCCTTCAGCACCCGCACACGTGCTTAAACAAATAAACAGACAAACAAACAAACACACACACACACACACACATACCCCAAAAACCGAAACGGACGCGGGCCTGTTCAGTTTTGAATTTTTCATCCCCTCCCCCTCCACACCCTCCAACCCCCGTTGCTCGGATTTCCGTTCCGAAGTGGTGGAATTGGAGGTGGAATTTTCTTTTCGACCAATTTCTCATTCTTCAGGAAAATTGAGAAGGTGGGAGAGGGATAGCGGGGCTTTTTGGGGAAAGGGAAAAAGGGCCAAGGGTATGTTTTTTCTCTTCATTCAGTTCCCATACTGAGACAATCGAACGCATGATCCATCTGCAATGGGCTTAACAGTGAGTAAAACAGCTTCTTTTTTTAAATAATACTCAACTACACAATCTTTATTTCCACTACGCCAAAAAACAATCATTATCCTTGCGATGTACAAAAGCAATAAATAAAACTCACACACAATGTTGGGGGGTGCACTGCACACAGTAAAATATGGGTGTCCTTTCCCCGCACAGGGCCGCTAACGACGGGAGCGAATGCGACCGCACGGAACTGTAACCGAAGAACAGTCTTTCATCATCGGCAATGCCGGTGGTGATTCCTTGTTATCCCTTACCGTGTGTGTGTGTCTTACCCCATTTTTTCACCCACACCCACCCCCACCTGGTGACACCTCCGGTTCGTCCTTGCCCCAGGCCAAAGCCATCCCCGTTTAGAATCACTTGTCCGTGTTGCGGCTCTACGCTTTCTCATTGCGAAAATCGTAACCGATTGGGAAGAAGGAGGGCGCGGGCCAAAGAGCAAAGAAGCAGTTTCTGCCTTCACCTTCACCATTTGGACAATCCCGGAAAATCCTTACCCCAAAACCCCCAACCGTAAAAAAAGGGAGGAACCGTGAAAGGAAGAAGGATGTTGATCTTGCTCGTACTCGCCTTTCTTTCTACTCGCACTCGGTTGGCTTTCTTTTCCTCTTGGCCAGCACTGCTGCTGTGACCGATGTGTGCCCGGTATCTTCGTACCTTTTGTCCGTACAATTGCGTCCATATGTACCCTTCGCCAGACACTCGCCGGACACTCGCCCAAGAAGGTGGTTTAGTGTACGTGTGTGTGTGTATGTTTTCGTGTCCCTCTCATTCTCCCCTTCCCCACGTGGAGCCCTTTTTTGGTTCAACGTGTGAAGGGTTCTCCTGTGAACGATTGGAATGATTTTATTTTCTGCCCTGTCCAGGTTAAACAAAGAGAGAACGAAACAGAGAGAGAGAGAGAGAGAGCGAGAGATACAGCAATGTTTTCTAAGAAAGTGCGCAGGATTCGTTACCGACAGGATAAGGAGAAAAGCCGGAGTGTTCGTACACGCCACCGACGGGAAGAAAGTACCCCCGGCCGTTTCCATCCACCTCATCCACCTTACCCAGCAGTAGGGCCAACTCCATAAGCACAAAAAAAGGGTCTCCCCTCTATTATAATGGGCAGTTTTTCATTCTTCGATTCTTCCGACTGTACGGCCATAAATTCCTTCCTTGTGTCCATCGTCTCGTCCATCCGTCCGGGTGTACTGGTCCTGTTAAGCATGCAGCATCATGTCCACTTATCGATCTGCACCGACACAGCGCGGTGATCGTGTGTGCGTAGGCTGACCACGTGTCCAGCCGGGCTCAGGGCAGTCCGGGCGCCCCGAGGCTACCGAGCCCGACCACAAGACGCTCCGAGGGGGGAAAACCGGTGGCTGTCCTCGGGCAAAAGGAAAGGCAGAAAGGAGTGGAACCACCCGAAGGGATCCTCTTTGATTTTTCCCTTTCGCTTTTCCACTTACCCCACTCCCAGGGAAAAAAGGGGAAAGAAAAGCGGAAGAATATGAGAGTCCGATTTATTTGCCCATTTGAGACGTCGGATGTTTCGTGTTGTTTTTTTTTGTTTTGTTTTGAATACTTCAACATTTCTCTGTAAGAATGAGTGTTTTTATAGCGTTTGCTTGTCCTTGTCCCTTTGTTGAGAAGCAGTTCTCGTTCCCTTTGCGCTGCAGAACTTTCGTTTCAAATGTCTATTTGTGTATGAATAGATTTTCCTCCCGTGACACACACACACACACACACATACCCAACGAAAAAAAAACAACATTCAAATCAAATGGAAGAAAACTTCCCCCTGGAAGGGGGTGGTCAGAAAAGTGGCGTGAAACGAGGAGAGGGGTGGGTTCGTATGTCCGGTTCTCTTTGCTTCTCGTTGATATTCCAATACCCGGGCTGTACCCCATCCAGCCCCAATGCAAGAAAACACTTCCTAGGAGATGGTCATTTTAAAAGGCACAAAGAAGGACGAATTTCCCATCCCAACCTGCATCCCTCCCTGCATCATCACGACCGCTTTGCTGAATATGAGCCATTACGGTGCTCTCGTGAGTGAGAGAATGGAAAATAGCAAACCATTCAATCGAAGGGATGCACTGGGGGCACCCTCGGAGGGTGTCAGGAATTGAATATCACATATCACAGCTCCCTCTCCCCCTCTTCACCCCCTATTCCAGGCATCTTCACACTCATTGTCCTGCAGTGGGTCTCTTATTGGCCAGCAGGACAAACCTCTTTCACCCAAACGTGCGGGAAAAACGTAAAACCTTCCAAAGATGTGCGGGTGTTTGGTTGAATTTTCTTTGACCGGGCATCCTCCCACCCCACATCCCCACACCCTTTAACCCGTAGTGCCTGATTTGTTTGTGTTGGTAATGGACAGTTTGTGAGGATGGCGCAATAAAAAGCGGATGTCCTTATTTTTCTCCTTCGAGGTGTGCTTCTTCCCGTTTGCTTTATCCCATCAACCGACCGGGTGATGACCGGCGAGAAATCTATTGTGTGGCCATGTATGTGTTTTCGGAAGCTGGGATGAGGATGAGGAGGGGTGGTGGATTATGCAAACGATTTTTCAATCTTCAACCCACAACCCCCGATTGCTCCGCTGTTTGGTAGTGTGCAGAGGTTTTCCTTTTTTTGTTGTTCGGTTTGGTTTGTTTTGTGTTATGTTTGTGAGTGTGTTTGTGCAAGTTGTTTTTGATATGGCGCCCAAATGGACAACCCCCGGTCATACCGCCGTCGGGAGACGCGTTACGCAACCAACAGTGCGCCATGTGCAGCCGCATCAAATTTTATTCAACGATGCAAACTTTAAGGCGCCAGTCACTTTAGGCGGTGCCGCCGGGAAGAAGGGCCACCTTTCAGCCACCGTTGACCACCACCTTTGGCAAACCGAAACAGGCAATAATAGCCACACACCGGGAACGCACTGGGTAAAATGTTAAGGTTAAGGTCTTCGGCGCGTGGAGGAAAAACTCTGCAACAAACTGCAACCAGCCGCGACCAATACATCGCTTGCATAACCTTCAAACCGACCAACGTTTTGCGCCTGCATACGTAACACACGGCACAGTGTTTTACTCTCCTTTTTCCACCGTTTTCAAACGTTATGCGATTAGAACACACAACCCCTCGATACGCTGGCACCGGTGGGTTCGGTTTATCGCCTGTGCACAGGGACGAGACCTTCCTCGTTGCACAATCAGCACTGCCGGTGTACTGCTCTTTCGGAAAAATGCCTTGCAAATTGTTGCAAATTCAAAGGGTATTTTTAAATCTTGCCCAACTGACCTTCCCGTGTGGGTGGTTTGTTGTTGGGTGGGGAGGGGATGAGGGGGGACGATGAAGTTGAAAGTTTGCCAAGAATCCTTACAATCCTTACCCTTGCTTGGCGTAATCGTGTTCATCGGTGACATGGTTATTGCATGTACGATTGTGTACCCGATTGCGTAAAATGTAAGTGCAATCAAAAAATCCCGAATGCTCCATTACCACATGGAAAATACGTTCATATAATTTTATGTGTGTGTTTGTATGTGTATTAATAATGCTTAGCGTGTGCTTTCATCTCTGGCTCATAGCTAATTAATGAAATTTTCACTAAAAATCGAATGACCAATGCACATTCGAGACCGAAAGGTGAGCGTGGTGACAATTTTATGTAAATACCGATTAAATATAGCGTCGATGGGCCCAATGCCGCTCCCGATTATCAACCCTTCCTTCTGCTTCTATTCACACACACACACACACACACACACCATCAGCACGAAATGGCACAACGTGCGCGTGCAATGAAATTAGTATGGAATAATTTGAAATCGGACCCGTTTTCCATTAGTGTCAATTATTGTTTGCGTTCGGTTTGCCCCCCCCCCCCCCCTGGTTTCCCTACCATGTGCAAAACCTCTTCAGTCATCCACGGTACTCATACTCATACTCACACACACACACACACTTAGCATAGAAACTGTAAAAGCCCACCCTGTGGGTAATCTATTTTCACACACCATTTTCGCGCCCAATGGGGTTCTAGGTTTGGAAAATCCTAGTTTGCGTGTGTGTGTATGTATGTGTGCAGCACTGTCAATGTTATGCTGAATCATCATCACACAAAAAGTGGTCGTTCTAAAATATAACCACCTGAACCCCACTGAGGTTCCACTCCACAAAAGTTGCATGTCGGGTGGAAATGCAACCCGTCAACACCTGCAATGGTGATATTATTAGACTTCAAACAAAACGCATGTAATTCCTAGGACATTCGACGTTTTTTTGGGGAGGGGTGACCCCGTTACCCCATTCCCCACTTCCATCCCTTTGTGTGTTAAACACCCCCGCTCCAGCGTGACAACCTGTGCCGATGTAAATGCGAAGGCTTATCTAGTTGATAGCACACGTAGTTGTCATTTTTGCTGCTTACCGATCAACACGTTTCATACCCCCCACCGCTTGCTGCAGTTTATGCATTTTAACCCACCCCCTTTACGCCCCCCCCCCCCCCCCTCTTCGTGGGCTTCATCAACAGTGGAAACATTTTCGGGCCGGCAAATTTCGACACTGTTGGAAATAATAATTTTAATTATCCACTAATGCTTTTGTGAGCTGATCGCTTCATTGCATGAAATTAGCCACCCGGTGGTGGGTTGGATGCTGCGGAACACGCAGGGTATGTTTGCAGTGTAATGATTCTCTGCCAGGGATGCACTTTCCCTGCCATTCCCCTTCGTGGGGCATCGAGCTTTCCAGCGGATTCGGTGTGCGCTCGGTATTGATCTTTTCCCTTTCGAAAAAAGCAACAACAAACCCGCGTTGCTCGCGGTACATTTGCGCACGGCTAATGAGTGAGCAGCATGATAAAAGGGGTGGCAGCAAATGGCAATATGATTAGCTCTGGAGCAAACCCCCCAGAACGGGGTGTGTTTGCGGGGGATGGAGCGGTGATTAAAATCTATGAGCTGCTCATCGGGGGTTTGTTGCCGCACAGTGGAACACAGGCGATGCCATTAGCATTACTATTAGTACTGTTAATATTATCATTACTGATAGCTGGCACAACACAAACCCAAGTGTGTGGCAGTGTACGAACGATATTAATATTATTAAAAGGTGCCCCACTCACACCGAGCGCTGCCGCCGAGGGACCGGGGCATCGGGTGCGGAATTTTAATATCGTTTTCTATTTAATTGCAAACCCTACTCCACTGAAGCACACCGCCCGCAGCCCAACCACGGGGTGGATGATGATGATAGCCGCAACATCTGGGCACATGTAGATCGAAAGTCAATCCTTTTCGTTTGACAGAACTGGCCCCCGCCTTCGCCATTCTCCCTTTCGGCCTTTAACGCACCGTCAACTACTTTGAGGTTAGGTTCGTGTAATGATTGCCCTGGTCGTCGCTCACTTCACCGCGTTGATGGTACGGTGAAAAAGTTGAACAGTGGCAATTATGTTGCGCCATGATTTGTGCTACGAGACGCACGACTGCATACACGGGTACATACTGCTGTTCCCGGTCTTTTCCCTCCAGTACAACGCACGTGTCCGTATAGGAGCTGTTTATTACGCTTCGGTTTTTGCATCCCCCCACAAGAGCCCCTTTTTGCTCCACTTCTAACAGACCCTGGTCCTATACCTCCCACTGTAGTCACCGGTGGGTGTCCTAGTTCGGGTGACAGCGTCAGCCTCACACGGATCACCGATCCTGGAACCGGAGGACGACCGGAAACATAAAACTACCCCCTAACGGGAATCGGGACCAATGTATCGTCATCCTTCACGCAGCCGGTAGCAAATGGGAGCTACCGAGAGGGGAAGGGGGGTCTTTTTAAGGGGGGAGCAAAAAATAGCTGCCATCCGACCCATTCCACTCTTTCTCTCTGCATCACCTAGTCGCACCCCCCCCCCCCCCCCCCCTGTTATGGTGACAGTAATGGCACACACTGTGTTCCAGTCTGGTTGGTGGCCAGAAGGGGAGTCGCTGGTCCAGGCGCAGCGGTACTTCATTTGTATTAATTTTCCATTTAATGATATTTGATATGGTGTAATGGCGGCTGACAGTATTTTTTACTGCCGTTGTGCTAATTTTGTGAACCATAAAATTTACCATGCACAACAGCCTTGCAGGACGGGAGGCAAGAAAAACACGCACTTTTTTTGTTGTCCTTGCCGGTGGTGGTGGTACTGTGTGCTGTGCGCCCTAATGAGCATTAGGAGCTATTGGACGGGGGAGGATGGGGGCTGGGTCGGTTGGAAAAATAGATAGACCGTTGTTTAGGTGATAATGATGAGCAATTCGCCACCGGTTTTTGTATGCAATGTGTAACCGATTTTGATGGGATATTTAGTTAAACAACTGTCCCATCTGGTGGTTTTATATTGGTTCATGTGTACTGGGTTGGTCGCTCACATTTAATTATTAAAACATTATAAATGTGAAGTAATGTAACAATCGGTACTGCAATCATTATCTTAGAAAAACTCTTTTAATACGTTATGGAATGATCTGCATTTGTAAAAACATGTCTAATTCCTAGTAACAGCATCAGCTGTCAAAATTATTTGACAATCCTTGAATGTCACACATAATACCGCGCGATTCCGGTAGAGGGCGCCACACCCAGCCTCCATTGATCGGATTACGCATTTTCGGACAACTAAGCAATGCATTTAAACGTAATTACTTTGAGTAATTTGTTAAAGTTTCCCACTTTCCAAAGAATCCAACAATTTACTGCATAACTACGATAAATGTTGCCATTTTTTCCCTACTTCCTGCCATTGATACAAAGCAACCAATATCGCATACAAACACACCGGAATGGACATGTAATTTAAGAATGTCTTCCAAGTAGATGCTACATTTTGCGGTTCTCATGCCATCATCACTACAGCGCAAAGGAACCTCACCCATCCAAGGGCAACAATCTAGCTCTAGCAACTCGTTCGACTTCTTCTTCCCCAACGATTGCTCGGCTCCCGTCCGCAAAACCCAAATTAAACAATCCTCGGTAGATGCTGTATCGCCTATTTGCATACACATTTCTTCTTACATTATAATTATATTTTCGGACAGCTTCAAACCCTTCTGCCTGTGCTCCAGTCGGGGTGACTTTTCATTAAAGGGTTACTCGCCCCATCGCATGACGTTGACTCCTCCTTCTGGCAGGCACGATCACGTTCAAACCCCCGGCATGGTGGTGAAGAGTGTATGGTTTTGTTTAGATAAGGTTATTTTTCTACTGCTGCTGCAACAGCTTCCTTCCATCTTCATCAACTCTTCCACAGCCTGCTACCGGCACCCGGGGAGGTCAGATTCGTCAAGGGTAGCGCCTCGTCACTCAGACACCCTCCGAGGGAATGCGGGCCGGGCAGAAAATCTGATAACCAAGCCGGCAATCCCAAGAAGAAGCCAAATGGGATATGTGTATCTGTTTTGTTAGTTTAAAAGCGCACCAGGGCCCCCATCAGCACCAGAGTGCTCCCGAGTGTGTGCCCTCGGCGGCAAAAACCACTACCAGCGCCATTTAGTCGGAACCATCTTGCACATCAGGTTGGGTTTTATTTATGAGTTGCTTACATTACGGGATCCTTGACTGGACCATCAGCACTCCGTTCTCCGGGGGTCTCCTCCCAACACTCCATTTTCCTCCGTTTTTGCCTTCGGAACCGCTGCACCCAAAACGGAAGATGACCCGGCTAAAGAAGTCTTCACAGACGGTATCGGGTTAAAGGAGCGGCCGTTTGCATGAGGGCGGACGAGATCCCTATCCCTGGCCAAGATAAAGTATGAGAAATATGTTTCCATTTTACGAAAACGTGTGCGTTTTGTGGTGGTACCTTTCCACCGGCCGCCCGGGCACCGCAATTTCTCCACCGTGCGAAGTGAATGCCCATTTTTAAGAAGCCGCATCAGTGTCGGCAAGGAACGGACAGACCCGAGAGTTCTACGCAAGGAACTGTCCAGCCACACCACGTGGTAGGTGAAAGCAGAGGGGCGACGTGAAGAAGCATTGCGAGAGCATGGAATGAAAATATGGCTTACATTATTATTAGATTGAGAGGAAAAAGGATTAATTTTCCTTTTTACTTTTGGCTCTGACCTTTTTTGCTCTCCCGTTCCATCGTATCCCTTCCATTCCGCCCACAGTGTAACGAGCCGAGTTTTGACTACCAGCGTTTGCCGAAGACGAATAGACGTCCAAGACGCTACAGTTCACCTAGCACCAAAAAGGGTTCACTTGAAATGGAAAACTAAAGCCTAAGGACCGGGGTTCGGGTGTTTAGCTGTGAAGAATGTAAAACTTTCCTGCAGTTTCCCAGGTTTCCCCAGTTATGCAAACAAGACCCTTGAGATCAGTCAGTCATCAACAGTGCGCCACCGTGGCGCTGACCTCAGAACAACCCGGGGACTCGCTGTGGCTTCTGATCGATCCGTTTCGATTCCGTGCCGTCCGGTCGGGTGATTGGGCAAGATTTGTGTACTAACCGAACGCTAGTTGAGCGCAAATATAATACTGATGAGGGAACGGGCCGCCCGGAATTCGGGTGAGAAATAGGAGTGGTTTTTACGAGCAAAGGGACTTTGTGTGTGTTCTTTGTAAATTTAATATACATTAATCTATCCTCTATCCCGGACCGGTACCATATTTTTCTTTGAACTGTCCCAGTGGGTGGGGGGTCGCTTTCTTATCTGCCCAACCGGCCATTCTAACTTCCCCCCCCCCTCCCCCTCCCGGTTGCTAGGGATTGACCAGCGTTCGAAGGAAAGGCAATTTGACTAAACCAATATTACCTACATGATGAGTTATCCGGAGCTCGGGAAGATTATGGCATGGTATAATTCCCTAGGCGAGTGTTCCATTACCATGGATAACAGAAGCATCTTAAACAAGCTCCTGATTTGCTCCGGCACACGCTGTGGAACTGATAACTCAGTGGTTTATTATACCACTTGTTTGATATTTCCCAAGTTCTCTTGAATGCAGTGACACGTTGTGTTTTAAGTTTGTAGATTACTTTAAAACTAATCTCTTTTAAATATCTTTTTTTTTTACTTGTGCTTTTTGAATTTTCAAAGGAAATTTTCGTTCCACAATCATATCAGTAGCTCAAGGTTTTACTGCACGATCGGATTAAGGGTACACAGCAGTACAGAAATTGTACCAAAACGAGCATTTTCATCAAAGGCACATATTTTATTAAATGAAGATATATCGGCAAGAAAAGTCCCAAGTAAATCTCCGGGACCCGTACCCAAGTAAACCAAGTAAAGGGTCCGCCCGTAATGATTCGGACATTCTCAATTTCTTGCATCACAGTATTTGGCCGATATTTGGTCAAACGATTGCCCAGCAACCGCAGACCAATATGCAGAATCAACAACCCAAGAATGGATGGCTAACGGCACAAGAAAGGATACGGAGTGTATGTGTGCTTTTTTTCCTGGATGGATTTAGATACCTCCCCCAAAAGTATGACCAGTATGTCGGATGCCGTAGGGAAAGCGGGGCACGGGAGCGATGAACACAAGACGCAAGCAAGCGCTACTCATAAGAAAGATCAATGGTACCGCTGATGGTGTTTTTTTTTTTGGGCAAAGTTTAAAGAACGGACGCACTAGCGGGAACGGAAACGGATCCTGCTACCCCCGAAGTAGCGAATGACCATTCACTCATACCCAATAACGTACGCAACTACACAGACAAACGGACAAATAAAAATAAATAAGGGTTTTTCCGAAAATTTAACTGATCCGGTTTTCCCGCTTTTCTCCACAATTTATATGCGCAAACGTGGCCGTGCGGGACGCCATGCATGCGGTAAGGGTTGATTGAATGGTGAAAGGATTCCCCGTAACCGTTTCCACCAATTTCCACACCACCCACCTCCCGCCCGCGCACGGGTCGCTGGTGTGCGGTGTGTATGTATTTATGCGACTCTATTTGCTTTCACTTACTTTCACCCCGGCGCAAAACTCACCACCGCCGCTTCGTGTCCACACGAACAGAGAACCAAATCCTGTTTGGTCAGACTTTGATGAGTGATGCCGTTGCCAGCTGCAAGGAAAGCGGACAGGAAAGGGGGACCGCTCCGGGAAAGCTGTTGTGGTGTCTTTTTTGCACATCCAACCTACCAGAACCCCCTTTTCAGGGAACACCACCCCCCCCCCCCTCCTCATTGGAAAAACCAAAAACCCTAACCCACGGAGTGCCGGTCATCCAAGGAAAGAACTTCGACCAATTCTTGAAGCATGTGAACTCGTAAATATTTCAAAGTTTTCCCAGGCGAAATACCACACCCATCCCACTATCGGCCCTTCGGTGCTCTGCGCAACGGGAAAGGGTTTTGAGTTTAGGGTTTCGAACCGACCGGGGAAGGGGGGGACTGTGTCCGGTACAGCATGCGGTTTGGTGCGGTTGGTCACCACATGTGCCCGGAGGCAGCAAAACCCTTGCTCTCGGGCATCATCTTAAGAAAAACGCAACCCGAAGAAAACTAAGGCAGGGAAATCTCTTTAATTATGAACCATCGGTTAAACGGGCGGTAAACGTGTGTGTGTCTGTGTGTGTGTGTCTGTGTGTTTAGTTTTCCCGCCATGTGTCCAACCCGGTCGTCTATTCGTGTTCTTGTCTTTTCCTCAACAATCTATCAAGACGCCTCAAGCGTCCATTCGTACCCCCAACTACTATCCCCTCGTACCCGAATGGGCCCTGTGTGTGTGTGTGTGTGTTTGCGCATACAAAATCCGGTTTCTTTATCTTGCTGCTCAAATTAGTAATTTATAATTCAAACTTCAACTTCATCCGTTACGCTACCGTCCCGCATCTTAAACATTCCGGTCCTTCTTAAGCAACTTAACCAACGCCTGGACCATTGGCACAAACTAGCTGCTGGAACCCGAAAAACCATACCGCCTTTCGGTGGGATGGGTTTAGTGGTGTTCCCAGGGGAGAATTTCTATCGTTGGCAGTCCGGTCAATCTAAGACGATTTATCAGTACTACCTGCTAGATCATGCCATCGGCCAACGAAAAGGGGAACTTGACCAACATTGGACCAACCCCGGTGCTGGGCCGAGAACCGACATGATGGACCGGGTGGTTTTTCTGTTCTGTGAAAAACCAAATCACAACTGGCTCCTGATACACCCTTGCCATCCGCCGGTTCCGCAGAATCGTTCCATTATGCCAAGCTCGAGACAATTTTCTTCTAATTAATTATTCACCCAAAAGGAAAACTAAACCTTTTGCCCATCGGTGCGGGTCACTGAGAAATGGTCAGATTTGTGTGAGAAATATGATAAACTTACAACGGTCCTTGGCACACAACAACCGTGCCCCAACATCTTCCTCAAAAACCTCAAAACGGAAGTCCCTGGCCCCCGGTCCGCCAGCCGTACAACAATATCTCTCGCCCCCAATGCCGGACATTCAGTGGTCATCCACAGGAAAGGCACCATCTTTCATTTAATCTTCAAACATGCGTCCTCCTGGGACGCACACACCTTCCCGTGCCACCTTTGGCGCTTCATTAAGGGTTGGGCGCAACTTATGCTGTTCCTTTTTGGCAAATGTCAAAATCTTACCAATGCTCCCTGGGGGGGAAGGGTGGCCTCCAGATTCCGGTGGGTACATTTTACTACTTGCCTGAAACTTTCTTTCCAAAGGCACCCGATCTGTTAGTACCCCCCTGGGGGGGATGTTGGCGGGCAGGGTTATGGCAAGGTGATCCTTCCGTCTTTGGACAACTACAAGAAATTCTAAACCCCACGATGGTGCCTAAAATTGGAAGTTTTACCCAAACGGCCGGTAAACTATAACTAAAAATTTGGAAAACTTAAAACAAAGCCCAAATACTCGGCCCCTGGAGTGGACAGACACAAAGGATTCGAGCGCCCCGTTGTGCTGGAAAAACGTATCGAGGCAATATCCACCGGAAACGCCACCATTTGCGATAAGAAGCACCGATATATATCCGGTGGCTGGGTGCCCGGTTTGCACCGCAAAGCTAACGAACTCGCCGCATAAGAAAGTCTCGAACCCTTGACGCTTGTTTACCCTGCAAGCGGGCGGTGCTCGGATGTGCCCGACAGTTGACCAACTCTTGACCAATTCCGCTTCCGCCACGCACGTTGCACGCCTTTCAATATGCGCAATGGCAACCAGTGTTTAAATAGGGTTGCTTTTGTGTTTATTGACCAAACCGGCGGCCGGTGTCGTCGGCGGGCGAAAAAGAATGGCAGCGTGGCGGTGATGGCTGGAAGGAAAATAATTTCCAAGTTTACGCTAGCGATAGTGAGCCGAAATTTCTGTTTTGAATATTTGATGTATTCACCAACCCACTCACCCTGGTCCGGGGCCTGGAACCCCTGGCACAAGACGCCGTTGCCGATGGTTTAGTTTATGATCGAAATCTTTTTCCCTTATTGCTAAAGAGGGTTACATTTTCCAATCACGCCCGTACGCATAAGGCGTTATCCTGCCGGCGTGGTGTTGTTTAACAGAGTTGCAATACTTTTGATAAGATGTTTGAGCGTTGGAGTTGGAGCTGGAGAAGCTAGAAGGAAATTAGCTTTAGATTGAAGTCTAGCTCATTTTCTTTCGGATAATTAACTAATAACTCTCTCACTCTCTCGCTTTCTCTACCTCTTCCAACGAAGTCAAAGAATTATCAATACTTATTATTTTAAGCTCCTTACAGATTTTGTCTTATAATTGTATAAATTTCACGTCACAACGCTGCATATTTGTTCGTTTCGCAATATCCCTTTTTTTCTGGTGCTCTTGGGTGCTCAAGGTTTTTGGAGAATTTATGTTTTGGAAAAACTCACCGAAACGGGTGACTTACGATGGTCAAAGCAAATCGAATAAAATGTATCGAATAAATTTTACAGCAACATACATCGCTCCGCATGGATCCTCTCTCGTTTTTTTTTTGTTGGCTCTATGTACGTGTGCGTGTGTTTGTATGTGCGAATAAGGGTAAATGTTCTTTATTTCATTTTATTTATTTATTTTTTATATCGTGAAAAAGAAAAAAAAACAACCCCTCTCAGCACGCTTTTTTTTATTTCGTTCTTCGCTTTCCTCGCCAAACGGACACTTGGGATGGATTATGATGATCAGCGTCGCATGTAGCTGCCACCGAGGGGGTTGTGGCGCAATACCAATCGGATATGGGCGAAAGTGCAAAACGGGTTGCGAATAACAACTCGTCTGTTACGGCAGCAGCGTCCACCGGCACCGTAACAGCTCATAGGGGTGGTCACCCATCTCAGGATGAATATCTGTTCCTTGCTGCCCTTTTCGGTTTTTTTTTCTCTTGCTCATCCTTGTGCCAACCACACTACCATACGATACGGCCCCCATCCCTACAAAAAGAAAGCAATAAATCAATATGCGGACACGGGCGAACCCCGTGCGCTTGTGGAGCAGAAGTATACCAAACCCAAGAATGGAGTAAAGACGTGCCCGCACTGACGGGACACACCCGACCAAACAACAAGAAAAAATACGGAACTTCGCACACACACACACACCGTGTCGTGACCATGTGTGTATAGACGTGTAAGAAAGATTCAGATAGAAAGAGATAGTGGCGATTCACAATACAGCTAACACTCACACTATCCGGAAAAAGTACATCCTTGGGCAAATGGCAAAAAAATGCTGGCAAACACTCTGGACGTCGTCCTGGTAGGGTTAAGCAGGGAGCAAATGGGGGGGAGGGGGGTGGAAAATCGGGGTGCAAATGGTAGTACCGCGCGGGCCGCTTATGTGCTTATTATTCGTAAGCATTTACCGCTGCTTCTGCTCCTGCGCTTCCCCTTGTACGACCCTTTCCAATCCAGTGTCTAACGAGCTGCATAATGTTGGTACAATTGAATGCGCACAGGGAAAAATGAATCCTTTCGATCGTATCGATCCCGCACACACACACACCAGGAGAAGCAGAAGAAAATGAAAACACCTCCGTGTGTGTGTATGATGTACACCGGCCGAGAAGAACGGGTCCTTGCCAAATGCGCGGCCAGCAAGAGTACATTGTTTTCTCCAAATGTCCATACATTGTTTTGCTTTTTTGTTGCCCCCGTTGCTCAACTCAACACGGCTTCGTTCGTTAGTACGAGCGGTACGGTACCGTTTTTTTTTGCTGCTCCGAATCTAACACGGAGCAATCGCTCAGAAGACCTGCCCCATTCGAGGCCTCCCCGCCCCAACGTTTCTTCGTCGTGAGGGTGTATGTATACGCACCTCGTAACACATCGCACTTATCGCAAGTGAGCGCTGGGTGCGTACCGATGGTAAACAGGCATCGGCAACCCGACAACAAACGGGCAGCGTCCGACTGTCTGAAATAACAAGGAACCACCAACCAACAGCCAACGGCGAGAAGCTGGCGCAATGGGGGGCGCAAGGGTCGGAATTGGCAGGACGCGAGTGTATGAAACACACCACCATCAAGGTACTGACAGCTCGTTTCGGTCCGGTCCCGGGGTTAGGTTGGTGTGGCGCCGTCCATTGTTAAGGCGCATTGTTTTCTCACCATCATCAGTATGACCGCTCGGGTTTGGCCGCCTTCTTCTGGTTTCTTCTTTTCCTCTTTTGTGTGGAGAGGATATATCTTCTTCACACATAGTTTTCCACCGTACACCCATCGAACTTCTTCATGGAGTTGGAGTGCTTCAGCTTTTTGTGAGGTGGTAAGAAGAGGTGTTTTTGCTTGGTTGAGCATTGCTGCTGTCTAAAATATCAACTTCTGTAAGTGAAATTTTTAATAACGAACGGGTCGGTTTTTATTTTCATCTCAAACAAACAGTCCAACCTGTCCAACGGCGATAAAATGGGCCTCTTTCTGCGTCAAAAGTTCCTTACCAGCTTTCCAGGTTCGAGATGAGTCCGTTGTGATAGTCCCTTACCCTTCAATCCCTAAATATGGCTCGTAGCGGTACATAAAGTACCATCGAGGAAAGGAGGCAAGAAAGTGTTCTTCCAAACGACTTTCTTTGCGCACTTACACCCGGTGTGTGTTTTGTACATAAAGCCCCCTCCCCAAGGCAACACGGGTATGGATGGATTTGACCGTTCAGCAATTGCTGAACATCGCAATTCCCCAAATCTTCCTTCCAAAACATTACATGTGCTCACACACGCACACACAGAAGGACCCATTTCCACCCCCGGGGAGAGTACGGTGAAAGTGATAAAGCAAACCGAACGGAACACGTCCAGCACACGGCGTGTAATTTCGCTTCCAAAGCGTGATACATGAAGCGAAAAAAAGGGAACTGCAGCTGTTGACCGAGAACAAATGCTGCTGCCGGGAGCATCGTAAGCAGACACCCCGGGCCAAGTCAACCATTATCGAAAGATGGTAAAATATCCCTTTTTCTGGCGTGAAAAACTTGGGAAACTCTTCGGAAAAGGCAATCATTACATGCTCAAAAATTCCTCTCTTATTTTGCCGAATTTTATTTCCCAACAATCAGAAACAAATAAAACATACGACTTGGCCGCTGATGTTCCACTCCATAATCGAACAGCACGCAGGGTGCCCCTGACCGGTCTCTCCCGGTTGTGGGGTTCACACGGAATAATAATAATGTATGTCAGTGCCCACCGACTAATAAAAAAAAACACCCAAAAACCGGTCGACATATTGGGCAGAGTGCTAATGTCTGTCTGTCGAATCCTTTGGGATGTCAGTGTGCGGCCCGTTTCCCAAACCCCGGCCTTTTGTTGGCAGCCGGCCAACACACACCGATGCGATTTGCGGAAAAATCAACGCAATGACGATTGATGTCGTACTTCTTTTTGTCCCTGGCCGATGATGTCCCTGGCCTGGGCGAAAGGATGGATACAGGCCCACCTTGGTTGCCGTGTACCGCACCAGTTGTGTTATGCGTTTGTCTTTGTGTGAAGGTACAACAATCAAAACCCGTCCATGGGTGGTGTAATACTACCACCCCCCAAAAAAAACGAAGGAACCTGTGTGTGCGAACACCGTCAGGCCATTTCCCAATGGAGCTCCGGTTGTGGAGACAGTTTTGCAGGCCCCCGAAAGTCCGGGCTGGGGAAGAAATCCTTCACCCAAACTCTCATGCGCTCATGGCTTCAATTGTGGGGCGGGAAATCACACCACCGGCAAAACCAAATGTCCGTTTGTACACATGTGCCTGTGTTTGTGGAGGGTGTGTGTGTACGTAAGCTCACGTGAAGGCGAACGTGCAAAAAAGGAATCTGGACGCTCGTGGCTCGAGGAAACTCTTTTGCCACCTTCACCAAAACCGGACGTCACGCAGAGAAGGATGAAGGATGGAAAAGGGAATGAAGGTGTCAAAGGGGAAGAAGAAGAAAGAGAGAGGAGGGACGGGAAAAGACAATGGCAACTGAAGACGCAAGACACAAACCATTGAAGGCCGTTTGCAATGCTTCCGAGAATGGCTCGGTACAGTGGCTTATACACTGGCCACTGGTAAGATGGATAATGTAAACTTCCTTCGCTCCACATCCTGAATCGTACCTTCGACCGTTTTGGAGGTCCTTTTTTTGCTGCATGTGTGTAAGCTTTATTGTCTTTCTGGCCAGTTTCCCTCCCCCCTTCCGACCGGCCCCCTTCCCGCCCGGTAACTCTTCGCTTCGTTAAGCATTACGCCATTGTCCATTGTCTTTCTCCGACGCCACCTTGCACTCGTGCATGCAGCTATCCCTTTTCTTTCACGCAACGCAAAAAAAAATGTAAACGGGGAAAGTAAAAGAAAGTGTACCAGGGTTGTATGTAGCGTACTCACCCGCATCATACTTTGGGAGGGGGTTGGGTGGGAGGTTTTGGGATCTTTGTTGCCGAGGATAGGAACGGGCTCTGCTGCGAAAGTAAATCGGTAAACTGCGTATATGCGAATAGTCCATCTAACCATCCATCCGTTTCCGTCCGATTTCCACACATGTGGCACCTCCCCCCCCCCACCCCCTTCTCCAACCCTTGGACAGGGGGAGGAACCAAGAAGCTCCTGCCATCTCTCCCCCCCCCCCCCCCTTTCTCACATGCCCGTGCACTCGTGTGTGATGTGTGGGCACAGTTGTGTTGTGTGGAGTTGCGGAGTGGACCTTTATATCATCCTTCTTCTTATCATCGGACATGAGCACAATTACTTTCAGTCGTTTCTTGCCATTATCCTTAAACTTTCGATCCCTTTTTCGCTACGTGTGGCAGCGCCTGCTGGCCCCCCCAGGTCCGCCCACCCTTCCCAACACCCTTCGCTCGTCCTTTGCTCGTCCTTCGTCATCGGCATACACATACACGCATACACGGGGCCGGTGGTGGTGGTTCGCGACCAAGCAATGGAACGGTTTTTGGGATGATAGTACTGGCAACATCTTTCTCACAGCTGAGACGGAGATAGATGGCCGGTTTCGGTCCGTGCCTGTGTCGATGTGTGTTTGGGGTGGAGGGATCTTGTGAGGCGGGTGATGTTTGTTAGGGGGTGTTAAGACGAACGTATCCTCGGGTTGATTGGATTGGACCGGGGCCACGTCTTAAGGTGTGCGGCAGGGTGCGCAACGCGGCAGGACGGTTGACCAGCAGGCGGGTGTAATTTCGATTTTTCACTTGCTTTCTTCTCCGATCTTCCAGTTCCTCCTCAGCTAAGGATGCCTTTCTTTCCCACATGCTACTGCCCCTTCCTTCGCCATCCCCATCTATGACCCGGCCCTGTTAAGGTTGGGTTTTGATGGTAGCATGTGGTGCAACCTTACCCACACAGCGCACAGAGCAATCCTCAACTGTCCGGTCCGAGAGGATTACGTCTGCTTGTCTGCCTGCCCCCTCTCGCCCTCCATCCCATACCGGGATCCGAAAAAAGGGATATTACGCAATGGGAAACGGCAAGGACTTACATGCGAATAGATGGATAGATATGGCTAGATAGTATATATCGGCGTTTTGTATGTATATGGGGCAAGTTCGATACTGCAAAATCTTGCCCCCGTTTTTCTCGATTTTCTGGGGTTGGTAAATCGAAGTGGAGAGTCACCAAGGCAGGAGTGAGACAGAGCGAATAAAATGGGGAACTTGTCGAAGAGGAGACACTCGTGGCTCGTCCTCTCCACAGTCTAAGACAAACTTAAAATTGATCATGATATCACGTGGAGGAGACCCACCAGCAACCGGAAATGAAGGGATGACCAGGCCAACCCCCCCCTCCCCACCCCCCTCCCGGACGTTGGTCAGGACGAGAATCCATTTTACACAACATACGCATACAACCCTCAGTAAGAAAAAAATCGAAGTAGGTGTATGTGGACTTTCATGTCAATTGTTCCCTCTTGGGGACGGGGAATAAAAAAAAAAACAGAGACACAGAGACTTGGCAAAAAACGTCACCAACTCTAACTGACCGCCCGATATTACGATTTATGGATAGTCTTTTCTCCTTATGGCTGCATCCCCTCCCACCCAGCCGGAGTGTCCCCCCCGCATTATGCTCTTCAATATTGCGGTAAACATCAATGTGGTTCAGGAAGCGGTGGAACTTTGTTCCATTTGCGATTTTCGTATTCATTTGAGCGGGGTTTGTTATATGATTTTTCTTTATTAGTTTTTTGTTTTGTTTTGTCTTTTCGCCGCTTCTTCGGTTGACAGTTGGGCATCGAAATCGGACTCGCAGAGCAGAAATACCACCTTGGGTTGAATGTCATTTGCGAGATGTGTACTTTACGTGTGTTGGTGAAGGTGTTGGTGTCGAACCGTAACCCAGTAGCCATCGATTCGATTGAGCCATTTTGTGGTGTTTATTCCCATGTGTCAGATTTTTGACTCATGACAGTATTACATTCGGCGAACGTTGTCTTTCACAGGCAACGGGGTTCAATATTGTCTGAAGATGAGTTTTTCACTTTTTAATTGCAAATCTCTTTCTCTGTTCCAACTAACACACCTCCCCGAAGCACACTACGGTGACTTGGTGCTGGTGTCAATTATTCTCCTGTGAGATGGGTGGGCCCCGGGGGGGGCATGATGTCAGGAGATAGTAAACTTCGATTGATATTTTCATTATTAAAAGCCGATGACTTCAGCACGTTTCGTTACTGAGCGGGGGGCCAAAACACACACCTTTTGGCGAAGGGAGGATGCCGTTGGATAACAAGCCTTGGGAGCAAACGGCGTCGCTGAAGACATTCATCACCTTGTTACCAACTCCAAACTTGTGTACAGCAGCACGATGTACAAAATTTTACTTTACCATCCCGAATTTCGTTACACACGAAGTGGAACATGTAACATCTTTTTGTAGCAACCATCCCGACGTTGTCCTACACTCCTGGGACTTCAGGGAGCGAGGAGGGCAGGGTGTTATTTGATCGGAAAGGTTCGTATCGCTTTTCGAAAACTAGTATCTCCCTGCAAAGACCACACCGGGTGTGGCCCACCCACCCCCCCTGGCCGTAATGAAACTTTATCGGGCAAAATATTGTCGACGGCGGACCGCGGATGAGTTATTCATGCCTGTGTAAACAGTCGCTTCTACACACATGCAGGCCGCCACGCGCGATAGTAGTGTATCGCAATTCCCAGTGCGGATTATGTATGGGTAATTTTACGCATCATGCCCGTGCCAGCGCGACGCACCAGCGTTGCGGCTGAGATTGTGGGAAATTACCGCGAAACGAACTGTTTGCGAGGTGACTGTTTGGGAGATGAGCTAATAAAATTTAATTATCTTGCCCCAAACGCTAGGTAGCAGCACGGTGAAGGGTGCTTTATCACTGCACTATTCGTTGTTCTGATGCCCGAAATCGATTGCTCCCTTATATCCACCGAATATCTCCAACGCTCTTCAAAAAGATCATCCAACAGCCTTGCTCACGGCTATTTACATTTAAAAAGAATCTCCCAACCACTGTAATGAGTCATGCGGGCAATCTAAGAAGGAAATTGGGTCACTCGAAGCCTTTTTAAAAAACTACTTCAATAGCATATCGTGAAAAATAGACAACTAACATTTGCTACTGGACAAAAAAAAGTCCCCCGAAAAACTACCCTCCAGTCATGAAAATGTGCTCTTCCTCGCTTCTCCCCCCCCACAACTTTCCATCGCTCTCATCGGTCAAAATTGGCCAAAATAAATGACGAAAAAACCCACCGGTCATTCGGGTGCTGCAGTGTGCAAAATGAACCGACCCATCAATCATCGGTTTTACAACAATGGCACAATGTAGCGTCCGGAGGGTAGGTTTCGTTGAAGGCAAATTCCGATTTCGGGCATTTCCAGCGGAAAGGCGAGAGCGGATAAAAATCATCAAATGCCTGCCTGGCTGGCTGTCCCACCCGACGAAATCATACAGGGACAAACCAGGCGTACTTTACAGCTGGTTTGAAAGTCCTGCTGGTCATTCCTGTTTACGGGGCACCCCGCACCTAAATCGATTGATGGACTTGAATTATAAAATATTGGTGGTTCGCTAAGGAGGGTTTGGAGGGTTTTCGTTCCATCATGCTCAATTGTCAGGACGAACCGATATTGCTTCTTCGAAATTGTAAGTAGCTTTTCGTTCTGGAGGGTTGGTTCTTCGTATTACATTATTCTTTAAATGTGCAAATGAGACACATTTCCTTATGGGCAACTTATGAAACAAAATTTACAAACGCTTGCACATTCAATATATTTTATTACTCTCCAATGAGTATTATGTGTAGGCAACAGGATAAAGGACGGCACAACTATTATGGTTGCGCAATATGAATATGTATATTTTCCACAGAATATAGTTGCCCTGCCTGCCTGCCTGCCCCCAAAAAACCAGCTCCACTAAAGATTACCACCAAGCAGACAGGAAAAACACTATTCTTCCCTTCCTGGAACTGGTGTTGCTTTTCTTTTTTTTATTTGCCATGATGCTAGTCCTTGAAAGAAAACGGATTTATCTTGCAAAAATGAAAAAAAAACTCTCTCTCTCTCCTTCTCTCTCTCTCTCTGCCATTCTTCAATAATATCGCCCAAAATTTTGCAGAAAGGGCAAACCCTTGTTGAAGGGTTGGGGAAGGAAATCCTTCTTTCCCAGTTGTCATCCTGCAGCAAAGATGACCGTACGAAAAAGTACCATTTTGTACCCCCCTCCCACCCCCCCAAAAAAAGGAAGCTGGACAACAATTGTACAATGGCTAAAAAGACGACACATAGACGACAACAAAACAGCACCACACACACACACACACACACACAAACACAGCAACAAAATAAAAACCAACCCCCAACACACACACACCGGACGAACGATAAGTGAATGTTTGTTATGCAGAAGGACCTATCGCGTCACTTGGGACGTTGTTGTTTGCTTTTTTTCTTCCTTCCTTTCCATTCTTGCATACATTTGCTAAACCCTAAAAAAAGCGGAGGGAATTCATGTCGCAAAATCGTTTGCCTGTCTATGAGAGCGTGGAAAGCGATTCCTTCTAAGGGCGCCCAAGAAAAGAGAGTGCGATTGGGATGGAGGTCAGCTCACTAGATAGAATGCATGAAATATGGGCACACATTGATATCGATACGGCCCGCACTCTGTGTGTAATGGCGGTAAGTGTCGTTTCCATAACGGTTGGGACGCCGGAGCCGGCGTATGGAACGCATTGTATTATGGAAAACTGGCCATATAAATTCATTTGTTGCTCATGGAGTACGTGTATGTAAATTGTAGTGACAGTTAACAGCACCGTACACCATTTTTATGGTGAACAACTTCACCGCAGCTCCATTGAAATCCCCGAACGATGGTTTGCTTAAGTATTTAAAATTCCGAAACAATTCCTCCCATACATCATACCGGATGGAAAAAAAAACTATCTAGCATTGTTACAGAAGCGAAAGGACACTCGAAGATTTCGGTCGTCCATGAAGATTACTACAACACCAACGAAAAAAACAAGATCACACTCAAACAAACATTGTCGCTCATTGGAACTGAATCCTAGCCACCATCCGGCATGCGACTTTTCACATTATGCGAAGCAAATTGCTCCTTCATTGCTGGTTCGAAAGTGGGTTTTTTTTTATATAAATTCGTTTCGCAATTCAACTGGAAGATATTAATGGGGACACGAGTACCAGGAGCGATGTGTTCGAACATCCATTCGAACGAGCAACGCTCGTAATAGCACTTGAGCTGGGTTTGTGCAGCTCACTTTGAACTGACCCCACCCGCAGTGCGCTGTTCCGGCGTCCCCACCGCTGTCCGGCTGGGTTTCGAAAGTCATCAAAAAGCAACCACCATTTCACTCTCCCCACTTCACCACACAACCCCCATCATCCACCAACCAACCAACCAACCAGATAATAGTGTGCGAGTGCGAGTGGGAAATTATTACAAATTTTTATTATTTTATTTATTGCGAAACTTTTCCTTTACGCTGCTCGCTGCGTTTTGCTTGGCGCGCACCGTGGCGGATTCCGTTTGATTGTAAGGGGAAAAATTTCTCCGAATTCACTGCGAATGTTTGCCGGAAGTGGACGCCACCCACTGCAAATCCTCCTCCCTTGCCGCCAGGGCTGTAACAATTGAAAATGTTTGTTGCATGAGGTGGTTGTGCTTGTCAACCGCTTTGCTTCCCCCCGCGGCTGTATGGGTATCCCTTTTACCGAGTACGCTGGGCTTTCTCCCACCTCAGCTGCACTGTTTGCACGGACACTACCACCCAAAACCAACGTAACAATCGTACCAAAGTGTCGTTACAATGGTCCGGTTTAGTGTTAGCGTTTTACTTTCTTTTTGTTTTCCCTTTTCCCAACCAGCATGTGGCTCGTGGCTGGTGTAATTTATTTCCAGTACGATTTCCCTCAAACACACACACAGCATGATATTTCACACTGACTGACACTCGGTCCTTCTCGGAAAATAGCATGCCAAAGTCACCGCATCCGCTGCTACTGCTTACAGCCGGCACGGTAAATGGCACCAGGTGGTAAAAAGCGGTACAATGGTGGCAGTTACTGGCTTTGAAGGTTAAAATTAGAATAAAACTATGTACCTCTTCCTCCCTTTTTTTGTCGTAGGCTCGCCGCCCCATTAAACACCCCTCAACTCACCGAAATTGTCTCACCAGGGCCCATTCCTTTCGGCTTTTCGACGCTTTCCGACGATTGTTACGACATTTAGCACACACACACACACACACCAATGCGACCGTGTCCCACCCCGTACCGTAAAACACTCCCCGGTGTAAGAGAACCATTATCAGGCTCTAATTCGCATCGGTTGCTGTTACTGCTACTATTGTTTTTATTCGCATTAAAAAGCAATCCAAGCCCAGCAAGGGAAGGTTGAGCAGTCAGAAGTCAACCTGCGGGGGGGAGGATGCGGTAGGGTAAAAGTTTTTTAAACAGAGCGACGGAAGGACGGTATCCTCCGAGAATGTCACCGCTGGCCGAACGATCATCGTCCGGTGGAAAGGGAAGATCTAAACCGCTCTCGCCACGGTGCCCGATGGAGGCGCCCAGTTGTTTTGCGGAGGGCGAAAAAAGGTGGAAAAATAGAAATCCTCCACCACCATTGCCCAGTGCTGCTGTGTTTTCTAACCTCCGAATTAAATGTGAACCAAGATGGGAGCACTAGAACGGGCATGGGATGGGGAAACAAAAAACGGGCAGCAGGACCTAAAGCGACCAAACGGTCTCGGGGAATGCCGAAGTTGGAAGACATTAAAATCCGGTTTAAATGTTTTATTACGCCCAATAATGAGCAAAAGTCTGAGCACCGCACAAAAGCAGCCCTTCCGTGCATCCCTTGCTTTGTATTTACCATTGAGGAAAAGAAAGAGAGAGAAACAGAGCGAGAGAATGAGAGCGAAAGCAACAACGGAACGGCCACATTCCTGGTCGTTTAGCACGATTCGCAGAAACAAATGTACGGAACGGCGACGCCATCATGAGTTATGAAACACAACAAACACCACGCCACGTCGTGCCCTTCGCGCGAGTGCCCTGTAACTCATCATTGCTCATTTCGGCCCCGTTCTCAGCAAACGGTCTGGATGGCGTGTCATCGTCACCGCCACCGTGTTTTTTTTTCTCCCGATCCCCTCCGTTGGGATACCGTTTGAAGCGCTTTTCCGAGAAATTGTACCAAGCCGCACCGAATGCGTAAACCTTGGCCAGTTTCGATCGGTGACTCGGGAATTCGATAGTGTAGCAAGAGAAGCGGTCGAAGCAAAAGAATCATTTTATCGCTAAGTATAATATTCGGTACGATCGATTGCAAAAGGTGAAAGGGAAAAACAATGGGGCAGATTCAAATGCCCACTTTTTTTGCAAAATCGGTTGGTGAGTGCGCCATTATGCAATTCCTTGGCGTGGCGTGTTTTTTTTTTTGTGCGAAACTCACCTCGTAACTCATCCTTCCACTCGCCCAAAAACCGAATGCATACACTTTGGAGGTCCCTCCACCAATTGCAATGGAAGACTTGAATGCTGCTTGTGGCCAATTTCAGGCGGTATGATTTCGTGCCGTTCCCATTGCCGTCCAGCCCGCCACAACAACAGCGCCTCCTGCCGTCGCATTTAATGGTGAATAATATGTTTGCGATGCTAATAATAGCAGCCGGCGTACCAGGGTTATCTTTCGCCATTATAACCCGTTGTGCAATTGCAGAATCTAAATTCAGCCCACCCCATAACCCGGAACGTTGTGTCCGTTCGTGCCGCTTTTCCCATCCCCAGTTCGTGGGCCGCCTTTCGTGAAGGTCAAAAACATTAACGATAAAGTTGCGCACAGGTCTCCAAGCATACCTGCCGGACTTACCCGGCAAGTGTGCGAATGTGAAATCCGTCGGTGCAAAATGTGCAAGGAGCCGAGCAGTCTAATCGCTTCAAAATTGCCCACTTGCACCGTGCGCCGCATCGTGATTCGCTAAACACGCCCGTTCCGGGTCTATCCTCTCTCACTCTCTCGCTGTCTTTGAGGGGTCCGACCCGAGGGTTCCGTTCGAATGCATCGTTTGACGGTGCAGAAACGGCATTGCAGATGATTGGGTAATATACGCGCCCGACCCGGCGATGGATGCGCGTCCAGCACCGTACGGTTCGCAGCACCACGAATCTAGGCATCTGCCGATGGTTTACTGACTGCCACTGCAACTGATTTCCAAACGGCCGGTTCTTGTTGTGGCTAATAAAGCGTTGGGCCGGGCCGTAAAATGGATATCTTGACTTGGGTGCATATAAATCCATACATTTCATGCTCGTGAAGGTGCACCATATCATAGATCATGAGGCGCGAAATTTTCGGCATGCACCAGAAGCAGCGAGATCGGTTCATAAATCAGTCGACAAAATTACGACCTTTACGGCCGTCGTTTGGTCAAGGCTCGGTTGGTTGGTTGGTTTGGTTTTCGGGATATGCTTGTCATACGTGTGTGGTACACGAATCTGTTTAGTATCGATTTTTCGGTTGCATCATGCAGTTAATATGGGACTTTCCCCGGAGCAAACTGCAAACACGACCGTTAAAAATATTAAAGAAAATTCCCTCTAGAGAGAGAGAGAGTGTTGAGACACTTAAATGTCTATACAACATTTAAAACATTTAAGCTTGTGCTGCTTCTTGGGAATTTCTTGCGACACTTTCCCTTCATTCAAATAGTGAAACTTCCCACTTAAAAGCATTACCGCCGTTTGTTTTAGCGCATTGGAGCTCGCTAAAATGAGTGAGACACCAGGCGTCTCCATCGTACACGATCTCGAACTTCTTCTACCCCGCCTCCCAACCATACATCGCGCCCAGTATTTCGGATTCCTTTCTAATTAATGAAATGCTTCCATTAACTGCCATTAAAAGTCGGGCAGGAAAAAGCAGGACATCGGTGGCCGTGCTAAGTACAGGTGCCGCGGCGAGGGATTGGGAGCGAAACCAAAGGGTAACAAACGGGGTTTTATCCCAACCATTAACCCAATGTGCCGCTTTGTTACGCACATTAAAACTTAACCTCGCCCGTCGCTCGACACCACTTTCCGCCGAATGCGCACTTTCCCTACCCCAGTGGATAAGGGACGAAGGTGAGGTAAGGGGTGCGTAGTGAGATACCTCCAGCCGTGGCATTGTTTTATTACCCTTTCGCGGCACAGGGTGTGTCCGAGGGAAATCCCGCTGCAAAAACCGAACCACCGGAAAAGCGTAATAACTCAAATTCGAAAGAGGTTCCTCTCCTTTTTTTTGCCCCTTTCTCCTCAACGCAAGATTTACATAAAACTACTATGGCGTGGCGGGCCCAGTGGATGGGTGTGCAACCGGAAATAAACTAAACAGTTACGCGACAGTTGGTAAAAGCGTAAATCGACAGCGCAAATATTGACGAGCCGCGTGTCGTCTCCTTCCGGTAGCCACCCCCTTCGTCCCCCATCTGCGTGGGGAGTTTTTCCGGTGTTTTTCCATTCATTTTTCCAGCATTTTAACCCAGGAACTGGGTAAGCGAACTCGAACTCGCTTTTGTTTGTTGAATATTATTTTGTGTCCTTCAGAAAGTGTACTACCCGACCCGGTATAAATAAAGGCACATTTGTTACACTTGTTTGGTTGATTAATTTCCTCGCTGCTACCACCCGAATGTACCTGGCCCGATACCTGGTACCTGGTTGAGTTTTTCAGCTTTTTTTCCTACCCCATTACAAATCATAAACCTTCGCGCGAGCTCGCAGGTAGCCTCCGTCCACGACACAATCGATTCATCCGGAGATATTATTTTGAATTTCATGATTTATTGCACGCAAAAGGCCATTGCCTAACGGTTATTACCGTCCTGTGGCCCGGGACTGGACGAAGCACGGGAGATTTTTCGGCAAATCGTCGATTATGTGTATTGAAACGATTGGTGCTCGCGTAACGCGCGATGATGGTTTGGGGCTCCTCCCAAAGCACACCGCCAACGCGGCACACAAACGATCAAAGGCTCCTGCCACCGGGAGCAACTTTGGAGGTTCTGGAGGATACGGTAGGATTGGTGTAAAGAATGGAGGTTGCCTCTGACTCGCGTAATGCTGCTGTTATTAACGAGAGTTTCACCTCCAAAACGGTCTCCACTGGCTCCACCACGCTTAACTTTCCTTCACTGACAAGGAAAAACAAACGCCATTAACCCGTTTGTTCTTGGCTCAACAACAACAGCAACAAAAAAAACCCGGAACCCCCTCGGTTCTATTGCTACTTAGCCAATCCGTTATCTTGTGCCCCCTCCAACCCACCCCGTGGTACCTCAACCCCATCGGCGTAACCCTCACCACACCTCACTTAGCTTCGGTTTGCTTCAGTGGGTTGGAAATATTACGCTCGTTCGAATTTCGAACACTCCAGCGGAAGCGCGGTGGTACGCGCTTTTCCAACGAATTTCCCCGCCGTACTCTCGCTGGTAGGATGTAATAGGCTGAATGTTCTTTATGTGTGTGTGAGTGAGTGTACCGTGTCTAGTTTTGTACTAAATGGTCCTGGTCTGGTGTTCACTTTTAGACAATTTCACAGAACACCCCCGCTTCCAACCCACTCCCGGGTTTCTTCACAAAAGCGGAAACTAAGACGATATTATTTCATGCCGGTAATTACTCTGCCAGGTCTGGTGCGCTTGTTCCCTGCTTGTTCCCAGCGCAAAGAATCACCCTGAATCACTCCCACCGTTTGAGGAACTGGAACATTAAACTGTTCAACCTCCTTCAAGTACACGCCGCACGGCCGTGTACTGATGGCCGTGCCCGATCGAAACGAGTTCCAGTGTGTCCGGACCCACAAAGGACACAAAAACACCCGTCGCACAAAAAAAAACCGTCGCCCGCGTACGTTGACATCGGATGGGCTGGTTTGGTCGGTTGCTTTTCGGTCGGTGGAAAATTAATGGTAAAAGTTGCCCATTTTGTCCTCCCCCCCCCCCCCCCCACCAAAGAACAATAAAAAAAAACCTTCCAATTTTAGAATTAAATTTACCACCCACTAGTCCACCCTCGATCGCTCCCGCTTGGCCGTCCGTGTAGCGTCTTCTGCTCGTACGATAACTCATCCACTTTTCCTCAAAAACTTTCTTCACTGCTCGGTGGACAAATGCGCGAAACATGTCTTCTGCACAAAATAGACACACTTAGCAAAATGGTGGATGTTACCCCCAGGAATACACTCACCCCCTCCCCTCATCAGAAAGGGGAAGATTGCTTCCGGTTTGCTTGACCGAAACGAAATTCACATTTTTAACTCCAGCCAAACGGTGACTTTATTTATACTTACGCATCTTTTCCTTTCATCTGAGGGCGGTTGTGTTTTTTTTTTGTTGTCCTCGTCTCTTACTTAACTGGTTAACCTTTCCAGCGTAGTAGTGTCGAGACGTGGCAGGCCACTTTCAATCGACCAAAATGGCTTCCTCTCTTTCTCTCACTCACACATTTTCCCAAATGCATCCACGACGATAGGTAGCCGACAGCGAGAACTTAAATCAATTGCCGAGGAAATTCCTTTTAATTTCTAACTCAATAAACCAGCAACTGATTGTGCTTTAAAGGCTTTCCAATGCTGCTGCTGCTGCTGCCATCCTTATCGTCGATGTCTGTCTGTCCGCTTAATGGAGGACACACACACCAAGGCACCATTAGCTCTTACCGTCATGAAGAACGGAAGCGGCCGGGTTAAATGTCAAATTGTAAAGGTAGTGGCTATTTGAAAACCCACTGGAAAACCACCGGTGTTACTATTTCCTTAAGAGAACGATATTGAGTATTTGTTACTGAAAAGCGTAAAAATCATCTATTTGAACCGTTAATGCTTTCCCCAACTAAAGAGACCCCAAACAAACGCGGTACAGCAACAAAAGCATTATCGCTTCAAGCCAAAACCAACAATCAATCCGAAAATAAACAAACTCGTAGCATGCAAATGATTGAAAATGTTAATCACGACACGGCGCGTGCAATTTACCTTCCTCGCCCCCCAACTTTCGACAGAAGGCGAAATGGTGGGCGAAAGAAAAAACACAATCAAACACACTCATTAAAGCCCCTTACGGTGGAATGCGGGAAACGTGTACACTCCCTCCCAGGAGCTGTGTTCCTCCAATAATAAAATCGAACAGATCCACCCACCCGGTCCCGAACGTGTAAGAGGAACACGCCGCCGGAACGTTAGGGCCACACGCTATGGTCGTTTAATTCGCAAAAGGTCCCACAGAAACCATTTACCAATGGGCGGAAAGGAGAGGCAGGGCAAAGCCGGCGGGTAGTTACTGGGTTTTAGGAAAAAAAACCAGGCTCACCAGGTAAATGGCAACAACAAAACCACCCCCCCCTTTACCATAAAACAGTTACCAACCGAACAACAGGCCACCCGAAATGCGTTTACGAAATCAATTTCAACTTTGACGGCGTGTCCTTTAGGTTTTGCCCCATCGGGAGTGTTGTTTTTTTTTTGTTTCACTTGCGTATGTATTTGTGCGTGTGGCACAAATGCTTTAAACGAACGGAAACTACCCCCTTCTAACCCCCCCCCCCCTCCCAACCCTTCCCAACATTCGTCCTGTCTGGCTGGAACCCCCGACGATTTCGACGACTAATAATCGGTGACCCAAACGGTGAACGAAGGTGGTTGGGCAAAGGGTTTTAGTTTGGTTAATTATTTTTATTATTACGCCTTCGGGTTGACTTACCACGACGTTCTACCAAATTTTTGGTTTGGCGTAAGTTTTCCACCAACACACACACGCACGAGGTCTCGGTCCGAGAAATCGAAACTTCTACCGAAACCATTTGATTTGAAGGCTGAGATTTTTGTTTGGCGTGATTTTTCGGGTGGCGGAGGGTGGACAAAAAGGGCAAGTTCCGGGTTTTTCGTACGGGGGTCTGGGTGGGGTTAATAAAATAAATGAAAATGGCGTTTCACTTACGCCCCCGACCGCTACCGGGTCGGTGTACTTCCCTTCGTGGGCCCGAAGACGGAAGATCACGCCTCACCGTCGCCGCGCCACGGGGACATTAATGTACTTTGACTAAAACTTCCTTCGAACCACCATCATTGCTACCCCCTTCTTGTGTGTGGGGGGTGGGGGGGAGGTTGTACATCCCCTCCCATCCTCTCGTTTTTTTTTTGCCACAAATGGCTCATATGGACGCTTTTTGCCTTCACGTTGGGCAATAGATTTTTCCTCACCGTGGCAGAAGACTTCGCAAAGGTGTTTTTTATTCTTTTTTTCCCCTGTTGATACAGCAAAACAGTGGACGCGGTGGCCTTCGTTACGATTTCCTCCCACCATTCCCTCCTCCCCGACCGGTCATAAGGGAGCGCAACACGCATTTACGTTTTTCGGTCGTACTTTCTTGATGAAACTAATCACGAAAGGTTGATTTCTTTTGTAACCCAACTACACTTTTTCGGCGTGTACGTCGGTGCGTGGTAGCGACGACCCCCCCCCCCCCCCCCCCCCTCGCACAAAAACGGTGCTGCATGTCGTACCCATTATTCTGATTGTTTGGTCTCGTTATTTTTGGGACCTCGCGCCATTTTGTTCGCTCTTACCCCTAGAGGGAGCGTTTTGGGTGGGGCGAGTGGGGAGGGCGTTTTGAGGTAATTGCATTGACTTTAACCAAATTAAACCGCCCAACTAAAACGGGAACTTTTCTGCTTCCGAGTGTACCGAAGGTGGGGGTTTCTTTTTCTTCTTCTTCTTCTTCTGCTTCATCCAGGAGGGAGGGGTGAGTTCCTCAGTGAGCAACATAAATTACCATTGGAATTATTTGGCCCGCTCACTATGGCCAGGCATAGTAATCGTGGTGCTTAGCAAACAAATGTGAACGCAATCCACCAAACCTTTGCTCATTTGCAAAAATAAATCATTCCCTTGAACTTCATCCCTCCCGAGGGTAGTATTTTTGTGGGGGGGGTTGTAGGGTTGTTCTGAATTAGCTCCCCGCCCGTGCTTCGGAAAACAAAACAACAACATCGTACCATCACTAATGCATCGGAAGTGTATTAAATCATTGAAGTCCTTCGGCGTAAGGTCCTCCACGCACCGCCCGCCGGGGGAAGGGAATTAGATCGACACGAATGGCAAACACCGAACCGGCTGAAAGTCCACTGCTTCGACAACCAAGTGACATTGATCTTGCGATCGTATTCCATTAGCACGGTTTTCCATCAGCAAACTCCTTTTCCGAATTGGTTTATATCATTCGAACAATTGACCTGCCACACACTTGCCAGGCTGTTCTTCGGGGGAATCCTTCCTTCCGGGTTGCGCCATCGCCACTGCTTTTCATCGCTGTGTGTTTGTTTAATTTATTATTTATGTATGTAGATATCGGAATTATGTTAATCTCCTTCACCGCTGCTTTCACTTGGACACTTTGTGGTTTTTTGTGCGACGGGTTCAACTTTTCCAACCCATCCAATCAGCGGAGGTCCAGCGAGCAGGCGTTAATCGGTAACGCTTTTGAGGCGCAACTCCCACTTTCGCCCGTCGAACAAACGCGGTGACACACACATAGTCCATGGCATGGCTCTTAATCGAACCCCCAGAAAGCAAATGAAATATTTGCCGTCAATTATGTGATGAAAATTGAGCTGGTAGCACAATACGCGCAGAAGGGTAATGGTTTCGGGTTGGTTCGATTCGTTTTTGTTTTTCATTTTGGGGGCTTTTGTTTTTACCCACCCATAAATTCACTCCTTCATGCCTAAATCACACCATTACCATAAGTTCTAGCAAGTTGGCTATGATCATGCTTCGCGTTCCGTTTTCGGACGCTCACTTTCGCTCTCTCTCTCTCTCTCTATGGCAACAATTCTTCTACTTTGACTACTTGGATCCCGCAGGGTGGTAGTGATTGTTTCGTTGTCGCCCATCACCTTTTCTGGTACCGTCGAGAGTGAGAGTGGGAATTTACTTTCCCCAAAGCCACCCTCACAACCCCTTCCCGTGCCCTTTGCGGGTCTGATTTCGGATACGGCTTTGGGCGGGGGGGTTAGGAGGATTGCTTGAATTAAACACTCCCCTTCTCCTCGGGCAAAACCCGTCACTAATCTTCGCTTGTCACAATATTTGAACGTGTCGTTGCACGGCCAGGCTTTCGCGGGCCTTTCGGACCTTTCGGTGGACAAAATTTATCGCCACCCTTGCGGGCGATAACGTGTGAATGTGTTGACTGGCGGGATGCTTTAGAGTTATTAAGCGCATTATTTATTGGTCCCAATCATGGACCTGCTGTGCTGTATGGAAGATGTATCGATGTGGTGAAGTTTTGTGATATGCCAGCGTACTTTTCGGTACGCTTTCTTTTTTTTTGCATAAACCACAAAAAAAACAGCACACTATTCAGTGCCGTATTGCATCACTTATACTACGTAATTTGTCCATTTCTTCGTACCGCTAAAACTTCTTCGCTCACCTTACAGTAATGACTACTTCCGTACTATCATTAGAGGCGCCGGCGAGGGCAAGAAGATATGGACAGGAAATAAAAGAAACAATCCATACGCAAGCAAATAACAACACACCCAAAAATATACCCATCACCCCCCACCCCTTTCGGAACACGAAAAACAACAACTTCACGCTGCGTCTTCGTGGCTTATGCGGCCATTATTACGTAGCCCTTCTTCGACTACAACAGGCTGCTCCAGCCTATCCTTTCGACAGGCTAAAGCACTTTCTTCAATTTTGTCCTGACCAACCATTTCCCCCCAACCCGCCCTCCTATTCTCGTCCGGTTCGTCAGGTTCACCGTCACCGCCGTTTGCCCTTCGCGGTACACGCGCTATCTGGGCTTTTCTGGGTGCGCCATCTATTTCCGCTATTTCGCGGCATGATAATAGGGGGGGGGGGGGGGGGGGTCGGAAAGGGGCACTCGCCGGCTTTGGGGGCGAAAACAAATCGGGGTAAGGGCGTGGGCGGGAAGGTAGCCGTTTTGTTACGTTAGTTGTTTGTGTATATAAATTCACCTAAATTAATTTAATTGAAGCAAGCGAGCGACGGAACAAAAACACCCAACGGAAAACACTTTCGGTACATTTCAGTGAGTGGGTGATAAGGAGAGGGAGGATTCCTTCTTCTTGCTTTTCGAATGCTCTGATCCAACTCATCGCTGGGGAGCCAAACAAAAAATATGTACAGCAGTATCTTCCTTTCGCCCATTCGGACGGTAAATTACGCTAAAAGGCTAAACGCAATTTTAGACCACGGACGAAAAAATTTTAATCAGAGTAAATTATGTATGTATGTATATACATTTTTTTTTGTTCACTTCCATCACTCCGATTTGAAACGATTCGTGATGCGATTGGGCCAGCCAAGGCGTCGGTGTTAAACCTTTTTAGTGTGCCATCGAACAAGCGGTCAGACAAGCGAGTCGGTTTATATTTGAATTCTTGGATTCTTGTTCCTTTCTTTTGCGCCTCCCCTCCCTTCCCATTGCTCGCATCGTTGCGTTTGGAGGTGAGAACCATTTTCGGTACTGTCTTAATACAGTGCTTTGGGAAGCTCTTTTCGTTTTTGTTTGGTTGTTCGCCTACGGTCTCCACTCAATAGTTGCCAGAACGCAACGAGTTTGTTTACTATTTGACTAATTTTTCTATTCCACGTCCAAGTCCTCATCATTGTTTTCCACAAATTAACCAAACCGGGCCCTCGGTGGGGTTGGGGAGGGTAAACAAACACAAATAAACAATACATTCGCTGTGGTAAAGCTCACCCGTGAGCGCGCGCGTTAAAAAGAAAACAAATTTGCATATGTATTGTTGCTAATCTGGTGCGCTGGAGTGCTGGGCGGTTGGTACGTCCAACCACTCGCTTCAACGATCAGACTGAGGCAGAGTTTAAAGGCACAGGCAAATGCTCGAACGGGAAAAATTAAAACATCTCGATCGATGCTGCGTGAACCGGCCCGGCAATCGCATGTTGTATCCGTAGAATACATTTTTGTTCGCATAGCAAGGAGATCGTTTCTATGAGGGTGAGCAGCAGCAGAAAAAAAAATTTAAATCAGGAAAAACAAAACATCTACTCGAAATAAGAAAAAAAATAGCCTTCCACGTACTACCAAAGCTCAATCACATGCTCGCTGCTGGCAACAGCAATTCGAACAATGAAAGGGAAAGCTCGCGTCAATTTTCCGCACCACCCGCCCTCCCCCCCTCCCCCCCCCCCCCCAAACCATCAGGACGAAAAGTTTTAATCGTTGCCCAATAGTCCCCCGGTTTTTCCCGGTGAGGACGTCAACGACAAACGGCAGTGGGATTATTCGAAATTTATTCAAATTATGATTCACTTAGCGAAACTTCAAACGTTCCTTTCGATATACTTCCGACGAAATTTTGCTCCCGTCCCGCGTCACACACGCCACCCACCCGGTACATGGGCCCCAACCGACCCCAACGCACAATCCGCCTCACACACTAACCGCAACCCACTCAGGCGTAGTTGTCGCATCGACCGAAGAACTCCGAAAAACCCCTTGGAGCCGGTGGAGCCGCCCGTAGCGGGATGCAAAATGGGGACGCAATAGGATTTTAATTCAAATGTAAATAATTAAATCATATCGTACCCGATGAATTTCATCCACTGCGTCGTGGGAAGGAAACGAAGATGTAAAAGGGAGCAATAGTGGGGTGTTCTTTTAAGTGTCTCCAAATGGTTCCACACACACACCGAAACGAAGCAGTGTGATGTCGTTGTGTTTGTTGTCTTTATTATTTTTCCCCTCAAACCCCCCAAACATTAAGACAAATCCTCTTGCCCCTCCCTGTGGGACAATGTTTTGCTAGTTTGGATCAATTTTCAAATTGAAGACATCGCTTTTTCTAATGTTTTTCACCATTCTTGGCGTTCCAATTTCGGAATATGTCTCTCCGGTGCAGGCACATATTAATAACACAATCAGAGGAGAAGAGATTTTTTGTTGTCCGGATGCGAAATCGGCACAGTTGGCTTTTTATTCGGGAGCCCATTTCGTCCCCCGGGTGCCGTGTGTGGCCGACTTTTCCCTTTCGCTGCTAATATACACTTTACGCTCCGTCTGGCAATCACCCTTTCAACCCGGGGTTCGATCATTCAAAAGCATCCGCCTGGTACCGCCGCTACACTTTACGACTCCCGGCTCCACTCTTCAATAAACATCACTCCATGCATAACCGGGTTCGAGAACAAGGCATCGGCAAGCTTCTGGGAACGGGCCCCGTAGGCCCTTTACCGCACACACAGACACACAGGCTGGGCTGAGTTGGCTTGGAAGCTGAAGAGGCAGCTTACAACGTATCCGAACGTTGCGTTCAAGACATTACCCGATGCCATACGTACATGGCCACACAACTGCTGCCCAACTCCACTTGGCATGGATATAAATAACTTTGCCGATTCAATATTTAAATTGAATATATTTTTCAATATTAATAAAACTATCGCATGGTGCGCAGCCGCTCTGATAAGAAAGGGCACCCGGTTGGAGGTGGGGCCGGTGAGCGGGGAAGGTGCTCCTACCGTCACCCGAAACCCCTCGACGTATGCACAGTATTATTGCAAATCATGGCCTTTTTACTATATTGTGTATTTCTGCTGAACTATCCCCCATTTGCCGATATCGAGACGTCTTCGATCGTACCAGCGTCATGTGATATGAAGCAAGATGTGGGAGGGTTGGTGGTTGGATGGACTTCATTTGCGTTTTGCCATTCGCCATGCCGACCGGCCGTTGTAAATACGTGCAATAAAGCCCGATGGACGAGGCGGACAAGGAAAGAAGTGCCCGAGCAAAACTAATATCCGTAATGACTGAAGCCTGTATATTGCAAAGCAAAGACCAGCACACAACACAAGATGCTTCGATGCCGATGCGATTACAGTGGGGCTGTGGCTTCCAAACAATAGTTTGCAAGAAGTGTAAGGATTTATTAAACATCAAGGCCCCAGGACCCCGGGGTAGCCAAAAGGCAACAACAGAGGTCAATCCTCGTGGCCGATGCACGCAAAATGAGTGTGCGAGTGTGGTACCGTCCAGAATAAAGATCATTCCGCTGCTGCTGGCTTGACGCTGGCATGTCTTGGGGGGGGGGGGGGGGGGGGGGAAAGAAATGGCAAGCCCCATCCCCTTTTTTCACTGCACTGCGAGAGTGTGCTCTTTTCACGTTCGTCTGATACGGTGAAATGGAATAAGGTTCCTCATCCCGTTCCCCGGTAGAACCGGCGGAAAACTCGAGATGATCTCAATTTTCATTATGTCATTGCTTTAATACGGCAGAAAACTAACCGAACTGTCCCTTTACTTGGACACCGTTCGGACACAGCAGCTACCAGCGCCCCAAACGGCCCGGGGATGAATGCCTAATGCCCGCAAGTTTAACAATCGCCTGCAGGAAGCAGTGACGCTGTTCCGCGCACCCCGGAATGATACCCGGAATTGAAGCAATAGTTTTAATTTTATTAAAAATTTCTTCAACCACCTTCTACCGGCCACCGCTTTACTTGCGGCCCACCACGCGCTAGCCTACTAGTGAGAAGCATTTTGGGCTCTCGAAACTCCCGGAACTAGCTTAGTCTAATTTTGCATCCCGCAGCGTAGCAGGAAGGACACACACACACACACACAGAAAATCGGGTTCGGTCGAGAAGACCGAGAAGACGCTTTGCGAAGAGGGAAAACTTTCCGAACGGATAATCAAGTAAGCACTATGCTGGATCACTTGCTAGTGGCCAATTTTTGAAGACAGACAGATGGACGGATGGTTAGGAATGGATTTAGTTTTATTAAATTTTGCGCCCGTTGTGCCCGTTGCGGGCTCGGTTCCCATTTCCACGATCATCCACCGCCCCGCGGGGAACGGGAATCGAAATTGGTACGGATGATCCGATGTGGATCCTTCCTTAACCCGGGGCTAAATATTTCCCTTCACCCTCAAATGTTCTTGTGTTCGTTCGTTTTTTTGCATCCGGATCAGGATCAGGATTTTCACCGAGCTTTTATGATGGAGAAGAAGATTTTTTTTCAATGCAGCAATGAGAGGTTTTTTGTGTGGAATTTGCACAAAATATAAGCTCCAGTTTACCCACTAGAGGTAGATTATATTTCGGGAGTAAGTCCTGAAATTAATTAAACCATTCCGATTCGACCTCAGCCGAATATATTTGACCTTATGCAGGTTGAAAATCTAACGCATTGCAATCAATCTCTAAAGTTCCCTATTGCTGTACGTTCAAATCGTTCCTATCACTTCCACAAAAACATATCCATGAAAGAAAGCTCCGGATACCGGACGGCTTATAAGGTTAGCGATAAGCAAAAACAGCAAACTCTCTATCCAGCGGGAAAACAGGCCCTTGGCGCGTCTTGATGAGCGTGAACGAGAATGTATCGCGATTGGAAAATCAATTACTTGATTGTGTTCACGTGCTGCTGTATTTGACCCTTGGCCGTTGACGCCTTTCCGTGCCACCGTCCCAGAGGGCCCTTTCCCCTCTCCAGAACGGGCCAGTACCAGCACAGTAATGTAGCGTAACAGGGCCACACCCGACCGACATAACATAACCATCCGGTGCCCCCGGACCGTGATTTGCTCGATAAGGAGTCACCCTCGGGCAGGGGAGTTCCTGGGAGGGGGGTTGGGAGAGAGAGAGAGAGAGGGTGAAATTGTCCTTTCGCACTGGGTCGTCGTAGAAAGCAGAAGTAGTAACGCTGATTTGACGCGAGCTTTTAAGAAATTGACTAATGACGAAAGGAACCTTCCCTCCCCCCCTAGTCGTTTGCTGTTCGACTCCACAAACGGACGGGGTTGATAGGGTAGTGAGGATATTTTTTTCCCTCCCTACACTCCCCACCCTTCCTCGCCGACATTGTTTTATTCCATTAGCTTCTGCATAATGTTTGGTGTTTTGTTTTATTTTTTCGCTTTCCCTCCCTTTCGAAACATTTTTTTTTCGTTCGCTTTTTTTTTGGACTACACGCGCACTACAACTGCCACTGCTAATGCTCTCTGGCGCACTGCTTTGCATTGTGGAAATGCAAAAAGAAAAATCTCCAAATTGTTACAATAAAAGCATTAACGAAGCGCGGCAAGAAGGTGTTTGTAACGAACAGAGCAAACAATACAACCCGCGCACTATCCAAACAAGATCAAGCAGGCCGCGAAACGAAACGCACACACACTTTGCCGCACGGAAATAATACACCCTCGTCAAACATTTTTCCACGCCCGGTGGGGGGGGGGCTGATAATTTATGCGCTTTTTTTTTTGAAGATTTTTCTGCCCTTTCTTTACTCCTTGTCTTTCTCTCTCGCACAAACACAAACACAGTAGCTGAGACGCTTTAGGTTTAAGGAGGGAAAACTATTGCCTCATTGGGCACCTCAACCATTCTAACCACGGCCATGTAGTTTGAATAATTAGAAAAAAGTCATCATTACCGGTCGGGGGGCGGAGGTGGAAAAACGGTTCTTCAAAGTTTGCCAAAAACCCCTGTTTCGGGTGTGTGTGTGTGTGTCTGACGGGTAACAGTGTGAGACTTTCTCGAAAAAATGAGCCCTCTACACGCAGTTTTCCTATTACCGTTCGACTTATTAGGCGGCTTCTACGTGACAAGCAGATTCTATGGAGAATTTTGTCCCCATAATTCTTGAGGAGCTAATGAGTCTCAACGAAGGAGGAGGAATTGAAGAGTGTTATTCAAAATAATGTTGATACAACTTCAATTGTTGGAACACCCGTCTTCGAATCACTATTTAACATTCAATTAAGTATGCAAAATAGATACTTGCGCGGTCCAAGGCTCCTACTACTAGAAAAAAAGCAGTGTGTCAATTAGCATTAGAGGCGGCAAGTATTCGTTGGCGTGAATTGAAATACACATCGATCAGCAGCGGTTGTGAAGAATACATCTTCTTCGCATATCGGTCGTGTACTTATGCAATATACCTTCTGCTCCGATCGATAACGTTAGTGATAGCGGTGTAGTGAGATTGTTTCCTAACGAATTTCTCACCCTTCCCCGGAATGCGTCCTTCCGCCCTTGGATGTTTGTTTCGTCTAAATGATAATTGGAAAAGTTTGCTATCGACTTCACTCCGATCCGACTCTCTTCGGGCAGAAGCACACACACACGCCAGCTCGTAATCCACATTGCGGTGCAGGAAATCCTGGTACGGTTGAAGGTATTGTGATTTTCGATTTGATTTTCTGCCTCTGCGAAACATTTTATGTATCCTTCATTAGCTCTCGCACGAGGTTTAGCACACGTCGAGGTAAACCTCGATCGCCAACTTGCACGGGGCTATAGCGCTCTCATCACCCGGTGCAAGCAATCCTCTAAACCAGCGTCCAAATGAGCTGTATGTAAGCCTGACGGGTAAATTAATGTCATTATTGCTAATTGAACAACAAATGGAGTGCGAAACCCGGGGGTGAGCGGAACCGTACCCCGGTTCGCAGACTGACGAACCGATCGTCGTGCCTGGTCTGCCAGGTCGAATAATGTCACACGACCCGGTACGCGTGCGAACGCTTCCGCGAAATGCACCGGAAATGCAAACAACGGAGGGGTTTTTAAAATTAGAAATTACGTCCAAATCTACACGTCTATCTGCACCGGTGTGAACGGAACCGAGCCCGTAAAATTGTAAATGCGCAATGTAACAACCATCGAATGTCAGGGCCCCGGCGTGCTGCTGCGACAGCAAACCGAGATCATTAGTCATAAAATGTGACTGTGATGGCCGGAATCGGGGGTTCGCACTGGAAACCGCCGATACCACACCAGGCGTGATATCAAAATTAACTCACTCACCGTTCGCGGACATTGTAAAATCGTGGACGCGTGTCCACGCCGAGTTCGATTGCGATGTTCCATTAGCATGCAAACAAACATGCTTTTGCACGCCTCCTGGTGTAGGCGATGGCGAATTTTGTATTTACGGGCACAAAAACCTCCACACAACACCCGGGAGCGACGAGACCGTATGCAAAAACCGCATCCGAATGCAAAACGTCATTAGCCGACAGGCTTATGCGCTGAATCGAGATGCGCTGGCACTAGATGTCCGATGTACAGCGACATACGGCGAGGAGCCTCGGGTGGTAGAGCGGTTTATGTTTTTTTCCACCAGTGCCAGTTCCCTGTTCTGTCCATTTTTCCAACCAACTCCAACTCCAGGCTGTAACTGCTTGTCCCGGGGTTGTTGCTTGTTTCACGGTGAAGTGTTTTGTGCCGAAAAAGAAACCTCAAATCGTCCACCGCGTCCACTGCGTACTGCCATATTTTCCATTTCCTTTCGCACCGATGCACCTGCACCGCTGGGCCGCATCTGTGCGTTTTGTGTCGTGCCACAGTGGTGTGTGTGTACGCTCTCAACGAAGGTTGGTGATGATTGATGATTCCTCCACAAGAACGCTCTGGTTTTCATCCATCACTTGTCACTCACCTCTATCCGTTCGGGCGTTTTATTTATTTAGTTTTTGTAGCTCTCAGCCAGTGAACCCCCACCCCTTTTCCCATCCACACATGTACCCCATAACCCCCCCCCCCCTCCCCCCCTCACAAAACGCGGTTTGCATAAAGGAGCCCGTCGGGAAAAGCTTGCGTGAAGAGCGAAGCTCATCCGAGCGCCTGAATGGTATGCAATACGCCGCGATCGTACCGCTTCCGCAACGGCACCAACGGCGGAGATGGCGGATGTGCGTGTTTTTTTTAATTGCTTGCTATTGTTGTCGCCATTATTGTTATTACTGGAGGTTGTTTTGTTAGCCATTAATGATTGCGCTCCGGTGCCGGGCACATCTTCGGCACACGCCCTGTGCAATAGGTTGATTGCGGCCCGCGTTGGTGCTCATCCGTGCCACACCGACAGACAGACAGATATGCGCCAGCGTCCGATAACGTACGACGGGCACGGTGCAAAGCGGCACCCACACAGGCGGCATCATTTTCGGAGCAGTGCATTACCGAACCCGGTGCCTGGGATGTACCGGGCGCCGTGCATATGCTGATGAAATTTATTCATATTCAGCCTAATCCTAACCGCTTCGCTACGTACGGTACGCACTGCAAGCATCCATTTGACCGTTTTGTTTTTCCGTGCGTTCATGGCGAAGAAAACGCCGTGGTGAAACTGGGGAACCGCGCGCGTACCAAAACGATGAGCATGTGTTTCCGGCCAAATGAACGAACCTATCCTGGGGTTCGGGACGCTGCTGGATGTGCGGGTCTTCTGGCGATGGTTTCTGGCGAATTTTGTGCGAGACGGCGGCACTCCACGGCGAGGAAGCCCTTTTTGCCTTTGCTATGTACATGGCTCCGATGCGCCATGCTGGCGGAAAAGGGAAGGTAAGGAAAATATACGGGGAAGTTTTCTAATTAATTTATGCAGAATCATACACACTGCTGCACTCGGTTTTGCGATCCATGGCGTGTGTAGAGCTTCGTCGAGTTTTTGGTGGAATCTGCAACAGTCCCTTCTCCCCACCGGCCACGGAAGCGCGGGGAGCGTGGGGAGCGTGGGGTGAGTGGAGGTCCTGTCAGGGAGACCAAACGACATTATCCCGAATGTACGGGGTCCAGGTCCTGTGATGGTGGTTGTCGTCGTGGTCACCAACGTCGTCATCGTCGTTGGCTGATTGCAGACGTGCGTGGTTAATTTCCGGACTAACCGAACGGACTCAACCGCCCCCCCCCCCTCCCCCTGGCAACCTACTCACCCCCTATTTCGGGTTGGTTATAGGTGCCGAAAACTAGCCGACGATGCGCATCGGTTGCAGCATAAATCATCAGCATCGCTATTCAAACGCGACCGTGATCCTTTCTCACTTGCTCCACTCGCTCGCTCTTATCGTACATCATCGTCGATGGCTTCTTTTCTTCACCTCCTGCATAGGAAGGGTTGGTTGGCTGTAGGTTCAAGAGAGGCTGAACTGCAGCATCTGGTCCTAGCTCGGCCCCCAGCCTGACACCTCCACTAGTACGTCTATTATCGCCGCACCAAGGTCTCGGTGTACTGCGCGAAATAGAAATGCTACACTAGCGAGGATTTAGACTATGCAATTTTGATTACTGCCATGGGTATCGAACGTCTGTGCCAGATTTGCACTCACACACACACACACAAACACTCATTTTCAATTAACGGAACACACACCCACCACACCGTTCAAATCGCTTTTCCTGGAAGACCCACAATTCCGAATAGAAGCGATCGGTTTACGAAAAAAAAATCGTAATAAATAAATGTGTCCTTTATATTTATAGCTAACTCTTATTATATTATCGTTTTCAATAAAAGGATGCGGAAAATTGCTGGACCCGGCAGCTTTTTTCCCTGCCCGGCACCATTCACAATGCTCGCAAGTGCGCTCAAGGGCCCATGGGAACGGAACCAAATGGAGAACACTTACACTTGCTTCTTACCGGCTTTCCTTACGCGGCGCACCCCAAATGCCTAAAACCCCCCCCCCCCCCCCTTGCTAGGGGTTGGGTTTTTCTTGGGTCTTGGGTTTTTAATTTTCCTCCGATCGTTAGTTACCGCCACACGGGGCGTTCCGGCAATGCTCGTTACTCATTTCGATTTTTGACGTACAATTTTTCCACTACCCCTAAATGTGGCGGTGAATAATTAAACGAGGTTAGACGTTGATTGTTGTACCCTTTTTTCGCCCTCTTTCTCTCTCTCTCTCTATCGCTTTCCCTGGGAAAACCTACCAGGACACGGTGCTCCAACAGCAACCGGACGGTACGACGGCACTGTTTATGTCCACTTATCGATGGGAAGCAAAACTTCCTCATTAAAACGGGCGACCTAGTTCGTCTTATTGAATGAATGGGGCAAGCATAAAGAATATGAAGAAACCCACTCCAAAAAAAAAAAAAAATCAATTGTTTGGCCCGAAACGGTTTGTTAACAAAAAAAAAAACAAGGAATCAAAAATCAATTGTTTTTTTTTCAAAGCGCGGGTCAATTCTGCTTGACTGAGGGATTGTATTTTTATGCGAAGAAAAGGACCTACACCGTTTAAAACATCCTGCGTATAGCGAAACGCTTTTATGCGCGCCCAAAACAAATGACAAACCCGCCGTTTACTGTCCACTGTTCAGCATCTTTTATCTGTGGCGCGATGGGAAATTGATGGAGATAAAAAAAGTGGTGTAACATTATTCCCTTTTCAAGCGTCTTGTCTTGGGAAATATGACACACGGGAATCGGGATGGACAAGGAAATTCAATTTCATGTCTAATTAATAGTATTTCCGCGGGAAGAAACTGTCCGAAATGGAATGGCAAAGGTTGATCCCGCATTAATTGTTGTGTTAAAAAATGCATGCGCTTTGCTGTATAATGCATTTGAGGGAATACAAGCGAAACCAGCACGTTGTAGGACAAATTTCTATACTTTACGCTGCTGATAATTATGATGACAACCGGGCACGATATCTTTTGAAGCCCTCGGACATCGTGAAGGCTCGTGTCAGCGGCTCGTTTGGAAGCATCCTGATTCCTATTTTCCCCCCTTTTATTCTTGTGCTTCGATTGCCCAAAAAAAACGAAACCCATCAGAAGTCTATCAGACGAGCTATCTCGGCTCTGCTCCAACAATACTCCAAACCGTACTCCCTTGGCTTGGGCCACTTAACGTTAGAAAATAATGTGAATAAAAAATCAACACTCAAACCTTCACGGGGAGGGAAAAAAAACCTCCAGAAAACTAATACCTGCTGACAGGATTGCGTACGATTTCGGATGTTGGTGAAATTGACAGAAATCACGATATCGTGATACTCTCGGATACGGCAAACATATCAAAGGGGGGATGGGAGTATACACACACACACAATGGGCATACGGAAAATCACCAGTCCATAACCATAGTTGTTTGGAACATATTCCGACCGACTAATTGATAACTGGGAAACTCACAAGGAGGTCGCTTTTTATTTTTCGGGTCGCAAGCAACCAAACACTTGCACTTCAATCTTTGGTAGATAATATGAGGTGGAGGAGCAGCAACAACAACAAATAAAACGATTCGAGACAACAGGTTTTGTTTTTGTTGGTCTCCTGGTGGCATATTTGAACACACTCTCTCCCCCCAAACAACAAAACCAACATGAGCCACAAAGTCGTTTAAAGCGCTCGTTTTTGGTGGTTTGTTTTCTTCTCGTCTCAGTGTTTTTTTTTGTTTTGCTTCTTCCAACATGAACCCTAACGGTTGTGTCTGTCCGCAGTACATGATGCTTGCGTTTCTTCATTTATTCATTTCCCTTTTCCGTGTCGTGGAACTTGATTTTGTCGAAAAACTCTGTGGGAGAGAGCGAAAGTGAAAAAAAAACAACTCATCGAACATCAAGCCGAGGAATTTTGGGTGGAAAAGGCAACTAGCAATGGCGCGCAAAACTGATACCAAACATGCAATACGTCTTGACCCGTACGACGGTGTTGGGTGAAGCAAGCATTTTCAATTACGAAAATTATAACTCCCCACTGCTTGCTGGGTTGCCTCCCTTTTCTCGGAAGGACGCCACTACCCGGCAGGACATTCATTTGGAAAGAACTAGTTTTTACATGTTTTATTTACGTTAGATAAATAAACATGATAGTAGGGCTGGAACTGTGTAACACACACACACACACACACACACACACCCGTGTGTTCTTGTTTTAAACCTACAGTAGTGTAACGCTATTTTCATCTTACTTTGCGCCGGCAGCAATGGCGGACTGGTCGGATTCGGACCAATGCAAAAGATCATTTAACCGTCTTGTGCATAAATTTGTCATTAGTCCCTTTTGCTTCACGCCAACAACACTTCTCGCATCGTTTTTCTTCATTTTCCTCGGTACGGCTAGTGAGCACACCTCCCCCCCGGGCAGGGGTTCGATAGTGGCCATGCCACGTACAAAATCTGGAGACCGCCGGTTTGATAGAAGGAATTAAAATTTATTACTACAACCCTTTACAAAAGTTGACACCGTGGTGGAAAAACTCACAGCAGACAGCCGTGTGATGAACAATAACTAGGAAAGAGAGAGAAACCACCGAGACAAAGTTCACCTATGGAAGGCAAATTTTCCAGGCTTTTCCAAAGGGTGGCGGTGGGGATCTCTAACAGCAGCCATCACGCCGCCTTCAAAAACTGCCTCCAATGAATGACAGCCAGCCAACTTTGCTGTTTACGCTAAGGACCTCCATTTAACTCCCCCCCCCCTTCCCCTTCTCTCAATTTCATCACCTTCACACCCGTTTCCCTTTCCCACCCCCCCATTATACAACGGTAAAGGGAAACTACTTTCCCGAGATTTCGGTCTCTAATGCAAACTCAATCCCTACACATGCCCTGGTACCGGTGCTCACACATTACTCTCACCGAAAAACCCTTCCGCCCCCCCTTTCTCACAAACATGATACCTTCTCGTGCCCTTTTTCGGGGTTTGTCTCCATTGAAGAGCACACAAGGCACGGCGCAGAAATTCTTAATGTCGAAATGATGATAATTATAATCCTCCAAAATGGAATATTTTAATGATAGTTAAGGCATAATTATCCATTGAATGTGATTATAAAATCCCTCCGCAATCCCTTTTTTCCGAGGGGGAAAGGGGCGGGAAGGGGAACCCCGTACAACCGGATGTGGCTCGGGGGTGTCTGATACTACTCGTCGAAAGGGAATATTTTTAACGTTCCCGGTGCTGTGTTCTTTCTGCTCTATCTAGCACTAGCCAAGTCACGACTAGGTGTGTGCCTCTATCTGCGACAGTGACACCATTGACGTTAATGCTCGAGATGGGGTTTTGAGTAGAAAGGAAGGTCAGTTGGATTGGGATATGGGAACTGGCAAACGGATTTTCCCGGCAACAGCATCATTTGGCATAACGAGCTCCAGCTCGTGCGGTGGTAAAGGGATCTCGCCGCAGGACTGCTGGTAAACGGCTGGATGAATGGGTTTTTGTTTGTTCCAACTATTTTCCACCGATTCAATAGTCTTATTCCAGCGTACCAAGCATAGGAATAGCTTGTGATTATTATTCTTTTTTTTTTGGGGGGGGGGCCGCTTTTGACACCGTCTCCACACCAGCTCCATTGGACCTTATCTTATCCGGACGAGAAACAATACGTCTAAGCACCGAGAGCTCTTTTTAGGCTAATCGAAATTATCAAACGAAGTTCGCTCCATTTCCGGATTGCTCGAGAAAGCGGGGGAGTTTGAATCACTCGGCCCCAAAAAAAAAAATACCCCAAAAAAAAAACCCCCCGAAGGATGCAACTTTTCCGGCCCAATAATTATCACAAAACGCCATAAACGATCTAAATCTATATCGATATAACCCGGTACGGGAAACGATGCCTTATCCTTACGTTTTAAAAATTCAATCAATCGCTTTCATTAAGCCAATTCACTCCCGAAGCCCACCCCTAGCCCCAACCCGGTCACTACTGCTCATAAAGCGTGTAATGTGTTACCCTCGGCTTTGGTACCGTTTGGTTCCTTTTTTCTCTCTCTATCGCACCATGTATGTTGGTTGGGTGGATATAAAATTTTAGTCAAACCACCGTCCATTATTTAAGGCTCAAATGAGGACAGTTGCCAACGTGGTGTGTGTGTGTGTGTGTGTGTGTGGGACGGTTTGCTGGAAAAGGGGACACGGTAGCAATACAATTACAATAACCGATCGGGTAATAATCATACCGGTATACCGGTGGCCACTAAATGTGTGCTCATTTCAGCTTCGAATAGAAACCCATTGCCATGTGATGGAAGGACTACCGGTGTCCTTTCTAATCCAGTGTTTGTGTCCCTTTTTTTCGTCTTCTCTTCCGCCAACCCCTGTAAGGGCTGGAATAGATCAACAGAAACAATAGAATATTAAATAACGGGGGGAGTATGGGAAGCAGAGGGAAAAAATTTAATCGATTTTCTAATTAAAACAGCGGGCACGGTTGTACGGTTGAGCTTGTTTGCTTTTTTTGTTATTGTTTTGAGCCGCCTCAAGCTCAACCACAGCCGTCCCTACCTGTCGCCTGATTGAAAATGAATAAATCTGAATGCGAACAACCCGGCGCAGTTGTTTCCGCTTTCCTGGCTTGCAAACCACGGAGATTTATGATGTTTTGCAACATATTTTTATGCTTTTATCGGCTCGTTGTTTTGTTATCGACGTAACGGAGTGGCATAAAAATGTTGGCATTGTGTCTCCGCCCAAGTCGTTTAATTATACCCTAATGGCAAGGTGTAATAGAAGCGAGCGTGTAGACAGTTAGAAATGGAATCCGTTTTTTTTTATCCACACCGGTGATTAGCAGTTGCATTCGGGACAAAACGGACAATAAATCCCCAACCGCGCGCCGGGTTGATGGAAACGAACATCTTCCACGTAAAGTACCATGCGCCTCCATCGGCGCTAGAGTGTGAGAGACGCACAGCTGAATAAATGGGGATTATTTCTATATACATATTCAATATCCATTATTATTGCAGCTTGCCAATGCTAAGCAATTCGCGGCAACACACTGGATGGTATTTGCATGTTTGTTTGTGAAAAGAAATAAATTTAATAAACCACAACTCTTCATAGTGCCACGACCGATCGCGATAGTTACAAGCTCTGCTGAACATGTCGGCGGATAGAAAATTTTCTACTACAGGTTTGCTTTAGAGTAGTTATCAGTTTTAGCCGAAGCATACATACTGCAGTTTGTGATTTGTTTGATAGTTTAATTACAGCTCTTATGCTACCATTTGTTTTACTTGCAAATGAAACAGTTTTCACGTATCCCAATTACACCAGACCGAATTTTGGTGTTATACACACCGTGGCTACAGCAATGGAATTCACTGCTCTAATGCTTCGTCTCGCGCGTCCGATGTAACCATAACAGCGAAAAAAAAAGCAATACGACCGAAACCATACCTTTCATGTCGAACCGTGTTCAGTGTTTAATAATGATTTCTGATTGTTCAGCATATAGTACTTATTAATATTTACTTAAACTTTAAACATTCCTTTAGTTTTCTGGGTTTTGTTTTTTTTTTTTTGGTTTTCTTTTCCTGGACAGTATTGTTGGTTTCTTAGTTTCCTATATTTGTTTTACTGTTTTGATCTCGTTTTTTTTATTTTCTTTGTGCGTGTGCCTGCTTATCATTTCGTTCGTGTGTGTGAGTGATTTTTCTTTATGTTTTCATTTCATTTTTATTATTATTTTCACTTTGTAATATATACGCTAAACTCTGCCCTCTCTCTCTCTCTCTATTTCTCCCTCTCCCCTTCTCTTGATTGGTCTTAATTGGTTTAACATAGAGTAAAATACGAATATTTACCAAAAATAAACACACAAAATAACAAAATGCACAAACTTCAATTTCCTCAAACGATACACGATACTATATTGCGCCTCATCGCACAGGCCTAAACTGTAGCCCTCGCAATATGTTTTTACCACCTTACCAAACCGTGTTTTTTGCCATCCTGCACACATTAAATTTACTAACCTGCATACTAAATTTTACCAACAAACCTACAACCTAGTTAAGTCCTGCACACTTATGTTTTGTTTTTTCTCTCACACATTTATTTTGTTTGTGTCGCCATAAGACGCCAAAAGCGCAAGTTTTATTTTTCCTTCATACGAATAATTGCTTGCAACATTCGAGGTGCAGCACTGTGGCACATACCCGCCATAGGCAAACTACAATTGAACCATTCACACACACGCACACACGCACTCACACAAAATGGCCGCGCTGGCCAGACTGGCAAACGCGATGATTCAGGAAGCTAACGACACGTGTTCAGGCGGCTTCCCGTTCAATGGGTGTAGGGCAACGAAAAGCGCCAAACAAAATTCAATTCGTAATACTAAAAAACAAACCCCTTAGTGACACTAACACGCGCGAAGCCGTATGTACTAAAATTACTAACGATTGGGCCGACGTGAATCAAAATTTTGTAATTTTCCCTCTAAGCAGATTAGTGAAAGTAGTGTGAAAAATCAACACAAATTAGGTTAAGCTGCTAGAATAAGAGTGTAAGTCGGAAATATTGGAGAAAAAAAATCCACCAAAAACATAACATTATAAATTATAAAAGAAATCTCTAATCCTTCAAAGAACACCACAAATAAGGCAAAAATATTTACAAACAATCGCTAGTACAGTTATGTCAGAGTTAATGTTTTTTTTTTAAATACTTCTTTCGTGTGTTTCTTTTACACGTTTTGTTCCTTCCTTGATTCGGTGCTATTTTACCATTTGTTTTGGCTTAATTTAGTTCGTTGTTTAAACCATTCGTTTCTTCCTATCACGTTTTGTTTTTGCTACAATTAAGCTACTGCTCTTTGTCCGGTGTTATCTAATGCGTGCGTGTGTGTTTTATGTGAGACTTTGAGGTCTTCAGTATGTGCTAGCAAAAAAAAAATCCAAGCAAAATCGAAAAAATAACCGTGAAAGCATCCATACAACAATAAAAAAAAGGCAAAGCAAATACATCCCAACCCACCACCTGCCCATCCATCCCACACCGCCAGGACTGTTCGATTGGCATTTACAGACATCCCAAACCAATTGGCTCATATACACATGTGCAAAAGGGTTGCAAAACAACATTCCTACCAAGCCGGGCACAAACAAATCGGCATGCGTGTACTCACAGCGATCACAGTACAAGTGTGACAAAATGTTCAAAATTTCATCCAAATTATAAACAGCAAAACCAATACTGTGCAAAAAAAAAATACCGAACAGCAATATACCACCGAAGGCCCCGAAAATCAGCAATACATAGGCATCATTAGCGAGAGGCAGCATTTGTAACTCATTACTCATTATATTCCGTACCGGATTTTTTGTTGTTGTTGTAGTGGTTGAGAACCCCTTTATGGGGTTCGTCGTCTCATCCATTCTGTTTGGTGACATCAGTTTGATTTTGTTTTTAATTTTTTCTTTAATAATTAAAAAAAAACAATTATTCGTTCGTTTTATTTTGTCTTGTCTCTACTACTCGCTCATCTTGCTCCTGTTTAAGTTTCTGTTATCTCGATCATGCGTGTGTGTGTGTGTCTTTTTTATATAATAATGTGTGCTCGTCTGCTGTGTGTGTCCTTGTTTTCTTTGTTTTGTTTTGTTCGAATTATTATTTATCCTTTTGTGGTAAGCTTTATGTTCGACTGTTAGTACATCCTTATCGTTTAGTAAGCTAGCAAGGAACTGTTTAAAATAAATAAATATTAATAATGCATTGTATCGTATGTTTGCGGAATCTAAAAACAATCTCCACCAACAAAAAAAGAAAAGCAATGGCCAATGATCGTGATGTGTTTGTGATGATGATTTTTATTCAACAACAACAGCAACGATAAAAAAACCTCCCTGATTCGTAAATAGATAAAAATTGGCATCATATTACGCTCGCATGTAAACAAACCGATCGTACTTAATGGCACACCAACTCAAGTAACGGATAGATCCCCAAACAAATGTGATGGAATTCGCACCAAAGCAAAAAAAAAAACAATCAAAATCCACAATGTGCCATAAAGCTACGGTATGGGAGTGAGTGTTTGCAAGCACCGAAATGGAATGAAAATGAAATCAAACCCCACCCCCCATTACGCCCCAAAAGCGGCAAGCGAACGGTCGTAAAAATGCAACAAAATTAATCACACACAGCACAGATCAATCAGCGTATCAGGCCAGGCGTCAGCAGCAAAAGTCGGACGATCAGAAATCATCATTGTTGAACACTGGGCGCCTCCATTTGCCAAACCAATATCAAAAAAATCAGAATTGTGCAACAACAACAAAAATAAACAATCAAAATTTCACCCCCTCCCCACTCTTCTTTGCCATTCTGCATCCCCCACCACCACCACCACCCCCCTTGAAACCCCCCCTGAAAAATGACGCTAATACAAACACGATTGCAGATGCGCGGCAACATTGCGATGCGTTGATAAAGGAGGAGATCGATGAGCCGCAGCGTAATGACGCATCCCATCGTGCTGCTATCCACGAGGATCGGGCATCCGGCGGCCGGGTGCGGCGGCGTGATCACGACCAGAACGGGCTCGATTGTAGCACCGGTAGTCGACAGCATCAGCAACAGCAGCAGCGCCGGTTTGCGAAGCGCTTCAAACGTTCCCACCATCCGGAGGTGGGCGAGAATTTGCACCGCCGGCATAATGTGGCGTCTCCATCCGTTTCGCTACGGTCGGAGGAAGCGTACGAGGAGCGGACGGTGGAGCGGGCGCACAGCTCGCAGCGACCCGGCATCAATGGTCCCTCCGTGCTCGATGACGTTCGGGAGGCGCTCGCACTGCGACGATCCACTGCAAACCACACCGAAGTGCCCGCTCGGCAAAAGCCGACGTACAACAGTGACGAGGAGGAGGAGGAGGACGAGGAGGACGTTGGGGGGAACGGTGAGCGTGGTCGAGTGGCGGTGGTCAATCACGAATCGGACGATCGCAACATTCGGACGCCGCTGCGCGATGAAGATGAAGATGACGAGGAGGACGTGGATGGTGGCAGCGAAGATAACGAGCTCGATCTTAAGGTGGATGGACGGCTGTCCGCCATTGCCACCACGCTGGACAGTGAGTACCATAAGCGGATGGCCGCTGCCGGTGTGTTGGCGGCTGCGGCAGCAGCGAGTGCCAGTGCGCTCGGTGACGCTGGCAGCGAGCAGGCTGCGGCCGACTTTTTCGCCGCTCATCACAAAGCGGGCACTCACGAGCTAGCGCTCAAGCAACACTTCCTCAACGAAAAGGTTCGGCTGCAGGCGCTGTTGCAGCGTCAGGCGCAGCAGCACCAGCATCACCAGAAGTTGGCCGGCTTTCTGCTGTCGACGGCTACCACTCCACCAACACCTACCCTCACACCAACCAACGTGCTCAATCTCGGCCAGTCCGGTAACAGCGACCACCAGCGTGGCGGTTCGGCCTCACCGGCCACCACAGCCGGTGGACGCTCTTCAGTCGCGGCCGGTACCGGGGATTCGGGGACCGGCAGTAAACCAGCGAACAGTAAGCCGCAGTCATCCTGCAACTCTTCACCGTCGCCGGCTTCATCTGCGGCGGCCGTAGCTGCCGCAGCCGCCGCCGCTGATCGGCTGTTTGCTGCCGCGTACAGCAACAGTGCCAGCGCTGCCGGTGCCGGAACTGGTGCCGGTGGTTCCAGTGCTGGTGGCTCTAACGTTGGTTCCGGCAGTGCGGGTAATGGGCAGGTATATCTGCTGCCCTGTCCGCTGTGCGAGGTGCCGCTAGAGCCGCGCGTGTTCCGACAACATCTCGACCGGCACTATCCGCGGGACAGTCCCGTGTGCCCGGTGATTCAGTGCGGTCGACGGTTCGCGCACCCGAACTCGGTCCGCAACCATATGCGGCTGAAGCACACGAACCAGTGGGCCCAGATGAAGGCGATGCGATCCTCGGGTGGGCCATTCACTGGCATACCGTGAGATGCCTGTCGGAACAGTCGCCTTTGTGAAACATTCCTAATCGATGGAGGCTAAAGCAGCGGAGGGGAAGCACATTTTGTGGGATGGGAACAACCATACAGGCTGGTTTACGTTCCCGTACTTCCACTGGCTTACCACATTCCAGTTTTTGTTTTCAAATTATTTCACCATAAAAGTACACGTATGTTAAAAGGGAGGAAAGCCGAATTTTTCAAACAGTCTCTCGGTACCCGACTGCAGCGTCCTGAAATGAAAGATTTCTATACATATTATCACTAGTATTACAAAGGTTCGCTAGCGATGCGCGTGAGTGTCCTAAAACTAACTAAAGTTCCTAAAAATTAAAGTAAACACAACCACATGAGCAAAACACACAAACGAGGCAGGACGAAAAGTGGTGAAAATTTGGTTACAAAACACACCAAATTGGCACTAAAGCTAAAGGGAAAAAGGCAAGAACCGTGTCGAACTACGTCAAGCATTCAGTATTCGAGTAAAAGTACGGAAATGGAAAGAATTAGTTATAGCAGGGGAAGAAAAACACTGCAAGCCACCCAAACACAAAACAAGCAAACAAGTAACCAACAAAACAAAACCCTAAAACCATAGCTTTGAGTAAACATTCACCGAACCCTACAACAGTTTAACTGTTCCGTTCCGAAAACGTCACATTTGACAGAGCTGACAGGAGTTGTTTTTCCCTTGTTTTGTTTTGATCTACTATCTCATATTTCCGCTGATAAGAACAGTATTATCGAAAAATAGGAAAGGGAAATGAAATGTGTGGCAGTGAACGAATAATTACCCGTACGCAGATTCGCTTCTAAAACGATATGAAATATTAGCATCTGTTATTTATTTGCGTTATTTGATGCTATGTGGTTAGATAGAACAAAAAACACATTCACACACCATTGGTTGAAAGGATAATGCTTTAGTTTAGCAAGTATCAACTACAGGAACTGCTGATAGTAACTAACTTTTAATCTCACTTGAGTAATCCTATCCTCGAGAGAGGCACGTGAAGGAAGGAAGCTAAACATTAAACACACCTACGAAACACACACACACACAACGTAATGGCCATAATGGAAATGTTTCCCTGATCTAATCGGGCGCAACCTTATAGTTTCTAGTGTTTTGAACAAAAGGTAAACGATGAGTAAGACGAGAGAGAAAGAAAAAAAACCAGAAGTAAAACGATAAAGGTTCCTACTAAGATATAACAATTAAAGAGAACAAATTATTAACAAAAGAAACAATAAGTTACACTAACATCGAAATCGCCTGGGAAAACCAAAAAAGCTAAAAGCCCCTTTAGTACGACAGAAACCGCATGATGTCAAACCGATAATTAGCTGTATATTAATCTATATTATATACACCAACTAGTAACTGGCGGAAGGGCTCTACTTGCAAACCCAGTCTACCCAGGAAAAACAAACCAGAGCCACAGTAAACACATTCCACTCTGCCCACAAAAGCGTATAAAATAATCATACAAACGGCCTTATAGGTTAGTTGTTGAATAGAGTTGTTGTCGCATGCAGCGCCCTCTAGCAGGTATTACAAGAAACACAAATAGCTGCAAATACTTTAAACCCCACAAACTACCGGCTATGATAAAGGACCGGTGGAACTCACCGCGAAGATAGTTATTGTTTGGCGTTGCAAATAATTCTTAACACTAGTACGTCGCCAATCCAAACTCCTCGGTGCCACACCGGCACAACTTCTGCCCAGTCACGACGGTTGATAGTTCCATTAGCGGGTGCCATTCCGTGCACTACTTTACGCGTCCTCTCCCCCCCCCTCCCCAGCACGAACTTTCTTCGGTCGATCCGTTTGCCACGGTCGGTCAGCCTGGTGTGCTGACTCGCCCCGAAAAAAATATTGGTGGCCGTGACCACACCCAGAATAATTTTTCACCAAACACTACTCGGTGTGGCGGGGTCCAAAAAACATACACAGTAAACTCAAACAGTAATCATCATCATCACCATCAACCCGGGACTATCCTTTTGCACCTGGGCGAGAAAATGCCTTTGAAGAAGACGAACCTCACCTCAATTTCCCCAACAAAAGCCACAGAACTGCTAAACTAATTACAGCGATCGTGCTTGCGCTGTCCAATTAATGGGCCGAAGCCGTTACGAAACCGAACCTTCACATCCCGGGCCTACTTGCCGTTTCACAATACACGTTACACTTGCCTCACTATCGGTAATTATCGGCTTGACATAAATTGAGCTTCGGGGTTTTGTCCCGGGGTTTGCGTTTCACCGTTTATCTGTGCGATTACGCCAGGGACGATTAGGAAAATGGAAGTTACAAAACAAACGAAACACCTCGCAAGTTTTAGTTTTCTTCTTTCGGTGTAAACGATTTAAAAACAAAAACAAAAGAAAAATACGTAACGTTAAAACGTTTGGTAAACATTTAAGTAAAACTTTAACAAGTAACACACATACAACGGTTCGTTGTGCGTACGATAAGATTCTCGTTCCTCTACTTTTGCCATTCAGCGTAGTATAATTTTAGTGTGTAGAGAATGGTTTGTTCTTTTTAAATTCTAACTTTTTACACTTAGCAACCTAGCGAGACATTGTCAAGTTTTTCTTTTTATGCTAAGGAAAGACTTCAATGCTTCACAGACACGAATCTTAGGGTTAGGATTGATTTCTTTGCCGTTTAAAACAGGTTTATTTCCATTTGCAAAACAACAAACAAACAATAGTAAACAGCTGCACCTACTACTACTACACATACACACTTGCTTACACACACACATAGATTTACATGCAACACAGTAATGTAATAGCAGTCGCGCTTTAAGGTGAGCTAAGCCACGGCTATAAAACCACGATTCACGGTTGTGCAGTAGCTGCGCATAGCCGACGAAACCCGACATATGCTATACAAAGATCGACAAGTATACAACTATATTTAGCGCCATATTAAACCTAAGCGAGTAGTATGCAAACAACAACTCAACAACAGCAGCAGCAAGCAAGCAACAACAAAACAAACCGACACAACAAGAAAGCAAACAAGAGAACAGTGTGAAAAGTACACGTAAATATTGGTTACCTGTAAAAAGTTTGTAGTTTTGTATTTAAGAGGAAAAGTTACAGAAGCAAAGGGAAACGAAACTAACGAAAAAAACAAAACACATTCAGCTTAAAGCCAAACGCAAATACTAAATAAAACAACAGCAGGAAAGCAAACAAAAATGAGAAACATGCTCGAAAGGATAGAATGCGCGTGCGTAACGTAACGATCTCTTGATGAAAGCTGGTAAGAAAGACACAAACACACACTACACAAATCCAACAACACGCAAGTACAGACAATGTAAAAATAATAATACAAAAAAAAAACAACTAGCTCGTTGCATTCGTATGAAGGAAAAACAAACAGAACAGAACACAGTGTAATGTGGAAAGGAGCTTAACGATAAGCAGCATTGCATTGCGAAAGAGAAATGATAAGAGAATAAAACTGGCAACAACAAAAAAAAACGGATGAACAGATGAATAAGACACGAACCTTGTTGTCGTTTGCTTTCGTTCTTTTTCTTTATGTTTTTTAAAGGTTTTTAAATGGAAAAACGCGTCGATCTACACACATCTAACCCATAGTAGTTTGTATACAGTCCCCTGAAGAGTCTAACCTTATTAAATATACTCACACCAACCCTTTTAGTGCTACTAACACAGGTGATCGTGTACAGGATCTCGTTGGGTGTGTGTGTGTGTGTCTGTCTGTATGATTTTGTTTCTTCTTTTGCTTTTCGCTTAACTTTTCCGTGTCACTTGCGTGATCCGTTTTCCTTCGATACCCTTTCCTTCCCTTTGCCCTTCTTCCTTCCTTTCTGCGCATCTTCGCTCAGGCCAGCTTGTGTTGTTTTGTTTGATTTATTTTACCTTATTTTTTCCCCGTTTCTCTCGTTCTCGCTCTTTCTCTCTTTCTCTCATCCCTCCCGTTTACCCCAAAACGGTACTTAACGGTCGTAATTACAGTTTCTCGCCGTTCTTTAGAAATGCGCGTCCGTGCCACCGATCCCCGGCCCTGCCCGAAGTGTGGCAAGATCTACCGTTCGGCTCACACGTTGCGCACCCATCTGGAGGACAAGCACACGGTCTGTCCCGGGTATCGGTGTGTGCTGTGCGGCACGGTTGCCAAATCCCGCAACTCGCTCCATTCGCACATGTCCCGCCAGCATCGTGGCATCTCGACGAAGGATCTGCCGGTGCTGCCGATGCCGAGCCCGTTCGATCCGGAGCTGGCGTCCCGGTTGTTGGCCAAGGCGGGTGTGAAGATTTCGCCGGCCGAATTGCGTGCCCGTGCCTCACCGACCGGGACGCGACGCAACGATGGTATGAAGCTGGAACTACGATCCGGTGATGGTGGTGAAGATTTTGACGATCCGGAAGATTTGACAATGTCCCAGAGTAGTCACAGTGAATCGCAGCGACGCTTCCACGAGAGCATGATGGGGATGTCACCGACTGGTAAGTTCATTTGTTTGGGGAAGCATTTGGAGTTTTGGAGGGCAGCGTTTTCTTATGTGGAATTCTTGCTGTAATTGTAGGTTTCAACCATTTGAACTCAACCACTATTACACGCGTACGACCTGGAGAAGGAACGCCCAAGCTCGGTTTGGATGGACTGGGACGTGACGGAGGCAATGGCAATGGTGGACCAGGAAATGGAGGCTCCGGTGGCAACGGGAACGGAGGCAACGGAATGGGTGGAACGGATCGTCACGGAGGTGGAGGCCCCGGTGGCCCAATGAACCACATGCAGTCGAATACCCCGACCGGATCGGCCATTTTGGACACGTATTTGCAATTTATTACCGAGAATGCATTTGGTAAGTGGTGTCGCGGTTGTTCTTGAAACCGACTGTATAAAACCCTGTTGTCCCTCCTTTTTTAGGTATGAGCGGTATGACCCAAGAGCAAGCGACCGCCGCAGCACTGCAGGCAGCGAAGATTGCACACCTCAAAACGCTCGGCCACAATCTCGATCAGCTACCACCGGGCTTTCTGCCACCGCAGCTCGATCTCGCCAAGCTGACCAGCAACAACAACCAGAACAATCCGGATCTATCGTCGCTGGCAAAGCTGCACAACTCGCCGAACGTAACGATCGAACCGACCGGCACGGGGAACCGAAGCAACGAAACCGATCGTCTGCTGCAAACGAGTAACCATCAAAAGCTGCTGGCACTCGCCGCCAGCAGTGCTGGTGCCGGTACTAACCCGGGCGGCCACGGATTGAACAACAACAACAGCATACTGAACAGCGACGCGATCCGGCGTGGTGGATCTTCCGAGCCGATGGATCTCGGGCTGGAGGGTGCGCACGACGACGATGGCAACAGTTCGGCGGATGAACGCAACTATTCGGACGATGAGAGCATCGCAACGCACTAGGAACGGGATCGTGATGGAAAACGAATTCACTTGCGCCATTTACTATACACACAAACACACACAGCAACTTCAAGAAAGAAAGAAAGAAACCACCGTACCTCTTCCGTTTTCCGATTTGCGCGATCGATTGAAGGGTCCGAATAGTGGACCCGCATCTCACCACTGAACATAGCATCCGGCAATTGGTGTTCATCCCCGCTGCTAGCCGTGTATACTGCATGCGGAGTTCGATTGTTTCTGCCCGCTCGATTGTATGAATTGCAAGAAGCATAGTGTGAAAAAGGCAGCGAATGGGAAGAATAATCGAGTCCGAGAAATTCATTGTGCCATCGCGTTAAGATATAGAAGCGTCCGAGTGATCATGCTGCTTGGGTGGATCTTCAAAACAAAAACCTCCCCCTCCCTTTTCAACAAAAACAAATCGCAGGCAGTCCCAGGATGCGGGCTCCATTCGTAAGACCGCCCCAGAGAACCGTGGCGGGAACGGGATCATCACTATACCATGAAGACGATGTGAAAAAAAAGATAACTCCTCAGACATAATGCGGTTTCCCCGTTTTAAGATTAGTGCGTTTCTACTTAGTTTTCCCCCTCCTGCAAAACTGTTCTACCTATTAAAATTTGTTTTTAGAAAACAAGCAAACAAATCGTACATACCGGGTTCAAATTAGTGCGTAAGGCTAATAAACTAGGCAAGCAGCTAGTAGGGTAAGCGATCATATAGTACACCCGTAACAAACCGTTCAAAACAATGCAAAGCAAGAAGCAACAGAAATACCTCAGACTAAAGCTACAAAAGAAAGCGAGTCACCAGCATCTTATTATCCTTGTAAGCGATACGATTTTTGCAATTAAACTGCAATTTACCTCTTTAGCGAACGGCAGGACGAAACCGAAACCGAATCGGTTTCGTCCTCTTAATCCAAGTCTACCTCAACGCGGTACGCGGGTGCTGTACAGTGCAGCACACGGCCGCAGACACTTAACCTCCTACACCTCTCTAGAGCGCTAGAGCGAAGTAATACGATACGATTTTTAAACTACTGAACTAACACTTACCTGAAATGTAATGTAAACTACGGAGGTAACCAACAAATCGACACGACGCGGAAGGCGTAACCTCTAACGTAAAGTATACTACCCTTTAAACGCGTATACGTCTCTACCGGCTTCCCATTTCCGTTTTTCGCTCTTTCGCACACAGTGAACGGCAAGAGGAGGGCAGTGCAATTTGTGTACACTATCATGATGATATACGATTTTATACCAACTGCACACAGACTACACACAACACACACTCTCGCAGAGCCACACGAACAGCGTGTGCGTAGTGCAATCAGATCAGAGCCATAACCGACAACCTGTAATACGAAATATCATGAGCAAACGAATGTATACTGAAACGCTGGTTAGTAGTTTAAAGAGCGGCGAAGGACAGATGAGAAGGCGATCCAGTTTACGGGACTCCATCGTACTCCACGCACGTCCCAGTCCTTCTTCGCGCCTTTGTTTTTTTTTTTGGGATTTTGTTAATGCGAGTCTACTAGTTTCTAGTGGCCCTCGGTGGGCCCCAGAAGATACGAATTGTTTGCCGAACCCCAAATGGATGGGTCGTAACGTCACATATACGAAACACTGTTATACGAATCTCTCTTTATTGATGCACGATTTCAAAAGTTCTTCCTAGCGGGAGGCGAACAGAAAAAGAAAACACTACAAAAAATATCATTAGTTCGTAGGGGTTAGAGAGCGAAAGGGGCGAATGGCAAAAACGAAGACGCATAACAGCAGCAGCGAACAGCTATACGATACACAGAATACGCAGAAGCCATACAGCGTCAGACACGACAAAAAAACACAACACCCGATACGATACGATAATGGAATGGATAATAAGCAGAGCAGTCTTCGGAACTCTTGCTGCACGTATACGTCTACACACCAGGAAACCCGTCTGTATACTGAATGGAACTGTGGCACACATCCGCCACCTCCCCCCAGGTGCCACGATTACGATTTATCACTGGCAAAACATTGCAATATCACTCCAAGTATACTCTCTATTCTAATCGAACGCGTCTAACGACCGGGACCTTTTTGAGCGCAAGGCGAAACAGATGATGGCAGATAAATGTTTAACTACTACTACTACTACTACCGCAATCGAAAGTACAACTCTCTAACGTACATTGAATACGTCGCTTGCTTTCCTCTTCAACATTGTCCCAGACTCTGTGTATAGCCAGGAGATGAAAAAAAAAAATCAGACACACAAACGCAACGTAAATGGGACATCCGTTTTTCTTCCCTACCTCATCACAACACGCAAGAGCGATGTTAAAGTATAGTAGTTTATAGCTATTAGTATATACCCTGCTAAGACCACTACCGAATTGGGCTAGGGACTAAGGTCCTTTGGCATAGTGATGTAAGATGATCATGAATACTACCACCATCAGAGCTACCAACACTTACCTCCACTGCAAGCGTGTAGGAGTAATAGCAAAAGCATTATATAGCATATACATCCACACACACATATATATATATACATATATTTAACACGAGCGCAGATGCTTGGCAATTCTCTCAGGATGGGGTTTGGGGTTTTTTTTGGGGGAAGAAGGGGGACAAACTAGTACTACCAGAAGACATAGCGGGACACACGTGTTAACCTTAAGGCATTAATACCACACCGGAAGCGGTTGTACGCGATAGTGGCTGCAACCATTTTGTTTTTGTTTTTTGTTTGTTTATCTTCTTGTACTAACTAGTAATACGAAACACAGCAAAATCGATTAACTAACATTACCACACACACAGCACACAAAGCAAACCATACAACCACAAACCAGAGTGCAACAGAAAACGGGTAACGAGTAATTTATAAGACGTGTTATACACACAAGTGCTGGTTAAGTTTTGTGTTGTTTTTTTTACAATATTATTGTTTTGCGTTCGTTTTGTTTCTATGCAACCCCGAGCTGAAACAAACCTACCCCCAAAAAAAGCAAAGCATAACAATTTGCCATGCCAGCCGTTTAAACTGGTGACCGCAATGAAATATACCTTAGTGAAGCAGCGACGATAAGCAGAACGTTGTGTAATATAATGCATTAACACATACACGGCATATGTATGGTTAGTATTAGTAAATGGATAAACCGATTTGAAGGGAGAAGGAGGTAAAGAAGTTATTATGTAAGAGCATGTAGAGTAGCAAAAAATGTTAATAGCACAAGGCAGTTTAGACGAGTACTTATGGTTCGGAGTCGGATTAGAAACGCATTTGTTTGTGTGTGTGTGTGTTGGTAAAATGAATTTGCCCATTAAATGGTGAAATGGCAAATATATAAATATACACACACAAGCAAACACAGTCTCAGGTTGTACATAGTATTGCAAAAGGAAGCAGAAGAAATAGCATCTAACGTTAAGGCAAATTAATACTGGAATCCCAAAACAGCTGAATCTCCTCCTGATCGCTCCAGCAATGATAGCGACAACGATGAATCTGATATTAGATAAGCCAGAAACTGGATTTTCTGCGTGTGCCGCATCGCAGGCCCCAAAACGAACAAACGACTTCAACGCTCCGTTGAAGGACAGCAAGCGACGAACCTTTTTTTTTGGATCGTTCGCCTGTTTTGATATTGTTTTGGGTATTGGTACTATTTTTAATTTTTATTTTTCTTCAACACCACTCAAACCCCCCAGTGGGCAAGTACAGAAAACAATCAAAATTACATACTAGTTGGAGTAAAACAAGAAAAATGCCCGTGCCTCCCACGGGCCAGAAAAGAAAAAACGCAAATCGTCCATAGCGATGTAAAAAACGCACGTGCGATAGATGTAGGAAATTGTGAAAATTCAATGAATTTTTTTTAGGTTTTTGATGATGTGAAGTGGCTACAAAAGAGTTACGAATATTAGTTCTGTTTACACCGTACGTACTTAACTCGTTTTGGCGCAAAAAAACGTAATGGCGATGTTTTTTTTTAAAGGCGATGTTTTGTTTGTGTTTCTTTTTTTGAGATTTGTTTCCGTGTCTCTATTTTAATTTTGCCACGCGTTACGAACTAATTTCCCTAGCCGTATCTTTATCCTGTTATTTATATCGGTGTTGAATCGCGGGCATACGGGCGCAATAAGTAAATTGCGTGCGGCGTAGTAAAGCGGTAAAAGTAAAAGCGTGCTGAGTTTTAGAAATCATGTAAGTCAACCACAGTATGGGCTAGATAAAGAAATCATGCTTTGTAAGAAAAAAAAAAGAGAGAGGGAGAGAGAAATGGAGAAGAAAATGGTAAACAAACCTAATTATAAGAAATGCTAATACATTGCGTGAAACAGTAGAAAAATAGCAAACAAAACCCCTACAATCTTCGTCATTGCTTTGTCTATTTGCAAACTGATCAAAACTAAACAACATTAGAAAAAGAGAGAGAGAGAGTTTAAATTTATACTTGCAGAGAGAGTAATAAAAGAAAACGTGGGACATGTTTCAACGGATTATTTGTTAACTATATGATGAAACTGTTGCAAACAAATGCTAAAATCCTCTCCCAGTAGTAGATCAACCTAACTCGCGTTGATAAACGATCGCTAAAATGAATCAAGAAAAACATATAGAAAAAGAGGTTCAGCTTTTCACAAGAACCATCCAAGTTGCCGAGCATTAAAGTAGTTAAGAGAATTTACACAAAACACTGGGCAATTGGTTCAGAAATTAGAGAAGGAAAGTAAACACAGTGAAACAAAATGTTAAGCCGCTGGGCACATTGCGCAACACATTGCAAGTAAGAGAGAGAGAGAGAGAGAGAGAGAGAGAGAGAGAGAGAGAGAGAGATTCTAGACACGTAATGCCGGTATTAGTAATTCATACTCTCCTTTATTTTTTGTGTCTCATTAATTATAAGTACTCTTACGCTATTATTGAACATTGTTCGTTCTTTTTTAAGTTTTTTTGTACACTTTTTTCATGATAAGGTATCGTTTTTTTCGGCGGAAAATATATTTAAAAATTAAATTACTTTTGGTTGCCAGTTTTTCGTTGTTCTTGTTTGTTGTTCTTGTGTCTGTTTTTCTTTTGTTGCTATTTTATGTTATTCATATTTTGTTGTTTCAGGTTGTTGAAGATTTTGTTCTATCCTTCCCTTAATTTTCTTCACTTCTACGTATTTCCCTTTTTTCTTTTTAAATTCTACATTTTTGTTTCAGCATATAACATAGGGCGTGCCTTTGTGTTACGACGTTGCAATGTGCGACGCTTTTCTTTTATTTATTAAAACCGTTCAAAATGGCGGACATGATCACTGTCGATTGACGAATACATTTTTTGTTCGCATACATAATTCTTTGTCTCTCTCATATAAAAGCGAAAAATGCATTTACAAGTTCCTAGAGTGTGCAAAGGGTAGTCAAGGTCAACATATAGTCAAATCCAACCATATGAAACTAACTATCCAACAAACTCATGTGTAGCAGTAGAAAGTTAAGAACCACAACTACAAAGAAACATTATCGCAAAAGAACGTTGCGCTGGCGAAATGTTTTTTTTTTTTAATGGCCAGCTCGTGTAGGTTCGTGTAGGGCAAAACGTTAATCGTTGATGCAACCTCCGTTGCAAGTGCAATAATTTCCATTTCGAACCGAGCATCCTTATGCGTAGTCACACCATAGTCGTTTTTGTTTGTTCGTTTTTGTTTTTTGTTTTGCTAGAATAATCGACGTGCAACATTGAACTGTGTATGATACAAAAAGTTTTATAAGCTACACAATGACACATTTAGACATTTCCAAAAAAAAACATTGATCACGACAAATGGTTGGGTTGGGTCGTGTATGTATTCAAAGAGACAATAATGGAAGCTAAGTGAACAATTGCCGAAACAGTGCAAGAATTTCGGATTCAACCACACAATCGAACACTTTTAAATGCAGCCGAAAAGAATTCAACTACACCCCGCGGAGGAAATGATACCAAAAACCGTACCAGGTTGCGTTCCCTTTTTCATGTTGCATACGTGAGCAAATTCAGGATGAAACGCATGAAACCAAACCCCTAACTAGGCGTATTTTGATCACAAAACACATACATGCGGAAAACAAACGCCTATATGAACAATTGTTATAACTAGTGAATAATGAAACGCAAGTAAAGTGCAAAATTAGAACCATTAGTTACTACGCTCCATTCGACACGAGTTAAACATAAAGAAGAACCGCTCGTAATCCATTCGTTCCACAGCACACTCACCGTGCTGTTGAGCAGGGCTTAGTGGTGGTGGGCTTTTACTAAAGATCAATTTACCGGTACAACATACGCTCGGATAGAACATAGTGCAAAGATGAATTGAAACAGAAAGAGGGAGAGAGAAAGTGAGGTGGGTGTACGTAAATTAGTAGAAAACATTTTGTGAAATCATTACCGCTAAGATAAACGTAATGCAAAGCTTATTTATGTATTCGAAATCCCCCACACTTCTCAGCAAACGCAAGCGTTGATCAGAACGTAATAGAAAAGTCCCAGAAGTAGAAAAATCCCAACTCAGCAATAATGGGAACAGTGGCTCTCTTTTAGGTAAAATCGTTTAGTCAAAATTGAGCTATCATTTGTGTTTTTTTGTTTGCCGTGCAGTTCACACATTCACCTTCAGGCAGCGGCAAATGCAAGGCCAGCCAAGCTTCCCGTGTAACAATCGCTTCGACTAAACGGACGGATCAAGCAAAACCAAAAGCAGTAAGTCATTATAATACCTTAAACAAGACTACTCTCCAAAAAAAGCCCTCAATGATAAGTATGATTCAAATAAAGTAATATAAAGTAATCTTCGACTGTGTTTGGTGTCTAGTTTTCATATAATCGGCAGTTGAATATGACATATTGGTAGAAATGTTGCATAAATGCAGAAATGTGTGTTCCGACTCGGATCGGAATGGCGATGATCGGATAATCTCTTCATTATCTAATGACAAATCTTCTTCACTTGCTTATTTACGTTGCACTGAATCTAGGTGTTAATATTATTAGTACTTGCTTCATCCTTTTCTACTTTTTCATTATCGACACAACTACCCTCAAGAGGTCTAAGGCCTGCAATTCTGGCTTTCTTGGATACTCTGTTTACCCGTAGCCATAGTCAGTCCTGTGGATGGGATTTCTGCACTGGGCCGCCCATTCGTATGTGCTGGTAATTGTGTTATTATGTTTCGTGATTCTAAATTACATTGTGTTCTCGCATAAATAGCTGCTTTTAACTTCGATAAAAGATTTCTCAACACTCATTTTGTTTTAAAATCCTATCTCGCAGTCAGCGGCGGATCAAACGGTGTCACATTCCTATCCAACGCATCAGAGTGTGGGGGAAAAGGCAAAACGGATCCTGCATCTCTTTCGTCTTTTGCGCCGTTCCGTCCGTCGAAAAAGCTTCAGAAACGATGGAATTTTTGGTTTCTGACACCAAGAGAGCATCCATACGGTAGAGGTAGCACAAATTTCCGTACCAGATGGTAGCATTTCATATAGCTGTACCCTTCCCTCCAGTGATCATAGCGCTTGATCCGTCGACTGATCTTTCCTCTCTTTCCGTTCGTCCAAATGTGCTAGCACCCTTATATGACTCTAACCAAGTTCATTTTTATGGAAATAACAATAAGGAGTATTGAAATCGTATATTTATGCATGGAATCCTTCTAAACCCCCGGAAACTCCACGATGACAAGAGATATAATTATTGCGAAATAACCGAACAACAAACAATACATAATGTCTTCGGAAATAGTGGTACTGCACATTTCCTACTGCTAATAATTAAAAAACTGAACTGCTGTTCAGTTTTGAGACGCACTGTAGGAACTGGATGGATGAAATGAGACGGAGGATTCTCCCCACAGTACCGGAGCTATTTACTCTACCGATCGCTCTCCCTGGTTTGATAGTATGTGTAACTAATAGCCAATCGTAGAAGATCTCTAATTGATCAATAGCATCACAGTGACTGATAACGTGAGCAAGCGTCATGTACAAGCATGGCGGATCCTTGTGCGGATCAGATCGATGTTATCTCCTTTCGTGGATGCTCTCTTGGTGTCAGAAATCACAAAACCGGTCGCTTTTTGGTGGCTCCGATCGCATGCGCGGAGAGACTTCGACGAAAGGAAAAGCGCTTAAAAATAATATGCAATGACGACTGAGATGGCCATGTGCTCCTCTAGCTCTTGTAAGCTGGACACTAAACACTAACGGTGATTAATTCTTTCCATTTTGCTCTCTGTCGTCCCCCAGCAAAGATTGTCATCTAGAAGAAGAATAACCATGTAGGAATGTGGGAGGCAAACAGTACCGCGAGTCAATCTGCTGATATATGTGATATGTGATATTAACATCTATTGTACTGCTCTTTATCCGTATCGTCGTATGCTGAGCGGTGTCCACGTCCTTCGGGCACCGGCACAGCTCAGTTCGTCGGTATAGTCATGCAAACTATATACTCAGTACAAAACCGCATGCAATTATGCGGCGCGATCATCTGCTGGTGGCGCCGCTTTCTTCTGAACGCTTTTACGTACGTACGTGTTTATATGAAGTACTTTGCGGACAGTGTTTTTGTGTGTTTATTTAATAGTTTGATCTTCGGATTCGTGGTTGAGTTGAGAAAAGGGATCAACGGCGGATCAAACGGTAGACGGAGTAGGTGGTCGCCTAGGGCCTCGCCGTGTTGGGGGCCCCAAAAAATGTGTGTAATAGTTGTATACATAGGCCCAGTTTCCTTATGCTAGAAGGAGCCCCGAAGGGTACCACAAGAGGCCCCTGGCAAAATTTGACCGCGAACTACCCGTGGGATGATTCAAAGTGAGTTCAGGGGCCCCTTCTTACTGCGCCTTTAGTTTTTCCTCATTTTAAGAGCCTCAATGCCCCCCCCCCCCCCCCCATTTATCGTTTTTAAAATTAGAGACCCCATTTATAATTCCGCCCTGGGCCACCAAGGGGATTGATTCTCCACTGCTCGCAGTTCTTGTTTATTGAAGTTACACAAATTTAGTAAGCCCTAAATAAGACAGACATAACTTATGTATAGTTTACATAACGATATAACGATAGTATGTACATGTTATAATTTGTGACAGCATGCAGCGATTGTGCTTAATATAGAATATTACAAACAATTGAACAGTCTACTGTTCAACAGTAAAAATATTGTTTAGTAACTGAAAAAATAGCTGAATGGAAACTAAACGCAAGGAAACTCAACGATCAAGCAAGATGTACTACAATGCCTAAATGCTCTTTTTATCCTAGTGTACTTTCCAAGTGTAGCTCTTTAATATCAGCAACAAGTTCCCTGTTCTATTCTAATGAAAAAAAAAAGATGTAGAAAACTTCCGCTTAACACCATAACATAAATCAACAATTGCGCAAACTAAACTAACTACCTTGGAGCGGCAAAGAAGCAAACAATGATACCAAAACGATTATGGTTTACAATATTTCCAATAACTTGACATCTTCGATGTAAAGCTATATAAGATTCTAAAACAGCGTACCAGCTGTGCTATGCTATTGCATACTTCCAACGTAGGATATTTTTTTTCATTCTGCGTTATGTACGCTCTCAACGTCGGCATCCACTTTATCACCTTACATGCATCATGAGAAACTAGATCCCTATGCATCAATAAATAATAGCAGGATTTGGGTCCACAGGAACCTAAAATCGAAAACTCCGGTATTGTAGGGTAGTCGAACTGGCATGCTTCACAACGACATCGGAAACAGAAACGTCGTTTCATGTTATTTTGTCTGTCTGCCAGGAACCAGCCCAAGTGATGTACCCTAATCGATAAGAAAGTTATTACCTACAACAGTCACAAGTATATGCACCTTTTACGTTAAAGTCTTACCCATAACATACGAAAAGTTGGTCACCTTCAGCAATTGGACGAACCACTAGTACGGCACACCGTCCATCACGCAAAGTGATCCGCGCTAGATTTGGTGCGCAGGAATGGTTTAGCATGCTGATCAATGGGCAGCAACCCAATGCATAGTAACTGTTTTGGAATACTCCCTCATCCACTTTAAATTCCATAAAGCGAAGCTGTTGATGGTTGAATTTGCTGATTTGCAGATAACGAAAGATCAAATCGAATAGCAGTTTTTTCATCTGGACATCTATCTCACAAATCGCTCCCAGCTCTGTTCGCTCCATCATTAACAGATGAACGATAGTCGCGAGCAAAACTGTATATGTTAGATCTTGATCGTCTTGATGCTGCCGATTCGTCACTAACACATGCATTGTATCATAAATATCCTTCGGTGCAGCTGCTTTCCAGTCCATTGTAAACGCGTTCACTCCCGTTTCATCCAAACTATCAAGATGCTCTTTCAAAGCCACCAGATCGTGATCGAAGGTTGCGATCGCTTTAAAGACAGTGCGCAATGCCATCGCGGGAATATCATTAGCAAATCGCCACAACTCACGAATGACGGGGCATTCATAGCGATGATACTTTTGGTGTGCCTTGCTCAAACATTCCTCCGAGCAATACATAGCCACGACACATCCTTCACAAGGAATGAGTGTAAAAGGCTTTTCGTGATGGCAATAGTTGCACCGTACATGTCGCAGTGTATCGTGCAACACCGCAACGAAGGGTTTATCGATCATCACAACATCACCCGGATTCAAGGGACGATCAGTCACCACATGCCGTCCGTATTCATCATTGCAGTGCAGTTGTAAGCAATTTGCAACCTGCGGCATATTCGTATAACCGGCGTAGCTTAACTTCAACTCGCGTTCCGCTGGTTCCTTCGCATGTTTAGCGGGACCGTTGCTTGGCTTCTTGTTGTTGTTGGCCTCTTTCAGCGCTTGTTTGACATCGTTTTCAAGCTTCTTAAGCTTTGCAGCCAATCTGATGGGATAGTTTGATTCCCTTGCAAGCCGTATGTTTTCCAAGCAATCCTCATATCGGTGTAACTTCAGGCAGATTATTGCCCGGTTGCTATATGCTAGTGCCCTTTGTTCCGACCCTTTCTCGGCGTATGCGATGCTCTCGTTATAGTACTTGATGGCCTCAATGTAACGTTTTACACGCGGATGGAACATCTTATTCCCCTGGTTGCGTATTTCCGTCGCTTTCTCATTATTCTTCCCGTCATAACGCAGGTTTAATCCGTCTTGGTAAAGTTGTGCCCGAACAACCTTTTCTGCCTCACTCAATAAAAGCTCAAAATCAGATTTCTGCTTTAGATCTAGGAACTGAATCTTCTTGTACCACAGCTCGATGCAAATTTCTTCTATGTAGTCGTTCGGTTCAGTGAGCGAATGAGACATTTCGGCGGATAACTAAGCAAAGGCAAGCTATAATTACATTGCATTAATATTTTAACAGTGCAAAAACATACTTACGCTATGCAAAAGCTAGAACGCACCACGAATTATTATGGGATTGGCAATGTGCAGAAGAACACTTTGGATATGCGTCTTTTCCTGTGATAAAACACGTGCAAATGGAAGCCGTTGCCAAAACGCGTACTTTGGTCGTCCAAACGCGTTGCAAACGTCTGAAGGCTTGCTGACAACTTTGCTGAAACTACCCAGTCAGACTGCGCGCTGTTCCCAATGAGCCAACTTTCATTAAATTACCCTTAAATTTTCCTTCATTTACCGAGTAGTTTGAGGTTAAATTAAAGGAAAATCTTTCACTGAGCCCGCACCACGGATAGAGTAAATGTTATGAAACGTTTTCACCGTAGAGTTATCAACCAAATTTACACAGCTAAGTTAACAACCGGCATACCCGGATATTCAATACGTTTCAACGTATACAATTATCGGTTTTCGTAGCTAAACAATCTATTTATATTCTTTATTTCTATCTATTTATATTCTTGCAAATCTTTGTAAATCGTAATGTGGAGACGGCCTTACGTGGTTGAACAGCACTGAAAACCCTGCAACAACAGTCAAACAAGAGCTCCTATCTGATGCGTCACAAAAAAAACGTATATGTCCCTTGGGTTCGATCAAAGCAACGTCTACGCGAAACACAAATATCTACATGTTTACAGCTGCTGAGGAAAAAATTTCTCATCCAGTTTACGTACAGTATTTGTGTATAGCGTAAAAAGTGTTAAAAACTAGAGGAAAATGTTTCGCACGGCAACGACTTCTACACTTGCCTCGCGGTTTTTCATTTCCATCAATCATCCCCGAATAGCACCACTTACCATACCGCTTGCCTCGCTAACCAATCACGCACCGATCACGTCCGATGGGACGGCCCAGCACCGGTACAGCCGTACCCGAGACGAACAGCATCATCAGCAACGAAAGAAACGCACAGGACCGCTACGTTTCCTCGCTGCCAGCTCGTTTCTGTCTTGGTTCAGTAAAAAATCCGACGACGAAAACACACCCGAGAGTCAGCTGATCACTATTATCAAACGATCGATTCTATCGATACAGAAGGAAGAATATCAAAAAGCGGAACAGATGCTACACTTAGCGCTAAAGATGGCACAAGAGTTACAGAGCAAGGATGGCATCACTTACATCTACGATATTATGGCAAATCTAGCGATGGAGGTGGGTGATTTCGCAAAGGCAGAGAAACTCTTCGTCAACGTCATGCAGCGCCTATTTTCGGACGGGTTTCTAGAGGATCACATCAAAATGCTTCACATAAGCTCCAAGATTGCACACCTGGCACAACTTCAAGGACATCTGGATAAAGCGGCCCAAGGATTCGAATGGACACTTGCGAAGCTGGAGGAAAAGCTGAAACAGCTCGGAGACAACAACGGCAAAGAGATCCGCGAACTGTGGGGCATCACGAAAAACTGGTACGCCCAGCTGCTGATGGACTGCAAGCGCTTTGCCGAGGCCAAACAAGCGTTCCTGCAGGCGTACGAGGCATACACCGAGATACACGGGAAGTTAACCGAGGAAGGGCTTACGATACTGAACAATCTCAGCGTAGCCTGCTCAAACGTAAGTTGTATCCGATTGGAGTTTTTCCCTGTGTTAATTCATTAGCAATTTCTTCTGCAGCTTGAAGATTACGCCTCTGCTGAACGGTTTCTGAAGGAGGCCATTTCACTCGCCGCCCAAATACCGGACCTTTCGGAAGCGGGTGTTTATAAAGCGAATTTAGGATTGCTTTACCTGCAGCAAGGCCTACTGCGGCAAGCTTCCGAGTTCTGCACGTTCGCCTGGCGCTATGGAACGCAACACAAACACGAAGAGACTGTGATACAGGCAAACTATTGTCTGGAACAAATTAAAGCGATGCAAAAATAGATCCACTTGATGCGATGGACATGCTTGACACGGCTAAAGGAATGACCAATGGACGTTCCTTGATACAATCTTACCCACTGTTACAAACAATGTTACCTTGTTCGATAATAAACTTCTTATATATGTGATCAGACTTTACGATGCAAGAAGCTCCTTTGGAATCTCGGCCTAACTCTCCAGACTAATACGAACGGCAATGACCAACGTCATATGTTAGGTGAACGATAAATGGATGGAACACGCTCAGAACCCAAAGAGCTGAGCTAGTTTGTCAGATTGCGGAACCTAGATCTAGAGAGGGTCATGAATGTTTCTTAAATCTTACAACTATTTATTGTTATTGCTACCAAACATTGGAACACTTTCGAAATAATGCTAATCTGTATGTTGCCCTTTTACAGCAAATCTTCCATCTCACGCATAAACTGCATATAGGCGTCGTCTTTCGTTGGTTTCGATGGGTCAGCACTAACCGTACGCGCATCGTGCTGATCGTGCACTGGCCTTACCGGTGGTTTCGCCTTGCGTACTTCGTCCTTTTTCACACGCAGCGCACTGGGCACGAAGCGCGTAACGTCGGCACTGAGGTTACGGATTTGCGGTTTCGCCGAAATGGTGGCACTTTTTGGATCCTTCTGCTGCAACAACTGTTGCTGTTGGGCTTGCTGATGGAGTTGCATGTTGCGCTGTTGTTGTATGTGCTTGGGTGGTGGTCCGGCCGGTGGTCCCGGTGGCATGCGAATGCCCATCCGGGGTGGCATGCCGGGCGGTGGTCCGCCCGGAATGCCGGGTCGTCCGGGCATACGTAGTCCGGCTGGCATACCGGAGAGACCGGGTGGCCTTAGAGGTGGTGGCCGTATCATGAGAGGTTGCATTGACCCGGGAGGTGCAGGCATCGGGATGGACGATGGCATCGGCATGAACTTGGGCATCGCTGCATCGGGTGCAGGGGCCGGGTTCGGTAGTGGTGGAGCAGAAGGTGTCGGGATAGAGGACAGAGATGGTGCATGATCGTGTGATTGCTCCTTTTTCTTCTGTACGCTTTCCATTTCCTTCATAAAATCGTCAATGTTTTGACCGGACAGGGCAAGCATCTTCTGTTGCACAGTATTCGGTTGCTTTACCTGCTTCTCGCCACCATCCGATTCTTCCGTGTTGTCCTTCGAGTCACCATCATCGTAGAACTTGACGCTTTTCTGTGTTTCCGCGTGGAAGTTCTCCAGATCGTAATCCAGCTCGGGCATGTCGAACAGATCGGGCGGAGGACCCGGCGGACAACCCGGTATACCGTCATCGTCATCCACCGGTTCAGTTGGTTCTATAGGATTTTCCACCGGTTTCTTCAGCAACGGAGCCGGTGGTGGCACACTCCTTAACGGTGGAACTATACTGGGCGGAGCCACATTCGGTGGCATCGGTATGCGCGGGATGGAAAGCGGGGTGGGTGTTTCGGTAGCGGATGGCAGCGGAATATCGTCCACCTGTACCTGTTCCGCATGGCGCACACTTTCATAGTACTGGATGCGCTTGTTACGGCGCTTTTCGTAATCAACCTCCTTGCGCTTCAAATCCGCCCACAGCTCCGGATCGTCCGCTTGGTACAAACGCATAACGCGATCCAGCGTTTCCTTTAACTTCTTGCGCTTTTCCTTCAGCACTTTCTCGTTCAGCGGTGACGGTTGGTACACGTTAAACTCCATCTCGTCGATCTTTTCCATCTCCTCGATTAGCTGTGCCGGATCTTTGCCTTTGAGCACGGCCGCCCGGACCATTTGTCGCTGTTTTTTATTTTTCTTCAGCTCCTTCTTGCGCGCCTCCTTGCGGGCCTGGTCCGTCGGGTTCATGTACTTACCACTCTTGGTGGTGTTGATCGAACGGCGTCCCATTTTGTGAGATTTATAACAAATTGTTTTGCAAGCCTTTGATTACCAATTTATTGTACGCTTTTGGGCACCAAAATACCACTTCATCTCCCGTCGGCGAAAAACGTAAACACTACAACCGCTCGATTGTTTTCACTGCTCGACCTTCAGCTGGGGTGAACAAAACTGATGGAACGCTTGACAGATGAGAAATTGGGCGACTCACGAATGCTCACTGCAATTCAATTCAGCCGTTATCAGGGGTGATGAAGCACTGCGTGCTGTATTAAATGTTTTGTTCGAGTTTTCGGGACTGTAGATGGTTGGGGAGCCCAAAGTAAGCACAATTCCTCATCACAAAGCGCCTCCAAATTTCTTTGACTTATTTAAACCTTCCTATACTCCTAGGCCTGACGGGATCCCGCCATCAATTTTGAAACGCTGCGCCACCGCTGTCGCATCCATTTTGGTTGCGATTTTTTGTGAATCGTTGCGACTAGATGTTTATCCTGCCTGCTGGAAAAGCTCGTGGATGGTCCCTATTTACAAAAAGGGTGATAAATCCAATGCATCCAATTATCGTGGCATTACGTCGCTTTGCGCCTGCGCTAAGGTATTTGAGCTCCTAATGTATGTACCGCTTCTCGCTGCTGCCTCGAACTACATTAGTGAGGCTCAACATGGATTTGTCCCCAAGCGCTCAACAACCTCTTAGAATTCGTTAGCCTCTGCCACAGGACTATTGATGCCGGCCTACAGGTAGATGCCGTATATACGGATATCAAAGCAGCTTTTGACAGCGTAACACATGCAATTTTTCTAGCTAAGCTTGAAGTCCTTGGTCTTTCTGTTAAAATGCTGGCCTGGGTGCGGTCCTACCTTTGCGATCGATCGTATCAAGTAAAAATGGGAACCCATACTTCGCGGTGCATCAACGTTACTTCCGGAGTACCTCACGGGAGCAACCTTGGTCCGCTCCTCTTTGTTATCTACATCAACGACGTGTCGCGGGTGCTTCCACCAGGTAGTCACTTGCTGTATACCGATGAGGCGGAGCTGTTTTCCCCGATCCGCACCCAAGCAGACCATTCGCTTCTTCAGACGACTCTGAGCGTGTTCCAGTCCTGGTGCTCCACGAATGGCTTAGAGCTTTGCGCCGACAAGTGTGCTGTCATAACTTTCGCTAGAAAACGCAGCCTGTTATTCGAATACGCCATTAACGGATCTGCCCATCTGGATCTGATAAAATCAACAAATTTATTGTCCGATGTCCGATGTAGAATTCCTCTACTACCTCGAGCTCGTCGCAGTCGACCGATACTTTGCTCCTCTCTCAAGCTCAGAGGACCCGGCAAGTAGATTTCTTAGCTTCCTAAGCGAATCCGAACTGCTACGATAAATATGCATACACCGAAATGTTCCATTTCCATCCATGTTAAAATTATTTTATTATACAAATTCAAATATTACAAATCTTCAACAATCTTTACGCGATAACATTAAATGTGTACTTTTGTAAGGAAGCTGCAAAAGTGCAAATAAAGAAAAACAATCACAAAAGCTCAGCTTCATTTTTTTCCTGCATTCACAAAAACTTAAAATGGTTTCACACTGTACTTTGAACAGAGCGCACAATCATCTTTGTTCTATTGTGTGTTCTATTACCTTCAGACATGATCCCTGGAATAAGAATGAAACCGGTCAGTTACGGACCATGGGGACACACAATGACACAGTGAAGAATTCATAACGATTGGCGCTATGCTACTGTAAAGAGCAACAAACCGAACAGCAAAACAGTCAGTCTCCCGACAGGTGGGAATGCATGCGATTACTAATCAATGATAACGTTATCGACAAGTGCGTGACTGCTTGCACGGAATAGGTGTACACAACAATGGAATACGCATCATCAGGAAATATGGTGACGAAAAGAAAAAAAACAGGTAAGAACATACATGAAGATACGAAGCTAATAAACACAAATGACACACAGCTGGAAGGTACATTAAACTACAAACGAACCGGTTCTACAAAAGGAGACAAACCAAGACGACACCATTTTCCTCGAATTTCTTACTGGGATCGTATTGTATTTCGCTTTCGGCTATTTATTCTTATCACATCCCATACATCGGCAGTAGTGCTACAATTATTATTGCTCTCTGTTTTCCTTACACCTAGTTTGTATTCTTCTGCAGCGACAATGCAACAAATGTATGAATACAACTGTATCATTACCTAACTAATAGGTTGTTGTAAAGGGTCACTATTCCTCTGTTCTATAGTGAAGCGTTTTTGATAAATTTACCGGACATGAGCAAAGCCCTTAACTTTCCTTATGGAATATAGTACTATTATTAACTCAAGACGAGCTGCTACTTCCAGCTATGGGACAGTAAGGGATCATGCACAAATCAAATTAACACAAATCTCCTACAGCAAATTAACATTTAAGAGCGTTTAAGAATGGATGTGTTTGTTTCATATTCACAACTAATCAAACCGCTACACAACGAAACATGAAATAAGAATACGTACGTAATAGAAGTGTACAGTTGACGAAGGTACAACAGGAAGAAAGACGGCAGCCACTGGACACTCCGACCCAATCCATCATCCAAGGTATACTTCTCTATCTAATCCCTCTATTCAAACTTTGCAATAATTACCATCATGCCGACGCCGGCCAGCATGGCCGTAATTTCCTTCAGCGATTGCCACAGCTTGGTGGACTCTTCCAGCAGCTCCGGTATCACCGACACGGTGGCAATGTAAATAAAGCCACCGGCCGTAAACGGTAGCACCCACGATTCGGCCGCATCACTCCCACTGCCCAGCAGAGCAAGAACGGTACCAGCCAGCGCACCCACGGCCGTGGTTAGCTGCAAGAGCATGGCTTTCTTCTTGGAGCAACCCGACTTGATGAGGATCGCAAAGTCACCGATTTCGTGCGGTACTTCATGCAACAGAATGGTAATCGTCGTGATCAAACCGATACTGTTACCCGCCAAATAGGACGCACCGATCGCCAGTCCGTCGGTGAAGTTGTGCGTGAAATCTGCCGCCAGATTAAGATACCCGGCAATCTTAATGTCCGCTTCTTTTTTCGGTTCTTTACGGACAGCTTTGCCCTTTGCCTTCGCTTCCTCCTTTTTCGATTTCGTTCCTTCCGTTTGTTTCTTTTCCTTCTTGTCCTTCTTGTTCTCGGATGGAGAAGGTGGTGGTGAGCTCTTGGAAGTGGTTTTACTTTGTTCTGGTGCGACCGGTTTCGAACCACCGTGACTATGACCATGGCCATGTCCGTGGCCAGTGTCTTTCTTAACCAAACGAACGAACTTTTCCACTGCCAGGAACACTATGATGCCCGCCAAAACCCACAGCCCCACACGCATGTCGTGCCCGTGGCTTTCGTGATCGCCTTCCTCTCCGTGATTATGAGAATGCCCATGGCTGTGACCGTGCGTGTGACCATCCGCGTGGGAATGAGGCTGAATGGCGTGAGGAATCAAATGCAAAAAAGCATCCCCCAGCAATCCACCGGAAGCGAAAGCAAGCAACGTTTTCAACCGTGGCTGCATCTCTTCCGTATTATCGAGCGGTATGGCAAACAGAATGAAAAACGGCGCGGCACTAATCAGCAACGTTGAGCCGAGGGAATGCACCCAGATGTAGAAGGTATCTGGAACAAAAATAATATACTTTTAATACTGTTTGTAGGACAATTACATTAGCTGTTGGTTACCTCTAGGAGCTTTACTATCGCTGGTTGGCTTTTCCTGGTGATGATGATGATGATGATGATGATGACCGCCATCATGATGGTGATGATGGTGGTGATGATCATGGTCCTCATCTCCACCATGATGATGATGGTGATGTGGAACTGCTACCGGTTCTTCTTCGTACATCTCGTTCGCTTGTTGGGAATACTTAAAACTGGGACTTTCGTGATGGTGATGAAGATGATCGTTCTCATGGAGATGATCATGATCGTGGCCGTGCTGCCCGTGAGCACCACAAAGCGTCGGGAAAGACAGGAACATTATCACAAGAAATAGACCCAGCGCAATGTGCACCCGGTATGACGTGGATTCTTCCTTCAGCGGAACCTTCACTTTCGAGGCAGAAGACCTCCGGTTTTCTGTGTGTTTCATTTTGTTTTTTTTTTTACTTTTATTCTAGTTTGTTGCGTACGTGTCCGGTACGATGTATCCGAGACCGCTTGCCCGCTTGATAATGATGATATAGATCGATCTGCTGTACTGCAGTCTAGACAAATTACTGCATTACTACTTCTGAAACACCGAGCACATCACGCGCACACGACACACTTGCAGCTACGACGCGATTTGTATGGTGCGAGGCGTATTTGCACAAAGGATAAAATAGTGTCGGGATTATATATTCTTCAAACATGGATTCACAGCATTTTTTAACGAAAGAGTTGGAAAACATCTGGCATTTGACGAAGCCAGCGTCAAAAACGTCATCGCGTGAAATTGCGTGTCGTCCAGTTTCAGAAACCCGTGCGATGTTTGCGATGAATTCTGTTGATGAAATGAAAATAAATTTCTTTTAGTTTTCCTATCAAGTTCTATGGTTATTAGTTTACATTCAAACCGCCTTTAACCGTAGAGTTGTCCACCAAATTTACGCACGTAAGCTAGCAACCGGTATAGCCGGGTATTCCATACGTTTTGACGTATACAATTAAACGTTTTCGTGGCTAAACAATGCTTTCTATCTATTTAAATCTATCAAATCTTTGTAAATCGGAATGTTAAATGAATATAGAAGTATAATGCAAAATTATATATATTTTTGTTTATATCGCACATATTTTAATATGAAAAAGAAACAAGTAATAATCATTCGGAGATCATTCGTAATTAATGAAAAAATAAGAGCGATCGCTAGTGTAAGGACCATCCTTCATCGACTGTTACGAAATTCCATACAAACTAGCTGTTTTCAGATTGCCAATACCAGGAAAGCATCCACGGAAGAGGTAGCACCTTGTACCTTCGAAAACTACCAGTTTCTGAATGTATAGTACCAGGAGAGCATCCACGGAAGAGGTAGCACCTGGTAAATTTGCCCGCCTAAAGTTATGCAATGTTTAAACATTAACTTTCCATACAAACCAGCTGTTCTCAGATTTTCGATACCAGGAGAGCATGTTTTTCAAGAGGTAGCACCTGGTACCAGCCGAGTATCAGGATGTTGCACAACACATGTTGCACGACATATGTTGCGCAACATATGTTGCACAGCATGTGGTATGCAACATATGTCGTGCAACATATGTCGTGCAACATATGTTGCGCAACATCTGGCATGCAACATCTTACATGCAACAACTTGCGATTGCAACTACTGGGAAGGGCGTGATTTGTGCTTGCTCGGCTGGTACCAGGTGTAACCTCTTGAAAAACATGCTCCCCTGGTATCGAAAATCTGAAAATAGCTGGTTTGTATGGAAAGTTAGTGTTTAAACATTGCATAACTTTAGGCAGTGGTCGGGGAAAATTGCCAGGTGTTACCTCTTCCGTGCATGCTCTCCTGGTATTGGAAATCTGAAAACAGCTGGTTTGTATCTGGCATATCTAAAATCTATTTGATTCATTCATTATGTTTTGTAGGTTATAATAAAACTAACAATCCACTTTAAATTTTAAATCCACTGAATTTGACTCGAAAATAAGCACAATTAGAAAAGAAACAGAAGAGAAACGTCATGATCCATACAAAATGTACAGAATACCCGGGTATGCTGGTTGCCAACTTACGTGATAAAGTTTAAAATAAATAAAAATTGAATACTTACTGCTTGTTGAAAATTATAATGTATACACCAAATAAAAAGTTGGGAGGCTACTGAAATTTTCAGGTCAATACAAGCAATGAATCAAAAGTAATTGTAGTTTAAAGTTAAAAAAAATACCAGATTATCCGGTTGCCTACTTGAAGGTTAAAGTACTTAAAACATTCTACTTCCTCATTTATGAAAGAATATTTCATTCTGGTGAACAATTTATTGGAAATATTAGACTTTAAAACCGCCGCTTTAAATTGCTCTCCTCCGCATTTGAAGAAACCAAGTAGACATTGCAGTAAACGCGTCAATTTTCAAATCATCCCATTTGACAGCAGCAGTTGGGCAACCGCCGTCGGGGTTTTGTATTGTCGTGTATTAGCAGGAAAATGTTTCATAAATGATAGGTCTTATTTTTGTGGTTGTACTTCTTTACTGCTAATAAGTGTTTTAGTTATTTGTGTATTGCTTCATCCGATAACCCGGTCGGTTCAGTGACGCCTAGTAGTGAAAGGAAACGTTTCTCTGCAACAAAATGAATTCTCGCAATGCAACCCCAAAACATCGGTTTGGCACAGCAGCTGCTTGTACCGGTGGTGCTTCATCACCGACAAAGGCGTCCACTCCGCGACCACGAGCGGCCACAGCCTCCAAATTGGCCACCTGTTTGCTTACGAAACGTATGCAATTGAACACATCGAGCTCGGAATCGTTGCCGGGCTCTCCGGCCCGAACACCCAAAAGTGTTTCCGCGCGTCTACCCATCATAGGCAATGGACTGGAGATGAAATCGAAATCGTCCACTACGCTTAACACAAACAGTTGCTACACACCCTCGTCCTTGTACCGAGCGCCGCTTGCTGCGTCGAAAAGCGTTTCCAAGGAATTCGGTACACCACGTAATGTATTGAAGCGCGCCGCGGCACGAGAAAATCTGCTGAGTGCAAGGACACCGGAATGCTTTTCACGTATTTCATTGGACAGCCCGCAAACGACTGTAGGGAGGCATCGTACGAGCCAAACAAAGCTAGATGAAACCCAACGCAGCACAAAGGAAAAGGACAAGGAAGGATCGGGAAGTGAAATAAGTAACCTTAAAGTTGCCGTCCGTATCCGTCCCCTGTCGGCAAAGGAGTGTATCGACTCGGTGGCCAATATCGTGCGGGTCGAGAATAATGAGCTGTTCATTAATGGCGGCAGCACGGCCGATAATCTTGCCGGAGTAGAACACTACTTTCTGTACGATCATGTGTTTTGGTCATGTAATACCGAGGATCCTGCTTACGTGAGCCAGGCTGGAGTTTACTCCAACCTTGTCCATCCACTGCTCGATAAAGCATTCGAAGGGTATAATACCTGCCTGTTTGCGTACGGACAAACGGGATCTGGCAAGAGCTACAGTATGATGGGAATGGATCTGGATGAGAATTACGATGTTGCTCCGAACCCGGACGCTGGCATTATACCTCGCTTTTGCCATGAATTGTTTTCTCGTATAAACTCTCTAAAGGGCCAGGTTCATGCCGAAGTGGAAGTGAGCTATTTTGAGATTTACAATGAGAAAATACATGACCTACTGTCCGTCACACCGACCGATGGCGTAATCACCGTATCTACTCCCGGACAGGGATCTAAACGGGCCGCACTGAAGGTGCGCGAACATCCCGTCTGGGGGCCGTACGTGGTTGATCTAAGCACGCATCCGGTTGATTCTCATACAGCGTTACGAAATTGGCTCGCCGTCGGAAACAGCCAACGAGCTACGGCGGCCACCGGAATGAACGATAAAAGTTCCCGATCCCATTCGATCTTTTCAGTTGTGTTGAATTTAGTGGAAATTGTACACAGCAGCGATACGGACGATTCGGACCGTCCCGGCGGTGGCACATCGGTGAAACAGACAAAGCGAAGCAAAATCAGCCTCGTGGATTTGGCCGGTTCGGAGCGTGTGAGCCAAACATGTGCGAGTGGTGCACGGTTGAAAGAAGGCGTTAGCATAAACAAAAGTCTGCTAACGCTTGGCAAAGTAATTTCGGCACTGGCAGAATCGAAGAAAACTGCTACCACTTACATCCCGTATCGTGACTCCGTGCTAACGTGGCTTCTGCGGGTGAGTACTGAACCAAGTCTACATAACGTTTGATCGTATAATTACATTTTAGGGAAAGGAATATTGTTTATTGCATCAACGAATCATGTCCGCCCAGAAAAGATCGTTAGTTCAACAAAAGTCCACTCGGCGGGATCGCCATGCTGCGAAGAATCCTTCGGTGATGCTTACACTTGCACACAAGGGCACACTTTTTGCAGCACGGTTTCTGGATGGGCTTTCGCGACACCGGTGGATCCTCTGAAATGATCAATTTATTGCAACCGTTAAACATTTCTACCTGAGAAGAACACTCTTCACACAAGTTTCATTGCAATCTTTTCCACACCTGTTGCTTTGGAACCAGCTTGTTTATTGGCTCGATTACCGCTGAATATTTTCTTCCACTTCATTTTGCCAGTAATTGTTTTTTTTAGGTTTTTACTTTATTTTTGATCACAATACCGTGACGAACCGTCCTCTCGAGGCGAGATTCTATTTCAAAGTGGGCCTATGTTACGACATACCCTATGAAAACAAGTAATAGTACACAGAAAGCACGCAGAAGAATCAACCGCAAAGGATTTCCTTCGGTTATATCAAGAAGGCAGATAAAAAATGGTTAATGTTGATGGTTTTGGAACGGAACACTCAAATGTATACTAGTTTCTACCGCGCCATTTCATACACATCTCGGAAAGATAAATTAGGATGTATTTGTATATGCTTATGCCGCCGTCCAAGTAATATCAGAATCAACCTTCGCGCCACGATAAGAAAAGAATGTCGTACGCCATATTTCTACTCGATATACTCTGTTAAGCTGATAAATCAAATCGAACCGATCAACTGTTTTAACAAGATAAAGCTTCAATAATATTGCTTAATAACGAACGCTTAAGCAGCGTTAAAATTTCAACAAAACGGTTGCAATCGAAAGACTACCAACTCGCGCTGAGTATGCAGCAAATTAACTTTACGATAAAGGATCTCCTCCCAGACACAGCAAGAAAAAGAGTTTAAAACGCCCATAAAACCACGCCTGTTGTGGTGTTATCTGTTTCGAAATGAACTGATTGATAAAGAATCGTGCGAACCAGTTTTAGTCAGAACTGGAACCGTCGATATTTCAAAAGACGCATACGTGACACCTTTCTCAGACGCAAAGGATTGATAGAATCGTTGCAGGTGTCCCACGCGGTGGCCGCAATCACCAAAGTCTCGCCCATCCCTGGAGTCAAGTCTACGTTGTGGGGCCGTGTAGCTGTGAAGTGCATTGTTATTGCGCCATTGATGCCCGTATCTTATCAATATTGAGGCCAACCAGCGTGGCATAGTCCGTTTCGGAAGATAGTATCTAGATGGTTGCGTCGCGTAAACTTAAGAAGTTTGGAGATTGGACCAGCGTATAATCTTGTTGATTGATTTCAACATTTCAATTAGGTTAATTTGTATGGTATTGTTCCTTTTGAAAAAGGCATACTTATCAGATAAAAAAACAAAGCCTTTTTAAAAAAAAAATCCAAACTTGCTCAACTTTCCACAAGCAATACGCTTTTATATTCTTTAAAAAGCAACACTTCGTTCTATGCAATATTGTATAGATTAATTTTTATTTTCCATTATTAAAACATTCACAAAAGGCTCTGAATATATGTAACACGATTGCTAAATATCATAATGCTTATCCGTCTAACTGTTAAATACTAAAATCTGATTGTAAATTGATCGGATTACAAGTGCTTCTTTTTTCTTCAAGGAGTTTTCTTCAAATTTTCGGTGATTCTTTATTTTCACACACAAATCAGTAATGCAAATAATTATTATCTGTTGTGCAGAAAAAAATCTCTCTTATCCATTGCGATGATCCACGCTCGCTTCCGATACATGATCACATCGATCGGGTCGTGTACAAATATGCTTATACCTTCGCACATGTAAAAAAACACGTACCCTTCAAAATCTTCTGCTTCCTTTCAACATGCTAAAATGCATATCGAACAAATTGTGTTGAGAAAAGTGTAAGATCTGTGTTATAAATCGTGTAGGCAAGGATAAGGTCAGCAATTCCCACATTACACCATTGGAGAAATGCAATATTCCATTCTGCTAATCAGCGCATAACATTTTGCTTAACATCCCTTTCACTATTCTACTGCAATAAAACCGTTACAGTTGGACAATTGATTTGTTTATAATTTTTCCTTCCCTTCCAATTAATGAGAGGTGAAGTTGGTTTCGATTGCACGTGCCTGGTGCGCTGTGTATAGAGCTATTAGTATAGATCAGTCTTTTCGCATCAACAATAACAGTGTGTGGTACGTTTGTTTCTTGCGGGGTTTCTCCTTTTTACGCGCGCGCCTGGCTTATGAAAAGTCAGATCATGAAAAAAGGGATTGAATTTACACGCTACTGATTATCGTTTTTTTGCACACCAGAAACGGTATTGAACGTTTCGTCCTTTCCTATTATGAATTGCCTACGATGAATGATCGTGACCCTCTCGTTTAAAACCTCACGGGATTGAAGCCTAATGCTGCCAAATGTTATTCTATATTAAAAATTAAATGTTCCTCTGCCAAACAATACGCTTGTGGTTTTATGCGCGTACGAATAACGATATGAAATAACTTAACAATCTACCGTTTAATATCTTATGATAAGAATATTCTCCTTATGAATGATTCCTCTTTTCACTGCTTGCGCTATACGATCATTCAGTATTCTTCTACTGCGTATTCATTTGCTTTCGATCGATTCCTGCCGGTTAAAACCGACACCAGCCGGGGTAATGTGCTGATGATGGTTACCGGTCGGGCTGGTAGACAATGCTGTGCCTCGCGCCGATGCACACATGTCCTCCTCCTCGTCCTCCTCCCGCAGCTCATCGATGCACTCTTCCGCGTCCTCGCTGATGCTTTCGGTGGTGATACGCTGGCCACGCTTACGCATGTACGCACCAAGCGGTCGCTTCTTTTGCTCCTTGCAAAATGGACACGCATCCTTGGACGATTTGCCCGCCGACGAAGATTTGCCGATGTAGCTGAGTAGTTTTGCTGCAATAGAGGAAGGAACAAGCAAACCAGACTTTCAGTAAAGTTGTTACAAACAATGTATGTAATTGTATCTCGTGAACGGGAACATTCCCCAAGTTTGTTTGCCATCAACATGCATTCTTATCACTGTGGGTTATTTACGAAACATACATCTACTGCTTGTGGTGTTCTCCGTATGTAAACAAATACATCATCAAGCGAGATGTGGTGTACAACCGCCGTTATCTAATCAAAATAGTTGCACCAATGTGTGCTGATGCCATTTTGTGTCATAATTTCTACAAGTCCATCGTCCTTAATGACATTTCTATAATTAAGTACATTATCCCTTAGGTACGTTTCTGGAGTAAGAATACATAAAAAAATCTCGTGTTAAATATTGTTCCTTTTAATAACGTTTACGCAATTTAATTCCTTTGCAGCTCGTTTTTCACACTGTGGAACTGCTGCTGCAAGGGACAAAGACACTCAGAGGATGCTTGTTGCAACTTGAACATGTACTGCGCAAAATGATAATGATACACACCCGGCACAGTTTAATGGTATCCTCTCGAGATATACTCCGAGTGTTGTGGACACACAGGGCGGCGTGTATTTGCGATATCTCGCCGTAGTCACGAGAGACGTTACTGCTTCTAGCAGGAACCACCCCCATTATTTATGGCCTTTTTTAGCGTGTATTCTCTGGATGATGTCCATGCTATTAAATGATTGCCGCAATGTTTTATTCCGCTATGTTTTGATGAATTCTCTTTGCCTTTATCAGTCCACACCGTTTCGCTCTTTTGAGTATTACGAGTGGTTGAACTCTGTCCTCGAAAACAGACAGTTTTGCGACGTTTCTTATCAAATGGCTGGTGCCAAATCGCCGTATGAACGTTTGTCTCAAAAGATTAGAAAACAACCGAATGTAGGACGTACATTACTCAATGCGCCCAGATACGTGTTTCTATGTACGACAATCAAACCATAGCACAAGTGTTAATCAATCAGCCGACCAAACCCACGCTCCACGGTCGTTTTCTTATCACTTAATTTTGATACATGAAAGGAACTCGAATAAAATACAGTTAAATTAGAATATTTTTTGTTGTAACCCAATCGTACAAACAGTAAAAAAGACGCAAAGATTGATGGCAAATTTGCTGATAAGAAATGAACAGCGGAACCGGTCCCATCTACTGCCTAGTCAATGGCAAAACGCTAAGCCGACGCAAACATATCGGACCTTGGGGCAGACACAGTTGAGTCCTCACGAACTTGAGGCGAACTTGGTCGGGAACCCCATGTGGTCGCTCCCGGGACGGACAGAGATAATACCTTATCGGCTGTAAGGGGGAAACAATTGCAATCAGCTCTGGCGGGACAAAAAGAGTGTAAACAGCAATAAAAATCGGGAAAGGTTATCACGTTCACTGAGGGAAGCGGTTAAATATAAGCGATGACCGGTTAGAAGGAATAGGCGACCATCGTTCCTTTTTGTTCTCTTCCACTCAAAGCTATTCTCTTCAGCGATATATCTACCACCAACCCAACGTTTCACAACGTCCTTGCCTATTAATGACATCTCCAAAGTACATGATGGTCACCGCGTGGTACGTGATCGCGTGCACGTGGTATATACTATTTTTGAACGATCTCGTAAACGTCACCTTCATCACCGATACAAATCGAGTGCAATAACCAATTGTTTCAGACGAAAAGTTATCTGTACTGCATTTGAGTTCCGGTGGGCAGAAATGACGTCAAAATGCAAGATATCTAAGCATGGAATAACCTTTTTCAAGGTCTTCACTATCAATCTTCCCACTGGTCATTCGCCTGGAAACGGTACTTAGTGCATTGGGTGTTATAATTCAATATCGTTGCATTTCTTTCGCCCCCATGCTGTGAACGTAACGCATGCGCGCCGCCAAACAATTCCGAAGCAACAATGTGCCACGACGCTCTGCTCACTCTCTTTTACGCACGTTACGAAAGGGCGCGGAAAAAATGTAGGTCAAACACCACTCTTGAGGTGTGCGTCGTGTACCGTTGATGCATGTCGCCATCATCATTCATATGGAGGTTTTGTTTCGTCTGTTGAGAAGGAGGGTGTAATGCCTCTGTTTTCACGGCATATGTCACCGGTGTGTGTCTGTTTGCTGCATCGCGCACAGGGCAGACAGTGGGCAATGGTGGATGCATCCCGACAGAAAATGTGCTTGCTGTACGGCTTTCCTCCCATACAAGTGACACCGAGTTCTGCCTTTAATTTAACCCTTGTAACCTTCCCCACACTGGCTGGCTGGGCGTACCGGATATTCGTCTGGCGTTGGTGAGACATTGCTCACGCTTAATTGTATCACCCAACACTGCCCAGGGTGTGACAGTATCCAACAGCTGGGACGTGGATTCATCCAGAAAATGCCGCTTAATTGGCAGTGATTCATTTCCGCGTGACGGAGAATTGCAATAAACTGTACCATTGCAATGTGTTTCCCTTTGTGGTGATCGCGATCGATAATCAATGGTGTTTGGGATTTGATCGCTTTCAAAAATGTAGCTTTTTGGAAACGTTTTCCTTTTATTGTAAACGTTCTATACAAGCATAGCTTTCAATAGCAAAAAGTAGAACAAAAAAGTTATCTAATTCATTTTGTATTCGAACTTATTGATCACGGAGTACATCCCTTCTCGATCTAATCGGAAATGCAAACATAACGCGGTTCGATTTCATTGTTGTGGTGCAACTTTCCAGTGAAGTGATAATATTGGTGAGCACACTTGCATGTTTAGCTGTACACGGCAGACTGTAAACGTAGGGTGTAAATTGACGTCACGCAATGATTACGATCTCCTCACGCGACATTCATCGACATGACATTGGCTTATCCCCCGAAGGCGCACGCCTTTTGGGTGAAACATCTCGTCTCAAACCTCCGCTTCCGTACTACGTGACATAACAAACAACCTTGACGTAAGCGTGAGAAGCAGTAGGGTAAAAAGTACAGTTGGAAAAAAACTATTTTACACCCTTTCTAAAAGCCTGAAGCAATAATTTAAGCTAATTTGTATATTTTTCTTTACCTCGACGTGTGGTTCTCATACAGTTCACGCGATTGTGAACTGTTCTGCCGATTGTACGTCAACTTGCCACGCACACCCAACCTCTCGAAAACATACTTGTTGCATATTGCATACTCTTTTCCTTGTTTTTGTCTCTCCGACCAAGGGCAAACATTGCCTCCGGGAAGGAGGGGTGAGGTTTGGCTCGGCTATTCATTCTACCAATTGCTTCCTTTGCCACATTTGCATTTAATGTAAACTTCCGTTCCGGCAATTTCGCTGATATGATGTTGTTGACTATTGCATTACGAATGCTGTAATATGCCAAGACTCTCCAAGATCTCTGTGAAGTTAGTCAGATGAAAGTCCAGTGACAGTATGGGGAATGATGATCGCCAACCGACGATCGAGAATTAAGTAGTGTTGGGTAAATCTGATGCAGTTTTTGATGCACGACTCCTCACTAATGATTCGTATGAATGGCTCTTCTCAAAAGATTCATTAAGCACAACGCTAGCATAAACGCATCGTATTTCTTCCATTCCACTGCCGGTTGGAGAAGAATGGGATTAAACTTGACGATGATGTCAGCCTTCAAGTGTTCTGGCATTTACACCCGAGTTCCAGAAATTCACGGCTGGTTGACGATCTTTTTGCGCACTACTACTGCTTACCGTGTGTCTGTTTGTGTTTTGTGGGTTTGCTTGGAGCTCGAATGGGAGTTAGATTTCAGTTCCGCTTTTCCTTCTCCACGAAAGTACAACGCACTCGCGTGTAGGTTAAGTGATGTTTTAAAGAGGACCAGTTCTGAGATGTATGCTTCTTTGCTATTTACTATTTTTATCAAACCGGTCTTCTCGGTTAGAATGTGAGGAATAGACCGACCGTAGGGATTTATGAGCGTAAGTTGTGCGCGAGGTGGTTGCGGATGAGAGATCTTCTATGTTGTTGTAGCTACACGGCAAGGTTCAGTGGTTTCTCGTTGCGTTTTTTGAGTAGCCCAACGCAGCCATTCTCCCCTTCTCCAGTATTTGCGGATCGGGCTAGCTCGAGGTGTTGCAGTAACCGACCCCACGACAAGCCCTTCGCTATTTCCCTTTTTTCTACACGACTCTTTTCTTACGCTCGCCCCTCCAACATTAGCTTCACAATTCGGTGTCATATTGCAGCACCCGACAACTGCTCGAATTGCTTCACGTACCACAGCGAGTGTTCCGTCTGTGGAATGTGCTTTGGTGCGTTTTGAACACAACACAGCGGCCCGGGTACTTTAGCTACATTGGCGCCATGTCGATTACTATTGGCAACGATCCCACTGTGGGGTTTATATTTAGAGTCAAATCAGCGTGTCAGCGAAAGCTCACGAGACAGCGGTGAGGAGGGTCGTCTGCAAAGTTGCACTGCATCCTACCCATGTCCCATTAAAACGGATTTACTACGAAGTGAGACATGAGGGACGAAGACAAAGAAGACTCTCTTTGAGAGTTTGCAATTAAATGACACCGTGCGACGTCTGTACTACGCGAGATCGGTTTTATATTTATCTCGGTCATTCTAAATTTAGAGGGATTTGCTGGCAGTTTTATGTGATTGATGTTTTTTCGCTTAACTCATCACCGTCATAGCGCGCATGTTTGAAGAGGACGGCGCCAATTCTTGTCTCCCTTTTACCAGTGAAACGTAAACACAACGGAGGAGGAGTTGGATATTGCGTACGGTGTTTGAAAATAGTGCTAACAATAATAATCTTCTACGAGTGGCCATGGCCCAACACACGGTATTCAGTGTCTCGTTTTTAAATCTCGTGCTGATGAACGCCACTGTTGTGTTGTGTGTGAAAAGTGTAAACAATTTGCTCCGTTCAGGACCTCTGGTCCTCGATTTGATGTAGAAATAGTAGAACTAAAGCAAACAAAGCGCAAACGCGTAATATTGGGGAACGTGTTTCTCCTGACGAAAAACAATCTCTTTTTAGCTGTGTTTTGCTGTTTTTGAGTTCGTTTCGGTTTGTTCTTATCGAACCGCAACCGGTTCCATATTCGTTAAACAGCGAAGGAGGTCAACAGAACGGAAATGTTGAATTTGTTGCATGGAGGCGCGTTCGTTCTTTAATGCACTCGTTCCGTACTGCTAATGAGAACCGTATGGAGTAGGAAGGGAGCAGATCACTTTTCGAGGTTATTTGTTCGTGCTAATGCAACGAAAAAAAGGAAGGAAACAACTCATCAAACGGTGAATGAAATTTGCTAAGCACACACCACACACATACAGGGGTGATTTGCGTGAACCGTGCAAGTAATGCGCAAATAAGCCGCTCCTATTCGAGCGTGTGGCGTGTGTATATCACACGCGCATGAAACGCAGAAGGAAAATCCCGACGCCGTGGTAAAACAATACAAACTGCCACGACACACCACTGCGCGATTCAGATCGTTTTGAAGCGTTTCCGTGTTTTCCGATGTGTTGTTTTCATGCCTTCACGTGCCTAGAATATTCGTATGTTTACAGAAGGGTTATTTTCTTCACATCCAGTGGAATTCCCACTTCCCGAGATTGAAAACTACAACTAGAGTCAACAAAACAGAATAGAACATCAACACAGTGTAAGCGTTGTTCCGCCACCGCATTTGTGATGCTGTCAGTAGAGACGAGATCACACTGACAGCATCCTCCGTACTGTTGGCGTATCTGATCGCGATCGGTAAGATGTTTACCTTGAGCGCTGGTGCTACCGTTGCTGCTTGTGTTCGAGTGGTGCCGTCGCTGTTGCTGCTGCTGCTTAGTCTTGGAGACGGGATTGTTCAGCGGATTTTCGAGCGTACCGTACGGAAACTTCTCGTAGTCCCGGTAAACCGGACCGCGGAACGATGAGTACTGGATGCTATCGCTCATGTAGTAAATATCCATGGTGACGGTGATGGTTGGCGGTTGTTATGGCGAAGGATACTCAGATGCGGTTGTCTGTTTTTTATTACACCAATAGACGATGGTTCATTAACAAGCAAATGGGGAGAGCACTCTGCTGCAGTCCTTCGAAGTCGAATGAAGGTTGCCTTTCAAATGCGTGCGTGCCGTGCTTTGGACGTTTTTTTGTAAGGTTTCTTCCTAACCAGCCGCCGTATTTGTGTGTGTGATTAACCCAGTCCACCTTCAACGAAGTCGTTGGTTATAGAGCTTCTTAATGGTGAGATTTTTGTCCTCCTATCGTGTTCCGCTTAATAAATCCTCACTGACGTCGCCATAGAATGGCTTCTTTATTGGGTGGCTTATAAAGATTGGGTTACTTCAGTAACTCTACTTTTCCCCCACGCACTCTCACTACTAGCACACTTTCACTACACCCAGAGGGGCCGTATTTGTTGGTAAACAAATTCTGTTTGATCGCAAAACTTTCACCATCAAAACGTTAGCGACGCACCTTTCGTTTAGTGACACTTGTTTGTTTTGTGGCAAGAATTAATCGCACTCTCTCGCTGATGCCACGCACATAAATTTGCCGACGCTTGTGTGAGACACGTTTGGAAAACGACGCAATATTCACTGTTATATTGGTTGTTTTGAACCGTACGGTTTTAATGAAGTTCGCTTCGAGCCGTGTTACATTGGACGACTGTCTGTGCTAAACTGCAGCGTGCGATGAGCGTGGCCAGGGATATATAAAAACACACTATACCACCATCACCACTTCATCGTCTTTCCGACCGTACTACGCGTTCGTTGCTCCAACCGCCAAACGATAGACAGGGGGAATGTGTTCGCAACAGCGACACAAACGTGGCCTCGCGGGGCCCTCGACGCGTACCGTACGGAGTTATCTCCGTCGGGTACCCGTGTAACCGTGTAGGGCACTGGAACGTGGTAGCACACACGTAGACACGCGTCCCAGGCGCGCGCGCACGCGTCTGGTTGTCTGTGTTAGTGTCGGGTTCGCTGTTTGCCGCGTGGTGTGTTGGTATGTGTCGTGCGACGGAACTGACGGTTACGCACAATTTCTTCCGCTGCTACAGTATGTTGTTCCCTCTCTTTCTTTTTTGGCGGATACCATTCTGGTTAAAACAGAAGGTTATTTTTTGTAAAGAATTTCATTATAAAGCCGATACAATTGTTTGTTGTATAAGGTATAGTAAGATTAGTTTTACTGCAAAAAAATGGACATCCTGATCATAGTGAAACCTGTTTTACGATCGTGCGTTGCGAACGAGAGAAAGAAAGAGCAATCAGCGAGAGCAGCGAACACTTGCACTCTCAAACTGCTATGGCAACGGATGCACTGAAATAGCCCTACGCAAGAAGAAAATTGCAGCATTCGAGAGAAAGAGATAGATAGAATGCATCACAGCAAAATACAATGTGCAATGTAGTAGGGCTTGCAGAAAAGGAAAACATACGCATGTTAAAAATAGCATCATTGGTACATCTTGTGCCGGCTTACGGTGTGCTCATTTATGCTCGTGGTACATAAGCATACTTGGATGCTGATAGCACAGCAAGATTAACTGCAATAGAGCAAACGCTACAATATGCCATCTGTCCGCCTCGGCGGATGACGTGAGCGTTGCAGGTGGCATTTACTGTATGAGTCAATGTTTATGTTTGAGAATTCATCAAATGCGGAACGGCAAATTTTCGCTATTTTGATAAGAAATATGGACATCTCTAACGTCCTGAGGAATCTGAATCAACTCTCACAGAAATGAAACTATGGGCAAGTGTTTTTTTTTGTCCAAAGTCCGTTGAACTTATTGAAAGTATTGTCCACAAGTAAGCAGTTCTCATTCGCTATTCTTATCTCGTCAAGATGGTATTTGATTTATGTCTAATCTTATTACAGCTCCGTCCGCACAGCGATTACATTTATCAACCGATTGTTGACGGTTGTGTTGACCTGTTTGCTAATACGCCGTGCTATATTACATAGGTTGCTTCTCTACTTTGTCTTTGTCCAGATGTACTTTAGGTAGTTTTTCGTCTTTACACGCCTTTACTATGAAGCGCAATCGCAAAGGTGTTTATTGTCATTAGAGTCGACCTTCGATTAGGTTGCTTACGCAGGAATACAAGTCCGATAATATGGCTTCGTCTTGGATTTATTGGATGTTTTTTTTAATCGGCAAAGAAACGATCGCTGTAAACAAGGGGTTTCGAGTGTAAGACATACAGAGAAAAACCTTTTTCTGGATGCTTTTCAAATTGAAATTGACTCTGTCCTAGTGTTGGGTGTACCTGATTCAGACCCATGACTCTGAATGAATCTTTGAATCTCTATTTCAAAGATACATGAATCATCCAAGATTTATGACCTCCATGGAGCTTTCCTATACTTTTCCTCCCTCGGTCTTCGTATATGTCTGTTGAGACAGCTTTCTACAGAATTGACTTCATTATGATCAAGATTTAGTAACTTAAATAAAATACATAAATAGGCGTAAATTTACGTAAAACAAATGTGAAAACCCTGTACGTGGGGTTCACCCAGTAAAAAGACACACCCATATTTGATCTTTGCAAATAGTCTGACAATGTAGATTAAATACCTCTCTTCACTATGGTGCCTTCTACATCACCTTCCTTATCAAGTGGCAACTAGCACTCTGAAGTAAGAGTGCCATCAAATGAATACAAATACCGTTAAAGCGTATTTGATGCCGACTTCGCCGACTACGCCGAGTTTAAAGTAAGCTTTTCGCACTACATAACAACACAACGGATGTGGAGACCGCGTAGAGCCGGACCTCAGTAACAGTGTCTACCCGTGGGGTCATCCATGATCGCCATAATCGCACCGAGTACGATCCATCAATTATTGATTAAGAAAATTGAACGCATTTCGTTCCGCATCGACCTGTTTTCGGTGGTGGCCCTCATTGGCATGGCAGGACACACTCGATTGCGCTCATCCGTCCCCCATGGCTTTTTATCTCAACCCCACTCCGGTATACGTCAGTGCATATCGGCACATGTGAGAGATCCAGGTTAGGTCATCGCTTTTGTTTTTCCCATCGATAACTGCTAACGAGAAGCTTATGAGCGCTACCGGACGAGATGTTATAACCGTTTTTTTTAATTACACCAATAAAAGGCGTGGGTGCATAGAAATGTTTAATCGGTAATGGAGTAGAACCCCCATAACCATCGCATGGGGGGAGTCGTCTAATCGTGCCTTTGTTTTGTTTTCCCCCGCCAAACCAATCGCTTAAAGCTACCAGAAAATTTAGGAAAACAAATTAGCTACCCTTGAAGCGGAGGTTACCGATAAACCAACGAAACAGCACTTGTTAATTCCTGTTCCTGTTTGTTTTCCTGAGGGAGCTATTCTATTGCGTACATAGGCTGAGTTTTATTGGTGACGCGAGTTTGATGTTTTAAAGTCCCGAATTTCCAAGGCGATCCCAAATAGTTTTCCTGTTGTTGATAACGATATCAGCGGACAAAGTGAAGAGAAGGCATAGAGAGATATAAGGGAACGTATGGGGTAAGAAACTAAAGCCCTCGTCTAAAGGTGATTGTATGCGTCCAAGGATTCCTACCCTGCAGAGGCACATGTTAACACGCGCTTATCGGTGTCGGGTTTGATGCCTTCGCTCGGTGTACTGTTGGTTGGTGACTAAGTTTCTGTCTCTCTACCTTTTGCACCATGAAACAAGGTAAAACGACGCAATTTCTTTGGGAGTTTTTATCTAGACGGAATATCTTGTGACTTCGAAGGAAAACATTGATTTGTGCCGTAATTCTTTGTAGAATTTCCATGGTAGTTTTTAATATTTCGACCTAGTTTTGGGGTTTTTACAGCATTTTGAAAGCCTTGCTCAGAAAATTACTAAACCACATATTTCAAGCGGTCGGGTATAGTAGTGTTCTACTTTTATTTGCACACCCTCTCAACAACCTTAGCTAATAGTGCTGTGTCCGGTCGATAAAGTTTACTAACCCAACCTACATTTCCCATCCTCTCCAAAGCAATCCAAACAACAAGGTGAAGAATTCAAACGTATCTTATTTACTGTAGAACTTACAGCTCAGGTTTTCTCGTTGCTATCTCACATCGTATAGACATATATTTCCTTCCAGATATAGCTATGGTTCATTTGTCCCATTCTTATCATAGTACAACAACTTGAAGCTTTATTTAGCTAGAAAAGTTGTTATAAACTCATCATGCTTAAAATACCTGGACACCCTCTCCTACATCGCTTGGTCTAATACTGTTTAGATATAAGCTGCAGTACTTACAATTGTGTCACAGGAGAAGGAAGTTTGCACACTGTTTACCTTCTATACACACTTAGGCGATGCATCATTTTCATCTCGAAACGTTATGTGCTGCACGTGAATACAGAAAGCGTTGCCAGCTATTGCCAGGTGTAGAATGTTTGCGAATAGCCAGGAAATGAGTTTCAACTTCAAGTGATATCGTTAAAGTAATTTCTGGACGACTTTTCAAGATTAGCTTGGGACCGTTTGAGTCGATGTGAAATTCATCCCACTTTTTTTTATTAGATTTTGTTCAATACTTTCTCAATGCACAGATTTGTAAAGATTCCAATAAACTTCAGCTTAGCATAGGTCAAGAAAGGTATATCTTCACATATCATCTACATATTGCATTTCAACTTTATAAGAATTCTTCCAATTCTGGAACTGGATCGGTACAGCAACATGTTACGGGTACGTTTCGCGTCATATCATAGATCGCTTTACAAACCGTGGATGAGTCTAGACTGCGTGTTATGGCATTGTGCCCGACAGTATGGATGCTGATGCCTTTTTGCGGTTACCGATCAGATAACACACTGCATTTCGTCCCTGACCATGGCTATCATGTTACTGACACCACAGTCTACACCAGCTTCGTTATCTCTTGCCGGGGCTTCACCGCTTTAACCATCGTTGGCCATCGATTTGTTGCTAAGATTCTTCAATAAACAACAAAGAACTTTTAAATTTCATAAAGTTCTTCAGATATCTGGTTTTGAATGCTTTTAGACACTTCCTTCTGGCACGCGCCGAAAGCGAAAGGAAGTTATGGTTCGTTCGTTTTTCGTAATTTAATTCAACTTCTGTATAACCGAAATGAATACGTTTATTTCATACGCTTGAGTGGATTCCATGTTGTTTTGATGGATGTTTTTTTTTGTAATAATTTTTTGATCTTGACGGATACAATTACATATAACAGTTAATTTTAACTCCTTTGTTTTGACTTCAGGAAAATCTTGGTGGAAACTCTCGCACCGTTATGCTGGCCACCATATCACCTGCCAGCATTCACTTGGACGAAACTCTTGCCACGCTGCGGTACGCCTGTCAGGCACGCAGCATTGTTAACCGCGTCAAGGTGAACGAAGATCCGCACGATCGCATCATTCGCGAGCTTCGAGCGGAAGTCGAACGTCTGCAGGTACTGCGACAAGACTACGAGCGTCAGAAGCGTTTATCCGAAGCTCATCAACAACATCATCCACCGCGCAAAATCATCATCGAAACATCGGTAGATGATGGTGAGGTTGAGGCACTGCGCCAGCAACTAGCCGAGACAGAGCAGGAGCTCTCGAAAGCTCAACGATCCTGGCGCGAACGGTTGCAGGAAGCGGAAGATGTACGTCGGACGGAGATGAAGTTGCTCAAACGCAAAGGGCTAGCGTTGGAGCTGTCGGCCGAACAGAAGGAACCGTGCCTGGTGAACTTGGCGGCCGATCCAATGCTGTCCGGGACATTGCTGTACCTCATTCCTCCAGGGACGGTTCAGATTGGCCGACCGTCGTCTCTTACATCACCGGACATCGTTCTGGAGGGTCCTCTTGTATCGCCCAACCATTGGTAAGTGTTCGGACAAGTACGATTCTCATTCGCAAACTAAATTTGTTCGTATGCATCCCTTACTTGCAGCTCCATCGAGAACAAAAATGGGAAGCTAGTTTTGCAACCGGAACCAAGCACCGAGTATGAAACTTTCGTTAATGGTGAACTCATCCTAGAACGTCGCCAGTTGTTCCACGGTGATCGATTGGTGATCGGTGGCTCACACTATTTCCGCATCTCGAACCCGCTGTGTCCGAACAAATCTACCCAGATTGTAAGTTACAAGGTATACTGTCAGGTGGCAAAAATAACAAACTTTGCATTTTCCGGATTTGCAGATGGTAGATTTCCAGCTAGCACACCAGGAGATTTTGCACGAACAGGAGAACCGCTTGCGGCGTGAGTTGGATGCGGAAAAACAAGCAGCAATCGCGCGTATAGAGGCCGAACGTATGGCTCACGAGCAGGAATACGAAGAGCGGTTGGCTTCGCTTGAGCTGGAAAAGTTTAAGTACAAATGTCGCAAGGAATTGCTTGAAACGGAGCAAGAAGCATTGCTGCAGTCGTCTACTGGCAAGCGCCAAAAGTCCGATGGTACTAAAGACCGTCCGTCGGATGTTCGCGATTCGTTTGATTGTGCTCCATCAACCGTGGAATCAAATTTGGCAGAAAAGATTCGCCAAATAATGGAGCACACGAGTGAGGAAAGCCTAGCGCATATACAAATGATGGTAAAGGAAGCTAGCCAGCGGTGCCGGACAGTGGGCTTAGACTACGACTTCAAGCAAACGCAGGTGTGGCAAGATGAAGGCATTTTCCGTGCCATGATCAATATCGTCGATCGTGCAAATGGACGTATAGCCGAGTGGGTTCCGGCGCGGCTCGAATACTGGCTGGGTGTAGTGCGCGAACGTGATGATCTAACGGCGGTCAATATGTTTGAACATTTCGATCTTGTATGGATCGATGCGGCGAACCAGTCGGCAAACGAATCGCTTCTACAAGAGTCACACAATTCGAAACGCATATCGTTGAACCTTAGTGCGGTGAAGGATGCGATCCGTGGACGATACAGTCTCGTTTCAAACCCCAACTCCAGCACCCCAAGTAGCGAAAACACCGTGGGAGAAAGTTCGCGCAAATCGCAAGGACTTTTTAAATCCATCTTCTCCAAACCAACGCTGATGCAGAATAAAGGTTGTACGAACCTTGCGCGAAAGGCTCTCTTTACTGACCCAGAGACGAACGATGAAAATGTCCCAAGCAATCACCAACATTCGTCACCTCAAAGTAAAGGTGCCACCACCGCCCTGCATCGATTCGATCAAAAGACGGCCAATTATCTCCGAGAGCTTAGCGTAGTGACGTTGAAGCTGCGGAAATTGTGCGAGAAACATCAAGAATCCGATTCGCCTGGCATTATAGAACAGATGCAAAATAAACAGAAAAATAACGATACGGAAGAAAAGTTGGCAGCACGCTGTCTGGAATCGGTGGTCGATATTGAACGGTCGCTGCAAAGCATTCGCTCGGTACTAGCAGACCACAACATCAAAGAAGCTACGCTCAGTGCTATGGAGGATGATTTTGGCCGGACGCCCAAATCGGTACGCTTTCTTTTGGACTAGCAATCAATGTGAGTGTTGTTCAATTCTTGCCTTATCGTTTTCCAATAACTGGAGCTGCTCCCGTAACTCCTCCAGTGTGCTAAGGAAAATGATAAATTAATAGTTTATTTGTTGTATAGCTTTTTTGTACCAAACATCCAAAGTTTCGCTTTTAAATCGGTAGTGGCTATAATCGATATCATTATATTTTGATATGTTTTCGAATGTGTATCCTTTTGACGTAAACTGCAATAAACAGCGTTACTTGATAATGTACAATTCGTAATGTTAAATAGCACAAACACATTTTCGTATCCGAATTTTAAACCCTTTTTAATTTTACTGTGGAAAGTTTGAAGTATATTGAAGAACAGAAGACAGTTGCTTAACATGCGCGCAAAACACGATCTACATTAGAGTATTCGGATTTCCCCGTGCATGATTTTAGGAAAATCTATCTCCACCTATCCACCGAACTAGCAATACTGTGTCTGAACCGCATTTAATTCAAATAATATTAACCTTCTACTTGCGTAGGCTACGTACCTCTATTATATAATACTTCCTCACACTAAGCAGTGTTCTAGCAGTTTCTCCAGAGATCTGAACTGTTGTCTAGAGAGTCGAGACAACTCTACGGAACCCGTAAACTAAAGTGAAGGAGAGGAAAAGAAAATGCCCTACTGGAAATGATAACGTAACGATCACAGCTCGCTGGTTGCGTCATAGAATAGATTCCGATTAGTAACACATTTTTTCTCTGCGGTTTTCCTCAAGGTAGCTCTCTAGGACAGACAACTTTATCCAACTCGTGCGTCACGTGCGGTAACTGCGGTTTGTCGTTCAGCTTACAGTTCGTCCCTCGGTAGCGTCGTCCGCTCACACGGACAGTGGTATGCTTCTTCGGGTTGTTCAATCTTCTCCATGCCCGGTTGTACCTGTATCGGGCTAACGATATATTTGGCATACTCCTGAAAATGTTTACAACCGTGTGAAAATTATCATTGCGATCAATGGGGGTTTATGTACTCCTTTACCTTAAACAGCAACGCATGATAGCAGTAAATGTCCAATGGTAATAGATTGGCGTTAATAAACGCGTTGGCATTATCACGAATTTCCCGTGCCTTTTCATCATTTTCCCGGGCCCATTCGATCTGCCGCACCAAATCGGACAGATCCGCCTCGAACGGTATGTAGTGTCGCATCGGTACAAGTTTGCGGTAAAAGTGTTCGTAGTAGAACGAGTTCTGCTTCAACACCACCGAACTGCCGGCCAGCAGATATGGCAATCGGTACGCTGCTACCGTACCGTCCACATTCACCTGGTAGCGGTAGTCGAAGAAATCGTGCATGGAAATGTGAGCAACGCGCGGTCCAAACTCGCTTTCCTCATCGCGGAAGAAGAAAAAGTTTGTGAGCGACGCGTTCAGCAGCTCCGGATGGCGTCGAGCTAATGCTACCAGCTCCAGCCGTTCGCGCCGTGCATCTCGTCCGCGCCAGAATGCTTTGGTGTGTTTTTCTCCCCACGGAAGTCCACGCCGTTGGATCGAAAGCATATCAAGCATCACGCGGCCCATGTTTTCCAGCGTTGATTCGGTGATGTCGTACGTTGGCATTACGATGTCAAAGGTGTCATCGCTTCCGCACCAGGAAAAGATTGGATACGGACCGGTCGTGCGGCTTGGACCACCCTTTTTCACCAGCGGCCAATCACCCAGATTAACAAACATTTCCATATCCGGCAGCGTAAACTTCCGTGCCAACGAAAGCAAGATTGTGTCCATGAACTTACTAAAGCCGGTGTGTTGACCATAACAACGCCGATGAACTTGATTGCGTAGAATCACATAGTTGCAGTGTGAAATGCTGCCCGGTTTATCGTACTGCTGGATCATCCTTGTACGCAGGCTGGAGAAATTGATCGCTCGGAATGGGATCAGATCCATATCTATCTGCGGATCACCCGAAGGACAGCCGACCGTTTCAAGCCACTCATCGACGGAACCTTGCGGACAGTAGCATTGTTCGGAGTAAAGTGTTCCGGGTATGGCGAACGGAGAACCATGTAGGTGGACTTCATTATGTCGCACGTGTATCGTGACGTCACTGCAAGATTCCGCCAGCCTGTAGCGTACGATGCTCGAGCCATCGTGACGATCGATCTGATTCAACCGGTATCGGCAAGACCCGAAACGTGACTGTCCAATAATGTGTACGTCGTACTTTTGAGATGCATTGATTCTGTGAAATAATCAGAACAACAAGGAGAACAATCGAATGAAAAACGGATAACTTAAAACAATGTTGGGTGAGTTCTCGACATGTACTAACTTTTGATTGTCCACGTCTCTCGGTTCGATGAAAAAGTAGCGCGCCGGAAGGGTAGCCCGGTCCGGTATCTCCACACCCGGTCCCCACACGCGGCTGTTTTTCGTATCCACCACACGATCCGCACTGCCACAGGAAGCGAAGTAACAGGAGTGTAGCAGTATCAGCAACCAGCACGACCAGCACCGTCGCAACCACTGTTGATCCTCCATTGCAGCACCGCCCTACGAACGCAAGGGGCAAGGGAGAACGATTACGTACGTTGCCGCGTAAAAATTATTCGAGCGTGACACGCAATTCGAGATTACAACACCGTGGTCAGTCCCAATGAAAGCATTTGTTTGTAAACAAACGCGTCTGACAGCCGTCTGCGGAGAACGTGAGCAGTGAGAACAGCTGATTAATGAGATTGCGTGAAACTCACCTGAAACCGGTTTTAAAATGAGTGTGAATGGAGAAAATGTGATAAAATACCTAGTTTAAATATGTAGAATAGCTTTGTTTGATTTACTTAATTGAATTGTGCCTCTTATTGAAAATAACTACACCATAAAAGCATGGTGTTCACAAAACAGTATCCAGCCTGTATCATCATAGTAGCCCAAAATGTGATTGCCGCCAGTTGGAGTGCACTGTCGAACCGACAAAATGAAGCAAGATTCTGTACAAAAATTTGCTCCCAATAGCGACTACCGCCAAACTTTAAACCGGCTGAAAGCGGAATTCGATCGTCGGTACAATGATCAAAAACCGGCATCGATTGCCACGCTGGCAGAATATGACTTTATTCGTACCCTTGGTGCGGGTGCATTTGGTACAGTGGTAAGTAGCGGTGTGTTTAGTGTACTGTATGCAACAATGCGTTAATATGCACTGGCTTTCACTCCTCAAGAAACTTATCAAACGAAAAACCAGCGGTGAATACTTTGCCATGAAGATACTGTCCAAGGAGAGAATCGTCTATCAGAAGCAATTGCAGCACACGTCCAATGAGAAGCAAATTTTGCAAGGCATTCGGTTCCCGTTTGTCGTGAATCTCGAAATGTGCTACAAGGATAATTCCTACATATATCTAGTAATGCCATTTGTGAATGGAGGTGAAATGTTTACGCTGCTTCGCCGATCACGCAGATTTTCTGAAGCACAATCCACTTTCTACGGAGCCCAAGTGGCACTGGCGTTGGAGTATTTGCACTCCTGCAACCTTATTTATCGCGATTTGAAACCAGAAAACCTGCTAATCGACTATCGTGGATACGTGAAAATGACTGATTTCGGGTTTTGTAAGGTAATAGATAATAATGTGTTGCCTCTTATGAATCCAAATATTAATCCTGTTCTATCGCAATGAAGGTGATCAAGGATAGAACCTGGACGTTATGTGGCACACCGGAATATCTTGCACCGGAAATTATTCAAGCGAAAGGATACGGGAAAAGTGTCGATTGGTGGTCTTATGGCGTTTTGCTGTACGAAATGGGAGCCGGATATTCACCGTTTTATGTCAGCAGTGTCGACCAGATGGCTTTGTTTGAACGGATCTGCAAAGCCAAGTACAAATTCCCGAAGAACTTCTCCTCGGATTTGTGCGATCTTGTGCACCATCTGCTGCAAACGGACCTTTCTCGACGCTACGGCAATCTGCGCAATGGGTGCAATGACATCAAACAACACGCATGGTTCAAGTCCACTAATTGGTTCGCCCTGCTCAATCGGGAACTATCCGCGCCGTACGTACCGAAACTCGAAGGACCGGGTGACGCCTCCCGGTTCGATGTTTACGATGAGCAAAATCTGAAGATAGCCTCGAAGTGCCAATATGCGAAAGAATTTGCAGAGTTTTAAGCTTTATTCTAGTGCATCATGCGCGTTTCCTGGAATGTCCAATTGGTTGGACATTTTTTACAGTGCTAGATAGGAGACGAAACGGTAAAGACAATCTTATTCCATTCTAAGATATGGTAGAAAATTTATAATAATTTAGATTTAGATTATGGTCCTGCCATAGTCCCGCATTGTGCAGCCATCTCAAAATTGCGGAACCTTAAGACTAATGACACGCCCAAAGCGAGATGTGAGCAATTTCAGTGATGTATTGCCAGTGTCTCCATTACTTTTGGCATCCGGAGTCCTCGGTGTGATCGCTTTCGGGTTAATGTTTTTATGCACCTTTCCCGTAATTCCAGCGATCGATAACAAGCGTTCACTTTCGCCGCGATAGTTGCGAATTTTTCTCGGTTTGCGGGAATTTGTCTCCATGTCATGTTCAGAATGTGAACGCGCAGATTTCAATTGTCTCCCCTTGGATTGTACACCGTGGTTTAATATTTGCTGATGTTGGCGCAATTTCTCCACAATCTTCTCTTTCCACAAAGAAATCGTATGGTTGTTTATCATTCCTAATCTTTCGTCCCGGGTCGATCGTGCTTTGTACTCTTGAGTAGGAGAGTTAGGAGGAACTTCGGTTTGCAAAAAGGAATCCTCTTCAACGACTGACCGTGCAACAGCATTCTGTAACAGATTCGAATGCAGTTCCTTAATGTGGACGTGCTAATGGTGGAAAAAAACATCGATTTAGTTGAGCGTTCGTACCAAACCACCCATTCTACTTACCACTTCGGTTTCGTCCAAAAACATTCGGAAACATATCGGACAGAACGGTTTGCGGTGCATTTTCATGTGTGTGGTCATACTGAGCTGTGTGTGGAGGTAGTAATCACATTCGTAGCAGTAATGCTTTGGCCCACGAATCGTAGTGTTCAAAGAAAGTGTGGTGAGAGCTTTCATGTAGCTCTAAAATAAGTAAAAAAAAGTCGAATTATTGATTTACCGTTTGCAACTCGCTCGCTAAAGCACAGAGTGTATTTACTAACCTGTGAAAATCCGCCATTTAATGACGCTTCCCGATCAAAGCATAGCTCCGTGTTTTCATTTTCATCTTTGCAAATGGACCCCATTTCGGATACAGCAGCCTCAGGTGTTTCGGTATCCGAACGGGCTAATGCATCAGCCGACATTAGTGTGCCGCGTTTCAGATTGATTCAAACGAATTAAAGTGATTAACACTTGAAACACTCTCACTACACTTCAGGTTGATTGAAAAATATCTGTTACTAAGGACCGGTATGTTTGAGGACACGCCGAAAACTGAAGCTCGGTTGAAAATGGTGCAGACCGGCTTTGTATAGAGAAAAGAAGGTTATGCGCGCCTACTCTGATGACTTTGATGACAAACAACCATTGCTGACGAATGCGCCGGCGTGTGTCAATTTAATGGGAATGGCTGAATTTCTACCTCTTCTTACTATCAGATCAAAACAATTTTATATTAAGCTGTTCCAGCATTCCAGTTTCCTGGAAGGCTTTAGCTGGGTTGATTGAAGTATTCTAGGAAATAGGTTTCTGTGAATCCACATTTGGATTGATGGCGTAGATTCTTCGTAGAGCCAAGAACCGCATAACGTTTCCATGGTAACATTATTTCCCACACCCATGGATCATTTTTTTGTGTGGAACATTTTTGATTTCATATCTCTTCTTTAAACTCCTTTCTTTCGCTAGGCTATCTATGATCCCCTCGCCAACAATTTATTTTTCCATGTATGCTATGATTTTACCAAATGGCAATTTTTTACACGTATCGACGACCACAGACGTGCAATTCGAGAATGTTTTTGATTGTTGTTCTTGAGTATTCGCGCGTATTCTAGCAGTTTTCATTCGGATTCGGATAAGGGTATAATGTGACGCAAGATTCTTAAGAACTGGTTAAGTGTAATTTGGAGTACTCATGTTAAAATGATATGCCGCATATGAGCATCACAGTCCAGGTGGGAGCTGAACGCAAACAGAACGTGTCGTATATTTATACGATACATTTCATTCGTGATAACTGACCAAGGTTCGGGACTAATAAACTACAATGGCCAAATATCTTAAACACGATGCAAGATGTCCAGATCAGACAAATGGTTATCTCAGACTAAAAGAGGAAGCCGCTAAGGCTCAATGTCTGTAAAAACCTAAAATAACAACAATAGCTCTATGTGACTTGCTTTGCCGAAAAGTTTGTTTTCGGCCAGAGGGAGCCAAGGTTACATCCAAGCCAATGCATCTCGGGCAATGTGAAATTTGACAATTTATGAAAGTAATTGAAATAAAATTAACAACGTCAACCAATTGGGAAGAAACCGTCTTTTTAAACATCCAAACAACTGAGAGTTTCCACATAGGGTCACAAACTGAGCTAGTACACACGTTTCGGTCAGGGTTAAGTCAACCCTGTGCACATTTGACACCGTGAATGCCAACGCCACTGTCACAGGAAGATTGAAAACAACAATATTAATTTTTTTTCTTCCTCTCGAAGGAGCCAAATGGTGATGATGGCGATGACGAACGTACTCAGGTTAATTTAAGTTAATCGAATTGTTGCCTGTTTATTTACAAGTGACTAGGCTAAAGCTTGAAAGATTCGAACGAATTCAGTGTGAAAGTGATACAGTGCGGGTAAAGCAGTTGGCGGAAAAACGGGGCCAAAAGAACGACCGTCAACATGAATCTGCACGAGCCGGTTGATCCGAATAAGGTATTGAAAACAGAAGAAACATGTTTTGGGCCTTCGTGACAGAATAATGCAAATGATTGCTTATCGGTTATCGTTGCAGCCTTTCGATGAGCTGACACCGGAAGAAAAGATGAGGTAAATGTGGGATAAACTGTGGAAATATGAACGTACCACGTACACATGCCCGCAATGCGTGGTGTGGGGCGGCTTTTATCGATCGTTTATTATCGGCGATGAGACCGCTGCTCGCGTTCCAAACCGTTCAACGACACAGCACACACTGTTAAATGACTCAACTAATAATTTATCTGCTTTCGTGAAATGAGATCTTTTATGGTAAATTTTTGGTCATGCGGTAGATTACTTATTTTATCTCTTTCTTCAAAACTCTAGACTGGAGCACATTAAAATGTATGAAAAACACAAGGGCCATGAATCGATGCACATGGAAATGGTTGTGATACTGCTGGTCACGCTCATAATTGCCCAAGTAGTGTTGGTAGAATGGAAGAAACGCCATTACAGATCATACTCGGTGCGTTGGGCATGTTCATTCGCGATATTAATTCCACCGCCAACCATTTTCTCACTATTTCTCTTTATTTTTGTAGCTAATGACACTACTCGCCCTGTGGATAATACCATTCGTACTCAGCTTACGCAGCCAATACTGGCGGTTTATCTTCTTCTGGCTAATATTCAGCTGCATCACCGGGCTGGTGATGCGCAAAGCGGTACGCAAACCGATCTCCGGCACCACACCACGGCTCGTTTACAAATGGTTTTACTTCATCTACAAACTCAGCTACCTGCTCGGCATCATTGGGTACATTGTGATGATGTTTACGTTTTTCGGCGTAAACTTCATCTTCAACCAACCGCCCCACACGTGGATGGACGTTGGGCTGTTGCTGGTGTTTTACGGATTGTACTACGGTGTGCTTGGCCGTGACATATCGGAAATCTGTGCCGATAAAATGGCCTGCCACATTGGGTATTACACCCCGAAGGGTATACCGACGAGGCATCTCGAGCGAAATGTGTGCGCTGTGTGTGGCAATCAGTTGCTGACGGACGTGAACGAGTCCGGTGTGATTGAGAACACGTTCAAGCTGACCTGTGATCATGTTTTCCACGAGTTTTGTATCCGCGGTTGGTGCATCGTGGGGAAGAAACAAACCTGCCCGTATTGCAAGGAAAAGGTTGACCTGAAAAAAATGTTCTGTAATCCGTAAGTTTCGAATTATCCATGCGAGCGATTCATAGTTTTGTGTCCGTTTAATTATTATGTAACCGTTTAACCGCTTGTGTTTTTAGGTGGGAACGTCCCCATGTACTGTACGGTCAGCTACTGGACTGGATCCGGTGGCTTGTGGCATGGCAACCGTTAATACTGTTCATTGTGCAAGGTATCAACTGGATGCTCGGGCTGGAGTAGAACCCACACCAATGCGAACCATTTGTTCCACATTCGTTTATTCCATCTCCTATCGGACGATTCCACTAGTCGCGCTGGCAATTGATTAACTTCATGTGTGTATTTTAATTGAGCTGTTATTTTACTCTTCCTTTTGTTAATCGAAACCAAAAAGAGCACTGGTGCTGTTTCTGGAGCTGGTATCTCGTCGGCTCCTCATAGTTTAGGTTGTAAACCGTTCTATATGCCTCTTGATTCAAATCACTTTTGTAGACCAAACGTAGATAGCACCGGGTAGACATCTGTTTTGAGAGGAGCATTTCTTTTGGGTAAACTTGGAGAGATCATTAATTTTAATTAGTTTTGCGTATTATTTTCAATGTGTGGAAAGTTTTAAGTTCAAGATAGACCAGATTTTTAAATGATTTCCTTGAAACTTTTTGCAATCCTAATAATAAGAAACTTCGTGAAATATCATCTTTACCGACAAGAGTTAAATATGTTGTGAGGTTGTACTTTCCAATCAATTTATTTTCCATTTTTTCTTTAATGTACAGACTTGTGCCATAAAGTGTACCTTGTTCGAATTCAATCGAAATAATCCTCAATATCAATATCTGGATTGAGCAAATCTTCACCGTACGGTGACAGATCGAGTTGGTTAAGGATTAAATTCTCGCACGTCTCTTCTAGTCCCGTTTCGCCGACAAGCAATGCACCCTGCAACCGGCCGTCCACCAACACAAACTTGATGTACTCCAATCCGGGTGTCATACGTAGTAACACCTCGTACTTGTCGTTCAATCCTTGTCCATTATAGCGCCCCAATAGTACCACCTGATAACCGAACAGGGTCGTAACGTGGTTGAACATTTCGAAGCAAAAATCTTGATAAATCTCTTCACCGACACGCCTAGCGGCCATGCTCCGGGCGGCCATTGCTCCCATTTGACGAGCCTGTGTCCACAGTCGCATCTGGAACCAGTGCGGTGCAAGTTCCCATCCGGCGTAGCAAACATCTCCGGCAGCATAAACATTGTTCACGGATGTTTCCATCGACCAGTTCACGAAAAGACCTCCATCCGGTCCCAGTTTAAATGGTTTATCGCATCCACCTGTCCAACTTACAGCTGGAACGACACCCGTGGCGGATACTACGAAATCACACTCAATCTTCGTACCATTGGTAAGAAGAACCTCTAGTCCGGAGGTTACTTCGTTAATGTCCTCAACTTCAACCGATTGGTGAACGGTTACTTTGTTGCCATTGCGGGATACTGTATCTCCGTGCTTCTGGATGTCAAAAGCACGGTGCCAATCGGGTCCTAATGCAGCACCACGCTGGCTGCCTCCAGCCGTAGACATGTTTGAAGCTTCGTTCTGTTCCGTGTACCTCATTCGCTTGTATATTGTCTTTTCCTTCTCCTCTATTGTCTTTGTACTTAACCGCTCTTGAAAGAACGTAGCTGCACCGGAATCAACAAATGTGGAGCTTATGTACGGATCCTTTATCACCCAGTGAATTTCCTCCATTCCGCTCACCTCGTACACCAGCTCCGATGCAATGCCACCGTTTCCAACGACCACCAAACGAGTCGCAGTGTGAATGCGTTTGCGGAATTCTTCCACCGATTCCGTGTCGCGTATACCGATCACGTTTGTGTTGCCTTTAGCCTTATCGATTATGTTAGGTCGTGCACCGGTACAAAGGCAAAGGTATTGATAATTGATACATCTTCCTGCGACCGTTTTTATAAGGAAGGATTCACTTATGATCGATTCAAGCTGATCGAGCAACACATCGATATTATTTGCCGATGCAAGTTCTCCCGTGCTTTTTTCCTCCACATCAAAGCGGTTTAGAATTTTCCCGAGTGGAACCACATTAGTGACAGCTTTGACGAGAGTGGACTCGGTTAGTAGTAGAATCCTGTCGGTTGGTTCGTTGCGAAGAAGGTTCAACGTTTCGGCACAAGTCACGCCAGCAATACCACCTCCCACGATAACGTAGGTATACGACATGGTCTCCGCCATTATATTGTTATGGAAAATCTATTGTTATGGACACACAATAGATTGTGCTTTTGATTGGTTTCTATTCAACACCACGAGTGGTTTATATGCTTTTTCTACACTACGCTCGTTCGGTTAATCACTGTATTTTGTAGCAATTCGTCGCAAATGCTTCACTTATGAAACTAAAAGCACACTAGCCTGGATTCCTAGTTTAAGGAATTGCTATCCTTAGCAGGATAATATTCACTGTAATCATACTCTCGGAAGGGCACATCAAATGTAAGCATTCCTCGGTCCATAGCCCTTTCGACGGCTACTAGCAGTTGGGTGTGTTTCTTCTGGCACAGTCCAGTGACCCGATAGCTCAACACTTCGCCTGTCTGTGGTGAAATAAACTGCTTCAGCAGATCAATATTGTTGTGATCTAGCACCAGATACTCATCGCGACAAATCGGACAAGGATTACCGGTAGAAATACGGTCCTTGCGTATGCAGGTTTTGCGCGTCAACTTCGGCGGGTATGGTCCTTTATGGTTACGTCGATACTGTTTCCACACCGGATTGTCTTGGTAGGTTTGCCGGTAAGCGTCGCTCGCCAGGTAGCGGATGCTCGTCTCTACCGGTATCACCCGTGAGCGATCCTTCGGATCATCAATGGGTTGTTTGGATGCAGCTGCTCCTTCTTCGCCTGGTTCAGGCTCTTCGCTTACTGCCGCTTCTTCTGTGGGTTCGTTTTCTGGCTTTGTAGAACGTTGCTGGAACGGGGTTCTTGAGAGGAACCGTGTTTGGCCAGTTCGGATTTTTAGTATACTTTGGCGATAGATAGAAATGACCTCTGCTCCGAATAAACGCAACACTGACATTGTGGTCGATGACGGCTTGCTGTGACGTAATGCAGATTGTTTGAAGCGCTTTCTGTCCGCAGAGGTTTTGCTAGAACAACCGAAATAATTGCAATGCGATGCAAGTAATGGAGAATAAGAAAAAGTTTTCACAAAACACTAGCAAAACAAACAAATCCTGTAGAATTATCCTTTTTGTGCAATATGTGCTTACCGGCACTGAGTTCGTTGGTGTTCAGTTCGGCGCAGTGGAATCCAAAATCTGTCATCCGGTTTGTCGTGCACGTTTCGCTCCGAACCACACGAGGCATGAAGCCGCGGTTTGTTTTTATTTTATTATGATGCAAAAGTTCACTATGGATGAAACTTACAAAATAAAATCTTCAAAAATTTCACAAAAAGTATTTTCTATCAGAAATGGATGCTTTTGTAGGACTACACATGGATGAAAATAATTTTTTAGAAATTTCTTCTCCACCAGAAATTCCGTACGCAGCCGAATATTACTTGACAGCTTTCAAATCCTTCCAGTACAGCCAGTCCACTCGATGTCAGGCGCGTGAGCTAAACAAATCAATGTGCGAACCAAAGTAGCCAGAGAAATCTAGTCCTCGGAAACCGTGTACAAAATACAAAGTTTCAAACCGTAAATCCGTTTTCGTGATGCTTTCGGTGTCCCGCATTGCGGTCGGGAACGTGCGATGCGTACATCCGGGCTTTGTACGCGCGAGAAAACACATTTCCGCTGGAGGTTAGTGAACACCGGGGAATTGGCTGATGTAATCAAGGATAATTGATTTATCGATTTTTTTTTGCCTTCCTCTGCAGGCTTCACCCAAACTTTTGGCAGCCGGCGGTGGATATCCATCAAGGTAAATCACGGCCTACTAGCGAAAGAATCAGATTTGAACCGACGCAGAAGGCGATCGCCGACAGAACGCAAAGAGCAATCGAACGATCCGTGCAGTTGTGAGGACGATGCACCGGACGGTCCAAATTCTAGTACAATTATTACACCATGTGACGAAAACCGTCGAATACCTATGATGGGCGAGTTGATACAATTTCCGAACGATCCCAGTCCGTATCCGGCCCCTCCAAGACGACACATTCCCATAAATCGATTCTTTCAGGTTCTAAATTTAGGTTCTCATTGGATTGATAAGCACTGAATGCGAAAAGAATGTGTAAATAACTTTGTTTCTTCTTAAAACACACCATTCGTCTATTCTCAGCCGAAACCGGTTGAAACAGTGCCCGATCCCGTGTTAATTTCTTGTGAAAAGTGCGAAAGTAATGAGGATCACAAAGATGATGATCAGGAGGTTTTGTTTGCTATTACTTTTGCTACATGTATTATTGGTCTAATGTGGAAATACTCATCAAACTTTTGGATTTTATTGTTGCAGGAAACAGAACAAAAAGCCATTGCGAGTAGGAGTGGTCCAACATGTCCGCCACCACCGCCTCCACCTCCAAAACAATCCTACACGGGTTACATACTCGGTGCCATCGCCCTTACGGCAGGTGGTCTAGGACTTGCGTATTATAATGGGATATTCGATGGACCATCGCCTCCAATACCACTGGACGACACAAAGGAAGATCCGAGACGAAAGAAGCAAACATATCCGGCTTCATCGAAAGATCTTCCAAAACACGTTCCTTACTTGTTGATCGGTGGAGGAACCGCCAGTATTGCAGCTTTTCGATCGATTCGTGGACACGATCCTAAAGCGAAAGTGATGATGATCACCAACGAGCTCGAAATGCCGTATATGCGCCCTCCGCTCTCGAAGGAACTATGGTTTAATCCGACCGAAACGGAACCACTAAAGTTCCGACAGTGGAACGGTAGTGAACGAAGTATTTTCTACGAATCGAACGATTACTACATCGATCCGAGTAAACTCAGTGATGCAGTAAACGGTGGAGTAGCCGTAGCTCGCGGCTACGAAGTGCACCGGCTGGATGTGGTAAACCGGAAAGCTATTCTTACCGATGGTACGGAAATAACGTACGATAAGTGTCTGATCGCGACCGGTGCTCGGCCCAAAAATTTGCCCATCTTTGAATCGGCTCCACGGGATGTCCGGGAACGTGTGACCCTATTCAAGAATGTACACGATTTTGAGCAACTGTCTTCAAAGCTGGATGATGGCTGTCGGGTTGCAATTGTTGGTGGAGGATTCCTTGGCAGCGAGCTAGCCTGTGCATTGTCCAAATCGGAGCAAACGCGTAAGAAAAAGGTGGAAGTGTTTCAGCTCTTTCACGAAGGCGGCAATATGGCAAAGGTTCTGCCCGAATATCTGAGCAGTTGGACGACGGCGCGATTGCGCGAGGAGGGCGTAACGGTGTGGCCAAAGACACAGGTGAAGGCGGTCGAAATGCAAGGCGCGAAACTTAAACTTACGCTTATGGACGACAGTGTACTGCTGGTTGACAGGGTGATAGTGGCGGTTGGTTCGGAACCGAATACGGATCTTGCAAAAACCTCCGCACTCGAGGTTGATAGCCAGAATGGAGGGTTTTTGGTTGATGCTGAGTTGAGAGCAAGATCAAACGTATTTGTGGCTGGGGATGCGGCATGCTTCTACGACACAAAATTCGGACGCAGGAGAGTTGAACATCACGATCACGCTATTGTGTCGGGACGATTGGCAGGCGAAAACATGGTTGGATTGAGTGAGTACTTTGTAAGGTGCTTTTATCCAAAAACACAGATTTTAATGCCCTTTCTTGTTTACAGATAAACCTTACACACATCAAAGCATGTTCTGGTCGGATCTTGGTCCTCGGATTAGCTACGAAGCGATTGGTCTCATCGATTCTGCCCTGCCCACTGTAGCTGTGTTTGCTAAACGTACTGCAGAAGAGATGTCTCGAGCGGTCGCGGCTGTTACCGGTGGAGCTAACGACTCGGAAAAGCTTCAAGCAGCAAACGCCAACGTTAGCGTTGATGTAAAAGCCGTCTCCATTACAGGAGGAGAGCAAAAGCAAGTGGAGCCAGCAAAAGAACAAAGTAAAGGACAGCAGGAACCGGAAGACAGTTTCGACAAGGGTGTCATATTTTATCTACGCGATAAGAAAGTCGTCGGATTGGTGCTATGGAACGTGTTTAATCGTATGGGAACTGCCAGAAAAATTCTGGATCAGCACACCGAGTACGACGATCTAAATGAGGTTGCAAAACTGTTCAATCTCCACGAACGACCTGCAGAAGATGCGGAAATAGAAGCAGAATAATGTGCATAGCCAGGGTGTAGGAAATTGTTTCAAAAGCGCACATAAGTCGTTGCTCTTGTGGTCTGGCGGCGAAGTATTTTGCTTAAATCGAACAGTAGAGAACAAGCATTTGCAATAATAATATACGGTTAAGTTACAAAATACAAATTTCCGTGTCAAGAAACTCTTCAGCTTTTGTTTTATTTTGTACGTTTATGTATTAGCGGTAAGGAATAGAACAGTCTTCAAACACTTCGGTAGCCCAGCACTAGCTCCTAGCTCCATCTCGTACGTACTTTACTTGATTTTTGCTTCCGCACCAACGTACTTCACTTCATCGAAGGCCTTCCGAGCTCGCTTCAGCTCTTCGTTCATCGTAAGCAGATCCTTCACGCGAGCATATTTACGAGAATTCTTGCGCACCAGAAATACAATGTCCTCCACCTGCACACGACCCGTACGCCCAATTTCCATCGCTCGGTGTGTCATCTCGGTTATAAATTCAACCACCAAATCTTCCAGCAGATCGACACTTTCGGTGTACGGGTTCTGATCGTCACCGAACCCATACATCATGCAGCGCAGCTCCTTGCTAAACAGACGCTTGCGGCCGGACGAGGTTTCGATCTGTACCTCACCAAGCTCGTCATCTTCAAACTGGAGGGATAACCAAGTATTCGTTAGCTTTCTTACTGTACTTCGGTGATATTCTGTTTACACTAAAGCTATCTTACCTCTGCTTGATCGAAACCTTCCTCCGGTGGATTAGCAGTCATTTTCGGAACTTCTTTTGCACAACTTAATACAAACTACTTAGCTGGTTTGCAAATTAAAAGATCGTTGTATTTATAACTTGATTAAATCGATAATAAAAGAAACAAAAGCTGGCGAATATCTTGTTTGTTGTTGATCTGACAGCAAGCTGTTTTCTGTGCGATTTGACAGCTGGATACTTCAAACGATTCGATGGCTGCGTACGGGATTAATCTTCCATCCTGTCCTGAAAAGTAAAAAAGCTAATTTTAAATCCATGAAACTAACGTCTATTTTGTAGACTAAAATTGTACAAACAGTATTCTATGGTACGGCAACAATACATCTAAAATGTACATAGAATAACAACAAATCATGATTACGTTCATACAACGATAACTCCCGATAACACACAATAATACCACAAATCTCCATAACCAAATAGAGAACAAATCAGATATAACTGGACATTTACACAGCAATCTATTAAATATCTGCAGTAAACAACTAGAACATAAGAGATTGTCTTTTTAAACTAACCAACAAACCCCCGGTGGTCCAGCATTAATCGATCTCAATAATCGTATCATCAATTTCGATGATCTGATCATCGTGATCATCTCTCGTTTCATTGTTTTCACTCGTAACTTCTGCTTTCTTCACATCCTCTAATGAATGTTTAACATCTCTAACATCCAGGGTGCTGTTCTCTACACCATCATACTCGCTTGATTCTTCCTCTGACTGACTCATCGAACCAGACACCCCTGTATCACTGGCGGACTGTGCGTCCTTTTCACTTCCGTCCGAAATTTCCACCGAGCGGCTGTTATGCTTGGTAGAGGACAGTTTAGTTGCTTCAAGATAATTGGCACAAAAACTTACATTAGTCACGTCGCAGATCGGATCTTCCAAGCCACCGTCCTCATCCGGCTGCTCGGTATCATCTCCATCGACAAAGCACGAACTGTTGAACCGCTCACTAAAGCCCTTACGGATGACAAAATTGCCCTTTGTATTATCCCGAAATTCACAGCCTCCCTCGAACGTGAACTCCTCCCTCTCGATCGTATTGAAATCTTCAAACACCTGCGATCGACTTCTTTCGGTCGGTTCTCCGGCCCCGTTGTTTTGAGCATCATCGTTGAAATCCTCCAGCAACACGCCATACTGCGAACAGTGTGTTACGCTTGCCGATTGGAATAGAATTTGGCACTGATCAAGCGTCTCCAGCCCGGTCATACAGCGGCTTATAGTGGTGTTGAGCAGGTTAATCGTGCAATCGTGATTACTGTAGATGCCGGTCGAAAATTCCTGTATCACACACCGCTCGAACGTGATGGTACAGTTCCCGAAGATCACGATGCCCTGTTTGGTGCTCGAACTCGGATCGCCCGTAAAGCAACAGTTCCGGAAGGTGACGTTACCCTTGTTGATTACCACACCGGTGCGCACATTCGAACAATCCAGTCGGATGTTTTCCAGCGTAAAATCACCATCGATCGTCAACAGTACGCTGTCGTCGTTTTTGGACACGATCGTAGGATTCTCCTTGGTAGCCCGATCGTATTCGTCCACGAACGCCGTATTGCTCACGCCCCGGAACGATCCACCACTGTTAAGATATTCGAGAAACGTAATGTCCTGCCGGGTGCCAGGTGGTAAATAGATCGCACAATCGGGACTGCAATGATCCAGCGCGTGCTGCAGAGAGTCACACATTTTAACCGAAATCTTAGGGTCCATCAGCTCCTTGGCACTCTGCAGATAGGTAAGCTGCTCATCCAAGGATGCAGCTTGTGTGACAATGTACGACATGGACGTTTCACCCTTCACCTTCCCTGATCCGAAGCGAACCTTCTCAAAAACGCTCCGCATCACGGGATTCTCCAAGATGTTGATTTCATTTTTGATCGTATTCATGCGTAAATTAAGCTGCAATAGTTCGCTCGACCGATTATCCTGTACAATGGACGATTCATGATCTTCGTCTTCCTCGTCCGCGTTCAGCTGCTGCTCTATAAAAGCGCGCTTGCGCTGGATGTACCGAGCTTCGGCGAGCAGGGCCAGTGCGTGCGATGAAAGCTGACGTGACATCGTCTTATTCTTCAGATCGTAGCAAAACCGAATGCGCGATTCCAGATGCTTATCGATCCAGCTATGTTCGTCCTCCCCGTCGTTGTCCCACGGCATCCAGAGATGTTGGTAGAAAAATCTCAGCTTATCAATACACTCGGCCGTAATGTTGACGTTCAGTTCGGCGAAATTTTGTTCGCGCAGCGGCCACAGCTCGTCCAGATCGACGATGAGCTGGGGCTCGGGCAATTGCACATCATCGTCCTGGATCGCTTCGATGATAAAGATTGCTTTCAGCTCGTCGAACAGCACCTGATCGACCGTGCCGAGCACAACGAGCGGATACTTCACGGACAGTTGTTCGCATACCGGGCGCGATGCCTTCCAGAGCGCTTGCCAGCCCGTCGGTTCCACGGCAACCTCCACGAAATTGGTCCACTCCGCCCGGATCGCGGATGCCGGAATGTTGGTACCACCACCGTTAAGCACATTGGTTGTTTCGAGCAGACGCGTAAGGAATGTTTTCTTGAACTCGTACACTTCCATCTTTGTTGTGAATGATGAGGCAGGGACGGCTTGAAATTCGTTACCAGATTCAAACAACTGAATATTTTGAAAGGTGCTGAAAGTCAAGCCATGCTGGAATGTACAAGGTTCGGACATAATTCATGGAACAGTGTCGCCATCTTCAAACGATTTTATTGCTTAGAAAACGACATTATATGACATATATACAGCCATTAAGTGTTCGAAAAGACCTCAAAAAGGTTTCAAACCACTATTTCATAATTAGTAATAATTAACATAATTTTCAATGCTTTGAAAAGGTTTCTAATGTGGAGCTCGTTTGGAACCGAAACGTCAAATAGCTCGGATTTCGTATGAGCTAACAACTATGGGAAAAGAATTTGACTACTGGTCCATATCCAACTATGGGATCATACGGTGGTCACAACCACTTCGTCGCATTTGTCAAAGCGACGGAGTCTTTCTCCCACTTTTTTCAAGAATTCCGAAGAGGCAAGATTGCCGTCGTCGCTGCCGTTGTCGGTTCGCTGAAGTTTTATCAAGCCAGCAAAGTGCGTTCCAAAACATCTGCAAATTTATCTCTTGAATAGTTCTTAAACAAAGTGTGCGGTGTTTGTTATTTCTTTGTGGGTGATTTCACCATCGCTCTGCTCTGCGAGCGCTAAGGTTGGAGCTCTTGTTTTTCGCAAAAACATAGTGTATGACTAATTGTTATTATTTTCCTGATCGCCGTCCAAGGGTCACTTCTTCGCTTAGCTATCGATGGCCACTAAACTCTAGAGTCTATTCTGAAACACCAAATATTCGTCTAATATTTCGTAATGGTTTCTAGCTGCCATTAGGATGGAAAAGTGGACGAGCTGACCGTGCAACCTGAAAGGGGTTTTTGTGGCTGTGAAGCGATTAGATGTAGTGAATTGGTGGCAGGCAACAGTACGCATAACATTTTCCATTCACCTGTGAACTCATTTCGCAGTGCTGGGCTAGTGGATTCTAGGGGGAACGTCATCCAATTGTCGTGTCTCGTTGTGGTCACCCTCGTCATGGTGGGAGAGTAGTGTGTTGGGGAAGGTTTTTTTTGCGCAAATTAAATTATCACCTCTAAATGCACATCGTGCAACCGGGGGCGTTTGGCGGGTGCTGTTACCATCTTCCCCGTGGAAATACACACCCGGCAGTGTGGTACACACGATACCTTACGACCGAACGCAACGGTGCGAGGTAGCCGATTACATAAAAAAAAAACCTGTAAAAAGGAAAATCGCCACTGCGTCCCTGGTTGCTTCAACATGATCTGCGATGTTTATAGCTTCTAGCTACAGAGAGCTCAAAACAGCGGTTAAAATATTCGCTCCAAAATGGTCCATTTAATTGCTTATGATTCTCGGAAAGGCAAAGAAAATTTCAGCACACACAAAAAGTAACGCAGTCCGTAAGCCGCCAGCAGCCCGTAAACTCGTATACCGCCACCAATGTGTGCGTGTGTGGTTGTAGAGAAGTCAAAAGGAATGTTTTTCGAAAACGAAGGACGAAAAACGTTAGCAAGAAACGAGAACTTCCCCAAAATAAGGGAATAGAAAACACACGTCTCGTACCCAGGGAGAATTAGCTTGTCGTTAGAGCATTGCGATACAGTTATTCCATCTCGTTCATGCTGAGCGGCACATAATCGTGCATTTCACTTACACGTCACACACGTACACACGTTCCCGGGTACGGTGTCATCCTGTCACGCAACAAGCGCCCCCGTGCGGAGAAACCCGGCAGATGACAGAGCGAGAGAGAGAGAGAGAATGAAACGAGTCGCAAACATCAGTAGAACATCGAGGGAGATGAAATTCCAGTAGTCTCTCTTTATGCGCTGTGAGAGAAACAAAAAATGCAGCTGACCACTTGCCAACATAAAAAAACACAACATGTACACATCATTCCGCGAAAGTGGGCGCATCCACCTTTCGACCCTTTTCGTATCAAATGTTCTTTGCTCGCTACAGATGGATAGTTGATGTTTACCTTCTAGTCCGCGTGTGTGCCGCGAGATTATAAAGGGTTTTCTTTTTCCAGTGTACATGTGTGCGATTTATAAGCGAAAAAATCCATTCTTTGAACAATTATAATCAGTACTTGGATCATTATTTAAGCTCACAGTTTCCTGCGATTGCTTTTGTTGAAAATAGGAAAATTTGTGTATTTCTCCGATTCATTTTTGCAAACATGTTTTCATTAAAGATGTTTTGTTCTCGCTTAATATTTTCAGTAACCGTGAAAAAATCATCAACTTGAGCTGCACTATTGTTCGTTGTTAGTTGGTGCAAAACGTGAGTGTGTGATTCGAGTCTCGGGTGGGAGAGCTAAATAAACAACACAGTGATTTTAGAAAATTGTTGTTATCAAACGTTCAGAATGAAAGTTTGTGTTGAATGAAGTGAATTTTTGAAGAGTGTTCGCTAGTGATTTTTGGATAAAGTGTTACTTACGATCGATATTTTTTTTGTTCGGCCTTATATAAAACCTGCTGAATTACATTATAATCAGTAGTATAGTTGTGTGTATTTGTTAAAAAAGGGTAGTGTCAGTGTTCTCACTCGTGGAATAGTGGATATCTTGGAGATATCTTGGATTACCATAGCAATAGCTCTCCAATACACGTCATAGCATCTGCTGTGACGAGCCTCCCTCTGCATATCCCAAGGAAACAGACACACTAAAATCAAGGAGAAGGTAAGTGTCACAGACCCTGAAGCGCATGTCAAGCCCCCTTTCCGAGTGTCCTTGATCCGCTTGTAGAGATGTTCCTGTTTTGTGTGGTTCCTGTTGGCTAGGCAACCCTTCCACGCATTCAAATGCCCTCATTGTTGGTTTCTACCTATGGCGTGTGCCTTTTCCCTCGTGCTTTCCATGCGAGGAGAGTAAAGAAACCGACAAAAAAGATTGTTAAGGGCGCATATTATTATAACCTTGAACTTGGACGAGAAAAAAAGGCGTAGTTTGTAGCATGTTTATTGCTGTGTTCCGTGTATGGAGTGCTTTTTGGTACTCTTTGTTAAGCGGATATTTTTACATCTTTTTAAAGTAATAGCACGAGGTGTTTCGTTAAAAATAGAATTGGTAGCCAAGTGGTGGGTGTGCATTGTTAACCTTAGCCGGCCTCGAAACGAACTTTTTAGAGATTTGAATCTTCTCTTGAACATTGCTCACCATGACCTCCCCGAACATTCCCCGAATGGGAACTGGGAACATTCTTTCCTCCCACGCTGAGGTTTGTTGGTGTTCTTATTTTGTATTGCTTCAATTGTATTTCTGTTGAAGGAATTTTCAAACCAGTCGTGATATGTTTGATGTTTTTGACAAAAATTGCACAAACCGATGATATCCAAGTTCAATCCAAAATAAATCTATTCTCAGAAATGGCAAGGAATCATTTGACCTAGATACGCTACATCACATAAATAGCTGACACGTTTATGCATTCTTCCACAGAAACATAATAACAACAAGCGAGTGCGTGTGTGTTTCGGGTTAGTTAAACAAATACATTGACAAAACAGTAAACATACAAGCAGAGGGAGCATTTCAAGCATTGAGATTGTTTGGGTTTTTGTTTGACAAATGATGTCATAAAAATATGGCTTAACTAAATATGCAATTTAGGTGAGTATTCACTAAAAACTCAACACTGTTCCGATCAGTCATCACCTTTATATTCACTAAAAAAAGTCACCAAACACAAGGACACACTATCAGATGCTACGAAGCGTATAGGAACTATGCGTGTTCGTTGTGATGTAGTGTTGTCTGGCTGAATTTCATCGCATGTCCACTGTTTGATAACTGTTCACTGATAAGATAAGAAAAATCAAAGCCTTCTCTTGAACGAGCAAGGATGATGGTTTGTTCTTGGGTCTAAATGGCGCACAAATTAGACAAAAAGTCCTCCCAAGTAGGCGAGTTTGCACAGCGTGATAGCGGAAAGACACAGCCAGACTCCACTACAATCGTACCACCGACGTAGCATAATTGACAAACGTCTCTCTACCCGCACACGTTTCCGGGGTGGGTGGAGAGTGTGTCCACCATCGCATCACGAGCAAAGGTAGCTCGATAAGAAGCTGTCAGTTTGCTCAACAGCAGAACAGTTCACTCGTGGTGGAGTGGTTTGTGTGTGCGATGCGCGTGTAGAATTTGCGCAAAAAAAAAGATGATCATGATTCCAACTCCACCACCGGCTGCTACTACTACTGCCACATTCATCATTAATCATCAACTGCTCCATACGGGGCAAGCCAATAGTGAAACACAGCAAAACGCTCTAGAAGCGCCTACATTTGGCTTGCACATGGGTTTTCGCCGTCGTGCCAATTATACATTTTGCGATTCAAAGCTTAAATGGGTTTCCGGTGTCGATTTGGTAGAGCGAGATAGTACCGGCAAATGCCACACCCTTGCATTAGGGAGTGTGTGTGTAGTAGTAGCTTGGGTTGTTTTTGGGGTGGTTGTTCTCTTAGTAGGGTGAATAAATCCAAACGTAAATAATGGCGAAAAGCCATGCGAATGAAGCTAAATGTAGAAGTTCAGATGAGCACCACATCAACACATCAACTTTAGGACTAGTGATGCAAATTACAACTCATCATAGTGAATCAAATCGAAGTGCATGAATCAAACTGATGAGCCTTTAACTCTCACTTTGTGAAGAGTTATAATCTGTGTGAGTCACTAGTTGCAGCAGGGAGTTAGCACTCAATCTAATTTATAAGTTCTTATTTAAATCAGAGGTGATTCAAATCACATTGAGTTAGTTAAATTGCGACTGAGTCATAAAAAGTAGTTTTGTGCTTAATCAATTTCTCAATGTCATTCATATGAATCTTTCGTGAGGAGTCATTCCATTCAGGAATCGCCTTTCATAAGATTCATGAAATCGAGATTCAGATTGAATCATTCAGTTTAAAAATGCATTCAGATTCATGAATCTGAATCAGATTCATCCGATACTAATAAAAACCTTTCGTGGAGATTCATGAAGATTTGCACACTTGCTTTCAAGATTTAATTCACTGATTTATTTCAAGCAAAGCTTCAAAGCAAAAAAAAACAAAGCTTCAAAATACGTGATAGTTCTAGTGTCTTCCTTCAAGCTGTATCAATAGAGACTAAAGGGATCATTTTCTTCGTTACATGCTTCCTTTCCCCGAAAAATTTGTTTATTCATATGTCTTCTGTGCATTGTTTGAACGTAAGCATCGCACAGGGTGCTGTGAAACTTTGCGTGCGATCTTATTCCCTGTTTTATCTATGACGAGAAGATTGATTGATCTTCGAGATGTGGCAAGGAAAAACAAAACAAAACCCCTGATCGTCCAAACAAACATGAAGATCACTGTGTGTGTGTGCTGTGAGGCTAAACAATAACAATCCCACCGACACAGACAGCCAGGCTCGAGGTTCACGAGGTGTGCTGTTGTTGTTGGGTGGTTGAATTAAGTGGCCCGAGAGGAGTCAACGGCCAATCTGGCTTTAAAATGCGAACCAACATTTCGGCAGACTCATTAGCGGATACCAACCTCGCCATCGTCCGGGAGTGGAAAAGCAAGAGAAAGGAAGGAGCGAAAAGCAACACCACACGGGGTTTTTTTTGTAGCATTTTCTCCTCGGCAAGATATCTCTATGTTGCCGCATTTGCCTCTTGTCGCCTTTGGAACAGATGGAACGAATCGATTGGCTCGTGTAATGCTGGAATGCTGTGGCCAGTTTTTGACCGGTCCCACCTGATCGGCTCGTTAGAAGTGGATCCTATGCTTGGCAACTGCTTGTTAAAGAGCCTCTTCTAAGCGGGTTCGATCGCGGCTCGATAGCGTTTCGAAGAAGCTAACGGGAAAATAGTGCTGTCGGAAGAATACTTTTCTATTCCGTGCGCTTGGAGGAGTATGGTGTTTTTATGATCTTTTATTCTTTAAAAAATTTGAAGATCTTGTACGTCGACATCGGATGACTTTAGTATGTTGCGTCTCACGGAGAGATTAAGACAAAATATTGAAGACAGAGGCATAAGATTGAAGATTGAATGAAATATTCCGTAGGGAATTCATTTAGCGCATTCTGTTACAACAAAATTGATAAACACTTCTACTGGCGAAGTCCCATAGCGTTTGTGTGATGATCTCAGCAGAGGAGGAAGATCAGATAACTGCGAGATTGGAACATCAGGTGTGAAGATCGTGCAGCATATTCACCAGCACACTCTGCCCCGTACGGAACTGCACGAATAAGTTGGAATACGAATAAGTTTTGCATAAAAAGCACAATATCACACCCATCAGCGCCAAACATGCGCGAGATGAGTTATGGTAATTTAGTTTTTAAAACCTCTCCCACAACACCCGTTACTTTACGGACGTGGCCACGTTTCAGGGTTGTTTTCCGAGACAGTGGATGTGATAACGTTCGCAGCGTTACTGACCGGTTAGTTATCTGCCATTTAGCGTTCGTTGCGTAATCGTGTTCGTTCTGCATCTCCAGCACATCTCGATGTTTTCAGGTGATCATCATCACCTGAACGCTAGATTTGGCACGTCCCGGGTGATGGCGAATGAAGCAGTCGAGAATGGAGGGAAATGTGTCTCTCTCCGTCTGTGTGCTTTTGCTTCACCCAAACACACACACACACACGCGCATACAGAGATCCTCATGATCACGGGGCTTATCCCACGAAATGAGACGTGTGAAAGCCATGGAAACGATTACCGTTCGATCGAAAGGGGGTGAAAAAGCATCGAGAACGAATGACCATCGTTAATGTGTACGGTTCATTCATTCTTTCCGTTCTTTTTGCGGTGGGCACAGTGAGTTGGAAAAGGTTGTCTTTTTGGGGATGGGAAGAGAAACCAATCGATCGGAGGTGGGTAGACTGAGAGAGGGTGGCTGATGACGCAGTTGAGGGAAGGGGGAGGAGGGATGCTGGAACAGCCTGGTTGGGGAATTGCAGAAGCACAGAACGGCGAAGGTGAAGGTTAATGTCCAGCATGGAATGTCCCGGACCGAGGTGGGAGCAAAAGGTGTGTGTGTGTGTGGTATGTGCGTGCGCATGTCTCTGTGTGTCAATTTTCATCGTTTGTTCTTGCCCCAAAAAATTGGGAAGGAGGTTCTGATCTTCTGTAGTCTGCTTAAATCGGTAGAAGCAGTAGTGTTGTATAACCTGTTCCGGTACCATTCCCCACTCGTCCACGTTGTACAGCGCGAAAGGGGGACCGGTTATCATGGTGCGCGATTTACGATACACACAGCGACACGTTAAAAATTCCACGTCGAACAATGGTTGGAGGGCTCTTATCTGAGGAATGCGTTTCGTCACGGAAACGTAGTACAACTTTTGGAAGGATTTTTGGGTGTTTCGCAAGGTAGAATAGAGTAATCATTGGCCACTAGTATCACTCACTTTACCGATCATCGGGAACGTTGTTACTACTAGGTAGAAAGCGTCTAGTGAGACAGGCTCAACTGTGTCTCGTCTGGATCGTGCTCGTTGGATCTTTGGTTGGGCTATTGGAGATTGAATAATTGAAGGTCACTGATAGCTCAGACTCAGCCACACAACCTTCAAATGTTGGATTTGTTCCAGGATCGATAACAAACAAGCGCTAAAGAGCTAAAAAGGAAGAGAAGAGATCTTGCCTCTTTCCGTATATTATGATCAACTTAGAATGTACCAGATGTTAACAGCTCGCAATAAAATGCAATCAGATCTCATTGTCATAAGTTTTGGTTTGATTTTCAACATTTTGTTTGTTCAGTAGTTATGTCACTGCAATTTTTAAATCTTGGGAGATTCAAATATTTTTGTTTAAATTAAATTTGTTATTGTTAAACCTCAATATCATTAGACTCTCCTCTAGATCTCTCACGAATTGTTGCTATATTAGGATGTATGTAAAACATTCCTTCCATTAAATAGCTTGTTCCCGTTTGTTGCTGTTGGTCATGCTCCAATTTACCCCACCAAACACGATCGGCTTCCAATCAACGAACCATTGCGACATCATAATTGCTGCGGATTGTCCAATCCAATTAGAGGCGGAACTGTCATACGAGCCCACAGGTACCTCGACGAGGAGCTTTACAACCAACTGACCAACATGTGGGTACTGCTCTCGGTACCCAACATCGATACTAATACGATTGACCGAAACAAAGTATTAGCGTTTCGTACGCTGTGCTCCCACCCGTCGCAAAGTAAAATCCACGCTAGAAGTCTATTTTGTGTTACGCATGCACAAGTCGAGGGATCTGGAGGATATGCCAACTGGAGTTCTTAAGCTTTATCGATCCTGCTGATATTGACGCGAATGAGCCGAGATCGGATTACTGCTTCATGCATTAAGGTGTATCGAGGGCGGAAATATGATGATGGTTAGAGATTATTTTTCCTCGAACGGCTTGCCCTGGTTCTCCGGAAGTCATCGATTGCTTTAAATCGTACAGGTGTAGCACAGTACAGCGAAAATGGGATTGATTCTTATTTGAAGCGACATGGACACTCTGTGGTGCATGTATCCGTTCTCAAAGTTGGAGGTGACATAGCTCGTACAAAGATTTTGTGCAATTAGGAAATTAGTTCATCCACTAAACAATAGTTCGAAAACCATTATTGTATAAATTGTGCCAAAACCGAAGAGAACCATGGCTTGAATGGAGGGGACTTTGCCGACAAAGTTTTTCCCTCCTGAAGATCACTACCGAAGTTGTTGGTAACTGTTGCTAAATTTACCAACGAAACAGAGCTAGAATTCCTCAGATCACTCCGATCGCTACTTGCTTGGAGCTGGTGTAGAAATAATACACCCGTCTGGTGGGCCATAAGAAGTGCGCGATCCGTTCTGGCTGAGAAAAAGAATGGCTTGGGATGGAAGTGGTTAGGGCAGGGGAGAGCACATGCACTATGCAATAAAACGTTGATGCAAGTAAAGCATTAACAGCGCGCTGAGTGTCCTACTGCAAGCTTAGAATCCACGTTATAGGCTTAAATTGTTCCCAGAGGTTTTAATGCAACGAATTTCATTGCCTTCAGTTCGATGGTGAGGAAAGAAGGCGGAGATCAAAGTCTAAGCATTTGTCTAAATACTCAACGATCTTAAAAACAGCAGCGCCCCATACGATTGTATTGCTGGCTGCATGGACTGCTGGCTGGTTGATCAATTCGATTTTCTCAACAATGCGCACGGTCGTGCAAGAGCCAGAGAACGCGCAAATAGAGCAGCCCTTTATTTACACGTAAATTTTCGTGGATACGTACGAGTGTTGGGCCAAAATGGCAGATAATCATTAATTAAATGTTTACTCGCATATTTATTCGTGATAATGGCATGAGCAACGCCGGAGAGAGATTGTATTCGAATTTGCGTCATTTGGATGAGATCATGGTTGGCAATTCACGTAAATCAATTTCAATTTTAAATTTTACGTAAGGCATTTTATTATGTTACAAATTATACTAATTTTTAGTTTAGTTTAACTGCACCTTTTAAAATGAGTGTCTTAAGAATGCAGGTCTGTCCTTCTTTTATCTACCCTAGTGACTCGAATATCGGCTTTATCAAGGGTTTGGCCTAAATCGTGGTTCTTATCGATTTGAGTGCTTGCGACTGCATGTTCCCGCACTGAAGTAGCTTCGATGCGATCAGCTCTTAAAATACCAGATTAATGTTGGAAAAGAGGTACCTTCTGAGGTGCCCAAATCCAATATCGTTTGAGCAAAAAACCAAACTCTGTTTCGCCTTGTTCTTTTTCGACTGCAAGTTTAATCTGTCTTTGTTTGATTATCTGTCAGTTTTGTTGAGTTTCGGACAGTTTTTCGTATGAGGATAAGAAGACTAGGAGGAATGTTTCACATTGGGAATGTTGAACAATTGAAATCAAATAAACATATTGCCAGTGATACAACAATTCGAAGGCACCATCCTATATTTCAGGATTAATGTCATATGATCATGACGATCAATTATGAAGGCAACCTTTAAGACAACGTACGATCACTTACCAGTGCAAACTGGGCCGCATAAGTTGGCGCTAGTGACGTTAGGGAAATAGTACACAAAAAAGTAAGCAAACACACACGTGGCTTGTTTATTTCATCGGGCGATCGGCACAGAGTACTGCCACTTGGGATGCATTTGTTTGCGTGTGGGGTTGAAGTGGCCGAAAGGCGGCAACAGATTACGTAGCCCCCGGTGTGTGCCATTTATAGAGATATTTGTCTTGCTTGAGATTCATCGCATGGCGGAATGAGTTATTGCTGCTGAGTAACGCGGGATGCAGTTGCGAGTCACAACAAGCATGACCAAGTGGTCAAGGAAGGATTTTTTGTCATCTGCTTGTTTGAGGCAGTGTGTATCACTGATCACGCTTTCGGTAAGATGTGTACAATATTCCGATCAATGATCGATGATCGAAGGCTCTGCTGTCGATTTCCGCGCGGGAAAATTAAGTTATTCAAACATTTTTCGAGCAGAAGAGTAGATAAGACAATCGTTTTAAATAGATGCAACACGACTGCGTGATGCAAGCGGCCTCTGCTACAAATTGAATGCAAGTCGTTGAAACACACCCCGGTGTGATACTAGCGGCTGCTCTCAACACCTTGCTCAACAAAGTTCCCCTTTTACCGCGCTTGCAATGTGGATACGTCTGGCAATCTCCACCAACTGTGGAAGCAATCACCGGGAAGTGTAGACACCTAGCTGCTCCGTACGTTTGTTTTTAAATGTGTTTGTGGGTAGAATGTATCAGCATACGAATCGGAGCTCGCGATAATGTGGGAAAAAATGGAAAATTCACTTTTCTTCATCCGGTGGGCGACGAGCCAGCCAAGTATTGCTGATGTTGTGTTGCTACTGCCATAGTTACAGTTGCGCTGGTGAGTGAGTAATCAATGGGTTGGGTAAATCTCAGTTGCGTTTTCCTCTGTCTCTACCCGAGAGAGGGGTGGGGTGAGGTTAGTTTATCTCCATTTTGTATGCCATTTTAATTAAATGTTCGCTGCCTGGGAAAATCGCTCCCTTCAGGGGAAAGGGAGCGATTGAACACAAATAAGCACGTTTCGTTAGTAAAGTCAAAAGAGCCTAAGTTTGTGTGTCCAGCGAAGAGCAAAAAAAAAAACAGATCGAAATATAGTGCTAAAGTTTAGCAAGACACACAAATCATCATTATTAGATCGTCTACTAGCGGGTCCAGCCCTTGCCCACACTTGTTGTGCCATTAATGATACAATTATGAAGATTTATGCCGTTTCCAGGGCTCTAAACCACAACAAAAAATGCGTGAGTGCTGCGTGTGCGTGCCAGATGTTAGCGTGTGCATATGAACACCAGCAAATGAACAGACGCACGGAATAAATCCTACCGCGTTGAGATGCTTTTACGAATTAGGTCCGAACGGTGGTCCCCCTCTGCCCGCTTTGCACCATCTTGGGTTTGTTTGTTGCAAAGGATCAACTTTTGGTGTGTAATGAATTTACATGACCGGGTGTACTTTCTGCTGCCGTTGCCTCTGTGAGGATGGTGCTGTTAATGAATATTTCAAAGTAGATTCTCGTTAGCAGTAATGTAAACAACAGTGCCACAGGTTCAAGGTGATGTGTGGAAATAAGGTAGTCACAGACAGGCTGCATATTTTAAAATGGCGCTAAATGGAAATTAATAACAGCTTTCACCCCTTCTTTGCTTTTGCTGATCCAATTCAATCAAGAGATGATTAATGTTGCGCAGTGACACAGGTCTGGGGTATGTCTGTGTTATCAAAATACAATAAAATTCCCACTGTTATTGCGGTGGGACTGACTGTAGCTGGCCGTGTGTATTACACACCCGGGGAAGTAATTGATTTAAATAAGCTCAACTGGGTCAAGCGTGTGATGTCCCAACTGAGAACCGTTTGCGTAAGTAGACTCCTGCGTACGCGTGATACAATATCCATTCCGTCTCAGCAGATTTGCGAACCACACAGATGTGTGTGCGAAGTGAGTGACCTCCCATGTGTAGTTGATAACACGTCGACTACAGCTGCCACAATCATTATTGTGGTGGATTAATGTTGATTGCAAATTTTCTGGGAACTTCCGCGTATTTCCTCCAATGTTATTGGGTGTACAAGAAAGTTTCCAGCGTTTTTGCGAAAAGTTGTCCGGGACCAATACATTACGTGGATGAGTGTTATCTCTCGAATCATGTTTATTGATTTGAACATATTTTAGCACTAATATTTATTATGGTCTCGAACCGATACTAAGCAAGCAATCTATCGAGTGTCTGAACAAAAATGGGTAGAATATCTGACGAAAGAGACTTACCAGACTGCGGTGGGCTTGGTCACGTCATGAGAATGATACCGGATTACCCAACCCCTAAAATCCTTCTAGATCGTCCACATAGACTGGGACTCTTGGCAATTCCTTTAGCTCATTTGTTTTTTTTTTTTCTATCAAGTGAGTGTGTGTAACAAAGCTCTCTTTTATTTATTTCGTGCTGTTTATTGAAGTTCCAGTTTTGCGATAAAGTGAGAGTGAAACTTCCAAAACATTTCACTTTCATCGAACGAAGTTTTTTGCTTTTGCTTTTGCTTTTGCATTCCCTTTTTGGTGGAATTTTTAGTGCTCAACTGTCACAACCTCGACCGGTGACGATCCTCCTGATCGTCAAACGAAAACGGGAGCTGGTTTTTGGTGGCGTTCGATGCAATCAATGTTTTCGGGAACATACGTGAGATGCAGGGAACCTGACGGCATTCGTACCGGTTTGGTGAATTTATTTATTAAACTGGAACATTTTTCTTTCACCGGGATCCACGCACACACATACAAAAGCTGTGTCGCGGTTGCTGCAAATAACGTGTTGTGGAATAATTTATACACGTTTGCTCACTTTCATTCCAATCTTTTAATGTCTTTTTTTTGCGGTGCACCCCTCGTATAATAGTTTAGCCGAGCGAAGGCAAACGGAACCTCTGATACCGATTGGCAGGACTAAATTTGCGTGCAAATTGCCAAACGAATTTTCTAATCGCTTTCAATTGCTAATCTTTCAGCGCTAGTTGCACCAGTCACATTCCAGATGTGAAAATATGTTGCTGTGGAGGTAGATCTTGCGATAGAGTTTGCAGATACATCCGAGATATAGTGTGTGGCATATGTTTAGTCCAACAGGTGCGCCATTCGAAAGACAGCTGATCGAGATCGACGGTCCCAACAACCAGCCCAGTCAGCAAAAGAAATCGTTGGCAGCATCAGCGCATTTTGGCTGCATAAAGTCTGGGAACTTCCCGAACACAGCGAACCCCGCTTCCGGATTGACTGGAGAGAGCGAGGGGTCGGAATCGGAATGAGATTTGGAAGCAATTTCGAAAATCGAAAGTTTTTGACTTTCTGCCAACTAGCGCAGCTCTCCGGTGGCAGGAAGGAAGGAAGAGTGGGACTCCCCTAGAGAGGTTGTTTGCGTTGCGGCCAATTTCAATTACGCTCCACTAGATGAGGGCTAGACAAATTTGCAAATCACAGTGCAATGACACACGCGTGGTGCATTTCGAAGTTGCATGGGCGAAGTGACAGGATTGAGTAATTAAATTGCAATATTAAAATCAAAACGGCCAATGGAATGTCCCGTGATGAGAGGGGTGAGGCATTGTTTTACCTTTTTCCTGGCGCATACAGACGATTCGGAATTGATGAGGGGGCTTGTCTATTTGTATGCAATGCCGCTACGTCGCAGAGACATTACGCACAGCGCGATTACGCATGGTATGGTTGGTTGGTTATCGATTACGGAGCGAATACATAACGCAGACCCGGCAAAACGACACGTGCGCTCTGGAGTACCCCCGCATCTTCCGGCACCTTAACCAACCAACCCACCAAACCCCTGTCCGCCTTTGTGATCTATTTCGAGCATCGAAGCAAGCAGGCAGCCCGATACGTGGGCTGCAAGCTAAATCAATCAACCAAATCATTATTATGGAGCTCTGTGGCCGCAAGGCGCTTTTCTCCCTAAGGAAAGCGAGTGAGAGAAGGCACGAGTGCGATTTTTATGCGATTTTGGTACACGATTTTCAAGTTGCATTCGGAACGGTTGATCTGGAATTGCGCCGATGGTTGACATAATATGCGCTCGATGTCCATGCGCAGACAGTTCGTGTTATGTCTTGGCTAATCCAGTTTTTTCACTGCTCAGAGCCATAATTCTTGTTCGGTACAAGTGCTTATATTTTTTTAAGGAGTTCCACAAACCATTATCACAAAAAGAAACTGTCGTTTGACTGTGTTCTTGATCCGTTGACTCGGGTGGATGAATAAAACAACCACAAACACGTTTTAGTCATTAATATTTAATTAACCCACATGATATTTTGTGAGCGTGTATGTGTGTGTGTCTACTTTTGGTGGAGTTTTGTTTGGATCGTGAGCCAACAAAGACGCTGGTGATATCATCACCCACGAACCGAATGCTCCGAATAGTTGGAAGTTTTGTTTCTCGATTCTGCATAAATTGCTATGCGTGAACCACCTGTAAATGATGTGAAATTCACCGATGAGCTTATCTGATTGCATTACCCTGCAAGAAGTTGCAAATTTTCAAGGTGTGTATAGCGGACGTTTTGAAGTTTTTAAGCTTAAGACTTTCAGCTTTGCAAAAAGAACTGCCTACCACCCTCTGAACGCGTCGAAGCGCATCATCGTGACAGTGACGATGTGTTTGTTGCCAGCCCTGAAGGTTAATGGCGTGCGAGGGATGCCATTTCTTTACTCGTTTTGCGTCTTGCCGGGTGCGCGCTCGGTGTGACGATGGCGCAAATGATGATGACAAGCATTGATGAACTCGACGATGGCCGATTAGGGTAGCGAGAGAGGCAGCAAGTGCAAAGTTGAAGTTTTGGTGTCTGCGTATGGGCACACATCCGGTGTCCCCAGGGTTTTCAACTGGAGAATGTGTGCGGAATAAATTCAAATGATTTGCAATGGGGAATGAAGAAGATATGCTTGTGCTTGTAGTGAATGTTTTGCACGGAGTCATTCATACGAAAACTTGGAAGGAGTCATTTATATCATCAGTCGACTCTTGAAATATTTGTAAATTTCGAAAGATTCATACGTGAATATCAGTTGCACTTAAGTTAAGTTTTCTCAGTACAAAAATTCTTATTTCTGCAGTTATTTATTTACTTATCCGACGTTACAATCGCATCGCGATCTTGGCTTGCTGCAGAAGCCCTTCTACTCGTTCACGGTCGAGCTTTGTCGTCTGCCGATTCATCAACTCGACCTATCTGGCGGACGCATTAACGCCATCACTCTATATCAATTTGGGCCTACCATGCCTCCTCTGTCTTAACAGAACTTCACGGAGTGGGTTGTCTGGTGTTAGTCTCATTACGTCACTAACCAACCGGATCCTGGCGAGTAAGGAACGCGACTCGAAGAGAGTTTCGTAAGTTTTGAACAAAGTTTAAGTCTCTGAGGTATATGTGAGTACTGGGACTATATAAGTTCCATATGCAGTTCTTCTGAAGTCTCCATTTCTGCAGTTAAAATCATTATAAAAATGCGTAAAGTCGTGATTCTTAAATGAATCTACCAAAATTTCCAAAAATTGAGGATTCAGAATAGAGATCCAGATTACAGATTTCAGAGTTCAATTGGTTTTTAGATTCATTAAGATTCAAGAAAGTTAGAGTAGTTTGAGTAAATAGAATTGACTTTATTACAGAATTGCAAAAAAGCTTCACCGAATGTTTTTCTACAGTAATAGAATAATGATCGATTGGTTGGGCAGTAATCAACCGATCAAACCACACAAGAAAAACGAATCTTGCCGAAGTGCTGGAAAATTGTATTAATCGAAAGGAAAAGTGCATCTATACTACTGCGCCTGGCGATTAACGGAAAGTGTGTCCGTACAGTGACTTTTTATTTGGGCACGCCCGCTTCCATGCGCGCTGTGTTCGTTGAACCCACCCAGCAGCATAACCTAGCTGCTGAACATTTTTGACGTATTTTTGCTTCTTTCTCTGTGCTTCCCTTTGCTTGCTACCACCTGTTTCGATTGCTTACTCCCACGAGGCAGCACTCCCGACTCAGCTGATCTTCGAGAGCACCGGCGCATACCTTGTTACTTTCGATTTCGAAATTATTATTTGTTTTGTTGCACATACACACCCCTCCACCTTCTGGGATGCCCCGGACCACACCATGGGTGTGTGTGTGTGGTCGGATGGAATTACTTTTCCACTTCCCTCCCATGTCTGTGCCTATCCCCGTTAGGTTTTGATTTTCTTTTTATCTTCACACACCCCCATCTGGCCGGGGGGCGGTGAAGTAAAAGTGCAAAGAAAGATCGATGATGGTCTTAAATAGCTCGATCGGATGAATCTATCAGCGGTGTGTAGAGCGGGTTGAAAAGACTACCGGCGGTTGAAAATGTTTGCCAAAAAGGAATGAAAATCGGTAGCGGATAATGATGATGATGATCTGCTCGTTGTCGGATAATTATATCACGATGCCGATATGTTTCTGTACAAACACAGCGAACACCACTATCGTACGTATCTGTAGGCCAAGATCAGCTGTATTTTTCAATATATGTGTGTGTGTTTGTTTTTTATTTATTTTTGTTGGTTTTTTATCTTGCTTTAACCGTTGAGCCTTCCAAACATTGGCTGTTGGAATATTTGCAAAGGAAATTGGTTAAAAAAAGATGAGCTGCATGATGAGGAAAGTTCCGCCGGAGAAATAGTTTTCGCTTTTTAAGAGCTTTTTCGTTCACTTTCGTAGGTTTCGATGGTAAATTGTGTATCGACCGGCAAGGCAACGCGAGAAAAGGATGATGGTGCACGGGAAAAGGTGCATCTTGTAAACACACGCTTCAACACAGCTACGGATTTGGGTTGATCGAATTCGCGTCTCTTTGACCATGATTGTTTGCCGCTTTTAGCCATCAACAGTGGTTCAGTTTCCTTCATGGCAGACTGATCAGAAGGAAAGAAGTAGGACATTTCATCAGCCGCAAATGTTAATCCGCAATATCAGATCGGAAAAGCGCGAAAGCTTATATGTTGCGTGGTTAATGGTGTGGAAAATTGCATGCTTGTTTTTCTTCCTATGAAGACGCTTGTAGGCTCTAAACTTTTATTTGTATGGTTTTTTTCTATTTCATTTTCAGGTAAGAGAAACTGTCAACAGTTTGGTGATGGTTGCAACCAACAACCCGTAACGCCCAGGGTGTGTGAAACTCGCGTCACTCGGAGACGAAAGAAGGTATTTGGCTGTGTCAACGAGACGAGATCGTAACCAACTGGAAATAGTTTGTCTTTATTCAAAGCTGCGTTTATGAGGATATTTAGCTTAGATATTAGGAGGAAAATTAAATTAAGATAAATGCCGAGTTCTCGCAAATTCTGGATCTTTTTCATCAAAATGAATTATTTTTCTTTCCAAAAAAATAGAGCTGAAACTTCTTTGAAAGTCCTTTTGACCTTCCAGATCCAAATGAGACTCTATATACCACCTTGTATTAGACCGATTTCGGAAAGACGAGTCTCGCTTTAAGCTGTTTTTCTCCAGCAGTAGGACTAGTATCTAATACATCTTCCGCTACAGCTATACCTGTGGTTTTGTGTATGTTACTGTAATTTTTTGGTATAATCAATAGAAATTTGTATTCAAGAAACACAACTTCACCAATCAAGGCCTTCGCCACCTGTCCAACCATCGCTAAATGATAAGATTAGTTGTGCACGATAAAGTTGATGTGTAGGTGCTGATGTTGATGATATCCATCGCTTTGAGTGATGATCGTTGATGAGGTAATCGTTTAGCTAGCACACGTTGCCGAGCAATCACTTACCATCCACAGTCCCCGGGTGATCGTAAGCGCGAGGATGCAACTTGTTTTTGTTATCTTCGCAAAGCACGCTAGCGCACGGTACTAAGCCGCCACGGTGGATGGATTTATAAATGTTTGTCATTTCGTTTTGCAACATTTAACCGCACGGAATGACTATTGCAACTGACCGTGGCACTCAGGCTGCCCTCAATCTTATCGCCACCGGTAAAAGGCCGCGCACAATGGTGGTAGGGTTTTGCTGTGTTGCGATATCTGTTCCATCCCTTTAACGCTTGCTGTTGTTTCTTCTCCCGTGTCCGATGTCGTGTGCGATAGAGTTGCCTATTAATTGCTATTTCCTGTCCCAATGATTTGGCTTGTGCGCGATCGAACCGAATAGAAGTATACAACGGGGCGTTCTCCAACTCGGCAACTATCGTACAACTATAAAACGTAGAGTGTTCGGGGACTTTTGTATTTGTTTATCGTGCTCAATAAATAGATAAATGGTTAGTGTTTTAGATTGTTTTGCAGCATACGTTTTTGCTTTTTGGGCTATCCCGATTACACAATTTCTCAAAGACATACTGACACGAAGTGTGTGTGTGTATATCGCCAGAACACGACGCAGTGCACGACATAAAGTTTATCGTTGACGCTGATTGATACGACACTTCCCTTTGATCGCTGTATCTAACGTTGGGCATTGGAGGCGAATCCTAACACCCAATTGTTGGCCTTATCAGCCTATTGATAAAGTATGACGCGTCTGTAACGCCTTCATCGCCTGCTCTTAAACCACGTGCAAGCAACATAGGTACGCAATCAAACAAAAATGACGTGATGTAGAAGGTATTTAGCTGTTATTTTTAGAGCAAACTTCCACGGATTTTGGATTTTTATGGCGATCGCGATACAGCGATCGCATTGCATAGAATAAAGTGGGAGTGATTTTCACTAAGTGGTTATGTATATCGTCCACACTGTACAGCGCCAGGCCAAGTCGTTTTTACTCCACATACTTTGACCGAATTTGTGCCGTTTTTGCATAACAAAAACCCAAACAGTGCTGTGGTAAACAGTTCACCCTCGACGAAAAGTTCTACACGGTTTGCGTCTGTTTCCAAACCATAACAGACTACCCCACCCGGGCAGGCTGGAGCTCTTCATGTCGGCAATTGTTTGGGAAGGGTGGAAAACGTACACAGCAACAACACAACAACGCACGAAACCGTGAATTGCATTTCCGCCTTTGATAGACCTTCGTTGGCGAAACTTCCAACAGAACACTACAACAGTCATCATGTGGAATGTGAAAATGGCGCAATAATAATGAAATATCAGTCACCTCCGTGATGTGTGAGTGTAAATCAATAACCTCCACGGATAGTGTGCTGTGTCTGCCTTTATTTGAGTTCCTCTTCCGGTATCGGTTGATGGTGCGTATCGGATAGATTTCTGTTTTGATATTCTACATGAGAAACGTACGCAAGAGTTGGACGAATGGAGTGTTTTATGTGCAGCTCTAAGAATTGGGTCACTCGGAAACGAACCAAAGTTTCTATGAAAGGGCCCGTCCTATAACAATCGTTACATTCTACATGGATACATTCCACATCAGATTAACTTTTTTTTTGTGTCATTCTCATGCCAAAAGGGGAATGTTGTTTTTCTCCATGCTTGTTCTGTGTTTAGCAGCGTACACGGCAATGGAGAGAAACTGTGAAAAGGCGCATAATTATTCAATTCTCTCGTTCTTTCTACATGGATATGGAATTTGATATCAAGGAATGCCGAAGATTTGCGGTTTTCACGCCCAATTCCTGCGTGCTTCTTGCTGTTAATCTCGCCGCAGACACTGTGGACCAATGTAGAGCGGTTGGACGATTATTGTGAGGATGCTGGCGCCATTAAGAATTTTAACGAATCTTTGTCAAAATATAAATGAAACAGTCTTTTCACATTGGATAAGAGTGGAATATTCATCGTTTCTTGTGTAGTAATTTGTTATTATGTGAGTTTTATTCTTGGAATGGTTGATTTTAATTGGAGCAGAAAGATATTTCAAGATTTAATGCGCTGGAATACAACATCTTTGGGAAGCTGCACTTAACTATGTTCATCTAAGGCTCTGAAAAATGTAATAAACCATCGATAAAAGAAACACCGAGACGTCCGAAAAATAGCGCTCGCTCTTTTCATTGTGCTTTTTAAGGGCAAACCCTGGTTTATAGGGATGTCTGAAGTTTTCGTACAGACATTGTGCACAGACCCCGCCGCCGTACATGAGATGTTGGTGCAAAGTTGTCAGACACGGCTCAGACCCTTTCGTTGCACGGTTTTTTTTTTAAATAGCTTCCCGCTGTGAAATGCTGATTTGTGTGAATGAAACATAAAAATAAAATTGTTACACCGTCTGGACATATAGCGCGAACGGCGAAAGGATGTAGCGCAGGGCAGGTCTGTTCCAACTTTAGCCGCGATTGCCTGCCGTAAAAAAGTATCCGACCAACAAAATCCTTCTGCCGGTGGAGCTGTGGCAGTGTGGCGAAACAAATGATTCCTTGTCCTGCGGGAACTGAGCTCATTTTCTCCCGCGATGGGAATGCTCTTGGAAACTGTCCAGAAAGTGACCGAAATGCCCCGAGGCGATTTTGGTGAATAAAAGGGGCTTTGGTTTGGTTGAACCGGGGTAATGGCAAGTAAGGGAGGGTTGTGTCCGGCGTGCGTACACTTTGTGACGAATTAAAGCAGCAAATTTGCTCCAAGCCTTTCATGGCGTCCCGTCGAGTAATTACTGTTATTTTATTTGGGATGTATTTTTTGTAACGGATATAAAGAGGATGGAATGTAGCGCGATGGTAGCGTCTTCTTAATGAAGCGCCTAAAGAAAAAGGAATCTCATTCTTGGCTGTGCCCTGTATTAGTTGGAGGGTTGTTAAATAAACAGATACGTTGATACTTACAAATGTTCGTCTTGTAGATGGATCTCTTTAGTTACTGCATGCGGTTACACAGAGTAACCTTAGTGGCGCTACAGTGATAGGCGCACGTGTGCAATAACTGCACTCGAGATGTGTTTGCACATGTGTCTTGCGTTTTGTTATCATTTCGATAGGTAGGGGTATAGACAAGCATAAAGGTAATAATACACCGTGAAATTTATTCTTGATGCCGCATCATTACAGGGAAGACAATGCAATATCTTGTGTTTTAGAGATCTCCTCCATAAACAACACGAATTCAGTGAATGAAAAGAAAAACACACTCCACGATCACGTCCGTCAAGGTTAAGGTGAAAAGATCTAAGAGGAGAAATAAACTTCAACCCACCGCGTGTGTTCGCTCGTGCAGAAAACGTGCGCCCGAAACCGGACGTCTGCGTACTCCTCCGTACACCGGCACGTATCGAAGATCAAGTTGAAGATCAGGTGTATCAAGGAGAGGAGGAGGCTTTCATTCGCCCAGACACGCACTGCCAATTTACCAACGAATAGGATCGTGGATTGGTGTTTGAACTTTCAATCAGGCAGAGAGAGGGAGTCGCGTCGTAGATGATGGCGGCGGGCGTTGATCGCACGGATCGTCAATTTCCGAGGGCAAGTTTGCCATCTTTCGCCCGTGATCTTCGATCGCGTCGTGCGTGTATGTGTGCATGGAGGAGAGATTTTACAGCTGCAACTTTCGTGCTGCGAAGTGTTTTTTTTTTTCTTTCGCTTTATCGGAGACGGGTTATCGACTTCAGATCGCGGTCCGCCGGTGTGGCTCGGTCGGTCGAAGAAAGATGATGCTATCTTTGCCGGTGACCGTGCGGTCACTGCCGTCGGTCAAGCGAACCGGTCCCGCTAAACGGTCGCTAAACTGAAGGCAAATCTATGCGTAAATTATAATAATTTTTGCAAACAGTATCGTGAACGTTTAGAGTGACATTCTTCGCTGATGCTCGGTGTGGATGCAGTGGGAACAGAGCATGTTGTTCGGTGAAGGAAGCAACTTTCTCCTAGCAAAGTTGTAACTAAGGAAGTGTCCCGCGATTAGTGTATAAGCAGGAGAGGGACCTTGTGCCACTTCCCGGTTGGGATTTTCCTCGTTAACCTATGGTCTAAAGCGTTGGAGTGAGAGTTGGTGATAAAATTCGGAAACGTATCGACGTATCCCAAAAGAGCCCCTTCGTTCGCCCCATTCCGAAATTCCAAATTCCTGACATCGTTGGCGGTCGGAACAATCTTTGTAGAAATGAACGGGCCATCTTAAAGCTTGATTCAATGATGGGCCCAATGGCCTGGTGTGTCGCATAAGGTGTGTCTGATGCGTTGAACGGTCCCCACCATGACATCTTCTGTGTCTCGCACCGAATGAATTTACCGTTTGACTATAAATGGTGTCTTATGGAGATGATAGGATGATTTGGAAGCTTAGATTCAAACCGATTTCCCCATAATCGCAACAATAAATCTTTGGTGGGAGAAATGTATGTCTAGTAGTAGTTTACTATCGTTGCTTTGTTAAATATATTAACAGTAAACGCGGTTACTCCTAGCATTTACCGGAGGTCAATTAATGTTTCCACATGATTGATAGCTTTCGAGCGGATGCAAAGCATTTACCGCGATCAGTGTAATCTTCAGTGTAATTATTCACCTGCGTTAGGAAGTTGTCCTAGGAAAGGTACGATAAGGTAATTGTTGACGCCACTAACTCCATTAGCCTAGTCTCCTGCATGCTTGAGGGTAAAAAGTTTATTAAATTGTTGCGTGACGATAGACACCGATATTGTGTAATTAAAAGCATGTCATTGAATATACAATCCTCACGACTTCCTACAAATTTTGATAAGAACCACAGTTCAAATGTCGTTTAACATGAAATCCGTGCATCTAACGGGTGCTGCTGGAACACATCTTCAGACAAATATGTACGTGAACTCCACAGCGGATGCTGGCTTTTGCCGCATGTGTGAATGCCTCGTAAGAGAGGAAGATGAAATGAACACATTCGCCTGCCACGACGCCACACAACGCGGACACACGCGGCGAGAACTGCTGATGATGCCCTGCGTTGTTGCAGCGGTCAACCTGTTCCGTGTGTTGTGCTCCGGTTGATCAATCCCCCTTTCCGGAACCGGTTATGAAACGGGCTGAACGAAAAGGAAGGAACCAACCAGTGTGATGTGTCGGTTCGGGTGCGGTCCGGTGCTTTTTTTCTGTTTTCGGTGTCCAGTGCCACAGAACCGCGGCTCGGCAGGGGCTCATTGGTCTGCGTGTCGTTTTCGTATGTTTCCGGAGGTTGGGATTTGGTACGTGTGGTACGTGTGATGCTATCCCTCGGTGTGTTGTGAATCGGAAAAAAAACATGCCAGCTGGTGCCCTTTCGAAGTGATAGAACTCTGATTACTGCTCCCAAAAAACTGATCTCTTCAATGTGCGATAAAATTTGACGTTTTTTTTCTCAACAGGAACTTTGATGAGAATAAATTATTCTCTAACCCAAAATGGCAATATTATCTCAGAGTTTCTAAGATAATGCAATTTCATGCGTAATCCACGTTATCGAAGCTCACGAGGTGTAATGCTGCGCATGAATATGCTTTACAACACCAAAAATCAATTTCTTCCCACATACGATCAAAATACGACAACTAACCCGCCCTGGTCGTGCCGCTCGAACGGGTTCTTCTCAAACGCACTTTTGACATGGGCGGACTCATGGGTGTCTTCCTAAAATGGTGTGCGAGCCAAATTTAGGATACTCGGGCCGGTGATGTGTGCTATCTGACACAAGCGTACGCCTTCGATTTTACATTCCACTGTGAACATTTTTATGATCACTTCATATGGGCGAAGAGAGGCCTCAATGTTGCTTCACTTTGTAAGCTTTGCTGTGGTTGTTTTTATATTTGCGTCCGTATAAGACGTTTTGTTTTTTTTTGACAATTTAAAAGTAGCTTGTGTTATATTTATGTTACTGTTTCTAACGAATGGACCATTTTTGTTTGCCATTTAAGAACAGAGTTTGCGTTCCTTCGACCAGCAGACATAATTAAATTGAAGGAAACACCCCATACGTAATTGAGTGCAGACAGTTGGCAACTCAATCGATGCAATACCTTTTTAAAAGTGTTACCAGAGCTTTAGGGAAACCTTTAGAATGGCTGGGCATGTATGTCTGTTTATAGCATGGAAAACTTGCCGGTGCATCCAGTTCAGTCTTACACTTTTCAAATTCTAACTAAAAGATATTGATTTGCAAATTGCACTACTTTGTCTAACGCACGTAAAGTGTATGTTATAAGTTTAAACATTTTTAAAATAATTTCTCATTTTCTCTAACAGCCAACAGCCGACAGTCACCTATTTTAAAAGAGCACCCAATTAAACCCCTGAAACTCCGCGCACCAAACAGTTGCAGTTTTGTGCAGCAGTCTTGTTTTGTCGTTTGAACAACTGATTTCCTTTGATTCTCCCTTTCGGCGGGTTGTCGAGCAAACGGAGCGGAACGTTTCGGATGGAAAGCGGCCACTGCCGAAAGGTAGTGCTTTTTTATGACACTTATATCCGATCACTATGTCTCTGCGGAGTTACACGTGAGTTCTTCCACGATATGCCCATTGCTACAGAGGGTAGCCGGCACTGTACGGAGTGAGACAAAGGGAGAGGACAATAAAAAACACACCCAACCTAAGGGCAGGTGTAATATGAACGGTCATTGTCGATGGCGTGCGGATTAGCTTTCATATCACTGTGCTGTGATGTACAATATAGCGTAATTTATGGGATATTAGGAAAATATTTTCTGTATTATGTTTATAGCGTTTTGAATATAATAAATTTGAATCATGTTATTAAATTATGCTACAGTTAGGGGGTCTCCCCACCCCTATTTCACAGCCTTTCGCTAGTTAAGTTGATAATATAGATCCATCTCCGCTACACGATTGATGAGTCATGAACCCAGTGTGCTATTCGGTAGTGTGAAAATTGATCTATTGTTTCACGCCACCAGCAGTATGGGCTTTGAGAATAAATTTGAATCACTTTTTATGGTGCGAATTTATAGGCCAATGCAGCTTTGCGTCACGTTCGATGTTACGACTTCGTAGACATCATGGAAATGAAGTTGCTGTTAAGTTCTAGGTTCCCCGAGTACATAGAGCGCAGAGTGGAGGATAATGGGTTCGAACTATGAATTGAATTATAGCGATGGTAGAATGTAGAAATAAACATGTCCATATTGCATATTCAACTGCAGGTTACTCAAGCACAGTCATATCTTCCTCCGTAATTCCATCATTCTCGTTCATACATTCATACTGCGCATCGTTCGATCAACAAGTTATTGTTTTATTAAAATAAGTTTTTTTCACTCTTCTTTCCAGATTATTTCCATGCACAGTAAGGCCAGATACGAGTCGGCGAAAGGTTTACTGAAGCTGTTAAAGTTGTCCGACACGATGCTGTTACTGAGCAGATGAGGTAAGCGGAAATTAATTACCAACATTCTCTGGAGATTAAATGCGAAACGACAAATTCACGAACCAATTCGTGAAAAAGATTTAATCGTATTCGAAAATATCATAAGTAAATGTTGGAATGTCCGTAATTGTCGAAACCCGTACAGGCCGTCAATGAAAAGGTACAATCAATCTTTTTGTTGCCGTACCGTACTAACTAGCGACAAAAAAGCATGAATGAATTTGAGTGACAGGCGGACTAGCAAACACGCCATTACACCATCACGGTTGGCAACATTTCCCTGCTGTGGCTGTATCGGAATTGAAAGGAATAGGCGTGTGAGGGAACACACAGCTTTTGAGATGAGGTGCGAATAAAACCGGTACGCCGGATATTAGGGACGACGTGTACATCGATGATGTGCAAGGAAAGGTAATTTACCTTGAAAAAAGGTAAACGGTTCTTCTACAACTCCAACTACCCGGTTGTCACCAAAACCCTAGACCGTGTAGGTCTCCCTAGTGGTGAGGATCGTCTATAGACGAGAGATACTTCAACGGCAGCAATAGTGTCTATCACAACCTAATGCCAAGAAATAGTCCCGTTTATCGGAAGCAGTAGCGGCTGTTCATAGCACAAACGTGAGAATTGCAAACATCACACGAAGATGACATAATGTTCTGCTACACGTTGGAAGAAAGCTTCCTCCCGCAGATGATGGCTATTGGGTTGTATGTAGCGCAATGAGCATCGAATGATAAACTCCCACGCGAATGGCAGGATTTCATAGCGCGAAGCACATGATTGACACTAAGCGCAATGTTGTTGAACAAGGGCAGACATGAAGGGAAATGTTTTGGTATGCATGATAAACAGGTGTAGTTGCATTGCTTTGAAAATTTGAAGTGTGTCTGAGCATGACACGCTGAGAGGGGCATTTGTGAGTTTTTGATGGCAGTGAGTTGTTTCGTTTAAACATGTTCCGAACTGAAAACAAACCTAGCTCAAGAAATTAAACTTTTCAGTGGATATTGAAATATGAATGAAGAATGCCGTTGAAGCATCTTGTACGGTGTCGTCTATGTCTTCTCCTCGCTTTCTATCTTATATATCTCCTGAAGAATGTCAAATGCTTTGAGCGGATTTTCACTGCAGTTCCGGTGCTTTCTGGTGGAAGCAGAAACTTCCGGTGTCGTACGGCACGGTTTCCATTTCCACACGCAACACCGCCCGAAAGCTTCGCGCGTTTTAAATTCCTTTCTCTTCTCATAACTGTTCAATTAGAAATGGGGAGACCTCTATCTAACAAATGAGTAGCCCGTGATCCGTGTCTGTAGCCGGAAGGTAGAGGTGTCGTTTTACGACGGTATCGGCTCGATTCAATTTGATTAGGTAGATTCGAGAGATCACAGGGAGGGGGGGAAGAGATGGAAACAGCAAAAGCGGTAGCATGCATCACGCGACCGATCGCGCGCACATTGGCGTAAAATAGCTGACCGTAAAACATTAATGAAAGAGCGGTCTCGCAGTGTCGAAAGGGTGAAAAGCAAAACTTCCTTCTGTGCCCTTTTACCAACGGGAATATTAGAGGTTCCTCTTGTGTGTGTGTGTGCATGGGGGGGATGCACGCGCGTGTATAAGCCCAGCCCAACTTTATGGTCTTTCATTGGACTTCCGATTAATGTTTTGAGCCGCAAGGAAATGTTCGGAAAATCGATACATGGGAACTGGAGCATCGATAAAATTCTACGTCTATCGTATGATGAGGATAGTATTTGCACGCCCTTTTCATCAATCATAATTTAATAAATGCAATATTAGAGGGTGTGCAGTTCTAGTTCCAGGTCGATTCAATGCTGTTTTTGTTTTGTTTAAAATTATAATATAGTAACTAGGTCAGGATCAAATATGTTGAATTTCCGGGCTGCGTATAGAACATGATGATGATTAATGATGAATCGAGTCACAAAGGATTCTACCATTTTTTTTCAAAAGTAAATGAAGAGTCCGTGAATAAAAGCGGGCTAAATCTTTCACATAATATAAATAAAACATATAATTGTTTACGAAAACTAATATGTGGTTTATCTCTTTCTATTTCCAGAAACAAACGTTGCTCTGAAACTGCAGCAGAACTTACATCCTGCAAGGCCAGATGTATATTATTCTAGAATAACGTGACCCCCCGTGTACATCGTCTGAATTTACTCCAAAGTCAGTTCTAGTGTCGTCAGTTGTGAAAATACACAACACTGCACCCCACGGCGTTCAATTGATCGTTCGAGCGGGGGACTGGCATTTGCACAGACCGGGACAGTTTAAAAAGGCCATCGTGATCGTACTACCGGGTACGATCGGACACAATTGTGGTTGATTGTGGGGCCGCCATTCGTTATTGTCGCTCATTTACCGTTTGGGTCGAACCATTAGAAGCAGAACGTGTGCTGCGGGGTTTCTGTCCCACTGATACACAGAACGTTTGGCAGATTCTGCGGCAAAGTGCAAAAAAGTTAGAAGAAGCGGAAAATAAATACACAACACTGAAAAAATGTCACATCACAGCGACGATCAGCTGCTGCAGGCCGGCAGTGATTCTTTTTGGGAGCTGAACAATTACAAACGCACCACCAAGCGGATAGAGGACGGTTACAAGTGAGTAGCGTAAATGGTGACTTGAGTCGCAATCGCAATCATGCCGAATTCGCTGATTAATGTTATTATTTTTTTTCCATTGTGTAGATTGTGTACGGAGCTGCAAACTTTGATTCAGGAGCGTGCCGAAATTGAAAAAGCATATGCCAAAAATTTGAAAGCATGGTCAAAGAAATGGGGCGAATTGATTGAGAAAGGTGAGTTATTGTTTTAGCCAAGGGTATGCGACGTCATAATGCAAAACAAATTCTTAAAAGTTGAAACCATCGAAGATCGTGATAGAAGATGAACCATTCCAATTGGTTTTGATAAGGCAACGAAAAGGGAAATTGCAAAGTGCATTCGAGCGAAGTGGGATATTACAAATTATAAGCCACACGCTAATGTATCAAATGCTCTCATCGTGCTACCACCATGAATCGTGCAACGGTGCGCTACTTAGTATGACCTTCAGCTTTTTTAAGTGATACCACCACCATGCCGCCGAGCGATATGCATGTGAAGGTTATAATTTTCTTGCTTGATTTTTCTAGGGCCCGCGTCCCATCTTTCCCTGGTGCGCCGTGCACATTAGTTGCCGGTAGAGCGAGAGTTCGATGGGGTGACATAATAGCAGAATAACGCTTCGACCATGAAATCATCCGATGGGGAATGATGATCTGGGTTGATGCACTTGTGCGGTGTGAAACGTGCCGTCTGTTTGGTTGAGTATTGAGAGATTTATGAGTATTGCACTAATCAAGTTGACATAGTACAATACATCTTTTTAGTTCTTCTGAATATAAGCACATCATTGGCCGTGATCGTTGAGTTGCGAAATCATTTTCCCGGCTTGCAAAAGCAGTCAAATTTTCATCACGGAAATCGAACTGAAATCAATGGGATGCTTTGTAAAGATTGAGCATCGAAGGTCAATAGAAATACAGCTTCTGACATAGTAGCTCACCGCTGTCTCGGTGAAGTGGAATTAATTTGTTAGCATTTAAAAATAGCTACTCGGGTTTGTGCGTGTTCATCCGTACCCGTACACGATTCTGCTCCAACCGTTCGTATCTCCATGTTCGGCATCGCGGTAAGAAAAGTGTCTTAATATATCATTTCCCACACACTTGACGGAGTTCGCCTGCCGCCGTTTTTCCATGTGCTCTGAGTTACACCCTTATTGCCGGGACGGAGCGCACATGCGAGACTTGTAAATCGGATGTGTGATGAAGCGAAAAATTACGGACAAATGATACCACCGGCAGCAAATAGCTGATCTGTCTGGACTTCTGATAATGGAAGGCTGTGGAAGTATTGCTTGGGATGGAAGATGATTCAATTCTGCCCCATTAGCAATCATTCGTTTGGCTGGTACGTTGGAAATATTACGTTATGTGTCGTAACATAGGTCGTGCGTTTCGCTTATGTCACATCATTACGATGTTCACTGAATGAGAAGTGTTATTAATGTAGTTTTCTTTTAAATTCATGAAATGTTACGATGGTTGATGAATACTCAGTAATCTTTGTGGAATCACTCACCTATTCCGGAAGTATCAAAGTCAACCTAACAGTATTGATTTTTCAATTAGACCACCGAATACGACATTAATTTCTCATACCCTTCAGTTGACGGGGTAAAAGTTGTTTTCGCCTTATTGCATTCTATTTTATTTCTTCTCGTGGCCTTACGTTCAATCAGACCCGCACGAAACGAAACACGTCCTTAATTGAGTTACGAGGGTCAAAGGGGACGAATGTGAAGAATATCGATGGTAGCGTACTGTATACGGATTTCCTCCTGCCATTAGCGTGTCTTGACGAAGGTGATTGTATATAGGAAAAGGATAAACTATTAAGTGACGCTATATTATTGTGAGTTTAATATTTCACATCTAACTTTCATGTTTTTTATGTAATCGTTCACAGGACCGGAGTATGGTACGACAGAAGCGGCCTGGAAGGGAATGCTCACGGAGGCAGAACGTTTGTCCGACCTGCATCTTAAGATTAAGGCAAGCCTTTGTACCGATGTAACACTTCAGATTAAAGAATGGCAAAAGGATAGCTATCACAAGGTATGAATCGAGCGTCGTGTATTCTATAAAACCTTGTAAACATTGGTTATTTAATAATGTATTTTTATATACCTCTCGCAACAGTCGATGATGCAAATTAAGGAGCGCAAAGAAATGGAAGATCAATTCAAGCGAGCACAGAAACCATGGGCCAAATTGCTAGGCAGTGCGGAAAAAGCGAAAGCAGATTATCACGCGGCATGCAAAATGGAAAAATCCGCCACCAATCAGGAACGAAATGCCTCCAGCGATTCTTCGATGTCAAATGATCAGGTGGGTTACGATGAACAAATTATGAAGCTAAAAACGATTATGCAATATGCGCAAAAGTAACGTATTTTATTTCTTTTTGTTGTAGCTAAAAAAGATGCAAGAAAGAGTACAGAAGCTTAAGGACGACGTAGCCAAGAGCCGCGATCGATACGAACAAACGCTTAACGAGATCAAAGAGTACAATCCCGTGTATATTGAAAGCATGACGAACGTTTTCCGAAAGTGCCAAGAAATGGAGGAAACTCGGTTGTGTTTCTTCAAGAATGTACTGTTCTCGATACATAAATGTTTGAACATTTCCGAAGATCCGAGTTTGCCGCAAATCTACAAAGAATTCCACCATACGATCAACAACGCCGACCACCAGAAGGATCTGAAGTGGTGGTCTAATAATCACGGCGTCAACATGGGTATGAGCTGGCCAACGTTCGTGGTAAGTGCACGGCCACAGCGTCCAGCGAATGGAATGTTTAGGGAATGTCAAATGACAGTGGACATTGTTGCAGTGTTTTTCTGTGTTACGATATTCTGCCGTTTCCTACAAGCTGGGCTTGGTCATTTTTTATTAACCTCATGTCTATTGTGACCCTCTTTCCTTCTAACATGGATGCTTTTTCTAGCGCATGCTGTTTCATGTTTAGAAAACCATATAATGAATTATTACGTTTTAAAAAATTGCAAACATTCAACTTACTTTATTCAGCAGGAAGTTAAAAGCATTACTAACGTATAGCATTATCACGTATAGCAGATAACAACTATACAATAATTTTCTGACGATCTTCCTGTATTAATCCTTAAACTTTTCATCGACAATTTCTTTCAGTACGATTATTATATTATTTGTTTTTGTGTGAGCTTATTTTCTTTCTTAATTGTTTACTGTATCCTTATTGTTAATCACAAATGCTGTAACGCGGAATTGGGCAAAGAATAATAGAGCTTTACTGTAGCTGCCTTGCTACTGATGCGCGCGCCTCCATCCTTATGGAGGCTGGATATTCTGTTTGTGGGCTAATAGTGGATCTTTCTTGTGCGGAGTGAAGTGCCATTACTAATCGAACTTAAAATTGTCTATCGCATTGCTTTTCCTTTTCCCAGGGCGCATTTCCTATCCCTAATTTAAATATAATCCTGTTATGAATGTATTTGAGCTATTAGAGATGCGCACCTTTTACCAATGTTGTAAAAGGCAGATCAAGTTTTTTTTGCGCCATCCATATGTTTCTTTCTTTATACTTTTCTTTTGTCGTTTTTCACTTATTAATTGTAATTTCGTTTTCTTTTTTACTTTTCCCTCCTCCTTATACTCTTTCCGACTGGAATTCAAATTCAAACATCCCAAATTGTCACAATGATCCTTAAACCGTACCGAACCAAATGCTGCCAAAATCCAAAATCCACATACAAACACACATTCCGGTTCCTCATAAAATAATCATTCATCTGTTGTGCGATCGTGCGCATTGCTATGTGTGTATGTGTGTTTTATGCTCCGCTCCGACGCCATTAACGAACGGAACACAATCCTGCTCTCATGCGTGCGCGCGCGCGCCCTGCTCCAGGAGTACACGGAAGAGTTCCGCGACATTGCGAAGGGCATCAAATCCAAAGAAGCTTTACCCGCAGCGCCGATCACGCTCATTCATCAGCGACCCGTGGCCGAAGATTTGCATGTAATTTTTGTTTAATTTTCTTGTTTTATTTATTGCTTTCCTTATTTTTCCTCACGTACACACCTACACGTTTTAGGTTTTAAGGCAAAAGAGGAAAGTTCACTGTTGTGTTTTAGGATTAGAGTTTCGAGTGTGTGTTTTGCTCTAGTTATACATTACATTATGTGTTGTTTGAAGTTATTGTTTCGAATGGTTTTGTCGTCTATTATTATTGTTTGATTTTTCATTTGTCTAATGGTTTTTTGAACGTTTGCACCTTACTGTTTGAGCGAAATTCAATCTTTATTCCCACTTTTGCTTGGCCTCGGTTTGTAACCGGTAAATCATATAGAGTTAGTTTGTAGTGCATTTTATTTATATTATTTCATTGCTGCTTTTGATTTGCTCAAAACATAAATAGATACTATTTGATTGTTCGGTATTGGATCTAGGGTAAAGACGGTTAAACACGAAAAAATATTTAACCAATAGCTTTTGAGTGATAAACTTTAGTTGTGCTTAGAAGGCTCAATTGAAAATCATACAAACACGGTTAATTAAACAAACCAAGTAGAAATTGTAGAGTAAAAGCATATTAGGATAAAGAAGTCTTAGTTTCTTCGGCCTAAAAAACTTACTCTTGATGCAGTAGATTTGCGTTTAAGTAACCTTTACTGTAGAAACCTGGAGGTTTTTACTGTAGAAAAAAGTAAGACGATTATTATTGATAAGAATATCGTTTCGCTTTCTTTTCTGCGAAACTAAACTTTGCGTAACAGGAATATCCGCCACCACCGCCAGCTAACAACAATCGGCTACTTGGAGGTGGCAATCGGAACAGTACGGCCCTTAGTATTACCAATTCGACTGGCAACAATCGCACCACCTCGACACCGAATAATGATTCACCCAAATCGGAAACGGCTTCAACGAAAAATGAACCAGCCACTACACCTTCCCGAACATCGCCAGGGCGCGCTGCCCCACCCGGAGGAGCGGTCGTTACGTAAGTTTTGCGATTCCCATAATGGCTGAGGCAATGCAAATGATTCATTGGGTTCGTTCTTCTTTCTAGCAATGGTAACTCTGGAACGAATGGTAAAGCGAACGATAGCAATCCTTTCGAAGAGGAAGAAGAATGGGATGAGGGTGATGGTAACGATAATCTGCTGGTGGACAATGGTGAACCTGGCGTACCGGTGAAGGCACTTTACGACTACGAAGGCGCGGAAAGTGATGAGCTCACGTTCAAACAGGGTATGTGGCGCTTGTGGAAGATCCTTATTCGTCAAAGGACGCTTACAAATGATCCTTGCGCTTTTGCTTGTATTCGTAGGTGATTTATTCGAAAAGCTAGAAGACGAAGATGAACAAGGCTGGTGTAAAGGACGAAAGGACGGGCGAGTAGGACTGTACCCAGCCAACTACGTGGAAGTGGTAGCGACGTAAGCGTTCGAGGGGTAACTTTTACAGGAAGTGGGAAAACGTCAAAAGGGTAAAACCTTCCATTCGAAGGCAGTTAATGATGTACAACGGTTAACGTATGATAAGTGCACGTAGTCAAACTGACGTACAAGCTGCTGCAATGTCGGATTTTACAGGGTTTTACACTTTAGTTCAGACTGGCAGCACACATTTTTTGACACGCCGCACTCGATTTCTTGTCGCGAGCGCACATTTTTGATTGCAAGCACCGGATTTTTGATCGGGAGCATTTAATTTCAACAGCCAGACGCTTGAAAGCTTTTCGGCCGCATGTTTATAACCCCCCTTGTGAAAGATTGGTTTGAGTTTGTAGCATTTGTTTATATGCAATATTGTTTGTTTTTTTAGTTACTTGATAAGTTTTGGTGCAAAATATGTTTAAAAAATTGTGAAAAGGTTTAAAAAACATGTATTGGATAACGTATTTGAAGAATTATGCCCGAATCGCTCTAATTCTATGTATGCAACAGATTTATTTAAATGTGCAGCAGTGGATCCTTGGAGATAAACCTATGTCCATAGGATTGGTTCAAAATTGTGCTAACCGACAGAATGGCGGCAGATTTCTAATCTTCTCTTGAGCTATTCACGGACATCGGTGTAATCATTTTGCGTAAAACTTATATATTCCCACGTAATACTGCTGCTGCTAACAATAGTGTTGTGTGTCATTAGACAGGTACGTAATTGTTCGTCCGAAATTCTCCAACTCACCCACGATCTTGTTTACAGGTATCACACAGGTATCACAACGTGTTACACATTAGGAACACATTTAGAACTACGCATTTCAAAAAGGTACTGTATATTTTATCCTTGCAATACAACAAGGAGATAATTCTGTTCATGATAATCCTACAGCAAATTTGGATACATCAGAGGCTGTACCTCGACGCCGTAACAACACTACATCTGACGAAGATCGAAACCGTGTTGTTACAGCGTACAAAAATGGTGCATCCGGCAAAGATATTGCAGAAATGCTAAACATCAATCGAGGATTTAATAAAGTTTATTGAGCTTATAACACCATTAAATATTAAGAAATGCATAGCTTGAAATCGTATTAATTTTCTTTAGGTTCATTGTGTGCTTCCAATTAATTTGTTTGCGTAGCTCTAAATGTGTTCCTAATGTGTAACACGTTGTGATACCTGTGTGATACCTGTAAACAAGATCGTGGGTGAGCTAGAGAATTTCGGACGAACAATTACGTACCTGTCTAATGACACACAACACTATTGTTAGCAGCAGCAGTATTACGTGGGAATATATAAGTTTTACGCAAAATGATTACACCGATGTCCGTGAATAGCTCAAGAGAAGATTAGAAGTCTGCCGCCATTCTGTCGGTTAGCACAATTTTGAACCAATCCTATGGACATAGGTTTATCTCCAAGGATCCACTGCTGCACATTTAAATAAATCTGTTGCATACATAGAATTAGAGCGATTCGGGCATAATTCTTCAAATACGTTATCCAATACATGTTTTTTAAACCTTTTCACAATTTTTTAAACATATTTTGCACCAAAACTTATCAAGTAACTAAAAAAACAAACAATATTGCATATAAACAAATGCTACAAACTCAAACCAATCTTTCACAAGGGGGGTTATAAACATGCGGCCGAAAAGCTTTCAAGCGTCTGGCTGTTGAAATTAAATGCTCCCGATCAAAAATCCGGTGCTTGCAATCAAAAATGTGCGCTCGCGACAAGAAATCGAGTGCGGCGTGTCAAAAAATGTGTGCTGCCAGTCTGAACTAAAGTGTAAAACCCTGTATTTGATTACATTTTGGGTAGTGAACGAAAAAGTAAAACTAAAATACGATAGCAGCCCAACATCACATTTACAACGGCGTGGAGCAAACAGGCACGTGGTTACAATCTTTAAAGTTGATAGAACGGGCAAACCCTCTCAAGTAGCGAGTGTGACTTCGACGTGTGTTTGATTTGCTTTCAATCGACGGGTAGTTTTGAAGCAACGCGCCATCGTTCTCTGGAACCAACTAGCTTAAAAGGATAAGGATCCTCAGAGACCAATAATACATCAAAAGGACCTATTATGCAACTTTGGCCAAAAAAGCAGGAACTATTTTTGTCGGTTTGGAAAGTGTCGATAGTTCCATCGGGTTTTAGGGTCACATATGAGGGTAGAGAAAAAGAGAGCAGAATAGAGCCATAGAAAGCCCCGGTTGAAGGTGTTTACATTCGTACACTTAATATACGTAGGTTTTTGCTCATGGAATCCAGCGCTATTCATAGAGTGCCGCTGTAGCTCCTTTGGCATGTATTGTTAATCGTAGGAAAAGCGTAGTGTGTTTTTGCAAAGTCCCCAGTCATGGTACACATCATGATTGTTCTGTTATTTACGTACACACTTTATCGTTTGTATGTCAGTAAAGGATTTGAAGCGTTTTTTTTTTAATTATTATTATTCCTTTCCTGGTTGGATCCATTTCTCGTTAGAATGTACAGTTTTTGATGTTAGTATTCATATAAACTACATGGTATAAAACACACACATGAAACGAAAGTGGTGCAGTTGTGTTTTTGCCATTATGAACTTGCCTTTCGCACGAGTGTAAAGGTATTTTTTGACGTACGTTTTTGGAAGATTCTCCGATTGTCCCGGATAAGGGAATCGAATCTGGGCCCTTTTTTCATCACGTCCCCGCTGAAGTGAAGAATCGTTTATCCGAGTTTAGTCACCTCTACGCCTTTTGTTTTGCGTTCTATCGGTTGTTCCGTTTTATAGTACTATATATATATATACGGTTTTTAATAAAGGAAGCTAGATATAAGTAGAAATTGAAGCAATTCTAAGCATGGAAGGTCTGCATTTAGCAAAAGAATCGAACGATTACTTTTTTATTACAAACTTGGTGTTAAATTGTCCTGTCTAAAACAAAACAATGAGTAAATCATTCAAATCGACCGAGTCGCCTCTGGGAATTTAATAGATTTTGGTAGTTTCGCCAGTTTTGCTGGGTCAGCGACAGCTCAATGTAGAGAACAATCAATCTATGCCGACGACCGTATGAAATGTCGAGCATCATGTATAATTCCGACATGTTTTTACTGTACTGTAGAAAATATTCGAAGCTACAATTTTTTGTTTTATGAAACATACGTATACTATTTACCACCCCCCCTAAAATGTACCGTGTAAAACACGATCTCAAAGTGTTTTAAAATCAAATAGAAAATATCGTTTAAAGTAACAATTTCCCACCTTTTGCTGCAATATGTATGTAGATATATACCACATGATACGAACTCTACTGATCATTTGTTTCTCAGTCCCAGACTTTACGAATGCAAAAACTTGGAAAGAAGGTTTTTTTGCTTGTGAAATGCAACTCATTATAAAGGAATAGGTTAACAAAACCCCCCGGATGTTTGTTGTGATTTATTTGTTCATTTTCTACTGTACAGTTTTTAAGGGCAAAACATAGTTTTGTTGCTCATTTTGTATGCTAAACCACATTTAGGCTGTTTTGAGTACAAGCTGAGTTGAAGATGAAGCCTTTTGCAACAAGTAAAATGGAAATAGTCGAGGTATGAGATCAGGAAATTGGAGCGAAAAACGAGAAAAAAATAAATGCATTAGTAGTAACAGTTGAAGTAGTGTGATAGTGAACAGTAAAAAAGGATAACACACTATGGTACCGGTTGAAATGTAAAGTATGAAAGGATGGATGAAATGTAAGCAAAAGAACATGTTGTGTATTATATTAAGTTTGAGGAAATATATATAAAGAAGTAAAAACGACCGAGTGGCCGCAGTAGCCTAATGATAGTGTTAATTCGCATGAACTTGGACGAAGCGATCTACACATCTGGGCTAGGACCATAGCATATCACACACTCGCAAGTATCTAGCAAGAAGGTACACTTAACAGTCATAGTAGGCATTTGTATCTCTTTGTACGAGTCAGAATAGAGAAACCCAATCATTCAGCGGTGGTGTTCCATAACTACTTCGGAATTATGGATAAGGTGTTCCATCAAACGGACGAAACGTTTTACGAAACACAGTACAACAAAGGGTTTTCGAGCCATCGCTTGCCAGGCGAGCCGAATTCAAGGCCAGCTTCAACAAGAGATGAAGGATTGCAAATGAAGCAGATACTCGAGACCGAACGTACGAAATCAAAGGAACAGCAGCATCGTGAACATTGGCAACAGTTGCACCGCAGCCAGACCGATTCGGTCGGGAAACAGAAATTTCTTCACACGGTTGATTCGCTAAAGTCGGTAAAGGATTTAACACACGGTGCGAAAAGTAAGGTAGAAAACAACTTTTCCAAAATACTGTTCCCGGGATACGATGCAGATAGTAAAGCTGGTGCTGCACGACAGGGAATGACTCAAATCGATGATATAGGGGATGCAAGAAAGATTGCTGTAACACACGGGAGACGAACGTACAGTGATAGAAGTGGAGATTGCTTGTGGAAAATTTTTAACTATGAACCGTCATCCTCGCCCTGTTTAACAGCCAACAAAGGGCGTAGAAAGAATGTAACAAATTTACCAGCCGCCGGAAAAGCGTTAGAAAGATGTCCTTCTGCTCCGTGTCGCAGGTATGATATGATTACGCAGGAGGCAGAACAGCAGGACACTCCGGCAATCAACAAAGCACTACAATATTTGAACAAGTTGCGGTCAATTCTTTCCCGCTCCGGGGCAGTTCAAAGCACTCGAAAAGAGTTGCAGCAAAGCGTACTTGAAGGGTCGAAGCAGAATTGTGATTGGAACAGTGTGTTGCTAAAGTACATTGGGATGACCGGTACGCTGGATTACCAACTTTTGCAGCCACTACTTCAAAAGCTCAACATTAACACAGAAAGCTATGAGGGCTTCACAAAGTTTCTAGATATGTTGGATAGTGAAATTTCACTGACCCGGTTCGAACTTGGGAAACACATGCAACAGCAACTGCAGCAATCGTTTTCCGACCCGAAGAACACGCAGTAACAATTTCGGATTGAGAATGAAGCTTTCAACACAATTACAAATTGATTTTATCGTCCAGCGCTTTGAGCTCGCTAAAAAATATTTTACTAAATACTCAAATCACTCGTACAGATTTATAAACAACACATAATAAAAACTCACAAAACATCGCTGCAGTCAGTCAAAAATTAAATGCGCCGAAGCATGGAAGCTAATTGCATGTCTTTGGGTAGAAGCGTTACCCGGTCTCGGTGAAGCGTACAGCGATACGCATCCTCGAACAGCTGTACCAAGTATATTTCCGACGCCTCATGCAAACAGAGCAACATGTCCGGAGTGACCCGTAGCGACCGGTTGCCATACTCGGCCAAGATCTCCCGAATCACGCGCGCAAAAGACATCTTTGGAATCAGATTATGTACCGTGCTTTGGAGGTGTATCATGTCCTTCAGCATCTTCAGTTGGCGGGGTGCTGTCTGTTTCCGGCTGTGCGGTTGCTTAGAACTGGTCGGTTGGGGTTCATTCCTGGTTGCATTGCTGGTGCTTGTGGATGCATGGCGTGGCGAACTGCGTCTCGAGCTGGAGGCAGTTGTAGAAGCAGTTTCCTCGTGATCAGTGTTGGGCTCGGTGGGCATACTGGCGAGCCGATGAGCTGATGCTGCAACGTTGGTCCGTTTCGGGCTGTAGTGTTTATTCGGGCTAGAGTGTTTGTGCGACGGCAGGAAGGAAAAGTTCGGTCGCGATTGGGTTGTATTGTTGCGGAAGGATTCATTTTCACTATTGCTGAGGGAATCGTCCGATTCTGCGCCCATTACATTGCGAAGCTCATCCGTTGTTCGGAGTGAGCGGTATTCGTCCTTTCGATCATTCCTTTTTACTTCTTGCGACAATGTATATGATGGGGTTTTCTCTCTGGCTGGTAGTTTTCCTGCCTTCGCTTCTTTGGTGGTCTTTTTTCTTGGCGCCATCGTACAATAACAACGTTAATATTCTTTACTCCTAATATTCGGACAAACGCCACAAACAAGCCAAGTATGGCCGCCAAAACCGATTGTCGGTATTCAAATACCGGTTTTCAAATCGCGGATGTAAATACCAACTGCTGTCCGTAGAAGAAGCATCAGTTGTCAACAAAGATATTTCACGATGATACGTACGAGCAGAATCACTAGAAATTTTCACTAGCTAATAACTGTTGGATCTTAGAACAGTTTACTGGTGTATTGTAAATGTTCATCTCATTAAATTTAAATGAAAAAAATCAACTAAAAAAGAGTGGATGACGTTGTCTGCGACGCTACCATTCTATACACGAAAGAATGTTTTATTTATTTCCATGGCCGCACCAAATGTCACAGTTAACGTCAGTTTCGCGATAAGAAAAAAAAGTTCGCTTGGAAGAAATCGTGACGTTTGCCGATGATCATTTTATTTGCGTGTTTGGAATAGAAAATCGGGACCGAAACTGCATAGAGGAACAGTTTGCCACTACAAAACATTATTACATGTCCGCCGGCTGGACATAAACTGTCTAGCTGAAGGACTGGCACTATTTTAATCAGGTTCCCGTACGTGGTTGTTTTGAAACTAAGCTATGGATCGCGGCAAATCTGGGCCGGGTATTCGGGCGACCAAGAAGCAACAGCTAAGCCATCCGCAGGCGGAGTTGTATGCTCTCGGTTCCAAATCGTCTGTTGGTGGTTCACGTGGTGACGATGCCAAATCTCGGGTCGTTGTCGGTGGTGTGGTATCGGACCGCAAACGGGAAGCGTCTTCCTCGTTGGCGCTGGGTAGCGGTGGAGGTCCAACCGCGTCGAAGAAAATGAAGCTTTCAGCTGTAGCGAGTGGTTCGATAGGAGGTGGTAGCAGCGCCGGGTTGGGCGGCGTATCCGGTGTCGGTACGAGTAAGATCTCCTCCGGCGGAGACAGCTCTAGCTCGAGCAGTATTCTCGAGTACTGGGAACAGTGTGCGATGGAGTGTGAATCAGTAGACCTGGCCGCGACCGTACTTTCGGCCATTGAGCAACAAGACAGCGACAGCGTCGTGGGATATATTTGCGGTGCAATCAAACTGCTCATATCGCCGAAATCGAAATCTGAATCAGTTTTATCACTATCGCTGCTGTATCTGGCCCGTTTGCGGCCACATTTGTTCTGTAACGAGACGATCACGTCGGCATTGATCGCTGTGCTGAAGCGAGATAGCGGTGGGAATGCATTCAAGGGCCGCAACAATCCAACGATGCATATTCTTGCGTGCAATCTGCTCGCCCGAGGATACAGCGATAAAAAGCAGTGGCCAGAAAGTTTCATCCGGACGTACATTGATGATGCGATCAATGATCGTGTGTGGGTGGATTACGAGGAGTGTGCCCCGTTTACCGATAATATTGTGGCAGCTTTCGGCACTAAAATACCACCCAAGTGGATGCTACAGCCGGAGCTGAGTACACTTAATCCAACGACGCGTGACGGCACACTGCCCGACGAGGAACACTCAACGGACAGCGGGATGTTTGGTGATGCATTGGGCAAAGATCCGGATGCAAATCCACCCCGATTTGGGCATATGCGTGAGCAGCTCGAGCGTATGGTGGTGGACGCGATGAAGGATCAACTTAACCGTCGACAAGGGCCGGACTGTTCGACGAAGAATTTGCTGCGATATATCTCACTAACGTCCGGCATGCTGGAGGTACGCGCTTATATTGTTCCGCGGCTAGAAATATGGATCCACAACGGGAAGTTGATTAAGTCGGTACAGGAACTGTTAACCTTCCTGTGCTACAACGTGACGGGCCAGAGTCCAAAAGAGCACGAGGTGCTCTCCAACTTGGCCAAGGTGCGATTGAAATCGAAACCACTGATTAACATCTTCATGATCGGGTTGAAGGAGATGATCAACTGCCAGCCGGAAATACTAACCCCGCTATTAAAGTATGTCGTGCAGAATGAACTCTCCAATGCGCGTAACCCCAACAACATGGGCATGCTGGCGATGATGTTCCAGACGAAGCCGACCGAATCGGCCGCCAACCTGGCGGAGATCTATCAGGAATTTTTACTACAGCGTGAAGATGTGCTGCGCACGTTGCGATTCTTCCTTCGCGAGTTGGTAAAGATGCTGCGCTACGACATCAACCTGACCGTGTTCTGCAAGGTGCTGCTCCAAAACCGGACGGATCTTACGCCGCAGATTGCTAGCTCAGAATTTCGCGATCGTATCTTCCACTCAATCGTCGATCTCGTGTGTCTGTGCATGTTCCTGTCCGTGTCGCCGCAAATACGCGAAGCAAACGTTTCCATCCGCAGTGGTCGCGAAACGAAAAGTTCCACCGCATTGAGTGCGTTCTATCAGCAGCAGTCGATCATACAGGATCAGGCACTCGCCTGGATGAAGGATGTCGTACCGAGGGTATACAAACCGATTGCTGCTAGCGATTATAAGGCGGCACTGCACAAGCTGCTGCTTTTAGATTCTCCTGAGGCGTACGCCAAAGGGGATCAGTGGCCACCGGAGCCGGAACGAGCTCCACTTCTTCGAATGGTGTCCGAGATTCCGTTGCAAGAGAGCCTCATGCTGTGCATACTGTTGATTGGTATTGAGAAGGAGATTCCCTTCTCGATACAGGATACAATGGAGATTACGGAGCAGCTGGTTCGAAGGGCTGGGTCCCTGCGGCACATGGACTACCCACCGCTGGAGATCACCGATCTGAAGATTATCGAGCTGCTGTTCAAGATGTCCGAATATCACCATCCGGATAATATCGTTCTTCCGACGGACTATGAGCCGCCCAATCTCGCCATCTCATCCCTGTACTGGAAAACGTGGATCATTTTGCTGCTCATCTCGGCCCACAATCCCTCCTCGTTCGGATCGTTCTGCTGGGAACAGTATCCGATGCTCCGGTTGCTGATGGAGATGTGCATTACGAATCAGATTGGACCGCCGAAACCATGCGAAGAAGAGCTCTCAGTAGCAGCCCTCGAGAAAGCCCAGATATTGGAGTTTGAGAACCATCTTGCCTCGAACCCGATTACGGAACAGAACAGTTTGCTTCTCTCCCAGCTGATATTGATGGATCCGCGTGGAGTAGCACGTCGACCACCGAATCCGGTCCTAGATCAGATACAGCAACTTAACGTTAGTCACCGGTTGGGGCATCTGTTGTGTCGCAGCCGCAAGCCGGACCTGCTGCTTGAGATCATCCAGCGGCAGGGAACGTCACAATCGATGCCGTGGCTGGCGGATTTGGTGCAAAACTCCGAGGGTGACTTCAACCACCTGCCGGTTCAGTGTTTGTGTGAGTTTCTGCTTGCCAATTCCGGCTCGGTCATTGTTGAAGCGAGCCGTGAAGCGGAACTGCTGCTGTACTTGCAGCGTGTACTGCAGGACGAAACGGGCGAGCATCAGATGATGATCGGAGAGGTGCTGGAGTATTTCCTTCGTCGGTTGTCATCGTTCTCGAGTGCCTCCCGACAGGCAGCTATTCGCGGATTGAAGCTATTGCTGAAAGTGTTCCAAGAGGAGTACGACCCTGGTGCCACCGTTCCGATAGAGGCTAACAATGGCGACTGGTTGTTACGCTATCTGCCCATGATACCACACTTCCCGTACGTGAGACCGAGCGTGATCGTACAGCTGCGCGCTGCCTGCCAGGTGGAGAACATTCCCGAGCTGGTGATGGTATACATCCAGTTCGTAGCGGCACATAGCGCAATAGATGGCGAAGAAGCAATGCTGGAACATGTGATGGACATGTCGCATCTGATTGTTGAACGTACCACCGTGTTTGCGAACATTATCCCCACGCTAGCAGATCCGAGCGAACAGCGCATCCAGACGCTCAACTGTTTGTTTGTCATGTTTAATAACTTCCTGATCAAGCTACGCGATGCGAAGGTTATACCACATGCGTTCACCGAATATCCCGACCTGTTGCTGGTGCAATTCGCCGACGAAAGCCAATGTCACATCCATCTCAACATCATCCAGGCCTTCGTGATACTGCTCACACATTCGTCGTTCATTTCGGTGGCGGGACAAATATTGGACTACTGGTTCCCGGAAGGTTCACCGCCTCCGCAAGCATTCACGGTGGATGGTTCGGAACCGGTGTGCATTCTGCCCGACTGGCTGAAGTTGAAGATGATTCGCAGCAGCGTTGAACGGCTTGTGGATGCCGCGCTGCAAGGGCTGACACCGGATCAAATTGTACTGTTTGTGCAGAACTTCGGCACCCCGGTCAGCTCGATGTCGAAACTGTTGGCCCTGCTCGATCGTGCCGTGATCGTGCAGTACGAGGCGGTAAATGCCGCCATTCTGAACAAGAGCTATCTCGCACAGCTAATAGAGATACAACGGGCACGCGGTGCCAAGAATGGACACATTTCGGTTAAGGCGCTAGATTTACTGCCACAACAGTTGGCTACCGCTTCCGGGGAGCAAAAGATGGTGATCGATGAAGAAAAGGAAGCGAAACCGCTGGTAGCATCCGCAGAAGGGAGCGTAATGGAGCCGTACCGAATTGAGCTGTTGCCATCGACTTCTGGCGCTGATCTGCGCCGTTCTGTGTCTTCCGATGCAAGGACTGCATCCGGCTCGAAGACGAAGGAGATCGAGGAAGCAATCGAGCTGGTGCTTACCTGCCCATTGAAGCTAAACCGCACCGCCATGGGCAAGTACCGGAAGCTTATTCAACGGCTGATGAACTCATCGTCAAAGTCACAGGAATATGCCGCTAACAAGTCGATCTCGTACCTGGGCCGTTTGCTAAAGAGTCCCCAAGGTCAGGGTTTGATAAAGGGATTGGTGCAGAACTCGCAAGTTGTATGCTTCTTTCGGGCGTTGTTTGAAACGCCAATCGAAAAGTTTGAAAATCTCAACTATATGTTGCATGTGCTGGATGAGGTTATTCGTTGTATTAATCCGACGTCGAATACCGTCCTGTTGGAGGTGTTGGTCAGCAAGCGGACGCAGATGATACGTCACGCCCAGAAAGAGGCGGGTGGTATGGCGAATGGGTCAAATGGGAAGCAAGAATCAACGGTCAGCACCTCTGGTGGTACGTTTGGCGGTGAATTGCTGCAGGTACTCTCGACTACCAGAACTGCCGATGTGGAAAAGAAAGGAATGCAACAGCTGTGGCGCACAAGCCGGGAAACACTGATCAGTGTCGCAGCCACCATGCTGAAAGGAAACGGTAGCAGACCAGAAGGGATGGAAGTGAAAAGCGAACCTGAGTGTAACAAATGTGGGCTGCTGGTCGATTGGGTGGCCGACGCAGACTCGGAGCTGATTCGGGTCAACAAGGAGCTGCAAATGGAGCTATTATTTAGTCGAAGCTTGTCGAATTCGCGCCCATATCTGCTGTCGCTGATGTCACATCAGGCGAGCTGGGCTACACTGTACCAGACGGTGGACTTACTGATGGGATCGTTCAATCCCGCGTACGATCCCGCCTCGGTGTTAGATTTCATCGATACGCTAACGCGCAATCCGCGCCTTTGGCAGGGACGGGACAAAGCCGTACCGAAGCACGAACAGATCGAGTATATCGTAACGCTGAACGTGGCGCAATCTTGTACCTTCATCGATTACATACTGGCGGAGGAAAACGGTGCGGCAGGGCCAGTTCGTCGTTTGAGTCAGCGCGTGAAGCTACTGTTACAGTGTTTACCGGGCAAATTTTCCATGCTGCTGGGTATGGTGATGTACGTGCAGGGCTGTGAGCGTCGCGCGAATGCGGCCGACTTTGCTTCCGCGGCCAGAAAATTTCTGCAACAGCTGTATCTGAACCTACCGCCCATGAAGTTTATCCTGCCGAGCGTCTGTACGGAACTATACCAGGCCGATATGCGCAACGAGCCCGGTGGATGTGTGGCGGACAAGTTCACGTACTACATCATTACGACGATCGCGTGTCTGAACAATCCGCGCGACTTTCAAACCATGTCCGCAGAAATGGAGCTAATTGTGCGGAAGCTTGCCGCATCGCATCCAACGCTACTGCTGCGACAGTTGTCCGTACTGTCCGCACTGCTACAGGGTCGTGCCCACATGGATCTGCACGTGCTGCGTTCGGAGTATCACTTCCATCTGTTCCACCAGGTGATGGGCATACTGGAGCTGTTGGCACCGCTCGTATATCACGATTGCTATCGTGCAGGGCTGCAGAACGGGCTGGATTGTTTTTTCCAGCTGCTGAAGCATCACGGTACATTTAAGGAAAGCTACACACTGATCTACCGCTTTGTCGAGTTTCTGCAAGCATACATCGGGGCAAATCCGGCCACGGCCATTGCCTTCATAGAGCAGTACGGTGACGTGTTGATCGATCTTTCCCATCAGCACTTTGATTTGCACGCGCTGCAGCAACTGGTGCAAGGTCTGTCAATGTTACGCCACACGGGCACATTCGCTCGGAAGCAATCCGTTGGTATTCTGGCCGATTTGGACCTGCTGGCAGCAAGCGCAGCATCGTACGTCGGAAGGGATGCTCAGCGCGCCATCAACGATAGCACCGTTGGTGATAAACTGGGCGATTCTGGCCGTGCAGCAGTGGGGCTGATGCTGGCACCGGCCATTAAGAATGATATTCTACCGAACCACTGGACCGAGCTCGTCGCGGTGCTACGATCCAGAGACATCGATGAAGTTTCTGTCCCGTTAATGGAATTGGACGCACTGTCCGTTAAGCGACCGGCACTGCTCGAAGACATCTTTGACGATGTGATCCGGTTCGTGCAACACCCGTCGCCTACAATCCGACAAATGGCGCATAATCTGGTGACGCGTTGGTTGAAGCAGAGCCCGGGCAGCGTTGATACGAATGGGACGGCATTGACTGCATTTGTACAGTGTCTTAACCATGAGGACGTTGCAGTGGTGCACAGTGCGCTGGACAAGACGACGGAGTACACGCTGTGTCTGCAGGAACACACGCCACAAATATTGAAGGCTGTCTTCGAGCTGGGCATCGGAAGCCGGATCAACACGTACAATGCGCTACGGCGTTGTGTTCAGGCACTGAAGAAGCAGCATGCCTGTTAAACTATTTGAAGGGATAGGAATTAATGTAGCACAGACATATTAGAGTAAGGTCATATAGAATGTAAAATAATCTATTCTTACCGTAACAAAAACTCACCATAGACCATAGTCTACCCATCAACGACGGATCAGAAGATGATGAGAAAAATCGTATTTCTGTCGTAGCGATTTGTCGTTTTTATATGTAAATAATTTATTCGTAATTTTCGACTGGACGATATACGGGTATCCAAACTAATGCCTACAAAACAAACGGAATTTAATTCTTGGTTGAACATAGAATCAGATTGACTGTGTCGGGATAGTGTTATAGCCTAAATAATTATTGCTGCTGCATACACACAGTGAAGCAGTGTGTTAGGGTTTGCCTAACGATCCGCATCCGCATGGACCGAAGGATTTCGGTGAAAGGAATTTTTGACGTTGATACCACAGATACGATACGATTGAAAACACAGTCTATCCGTTATGAGATTTGAGATTAAAACAAAATGATAATTTCGATACATTTCTCGGTACGATAGCGAAGACGCACAACAAAGCTGAGATAAGTGGCGAACGCCTTCGTTTTGTTGGTTGCCTAATTTCCCTTCTGACATGAGTATTGCAACCAGAATACTTCTATGGTGGCCAGCATTAAGAGCGAAAGGATACGCTTTACGCTTTTCGATGGCGATTCGTATTGATATTAATATTGTCCGTGCTGACACCCTTGACGTCGATGCCCAGTTCGTCATCGGGCGTGCTAAGCCAATCGCTTCCATTGCTCTCCGAACGCTGCATCAATCGTTGGGAGGAACTCGATTCACTGTTGCTGTTGTTCGACGAACGCTGTCGACTAGCTTGCGTCTTGGTACCGCGTGACGTCGCCGGAACGGCATCCGTTTTGAGTGAAATTAAATTCTCGTAGCTTGGAGTTTTGCTGAGCGTTAGATTAAGCGCCTTCGTTGAAGGGAACTGGTTGAAAATGTTGATCTCCTTCGGTGGTGCGCCTTCATTCGGTGTTTCGACGAGCTTCTCCACCTTCGGCCTAACGATACTGATGCCACTGTCCAGTGCACCGTACTTTGCATTGCCGATCGTACCACTGCCGGAAGGTTTCGACTGTCCACCGCTACCGTACAGCTGTGATACACCGGTCCCCGTCCCAGTCGCACTGTAGTACAGGCCGCTCTGGTAGCATTGGCTCGCGAGCAGATTCGTTCCGCCTTCCTGCGACACCAGGAATTCACGCTCCGATCCGCTAATGTTCATATCACAGGTTCTACTGCTTCCCGGGGCCAGATCATACACGGCACGGCCCCTAAAGCGACGGCTTAGCGAGCTACCCACCTCACCCAGATGCTCGGACACGTCCTGCCGTACGTCGGACAGATCGAGCATGGTCAAAAACCCATAGTACCAGGGTTGGGATGTTCCGTTGACGCCACCCCCACCAGCACCACCCGCGCTGCTTCCGTTGATGCTACCTCGCGCGATCAGACCTACTGGAATGTTGAGCACGTACGGATGATGCGAAAAGCTGTAGTGGTGGGCCAGTGCGGCCAAAAACATTTCAATGCAGATGAGAAAGTTTTGCAGCTTGGTCGACAGTTCTAGCTGCGATTCGAACTCCGACGTGTTGCTGTCGAAGATGTCCTTTATGATGCCATAATACACTAGGAAGTAGATGATCACACTTTGACTGTTGAAGCCAGAAAGAGAGTGTTGAGAGAGGTTAGTGAAATTGTTAAACTTAAACTAAATTATCTTAATTGGTAACGCTGATACGTACAAGAATGAAAAGAAAATGACTGCTTTTATGCAGAAAAATTTTGGCAACGGTTTCATCGCCCGCAGCTCATTGCGGGTAGCTCGATAGAACAGTGCCAGACAGTACATTGCGATCGATTGGGAGCAATTGTTGATGAATACAAGGTACGGAAATGCCACCGATGCTTGGAACTGACCCTCACCGTAAACGTGATTCAGTTGGCAGATGCTGTGTATAAATGAGAGATCAATATTAAATGAGTTTAGCAGAACTTAGCGCTAGTGTGATTTGCCGTTCCTTACCATGCAATGACTGTGGTTAGCGGCCGTACGACCGTGTACTGCAGTATACCGTGCTTGCAGTTATGCACAAACTCCCGGCCCATCTGCCACGTCGAAAGACAGCAGCAGGGAATGAAGTGATGCGTTTGCGTGTTGAACTCTAGAGCCCGCTCCAGGTCCATCTCCAGGTTGAGATAGTTTAGTAGATACTTCATGAAGTTGTAAATGACGTACGCTTCGTAACACTCGCGTATACTGTCCATGTATATCGATTTGCTCGGGTAGATCAGGCAGAGCAGCTACGAATTAAACAAAAGCAAGCATTGAAAAAAGGATCATCACGAAAATAAGAAGCAATCGGCGTACATACCGCATTTAGTGCGTAGATCGGTACCATCCACAGGATTCTGAAACGATAACGCGTTATGAAAAAAACTTAATTGGAATGGCTTCCAGATGATAAGCACACTCGAAATGCTGTGAAGATTTATGTTACATTATCGAAGATCAAGAAAAGTCCGAGCGTTGAGGCATGATAACGCCGATCGCTGGCGGCCTTTCTTCCTGAACACATATGAGCGATGATTCATTGAGAATCGATCGAATGACAAAAACTTGCTTGTGGTTTTTTGAATTGAAATTCTTATCAAAAGTTGATAATGCATATGGACTAAAGCAAGAAAATCAAAAGGTTTTCAATTTTCCTGCTAAAATCTGAAAGACATAACATAGCAGTTAAGCATGTTCACGATGTTACGAGACTTTTCGGCTTGTTCTATTGCTCCATTCTTAGCTCCAAATCCGTCCGTTTCTACATTCATATGTTATTTTCCACGGTTCAGTGGATCGATTGAAGTCGAAAAGTCTGTAGTTACTACGCAGGCATACACGGTGACCTGGTTTTTATTGCAGCCAGCAAGTGTGAGTTTACATTTGTTTAGCTTCTAATCGCATAGCACTTAACAGTACTATCGTTGGCTCTGCTCTCTGTGCAGATTGGTAGAAAGAAGACGTAAACACCATGACTCATGGCATTTAATGTGTTTGATAAGACGCAAAGAAAACTTCCTACAAGGTTTTCCGCAATTTGATAGGGATTTAACAGCCATCTTTTTGCGGGTGTGATGAATTTGCCGTGGAGCATCTCGTACCTGATGATATGCCGCTGCAGCTGGGGCTGCGTGTAGTGAATGGTGTGCTGTGCGATCTGCCATATCGAGATCGGTATGGCGCACAGTACAAACAGACCACCGATCAGGATGAGCTGTCCCTTGCGCGTGAAGCCATCCTTTACCGAATCCGCGATCAGCAGCGGGACGACAATAATGACAAACAGTACGTACAGCACTACCAGCAGTGGCCGTAACCAGACTCGCCAATGTATGCACATTCTGCTTCCGTGCTGGCCTATTTTTTCTTTGCTGACCTGCACCGCACAGGTTTCTTTCTTTGCACAACACAAACGGACCACTAGGCCGTACACATCCTTTCAAGAAACAATTCAACTACTCGCTCGGTAGAGAGTTTGCTGATTGGTTACAGTTTTATCGTTCGTTTTTCGTGTTTTAGATGGTTCTCCCTTTATTTTCATTACCACCGAGGGGAGAAATCCAACTCTACGGCACCACACGCAGTCATTTTCACGTAGTTTCACTTCTGAGACGGATTTTCTCTATCCGCAAACACATAGCCTTGTCGCGTGTCGAATTACACGCAGTCGAATGTGATATAATTCGATTAGCTCACAGTCGTGTAGATAACAACAGTTTTGTCGTGATGTTATTGTTTACAAAATAATGCAACTTTTTCACTGCGACGTCGAGTGAATTGAGAATTCGTAGAAATTTAAAGCCCAATCTGCTGCGCTTGACAGCTGCCAAACGCAACCTGTCAAAGGGCTTCGCTTGCTCTGTTTGGTAAACAAAACATTGCGTAGTTCGTTTCCCCTGTGCAACATCCAGCTGTGCATTTCATCACTTTGGAAATTGGTCATTTTTACGGATTTTTTCGCATTAAAATTTTTTAAAATGTTGATTCGTAATGTTGAGGTCGAAAAGCAGGCCTGCATGCACGTTAATTGGTACGATCTGTTTCGGAAAGACACGATCAAATCTTGCATCATTCCCGTGCCAGAAGATGTGTTGGCTTACCTGCGGCAAGATATGCTTATCCTGCCGAAGGAGTGTACCAACTTTACCGACGTGAGCACCGGTGAAGGATTCCAAACCACGCACTATAATGCGTTCGACGACGAGTTTGGTGAAAGCGACAGTGAGGCAGAGGAACCTGAAGAAGAGCAGCCCGCATTTACGGCATTCTCGCAAACACTCACGGATGCCATTGCGAGTCTTGGAGGAACGGCATTTTTAAAAACTGATTGGCACTGCCCCAAAGATGCACAGTGGATAACGCTGGGACAATCGCTGTGTGTGCGCGACATTACCGATGTGTATCAGTTGCTGAAAGCGTCCAGCTTTTGCAAGGAAGACTTCCGCGAGCGTTCCACTGTAAATGACAGTGGGTATCATATCGTGTTGAAGAAGTGGCGAGACATTCATCCTGGGTCGGAGTTTCGATGCTTTGTGCGTAATCGATCACTGATGGCGATCTCACCGCGACATTGGCCATCGTACCATGAGCATATAGCGCGTGAACGAACCGACATTGTGACGGATATTGTGTCACTGTTCAAAGAGAAGATTAAGAATACTTTCCCTATGAATGATTGTAAGTGTGTAATGCATCGCATAAGGCTTGATAATAGTTATTCGCTCTTTTCCACAGATGTTTTCGACGTTTACCGTCCTGCGAAGGATAAAGTCATCATCTTGGACTTTTCGCTCTACGGAAAGGGACATTCCGATAGCCTGGCGTTCGATTATGACCAGCTGGAACATGAGTCACTGGTAATAACAAATGAAGAAGAGGATGATCCAGAATTCCGTTACCTGCCGAACGATTGCGGCATACAGCCCATCAAGCGCAACGTGTACGGATTTCCCCAAGATTTCAGAAACTTCTTTCAAGGTGCCGCTTCATCAGACGCATCCACCGGGGGAGAGTTCAGTGCCGAGGGTGACAGTAACAATTTGGTGAACCGATTGATTGAGCAGTGCAATCTGCAACAACTTCACGATAATGAAGAGGACCAACCTTAATGTCCTAAAAATGTGTACATCTATGCGCTGAACAGATACTAGACCATAAAATAACTTGTACGTGAACAGTTCATTCTGTAATTTTAAGCCTTACGGTTAGTATAATTCATTCTCGAGTATTTACAAGGAGTTTAGTCGCTCTTTAGTTCTGACCGTAACACCGCAGTTTTGTTGTTGTTTCACTTAATGTCTCGTTAACTTCTCTCTCCTTCGCTGGCGGTGCTTCCGTCGTTCGTCAGCACATGCTCGTTTCATAAAGTGCATACATAGTTGCTACCCTTAACGTAAATGTAGGCCACAGTTGTCTTAACGTTTGCCGCTAAAAGAGATCCATGTCATCGCACGTAATATCGAGACAGTCCTCTTGGTAGCTGGCCAAACTACGCATCGGTGTCGGACCGTCCGGCAACAGTCGGCACGTGTCCTCTGGACAGGCGTCCGAGTCTTTGTCCGTATCGTTCGTGTGTAGCAACGCTTTGTCCGGACTGGTTGTTACGTTTACGTGGATGTTGCGTGACTCGTAGTCGGAACCACCTTCGAAGTTTTCCTCTCCCACCGGAGATGGTGGTGGATTTGAAACTGTTTGGATGGAAAATGGAAGAAATGTGTTTTTACAATAGGGAAAAGATATACGGAGCTGCTTGTCTACAATTCACTCACGAGTGCTGTGTGTTTCCGCCTTCAAGTGGGACATAATCGGTATCGATGGTAGTTCCGTATCGTTAGCCGCTTGGCGGTTAAGCGTTTTCTTTAGTTCTTCCACCTTCTTATCTCGGTTTAAATGTTTCGTTAGTTTCCATTCTTTCTGTTTCGCCTTTTTGTCCTCTTGGAAGATGGTCTTTTTAATCTCCTGGTCTACCTCCTCGCAATGTTTCAGGAGAAACAGGAACACTCCACCCGGTGTGCGTCGTCGCCAGCCTTTCTGTGGTGGAATAAAACCGAATTCAATATAAGTGTGGTGATCACTGCTTAATAAGGTGATTAAATCTACCATAACTAGCATTCCTCCATCGGCTTCGATTTTCTGAGTTTCTTTGAAGAGTTTCGTAGGTATCTCCTTGCCAAGTGCTTCAACTACACGCACTGAAAAATCCCAAAATAACCCTTCATTATGTTAATGATATGAAGAATATTACCAAGCTCGACCCTTACCCATTAGATCGGTGTGCGTTTCGCACAGTTTGCCGGCCAGCTCGATGCCGAACGATTCATTGGAACAGTTCTCCTCCACATTCAGATCCGGTATGTGCCTGCAATCGAATCTAGGGCGTAATTTACGTTCATATTGTACGGACTTAACTTAATTCCCTTTTACCAGCGGTGCTCATTTCATACCCCAACACATTGTGTGCAGAAAAGCGTGAAACATACCTTGGAGCGTTCTGTGCACAGTCGTCACTGTTACTGTCGGTGCTGTTATTCCGCTTGCCAATTCGATCCTTTACACTGCCTCGCCGTTCTTGGGGTTCCGGCTCAGGATAGGAGCTATGAGACGTTCGCATGCGTTTACCACCACCAGCATATCCGTCCGAATCGTCCGAGTTCGATTGACGGCGTTTTAGCCGTTCGAATGCGTTGCCACTCTGCAACCGTGACCGAAGCTTATAATCGTACGATTCGACGTCTCGATTACGCATTCCGTTCGCGGTCACATCGCAACCCCGCATCGTTTCCATCAGTGTGTCCTCCTGGAGACTTTCCGTCCATATGTTATATTTGTTCGGTCGGCCAGTAGTAGCAGCACGATGCGCGGGGTTTGGTTTGCCAGCAACGACGCTCTTCGGATGGGCATTCAGCGTTCGCTGATGCCCTGCTCGTGACGGTTGACCTAGCATTCGTTTGGAATAGCTGCCAGAGCCAAGCCGTATGTTGCCACCACTTTCATCAGAGCTACCGTCCGTGTCACTTTTATCCTGCTGAAGTTCATCGTCGTCATGCTCGTCGGAGACGATGTCCATTTGTCTCGGCAGACTAACAGAGACCGATGCAAACTCGCTCTTCGCCAGGTCCGGCCGTGCAAGGGGAGTGTACCCATCGCTATCACTATCGGACAACTAAATCGGCGACGATTGGAGCAGTAGGGAAATCGTTAAGTTTGGTTAAGGAACAAGGATTTTGAGAAAACAATGCATTACTTCTCCTTCTTCCAGGTCGTCTTTTGGACTCGGCAAATTCAGCGTCTCGTGTTCCATCATTTGTGCTCCCTTCTGTGAAAAAGCTATTCCCACGGCACGAGTACAACGGGTGGGGATTTAGTAGGCAACAAACGGCCTAGAAATACGCCATAAGTGCGTAATTTAAGCGTAAATTCGCGTTCGCTTTTACAAGAAAAATGTATCACCGAAATAATCAAACTGTCGCGGGTTTGGCGCTTGGTTGACGTTTCTTTGACGGCTGCCAGTACGCCGATTTGATTGAAAACGGTATCGCTATGGGAAAGTTTCTCCTAGATGAAATGTTTCACATTTGAACGCCAAAGCAGATTCTTTGAATGCATCGTTGATTTTAAATATTTCTTCTGCTGGGCATTTCGTAAAAATTGGTTCACAGTTTGACTTTATCATCCAACATTCCGTTTAGGACAAGCGTTTTGAACTTCGACATGCAATTAAAAAAATTGGAATTTTGCTCCGGATAGGTGTTAGCGCCTGAGCCCGGAGAAAACTGAGAAGGACAGCAAAGCATAGCGTTGAAATATAAATTGGCAACAATTAGAAACCCCGAGGAAACTCCCAATCTTAATCCAATACTGTGGAATATCATTATACTATGTTTGAAGAAAAATACTCAAAAAATTATTAAAAAAACCGATGGAAAATTGAGCAAAACTTGGCGATGTAAACGCTGGCGTAATCCGGTGTCAACTCCAAAATAATCCGGAGCATTTTTTTTAGTAGAATTTTGTTTTTCGGCGTTGAAGTCGAAATGGACTCATGTATCCACACTGGATAACCCATCACTAACCGAAAACGGGATTGGTCTCGCAAATAGTTTGCATTGCACATCTTTATTTGCTTTGGCAGCACACCGCGCTACGCTAAATATTTGTATGCTGCGATCGTTAACGAAACGGTTATGTGATCGCTCCCTCCAAAGATCGAACGGACCGAGTATCATTATACGATATCTCGTTGGAGGGATTTCCCCCCTGTTTAAACGAGGCGTTGTCGACCAACAGATCGACAACGCATATTGCACAAAGGATAGCACAATTTACTCGGAATCGGCAGTAGCATTATAGACAAAAAACAAACCACGACCCATTCAAGCGCGGTATCAATTAGTAAATATAATTACCACTTTACTGATGTTGATCACGTTTCTAAGATGCTGGGCATGGAACATAACGGTGGCCACTTAGTTGTTGTTTGTGTGGAATACTCAATGACTGAGATTTTTCCCCTTTCTCTACCCCAAACAGCGTCTGGCAAAGGTACAAAGGGCACTACCGTTAGCAGTGACGTTTGACGATTACGGCCGGTGCTTCCGGTTCGGGCAAGTTGACCCGACCTGTTCGACCTGTCGGCATTATCTATCGGCGCGTCGAAGGGGCAGTTTCTTCAATGGAAAAATTGGCGTATATTCGCAGCGAGTCTAATCGAGGGGCGTACGTAGTGCAGTTATTGGTCGTGTTTCACACGCTCTCTAGGCAGGAGAGAACACGCGTAATAACCTTCGTTTCGGATGCATAAATTAGATTCCTCCACGCCTTTGAATCGGTGTTGATCGATACGGTTGGTAGTGTTGGTAGTTCGGCTGAAGCTATACAGCTACCAAACCCATCACATCTAATTACCGGCATGTGTGGAATAAAATGGGTATTATTCATGGAACACTGCGCACGGAAATGATAAGAACACGATGTTTAGAAAGTATCGATCATTGGATTTATTGCTCAGCTATATCCTGTTTATGTTGTTGTAGGACTTCCGCAAAATTTCTACTGAGTTGTCGCACTAGACGACGAGTAAACATCATAAAAACATAACGTAACAATATACCAATAAAAAAAAAACAAATAAAATGGCCATCTTTATAGCGGTGAGTACTCTACAGACAACGATATCACAAAAAGGGGTTAGAGTTCAATAGAGCATTGGAACTTTCACGCTTAACTCCTAACGAAGTATTTCGGCGTTGAGCACCTCCGTCCATTTGCACGCCTCACTGACGGTGTCCTTGATCGGTGAAGAGAAGAACCAGTACTCAGAGAGAGACTCATGGACAGGATGTGGTAAAACGAGTGCGATACGGAAAGGACACGAAAGTTGTTGTATCGCTCGCTATAGGAAACACCACTGGCGTTAAGTGTTTGAGGTGGTTTGTTTGGGTTTGCGGCAAAGGCCCATCTGCCCTTGGTTCCACTTCCGGATCACTGCTCACCAATCGTCACGATCACACGTTGAGCCGTCTTATTCCAGCGCGATTCCCTCCTTCTTGGCCTGATCGCGATACTTCTCGAGGTACTTGTTTTCCGGATCGTACTTCTTCTGCAGTGTCTCCCATTGCGTCTTGCGGTTCTTGATGAGGTAATCGATCACCTGGATCGCGCCGTCGCGCTGCTTTGGACTACACTTGGCACAGTCCGTCTTGAGCGCGTCCGGCAGGATACGCTTCAGCTCGTTACCGTCCGGAGTGCAGCGGCCCTCATCCATCAGGCACTTGAAGTAGTTGTTGAACAGGCGGTCCGACTTCAGAATTTCCTCTACATCGACGTTATCGTACTTGGTGGTGTACGACTGAGCGGCCACCGTACCGACCAGGGCAAGGGCAACGACGACGAACAGTTTCATGGTTGGAGCGTTGGATGAGTTCTGTCGAAGGAGAGTTAGAAATTCGCTAGAATCGAAAGCTTGGAGGCGCTGAAAACACTTGTAGTTTGAATTGTTAATCGATAACGTTTCACACGCAATGCAACGAGCGCACGAACTGATCAGGTCTACAACTTTGTTCGTTGTTTGAAAAACAAAGAAAAAACGTTATCTTGCTACGATCACTACAGTGCGTGAAGATCTCTAGGAACGCTGCTAGGAACTTTGGCGCAACTTGGGTCACTTTTCACGCTATACTAACCTGATGGGTTAGAGCTGGTATATCGTTGAAAAGGAGTGTGTAGATTCGCGATAGTGCACTGCAAAACTGTGCTCTATCTACCGGCCCGGCAAGCCTTTTATATATTTAACTCACCGGAGATACGACTACTAGTAGCGACTAGTAGTGCTGGGAGAGGTTTGCCATGACGAAAGCATCGTCACCGGGAGAGGTTAACTCTCGTGTCGGTCTCATGCACTTGGATCTCCACAGGTAGCCGGTTAGATACCACTCGTCCGGTATGACGACTACGAGCCGAACGACACCTTATGACGTTGGCACGCATTGGAGCGAGAACTGCACTGAGTTGATTAGATGGTAGTTCCTCGAATCACTGGGTAGGGGTAGGTGCCACTCGGTGCCTGGGAAGGTGAGACAAACGAGAAATAGATCGAGCGGGGGATGGATCAGTGCATGATCGTGAACTTTCAGTGGCCCCTCCCTTCCTGTCCACCTTTCCTCCTTTGCTGCCATGTCGCTAAAAGAGCCGGGGGTTTTCTGGTAATTTTGAGTCCTCCTCGTCTAGATGCTGAGGTGCGGAGTGCTTCAAGAGGTGGCGATGTTCATTTTAGCACCTTTTTCTATAAGAGACGAAACAGCAGCAGCCACTCTTCTTCGTCATCTTCCGCGGCGTTGGACCGCATGTTGCGGACCTGTGCCGTTTCCTACCCTTGCAATATCCGCTCGTGTGGCCCATTGACTGCATTTTACTTATGCATCGTCTAGCGTTGCTTATAATTGTTATTATCGATACCCAATCCGTCGGTGAGGCTTTTAGCTGACTTGCGGCGAAACGACGAGGGAGTGGAGAGAGGTGCTATTTTTTTCTGGCGGAAGTGGCGCGATGCGGTGCACGCGCATCTGAGGCGAGAGTCGCGGTCCATGGGGTCGTGCAAATTTACGCTGGAAGGTTGTGGGTTGTAGGTGCGTAACAGTTCGCTACTGTTGGCAGGTGGCGCTATTGGTGAAACTGTTTTTTTTCCTACCACTGCTCTATGTGCGCTGATGAACGGCACCGGCCGCAATGGAATCGGACAATAGAGAACTCCCCTCTCGTTTGGCGGTGGGGTGTAGCCGAAAACGAAAAACTTCGAGAGCTTCATCGGTACTGTTCGGGGATATCCTTGATCGAAAGAATTGTTTAGATTTAGAGGTATAAAAACGATCGCGGTTCTGCAGTTCGGTACAGTCGGTGCTTCCATCGCAATTCGAGAGCTTCTTCTCTGGCAAACAACCGTCGCATTCATTTCGGTTAGTTAACAGATAGTATTTAGTGTGTTAATAGCTTTTGGTTATGTGTTGAAGTGTTTAATAATTCTAATTTGATCGTTTTCCCTTTTGTGTCCGTTCTTGTGGTGTTTCTAGTCGCCAAACAAACAACCATTGCCATCATGAAACTGTTCGTCGCCATCGCGTTTGCCCTGTTGGCCATCGTCGCCGCCCAGGAACAGTACACCACCAAGTACGACGGTATCGATCTGGATGAGATCCTGAAGTCGGACCGTCTGTTCAACAACTACTTCAAGTGCCTGATGGATGAGGGCCGCTGCACTCCGGACGGTAACGAGCTGAAGAAGATCCTGCCGGAAGCGCTGCAGACCAACTGTGCCAAGTGTAGCGAGAAGCAGCGCAGCGGTGCGATCAAGGTGATCAACTACGTGATTGAGAACCGCAAGGAGCAGTGGGATGCACTGCAGAAGAAGTACGATCCGGAGAACCTGTACATTGAGAAGTACCGTGAGGAGGCCGTGAAGGAGGGCATCAAGCTGGAATAAGGCTCGCGGGTGGGCGAACGATCTGTCGCTCTGTGATATTGTTTTGTTGATGTTATCTCAAAAATAAAATGTGATAAACCTTTGGATGTTAAACAAATGGTATGTGTCTTTGTTAGTTTTTCTTGATATGGAAGGTGAGATTTTTAAAACGACTGAAAGAATAATTACTCCAGAAATTCGATTTATCAATTTTTGAAAAAATCACGCGCCAAACGTGTTGCATCGTTTGACATTGAAATGTTGCACAAGGTTTATAGCTTCGAGGTCGACTGCTGGAATATTGTATTCCCGAACGAGTCGAAGTTTGACAGTTGTGCAATCCACTCTTTCATCCCGTTCAAATCAAAACAAAGCATTCGGAGGATGTGATTTTTGGTGTATCTTGTTGGTTGAATGAAATTCTTTGCTAAATTGTGTGTTAATCTATCGATTTTTAGTCCAAATAATACGCCAATAGGGTGGTTTCAAAATGGCTATGGAGCTAAGTATTTTGACGTTGAATATTTGGTAAGTGTGGTTGCAATTAGCTAAATAATTGAATCTTTTTTGTGCACTGAATGTTATTGTCCTGTTGGTTGTGTTGTGTCTTTGTACCGCGCAGGGGTATTCCGTACGTGTCGAAGGATCGGGAGGTACGTGTGAAGGCTATCGGAGATGTGCTGGCCAGCGGTAACTATGATATCGTGTCACTGCAGGAAGTGTGGTCAGACAGTGACTATCAGTATTTGAGGCAGCGTGTGGAAAATATGCTTCCGTTTTGCCACTATTTCTACAGGTAGGTAAGCAGAACCGGTGACGATGGCAAAGGTGTGTTAATGAATCATCTCGTCTTCTCCCCTCCAGCGGAGTCGTCGGTTCAGGGTTAGCGATTCTCTCGCGCTATCCGATTGTATCGGCTTTCTTCCATGCCTGGTCCGTGAACGGGTACATCCATCGCATTCAGCACGGTGACTGGTTCGGTGGGAAAGGGGTCGGTATGGCCAAGATTGCCGTCAACGATCAGCTGGTGCATGTGTACGTCGCTCATGTAAGTGCTGCATTAATCATGAACCGCCGGGGAGTGTGTAAGCCAACAGATCAGCATCGTAAAATGACTGGTTCTGCTTAGAGATTCGATCTAGTCACGGTGTGACGTGATTTGTAGCATTAAGACATCATTTACGAAACGATTTTGTTGTATTCCTTTTACACCGATGGGGTTAATGTCGATATCATTTATTTTACTCCGACACGGTGGCGATTAGGCGCCGCTGGTCTTGAATGATAGTAACTTCCTACTTCCTGTACGGCACAATATGATCGATCGGGGACGCATGGCAGTGAATTTCCATAATATGTTAATGCGCACTCGAGCAAACGTTAAATTAAAAATCTTTCTTTCCTCCTGCACGCGGCGAACAGCTTCATGCGGAATACAACCGACAGTGTGACGACTACATGGCTCATCGTGTAATACAGGCGCATGATACGGCTCAGTTTATTGAGAGTACGCGCGGACAGTCGGTGCTGCAAGTGCTGGCCGGTGATCTCAATACAGAACCGGGCGATCTTGCTTACCGTGTGTTAGTAACCAGTTCAAAGCTGAAGGATTCATACGATCGTAGATCGATTGGTAGCGCCGTTGGCACGAATGAATGTCACACGAACAGCTATACTGATCCGACGGTGGCCAAGCAGCAACCAAACGGGAAACGGATCGACTACGTCATGTATCGTATAGGGGACAATTACGATGGACGTTTGTTGGAGCATCGATTACCACTGCCAGAACGAGTCCCGGGCCAAACGTGTAGCTACTCAGACCACGAGGCCGTGTATGCCAAATTGATACTGAAAAAAACATCGTCCACTTCCACCATCCAGAACCTGATCGCATGCAAAGTGCGAGAGGAGGAAAGTTGTAGCCGAGAATCGCAGGAAGAAGTCGCACGGGAAGCAGTGCTGGCACTGCGTGAAAGTGTGGCCATATGCAACGAGAGTCTAAAACAGCTGGAATCGCACCGACGCAGCTACACCCTGATGGCGATCGGGGTGATCATCGTGTTGATCAATTTGCTCGAACTGCAGGCACCGTACGGGCTGAAGATAGCATTTTTGGTGCTCAAATTTCTGCTCTGTGCTGTCATCATATTTTTCGTCGTAATGGCCACTATCTGGAACGTGATGGAGAAGCACGGCATACTCGCGGGGAAACTTTCGATGGAAATTGCCCTGAAAGGGTACAGCCTCGACAGTCTCGGCCGCTCCGGCGGTTACGCTGCGACGAGTGAAAAATGAAGCAGACAAATGCATTTTTCCGATTCCACTTTGGCGCGTTCGCGTTTTTGCCCCCTTCCGTTTGAAACAAATGACCTTCGATAAAGCACGCCACACATTACAGGCAACGATAGAAGACTGCACACCGCCGACCCGATTGATGTACCGACCCCCCGTACTGTAACGTACAGTACGCACGGCAAATAGTTCGTTAAGGCTTGGTTGATATACAAAACATTCCCCGAAATAGAAGCCACGCCAGCGCATGGGAAAATCACCGTAATGCTCTTTGTTGTTTCGATTTTAGATTTGCTTTCGATGAGCCGAAGGGAAAAACGATCCATGGTCATAGTGTTAGCCTGCAGCGTGGCATGCAATTGCAGGGCATTCCCTCGATGTGCCGTTGCGATAAGCACGCATCGCAGTACTGATGCACCGGCACACGTTTAATGTCGACACCTGGCGGGAGATTTTCCAACTTTCCAGCGAGCTTGGTCCGTAATCGAGCTGAGTCAGCATACTGTCTGGTACGCGTTTCAGTTTTGGTGGTTTATGAACCATGGAAGGAACGTTTGTATCTTATTTTTTAACTTAAATCAACTCTATTCTACAACCTATTTTTGGGAAGGATGTGCTGATGGTTTCGCTTGGTAGCATTTGGCCGCAAAAAAACAAAAATGCCACTCGTCTACCTATGAGTAATCTATTTTGAAGATTTTCCAGCATTTATTGAATGGAAAACGCGGCTTTTCATGAATAAACCATCACTTGCACTGCTGGCACCAAACCGACATTACTGAAATGAAAAAAGAAGGAATTTAAAGGTTTTTGTTTCGCGTCTACCGATTTGGAGCTTTACGACAACAACAAATAGTAGCACAAAAAGGAAACTGTTACTATTTCACAACAATCAATTGAAACTCACTATTAATATCTTCGATCTTGAAGATGTTACAGTCGAAAGATCACGCATTGAAAAAAACCGCCAGAATGACGTCAATGATGAAGAGGTGTCGGAAGAACGGTGCAAAGTGGATTAGAGTCTCAAGTGCAGCAGCAATTCAAACCATCCCACGAAGAAGAGGAGATGAAGCAAGCATTTGGTTCAATTTCGTAATTTTGTGGTAGTCATTTTCAGCTGCTTCCTGGTGTGTTAATCAAGCGCGTAAGTTCGGAAGAATAATTCCCATCCGCTGATGTGCGATTTAGGATGGAATATTCTACCATCAGCATCAACAACAGCAACCATCTGACCGGTGTAGTACAGCAGCAAATCGATTCTAATTGAAAGGGCACTCCGTGACGTAAAAGGAATTGCGTCGCATTGAATATGGAACGGCACAATTTCCTGGAAGCAGCAGCAATAGGAAGGGAATTCCCAGCAAAACGGCAAGGGTTACCCGGTTTTTAAGAAGAAGGCCTCGTATCGATCGATCGGAATGGAACCGTTGCGAAGTCAATTTCCGCTGAAACCGTGCGCCGACACTGTTGACGTCTTTCACTTGACCGACATTGTGTGCCGGTCGGTGGAAAAGTACCCTTCAGTAGCGCCTACACTTAGCACGTCGATCATCCGTTCGAACGATCGGCAGGTTAGGCTGCACCGGATATTGTGTTCGGTGGACCGGTTGCACAACGCTCGACGGTGCCGCGTGGTGGTTGGTCGTGATTAACGTTGCGCTGTGAACTTGAACTTGATCTCGTTTTTCCCCCCCAACGTTACGCTCGCGGCACTGCTGGCAGACACGTCGTGGAGATCGGCCGGTCGCTTGAGTTCAAGATGAAAGCCATGGCTGTGGTGGGTGCCGTTTGGATTTCGGAGGCCGGTGTGATGGCGATGGTTATCTGGAGAGCGTGCGCTCGAGAGAGGGAGAGAGAGAGAGAGAGAAATCAAGTGGTAACAAGGAAACATGAAAAGGCATGGCCCGAAGCTATCTTTAAATTTATTGCTCAACTCAAGCGAATTGATCCACAAACCTAATGTCTTCAATCTGCCGGGAATTAAATTTGGCAGATATTCTTCGGATCTTTAACGACCGCAGTGTATGTCCCCCCTGTTTTTTTATGTCATTTGGCAGTCGAAACTGAAGAGAAGTCATTGACATGATCTTGTCATGATCGAACCCGGGGCATGATTGATTGCGTGCTGTCAAATGTTGGCGCATTCGGCATTAGAAGCGGGTGTGAGCCGCAGAATCGAAGATCGATTTGATTATTCTTCTTCGGATAGTAGCATTTGCATCCCGCTTAAGGTCAATGCTCTGGTGGCAAGTTATCTCACATGTCGTGAAGGGTTAGTGCAGCTCGCTAGCTCCATCCGGCTTGACTGGTTTAAACAGTTTTGCTTAAAAGGGTAATAAGTTTGCATTTTTAATTGAACAGCAGCTGAAGATGGGACAGACGGTGGATTTTTAGGTTAATGTTTTCTCTCTCTATGCAATCCTGCTCTTGGATACGGTAAATTGGATTACATCACTGGATTGAAGAGAACCAAGTGAGAACAGTTGGGCAAATATGTTTGAGTATCTTTTCTTTCATTTTACAGAAGAATAAGTATTTAAAAAACTAAATAAATCAATTTTAACAATACTTGTGACATGAAAAGGATGGCCAAATTGTTGCCTCTGTTGAACGATTGCAGAATTTGACCGATGAAGTGTGCCCCAAGGGCATGGACATGAAGTGTCCATAACGTTGAGTTCAACCGCCTGGAAGATAAATCTCCTCCAACACGTTATGCACCCTGCGAATCCGTGTTGAGCGATGTGAACGCATCTATTGATCGGGGGACTCGGTTAATTGATATCCTGTCAGCGTTCGTCTCGGAGCTTTTGGGAAGTGAAGTGATGCAGCGATGACGATGTATCCCGGCATGTCAAGTCATGTATCATCCACCAGAATTCAATGGCTCTTACCTAAAATTGTAAGAATGACCTTCAGTGCACAATAGGCAGGAAATATTGCCATGACAGTACTTAACGATGCCGTTGGAAACTGGCTAGACATTCAATAATGAAATAATGAAATATGGAAGGAAAAAAACAGCCCCAAGAAAAGTATAATGTTGTTACTGCTCCAAAACGTGATAAGTGCCACCATCAGGAAATGCAGCAGCTAGAAACGTGCTGAACATTTGCAATTGTCCATTTGTTTACTAATTGTTGGCTCGCAAAAAAAAAACTCCTCCCAACTCTGAATGTTTGCAAGACGCATATAATAGCAAATGACGCACATCGAGGCCATTGACTTCAGCCAAGAGAAACAGAAGTGTCATCGAATGTAGTACACGGTACATCTCGACCAGCTTTACCAGCATTAGGAAGATCTCTTGTCTGGAGTAGGGTGCTAGGGCGCGAAGAAGCCAGAATAAGCAAAAGTTCGATTGAGGTGTAGGCTTGGGTATCGAGCGAGACAGCAAAAAAAAACAGCATGTAATTGAACAAACGTGCGTGGCCTGTGTGACTAACTGGAAACCGTTTAACTTTAACCAATTACTGTACAACCCCCATGGATCGTAAAGGTGGAGATTAGTGGTGGAAAACTTCCCACCCTCTTTAATCCACCTCTAATTGACCGTCAACAAACATTAGGCTCATATGTTTTGTTTTTGGTGTGAATGGAGTGAGGAAAAAAGAAACGACACAGATGGTTGCACAATTAACACATATTTAGGTGCTGTTAAACAGTACGCCGTTTAAAATGTTGGAAAATGGTGTGCAATTGATCTTGTTGGAAGCTTTTCTAAAACCGTGCTGTGATAGTATTAGACCCAGTATCGGACAAAACAGGTGGAGCTCCTGGAAAAACCTAGAAGAAATTGAACGAATTCGTCTAATATTTTATTTGAAAATCAAATCGTCTAAATTCACTAAATATAGAAGACATAAATTTATTGAATAAATCAATGATAATACGTTTATTGCATAAATGTTGGACTTCCGGCATGATACATCTCAAACATAGTGGGGGTCGTCCTTGGTCATTCATTAATATTTATAATCTTTTAAGAAGAATTCTTTCTTATTCTCTGAACAATTGCCTTACTGTTTTCGAATTTTCGAGTCATTACAAATTAAATGATAACGTTGTCAATTGTTAGTTGTATATAGTGAGATACAAAACACAACAAAAAAAGTGTTCTGAATTCTCCTCTAGATAGCAAAGTACTTGTATGAAAAACCATAAGTTATTCTCTTGACATCGCAAAAACTTTGAATATTCACTCTAAATATAAAAAAGTCAACGTTTGACTTTTACGTTGTCTCCCTATTTTTCGGAGTTCGGCGAAATAGAATAGAGCGTTATTTAGTAAAAAATTTAATTATAAGCTCAACGGAATACCGTTTCTGATAGTATAACAATGCATTTACTGATATGGGCCGATCCTCGTAACGATAGTTCGATCATCCGGGTTGAGGTAGTGAACATAAGTTTAGGAAACTATCTTCAGTCTTCCGCTGTTCAGAGCGTCTTTTAGCGCACAGCCATTTCGCTAACCCAATGGCAAAATAAATGGACAAATGGTGTAAACGTCTTTCCACTTCCCGAAAAACCTACTTGAGGGTGCACTTGTACGCACTTGCTAAGTGATCCGTTGTAGTTTCCGTTGGCTGAATGTATGTTTGCCATCGGGTACACTGGGTCTTTTTTTGTTGTTGCTGGGAGGGAGACGTTTCGTAATCGGTTCAAGCTTTGTTTTGGCGAAATAGATAAACACCCAATTGTTCACACGATAACCCTTTTACCCTGGTTGGGGTGAGTTGATTTTTAGCGTCGGTCGGTACATTAGTTGTTTGGCTGTGCGTTTATGGGCTTTTGCTTCGCCTCATGACCCAAGCATGTTCGTAGATCGGATCAGTAGGTCATAGTTGGTGATCGTGCAAATAGAAAATGAATAAAGGTGGGTTAATGTGTATGTTTGACAAAAAAAAATCAAAATCTCATATCGATTTATTTGCCGATAAATTGAAGTCATACAGCCGAAAATTCATCAGCTGATCGTTGCTTTTTTTTCGTTTTCTCATCCATCCAAGACGCTAAAGAAATAGAAGAACCGAAAAATTGAAGGCAAACATTTATCTTGCGCGGATAAGAAGTACAAAAAAAGATGGAGTTGTGCCTTTTTTCTTTCGAGGTCTGCCCCAGACACCGATACGATTCCGAATATGGCAATCTAGCTTTTTTTTCTACCTCTTTCCTGTCTGATAACTATGCTTTCGCTTTGTTCAAACCCGTGACGTAAGTAGTGGAGTAGATAGTTTGCTAAAATCTTTCGCTCACCGGATACAACCCTCCCCGCTCCATAACAGGGGATGTTTGTTTGCACTTCAGTCTTATGGCGAGTGGCGAGTGAAATGTTCAATCTAAATACTGTGATGACTAAAACAGGATTTTTTTCGTCTCAAATTAATGTTTACTCACCGTTTTGTTTGCGGATGGTTAAAATGGGATGAAGAAAAAATCCATAGCGTTTCACTACCCCTAATGCTCGGTAGCTTGAGATCGCTATTTGTCTACTCGATCTAATGAACAAAACAATTATTTCCGTTTAAGAAAAAATGATTATTTCCACAATCGAATGCAACCATTGAAGATGAAAGTGATCGAAAAGTAGATCAAAAAGTACAAACAATTGTTACTTGGGCTTATTGAATGTCCAAATGAAACAGCGCTCGCAGCTGAAAGAAGCGGAAACAGAAACAGAAACATGATTAAAGTGCGATTTGCGTAATTTGGCAATTTCGTACGGAATTCCCGAAATCATTCTAACCACCACCCAGCACCAAGCAACAGCATGTGGAGTGCAATAATGCCCGAATTGCTCCGCAATTAAAGTTTTATGGATTTCGTTTGCCCTCCCTTTCTGGTTGAGCTTTTCCGCTTTATTGCGCACTTCGGTTTGGTTGGTCTGTTTACTGTTGATCGTGGTGGTCGTATTTTCTATTTGCTTTACGATCGTGGCATTATTTATTTGTTTGTTAAAAACCTTTATGACGTATGCCGTGGGGTTGAGTTTGGGGAGGGAAGGAAAACAACCAGATTTCCGTATGGCACCTGTAAGAAAAGCGCTTGCCCAGGGGGTAATTATTCTTTGCGACGTGCTGGACGGAGGACTAATTGATATACACAACAGTGTTCTTGTTGTGAAGACAATACATCTCGTTCCGGTAGCTAGTTAAAGATTCTAATACCCCCCGGGCGGTTCTAAACAAAAGATAATAGATAGCGATAATTGCTTTAGCCGTTCGTGATCGATTAGTCAGACACGCGAGGTAAAGGGCTTTCGGTAACAAAATTTATTCTAACCCTTCGGTAGGGCATCGCCTGATGACTAATCTTTGACAGCTCGTTGTCATTTGCTGTGTGCAAAACAAAAAAATAGGCCAACGACGATTGCGCTAATTGAACTGCGGTGTGAATGCGTCTTAATCTTACGTTAAGATATATTCAACCGTTTGCGGTGATTTACACTCGTTGAAAAAAGGGAAATAAAACAACCTTCAGGCGGGCGTGTGAGTTGTGTTCATAGATTCGAACCGGGAACTGGGGAGAGTTGTCCAGGGTTGTCGCTAGTTGGATGGAAAATTATCGTTTACATGACCCGTCCATACCCGCACGTGGCACGATATGTAAACCGCAATGGAACCGCTGAACCTCCATCAGGGCAGGTCATCGCAGGTGCAAACAATTGTGCCGTTTGAGAATGAGTTCGATTATGGAAAATTCTACCGGCAGAGCGCTGATCGTAGCGCATGTAGAACAAACGATTCACCTTTGCCGTGCGCCAAGGGTAAAAAAGGTTGTACAACCGATGAGTGGGCAAGGTAACCGGAGCCGCAACGAGACGAGCGCACTGTAAGGAATGACCTTCTTTTTGGGGCTGGGTATGCTCGAATGTGTTTCCTTGATCGCATGAAACATAAATCAGTGTGAGCAAATACACGCGCGGGTTTGCGAAGCCTTCACGATGATGTCTGTAGCCTTTGCAGCGACGGTGTAGATTTGTCCGGTTTTCTCCGGGTTTCGAGGGCTGCAAGATGGAGGCACGACCATATCCGATGTGTAGTTAAATTTCTTCGCTTCTAGTATGATTCGCTTAAGCATGATTGATATCGTTTTTGCTCAAATTTGGACTCGGGAAAGCTCTCGGCTCGGAGGATTCGGAGAGATAAATAAGGGGCATGATAGTAATGCAAAAGTACGAATCTAGCATGTTCCTGGCGAGGGGAGCTTACTCAATGGGTAGATCGTGCTTGAATGACCGTTAATCGTACCAGTTTGATTGACATTCGAAGATTAGACGAAGTTTTTGTTGACTGCCCCAGACTTTCCTGGGACAGGGCGGATTGTGTTGTGCGGTTCTGCAAAATTTCTCCTTTTTCTTTCCTGTTCCAAAAATTTCGTCCAGTGGCTGGTGAAACTGGTTTCGGTAACTGAAAACGATTGCAAATCTTTTGCTCACAAAACTTAGCATAAAACCATGGACTTTTAGACCTGGGTCTATGTCTGGGTACTTCGAGACGAGAAGATCAACTGATCCTCACCACATTGTACTCAATTTCACTTCCCTAAATAAATCTTGGCTCAGTTTCGTGTACTTACCGCTCCGTGCGTTCGTCTGCCATAACCTCTGGATCACTTGATCGTGAGTTCTCGATCAAGTGATGCCAATCATGCAAGTTATATGTTTGAGATAGAGTGAATAGCCTGAATGGTGAAGATTATGACACTAGCCTGTGATGGGGAAGAAGTCCACCATTAAATCTGAGGGCGTATGAAGGCACCTCCGGTGCCACGAATAATACGCGAGAGGCCCTCAGAACCGAATACAGCGTCCAAAAATAAATAAGATTAAACAACTCCGCCAGCGTGTGTCTAGTGTGTTTGGTGCGTGTTCGCGGTCACCGCTGAGGGTGGAGATCCCCATCTCCTTCCCCTTTTTCGCTGCCAAGAGTACTTGTACTCGAACGGAAAAGAAGAACTACGTCCGTAACGTTGAAGACGCTGAATCGAGATAGTGTGTGCGATAAAACAGGAAGGACGATCAGCTGGTGATGTTGCGCCTGGGGTGGGCAACATGGGATGGCGACCGAAGGAAGAGAACGAAACCAAACGAAACTCATCATGTAAAATTTCGAATTGGGTGCCGAGTGACGACGGTAGCGGAACGCACCGACACAGACAAGCCGGCGGGAAGGAACATCGCGCACGACCAAGGCCTGAACATGAGACAAAAAATAGGAAGCACAACCAAAAAAAAAAAGCATGAACATGAAGGAGCATGACGGTTGAGAAACCGCACCGCTTTCGGGACCAAAGCCTCCAAGGTGGCCGGCGTTCGGGAAGCGAAGCGAATTTGTAGTTCGGTATATAAGCCCGCTCCAGAGCCACGGATAGTCACAGTTTGGCTTCTGCCTGTACTCAGTGAGCAACAAACGAGTTCCACCAAACGGTAAGTATCGCTACGCTTCCTTGCGTGGATTCGGCGATCGACAAGGGAGAGTGTTAAGTGAAGGGGTACAAGATCACACCCAGTGATCGAGTAATAGAAAAGGTGTTGAAGCGTGGAAGATTGGAAGCAGTAGAATTAATTGCAAAACGCACCATTAGAACAGAATGTGATGTTAAACTGTGCGGTAATTAGTAGATTGAAGTGAAAGGGATGATCGTTCGATTGAAGCGAGTACTGCCCTGGGAAACAATGCGTGTGAAAGCCGCTAATCATAGCTTAAACGGTTCACGCAACAGAGACTTGTTTGCAAAATCGGGTTCGTCGCTTAGAATTCGTCGTTGAAGTCTTTCGTTTTGACGCAGTCGAACGCTCTTTGCTCTTTGCGGAGCTAGAAAAGGAAGCATAATAATGGAGGGATTTGTCATAAATTGTCTTAAAAGTTGATAAACTATTAGTATAACTAAAGTATTCTAATACTAAATATAAAAATAATTCTTTTACAGTACATTAGTTCTCATCAAACCTATGGAATGATCAATACACCCTTCTAAATTTCAAACTCCACCTGATAATGTGCTGAGTACACATGTTTACAAACACCATTTGAGCGAATCACGGATTCCATGTTTACCGACCGGCACACAGACCGGCCTAAACAGATTCGTGTTCACAGTTGCGGTGTAAAGTTTGTTTCCATTTTCTTGCTTGTTGATTTCTCAGAAATGTGCCCCACGTCAATCGGACCACTAAATCGTTAGCTTGTGGGTAGATTTTATTCGCAAAGACACCTTTTCCGTCACGCACACTTATTCTCGGTGTAATCAGCGATAAGTAGCACTGACTCATCACTTATCGTACGAGCCGCGCGCTTTCGGTGATCCTCCCGAGACAGTGTTGAAAAGGTTCGCCACGTGGAGGAGGTGGGTCAACATTACAATTGTGCATGGGTGAATCTATTTCACCCTCTGTATGTGTGTGTGTGTTTGATTGCCAACACAATGCAAGGGTACTGTGTGACATTAGTAGGTTAGCGGGTTGTCGGGGCACAGCTCCATTGTACGGTTGTGCCCTCTCTATAGCAAAGGGGCCTACAGCCTGATGGTATATAATTTTGCGGAGTATAAAATGCAGTGATAAAAATGCTCTCATCGGTTCGGATGCGTTCAGTTCGATAGGTTCAGTTCTGTTCGACGGGAAAAGCGCGCCAAGATTTCAGTCCGTTCGATGAAGTGATCGCGTCGGTACACCGGTCTAGATCTAGAATTAATCGCCACTTCCTGTTGGGCATATTTTTCCCTACGCAGTATCCGTACCCGTGCAAAGATGAAATTCTTCGTCGTTGTCGCTCTGGCCCTGGTTGCCGTCGTTGCCGCCCAGGACAAGTACACCACCAAGTACGATGGTGTCGATCTGGACGAGATCCTGAAGTCGGACCGTCTGTTCAACAACTACTACAAGTGTCTGCTGGATCAGGGCCGCTGCACCCCGGACGGTAACGAGCTGAAGCGCATCCTGCCGGACGCACTCAAGACGGACTGTGCCAAGTGTAGCGAGAAGCAGAAGACCGGCACGGAGAAGGTGATCAACTACCTGATCGACAACCGCAAGGATCAGTGGGAGAACCTCCAGCAGAAGTACGATCCGGAGAACATCTACGTCAACAAGTACCGCGATGAGGCCAAGAAGAAGGGCATCAACCTGTAAGGTGGTTGGGACGCTGTGTTTTTGTCAGTGTCGGCTAACGCGACCAAGATCGGAATCGGACGAAGCAATGACTGGTGAATGGCGTGCTACCGTTTAAGAACACTGATATGGATCAATACCGAGCAAATCAACTGCAACCAAGTGCCTCTTTAACTACGCAAAACACACTCACACTCAGCATATATAGCTCCGTCAACGGTGCAGCAGAATACGAAGCAGTATAGTTTAGACCGAGCCGTTCGGCCGTACGATTCGTGCGTGGCCGATCGGTATCGGAGAAAGGATGTGATATGCGAACAGGAGAAGAGTGCCAGCAAAACCAAGTCGAATCCTATGGGTTTATGAAAGCGTAATTTGTTTTAATCGAACAATCCCGTCAACTTACGATCGCAACGCAGCTGCCAACCCAAAAACGGTCTGCGTTGCGCTCGAGCTGTGCCTTCTGAGTGAACTTCAAACTTATAAAACTTCATCCAGTACACAAAAATAAACTTACCAACAAACAATTTTAAACAACAAAAAAACAAATCACTGTGTAACGTTATTATGGAGTTATTGCCGATAAAACTGAAATCCGAATCAACATAAGCAACATAAAAGCACTGGATGAAGACTGTTGGGAGTATAATTTATACGCTCCTTCACTTAATATCAGTCAGTTGACCTACTTGGTGAGGAGTGGGCTCATATCAGACACAACCTTTCCACTCCATTTCACGAATCTGGCCAAACTTCTTCGCTCCATTTCGGGACGTCTTGCATAATAGCATAATTTGTGCACAATTGCATCATTTCCCATCCTTTGTAATTGTACGCGGCACCACACACACACGCACGCACAGAGTCGAATAATTATGGCAGCAAATCCGAGCCGATACGCCATGCGATCGAGATCGCGATCTCGCGACGGTGCAATCTCGATGCAAGTGGGCGCGAAAGCTTTCGTTTTCTTCCGAAAAAGGAAAGCCGGTTTTTTTTGTGGTCGGAATCGGAAGGTTGGTGCAGTTTGTGAAGGTGCACGAAATAATTTCGATGCTATACATTCGTGTGTTTTCCTCGGTGGGGGCTAAGGTCAAATTGGTTGGGGTTGAGCAATGTTCCAGCACCCTTGCCTCGTGTATTTTTTCTTTTCTTAGGAGGAAACACACTCACAAAAGGGTCCAGTTTAATGGAGTGCTGCAGGGGTGCAATTATTGATGCGCTCCTTGTTGGGAGAACCTTTAGAACTCGGCTGCGTGTGCGTGTGTGGGTTGGTCCGTTTTTTTCGACGGTGATATGTATTATGTAAAGAATTATGCAATCAGTGGGCCAATGGTGAGCAAGACCAAAGGAAGGAAAACATGGACGAATGATTCATCGAATCCGGAACAGTAAATGACGAATTCGTTCAGCATAGCTGCGTGCAGCGTTGTGCAGCGAGTCGTCAAATGATAGCTACGCCATTTCGTATGCGGCCGTTTTTGTTGTTGCCGTTTAAATCGGTGCTAAGCTGACATATGTCTGGTGGAATTGAAATAAAAAAACGTGTCACCTACTAAATTGCTCACAAGAGCGATATGCGCTAGACGAGGCTGGCACAATGTGGCACCCGTTTTCCGCTACGAAAAATCACACGTCTATCATAAATGGCTCAATTCGAAGCATATTTGCTGTCCTTCGTCTATTTGCGCCAGCTGCGAATGTGGGGGGATGAATAAAAACTCACCACGCTACACTAACTTTGCACGTCGCATGGATAGTGGACTTTTCGAATAGTTTTTTCCCCTGGCGGCTAATAATTCCCATCGATGAATCATAGACCATTACTGTTGCAGCTGCACTCTTTGCTGTACGAAAACCATTGCCTCATTCCACCCCCTTTTTTGCTCCAAAACCCGAGGTCGATATAGTTTTGTGTAGCGCTTCATGTTAATGATGGTGGAAGCAAGTATCCAAAAAAAACCAAAACCCCAACCAGCGGACGTCGCGGACGAGGTCAAAGAAGAGCGGGCAAATTATGACTTTTTAGCGGACGAAAACGCATCGACGACCTTTCTTCCATCACGTGCTGCGCGCACACGAGCGATTGATGGGGGTGCCATTAGCGCGGAAATTGGAGTCGATTGGTGACCGGTTGAACTGTCATCGCTGCGAGCCGGGCCGGTGATGCGGCCGATTTGATGGACAAAATTGCATACTGTAGGAAATTGTGTGTGGCCAGCGCACATGGGACTGATTGTACGAGCGAAACTACTGGAAAACTGGTTGCAGCGCGAAGATGCATGGACTTTATTCTGATTTCTGTTTCAAATTTTCACTCGCAACCATGCGTCCTTCACCATGATCTTCGGATGAGTTATGCTCGGTTGCGTGGCCTTCGGTCTCAACGGTTCCGTCACCGCTCGACGATAGCTCACCCGCTTCCTGCTTCACGCGCTCGATCAGTGCGTCCGACTGCATGTACTTCCGCCGGTACTCACCGGTCGGATCGTACAGCCGCTCGAGGATCGTGAAATCTTCCGGCCGGTTCGCGATGATGAACCTGATCACCTTGTCCGAACCGATGCGTTGCTTTTCGGAGCATTTCGCGCAATCGCTCATCAGCGCATCGGGAAGGTTGTCTGTGTGGGCGGGAGGGAGCGAAATAAAAAAGCACAGGGTTTCGATTTATGCTCGCATCACGATCAGAGCGCACTTCCGCACCTACCTTTTAGCTCCCGGCCATCGGGCGTACAGGGACCAACATCTTTCAAGCAGTTCATGTAGTTATCGAGCAACCGTTTGCTGTTGAAAATTTCATCCAAATCCACATTGTCGTACTTGGTGATGTAGGGTTGATCGGCAGCAGACACCGCTAACACAAGCACGATAAGGAAAATAAGTGTTTGATAGTGCACCATCGTAAGGGAATAACCTTTCTTTACACTACACGATCACTGTTCAGGTTTGTTCAATCACTTGTGAGTTTTCCAACCGAACTAACAGTGGCATTTTCCCATTGCAACTGGTTTTATACGATGTAGGAAGAGCAATTTAATCAATTTAGTACGACCAATCATCAATATAATGTTCGCCAACATAAACGTATAATCGGAGGAGTGCAATAAATGCGTGCGGGTAATAGTAAATGACATTATTAGCACCTTGTTTTCTTGTGATTTGTGATTGCATCATCTAGTGCAAGTAATTGTTTTGTTTTGCGGAAGTCATATTCGCAATGCATGTCTTATAATTTAATGATTTGTTCACAATTTAAGACTATTTGCAGAATAAAGTTGGGTAGGATGTATCAGTTTTGTGTCAGGCACTGTATATTAATTTTAAATTGGCTTTACTTTATTTGAATAATTTTGTTCCTTTTCCTAATTAACCAAATTAAGGAAAACCAGTTTCTGTTCCATTCTTTGTTGATGATTTCAAATATAAAATTTAACAATCCGTTATATGGTTAACTTACAGTAAAGCTAAACGATCCGATGCCGCGTGGAGCCCATTGCGTAGTATTCATGTATTTCGATTGCATACCTCTCAGGCGTATTGCGAGATGTACAGCGGAAAGCATAATGTACAGGCGTTTTCTATGCGAGTGGTTTTCATTTTCAACACAAAGCATAGAAATGGATTGTACGCATACAACGTTCAACATAAACATCAAAAACAATGTTAATAAAAATATACGTTATTTGAAATAATAAAATAATAATATGTCGATATTGCTAGTCATCCGACGGGTTTTTTTTTATCATAATCCTTAACACAAACCCACCAACCGATTGAGCCGGCAATGGAATAAACCATATCATTCCACACTCGTCCGCTATTTACTTTGATTTGCGAATTTCTGTTTTGCTTCTCCATCCCCCGAGTCCGGTGCAGCGGCACGTTGTCCGAATCAGTTAGCAGTTGGGCAGTTGTTGATTGATATTAGCAGTTCACATGCCCACCAGACGTTGTCGTACACGCCTACTTGATTGGGTGGGCTGCACACACTGTACAGAACGCACGTTGCCGTTGATGGCCATTAAGTAGCGCTAATGTTTGAAATTAAATGATTCAGTACATGCCCACCTCTACTGGGTGGATGTTCGTCACCGGTAGCATAATTGATTAGGGTATGTTTCAGGATGTAGCGTGAGATCGTGATCGTGGACACGATTGAAAGATCCAAGCAGGCAGGTTGAAGACGCAAAAGAGAAGCAAATTACTTTAAGTAAACGAAATAAACGAACGAGAGTTTCTTGTTGAAAATACTGCCTTTCAAAGGTTTTGTATTCCGAGCGTCAGCATTATCTTGATCTCGAAAGATCTCCCTCACAGTTGCTGAGAAGATTAAGTGAAGAAATCAATTTAAATGATAAGGCAGCAATTTAACGGCTGCACATGCGGGGTGCAGCACCGAGCACCGGGGATTGTGTCAAATCACTTGACCAGCACACGATGGAAGTAAACATTGAGCTAGACATGCTATTGTTCCGCTGAATGTAACATGATAAGCTCGGGCTTCAAACCGTTCGTTCATCCGAAGATTCAACTTGCGAGTAAACGAAAGATTGGTTAAAGGTGTGATTTTTAAACTGTCGTCCAGTGTTCAAATCGCCACAAAAACCGCCGAATGTCCAAAGGGGAAAATACACGTATGCGTAAGCACTCATAATTCTAGCGACGAGTCGATCGTGTACGATCTCGTCCCGTTCGCGTCCCCTGCTTTCAGTGTGACTGCGTTCCGCCAGCGGGTAATCGAGCAATTAGGGGAGGACGCAACAGGGAAGCTCAATTGTGCAAAAGCCGTGGTCGCGCTCAGTTCACGTTCGATTATCGTACCGAGCGAAACGTCGCTATCGGACGAGGCGTGTGCGTGAAGATTATCAGTTGGCTAGAAAACGTGTTCTGTTTTGTGGTTAAACAACTGCGATATCTTCGCAAACTAGCGAACCCTTAGCAGTACGTTATGGCGCTGGTTGGGAATAGATTGGCGTTGGTACTGTTTTGTTTCGTGCTGGGGAATTTCGTGCTGTTTCACGATCGTGAGCGGATCGTGATGGCGCAGTACATCGAAGATGAAACGTCTCTGCGCGGACTGGACTTTATTGGCGATTCACCGAAAGGTAGGTCCGGCAAGGTGCAACTGAGTCTAGAACCTATGAGGAACCTTTTCTCTTCGTGTAGGTCTGTTTGGACGGTGGCACTCGGAGAAGCATTATTTGCGCCGGCTTCATCTAGACCGAATGGGCGAATGATCGTTGACCTTGAATGTCAGCATGCGTGTAAAGTTACCATCGGACATACGCAGGGGTTTTTTTCTTGGAATACTCAGCATAGAATCGGAATTAATCTCAACGCAATGCCTCACAAGTGTGTACGAGACTGATGATTTCAGAATCTAGACGGTAAGTGTCGTTATCCACTATTTACTCGCAGCTCTTTTCGGCGTCCTCTTTATTTCTGGAACGTTAGTCGGTAGCAAGACCGTATTTACGACGATGGTGATATCAACCCATGTAGGATTAACGTAATTGGTAGGCCATATTTGCGCGTCGTCTGTCGAGTGCTGCTGGTGTTATAATCCGTGTCATTGACTCTCAATGTTTGGAGCGTTTTGTTGACCATTGCAATCGATGTCGCACCGTTGGTGAATTTTACAGTTAACTGGAAAAGTCAATGTTTGTGTTTGTGAAGATTTTTAAACTAGTCGTTTAAAAAAAAAGCAGGAATCATGTCCAGCGAGGAAATTCAAACAATAATTCGTCAACGCTGTGCATAGTAAATGCTTAGAACGAATCATGTTTCCTTTATCCTCCAAAATGTAAAACTATCCTGCAAAGGTCAAGAAAGATTAAATGAAAAGCAATAAAAAAGAAATCTTCCTCATTTTTCGGAACTCCAGAAGTACTCGTCTGGTCGTTAAAAATGTGAGTTGAACGTGTGTTTTTTTTTACTTCCCTCCGTAAACCATTTATCGGCAGGCAGCAATTACGAGTGTCCATTGTTCTCTCGATGGCTTCCACAGTGTGGACTAACAATTTTGAGGTTTCATACGCGAGGTGTGTACATGGCGTTGGAAGAACTTCGTCTCCATTGAGCATACTTCACGGGGAAGGGTTTTGCCCCGTTTGTTTTGGTGTTACTTTGGACGCAAGCAATTTTCGAACACTCATTCTCTGACGTCAGAATTGGGTGCGAGATAAATGTGATTCCATTCTGTCGATTGAAACGGTTAGCAGCCATTGTTGAACGTATTTTCGCTGCTTAAATTACATTCCCTTGTGAACATAATTTTGTGGAGATATAATAATAGAATATATTTTTTTTATTGCAGGTACAAAATGGTGTGAGAATAATGCTCTCGATAATGGTTAAACGAAGTGTGCGAAAATGAAAATAATGTTAAGTCTCTGTCGAATACATTGTTAAACTAATAAGATACAAATAAAAGTACGCGATGTGCAAACAGCTTTTATGTTATGCATAATTTCTATATGATTTCGAGTGTTTTTGAGGTATATATTTGAGGTGAAGTAGTTAATTGATCACTTATTCATAAAAATGCATTTTGTAAGGTTAAGTGACAATTTTGTTCTGAAGGTAAATATGATCCGTATTGAAGTTAGATATTTTAAGAAATTTTACAAAACACACTCTTGTTTTCGTAAAATTGAAATGTCTTGTCGAATCAACATTACAGAATACGCCTGTGAGGTATGCAATCGAGCGTTTCGTACATTAAGCGTTTCGTGGAAAACGCTATAAACTGCTTCGTGCCATAAAATCAATCACGCGCGCGCTTTATGCAAATTTGGCACGTGGTTATTTGCGTTTGCAAACATAAATATTGTTTTAATTTTAATGCATGGAAAGATAAGAAGAAATCCAAACGAAACATGATTTTGCTTTGTGTGTGTATTACCATACAGGTAGGTTGTTGCCGGAAGTTGAAGGGGTTCCAGTTATGCAATGAGCCGTAATAGGAATATCGTCGCTTTCTAATGAGATTTGATAAACAGAAAGCGAAGTAAGCAAGACTTCGATGATTCGAACCTTATAAATGCAAAACGAAATGTTCAACTAAGAAAGTTAAACAAGAAGAAAATATAAATAATTTTAAATAACCAAAATTTTTAACACTTCTTTGAATCTCAGCAAGTAATAGATCCATTATTTACTGCTCGTAATCTTCATCTTCTCTCGGTAGCAAAGAAGGTTACACTCATAATAAGCTTGTGCACCATCGCACGAAAAAAAAACGCTCTCATGGCGATAATAATTACTGTTGCTCAAATGTCTAAGCAGCTTCCAAACGTGAGCTGATGACAGTTGCCGATCGGCTCGCAAATAGCATACCGGCTACCGAAAAAGAAATCACCGCCACACGAGAACACCGTTGCGTACCGCCACATTGGCGAACACTTCCGTGCGGTAGCTTCCTCATTTCCGGTCCTCACTGCTACTCACGAAGAGGCGGTACACGGATTGAATGTGTGTAATTTGATAATGCCTGAAACTTCAAAGTCAATCTAATTTTCGCGCGATCAATCTGCCGTTGATCAGCATCAGCAAACCCAGCAATGTCGAACGGGGTAATAACTTGTCAACTCGCTTGTGCTCACGGTTTCTCTCCTTCGCTTGATTTTCGTTGCACTTTATAATATTGCAAAGGTGGATGCTGCGGCTTTGTGCATCTGCGGTTGGTGCGCAAATGTGCAAATGGGTTAAGGTTGTAAAATTATTGGGGTAACAGTAATTATAGTATCATGTGAAACTATCTACTTCTTGCTTTGACGTGCAACGTGTCCTTCGAGGATAACAGTTTCGATTATTAACTGCGAAATAGGACGGATCTGCATTCTATGATTCATCCACTCGGCCACGCAATACCTCCGCACGAATAGTAATATGGAACGTCCTTCAGATGGATGAGATGTAATCTGCTTCCGGTGAATGATACATCAGTTACTAGTTCGCTTAATGTGCTCTGTTTGTTTTTTCTCTCATTAAAAACAAACTTTATTATCAAAGAAGAATGTGCAATAAATTTAATAAGACTATGGAGAGAAATAAAAGAAAAAGGAACAGTGACAGTTATTAAGCTGCATGACGGCTTAACGCCTGTCAGTTTCCAATCACTCAAGCAATTTCAGAAGCTTTTAAAGAGAAATGACATGCTGGTTTTACTCACATGCCGTTGGTGCAGTTGGTCAGAAAATAATAATCGCTTGTGGAACGCCAAAATCCCTGCTAAACCACCACGACGCTGTCGCCAATTTAACATTTCCTCCTGCTCTGTGTCCCATTGCGAATTGCTGCATGCAGTAATGTATGTTTCGGGGCTTAACTTCTTTTCGTTCAACGCAAAAGAAGTTAACAAAACCGGTCACTTTAAACACGGCGTCAACCAAACTACAGCCACACACAGGCTATCATCTCATGATTTCTGCGGTCAGTCTGCTGAGCCGTCTTCGGTTATGGGTCGTTACACATTGCCTCGGAGCAAAGCATGCAACTTGTATACACCGGTGGGTAGGGTTTTTTGGGGTGAACTTTTCATAAAGCCACCTTCAAAACCACAGAGCATTGTGGTATTGTGAAACCAGACGAAACCGTATGGCATGGCGCCATTGGTAGAATAAGCAAAACTAAAAGTTTTACTCCTAAAATGTAAGAGGTCAATGCGGGCTTGTGGTTGGTACGTGTGGATAAAAAGTGAATGCACCGGGAAAAGGTGAACTTCATGGGTGGATTGATGAGTGTGAAGACACTTGTCATTCTTCCTCCCGGTCATAGAGCACCCTTTTCTAGACGAATCCAAATAAGATATAAATGGTCCAAGGTGCATTCCTAATGGGCAAAAGTTTGTCGGTGGTTTGAGTGGCAAACCATATGCAATGCTTCCTGGTTTTGCCGGTTGAACGGTATGAGAAATGAATTACCGAACAAGATATCCAATAACGTCGAGGAAACGTTAAACGGAACGAATCAGAACCCACAAGGTAAGGGAAGCTGCGGTTTATTAATAAAGTGATGAGCCTGCCACCTTCTTGCAAGGGCAAGAAAATGCAATCTAATAGAGCAAAATGCTAACCACAAAACGATCATCATCACGGTGGGTTACCTTGTTGCATTGAGAACCTAGAAGTTGCTTTGCCATGTTACTGAAATCCTGAATCGGAGTCTCCGGGAAGCCGGTATTCGTAACTATCGATCAAACCCGATACTGACGTCAGTCGCATCCGCAATCATCCCCTGGTGGAGTTCTAGAGATGCCAAGCGTTAGACATAACGATGGAGTAAGGCAGGATTTTCAATTACAAATTACAGGTTATCCGACAGAATATTCAACACTCAGTTACGGAGCCTGTTTGCCTAAGGGTATGCTCAATTAAATAAATTCCACTCCGAGAACAAATGTCAGTGGAAGTTGGAAGAAAGCTTGAGATCGTGACATTTTTTTGCATGTTAAGCTATTCAGCAGATGAACTCAAAGGTATGTTGCTTGATAGCACTAGAACAACGACGGACATGTGTCAATTAATTCTGTTCGTATTGCCAACTACTGTCTAACATCAATCTACATTAACCGCATACCTGTCCGGATAATCACTCAGCATGCCGGAATGTATGAATGGGAACCCGGAAGGCAACTTGGTCCCTAGTCATACTTCCGTGCGGGCCAAATATCATCACACCGAAGGGTCACAGAAAAGACGCACTTAATCAAATTGTTGTACCTTTAGCCGATACAAACAACAAAAAATGATTTGAACTACTCCATCCGAACAGGCCATTCGAAGTCAATCCATCCATCAAGTGCAGTGCAGTACCATTTGTCAGCCAACAAACTAGAATACCATCCAAATTCGTCTCCGAACGGGCACTGAATTGGTACTTGAAGTGTAGGGTGAAGCGTATTTTAGCATGCGGACAAACACTTACCCCATATCTCACGACAGAATATGAAGTCTCTGGATGGGTTCTCCCGGGCATGGAGCACTTTGGACTTTGGTGCTTTGGTTGGAATTTGCTGACACGCCATCGTAAACAAAGCAACGACGATTTTTGATCATTTTCTGCCCCGTCGTCGATGGCGGTGGCCCTCTTGATGGATACCCGTCTTCACACGTTTCGTCGAGTGCCGTGAGCCTTCCTTCCGCAAGATCTTCCGAGCTTGAGCGGCGCGAACCATCCACGTAAAAGTGCGTGCGAGGGTGCGGAAGCTGATCGTTTCTGGTCAATCACTGGTCGAACGAAGATGAACACACGGTGCGGGCACGCGATGTGTCTTTGATCGCTTGAGCACATCCGTCAACCGTTCAGCGTGTTTGAAAGACTGCAAAGATTGAAGTGTTTGCACAAAAAAAAAAGAAAAATCCCCGATGAGCAGTGAGGACAAGATTGCAATTTAGCAGGCACCCGAAATTCTGACGGGTGCTTTTTAATGAAAGAATTTTGAAGCTATCTGCAGAAAATGATTTTTCTTCTTTGCACGATTCAATTGCTCCCGTGTGTTCGCATTAATGCTACGGACACAAGTGGCAGCCGTCGCTTAAGTGGACAGTTTGGCGTGTGCAAATGTTTGTCTAGACATTCGCCGGGAGGTATTTATTAGTTGAAGCACCATTTACTGGTGGTACTTGTAGTTCGGCATCCCGGGAAGAGATTCCCTGTATGTCTGAATGGGAAAAATCGACTTTTTTACACTTGCGCTTTTTTTGGCCCCTTTTTTCGGGGGGAGATTTCAAACTGTCTTCGCTGCACGGGAGGCAGCCACATCCGCGGTTAAATATAATTTGCACTTCCGAAGTAACTCAGTAGACCATGACCAGCCGAGTGGCACAGCAAACTCTAAACCCAAGGAAGAAAATGAAAATCAAACCTTAAAACACAAAGGATGTCAAGATTTTTCCTCTTTCAGCAGTGCAGAGGAAAATAAAAGTAATAAAATTACGAATAAAATAATAAACAATCTTTCTTGCATAAGCAACTCCTCACGCTGACACTTGAAAATCATCGAACAAAAGGATGTTTGCGCAGGAAGGGACAGGCCTCCGGATAAAGAAATGAGTGAAAGTGTGACGATCATCATCATCATCATCACCGAACGAAATCGGGTTGGAAAGAAAGCCTATATTGACCTTGGTTTTTGCAGAAGGGGTGTTTTGAGACTCGCAGGAATTGAGATTTTTTTCCTTTTCTTCGTTGAAAAAACCAATTTTAACCTCCCATCAGATGCTAGAAAGAATCAGCAACAATAACCAGCAAAAAAACAGCAGATCTTAACCAGCAGTTGGATAAGATGTTTAATTTACCGGTTGCTACTCAGCTGCCCAATTTCCTTCGTGGCGCCTCTTCCGACAGTCATCATAAGTCGATCGATGACGCAAATGGACCGCAGCGCTCGAGAAGATTCCCTCCATCACGCCTTTCGGAGCTATGGTTCAATACGATCAAGTGGGAAATGTTCGATTTGTTTGATTGTTGTTTTCTTTTTTTTGTTCGCTACGTTGCACAGCAATTCCAATTTCGGGCGGTTTTGTTAAGATTAAAATTAATTGCATAGGAAGAATACACGAATTGCTACGAATCATTCCACTGTAGTCGGGTGCCTGAACTTTGGAATGGACGAGAGGAAAAATTGAAGATTGCTAAAATTAGACATCGATCTTCGCAAGGAGGTGAGTGGGATGTGTTCTTTTTTTTCAAGTTTCAGCCAATTTCTATTAGTCCCGTGGTAGGTGTAGGGCAATCGATATTACTTTCACCATAAATTGAAACGATTAAACATGACCCGTTTTGTGGTCCCTCCATTCCAACCACGGGTGACCCAGTAAATGGGCACAGGATTTAGCAACCATGGCAGGCCTCCAGTCACCAGCCACGTTGTTGCTAATGGCGCTGTAAATAATCATCACCATGCTGGGTGCACAACTTGCAACTGCAATTTATGCATCCATTTATCTTCCCGGGCGCCACGTTCGGTGGCGTGTGCCCGCGCCCGTGTGACGTTCAATTTTTATGACCGTGCCACATTATGACGTCCGATCCGGAACGTTATTGTTGGGCGGGCTTTCAGCGTGGCCCCGTTCAGTGGTGAGTGTAAAAGATCCGGCCGCGTGTCGTTAGAAATTCCGGGAGGTGTGGAATGGCAAGCAGGCGGAATGCACCGACAAAAACCGGGATAACGTTGCTTTCTAAAAGTCATGTTTCATTTCTTCCTGCCCGTTAGACTCGTGAGCTTAATGTGATCGGAGAGGTTCTACCATTTTTTGGTTGGTTTGTTTGCGTGTATGTTGCGCACGAGAGAGATTCAATTGATATTGCGATGGAGATCCCACGGAAATGGATCGATAGTGGCAATCGTTTCTATTTCGATGAGGTCGTTCAGACGACGATAGAGATTTAGGTGAAGAGCGATAACGATTCGACAATATCCGAACGGTTGTTGGGGTTAATTGATTTTTGTGGTCTTTTTTTCTTTTGGTAGTCCAAGCGCAACTAGGGTTGCGTTGGGAAAGCCACAGATATTATCTACGGGACAGAGTGTGTGAAAATTGGCGGAAAGAAACGGATTTCAACGCCTAAACTAAAACTCCATTTGTAGCTTTTACGTTGCAGCATCAAAAGCCGTTGAGTCAGAAGCTTTCAATTCGTCAACATACATGTGAGCAAGTATGGTCCAAATAGATCTAAACAAATGGGTCATCCATCATCCAGGATTGTATTTGAAGGATTCAAATATATTCCCAATATAGAGGATGTTACTGGAAGGTGAAGTGGCAAACATCAGTTATGTTGCGGTTGCAGAGCTATTAGTTTCCGCATGGCACGATCGATTCGCATCGACTTTTCCCTTGCAGCGACAGCGTTCTGACAAACCAGAAATACAATCACGACAAACACGGACAAAATGGCAAACGGTACTATCGATAGAGAAGATGATGAATATTCAGCAGGACCGTTCCATCATCGCAAATATATATACGGAATATTTGTTTACGTACACGCACACCTAGGATGCAATCCACATTGAGTAGCGTCGAGAACCTGTTTGAACCTTTATCCGATGCTGCTGATATGCGCATGCAGCTTTAGCAGATAGTTTGCTGCACGGAACACATCGTTGACACAAAACTGATACATAATGCAATGTGCTGCTAGGAAGGGAGTTTGGCATAAAAGTGGCCAGTGTAGTTAAAAGTAGCAAATGGAATTTAAGCTATTCTACAATTTCATGGGAATTATAACATAAAAATTGTTTTTTTTTGTCCCCTCGGTACAATCTAATGTGTCTGAATACTATTTCAACATCGGCAGACATAAAATATTATGAATTTGAATGTGATTTTTTGTTGCAACGTAAAGTTACTTCCACGGAACGACAGCAAAGTTTGTCTTTCCATGTTGGAGAATTTCGCCCAAAACATACCAGCAATTCGTGGATGTTTTATTGGACCACCCCAAAAACGCCCCCAACCCCCCGACGTAAGCTGGATGATGCAGCTCGGAATTCGACATTGACACAATGAAAGTAAAACAAACGTACTCAAAACACCCACTCGTAGTTGCATCACTGGACCGGTTGGTAGCCTACACAGTGGCGAGAGTTTTTGGATGGAGGAATCTATGAAAATGCAGCAAAAAAAAACCGAAAAAAAATCAAATCACTCACCAGCAAGGGAGATTAAAAGCTCCAACGGAATTCGGAGCTAGATTTGTAGCGAAACCTCGTATGGTAAAATGTAAATTGATGTGCCTATGATATGCTGGATATTCGGTGTTAGACAAGCTGGAATTATTTCTCTTAGAACCACAGTACTCATTGCGGAGGAATTCAATCAAAATGCTGACACTCTATTTGGTAGAAGCGCTAGCAATAAATAGTGGATTCTTGTCCTCTTTCCATCCCGATTTGCTATTTTGATTATGTTATCGGAGAATTTTAACTCCACGAATTCGTAGCACAGAAAAAAATAGTAACGTACCCTGGCTTGCATCAAACGTTACATTGTGGATATTTATGGATTTTTGGGATTGTGGTGTAAAGCCAGAAAGACTCTTTTATTTATGCAACTGTTCGAGCCATGTCCATGCGAGCCCTCCGGAATTGTGTTAATGCTTTTTTGCCGGATAAGTAATCGTGTCGGGTGGGTATGAAAATATATTGGCGTGTGTGTGTGTGTGTGCGCTTTTTTATGGTTGCTTTTCATTTGTTTGCAGAAAAAGGAATCAATTTTGTTTGGCTACAATGGTGCACCAATTAAAATGGATGACAGCCCCAACCGGTGAAGCATTTAAGCGGAATGGAAAGCATTAAATTCAATCGGAACCGTTCTGGAATGTTTTTTGACGCTATTTTTTGCTGCTCTTTGGTCGGTGAAATGCAACTATGTTTTGCGTAAATCGTATTGAATTTGCGTAAATACTGCTAATGCGTTTGTTTGCTGGTTGCTAAGCTCAATTAAAACAAGGTTCTTTAATTTGGTTTTGTTTGGTTCGATTTGTTCGAGTTTGCAATGTTATTTCTTGGGAGTTTTTTTTTATCGGTACAACAACTTCAAGAGGTTCTAGGTCTGCCAGTTCTCCGCCAATTTTGCCGCCAAGCTGTATAGTGAGCTTACGGAGGATTGATCAAGATGTGATTTTCGAAAGGGGTCCTGTCGAGTGAAGATCGGCACCGCTACCAATACACCACCGGTACTCCCCGAAGATAGAGAATACCTCAAGGAACTTCAAAGTGTAGCGAATCTCAAACTTTAAATAAATTCTGGATACTAATAGGCGAAACAGTGTTAATCAAACATCTCCCTGAGTTATTCGTAAGATCTCCACTTTTAAGAAAATATAAACAGATCACTTCAATCAAACCGATCGAATATTTCCCTTTATGTCAAACTTTGTTCGAGTGATTTATGAGTTGACTGGTTTTCGTACGCGGCTCAAGTTATGAAATATGACCTTAAAGTTTGTAATTGAAGCAAGGGAGACAGTTGTGGAATCGTATTGTATTCTTAAACAAAACGTGTTGCACATGCCCTTTTATAAATCTAGAAGGCAAGCCCTTCTCTGAGGGTCAAATTCATTTTATCATGTTTTACGTTGACAAAGTTCACTGTTCGTGTACGTTGAGGGTGGTTTTTGCCAGTGTGGAATAAAGGGTACAAGAAACAGAATAATTAATTTCCATTGTTTTATGCGTAAATATTTTTGCTAATTAAAACACATCTTAACAAAGGGTGAGAAGGTGAGAAAGCAAAATTAAAAAATTGTCTTGAATTGTAAAAAAGAATAAATTTAATAAAATTGACAGCGAAAACATGCTGCAAAAAACGACATAACCCCAAGAGCTTTTGTCGCTTATGTGTAAAGACAAATTAATAATAGCACGAATGATGCTCAAAATGCTGAGTTGTGTGATTGGAAGGTCCTACAGAGATGCATGAGGAAATGAAAAACAACTCAAAGCAAAGCCAATAAAAAAACCCTCCTCTCAAGATGCACACACTGGCCGATCGGAAAGAAAACTTAAGCTCATCTCATCTCTACCACAGGCAGCAAACCTACAACAACAGCTAGAATTTTCTGTAGGCAAACCATAACAAGACACATCACACACCGGTCGCTTCACGACAAAACCAAAACCACACACATATCCTCGCGCGCTTGGAAGCGAACGGAACTAGCGCGGGAGCCTGTGTCGCCCGGGTGGAACATAAAACTTTGCGCAAACCGGACGTCGCGCATCAGTACGGTGTGCGAATTCGCGCAAGAAGGTCGCGCTCGGAGGTTCGATTCCAGTTCCTGCAAGCACATAACACCACTATCCCCACTACCCTGCGAGACCGATCCGAGTAAGATTGCCGCGATCGACGTTTTGTTGTGACTGCTGATCGGCTACTCGCTTTACCGGGCCGGACCGACTGCACAAAGGCGTGCTACGGCTAGTAGTGCTCACGCGTTGCGATCGAGTGGTTGTTGGTTCTATAGGTGGTGCTTTTGCGATTGCCATTTTGCAAGCAGTCAGCACGTTTGCTCGATGATTTTGTTTCGTTCGCCGGGAAAGTGAAGTTGAACGTTGTTTGTCAAACACAGTGTGTGCGGTTGGCGTTGTTTCCGTTTTCTCTTGGGGTGAGAAATCTGGAATGTTTACTGCCGATTTGGGAGGTGGTGGCGCGTGCCACTTCGAGAGCTCAAGGGTTGACACGTTTGTAGCCGACCTGTGTGTAGTGTGAATTATCGTAACGGGGATCGTCGTTTGGTTCGAGCCGCCATCCGTAATCGAACGTTATGTGTTGTACCAGTGTGTACTTAACCTCTATGCAACGTAATAAGCAGACTACATAAAACCATGTGTCTTATGTGTGAAGACGTAAGAACTTCGATGCACTCGTTGCAAATACATTGAGCAACAACACTATTCCAACACGAACCATTCGCAATGAAAAAGCTTTTCGAGAAGGAAGCTTTTCCTTGACTTGTGTGTGTATTGCGGGTGAATCAGTGTGTGTGTGTGTGTGTGTGAGAGTGAGTGAGAGTGTACGTGTGTATGCTGACTCAGTACAATGTGCGAATGTTCACGTGCGTTCGTACACAGCCACCCGCAAAATAACCACCCCTTCTTGGGTCGTGTGATGCAGCTGGAGCGTGACGTTTTAAGGCAGACAAAACAACCGTTTTTGGGGCAAAATAATTCGCTGTACACCGGGCGAAGTATTTCTTCCATTAGCGAGGCGATATAAATTAGATTAGCAAACGTACCAATAGCAAAAAAATAACTATGCGCAAAAAATGCGGAAGAGGATTTCATCCAGGCATTCGTTTGCACCTTATTCCAGATGTGACCGCAATAGGGTGGAAGAAGTAATAGAGGGTTGTAGTGTCGGGCGGGGTGGATACCGGTAAGATAAACATTGACCTGCTTTCGGTGCAACTGTTTTTTTTGCCTGATTTGAGCCCATAAAAACGTGCTGCAGGGTGAAGTGACGCCGTCTCAGTGGCATCATGTCCTGGGAATTGAAGATTTAATTATTTCCTCGGAGCAACTTTGTTCTCGATCTGCTGGCCCTTATTTTTGCATCGTCGAGAGTGGGAGGGTTTAGCATATTCATTTAGTACATTGATCATTGAAGTATGCTTGAATATCGCATTGAATTGAGAAAGGAATGGGTTGAATTGCTCATTGATTTTTTGTATCGAAGTTGAAAGAACTAAAATAAAAGGACCAACTTCTAAGTGATTATTGGTTGCTGCTGCCAAAGTCAAGGGTGCAGTTTTGCTCGAAATGAATAATAATTATAATTCACTTACTATTTTGCTACTGGCATTCGCTAATGGCACGACCCTCAAGTCTTTTCGTCCTTAATGGCAAAACAATCAACGTTTCTTCTCCGAAAGAAACACGCGAGAGTGGATGAATGTGATTTTTGATCGTTTCTTAATGATAACCCTAGCGTTGAAAGCGATCAATCCAGCTGAAGTCGGTGAGTAGTCAAGCAAACGATTTAAGTTTGAAAAGCTAGAAATGATAAAAACAACAGCTAGTGGCTAGTCGACACTAACCATCAAACCGTAAAGTACTAATTTGACGATCGAGGCTTTGGCCGCCTTAGCGTGACACAGCGCCAGCGGATGCAGGTTGAAAAAACCTATCAAAAGCATCGAAACAGGTTACCGTGGGGCGAACTTGGCGCCCCACTTCAAACACAAACACACGGCACGACACTTTGAACTTGATCTTGAGCCACCGAGATCCACGCCTTTCGCCGGTGCTTAACCAACGTGACTTGTGGTGTGAAGAGCGCTCGCTGCAGATGAAATGTCACTGTCACCAAATGTGGCGCCCACGGTTTGACGTATTGGAAGCGAATGGTTTCGAGCAAACCGGACCGTCCGGATTAGTGGCCGTGTGTGGCGGATCGTACCGACCGGCCCTGACGGGCATGCGGGCACTGGAAGGCCAAGCGCAACCACTCCGATCTGTGGGAATTGAAACCTCGAAGGGGCGAAGATGTACGCATCGAGGCAACTGGTTCGCGTGAGACGAGCGTACGATAACAAACAGTGCGTTCTTTATGCGGTGGCGTACGCCGCACCTTGAGATGGTACGTCCCTGGCCCCGTCCAATGATGCGCCCCAGTAGGTGAGTTTCGTTCGATTTGACCGAGAGGTTTCGCGAATGGCGGTAGGCGCCAATGCAAAAGTTTTTCCAACTTTAACCGTGCTAAAGTTGTTGTTTTTCCTAGTCTTCTGAAACACGATGAACTATTTTGAAAAGCAGCCGGTAAATCGCTCTAACCTTCAGCACTTATTTTACGCACGATGATAAGCATCGAATAATCTTAAACATTCATTAGAAACTGTTCTTAAAGCGGTCTAACGCGTGGTTGTGTAGCACCAGGAATGTCAATTCTTCATGTTTAGAATGTTGTTTGGTGTGGTCACTAATTAGCCTACCGGTTAAACAAAGCGATTAAACTGACAGGAAGGCAATTAGTGCAGGAAGAATGTAGCGTATTTTAATATAACCAAGCGCTCTTTACTGTACATTGGTTGTCAAAATAAGTCAATTAAATTGAGAATACTACGCGAGATGAACAAATAGCTCCTATTAAAAAGTTAAGTTCTTGGAAAGCAGAACTTTTAAGAGGTAAATAGAACAGAACAAGTCACTTTAAATGCAAACAAATTGTTAACAACATCCACTTAAACTCTCATTGCATTGCGTTTTGCTGAGGAAACGTTTTGAATGCTACTACCGAATCCAAACACCAAAGCCCTGCGTTGCCCATAATAATATGCAAAACATAATGATAATTGAAAGGGATCGGAAGCATTCGGGTGAAGATGGCTTCCCAAAATACGGAAAAAAGCTGCCCTAAAATACGGTGGCAGTATTCTGGTTTCTGAGGAGACACACGACGGAACGAAAATTATGGTAATGAGCACTTAAAGCATCAGGTTCTGAAATTGAAATGCAAATGAGCGAACCTTGTTGCTGCGTTGCCCGTACCGCTTTAAGCGATAAGGAGTTATTTTCGATTGTTTTGTATCCACGCGGGGCTGGGCTGCAGTTGGATGCTGGAAGTTGGAGCCATGTCTCCTACAAGATTGTAAATAGCTTGTAAGAAGAGGTTTTTAGACGCAAATCGGGCGCTTGCCTGTACTTCAAACGGATGGGCCCCCTAAAACTGGGCCAGAAATAGATGCTCAGGTTTAGCGTGGTTTCGTATTTCTTGGGCTGGGTTTTATTACCGCATGAAGTTACATCAGTGAAGAAGCGGAGTCGGTACAACATGGACTTCAACCCTCGTCGAAGGTGGTCCGGAGCTGGTGGTTTCGTGTGTTTTTTTTCTGATCGAGTAATCGAGTTGTTACCGATCCTTCGTTACGATTTTGTATCCTAATGAGACCTGCATTCCACCCGAGCACGGTAACGCCCTTGACGGGTCAACAAATGTACAATTATCTAAGCTCAGGCGTAGACTTCCTTCTTCCGGGGTTCCTTCACTCTCGAAATTGAAGCACCCCAAGAGAATCTTCTTCACACATGGGTGAGTTAGTGTTGTTTGTTGCCCACAGTATGGTAAAACGGGTGGTGCAATAAATACATAAAACTTTACCGCTTGTTTTTCGATCGATCTTCTGGCACGTATTAACAGCGTGTCTTCTGATAATCTTTCCGAAACGACAGCTGATGCGTTCAGACCAGTTTTTCATCTCCAACATAAGCTCAAACTATTTGCATGTGGAAGAACCACGAACTTCAGGGCCAATCGATCAAATTAGGCATTGGGTTGAACCTGACTGCGGTCGAGATTGTGGCCAGATAATGAAGCGCGGGACATCAATCACCTTGGGTTGACCTGGTCCGCCCTTCAGCGGGAAATGTTCTGACGAATGCGAAAGGATGGTCTACTTATTGTTGGGTGGATACGATGTAGCACGTTAAATGCGTGCGGTTAGGGTAGGAAAACTGACACGAACAAATTGTTTGCCATTAGCCAGAAAACACCTTCGCCAAAAAGGTACACAGAGGTCGTGTCCGATGGGTCGTTCCCGTGGGACTCAAGAATTCCTCCGTGTATGGTACGCGATTAGGAAAGGTGTACGAAGAACTGTTTTTGTTGCAGAAACATTCCCATTACTCTTTGCCCTGGACCAACCGATGGAGAGTTTTTGTACGCACACTCCCCCCAGAGCAACCTTTGTTAGTTGATTAGTGACGTTGGGAAGTGTCGTTTTTTCAATCTTCTCCTAAACCGAAACCGAGAACCATCCATCAATCGGTAACGAGATGAGACACACAAGGTGGAGAAAAATCGTACAAAAATCCAGTTTTGTAGGTTTATTGGTGGCCATCAATAATAAATTCGCACAAAGACTTGCGAGAAAGTGTTCTTTTTCCGGATTCCGGCACAACGTAGATGGTGGTGATTAGATCAAATTTCCGGGTTGGTGTTTTTGTTTTTTATTTTCGTCCACAATTTGCAGACGAAATCCATCTTATTGGCGCCAGGCGATGAAAGCAGCCGCGAGATTGATGAGCGTGGATTAAGCGGAGAAGAAAGTTGCGTCGGTAAGATTGATCATTTTATAGTGTTGATTATTGCATGCTGCAAACGTTTAAAGCACATTCTACTGCGCACATTGACAGTTTGTTTTTGCTAACAGATTCTACGCGCAACTTTCTCTTTGGTTAGCCGAACGTTATCCGGACGGAGCGGTATCGGCAGTTGTATACATCTAATAATACGCATCACTGGCCATGAATATTGGTTTCTTCGCGAATGTTTGCTGTGCGCGATTTCTTCTTCAGCACGCTTGCTGGACTGTTTGTTCCGGTTGTGAAATAAAAATACCTACACTTTTGATACTGGCCCACCGCCCGGGGTGGCTTTAGTGTATTGATTTTTGCGTTCTGTTTATCGCATGGCAACTTAACCTTGACGGCCGGACAGGATGGCGTTACTAATTATGCACACGTTCGTCATCGGTGGACAGGTTTTTTTTGCTCGACGGGCTGAAGACGGGTGAAATAACAAGAGCAGCCGTGTGGACTTTGGAGAGTTAGAAGTAATTGGAGAAGAAAAGGCGAAAAGGCGAAATCCGATCAAAAAGCGGTTAATTGATCGGAATGTGACAGCTGTTGTCATCGATGAAATAGTTGTTCGAGCTGTCAAGGTGACAGCTGGTGTTTGGGTAATTTTGCATGGAAGAAATGACCATGTAGTAGTAGTTGGGATAGTAAGGAGAAAACCGGGAAGTAGATGACCTCCTTTTGGCATTATTGTCGCTTGCTATTAACACACTCCAATGTCAAACTCGGAAACATTGACCAACAGACGCGATAAAGGCAATAGTATAGGGGTAGTAGTACTGTGCAAAAAACTCATACACAGTTGCAGCCGAAGTGCTTTGCTAGAATTCATGAATATCTGCAACAATGCTCAGTAAGCACCCTCCATTAACATTCGCATGATGCAATCGTGCTGGAAGCGCATGGTTAAACCGACAGCTCGAACGGCGGCACGGCAGCCGCTCGGTTATGGAAACTTTCAAGCGCACCGTTTCCAATGGCAGGTGGCATGATTGGTGGGTTTAGAAAGGCCCACTTCCCAAACAGAAGGCACACGGGTGTGCAGTTATAAAGCGATACGTTTTCGTCTGACGATAATTATCTTTCGATTGCGAGGTCTATCGGTTCGTAGCTTCACCGTGCGCCGCCTAATGTCCAAATGGAGCACATTTGGAGCACCCCGGGGTCGGGTGTGACCTCCGTCAAGGTTCCATAGTGTCCCGACTGTAACGCCCTTTTGGGTCGATGGCCATCGGTTGTAGAACCGAACCGATTCGGTGTGTTATTTACGTCTTTTGCATTTAATATTGCAGGTTCACTCGTGGAGCAGACGTTGGGAAGGATAGAAGCATTGGCCGAAAAATAATTCTATCCCCCGTGTTAGTCAGTGTCACAGTAAAGTGTGGTTTAGACTTCCGAAAGCATCACTAAATAAGAACGCTCGTGTGTGGTTAAATTTATTCCAACTTCGTGCAAACATTCGCAAACGCAACGTAAAAAGGGAAAATCCCGACATCGAAAGCCCGCGTGTGATTGTGTCCGGTGAGAGTGCGTGTCGACGGGTTCTGTGTGGCGATGCTGTAACCGTTGCCGTTAGGTTGGTTCGTGATACAACCGATACACGTGTGCGTATATGGAAAGCAAAGGCTAACCCGATCCAAGCAGTTCCGGAGACAATAGTGTTTTTGATTCTGGGAAACAGCGTTTGAGTCAAACGTACTCCCAGACTCCACCAGTGACGGTGCGGTAGTATGTGAGCGGTGTGCTGGGACAGGTGTATCAAGATTAAGCGCGTAAGTTCCGAGACGTTGGGACGTGTGGGAAGTCTGGTCGAAGGTACAGAGACACAGTGTTAGTACATCTCAATCCCCGAAGAGGGTTACCCGTGGCAAGATGCGTAAAGTTTGGCTCCTCGCCAGCGCCGTGTTGGCGTTTCTCAACTTTGTCAAATCGCAGGAAGTCGCACGGACACTCTACAGCACCAGGTAAGTGGTTTCTGCTCGATGAAGCAGAACAATTATACGCCTCAGTCAAGTACCTGGGGTGGTCAGAATTATCGAAATGTACGTGTGTTGGCGTGGTAAAAACTCCAATTGCTGATGCGAATGAGTGCGTGGTGGTTGAGGTTACATTCGGACAGATCTTCGGCTGCCGGTTGAATTTCTGCACCGTTTAAAGTGGTTCCGGAAGATAAATGCGTGAAGCTTTCGAAGCTCTCGAAATAAACCGATAGAGAAACCGAGCACGCGTGCTTATGTCCGGAAGGACACTGCGAGAAGAGTGATGCATTCGCGTCTCGGCTGAGTGCATCTCGTACCGGGCCGTTGTCGCCGATTACTGTTGCAACCCTCACGTATCGATCGCTGCGTAAACTGTATTTCCTCGAGATGAAGAGCTAGAGTAACGCTTGCTGAGGACCTTGTGTGGCTCAAGCCAAAAAAAAAAGATCATCCTTCCGGGCTGCGAGGCTCGGTAGCGGCAGTAGTAGAAAAAGAAGAAGTGTAACAACCGAAAAAGTTATTACCTTGAGCCACAGTCACAGCAGACAAACAGTCAAATATTGACCACCGTTACCACAAATGCTGCCCGATCGAACGGGTGACGCTAATGGGCGCGCGCGCTCGCTCGCGATGATGTATGCGGCTTTTACTGACCTTTTTATACCCCACCTGATGTGTTCGCCGATCCACGGTCAGATCGAATGGGGCTGTATGTTTTAGGTGCGCTGCTTCTATCACAAATCAAACCTTACTTCCTTCCTTCCTTCTGCTTATGCTGCTGACGATCAATTTCTACCGGGTGTATGCTTGCTGTTGATCGTTTAAATCTCTCGAGTGCATGCTCAAAGTAGCAACTGTTTTTTAGTAGGCTATGAAGTTGAGAAAAAAAGGACTTCCCATCACTTAACAACCGCGAACAATTGGCATCGATGACAATGAATGGGTGATCGTTGTGCGATCGTTGACTTAAGCAAACAGCCAGTAGTTTGAGAGCTGTCAGCATAAGTTAACCCCCTTGAACTTACGCGGCGATTGTACAGCGGTTCCTTTCGATCTGCCTGAAGATGTCACCGCAAACACCCTTGTGATGGTGGAAGAGGAAGTAGTTACATTTGTTTGGGGTATAATTTTTAAGGTAGTAATTGTTCACTCACGAGTTGTCAAAAAGGTCGCCAACAAAAAAAAAATCTCCAACCGTGTCAATCAGCGTTCAAAAGGATTGGTTTTATAGCAGCGGAATAGAAGCATCTGTTCCGCATCTTGTGTGTCTCGCGCTGGGGAGGTTCTAATTGATGTGTGCAAGGGTGTAACATCTCCCGGTTCACAGTAGGTTACAATTTGGGATGTTTCATCCCAATGACTAACAGCTGCGTTGTGAAATGCATAATACTGTGTTACAATAACAGAAACGATTTATTAACGTACCGCATGGGGAGCGTTTTTTTCTTCAATCTCCTAACTGATGAAGGTTAGAGCGGTCAGATGTTCGTTTCATGTGAGCTTTAAAAAAAACCGCACTGAATGAATGCTGTTATTTGCTGATCGTGCGTCAATTGGAGGGATTTTGTGTACGCCGCCAGAAGTGCATGAATTATGCGCGTGCACCAAGTGTGATACTGTGTCGACCTTTGAGCATTTTTTCAAAGACGCCTCCACAGGAATGCGATAGCATTGATCACGTGTTGATATAAATGGTTGCGTATGGTCAGATTTGCTAATTAAATCATGCAAACGATGTAATTATTGGGCTAAAGCAAAATTAATCGGTAGTTACGTTTAGTGTAGCATCAGGTCCGATAAGATCAGGAAAATTGAGCACGAGGTGTTTGTGCAAAAGCGGTACATCAATTTACATGGTACTTGGCGGTCACGAATCGACGACCACCGCCGTTAATGTATGTTTTCTTAACATTTGATGATTTTGCACACTTTTCGCCATTTGCACTTGTGGCTGCTGTGAAGCAGACGGGCTGGTTTGTTGTTGATCATCTTCTTCATATTTGACCGCGCCGTATGGGTGTTAAAGTATTTAACAAAAAAGAGAGAGAGACAAGAATCCACAAACTGTGTGTATCCTGTAGCGTTGGACGAGGAACAAGAAGCGTAGACTTAAAGTAATAAAATAATAATACCGAATTATTCCTCTCTCTCCCCGCTTTTCGGTTGCGTTGGAATGTTGTAAGAGCATATATGTGCAAAAAACTGGTTTCTTCTTTTCGGTTGAGCAAATGTCGGGAGATCCCAAAAATAGCTGCGTGCCAATCACTTCTGCCCCAGGTTCCCCGTATCGGTGGATTTGGTTGGAAGAATGTAAATTTATTGCGAAATGTTTGTTTGGTAAGTGCTTCTTAAGCCTATGAAGAAGTTTGGTTTGGACACCACCAAACGGCTTGTTGCATCATTTCCTTTATATTCTACATTTTATCCTCTGGCGAACATGGAGGATGAAACGTAAATGTGATTATTTAAATTAATATTTTAGCAATATGATAGTGGTAATAAAAAGGTTTTAAAAGTTTCAGATGGTACACTTGAGGCCATTTTTAGATTGTTTTCAACATAATGTATGTACTGCAATGTATACAGGAAATTCAGAGATACTTTTCAAAGATTTGTGGGCATGTGTGGGTTTTAAGAATTCTCAATTGACTCACTGAAAGCTTTGGAATCCTTGTGAACCTGGAACATAATTCCGTATCGGCTTGCAAAAGTTCTGAAAAAGGCGAAAAATTCAAGATCTACATGGACATATTCTAGTTCAACTTGAAAACAATCCAGAACTGCCACCAGAATTCGCTAACCCTGTACAATCCATTAAAGAAAATGCAATATGAACGCATGTGATTTGTTGATTTGAGAAGTAGCCAGTAGAGAATAAACAAGGTACAGGGAATACCTTACCAAATCGGGGATAAACAATCGTAGTTTTATGGAGATTGCATGTGCATGCTAATTAAACCATCAACGGAATGAATGCATGAATAGGGACAGGACCATGAGAAACTTAGGATTCCCCAACCGTGGTGTGGATTCCTCCCACCGGCCTAGAACAAAACATTCTGAGCATCTTATCTACCATACATAACATTAAAGTGCACACACCTATCGGGATCATTTAACCGTATCATGGCGCAGTATAGTAACGGCCGGCCGGTTAGCATCGTTTACCACACATTTAGTCTAATAAATTGTGCATTTCCGTGCGATTTGAAAGTGCGCCACGGAAATCGGAACGATTCCGTAGGCACGTTACGTTGATTTATACACGCATGGTGAACATTATTTGACTTTTAGTGTTGGATGCTGCGAAAGATTAATTACCGCAACCCCCCGGTGCCGGATGGGATAATAAATCACAGACACATCATCGGACCGATGACGCTGTGGGGCAGAGGTTTGGCCTTTTTGTTGTTGATGTAGTTGCGCATTAAATTTCGCACGTTTTCGCACAACCACTGTTGCAGTTACGGGACTGTTGTCCACTGTTTCACACCTTTCTTTCTAATGCATTCCGCGGGGCCGCGTGTTGATTCTAGCCTGACCTACAATAACGCACCATATCTCACTCTTGTACCGTTTCGCAGATACGACAACCTGGACATTGACACCATTTTGGGGAGCAATCGGCTGGTGTCGAACTACGTCGACTGTTTGCTGAGTCGCAAACCGTGCCCACCGGAAGGCAAGGACCTGAAACGTAAGTATTGTTTGGTTTGGTTAGCGGAGAAGACACGTCTGTGCGAGGGACTGTTGATTTATCTCATTGACCCGATTGAGGCAGACTGTCAGTAGCGGCGGTTGTGCATTGTTTAAAGGGCTAGCCATGGTTTAGTAGAAGATGATAATTATTGTGATTTTGAAATTCTAATTTGTGTTTATGATTAATTTAAAAATGAAACCATGCCAAGGTTCTTACGCATCAGAAAGAAGCATTCAAATTAACATTGATAAATTAATCTAAACACCTTGATAGCCACCCATCCCGATTTCCGGAGTGCCCACAGAGTAATTCGACTTCTAAATATTGCACACACATACGTTAGCAATTCTAATTGCACCCTCAAAAACGCATTATGGCGTGTAGATTGACTCCATCGTTGTTGTGCAGCAAACATGCAATGGCGTTGTGTCCATTTGGCACTTCAAAAGTATTGCCTTCTAGGCAGCTCGTGTGCTTACATCATAAGCTACCAATCGTATCGATCGGCAAGAGAAAGGAAACAAAGGTGTTTCTTGCTGCCGTAGTGGCAGTAGTGGAATGTGGTCAACGATTAAAAAGCAATATACTTTCGCTTCGGTCGTGTAGGTGTTTTGTTGGGTTCGTCGCTTTGTGTTCGTACGAACGTCCTTGGCCTTGGAGGGGTATGCTGGGCGAGTATTTTAGGAAGGTACGATGGCCTAAACCGTCGTCCATCGTTCGCTTGGGGAATGAACGCAGTACCACACTAGTACCGATTAGGTCTTTAATTCCCGGTCACCCTCGTCATTATTCTAATGGTAGCCCATCATCGTCGACGGGGTGTTGGCAGCCAGAGCAGGATAATTTGTATCCATTTACTGAGGCAGCACCAGCTCGTGGGGCTACCCTTTGCTTTCCAGTAGCCTGCTTTATTCTATTACTTAGTGCTGCCTGGGCCGAGGGAAATGGAGTAGAAAATGCTTAAAAAATTGCCACCTTTATCCTTAATCGAACGAAAGGGTTCGTTGGGTGCTTGCCAGTAGAGGAGCAAAAAGGTGAAAAAAGAAATACCATCGCCTTCTTTATGATGTTTATCGATCGTTCAGCGTAGGAAAAAGGTAAGCCGGAACACCGATAGCTCTCATACAAACAAATCACAGCACTGTGAGGTTAGGTCCCGTTCAGTGGTCAGTTTAACCGTCGAAGGTTAAGGGTTTAGCTATCCCTTTAACGCTATTTCCTGACCTAAACGAAAAGGAAAATGTATCGCAACTAATTAGCATAACTACCGTCGAAACGGTTGGTGCTATTCTCGTTACATGAAAATTCAGATGAATCCCTGTACTACCGTACCTAGAGTTATCTTGACCAAGGGTGAGTTGTGTGTCTTTCGTATCTTGGCATGCCGTTAACGAAGCGCATTTGTTATGCGTTCAAAAAAGCGCGCCAAAAACACAACCATTCCTGGGGGATGGTAAAAAGGTGTTGAAGAATGGTGGGTGTCCAAACCAACCAACCGCCAGGTGGGGGAATAAAAGGTTTGGAGCAAAACAAAAGCAGAAGAAAAAGAGAAATTGCGTATTAAAGAGAAAAAGAAATGGGTTGAGGAAGGTAAAATGCGAAACGCATGTTGATTTGTATGCGTAGTGCGTACCGGCTGCAAAGGGAAGATGCAAACGAAGGATCCACGCGTTCGGGGAAAGCGAGGGCGGAATGTTTGTTTATTTTATCATATTTCTATTAGCAAGACCTTGGTTGGAATGCAGGATGTAACGAATCTGGAATTCCACGACTCCCTTAGCCGGTGTTACAAATTTAAAGGGAATTCTCGCCACGCTGCGGATAGAATTTATGAAACCAACACAAAATTGCTTCCTATATTACAGCAGCGACCAATTTCACACGTTTCGTGCTGTGACAAAATCACACCCAGCGGTTTGCCTCGCCGAGTGACATTATAATAACAAGAGCTCCCCGAGGAACTGGTTAGCAAGCGCTTCCGCACCGCTAAAGAGGTGTGCACACCAGCCGCAAAAAAAACCTGATCTGCAAGAAAACTACGCCGCACGCCGTCTGGTCGATGGCATTCGGTGACATTCCGTAGTAGCAGCACAAAGTAGTCCACCAGAATCGGTGCAGGCATATAAGATAGCGTGCGCGTGCACAAAACGCCCGAGATAAACTCGCAAGAGGGGTAGATGGCTCCCCGGGGGGAAATGAAAGGAGTTGTTGGTGTAAGGAAGCGAAGCGTCGGGAGGGGGCCGGAACGTTAGAGGACCCCAGGTGACAATACGGGACGTGCAAAGACTTAAAGAGAAAGTTTCTGCGGTCGGCAGCACCCGGGTACGGGTTGTCGTTTTGCGGGTGTTTTGTTTACTTTGATCGTGTCATCCATCGTGCTGTCCACGTCCTAGTTGCCCGGGCGTAGGGATGGTCGGTGTTCGTTGCAGCATTCCTTCATCGTTCATCGCCGTGCCCTGATGAGGGTGTGTATTTTCGGTTCCGTCCCGACGCAACCTGTCGCAGCCCATGAAGCCGATGAAGCCCCTTGATGACTGTGGCTTTTACGCCTGGGTTAACCGTAGCCCCAGCGGTATATCGTGTTAAAGCTTCCGAGCCTGGTCGTTTGCCGGTTGGAGCGCACCATCTAGTGGCGGGGTGCGGGACAAGGCCACCCTCTTTACATATGTAATTGGAGGCAAAGTGAATAACAAACAGGCCACACCGAAACCCATCCCCTGGGGGCGATGGCAGACCACCCCGACAACAATGGAGACTGTGGGCGGAATTAACACGCGCTGACGGTTTGTAAAGCTGGAGGGTTAGTCGGGGTTCGGGAAAGTAGTTTAAAGGAGCTACCGGGAATGTGTATTAAAACGGTGTAATTCCGGGTAGGCCCTTCGGGGGGAAAGGTTTAAACAAATGAAAGCTGTAAAATACGGTAAAGCGTTACACGTTCAGCCGTAAAGTACGGTTCCCTGTTCATCCTGATTCGTTGCTGCTGAAAATCTCACAAAATAGAGTTACGAAAACGTGCTGCACATACATTATTTCATTAAAACTTAATCAATGTGGCACTGTTTACTGTGCGGCAGAGAACGAACTGATTAAAATTCAATATGAATTCTTGAGCTGTTACTAACCATCGCGGTATCTGCAGCAACAGTAAACCACTCACGGTGCGTGTGAGTTCTATAAAGCGAGATTTTCTCTTCGAGATTGATCGGCAATCCTTATCGTTCGTGATGATCTCTTCATGGAACCATTAACACACTAACAGCAATAGTAAAGCGTCAAGCAAACGATTTATTATGATTAACCTCTTTTAGCCTCCATTACTGGTGATGGTGGGTATGTAGCTAGGGTGCACAATTAAAAGTCAACCTAGTTGCACTTTTGCAACCTGCCGACAAAAGCCTGAAGTTGGCTGATAGTCATCCCAGACAATACAGTGTGTTCCAAACTAATAGCGTCACAATGCTAGCATTCGATGATGGGATAATATCAATGATAATGTATCTGCTATGAAAATTATACATTCAAAATATGATATTTTTCTATTGAGGAATGGGTTTCAGTAACGATTTAAAAACAAAATCACTAGCTTTAGGCTAGTTATGGAAATTGGAAGTAAATTTCATTTGTCATTCATATGTCAAAATGTCAGTGAATTTTAAAACTTGGCAGTACTACACCACCATTCTAAAGAAGTTTTCACTTACTTTCTTAGCCACGTGGACGACCTTAAAGTACTTTACGAGAAGAATCGTTCGGTATTATTTACATTACACGACTAGCCCACCTGGCCTGGCGAGTCTATCTCGCTGTACGACGAGTAAGTTCATCGTACAACTTGAAGTGCTCGTCAATCTAGCGGCAGCTCCATTGTCCAAGAATTTCAAAAGCCTAGTATACCTAGTCGTCAAGCGACTTTTAGAGAGATACTCATAGGATATCAGAAATGTTGAGAATACTCTTCTGCAGATATTCAAAGGGAAGTTAATCATTCCAACTCCTCAACCTTATCGCAATGTTGTTGAATCAGGATTCGAAATAGAACATATGACATGGAAGAATAAGTGTAACTACTTAAGTTATCAAGGTCAAATGTCATTTAGGTTATCAAATAGAAATGAACAATTGCATTATACCATAGACATGGTTTGTGAAACATTAGTTGGACAAGGTATTCGAAGATGGGAAACAGTAAGATACTATACAGAGTTTGAAGTTGTGATCAGATCTTTCTGACGATCACTGTCACTGGAAAACACATAACAAAGTGTATCTAGACGACCGATTTATGACTGTTTTTGTCACAAAGATGGCAAAAAACTGAATGCGGCAATAATTTTAGTGAACAGTGTAGTGAATGTGTACAGGTTTTGCTGTATGTCGTCGTGCGTGCACTTACGCCGATTGAATTTTAATGCAAAAAGCGTTGACATGTCTCTTTTATAGAAGCAGCATCAACTTGCACGCTGTATGTCTCACGAAAACGTTGTCATACGCATACGATGAGACCTTTGCTATTCTTCCACGACAACTGATAGTTTTGTTTCGTTGATTCTTTTGACTACAATTCACACAACCCACCCGGTCCGTCCTAGACTGGTGGTGCCTATGCAATTTTATCTCACATTAAATGGTAATTTACGAACGTCATCTCAAGCACGACGACGTTGCGCACCCTCCCCGTATGGCATCTGTCGGAAACGGGTTCTGATGGCAACGTACACCGGTACCTGTTGCTGGAAGATGCACAATGCTGTTAAGTTGTCCCATCTACCTTGATGCGAGTGTCTCCACTTGCGAGAGGAAACCGTTTGTCACAATCGCTGATCAAGTGGTTTTGCCAACGGTGAACGCAGCTAAAAGTGCAGTTGCTCCGAGCTGCATCAAGCGCTCCGTATGTGTGCGTGCGTGCGTATTATATGCCAGCATTAACGAGTATTCTCGGCAGGATGACCATTTCCGTACTACGCTGGAACATGATTAATCTGATGTGCCTGATGTGTGTGCAAAAGCAGGTACCAGTGACGATTGGTGCTATGCCTTATTGTACTAGAATGTGGCAGAATTTGCTGGTCGCACCGCTACCGTGTGTGTGTGTGTTTGTGTATGCGAAAAACCACTTCCAATCTGGATGAGCTGGTGCCGAAAGCTCCAAAAGTGCTGGCACGTCGGCAGCCAGCTCTTAGTATCCCGCCCGAAGACCACGTGCGGTGCTCGGATGCTGACCATTGAAGCGATTATTTATGCATCCCATCCGGTTCTGTGAGATTGCTCTCATGGTTGAAAGCTTGAAAGGGCATCCCGGGGTATTATGGTACCCGTTACTAGAACATACGGCTGAAGGGGTTGCGCATATGCACCCTAGAAGAGTTATCAGCCGTACTGCCGATGGCAGGAAGAGGAACAAAAAGCAGGAATTGATCCGCAGGTTACCTCTCGATTACTCGCCGGTAGCATTAGGGACCTACTGTTGGTTGTTGGGCACCATCGATTGAACCGCTGCTGCCCAGTCCCAGGAGCGGACTTTAGGCAAATTTAGCTTTTGTGGCTAACCTGCCCAGCTAAGTGTTTTATCAAACGGGCTAATGGGAGTGGTTAGATCGAGGCAGCAATTTACCTTTCACAAAACCTCAAACTCTGAACATCGATGGTAGTGCCATCGTTACGAATCGGGTCGTAAAGGTGATTCAGAACGTTTCACGGGGAATTAAGGTAACACATGTCGGCTGCACTTTGTGAATGGAATCAAAGCGGCAAGAATGATGATCACAGAGCACAGATTTGAAGCTAACGAGACGTGCTCTAATTTGTACAGGGATTTAAAGATAATATTGCACTGCGTGTGGCAAAACTTAAAGCCTTATCTTGCAGAATTTCGATGCATATATAAAAGAAAAGCTACAAAAAAAATACACCTAAAGCCACAAAGTCGAAAAGATGAGCTGCAAATGCTATACAGCAACTTCTGCCGAGTGCACCGGAACAGAGTTAGATTTGCATATATTCTCAGTCGCGATTTTGCATTTCACATTTGCAACACGTTGTCGCACGTTGCCGTAACAGTGTTTTGGGTGTGCCAAGTGGCAATGTGAACCTGTTGAGCAACTTTACGTGACACAGTGGGTGGCGGTGCGAATGGGCGCGGATGGCAGGAAGCAAGATTGAAGTTTAATTTATTCTCCCCACAATCGGTTGTAAGGAAACCGGGCCAGGAGAGATGAAAAGATGGCTTTTCTTTCCTGAAGCGCATCGACTTGTGGTAGTGGTGGCTAATGTTTCGATGGGGTGCTGTTGGTAAGGATTCTAGGCACGTTTAAGATTCATAGTTTTGCTTCCTATTTTAAAATATGACACATGGTACATGTGGATCAATATGCAAGTAGGGAATAGAATAGTTATTTCAATTAAAAATGAATATAAGGTAAACTTTTTGTATAAATAATTACTGATTGATGATTTCCGAATAAAGTCTCGCAATTATTTTTCATATAAAGAGCTTTACCGTGTAATGCAATGAGCGTGTGCGATCATTACCTCCCAGAAAACATCCACAGCGTGCTTAATGCGAACATCACGAATCGAAAGAAGAGCTTATAATTAAGGAAAATTACAGCCCTATGTATCGGTTACAAATGCCACCAGCGTGAAGAGCACCGAACAAACGTATTTTACGACAAAACATTACGGGCCATGCCATTTCAAGAGCGACCGCATGTAACGTCCACCCAAACCCACTGGATGATGATGATCTGCCTAGTTTCCGTATTCGTTTGTAAGAATTCGTAGACCTCAAAGAGATATTTCTGTGGCAGCAAAAAAAAACAGATCGTCATAAGCATAAACCACAGTCATTTTGAAGAATGCTTCAGTACCTTTGAAGGTATTTGGTTACGTTTTGGAATCGTTAAAGCGTTTCTATATTTGAAGGGACTGGATTATTTTTTCTCTTTCAGCCTGGATCATGGGAATACAGTCCCCTTCACCGGTGGTAGGATTGGATTTGGTTAGAGTTCTGTACAGCAAATGCTGTACCGGTCCATTAACGAACCAAAGTCATTAAACGGTTTGCATACTTTCAAAGAAACTGCCGATTCTGTACACTTCACGGTTAGCCGGAACATCTGCAACCAATTGTAAATAGAGGTTAAGCAGCATGAGTTTAATCGCGGAGTGACTCAGATAATGATGTTACGAGTAAATAATTAGAATTGTATCGTGGAAACGGATTTGTGTAATGCTTAATTTTGTGATCTGGTGATGTTTTTAGTAGTGTCAATGGTTACTGGGGATCATGAGCAACTGGACAAGATCATCTGATCAGCTCATTATAGTGAGTAATTGAAGTATGTCAGAAGGATTCACATATCGATAGTTATTTGTATGATTCCCAGATGTTTGAGACAGAATTCTCGAGGAATTCGCAAAATTTTTGAGTTCGATAATTTGAATAGTTGTAATCATTTCTGGATGATACTTTTTTCATTTGATTTTTGATTAATTCGATGATTTTCGAAAAAGATTTTTTGAACAGAATAGATTTCAGCCTGTCAAATTATATAAAGGGAGAAGAATTCCAATTCTTTATTGTCAAATTTCCCTTCAGCTTGCTGTTGTAGGCTACCTCGCACAGTTTACCAATGTGGGATGTTTGTCCAAATACTAGTTAGTGATGCAGTTTATGGTAGCGCAACTGATAATCTCTTCATTTAATCCTTATATCTTCTCAGGTATTCTTCCGGAAGCGCTGCGAACGAAATGTGCTCGCTGTTCACCGATTCAGAAGGAGAACGCACTGAAGATCATCACGCGGCTCTACTACGACTATCCGGATCAGTATCGGGCGCTGCGGGAACGCTGGGATCCTTCCGGCGAGTACCATCGCCGGTTCGAGGAGTATCTGCGCGGGCTGCAGTTTAATCAGATCGGCGGAAACGGTGGTACCGTCGTCGGTACCGGCGTTGGTAATACGATAGAGAGTGGTGGTAACGACAGGCCGGTAAGAAATGACCTCGATCGACAGCCCGCCACACAGAGCAGCAATGTGCAGACGATAGTGGTTAATCCGGCGCTGGCCGGCCTGCCGAACGGCAATGTGAATACGCTGGTTCCGATACCTTCCTCTCCAACACCTTTACCACCGTCAGCTGTAGCGCCTGCGACCGAACGACCTAGGCCCGCGGCACCGGTAGCACAAATTTTATTCCCTACCACTACCGACACTAGCGACACTAGTACTACCATCACTACTACCACCTCTACTACCACCTCTACTAGTACCTTCAATTCTGGACCACTAGAACTCACCAGTAACGCACCGAGTGCGTCTGTTCCCCCTAATACATCCTCTTCTGCTAGCATACTTAGTCCTTCGGGTGGCGATCTTTCTCGTTTCGGCGTTGACACGCTGGATTCGACAGCAACGGCCGGACCCGTAGTACCGGTACCGGTAAATTACTATCTCAACATCACTAACGGTGGCTCGCTAACGCTTTGGCTCGTACACGTAACAATGGGTGACACTGGACACACCGGACAGGAGGAGATGGCACACTAGATGTAGGACTGTAAATGAACCGTATCCCCACTGCAGGAGGAAATGGGTTGCTAGACTGACCGCAAAACTAGAAATTGGTTACTTGGATGTGTGGATGCGTGTGTGCGCATATGCGCCAAAAAGTGTGTGTGTGAACGATAACGGATACCAAATATAGTACAAACACCGTGTAACCCACTTGATGCTGTTGTAGCTTTCTAACCCCTAACCTCTTTCTTTCGAGTAGTGTCGACACTAACGGTTGGAGTTTACTTTTAGCCCAAAAGCCTGGATACATGGCTATCCCCCAAAAATCCGGAAGAGCCCGATAACATTCGCGAATGGTTGTGTTGCGCTTTTTCGAAGCTATTATTCCACAGACCTTGTTGTTGTTGTTTACGAGTTTGACAGCCGACCCCCGGAAGCTATGGGGTGTGAGTTTCCCAATTCCGGTAGTGAGATAACAGTGAACATTGGTTGCTACCTCACCAGGTACGTTTTTCTGGTCAACTGAGCGGATGAGCAGAAAGTTCGACGGGCGGATTAAACAGCTTTGATGCCATTTTCACCATTCGCTCGGAAAAGCGCACCATGGATGAATGGAACCGGATCTCGGCCGGATGCTGCCGGAGTGGTGAATTATGACTTTTGATTGTTCGCTTGTTCGAGCTGGACCAATTGATGAGTCTATCGCAATCGTAAACATTACTGCCCGACTCATTCCAAGCAGGGAATCATCAAGGGATGGTTTATCGAACGGCAAAAATGGACGTGTTTACAATAGGGCCGATAATTATTCGTTTAATTGACGTGCCCAGCGGGTGGTTTCGTTCGATGAAATACTCCCCCGTGTATGGAATCTCAACATTTCAACAATGCGCCCATACTATTGTTTGGGAGTGACATCGATAAGAGGATTTATTCATGTTTTGAGGCCCGACGTACCGACAGGTTCCGATGCTCTTAATTAACACAAACGTCACTGGATGGCAATTGATTGGTACGCCCAATTTATGGCGAAACAGCGCTGTATGGAACATTCATGGGCCAAATGTACGTACTGGCAAATGCTTTGCAAAGTGAAGAGTTCGGAAAGAAACATTGGTCTGGAATGGAGAATTATTGCACTGTAATCAAAGCCATGTCATTTGGTTTGTTTTCGGTGCAAATATTGCAAATTATGAAGTACCGCAATGAGATGGCACATGATGAAAGGAAGCGTTTTAAACGGAAAGGGTAAATAAAAGCGTTGCATAATGTATTCAGAACTTGGTGCTTTACAAAGCGATAGCATAATTTTCACTTTGTTTTCGTTGATTGAAACCATTCCGTGGGTGAACCATGTGCTGCATGGGTGTTTGTTTTACGGACACAATTTACATTGAGCTGTGATACTTCGTTCATTTGCGATGCATGCAATTGACGGGCCAAGTGTTGAAGAGGTTTTATCGCACCGAAATGGAACGTGATAGGCCATTGATGCCGTAATTAAAAACAGAATTGAAAAGGTGATTTAATTTGTTTTTTTTTTGTTCCGTATCAAAGGGATTATCAATCGTTTTTAAATTATTGTAAGTAAGAATATGAGGCTCCTACACGTTTCCACTTTACAATGAGAAATAAGTTTACAAAAGTTGATGAGAAATAAAAAATCTCGTTGGCAGCGTATCGCAATATGGATGGATCTTGTTCTGAGTCACTTGAAACACACGTGAAGTGAATGGATAAAAATCTGGGTCAAGAAACATCTAGTCACGCCACGACGGCAGGCATAACAGTCGAAGAGCAGCACTTGCTATTCGATTGTGCAAGAATGTTGAAATAGCATCTCAAGAATGCAGTTTTACTTCCACCAGACCAGACCAGAAAATTACATCGTGGAAATCGGGTTTCCCCCCCCCCCCCCAAATATGCCACTAACGGTAGCTAACCATCCAAACTAACCAAGGTGTGAACAACTATTCGATCACTATCTTCCCCGTGCGTTGCTTGTGGGCCGCATTGCTCATCGCATCCCGAGCACGGATCGAATTGAGTGCAAAGGTTATTAAAACAAAATCATCACTCCTTTTTTTATAATGGAGTGGAGTTTGGGCTTCATTTGCGGTTGAATTAATTAACAAATAATCTCGTTAGCACGCGATCTAATTTTGTTTCGTTGCACCAAAAACACGGCCACCATAAACGTATCAACGCACCCGGCACTATGATAGGGTCCGTCCGGGCCATCTATCCCACACCGGCTCACGCTCATCACCTCTGGCACAGTGCACCGACACACCAAAAACGGAGCGAGTGCAGCAAAATGACTTATACATTTTTGAACCAATGCACCAAAAACCCACTTCCCTAATTGGACAGGTTCCGCAAGGCTTTATTCCACCACGGCCCACCAACACGGTCAGCAACGTCGCGCAATCGCTGCAGCCGGGCGCTACCCCAACCACACCATTCGGCACGGTTCGCTTAGACGAAGTTTCAACAGTTCCGCTATGGCTGGAAGCACAATTGGCACAACAAATTCTACCGGAACGTCCGCAAGGATCGTTCGTCGATTTCGTCCCAACGGTCACCGTGTCGCCCGCAACGTTCAACGCACGTCCCGTAGTTGATGGAGTTGGGTATCAAAATTTGGCCACCGCTGGTCAGCTTCCATTCCGGGATTCGGTGTACGATGGTCCAACAACTACTGGACGAGTATTGGCCGGTCCTCGTCCCACGATGGACAATGGGTTTGATGAACTCCCGACGGTATATTGGCTTTTATTCCGCGAATGAAATTGACCTTTACTTCCATTGGTTTGTGTATGGTTCTGGTTGTGGTAGAGTTTGGAATGGGGAGTGGGAAGTTAGTGCGATAGTAACAGTTGACTTTGGGGTTTCGCCCAACTGCTTGGTGTACTGATGGTGATGCCTCTTTTGTACAGCGAAGTACTATCCTTCCTTTTTCAGCTATATGCCAGGTGGCTGTATCAGGTGGTTGGCATAAGTTGTGATGTGATATTTGAACTGGAAAGCTTCCTGAATGCGTGGATACAATAACGAGGACAGACTTTTTAATGGTGTCTCTTATTTCCCGGTAGGCTCCACCACCGGTAGTGGTAAATCGATTCGGTGACGATGACGCCAATGGTCGCCCGTCCATTGCACCTGTGCCCGCAGTACCCGTAGTAACGACGACTACCACGACTACTACGCAGCGGCCTGTCACCACCACCGTACGACAGACGCGGCCCGCTACACGTCAGACGACGACTAGAAATACTCAGCGCACAACAACAAGATTTGTAAGTATCTTTGGCAGCGTAGGGGTAATTACCGCGAATTATTGTTTACAGGTGCAGGATATCCTTGACGTTCGTTACACGACTGAAGGTTTTACTTGTAATTAATCCGTTTCGATAGTTTGTTTTTGATAGAACGTTGCAAAGGCTTGAGGGAGGGACAACTAATTAATTTACCTCAAGTTGACTGTTACAATGACAACGCCACAGCAACAAACAGTAAACAGAGTTTACCGAACAAATCAAAAATGAAATTTTCCCTTTTGGCAACACCAACTCGACCAACACCGTTCTCACTTTCGCAGATAACGAGAGTGCCACAGACACCGCCACCAACACGTCCACCCATTACCTTCACGACGACGAGGACGTCGACCATTTTACAACAACGACCACCACAACCGTCTCCGGCACAACAACAACCAATACTACCACCACCACAACAAGCACCACCACAAACATATCCAACAATAGTATACGAGCGTCCACAGGCTCCACCGAGAGCCAGTCCACCACCACCACAAGCACTACCACCTACGGCTAGACCTTTCTACGTACCGCAGGAGCCACAACAACGACCACAACAACCGTCTCCGGCACAACAACAACCAATACTACCACCACCACAAACATATCCAACAGTAGTATACGAGCGTCCACAGGCTCCACCGAGAGCTAGTCCACCACCACCACCACAAGCACTACCACCGACGCAGTACGGGGTCCCAACCACCCCGGACAGCATTATTGATCATTTCTTTGTTCCACCATCGCAGGCCGCGAACCCACCGATACAGCCGATCGTGGGTCTCTGGAACCAGCTCGGCACGAAGATAGCCGACACGGCGGACGCCATTGCGGGCATGCTGAAGAAAACGGTCGATGTGCTGGTAACGAGCCACATCCAGTCACACCAGCGGGCACTTCGACGTATCTAGATGCTGTTCTGAGGTTTCCAACACCGGCTCCCTCCCCCAATGACTTCCGCCCAGCAGGGCTCAGCAGAACACCCTCCTAGAAAGGATGCGAAACAGAGGAAAAACAGTGAACAGTGCGGGGTGTTTTTTTACTTGTTGTTGAAAATTATGTGAGAATGCTTGCCGTTTTAGGCATTAGTTTTCCATCCATAGAATATTGTCTCCATGTATGTACTGTATCGCGTGTGAAGTGTGTGGAAGATGTGGAACACACCACCACCAGTGAAAGCACATCCTTGCCCCTGAGACCGAGAAAACTTCCTCCCGAACTTCAACGATCGAGATAATGCATCAAGCTCCTCGTAACGTGTAACAGAACAAGCGTGGGAAGCCACATGGAACCGCAACCGGGTGTCCTTCATTTACAAACATCAAAAATACCCATTTAAACCGTTTGTGGTTGTCGTCCAGAAATCAAGATCAAGCAATTCTTCTGTGATTGAGCGTATAGAGTGATAAAATTATATGCGTATTTACTGTTTGTTGTGTCGTAGATGAACATTACAAACCATTGCTCTTGTATCTCCTTCTTATCTCGTCACCCTATCGCTACCATCGCTCGTGTGGATCATCGCCTCTTATCGTCCATCTTTAATCTTCGTTTTGATTCCGAATGTGAAAAAGCAGAGCAAACCATTAGTGACATACTACAGGGTGAATTTTAAAGGTTCATGGCTTATAAATGTATCTTATGTTACTATTGAATAAAGAATATATAATATATCGAGTAACTTTATCTCTGGTGGGCGTTGCGGGAATTGGAAGTACATGAATTGTTGCAAAAGAATAACTTTCGGCACAGTACACAATGTAGAAAGAAAATGAGATCCACTTGTTCCAATGTTGTTACCGTTTATCTTGTAACCGCTTACGGGCAGATGGTGTGTGAAAGTTTTGGAAACAATTTTCCAAGAGCGTCCTGCCGAAACCATTTCTTTACGTCCTTCGCTCGTCTACTTCGAGTTCTTATCATGATTATTGGCTTCCGGTGGGAACGTTGGCACAGTTTGAGTAAAGTCAAGTAGGATCAAGTAGGCAAATGGTGTGTACACTGAAAAAGGAAAGGAGGCGAATAAAATAAAAAGAAATAAATAAAATTCATCCTTTCGGTGTACACACCCGGGCAACAAATTGAAGCGTGAGCAATCAAATCATAGTGAGATTTGGATTATATTTTTCTTTCGCTTTCTTTTCTTACCACTTTGCCAACGTCCGTCTGCTTTATGCTGCGTTTTAACGTTCAGTTGAATATTTCATCTCTCTCTCGTGAGTTTGTTCGGATTTTTTTGGGGGAAAATGAGAAGGGAAAGAATATTTCATTCTTTTCTCATACACATTTGCCATCGTTGGTGCTGATGGTGGCTCATAACTCTACTAAAGTCATCGGGTTGCTAGTGCGCGTGGAACGAATCTAACAGCATTGGGGGTTTGAGGTAGAGGCACACAAGCAACGGCGAGCAATCAAATAAAGCTGAAGTGCTCGTTCCATTACCGGTACCGGAAGCGGAAGATCGCAATCTGACGGACGAACGTTCCACACAGGTTGCTGAATTGAGAAGCCAGTTTTGTGCTTTGCCCGGTTGCATTTGGTGTGAGTCCCATGTGTGGAAGAAATCATAGAAGTTGATCACTGTTCATGTCACCTCTTATGCTGCGTATTGAACTGTAAATTATGAATAGGAAATCAAATATGCATTTCACATGTTTCCAGCTAGTTTTCAAACTTTTTAAAACGTATGATCGTGTTTCGATAGAACTTTTGGGGTAAATGGAGAGAAGCACAATCCATGTTATGCACATTGCCTAAGCACAGGCGTTTTCGTGTTACTTCAGACAGTGACGCATAGATGGCGCTTTTGGGATTATATGCATTTGAGGATCACATTATAAATTGTAGTTTTTCGTTTATTTTAAGTAGTAAGATACACATTTTCTCTAATTTATCTTGTTCAAATTATACGGATCATTGCAACGAACACAGAGGCACGCATAAATTTCCATTACCCAAATGAAACAGCACCGATCACTGTTTGGCAACTTTCTTACGGAGAAGGTTAAATGTGAATGGCGACATAAACGATCCCAATCGCACACCGGCAAAAGATTGAAAATTGCAAGGCATTCACGAGTTGGTTGAAATTTTGACGGACAATCCACTTACCAACTCTCGAGCAATCACTCGATGGGAAGAAAACATGATGTGCGGGACAAAGTTTCAAACGTAATTTCGCTGATGCAGGTCCGGACGTTTGATGGCCATGAAAGTTTGGAATTAGATGGCACAGAGGTACCGCGCTCGTTTTGTCGTAGGGCTTTGCGGGGAGGGTTCTGAAAACGGAAGAGAAGAGCTATTGGATGAAGTTTTCCAAATGAAGATGGTAATTTCTTTCAGTTAAATGCATTGGAATTGCTGAACGCATATGGTAACTTAAACAATATTTTTACGAATAATAAAACATTTTGAACGATAGCGGTCCCTTGCCGCTGGAGGCATTTGAATGTCATCAGTTCGCACAGGAAGATGCGACCAACTTGCTGAATATTTATCATGCAGCGTGTGAGTAAGGACACACGTGTGGTGTGGATATGTTTTCATTTTTTAATTTCTGTTGAGCATCGCATTGCAAAACTCCTTCCATCAGGTAGGATTGACGTAGCTACTGGCGCTGATGCTCTGCTTTCTCGAGAACTAGCCCAATCCACCGGACTGTGTGCGGATTGTCGATGCAACGAACAAAGCGAAGAGGCGAAGTATTGCGAAGAAGAACACATATTGAAATTCCCGTCAGCTTGACTGCATTTGTTCACAGTGGAAAAAGGGTGAAAAAAAACAAACCAAACTCCAGAGAATTCCCTTCCACTCTGATGTGTGGGCCACGTGTGTGTGTCCATGCCTGTGGGGAGAAGGATGGTGAAAATCCATCTGATTACAAATCGTCTCGTACGGCGATGGACGCCGGGTTTTGGACGAATGCTGGTCGTATGCGTCACATTTTGGCGGTGTGAGGCGAATGAAATATTTATCAGACCATGTTGCAGATTGCGGATAGAGCAAAGAAACGTGTCGTGTTTCAAGAAAAGGATATAAAGGAAGGTTACAAAAATCTACAATACTCGGTCCAGACATGTTCCATACCCGGGCTGGTGGTGGTTCCATTTGGGTATGGAGATGAGATTACAGCACGATATGCTGATTGAGTGTAGCCGGAGATGTAGAAAGATTTTGTTGCAAGTTATATTCAGGAAAGCCTTTTTTTGTCATTGCTATTAAAAAGGAGAAATTATAAAGCTAATTCGGAAGGAATGGATTCTGTAGCGATTGAAGTCTCACTAGCATGCATAATCGATTGTTCACAAGGAACAATAAAATCAATGGTCCAATCGAAATGATTGTTTCGAACGATCGTGTTCCTCCATCAGTCGCGCTGCCTAGTGTACGTCTCCCAGTGGCTTGAGAGGCAATCGCCAACCATCGGTTAGGCTAATGAGCGCCAGGCTATGATGCATTAGCATACACTGTAGCTACCGCGCACTGATGAACCTGGACCGCATAATTATCGTTAACAAAATAGTACAATTGTTGTAACGCGTGTGGCTGTGGAGCCGACATTCCTGTACCCACAGCCATCAGGGGGCCTGCCTAATGGGCCGACCGTAGTGTGCCAGGGCACGTGGAAAGTGTATGGGAAAACCTGGATGAAATGTAGTCCCGTACACGCGGGAAAGTGCAATCACATGCGGGAGAGCGCACCCCAATGTGTGATGAGCAAAGCAAATAGAATCAAATGATTCGTTCCATTTCCGTTCGGGGCTTTTCCAGTTTTACCATTTTGTGTGCAAATGAATCCATTTCCCTGAGCAAAGCTGATTGTGGTGATATGATGAACTAATTTTATTGAAGATAAGGGCGAAAAGCAGTCTAATTGTATTATTCAGCACAAACATGCTAACCTCGTCCAGGAATCTGTCATTCGTGTTTGGGGTGTTTCCTTTCACACCCTTATCGAACTTTTGTTTGGTTTTTGCTATACAAATGGTGGGATTTCCACTGACATTACGAAAACTTAAATCGAAAACGATTTGCTTGCGCGATTTGCTTCCCCCCTTCTGATATCCATCCACGACGAGGTTGATGTGACTCGATCCATCTCGCTCAGTGCAATGAAAAGTCGAGAAGCTAAGGGCATGAGGCCAATTTGGGATTTCCCCCAAAAACCTATCCCTCCCAATGTGTCGACGGCACCAATAACCTTCATCCAAAAGTCACCATTCTCAGACAACAGACTAAAAAAATCACTTGCGCCTGGAAACACATCACACACGCACGCACGTACGCTGCCAAAAACACTACCGACATGGTACAATATTTATCCACCGTTTGGCGACATATGAAAACAAACCGGAGGCAGTTTTAGTTCAGCACCACCAAAACAAAAAAAAGGTACGAAAAACGAAACAAAAAGACGTTAAAACACGCCAACAACACCAGCAGACAGTCGAACGAAGAATTGCAAAAGTTACTCAACCACCGGCCGTGCTCTTTTCCCACCCCGGGCGGGAGGGCTCGCGGGATTTTCCAAACATGATGACACATGATGATAACAATGAGTACTTCCATACATGTTCGCACACACAAACACACCAGGCGGGGTGGTGTGGAAACCCTATGGGGTGGGAGGGAGAAGAATAAAAAAAAACAAAAGTTCCATATTCCAAGTGTCAAAGCTTGTCAGTTAAGCAAGACGATAAGGAAAGTGGATTTGGTTCCATTTTTTGTAGAGATGAGCGCTCCGGGCCGGAATCATGATTCCGATCCGATCCGATACAGTACTGAGTCCGATCCGATCCATAAAAGTGATTCCGATTGATTCCGAGTGATCCGGGTTCAATCAATATGCTTGCAATAATAGTTCAGGAAATTTTTTTATAGTGAGAACGCTTTCGATCAGAGTTATAATAAGCTAAACAGGGATTTAAATGCATTGAAAACATGTGAAAACGACAAGAAAACCATAGGACATTTTTTAAAAATCACTGGAACTACTGGACTATTTTTAAACAACAAAACTGAAAATCATGCGATTTAGCAAAACTACTCCTATAAAGTTGATTTAAAGATAACTTATAACATAACCCATAAGAAAACTGATGGATCTCGCATACTGCCAAAACTGCTTAGCAAACATACTCAACAATACAAAAAAAGTCAAATTAACCCAAGAAAATATTGCTGAAATTAGTTTGGCGAACTCAAATTCGTTCTATTTTGATTATAAATCACTGAGACTTTTTTTTTAATTACATGGAAATTTTTGCCACTTGGAAATAATTTTAAAATTTTTTGCTTAACCCCCTCAAAACCGTTTAATTTTCATATAAATCTATAATAAAATCGATAATTACCGACAATAAGTAACACACAATAATAACAGTCAAAGTAAACGACAAAACGCCGCAAAGCAACGCACACATGATAGATCCGGCGATCCGGATCAGCCGGAGTTTTCATAGTGAGAATAATTCCACTAGGTCCGGCTGTTTTGAGTCCGGCTTTTGTATGAAGATCCGGAGCAGCCGGAGTTTCTATAGTGAGAATAATTCCACTAGGTCCGGAGTTTTGAGTCCGGCTTTTGTATGAAGATCCGGAGCAGCCGGAGTTTCTATAGTGAGAATGATTCCGGTAGGTCCGGATTTTTTGAGTCCGGATCATCCAATTTTGTATGAAATTTCGTGGATCAGTCGGAGCGCCTATAGTGAGAATGTTTCCCATGTGAGATGAACTAGGTGAGAGCACACACAATTTGAGAGTATAAGCGAAGAGCAAGGAAGAAACGATCTCATGGTGGTCCTGTTGCTCAACCTGAAGTGTATATCTTTCCTGTTTGCACACGTATGTTAAAGCACGGCGAGCGGCTGTTTCATACACACGTGTCAGACTATTTGCGCTCAAAATTGTTTGTTCTCGTTCGTCTCTCTCGTAAGCTCTCTCCTTTTTTATGAATCCTTAACACGTTGATTATGCGCATTGGGGTGTTAGTATTTTTGCTACAAGAAGATCAAAAATATATTCAATAAATTTGCGTTAGATTCTTGCTTCCATTAACAAATTTACGCTTTACAAGCTAATTAATATCTGTAGTAAAAAGGAAACAAACATTTTATCGATCGATTAAAGAATGTTAAGTGTAAAATAATCACACAAATGCTCCTGTTACAATTACTACTCAATGGAATGTTACAACTGCCCACTATAGATTTCACAGGGCACATTAGATATCATAAAAGTTCTTGAAGTGTAAGGTTACTTTACTAATTCGGTCCATTGCACTGCATTGTTTTGCATTGCACGGGGTTGCATTGCATTGTTTTGCTAGGTTATGCTGTTGATAACCATGGTGAGTTTATTGACAAATATTTGTTTCAGTATTATGTCGCCATGTTTGTATTTTTTTTTCTATAAAACTTATGTATGGAATAGCATATTGGTATAAGCAATGGGGCGCAAAAGCCGCAAAGCCTGAAATTAAAATCCGGAGCGCGGAATCATGATCCGGAGCGCGCTCCGGCCCCGGAGCATACCGGATTGATCCGATCCGGCAAAAGGTCGGATCAACCCATCCCTAATTTTTTGTATTTGTCTGGTAAGTATTCCCAAGCAGAAGGGATGTAAGGGGGCCATTGGGTTCGTTGGGTGGGAGGAATGAAAATACAGCAACACTTCCGACAGCTTCCGAGACAATCAGATTTTGGAGGCGTGTGGAAAAAGTGATTTATTTTCCATCTTTTTTTTATCTTTCTCTTGCCACTAAAAGGCCTCAGCCTCACGTCCGTCTGCTCCAGTGTAGAAGCTGTTGCCATAACGACAACACACAGCAACCAGCTGTGTTTGGCGTGTGGGGTGGGAGAATCGTTTGAGTTTAATTCGATTTGGGGACGAAACCTACCGGGTAGGAGATACTTTTAGGATGGCTCAAGTGGGACAATACTAAACGACATCAAGCGTGACTGGATCGTGAACTTGAGGAGTTGGATAATTGAACTTAGCGAAAGCATTCTCGATAATCGATGTACCGTAATTGATATCCACACCAAATCTGGACGGATATCCAACTTCGTCCATCGTCATTATCCTCATCACCGTGTTTCCTAAATCTTTAAGTTCTCAGCCTAGATATTAAACCAAAAACACTAATTATAGACTCACCCCGCATCTGGCTTAACAACGGCACTCAACACAAAGAATTGCGGACATCATATGCCCCAAATGATGATGCTTTTCCACCTAATTGATTATGCGTGCATCGAGGGGTAGTTTTAGTTGAGTGAGTTTGAGCTTGTCTGGCAAGGTGGGGTAGTGCGATGCCGCGTATTCAAAGATGTGCACACCGTTCGCATCAGGCAACCGAGTGACCTTCGCGACCTAGCTTCCTACCAGGTAGATGCGTGGAAGCGTAACCATGCCCATAACTCCGACACCAACCTGAGCAGGCTTTTGTAGAGACGTAGGTCCATTGAAGGGTTGTTTTTTTTTTGTTCTCTCTCGCCTGTGCATTACTAACTGGAGCGTGTATTATCCTTACCCGATGATGGACGATAAAGTTGAAGTTGGATGACATTGATGCACGTGGCACTAATGAGAGGTACGTTGCACCGTACCGCACTTGATTCTAACGGATCGAGAATGTGGTTGTTTGATGCGAAGTATTGAGGCGCATTCGAGTGGCAATGTGGATCATCATGATTAATTAATTAGTGGATGTCGTATAGGTTTGATTTCCTAGAATACAGACAAAGCGCTTCGGTTTTAGGCAAATACGGAACAGCTTTGAAGTAGCGTTACTGATGGTTTCTAGAATGTACGTACCATGTGAACGTTTCCCAAAAAATCTAATCCATCATTTCCTTTCCGAAAAATTGATCGACATCTTCGTTCCGCTAGGCATCGGTTGGCAACGTTCTCTTTCCTTTTGGACCAATATCGCAAGAAACATCGAATCAACATCAAAAACACGTGACGCACGGAAATTCTGGGGGGAAATTCCCACCCGGCAGCAACCCACCAGCATAAAACCAGTCCAAAGTGAACGAACTCCCGGAGATGTATGCTGCAACATTGCATCTCCACTCCATACTGGGGGGGCATTGGGGGCGGTGTGGTCTGTGAAGTTGGTGGTGGAGTCTACGTTTCGTCAGCTGCAACTGCAAGGAACGCAACTGCCGTACCAGTTGGCAACGGTTTGGCTGCAACTGGACGAGAACCAGTTAGTGACACATGCATGGGTTCCAGGCACGTGGAGTTAAATCTTACGCTGGGCGCCATCCATCATTTCTGGTCGCCATACCCGCAACATCGATCATAATTTTTGGAAAGAATCTGTGTACCTGATTTCCCGAAAAATGTTCGTTTTTCTGGCTGATGAGGAACACACTAACAGTGTTAGGAAGGCAGTAGTGTAAGTCTTAAAAGAGCACGGATTGTTCTACGAATTACCGTTGCTGTGTCGGAACAACCTTAAACTCTTTTACCTGCAGTACGGCGGAGGTCTCGGTATGACATTAGCTTGCTGGCCATGTTTAGGGACTCGTCCGGTGTCCGGTTTTTGAGCAGACGACGGCTACCCTTAAACTGAAACGTGCCCAACATAGAGCGAGTCGAATGTGTGTTGTTTTTCTGTATTTTATGGCGCCCGGGTCTACAACACACAGCCAACGGGGTAGGTCCGTTCGATCGGGAGAGGGGACACCGCAACTACCCGGTGCAGTGTTGTTGCTGTTGGTGGTGGTGGTGGCGATGAGTGGTGGAACGTATAAAAACAACGGTACGGTCCGGCGGTAGCGCTTAGTAGTGACCGATAGAGAGTTGCGTACGGAGGTACCTCAGATTTCCGACGTTCGAGCAACGAAAGTGAAAACTAGCCGCGTGAAGTAGCCAGGTGAGAGCGAAAGCGTGTACCATTCCGTGCCCCTACCGTTTGTGTGTGTGTGTGTGTTTCGGTTCTTTGGAGTTGCTTCGGGCTGGTTTTGTGGGGTTTTTTTTTACGATGGAAAGTCATTTTCCATTGGCCAACGCGACGCATTTCCCTGGAGATGTTGTGTCGGTGATATAACATTGCATTTAAAGAGCCATTTCATAATCCATAACTGATGCATTTGCAGACCACTTGTAGCGCGTACGGATCCGTAAGTTGCCGTATTCAGATGCACAGCGCACATGACGATCACGGTTCGGACCATCCGGTGCGGCGCATTGAAATGAAGTGAACGTCATGACTGTGTGTGGCTGCGGTTGCTGTGGCGAGGATCACGGGTTCGATGTCGCGGGTGCGCAAATGTAGACCACGACCGTGCGCTTATGTAATTAGCGTGCTGGTTGTCGTCGGTTCTGCGCAACAGCGCCCACCACGGCACCACCGTATCAAACTCCCAAATTGGACCATAATGAATGAGCTAAGATCTGAGCGCGGGAAGGGGTGTCCACCAAGGGTGAGCAGTTTGCTATTGCAAAAGTGAAGCCAAAATGTAGCGCAAAAGCACACGATCTTACACGATCGTGGTGGTCGAATCGTAGGTCCAATCCACATGCTACCGGTATCTTGGAACGGTGGGATCATTGCCGCCCGCTGTGATGTTTCACCGAGTGATACGGCGACGCAGCCTACTTAGCCACATAATAGCTTAATAGTGCTGCCGTCCGTGGGGTCCGTCGGTTTAAGAGACCCAAGTGCCAAGAGTCTAATTAAAATGTACATGCAATGTTTGATATATTTAAAGGTCTGCCTGGGCCGTCTGGAATTAATGTTGTAGCCGCGTGCTGTACCTGTACCGGGCGGTGGAAGGTGAACAAGAAATTAGTTTTGTAATACCACTACCGCCTGTCGGGCGGGTGGGATTTACTTTTAATTGTTATGACATTTTTCACTCCAACGACAGTTATCTCCATTGCCGCCAGGCTGTGTGATGGACAAGTTTGGCAGAGCAGAGCGAAAAAGGGAATAGCCGGATAATAGTGCCGCTCGGGGGTGTTGGGGGTGCCGCGGGTAGGGTAGCCGAACAGTGAGGCACAATGTTGGCCAAGTTCATGCCATGGTCAGCTGACGTAGACACCCAGTCGACGCTGTGTTTGAGTCGCTGATTTTGTTTGTTTGTTTTGTGTCCACCTTCTGGCATGGGGTTTCCTCCCGCTCCAGACGTGTGAAGATGGACACCAAACACAATCGGTCACTCTGTGATGTGGAAAGCCGTGAATTGGATTGCGCTAGACATGAAAGCCATGTGGGTAGGGTTTATAGTTACCGTACATACAACGCATCACGCATTGTTTCATTATTGTGCGCTTTTAACGCGAGCTGCGGTCAACACAGTCAACATGCTGTACAATGTTTCTTTATTTTTATGGCTTACTGTTTTGTAAAATGTATGACGCAAAGTACGAGGTAAATATAGCGCTTGATGCTAAGGTGATTTTATCCTTTGACTCGCATATTTTTAGCACGTCGTGTATTAATCATGGAGAATTATTGACACGGAGTAGTATTTGCTCAATTACATGACTGAGAGGGTAGAAACGTCCACCGCCATCTTATACGCCAATAAGTTTCTCCGATCTACCTGTGAGCCCTTGAGGTGGTCAATGCACGTGGGAAGGTGGGGTGCCCAAGGTAGCGCGTAATGTGAACGGTAATTAGCATGCGAATCATCAGACTTCTGAGATTTGTGTTTTAAATGATTGAAGCCGTGATTTGTAAAGGGGAAAGCTAATGTAATTAACTTTCAACGGATATTTTCGTTTTCAAATAATAATAATTTAAAATGCCACATAAATCCTTGAAGAAATTTTTTTACAGACAATCCCAATCATCGCATGATCAAAGAGTTCCTCAAAGCAAACATAACCTCAAAATTGGTTCGATTTCTTGGAATCATTTCGCATTACTCTATGCGCCGTTAGTTAAACGTGGCAGGGCGAGTGTTTGCCAACGAGACGTCAATTTGCTTCAATTCTTCAAACGATTAGACTTTATTCGGTTGGAAAATCGAGTGTCGGGGAAAAAAGGCGCCACCATTATGCGGGCCTTGGTGTGTATGTGTCGCGAGGATTTTTGTTGACATGTACATGTTCGTTCCCAAGTTGTTATTTTTTTTTTGTTGGTGTCGCAAACATGTAAACCGCGAAATTGAATCTGTATCCTTCCTGCGTGGTGGAAGTGAGCGTGTAAAAGCTGTTTGGAAATTCTTACCCCCGCCGTGTCACAATGTTTGTGATAAAGCTTTTTCTTTTATTTACTTTAACAAAGAAACAAAAAAAAAATTGCGGGAACGTGCCTCAAAATGTTAATTTTCTACACGCCGTAAGCGTGTTGCCGTCTAGAACCGATTTATCATGTTTACCCGATGACCCGATGAAGGCGCCACATTCACGGACGAACGGGAAGCCCAACCGTTTGCCCAAGGCCGCCGGGAGTTGGCGTCGATGTAAATTTGGGTAATTTGTCGGATTTACATTAATTACCGGTACTAGTGGGGGGGTAGAGAAATCGCTTCCCTCGTCGCTTTCACGGTTGAAGAAAGGGGACGTTAATTTGATTTGGCAAAAAACGCGTAGAACGCGACCACGCTTCCGGTGGTGTAATTCTACTGTACATGTTGAAATGGTGAGCGATTTCAGCTCGCAACATCTTCCCTCAAACAAGCTCCTTTTGCTTGCTCCCCCCCCCCCCCCCCCATGCCTTCATTCCCTTAAGGGCCTTGGTTTCGGTATGCTAATGCAATAATGGTCCCATGCTTTTGCGTTATAATGGCAGAAGTAGCATCTGTAGCAGATTAAATTGAATCAACCTCGACAGGAGGATGAGAATCTTCGGGTGAGGATTCTTTAATGATCATCTAATCTCGTTACGAGAATTATTTGGCCAGAGCATCATTTACGGGGACAACTTTTCGGTACCGTCATGCTTGAGAAAGTGTCACCATCGGTAATAACGTTATCGAGTGCTTGTGCTTGCAGCAAATAAATACGTCGAGCGAATTGTTGTTCAAATGCGAACGGTGATTAAATGATGCTTCCGAAGCTTGTATTTGGCTGGCACAGTTCGGCAAGTTGTTTTGTTCGACGACCGCCGATTGGTTGCCTGTGGCTCAAGTTCAACGTTGAACAGCAGGTAGCTGGCCGAATAATGGGTATTTGGGGCGGGAATGGAATCGAATCCTTCAGCGTTTCGCTTGGTTTCGCTTGCTCGCAGTCGCCAGCCAGCGAGGCGTAAACTCCCGTGCGCCTGGGGCAGAAATGCTTGCACACGCCGTACCCGTGATTGGAATGATGATGAGCGATAATTTTTTTTATTGAAGTTGGAATGTGAGCGCATTGCGTAGTAATCGTTGCCAGTTAGCACGGTACACGGATGATGGAGGATTTAGTGGGTTGTTGTATTGTGTCGATATTTTTTATAGTCGATCAATGTCGGCACGTTGGCGTACGGGTTGGAAATGCCTTATGAAAAATACAATGCGCATGAAGTTGGTCTCAGAAAAAACCTCCCTGGAGTATTTATTCTTTCAGTATTATTAGCGAGCTGTCCGCTTAAATTAAATTAAACAAAACAGTAGCTTCCAATTTGTTGTGCTGTTTCTCGAGGAAGAGGAATATAAAATCAAGTTGGCCTTGACTAACACTAACAATGCTATTCCATACGTTTGCTTTCAGATAGGCAGCAGCGAAAGAAAGGAATTACAAACCATAACAACACAATGAAGCACCTGACGATGGTTGCCATTTTGGCGATGGTGGTAGTGCTGGCCAGCGCCCAGAAGTACACGGACAAGTTCGACAACATCGATGTAGACCGTGTGCTGTCAAACGATCGAATTCTCAACAACTACCTCAAGTGTCTGCTCGATAAGGGACCGTGCACCCAGGAGGGTCGTGAGCTGAAGAGTAAGTATCTGAATCTCGAAAGGGAGCAAAGGACTCTTGGAAGTCAGAATTAGAATTAAAATCTATTGAGCTAATTATGGTTTAATTTGATAGATTAAAACAAATGTTATAAGGCAATAATCAATGCAATCACAGAAAGAGCAAGAAACAAAAATCTTAACAGTAGCTATTCGGTTTTGCTACAGAAAAGAATCTCATAGGAATTTTCAAGAATTATTTACTTCAAGGGAGAATACTGCAGTCGAATGAATGCTAATTCAACGCTAATTTTCCAACCTATTTCCACAGAAACGCTTCCCGATGCGCTGAAAACCAACTGTGAGAAGTGCAGCGAGAAGCAGCGGACAAGCTCCCGCAAGGTAATCGCCCATCTCGAGGACCGTAAGCCACAGGAATGGAAGAAACTGCTGGACAAGTACGACCCGGAAGGTATCTACAAGAGCAAGTTCGAGAAGCTCAACAAGCGATCGTAAAGAGAGGGATAGATCTACCTATTTGGTCCAGCTCTGTTTGCACCGTACTGAGGAGATAAACATCCCCGTGGACAGCTGGTGGATCATGAGCGGCAATAGGGGAAATATAAGCAGAGGATTTTTACGTGAGGACTTTTTGAAGAATGTGATATAATTGTGCGCGTCGACCGTTGTCTGGGAGTGAGTGGAAGGAAGGAAATAGAGCAACAATCTATTGAGGATGCAAGTGAGCTGCAGATGCATTTGTGCTTTGTTTGTTAGGTCCCAGACAATGGCAGAGTTTATTGGAAGCATTTTTGTTTGAAAATTTATACTCATTTTGAACACAGTAGTTCCTCACGGCTATAGGGAAGTGAAACAAACAGTGACAGCGTGGTAGGAAGTGTAACGAGCCATAATTTATTTGACTTTCTATCCGAGAATTGATAATAAAACCAACCCTTAGAATAACAGAGAATTTCGTTTATTGAGTTGTCCTCTTAAATCTACAGGTAAACATACCCAGATGTGTCGATGTTGTAGAAGATTCGGAGAATTGTGGAGAAATAATATTTATCGTAATCGACAGCAACGAGAATTCAATTTCCTGCCATTTCCTAGTGTGCATCCGACAAGTTCTGGAAAACTCGAGAACCCGAATAAAATACACCACCCTGCACAGGACACGGGTGTAATCGTGTCTATTCCAAGTGTGTAAACATCGTCCATGAATAAATGCAGCACCGGGTGGGCAGAATCAGGGCGAGCTGACGATTGCATGCACATGTGAACGGCATGTTTTTCCAGCTCGTGTTTTCCCATGTCCTTTGGAAGGACCTTTCCGTTGCATCGCATGGGACGGTTGTTCGCTTTGGCTGCTGCAGTATTCTGGTTAGACAAACAATGCGTTCAAGCTGCACGAACGCTCGCCAAGCACACAAAGAATGTTATCGTTGAATGGACGTGTCCTTGCGAGTCCGCAGGACGACGGACACTACACACCGACATCGCGCTAAACAGGACGGACCTTATCCTTCCGTGCGAATCTTAACGACATGCAAAAAAAGAAGCTCTTGTTTGTTGGTGAAATGTCGCTGCTTACAACCTATTTCATTTCTATTAAGCATGTACAGCAGCCCGCAGGACAACTATGTTCCGGTTGGTGTTGTTTACATTCGCTTCCGTACTGCTTGCGCTTGGCAGTGGGAAAGTTGTTGGTGACTTGGACAGTAAATAAATTTACAACACCGACACCAACTCGAGTGGCCGATTAATGGTTACCACGAGGGTGAACCGTGTGCTCGAGTAACATGGACAGGGTATAACATTGTTGACAAGTTTGTGTTGCTTAAACGACAAACGATCCAGTAGTATTTAATTCTGGAAGTAATGTAGTTAAGTGAATATCTAAAATATAGTGCTGAGTGAATTTCAAAGTGCTGAGTCAAATTCATTAGTTTGAATCTTTGAACTAAATGAATGAATTAAAGAGTCGATTTTTAATACGAACGATTCCTCACTCCTTACTTTATTTAAAAGATTCAATAAGCACAACACTACTAAAATAGACTCTTCTACTCTGATACTACTCTTTTTGAGTTATACGACACGACTTCCTTGAGTCCTGTATTGAGAAAAGCTTAAGCTTTTGAACGATAAGAAACCCAAGTAAATATAGTTACAGTTATTTTTATTCATCATTTTCAACACGAACAGTTTTATGAAATGGATTGGAAAATATAGATTGAAGTTATTATCTTATTTATCACAAAAGTTACATTCCAAAGATTTGCGACCGTAACGTTCAGCCAATGATCAAAAAGATCGCCGAAGCTTTCGAGCTTTCGAACGATCATCTTTCACTCAGTTGACAGCTGAGGTGAAGCTGTCCGGTTGAGTGCCTTCGCTCGCGAGATCACACACCTTCCGGGTAGGGAGTGAGAGCACTGAGTGCACAACCCGACAGCCGTTACGTTATAAAAACGACCACCGACCATAGGAACTCGGCCATTTCGTTTTCTGCGGTCTGATCGGTGCAGTGATTGCGTAGCCGAAATCTTCTCTCGCTTCCTTAGTGTGTGTGTTTTTGTGTGCTACGGATCCCTTGTGAACCTGAAGGACATCGTCCAGTGGGGTGCAACATGTGGTGGAAGAAACTTGGCGTTGCCTTGCTGCTAGTGGTGGCCAGCAGCCAGTACGTGCAATCGCAGCAGGCGAAGGTTCTGTGTTACTATGATGCGGCCAACTTCCTGATCGAAGGTAAGTCACGGTCAACGGGCCGGTCGCGCCGGTATCCCATTGCCGGTCAATTGAGTACGGGTGCGTTGTAAGGTGATGTCATCTGCTGTCGACCTAGACCGATTTATGGCCACCGATGGTGTGTGCGCGTATGCGGAGACGAGCCTCGAATTGGTAATGGTGTGACTTTTTTCTTCATTCGTTGTTGCTTTCTCAACAACATCTCTTTCCATTTTCAATTGTTACAAACGGGCATAAGGCAGATGCCGGCAGCCATGAGCTGGTAAAGATAGAGGAGAGGGGATTCGTTATAGTTGTGATTTGATTTGATGATTAGCCGGTTTGGAGGTTGCACGATACGATCAAGAATAGTAAAGCGATCTTTCAGAACAGTGAAGCAAATGGAAGCTTTTCAAGGAACGGAAGAAGAAGCTACTTAAAATGTTAATAAGTTTTGTTACGATACGCATCTCACACAGCAGGGAACATTGAAGAAATAGTATGCAATGTAACAGTATTTATAAATTGGCACTTCAACTGCAATTAAATTTTATGCAGATTGCTTGAAAACGTTTTACAGGCAGGCATCTTATTAAACGATCTATCAATTTGTCAGACAAGCTGTAATTACTTTTGTCGTGTGTAATTCGAGACACAAGTGTCACATTCCCGCGAGTTGTCGGTAAATAATGTAAGACGTATTATCATAAACATTTGAATACCTAAACGATATTTGCCACGTAGGAGCGACAATATTTATTATTCCCAGCAGTGCTGAGACTAAAGATGATTGTTTGGCCGCAAGCGAGCAATTATCACCCTTCCAACAGTGCGAGTCTATGAAGTCCATGTTTAACGAAGCTTGACAAGTGCTAGAACATTCAAAAACGCATCAAAAACACTTTTCGGACATTTTGTAAACACATCAGCCGTGTTGTTTTGTTCTGCAGGAATCACCGCAATTTACGTAATCACCACCGAACTCATTTGGCCACTGTTTGATTGCTTTGTCAAGGGATTGGGTAAGCCAACCGGGTAGATGACAAAATGGGTCTCGGGGATTTTTTGTGTGTGCCCCGTTCGTTATCGGCTGCAAAACGAACGGTTGGTACCGCACAGCTGAGAAGAAAACTTGAAAAAACAGTAATGGAAGTTCCGTGGTTGAAGCATGGGGGATACTTTCGCCATTTGATTATCACTTTTGGAAGCGAAGATTCAACGGTGAATGGCGATAACCTTTTACCGGGTGTGTGGATTAGTTTGAATTGGCCTGCCCTCTGAGATCATGCAGGAATTGCGATAAGAAGGCACACGAGCGATGCGCTGTTTTTGGGGCCATGAGTTCCTTTTACATTAACATTGTGATTATTATTCTTGTCTGTCCTATGAACAGGATTGGGAAAGGTATCCCTTGCTGACATTGACGTTGCCCTGCCCTTCTGCACACATCTCGTCTACGGTTATGCGGGAATTGATGTTGAGACGAACAAAGCGGTTAGCCGTCAACCGAACCTGGATTTGGACACTGGCAAGGGCAACTACCGCACGGTGACGCAGCTCAAGAGCAAATATCCCTCGCTGAAGGTGCTGCTCGGACTCGGTGGCTACAAGTTCTCCGAACCTTCAATAAAGTACCTCACACTGCTTGAATCTTCAGCGGCTCGTATCACCTTCATCAACTCAGTGTACTCGCTCCTGAAGACGTACGGATTCGATGGCGTCGATCTGGAATGGCAGTTCCCCATGAACAAACCGAAGAAGATTCGCTCCACGGTCGGCAGTGTGTGGCACGGATTCAAGAAAGTGTTCAGCGGTGATAGCGTACTGGACGAAAAGGCCGATGAACATCGGGAGGAATTTACGGCTCTGCTTCGTGAGCTGAAGAATGCGTTCCGATCGGATGGATATCTGCTGGGTGTTACGGTACTGCCGCACGTCAACTCGTCAATCTTCATGGACATTCCGGCCATTATCAACTATCTGGACTTTGTGAACATTGCCGCGTATGATCAGCAGACACCGTCGCGCAACGGCAAGGAGGCAGACCATGTGGCACCACTGTACGAGCTGAGCGATCGTGTTCCCGGCAACAATGTGGATGGGCAGGTCCGCCAATGGTGAGTGACTGTTCCTTGGGAAATCTCAGGATCTATGTCTAATTGGTACCTTCACACATCTCACAGGCTGTCACAAAATGCTCCCGCTTCGAAGTTGATCGTTTCCATTCCCACGTACGGCCGTGGCTGGAAGATGACCGGAGATTCGGGAATTACTGGAGTTCCACCGCTTCCCGCCGACGGTCCATCGAATCCTGGTCCTCAGACACAAACCGAGGGCTTCTACAGCTGGGCTGAAGTGTGTTCCATGTTGCCGAATCCGAGCAATACCGCACTGAAGGGTGCCGAGGGCCCGTTGCGCAAGGTTGGTGATCCAACGAAGCGCTTCGGATCGTACGCGTTCCGTCTGCCGGACAGCAATGGTGAGCACGGTGTGTGGGTGTCCTATGAGGATCCCGACACGGCAGGCAACAAGGCAGGATACGTGAAGGCCAAGAATCTAGGTGGCATCGCTATCAACGATCTGTCGTACGATGACTTCCGTGGTAGCTGCGCTGGGGAAAAGTTCCCGATTCTGCGTGCGGCCAAATATCGGCTGTGAAAAGATGTTGATTGAAGCAATCGATCGTTCTTTGGGAGTATGCTTGTTGTTATGTCTGCGACACGTTTAGCGGATAATAATTTGAATAAAACTAATCAGTGAATGAATGCACGAAGATCTTTTTTATTTACACTTAGTATATTCCATGGGTTATTCCCATTTTTGATTGAATTATGTACAGTAGCACAATTTGCAATCCTATCAGGGAGTTTTATTAATCCATGGCGATCTTCAGCTGTTCAATTCCTCGAAACGTCTCTTAACCCTAGGGCAAAACAATCTCGTTACGAAACGTTACCAATTGAGCTACTCTGTAGGGGTGCAAAATAAACAACCGGCATTATCATTGGGTCGGTTCTTCGCTAACAAGAAAAGTGACACAGCATCAACAAAACATCACCATCTACCGTGTGTTGTGTCTAAATAAACGCACAATCATGTTTATTACCATGGGTCGTTGAAGGCAAAAACAAATCAAACCGGCTTCAAGAAGAGTTCGACACTACGTTCAATCTATCGAGTGATGAGATCTTGTCAAGGCGGGCCAAACACTATAAATCATTCTAAGGTCGAACTAGTTCCGATTCGGGAGTCAAGATAGGAAAAAAAACGCACACGTCTGTAAATAAATAAATTTAAACAAATCCAGTTTGAAAGAGAATCTCAAAAACCGGTCCGGCAAATAGGATTGATAGCAAGAAGCAAAGCATCGTGTACTGCTGAACTCTCTGGAACTCTCGATTTTGCAAGCATCTGTTTTGGTCTGGATGCTGTTGTTCCATTACTGCGAGTGATCGGGCGAGAGATGATCACTCATCGAGAGTGTCGGAACGGCTCCACACGCAGCATCCCGCAGCTCGACCCGTTATAAGAGCTGATCGGTACCGCGCCATTCGTATCAGTTTTGTAGAAGTCGTCGTGGAAGCAGCTAGAAGTTCGATCGTGTGCCTGCGAGTTTGAGTTTTGTCCCTACCAAAGATGTGGTCGGTGAGATTGGGCGTCCTGGCGTTGGTGCTGGGACTGCTCGGTGTGTCCGTACGGGCCCAAAACGCTACGACAGGACCGAAGGTGCTTTGTTATTACAACGGTAACAGCTCGCTGAAGGAAGGTTAGTAAGGAACGGTGGTGATGGGCCGAACATTTGTGCCTTGCATTGTGTGATTAATTAATGTCACTTAGCGTGTGGCTGTGTATTCGTTTAAGCCAAGTTGATAAGACCTTTATCAGGTTGAGCGCTTACACGCGTAGAACTTTGATGGTTCAGACGATCGTTCTGAGAATTGCAAGTAAATGTGGCATCCATTTGCTTCATTGACATGAAAATTAATCACTTGATCGCTCGTCTTATCCCCGTCCGGATCGTCCCTGTGTTTGACCTACACTGATTCACACTCACTCTGTCTTGTTCTCTTTCACTCTCATTTGAATCATCTTGTTTTTAGGTCTGGGTAAAGTGACTGTATCTGATATTGAGCTAGCGTTGCCCTTCTGCACGCATCTTATCTACGGCTACGCGGGAGTGAACCCTGAAACGTACCGAGTGCGCTCGCTAAATGAAGATCTCGATCTAGACTCGGGCAAGAGCCACTATCGGGCAGTGACGACCCTGAAGCGACGTTACCCAGGGTTAAAGGTGTTCTTGAGCGTCGGCAACTATTATGATGTGGGTGAGGAAAAACCGTTCGAGAAGTATCTATTGTTGCTGGAATCACCCGGTGCACGCACAGCGTTCGTGAACAGCGCTTACTCGCTCCTGAAGACGTACGAGTTCGATGGGCTTGATCTGGCCTGGCAGTTCCCACAGACGAAACCGAAGCGCATCCGGGGGTGGTCCGGCAAGCTGTGGCACGGATTCAAGAAGCTCTTCACGGGCGATAGCATTCTCGACCCGAAGGCGGAGGAACACCGGGAGGAGTTTACGGCGCTGGTTCGTGATCTGAGGAACGCATTCGTGCACGATAAGTTCCAGCTCGGCTACACACAGCTGCCACACGTGAATCAAACCATTTTCCTGGACATTCCGCTGCTGAAGGAAAGCATTGACTACGTAAACATCGCCGCATACGATCAGCAAACGCCGGAGCGTAACCCGAAGGAGGGAGACTACACGGCACCGATCTACGAACCGAGCGAGCGCGTCAAGGGAAACAATGTGGACGATAAGGTGAAGGCCTGGCACTCGCAGGGCACGCCGCTGGACAAGATTGTCGTCGGTGTTGCGACGTACGGTCGCGGATGGAAGCTAGTCGCTGACTCGGGCATTACCGGTGTGCCCCCGATACCGGCCGATGGCCCATCACCGCCCGGACCGTACACCAACATTCCCGGTTTCTACAGCTTCGGTGAGGTGTGTGCGCAACTGCCACACCCGGGCAACGTTAATCTGAAGGGTTCCGCCTATCCGTTGCGAAAAATTAACGATCCCACGAAACGGTTCGGCCCGTACGCGTTCCGCATTGCGGACGAGAACGAGGCGGACGGTATATGGGTGTCGTACGAGGATCCGGAAAGTGCGGGCAACAAGGCGGCGTACGTGAAGGCGAAGGGATTGGGTGGCATTTCGATCAACGATCTGACATTGGATGATTTCCGTGGCACGTGCTCTGGTGATAAGTTCCCGATTCTGCGTGCGGCCAAGTACCGGCTGTAAGTCGTGAGGGACCAGTGAGTGCCTTTTCCAATTAGTGCGCTGTGTAGCTTTAGCGAAGGATTATATCAGATTGCCAACCCATGACAAAATGAAGACAACTCGTTTATATGTTCGAAACAGCGAGAATTCATCGCAAATAAAAGAGTAACATAAGTTTTTTATTCCTCTTTAGTTGATCTTTGCGAAAATATAAAGAAAGCTCATGTTTTGTTAATGTAAATCTGATATTATCCTTTTTTGTCTCTAGGGATAGATTTAACAGAACAAACAGCATACAAAACACGAGATCATTATTTATCAAAGGTCAGTAAGAACGGTGAAAACCAAGCTGGAAGTAATTGCACCATTGTGCTTTTGGGACCAGTAATACCCTTTGCGGGCAGCATTCTCTCAAAACAAACCCCAGAATAATGTTTGGTTGATGTGGGTTAGAGAGGCTAAAGCTGAAGCTGAAGAAGAAAAGATGTTCAAGGTATGCTAAATGTAGGTAACCTTGATCGTTGACTACTTTCGGAACGAAAATGAATGTTTGTTTTGCTCTTACTTTTACACTTCCTGGAATAATTTGAAATTGAAGCTGTTTTGAACAAGAAACATGCATCACAATCGGTTGATGGAAGCGTTTCGACTGCTGTGAGATTTCTTCCGGTTACTTTGGTGCTGCCACCGTGTGTTTTTTTACGGGTGCAATCGCTACCATGGAATGTTTATTACGCCAGAGGGCCTTTACAATGTATGTTGATTTTGTCTGCAAATTGCAATCGGAAGCGAATTTCTTGTTGAACTTGTGCTTGCTATAAACGAAGTCTGTTCTGTTGATTTTCTACCACTTTCTGTTAGATTTCTCCGAGTTTATTTTTCCTTTCTCGGGGTGAGGAACTAGATTTACCGTCCCATCCTTTTATTTGAAGCACGATTTTTTGTTGCACCCCCTGCCATGGGTCGAGTCCAGCAGCGAAGCAGTAGCAGCAAACGTCATGTGCAGTCATGGTAGCCGTAACATACACGTGTTTGCTGTAGGTTTTTATTGTGCGGCTTCACAAACAAACGTTTGTAACGGTACGCGACGACATGGTGGAAAACCAGGTAGTTTGCCGAGCGAATGAATGATGCAGTGGGAGTGTTTTGTTCACAGTGGAGTCCATGGTTCGCAAGCGCCATTCGCTATCGGTAGTAAAATGAACGCCCTGAACAGCCGATCATGGGGAAAACAAAACAACAGTACCTGCTGTTGAAGGGTTTCAGCTGGTATAGTTGATGGTGGTACATTGGTTGTTGTACTAGCGAGTAACTGTAGTGTGCTGGGAATTGCACATTCCTCTCAAACGAATATTCGATATGCAGCCGTACAGCGACGGACAACATAGCCGTAGGGTTCTTCAGGATTGCACAGCGAATGGCGAACGATTGCGTTTGACGACGGGACAAACTATGCGTTTGAATTCCTGGATTTCAATGGAGTTACATTGTGTAGGAGTACAGTTTGTATTTGAAGAAGTAATGTTTGTCACCAATACGGCCTGAATGTTCATCAAGAATTAAACAAAAGTAATGTTATGTCCTTTTGAAATAATTTCATGAGCTCGAAGTTTTAAAGGTATTTATCAGTATTAAAAAATACATTTTAAACTATAATAATGTGAATATATGGATACTTCACAAAAAAAAGACTAGAATAGAACTTCCTATGTACATGGAGCAAAGCACGTCCCAAAAGGAGTGTAACATTAAGCCGACATTGTTCCGTTGCCAATAATGTGCCTTTTATTTGACAAAACAATTTTGCTAACGAAGCTACAGCGTGTCTTCAAGAAAATGCTTGCTAACCGACGAATTCGTTCTTAAGAACGGTTGGAAAGAAGTTGGAGCAGAACGTGAGAAGCATTTGATTGATACTGTACATGCTGCTGAAGATCGTTTATGTCTCTTTCACAAAGAGCGAACTGAAGAGAGCGATTAAATCTAGAATCCAATTGAAATTTGTGTGACATAATTTGAACAAACCTTTATCAAAGCGTGATATAATGAATTTAAATGCTGAAGAACTGAACTTTAGTACTTTAAGTACGGAGGTTTGTGCGTAAGAGATATTTAAAACGAAGCCGTAGTTGTAAGGAACTATTGCGTGTTGCATATTCACCACAAAAAGTGCGTAACATCTACAAAGTACTGCATAACGTTGGAATGTCTGTTCGGTGCGCGATAATACTCCAAAAACGGTCAAAGAATAATTAAATTGTTGCCGCACCTTTAATTGCGCCCATTACCAATTCTTATAATTAATATGCAAAGTGCTTCTGGGTGCGCGTATGATGAAGCTCCATAACTTATTCATCATAGGATGATTGCATAACGTGCAGTAACTAATTTCCATACCAGTGTTATGTTTTGTTATTATTTCGTCTTTTTATATCACAGGTAGGTGGTAAGCGAGGAAGGGAGAGAAAGAGAGAGAGTAAAAATAATGCTTAATTAATGTAAATTTTATGCTGAAACGTGCCATTCCTAGAACTGCAGCTACAAAATGGCAATTTGGTGGTACACCTGAATTAATGGACCCTCGCATACGGTGGGCACCCGGGTATGTCCACAGCTGAGTGAAAAAGGCAACTGAACAAATAAGCGACCCCGTTGGTGGACAATCTTTTCCTCGGTAGCACACGGGCCACTGCATAGAAAATAATGCTATTTTTCCCCTGTTCCAACATGCGCAACATCCGTTTAAGTTAGTGGGAAGGATCAGGAAATAAATAATGAGTGCGATAAAACGACAACAACAAAAATCCGTACCCATAAACAAACTACCGGTCCCGGTATTGCAGGCAGACTCATTAGTGAACAATTTGGCTGTCGGACGGCGGCAAAGCAGAGAAACAAATGAGAAAAGATTAGTACAATTAGTTGCGAGCTGGCGTAAGAGCATAAAGTGTACCAGGAGGAAGCGTAGAAAACAAACAAAAAAACCCCCGGTCAGGATCTTACGACGAACGAGCGTAATGTTGATGATGATGATGGGAGTAGGAAAAGTAATTTAAGAAATTTTAATTGCCTTCCTTTTACCGGATTTTATGCTGGCCGCTTCCGAAATTGTAGCTCCGTGCAGTGTTGTGTGTTTGTGTGTGGGTGTGAGTGCGTTTTGAAATGGAGGCGCCTGGTGAATATTTGCTTCACCCCTTAAGGTTACTCACGGTGGAGACGCCTGGTATTAAAGCGTGCCTTATTTCGCTCAAAGCTTTCCAGTACCGTTCAAAGTAGAGGAAAAATGTACGGACTCACATTAAGCAGCTGAGCTGTTTAATTAATCGTGATTAATGAAGATGAAAATATTCCTTCAAAGATCACCTCGCACAGCAACACACTTCGGTGTTGTGTGTTCTACAGTATCGCTTACCCTGCGATACTCCATCTGGCGACGTCTTGGCACTTAAAAAAATCTGGAGAAAATCCAATTAAAAGCCTAGCGACGGTGAGCGTTTCATGTTTCTTTTTACTAACTCCGTTGCAGTGTTTGCGTTGTGGGCCGTGCGAACGGAAAAAATGGCCGTTCGGGAAGGTGGCCATTATTTTGAACAGCTTCCTGCCACGGTACGGCCCGTAAAGGTGTCGGTTGTATTTGTTGAGTGCTTTTTTTAATAGCATCCTTTTAACGGCTATTGATTCGCATCACCTCGTGTACTCGGTGCCTGTTGAGCGTTGTTAACGTGTAGCGATCGTTACGGCAACGCACGTCGGTTAGTGCTGTGATGAGGGGAAAAGGTAATTAATAGGTGTAATTGGAAAGCACTAGCAACATTAAAAGGTTGCTCGTTAAAATGAAATTTTATATAACATTTACGTGTACTACAGTGTTCTACCTAGTGCTATTAAAAAGGTATTCACCTCTCGTCATGTTACATTCGCAGCCAGTAGCTCATTTGTGTTAGCTTAAAAGTTCCATTATCTCACACTATACTTCAACTTTGTTGGCAACACTGCATCTCTACGCATTGCCTCAAGCCAAGTGTTTGCGAAGAGCATGTTGATCGTTCTCATTAAGTTGCCATTTGAATTTGCTGGCAGCTTCTGACAGACGGTACCAATCACTTCACTGTCCACCCAACTCCCCCATTTCGACCGAGTTCTACTGCATCTATGTTTGTTCTGTCTTAGCTTCTCCAGCACAATTCTCGGACCGCTCTGTGAGGTATAGTTGTACCGAGCGTCACTTTACGTAAATAGAGCCTCGAAAGGTCCATCCAAGTAGCCCTAAAGGGAACTTTAGACGAGGGCGAGGTTTTCCCATACATTGATTAAATATGCATCAGTGTCAATATGTTTGTATTTGCACTGGTGCTTGCTGCAGAGGTGCGGAAGGACAAAGGATGTTGGCCAGAAGCGTTGCACCAATACAAGTACTAGGCTGACACCTCCCAAAACTATACAGCTGGTCGTTACTTTGGTACGGTTCGTGTGAATGCTTGAATATACATATATTTCCTGTGTGTGCCGTGAGTGGTTTCAACTCGAAGAAGCCCCCTTGAAAAGGATAAACTTTATCGTACACCAAAAGCTCGTGTCGGGACGGGTTCTTTCCACCGTACTCCATGCCTGAAGTATTCTTTATTAGCAACACTTCAAACTTGAGCACAGAGTACGAGGTAACCCGGAGGAAAAGAGTTGTGGTGGGCTGCGGGTTTTTTTTTCTTTTGTGGTTGCTGGTTTGCGGTCGTCAGCTGCTCAAGGCGCTGCTTGAGATACCGAGATACTAGAGACCAAGCTTCGAACACTGTTTACGACTTAAGGTATTCGATGACGTCGGGCAAGAATCGGACGATGCCACCGGTGTTCGATATTTCAATTTCGATTCCTTGTCACTCTGCTGTTTGCGCTTTCGCCGTGTTTCGCGTGGTGGCACACCGAAATCGAGGTGCATTTCCGCGACAAAAACCCAATAGAACCCCATAGTGTGCTTTCCATTTCCGTGTTTGATCGAAATGGGCACATTTTTATTTTGTCCGGCTGGTTCGATTTATTCCGACAACCAACAGGGAGCCATAAATTGTTGATGGTATCCACTGAAGCGAAAAGCACCGGACGGCACAAGATTTACTGCACAACATTTGGTCTGATGTCACTTCCTGGTGGATAGGGTGAAAGGAAGGGAGTGTTACTCGTAGATTGGTTTCGGGTGGCGGTATGAAGTCAGCATGCAATTTGATCGCCAAGAAATTTGGTGGGAAAGAAGAGAAATCGAGCCAGTGGAAGATAAATGTAACTTTGATGTAATGAGGCTCGTTGTGCCGCAACTGATTTTCGGTTCAGCATCACGATGGTAAAAGCTTTCTCGGATGATGATGATTGCTTCGAGGAGAGAAATGGATAGTTGTTAATGGAGTAACAAGAATCATGAAATGATTGATGTTACATAGACTGGAAGTTATTAGATAGGAGGCCTGTTTGAGAAGAAATAGAAATAGAATAGGAAAGACAATAATTGGTTTTAAGCACACCTGGAATTACTCATTTGAAGATCCTTTTTTCAGATCTTGATTTATTATGAGAGTCCTCTAGATCGATCCCAGATAAATACGGTAGGTTATAATGCTTACACACATGTCTTACCTCAAACTGGATCTACCATAACTCTACTGTACATCTAGTCGACTAAAAATGACTTTATGGACTGGATCTCCCAGTCCCTGTGTGATCTTACACCTCAATAATATTTATTGGATTTATTTTTAAGTTGAGGTTGAGTTTTTATACAGATATTGAATTGAATTAAAGAATTCCTATCCTAAAGAGTAACCTATCCTTTATCTCGGCGAGAGATGACCTTACTTTTGAAGTTGTTGCTGCTCTGAGCAATATTTATTCCTCTGAGCTCTTGGTGTTACTGCGTTTTCAACATTGTTTTGGAATTCATTTCTATAGTCCTGAATGTCCTTCAGAATTGTTTGTATACTTACTTTCATAGTACGGAAAAGAACTTCATACCAGATGGCTCCTCAATCTGATTATTCTGATGGCTCGCATCCACCAATAACACGTACAAAGTACATATTTAATTCGAATTTATGTATCTTTTACCTTCATTTAGCAAAAATCTCATCCGCTTTTATGGCTCATACGTGCATCCACAGATGTACATCTGAAATTAACCCTGAAACCATTACGCACAGCCATAACAGTTAAATCACACACGTCATACCGGTACAAGTTGTGCGAAAGTACATCACGAGTGCGTACACGCGAGCATAAATTATGCCGAATTTATAACCCACGACGGTTAATGGGCAATGGGGTCTTGCTGAGTACGACGTTTCGAGGTCCCACCGTTCTTTCGTGTAAGGTTGGGTGCAGAAAAACTTAGTGGCTGGTGAAAGGTTGCTTTGGATAAATTTGATTAACCTGTATATATCCTCACATCTGTCACAGTGCGGTGTTTTTGTGGTGTGCTTTCAGGTAGAGCGTTTGTCATATGATAGCTTTTACAGACGTGCGTGATTGTGAACGGTTCCCAGATACGTGGAAGCTCTTTCCATATGTGCGTTCGCCTTGTACTACGGTGGAGTATTAATTTCAATTAGTGTGCCTCGGTTGAACGCCCCCCCAAAAAAAGGTACGACAGAAGACTCCTGTACCGGTATTTTTGTGTGCGATAGTAAAATGTTTTATGAATGCAACCTTTACGGTGTGAAGGACCTTCCTTCCGGGGGTTCCTCCGTGGGTAGTGATGAAGAAATCTTATATCCTCGCCTGGAACCCCCATCGTGGACAATGTTGTTCAAAGAGCTCTCGGCACGGGACAACAAACAAACCGAATATCATTTAATATTTATGTCGAAGGTTTACGGCGGTCGGTGGCTTTTTTTTTTGGTAAAGTTTTGCCGAACGTGCTGAAACACTACGCGGTCGTATTGGACATTCCTTGAATTTCGTCGGTGCGTTTTTGGAGCCAACAAACACCAGCACCGTAGAAAATGAGATTAAATTGTGTTTTTGTCGGGGAAAGATCTGAAGCATCGGTACGGATACCAAGACATGGTCGATAATCCTTCTGCTGAGGCAGAATATATACCGACGCACACCCACACAACACTCGACAAAAAGGGGAGACAAATGAAATCTTACCCAAAGGACCGGTAGGGATAAAACAGTTTCGAGAATGGCAGAGAGCTTTCCTTGGTTTCTTAAAAGCTTAACGCTTTTTCAATCGTTTTTCATTTTCCACAGTTCCAGCACGGCGATGTCTTTGGCCTCGTTTCAATAGTGTTCCATAAGAGACGTTCGTTTGATCGTCATCATTACAACGGACGTTTCAATGGTGGCAGATTTTGATCCCTCCATACAGCCGGTTGGCACAACAGCAAGCAATGTGTGCGAAAATGTGCTTCGCTAAGCAAAAGCATTCCAGCCACACCGGCCAAGCGTGAATTGTAGTGTGGGGCGGTGGAAATCACAAACGGATATAATTTTCTCACCAATTGAACGAGAACGAGCGGTATTTCGGAAGGCATTTCATATATCTTCAAAGACAAAGAACCGACTGACAAGGGAGAGACGAGGAAAAGCGTAGGAAAGATACGATCGTTGCAAATAAATATTTCGCAGCACATATAACGAACTTGCCGAGTGGGACAAGCAATGTATTAACGAATGAAGGTACATACGCACCGATGGTGTCAGCAATTTAACGGTCTTGGTCGATGATTTCAATCAATATTCCCCACGCTCACCATTCCCACTTCCTTATTCCTCTTAATCATGGCGAATTTCTATCCTGCCTTACAATAAGCTCAACAACAGCAGTGTTTTTCTTCTGTGAAAAAAATTCTTTGGCAGTTATGAATGCTGAGCATTTCGGTTCCTCGGTTCGATTCGGAGACGTTCATTCCAGAATCGTCTAGCGCAAGAAGGGCAAACCATCCGAATAATCCGGGTGTCCCAAAACGTACCGCGCTGATAATAAAAGTAATAATAAATTTACTGCAGATGACGGCACGGTCCAGGGTATCCCGGTGTAGCTGAGCCTGAGTGTTGTGTTTTTCTGTTTGGCTGTGTGTGTTTCTGAGAAAATCCGTTTCCTATTTTTATTTTCCCGTTGTGATGGGAAGGCAGACAGCATCATATTTTCGCAGTGAAATGCTACAGCAACAAGCAATTCGGAGGATGTTGCTTTCTTTGTGCTGCGTAAAGCAAGGCGCTGTGAGCAGTTAGGTGTATAGCAACCAGTTCCGGGGCATTTACCCGACATCCACGTGTCCACGGTATGTGACATTCGATAAGCGTTTATATTCTCCAGTACGCTCTGAGGGCGCACGGATACACGGGATTGCTCAATCCCGTTTGCTAGCTCTGCAGCAGAGACGATCTTGTAAGAGTGTTTTGTTGCCGTTACTGCGTGCCGTCGATTGGCTTAAGGGCGAGGGAACTAACCAATGAAAGTAAAGCCACTGAATCATGTAGCCATTAAGCCGATTTACGGGTACCATTGGCCAAAACGTGAATGCGATCCTTTTAGGTTAGAGTTTTTTGCTGTGATAACATATTATTGGATTTCTTAAATTGAGGTTAAAGAGCATCGAGCAATAAAATTGAGATGTGTCTAAATAAACGACATTTTTAAATTAAACCTGTAGAGATATGTATTGAGGAAAAAGCGGGAAATCCATAAGCTAGCATCCACAAGCCCATTAAATATTGCACCTTAAATATTGTGTGCGCACACGTATTGCACTTGAAATTTAACCTTTTTTTTCGTTTTAAATCCAAAATTAGACAGATTACATAATTTTGATGATAAAAACTTTGAAACAACGTGCAACACAGCAACACATCCGGCATGGGTTCGATTCTCGATTCCTTTGTGTGATGACTACTTTCATAGAAAAGAAGGTTTATTTGAATAAATTTATTACTAAAATGATAAAAAAGAAAGTTTCTTTCAACACTCCACCTTAGAAGGAAAATTAGAGACCAAAATCAATAAATGTTACTTGATCCGTTTTACTTCAATCGTCTTTATTACTTCAAACTAACCTAACATAGTTGGGAGTATGTGTACAGAAATGCTGTTCACTTGTTTGTTTGTTTTTTCCTGTGTATGTGTTTGTTCTTTCCTCGTGTAAAACTTCACAACGTGATGCATGGGAGAAGACAAATATATTCACATGGAGCTATGGAACGCTAGGCTCTAGTTGAACGTGGGGATTTGATATTTACCTCTTTTAACTTCATGTTTTATTTCTTTGCCAGATTTAAGGGTTGTGTTTTTATGATATTTTCTCGCACATTACAATTTTTCGTATGCAAAATATCCAATTGTAGGTTTGTTTGTTTTTTTTTTCTATTTCCACACCGGAGCTTTTCCAGGACGATATGGTACGGGATATGGTTCTATCACATAGCATTATTATTATTTTCATCATTATTATGAGTTCGCACAATAGTAATATACCAGCGGGGGTGACATTGTACCGCCAAATTCATCAACCATCATCGGAGCCGTTTCATTTCCGGCATTCGTCTGCGCTCGATTAAGCTGCCAACCACACGGCAGTCGGCAGTTTTGTGCGGTTTCTAGGGAAGAAAATGATGTGCTGAGGGAGCGTATAGCTCACCACCGTTGTCATGCGGATTGCTTGTGAACGAACGGGGGCTGGACTCATAATCCGATTATGCATCATGCCGTTACTGTTTGTCATCGTGCAAACACATTTAGCAGATGTCAAACAAGAATTTGTATGACGGGTAGGCAAAACAACGTCACACAACAGCCCGTGCAGGACGCGTTTCACGTAAAGCTTCTTTTGCGAAACCCGTCACCATGGTGACGGGCACACGACAAGAAGCTTTCCACGGCCGAGAAGCTAAAAGCATACAAGGAACGCGATGCGAAACGAAGTAAAGTTGGATAGAGAGCGAAAGAAACAACAGTGTATCCGACACGATTGTCAAATAGAATATATGAATGTGAAATTGTGTCTTTATGCGTTAAAAATAGTCTTAAAAACGAAAAATAAAGTGTCAAATCGAAACGACTTTAATATTCCTTCTGTCCGCTTCCGGGTGGTACGTCGCGAGCCTGTCACGAGCATTTGAGCGAATGGGAATAAACCGTCCACAGTGACAACCGAAGAAGACAAGTGTTCCGGATTCACTTTCCGTTTCCGTTTTGCTCCCTCTTTGACTGTGTGTGTTTGTGTGGTTGAACGTTAAATTATACATGCTTGGACGGCAATAAGCATGTTCGCTGATATGCTGGTACGCTGGTCTCGCGATATGTTTGACGGCAAGAGCGCAGTTTTAGGGGGTGATTCGTTTTTATTGGAATGTGCCTCCCCCGACGCTCACCGACGATGGTGGTGAAATCATGGCGGCACACGTGATGGTTTTTCGTGGATGTGTTGCGGCAGAGGCCCTCCATTCGACGCGCTCGATCGGTGAATGGAGCACAACCGCTTCCTTTTGTCGCGCGTTGCACAAAAAAAAAACCGCGTTGGAATGGTGGATGTTCTTTAAACGGCACCGTACTTGCGTATCAGCATCGCCCACACCTCCGGGTAGCGGGTCTGCAGGAAGTTTGTCAGCTTTTGGGCGTTCTGTGCCTGCTGGGGCGAGCAATTCCGACAGTTGCGCTGTATCACTTCCGGCAGGGCGGCTGTGAAGGGAGAAGCGAAAAAGCACAACGAACGATTTATATATACACGGTTAGTCAAATGGGATGTAATAAATTTTGAATTATGTTTGCATAACGGATGCAGTCTTTGGGAATGCTTTGATGTACTTGTGATTTAATATTGATTCAAGAGCGACACAAACAAGCACCGTGACTCGTTAGAGTTCAATTACCTACCGCAAATGGGGCGGTTTGGAGCAAAATTTAATACTATTAGCAGTCACCCGCGATTAAAGCGATCGACTTTGGCGGAAAGAGTCCATCCGATTGTACTCCACTACCGCATTCGTTAGGCTTCGTAACTTCTTCCACTCGTCCCAAAAATCGTGCGACATATTTGTTGGTCGCCGTTTGACTGTACACTATACACCTTGAGTGTACACAGTACCGTGCTTGCAGAGCTTAAACTCACGAGTGCCAAATAAATAAGCGGCGAAAACCAACGGAACCCATGGTGGTTTCGCAAAGTTTTGAAGCATGTTGGCAGGCCATGAAGTAGGTTGTTAGTGCTCCCACGATGTTTGGCTCACACTTTAATGAGCACCGGTACGAACCGGGGTTGAGGAGCTTTGATAAACATTTACCACCCTCACCGTTACCATCGCACCGGTGCAATGCACAAAACCCACATGACAAGCTCACTGCAACTCTTACAACCGTTTTTTTTGTTGCTTTTGGTGGTTGTGTGTATAAGGCTCCGAGAAACGTGGTACGTGCCTAGGCGCTTCATGGGTTTTTTGGTAGACGCGTTCATTACTCGTACCTGTGTTCCGAAAAGGGCGGATGAAAAGCTCCTAGTATGAGACTCGGTGGTAGTAGAGCTTTGTTTAACAGCTAGGTGCTTAGTTTACTCGGCCCCGTTTTCCCAATTTTCGACCGCCACTAGTGCTACACATACCGGCCGTACCGAAGTGGAAAGGATTATAAGGGACTGAAAGTAGGAAGTTATGCGGCGATGGTATCTCCTACAGTTCCTAGAGTTTACATAATAGAGTTCAGCTGAGTAGGAGATAAACAGTCACGAGTGAAGTGGAAAGATATTCATGCTGCTGTGCTTGTGTAGCTTCGTCTGTTCGCGAGATGTTAAAGTTCTTTGCGGAGAGAGCAAGACAAACTTTCTACCGTGTGATCTGTGATCGTTAATTTTCAGCAAGTCAATCTTTTAGATTTGAAGAGTTGACTGATGACTTTAGCCTTGCTTGTTGTACAGCTAATTTCTAACCCTCGTATACAAAATAGTACATTCTTTAATGTAAGTGTAAATTTGAAAGAAATACCTTTAAAATTCCCACATCTTAGTCCTTACAGTACAGTCTTTAGACGTTGGTGAAACAGCTTTACGCGAACGGATGAATAATTTATACCGATTCGGCAACGCGATGCTGCAGGTTAAGGGTAAATTATAGCATGGGCATGCAAATGAACCTAATTCAGTACTGTTCGGTGGTTTCCAATCATCAACCGGGAATGCGAGTGCGTTCGGTCGGTGGTGAGGCTCATAACCATGCTACACGAATACACGAAAACCCATGCAGGGGAGTTTCGAGGGAAACACGTTAATTAGTGGTTTGGATTACTGGATGAAATGTCTGTATAATTGATTCTACAATTCCCGCCAACCAACGCCAAGAGTGTCGGGTGAATTATACGACTCAACCACCGAGGAGCTAATCAAGCGCAAGTGCTCTACAGAGCGAAGTGTTTTGAAGGTGGTTGCAGTTGCAGTTGAGTAACCTTTGTAAGGACTCATCATATGGGTTTTGGAATGTACATGAAGTAGGTACGAAACTTTCAGGAATACAGGTAGTCTCCGAAATTCGTGGTATTCTGATGTTGGAATATCTGAAACTGTCTCGTTTGTCAAATCCAGACGCGAAATACTTTCCATCTGAAAGTTATATTCTTGGAATATTATATCCAATCTTGAACACTACCTGTTCGGCGGAAAAAGTATGTTTATATCAAAATTTTCATACAATGTTTGCGTAACATAAATTATTATTGCCTAATAATATGTGGAAAATCGAATATTTCTACAATAGTAGAAAAATTACTCATTCTTAACAAATAGCAAGTTAAATATATCCTATTCGTGAAGATTGATAGGAAATACGTCTCTCTTGCTATTTGATGATCCAATTGCATGAATTTTCGACCAAAGAAAAAAAAAGATGACCTAAATTCAAATGGGAGAAAAACCAAACGTTCCCATTCGTGCACTTACAAGATCACATATTTTTTCCAGAAGGAATCGAAAAAAAAGGAAAGAAAATAAAATCCACACGAAATGGAAATAAAGATCCAATTGGCTTTAGCACCCTGGAAAGAAGGATACACGTGGGTTGCAAATCCCCCCACTAGCAAATCCTTTTGCCGTGAACCAAAACGTAATGGAAGCAAATGGGGAAAAAATCCTTTCCACGGGGATTCGTTTCCATTTTCCGTTGCGAACGCTCCCGGAACAGTCTCTGGGGAAGTTGGATGGTGTCTTTTTTCCCTCTATCTGTCCGTGTGCTTCCTTGGCTGAGCAGGAATAAATAATGATATGCTCTTCGTGTGATTGGCATGATTGGGAGGTATTATTGGACCCTGCCGCACCGTAACGTACTGATCCGCCGTCGTCAACTATTAGCTTCATCGTCGAATAGATAGTCACCAGCCAGGGTGGAATAGTTCCCATGGTGCATGGGGAATGGTGGCATTGATCTACGCTTCCCGGAAGCATTCTGTTATCGCTGACATTTGGTTTCTACACCCATTTCCATACGTAACGAACCGCTGAACAAATGACATAGTTATTTGTTATACAGATTGATGCAAGACACCGAAGCACGAAGCGGGTTTCGTCCTATTTGTATTGAGATTTATCCAGTTTGCTATCGACGGTTTGTGGCCAAGCGATATCTGGGCGCGTGTGGCCGAGTGGACGTATAATTTGACAGCTATCAATGGTTTAGTTGTTTGACAAATACTCGATGACCGATTTGCAGAACGGTGCGTGTCTGTGGACCATTCCGATGATCTGCATATTGTAGTGGATGCATAATTCACTAAAGAACCTAAACCATAACGTCGTTCACGTGACCGGGCGTGTTCGTCGGTATCGAGGCGTGGTAAATTCCATAAGCAAATTGCGTTAATGGCCACACACACACACACACACACACACACACACACACACACACACCCTACAATGATGTGCAAATGGAGTGCCAATGGGGTAGTGGAGTGAGGCATTGTCCTGTATGACGCAACATCCTATTCAGCCACTTTGAAAGGCTTTATCATGTGTGGGAAATGGCACCGTGGTACCGGATTGCAAAAGGATCGTACGCTAGATTGCTGACAGCACCAGCGGGAAGAAGGAGCACCATGAGCGTTCTGATAGGGTTACAAAGGAACGTAAAATTGAATCTTACAGTGCACTTGTGCCGCCCAGCGTAGTGCGCCTAAGAAACGTTGGCTGCTAGTGAAAGCATTTAAGCCACGTTGTCGTTGCCGGGGAAGATGTTTGCTTTGGAGGCAAAAATCATACTTCGCCCCGTTTCAACACCGTCTGGACCGGACGAACGCCGACGATGATGATGATGACGATGATGTGGAAAATGTTGTGTGTCTTAAGTGCTTGTCATAGACGATGATGTTGTCTGCACGTGAGATTCTGTATTCCAGCTGGTGCAGACGCATGACAGACAGTCGTGCACTCCATTAAATAGACATTTGCAATAGGTCGGGGGAAAAGTCCTTCGTGCAATGACATTGGTGGATGGTAACATTTGATCAATTATTGCTCCGGATACGATGCAATTGTCTACATATTTTGAACGCCAGTTGTTTAACAATGACAAGTAATAAGTATGTGATGGTTAAGCCAACTGCAAGTGAAAGAAAACTCTTTGCTAGATTTTCTCTCTTCCAGATTAAAAACAATACACTCACCGGCTCGCTGAACACTACTTAGTGGATTGAAGGATCATCGATAGTCGATCCCACTCGAACGTAACATAACATTCCCTAATTGGTTCTTAATCGCCCGTTGCTACTCCGGTCGGGAAAGTGTTGCTGCCTTAATTACCCGAGCCGGCAACAAACACTTCCGGGAAGGTGGGCGCATGGGATAAAATAATTCACGCCTGGCCGCTTCCGGTCCGTGCTTGAGCGGCAGCACCTCTTATCGTGCTACCGTGTGGATATCCGATACCGACCCGTTACATGAAAGATACACAGGACCATGCACTGCGTTACGGTGCGAGATATCTCAGTTTGATTGGAGATTGAATTATTTTTCAATTAAAAACTTTCGCCCGAGAAATTGATGTCCCGGTCCCTTTTTTCGGAATCACTTAGCTGCTTAGCTTCTCGTCCGGTGGTCCGATGGTGCTGATGCTCGACCCAAAAAAAAACGGTCTAACGAACCGAGGAAACTTGATGGCCGAGCGATCTAACGAACGAGTGCATGTGGATGGATGGAAAGTGTTGGTATGAGGAACGCTTCATTGACTCCTCAGTCACTCGTTGGCCAGCATAATCCTTTCACGGTTCGTACACCAGCATCAGCTGTCGGGGATGAAGAGAATTAAAAGTAACCCCGAACCGTCTGGCCAGTTTTCCCGGAAATTGCTGTTCCTGCTGCTCCTATTAGCACGCTTTCGGGCTAGTTTCCTTTACTATCCCGCCCCACTCACCATTTTCCTGCTTATCGAAGTTGTGTAATTGTTTGCTGGTGGTCGTGGAGATTTTGGTTTTACGGATAACTTTGCTGACCAATGTCGGGCACGCTAAGCACATCGGTGGCGAGACAAAAAAACGATACGATAAAAAAAGGTGAAATCAAACGGCCACACACACATTTTTTGGCTCTTACATTCTGCCCACGTGGTGGGAAAAGTCACGTGAAAAATGGGACCGATAAATAAAGTTAATTTTTCTTCCGAGAAGGCAAATTGAATTGCTGCCCCGTGATGGTACGATAGCCGAAGCGTGAACCTTGTTTTTAGCTTCAGCAAAAAAAATAATCGTCCACCGTTGGAACCAATCAAAATCGATAGAATAGCGAGAAACGTCAAGCTGTAAAGTGAGCAAATAAAGGTTTGGAATTGAGGGAATGAAAAGGTATTTGTGAGGTATTTGTTTCCATCAGTCATAGGTAGAGAAGAGTTTGTCCGTTACACCGTTTATTTGCGTTCAGTTTCATGAGGATTCATTTAGCATTACAAATGGCCATTGACATGATAGCTCAGTCAGCTTTTTTCTTCACTACTCCAAAACGGAACAGCAAAAGCAAACCCTTCATAAAATATGCAATCATCCTTATCGCACTATCCACTGCATCAGCTTGCTGGTGGCTAAAACTTTTGGGGTCAAAATGTAAAGCGATGATAAACGAGTGGTCGCCTTGGAGGTGCAAATGTCCCGCCCCGGTTCAGGTGAAAAGATTGCTCAAAAATGAAGGTCAAAAAGTAATAAATCTGAACCGTTTTTCTCCCTTTTTCTGTGACGGTTGGGGGAAGGTGTTGCTTTTAAGAAATATTATTCTGCAGGTCCCAACGTTTCGCTGTGGAAATGTGGAGATGAAAAAGGCATTTAGGTTCACCCGGATCGGGCGTTCCGATTGTGAAAATGATATATTTTTCACATGACAAAAAAAGTGCAACGTTAAGGAACTCTTTTGAAGAGCGCATCAAAGGACCAAATGATGACCCTGGGGTCACACCGTGCGATGCTGTCACGGTGGATTGTGATAAATTTTATTGACTTCTTGGAGCGCCCGCATTGCTTGAACTTTCCTACGCAGGGTACGGGTAAATTGATTCTGGCAGGCAGGTACGGCAAGTTTTGGGTGAAAAGTTTTCCCTCGCATACTTTATCATCCGCTTCGTCTGTCACCCGTTCGGCAAATCACATCTGATTCAATGTAATTATAAACTTGTTCTAGCAAAATTTTACTAACGATCTTTCCATACATGGGCGCACGCAAAGACATTCCATTATGCACCGGACAGATCGTGATTTTCGGCGATGATGAATCACGTCAAGTTTTGCAATCACCAGCTTCCCCGTTTCTTCTACCCGTAATGGTGGCGTTGAATGGAGGAAAAAATCCAATTATGCACTAAATGGCAGCAAGTGCAATGATGGGAAAGAGCAACCCATACCGAGAATAATGGTTATACAGGAAGAGCAGTCTTTTCTTTCTTTTTGTATGCGATAATTGCAAATTGAACCATCGAAGAGACTGTACGACGCAATGGATGATGGAGGGAAAGCTTTAGTCGCTGTTGAGCTATCTTTTAAATAGGGCCTAATTGCATCTTGCTTTCACTGCTCGTGCCTTTGGGATGATTAAGCTACACTTTTTAGGGAAGGATGGCTCTGTCGACGTAAAGACGTAAAGCCGACCGCTCTGTCTCTCTCTACTCTATTCCCATGGCTTCAAATGGCAGTGGTGTGTAATTTATCTCAATTAAAGCAGCACAGCCATGGGATATTGCGGAAAACACGAAACGGAGCCCATTTTCCTTTTTTCACTTCTGCATAAAAACTTGATGTAGAACACTTCGGTAAACGCGTGTAGGAGGTCCCGAAGAAAATGGTGCAGTTGTTGTAGATTTTAATTATTCAAATTAAATGCCTGCTTCCGGTTGCTTTCTTGCTTCTCCGGTGGTACGCTACGGTGGAAGGCGGTGGTTTGTAAAGATGTTTTTGATGAATGTAATTTATTTGATGTCGTTTGGCAGGAGGCAAAAATTGGATACATCAATGAATCTTGCTACTATTTTCTTATTATTTAGTAAATTAATGGATGCTTTAAGATTAATCAATTGCTTTGCTAATGTTCTGTTTAAGGATATTAGATTTTAAAATAAAAAATATCCTTATGTTAATTTTATTTATTATTTACAAAAAAGGGAACTTTATCATAGCATCAGCAAAACCAGATTTTCGATAAACATCTTGCATATATATTCTTATCATCCCAACAAGCTTATCGGCGATAAGTCATTGCTGATGTTGGAGAAAAAAGTCTCACCTCATAAATATCGGTCCTGAAAATCTCAAGCTTTAGCAGCAAAAAGTTAATCCAATTGCTTTGGGTCCATTCCACATCGATGCTTTTTGGTGTGTCTCTGTCGTTTAGGGATATTTTGTTCTACGCATTTCATATAAATCTCGGGCGGTCCCTTGCTTGTCTACCTTTTAAAGGGATTTTCTTCCATATTTCAATCACCTCATCATGGGGGATGGGAAAAACCCAGTCCGGAATAGCCAGTAGTTCATTTTGCGATCACCTTTTTCACGTTGAAGGGATGTGTTGTACTGAAAAAAAGGGAGCAAACCCGGTCAATCCAGTCCCAGTCCCAGAATAGGATGGATTTCCAATTATGGAACCATTTTTTACCACATCCATAAGGGTCGATTATTGGGTGGGCCCTACGGATAAAGAAACACGATTGACATGGAACGGGTGTGGTAAGAAATCAAATTTTACCATTCTTCGATCTTTCGCCAAAAAGGTTACACCAAAAAAGGAACACGTCACAATGACTGTTTACCTTTGTCGGTGTTTTTGGCCCCCTAAAATCAGCACCTGGTTTTTTTTTGCGTGTAACTCACCCTGGAAAACGGAACACACGACAGAGAAAAAAGTGTAACACAGTTTTTAAACCATGATTAACTTTTCCTTTTTATCGTGACCCGGTGGGGAAAATGCGATCGAGCAAAAGTTAGCTTCCGCTTCGGGCGAGAAGCAAATAAACGCACACCGGAACACACATACAAGCGCGTAAAACGGAAGCCAAAATTAAGCATTCAGCGTGATCGATAAGCAGAAATGTGGCGTGGTGTAATCTAAACTTCACGAACCTTTTCCACCACCATTTATATTGAGCGGTACGCCCGGTAACCGTTGATCCGTGAAATTAAGAATCAAATTTTCGGGCAATGAATAAATTTCAGAACATCGCGAAGGATCTACCGAGCACGGAGCGTGTTTGTGTGGATGTGTTGAAAGCGACTAAATGGCGTAGTACGGAGTAGGAGAACGGTAAGAAAAATCGACTGTTTAGCTTACAGCGAGCGAATTTCGCGAAACGTTTGCTGTGAGAAAGAATGAAGTTTTTTTGCTGTTTGTAGACGCTTTTCCACAGTTTAGTACAGTGTGTAGCATAATTACAAGGTAGGTCGAAAAACGGTGGATTTAAATGTGTAAAATTGTTTAAAAAACTGATGAAACTGAGTGAAGTAACTCGAATAAGGTAAACATTGTTTGATCGAATTCGTTTTAAAAATCTTGTGATATTCAGTATGTTACAATGAGCTTTTTTCGACCCGATAAGACACAAAAACAGGTATGTAAAGTCATAGTGTACGCAAACATGTATATAAAAAGAATTAATAATATTTTTTTTAATTTCCGAAACTATACACCATTTTAACCTGTTCCCCTATTGAAAAACACAACCTTATAATTATGATACGTACTGTATGTTTGTGTACTAACAGTGTGTGATGTGCGTGTATGGTGCTTTTCAGTGAGTCACTTTATCTTTCTACGTAACTAATGTCTCGCCTTTTCTTCGGCCCGTTTCCGGACGGCTGAAACTTAAGCCATGGACGGTAAAACATGTTATTTTGATGATGAACTTATTCGAGAAAATTGAGAAAAGCGATGGTGATTCTCTTTGATAATAGGAACCAACTCATTCGGTTAGCAATTTATGTGTTCCTCAGCTTAGATTAATTCCCTCCTTGCTTCCTCGCCGAAGTGCGTGATATGTTAATCAGTCTGTTCAAAAGTTTTACCCCGATAAAGATATTTCGCCATCCAAAAAGTTCCAACGATGCTCGAAACATGACAAACATTCTGATTTTCTCATCTTTCATCCAAAATCGTTCCATTGCCAAAGAGGAAGAAAATGAGTGGAGCGAGAGGGAAGGGAAAGGATCCCTCCTTGAAATTTGTAAAGAATTTTAATCCTGGCAGACGAATTCGGGAAGTTCCGAACAACTCGTTTCCAGCCGAGAGCTTTGGTATCTCGTCGAATTTGACTGAGCTGAAAGTCATAGTTTTTTGAGACATGTGATACGGGGTGAAAGCGAGAATGGATACCTTCCTTAGGAAAATGCAGCTATCTTCCTGCCAACCACCGTCCTTTTCCTTGCATGCGTCCCCTCTTTCCCTAAAGATCCGTCAGCTTGCGCAGTGCGGTGAATTTATCACGTTGAACGTCGCATCCAGCCCGGTTGATGCATTACAAGTAAAGGCAAAGGGAAGGTTGACGAGCGGTTGCTTTGTTTGTTTGCCAAATTTATTATCCACAAACACGAAACTTTTACCTACCGGAGGGCCAGGATGAATGTTACAGTGTTTGTGTTTTGTGAGTGTATCCTTTTTTCTATTCCGTTCTAGTTCCGCCGAAGGCTGCCGGCATGCTTTCGTTTGGTTTTGAAGGGAATGTTTGTTGATATCATGTTTTGGTGCTACCAGCATTGGATGGATGGAGAGTGAGCGTAGTTTTATGCAGCGTACTATCACGACGAACCTGCATTATCATATCCGGAGGGAATTTATGTTTTTCTGAAACTTGTGCAAAAGAAATAGGTAAGTTTAATGTATTTCGTTTTGCTAATCGCTGCTTATTCTGAAAGTTTGAGAGTTTCCCTCGACACAAGTTGCATTATTCATCCACAGAATGCCGGTGGTGTGAACAATTTTGCAAACAGAGAAGGAAAATTGCATTAGAAATAGGCCAAATTAGGCTTCCGGTGCCGCAAAACGGTCTGATTATTGTTTTTTGAAGTATTAACTCCAATGAAGCAGTTATTCAAACGAACAATTCTAGTACACTAACTGCTCCTTTCGAGGGCAAGAATGTTCAGCGTACCCAAAAGAAAAAGAATCATTCCATGCCTGCGAACCATTATACTGACGCAGTACGTCCTGTTCCGCATAGCAAAGCTGCAAACGAACGAAAGGTGTTGCACCATTCTTTTTTTCTCGCACCCGAAGGCAAAATTGGCATTTCATTAGCAGTCGTAGCCGCAGTAGAAATGAGTCCGAGACTGGAATGTGGAGTAATTGTTCGGTGCAAATGAGGTCTTGCAATGGATGGTGTTGAAAAGGGATTCAATTTAAAGCTTAGTTAATTTTGAATGAAGTTTCATGTAAGCCCTCTTTATTGTTTCGAGTTTAGCAACTGCAAAAATTTCGTAAACGATTTGAACATTGCTAAATATGATAATCAGTGATCTACTAAAATGTGGAGCTATTAAAACATTATTGGAATCGGAAATTACTCTTGTTTATGTCACTTTAAACGACCAGGTCTTAAGAGTCTCAATGAGCTTAAGGGTCGATGTCAAAATAACGTATTGATATAGTCTAAACAACTTTTTTTTACAATAAGTGTGCAATAAATTTGTGCAAGGAAAATAAAAATTTCCTGTGTACCTAGTATACTTCTTGTTAATGTTAATTTCTATTTGTAATATTCATTATTTTTTCTCAACTAACTGAGCTTTCATATTGCTGGAAGTTCTGTGGACTGATGGAAGCAGCGCCTCGGTTTTCGAGCCAAATTGCTGTACTAGGTCCTACCTCTTCCATGGATGCTCTCCTGGTACTATACATTCGGAAATCCTGGTGCAATTTCGTTTTCACTTTAAAGTCACAAAGTCGATATTCTTTTCTGCATTTAACTTATCACATAGAAACAAATGTTTTATATAACCAAGGAAGATATTTTCGATCAAATTTTTACCTTTTCAATAAAATGTTTTGATATAAATTAACTCTGCTGTTAAATTTTCAAAAATCGCACAATCGGTACAAATTTTTTGGGGCCCCCAACACGGCGAGGTCCTAGGCGACCGTTTACTTCGCCTACCGTTTGAGCCGCCGCTGATCGAACGTACGGAAAAAAAATCCATCAATCTGAACGAAGAAAGCCTCCGAGGCGATGAAATGGCGATAACATTTCATTACACGTCACGATTCATTTCCATCTAAACGATACCGTATCAGCGCCGATGTTTCCCGTTTGGCAATTTATTTACCCACGCTTCCTTCAGGCGTCCATTGCTGGACTTTGGAAAGCGAAAACGCATCGCAGAACCGCACCCACACAGGGCGTTTGGCGCTGTACGTCGTGCTGCCCTTAACGAACTTCTAATGCGCAGATTGTTTATTTTATATTTTGCTTTTTGCCCCCAACAGAAGCAAAAGATTCCCGTAGTTCGCGAGTTCGCCGCATATGACCTCACGTGAAGCAAGGGGGCCTCCGTTACCATACGTCAGCGATAAGATTTAACGATGTTGAATAATTTATGATGGATCGAATGACCTCCGGATGGTGAACGACGAGCCAGGCCAATGGTCGGATTGTGAAGGCGGACATTGGACATGGCAGGAAACTTTGTAACTTTGCATGATGGGTAGGTTTGTGTGTGTGCGTGTTATTGCTGATGTTCCGTTCCGTTGTCCTACGCCACTAAACTTTGCTCATCAGTGAGTGAGCTAAAGAACGAGAGAGGAAAAGAGACATGAAGAGCGGAGATCCTGTAGGTTCGGAACGGATAGCCCAAATGTCCTTCTGCGGGGTCTCACATTCCAACTCGCCGTATGGTGAGTTGTAATGCGCAAAAAAAAGAATGGCATTCGTGGCATTTGGCATGCCTCCATTTCACGATGTCACGGGGTTCCGGAATTTGGACGTCTGGTTCGGGGTTTTTTTCGTCTTCTATTGCTATTCCTTGCTCCGGGTTTCCAACAGCAAGAGAGATAAGCCACGGCCGATGTGGCAAGCTTGCGCCATAAAGGATGCACGCGTATCGCGCACTGGAAGGAAGTAGTTCGCAAACGGAAGGATACGTGTGTCCCAAAATTCTACCCACAGCCGCCACGTTCGTGCTCACATTGCACGCGCAAACCCCTGCTCAACTTCCTTTAAAAAAACCTGGTGGAAACATTGTGAGGGCCAAAAAAAGGTTTATGTGTTGGCGAAAAGCCTTCGAAACGTGGAGGCGAGATTTTACGAGCTGCTGGTCGCTGGTAGTAAGTAACAAAAAAGGAAAGGATCTAGGTCGAAGGGTTAGCACACCGTGGTCGTCAAACTTCTTGGGCGGTTTCCTGGAGTTAAAGGGCCAAAAGCGATAGAAGCGAAAAATGAAAGGTGTAGAACACATTCTAAATGTCGAGTATTCTTGCTTTTTTCCTGGTTCAGCTCAACAGAGACTCTAAACCAACCTTTTGCACGTTTTATGTTACGCATCATAACGAGCTTTTACAAATGAGAGCCCAGCTTTTCCAGTCGAATCTTTCACCGAGGATGAGCTGGCATGAGAGCGTGATAATAAGCGTCGAAAGTCGAAAAGGGATTAGAGTGGATTTGAGCAGCTTCGTCCGTGGCGCTGTGGAGTATCATTAGCAACCTTTTGCGCTCGTTCGGTGTAGTGTTTTTGAGCTAGTGCAAGCAGTGGGAGAGGTGTAGGTAATCTTATCGGAATATAGACGAAATTATAACACACCTCAGCGATGGTACCATGCCGTGCAGCTCAAGAATAACGTTCCATTATGTGGTCTAATGGAGAAGCAAAATTTATGAATAATTCATTTACAACGATAAGAAACATTCGGTGTTCGGTGGCCGGGTAAGAACATCGGAAGTAAACCATCATGGACAACACTGTCTCTAAACAGTGCAAAACTTCCACAAACTCCTGCCAGCTATCGTTTTGCTGATGTAATTCTAAGCAACCAATCTTCGCCCGGGCTTTTCCATTTTCCGCTTTCCCATCCATCAGCTCACAGGAAAATAAACAAAAAAGATTTATCGAGAATGAGCAGCTGATCTTTACGAGTTTGCAAGATGATGGAAGCATAGAACACCCACAGGAAGGAGAAGGGGAAGTTCCGTTGTTTCTTCTGCACGATTTCAATTACAATCTATCCAAAACAAAGACACGATCGAAGTTTTGCTGCTGTCGTTTGATTTCCACAAGGGGTCCAACTATGTCCCTGTCTGTTACTATCTTACTCTCTCACTCTCTTTTTCTCTTTCACTTCCGTGCCCTTAAAATGAAACATCTGTTCTGTGGTGATGTCGATTGTGGATTGTATTTTTTTCTTGCGTTGCCGGGGCCAGCAATGTTTTCCTTTATCCATTTTCTCTAAAAGACCATAAAATGAATCAACTTGCAGCCAAAGTTCCAACTCCCATGATCATGTCCTGCACCAGCTGTCCTCACCAATCCCTTGCTGTCGGATTCCCACCCCCTTGGATTCGAGAAATGGGGACGTGGAAATATGCTTGCTGGGCAGAAAGATTGTCGTGCGGTGCTTTCTTATGTTGCTTCTATTGTGCGGTATTGGTTTGTGGTTCGGTTCCGGTTGTGATGTTCATCGTTCGGCAAGATGCAAGTTTTTCTCCATCAGCACTGATTGCACTTTGCCGTGCCATCGTTTTTTTTAGCTTCCGGGCTTCCGGACATGGGACACAGTGTCCCTTTTTCCCCGTTTGCAGGATTAACTCTTCAACAGTTCGGTGTAATTTATGTTTTCGTTTTTGTTCTTGGGCAGAACTTTAATGAGGTTCGTTGGTTGGATAAGTTTTGTTGCTTCTGAGCTGTTGGTTGGTTGGCGGTATTTTAATATCCTTTATGGAGGGTAAAAGATGGGATAGAAAACTTGTGTTATAAGAACATTTTCCATCGAAATAAATTAGTTTTGTTCCTTTTTTTTGAGTGCGGAAATTTTGCATAATTCCATCAAAATTAGATTGCTTTTGAAGCATAAATGATTTTTTGAAAGGAGAAAATAATATATTTCCATCCACCAACGAAAGGGGTTTGTTCATGTATCATGTGACTCTTCAAACGATCGAACTTTCTAGCGCGAGTACCAGTATCATTAGAATGATGTATGCCGGAACGGGTTGATCGGGCTCGGATGGTGCAATAGTTGGGAAAGTTTAATTAATTTTTGGGTTTACATTTCGCGCTCCCTGCCTTCGCCCCAACGTGTGAGCGGATCGGAGAGTAATGAATTTTGGGACGGGCTTTCACCATCGGAGAATAAATGTCAGCGTCATTTATTGAAACCCGCGTCAGACTGAAGCACAAAAGAATCTTCCCCAGCGAAGTTGGAACCGCTGGAAGTGGCCTCACAGCGTGATGTTTAATTTTAAGTAGGATTATTTCACGGACTGTGTGATATAATTCTCTAACAAAAGGTATTGTCATGCATGGACGAGATGTTCCTGCATAAGAGGATTAAAGTATTGTTTTAGCTTCGAGCCAAACCGGGCACTGCACGGTCTACATTGTAAATGCTTTCATTTCCACCCTCCGAAGCCTCCAGCGTAGCCAGTTTCCATTTCCGATAAAATGGTTCGCTTTCCCAACGGTCGCTTGGTCACTATTAACATACTTAAACAGTAACACTGCCAGCAGCGCCTGCACAACAGCTGCAATGATAGTAAACCGGTCGGTAAGGTTTTCCTTTTATGAGGTCGAATAAATCTTTTAGGGCCGCTTTCCAAATAACATTATACACAATTCTATCCGGAAGATTTACGAGCCCTTTTACTGCTGTTGGCTCGTAAAAAGTCATCAATATCGGTGGTTTACTGTTGCTAGTCTAGCTACCGACCAGCGTTTGATTGGCTTTTGATTTCCTGGAAGGTGGAACGCACTCTCGCGATATTAAGCGAGAGTCCAGCAAATGGGCACAAAGTGAATGAGGCCACAAATCAACAGTAGAATGATGGTCGAAATTAGATAATAATTTGATGGTTTTTTAAGGTGCACAGTGTTCTTATTTTTATGGTATTACCTAAAATAGATTTCACGTATTAAAAATGGGACGAATGCTTGTAAAGAGAGTTATTTTAATGGATGATGAAACTCCCAAAAGGAAGTAATCTTCTCACTAAACAAGATGGTGAGAAAATTCAAAAATCTTAACAAGAGCATGATGAACAACCGGATAATTTGACTAAATAGGCTACTTAAAAGGAGTGAATACACTTTTAATCGATATCTGAGGCTTTAAGAGTAGCTACATGGGGTGAAAACATCGATGTCAAAAAAAACTAAGTCTTAAGAGTGTCTGTGATTATGATTTAAGTAATATTGAAGAATAATATAGTGTTGGTTTTTCTAGGAGTTTATAGTTTTAATATATTTATTTTAATTTCCATATCTAGCACCCTTATTTTTCTTCCATTAGAAGCATTTCGCAATGAATTGAAAGCATTCGTTTTTAATTTCTACTGAACTATACATTTAATTACCATTCGTGACGTGGGTCATTAATTTGCTGATGACAGTTCCTGGAAGGTGTAGATAATGCTTTTGCCCCTGCCAAAATTGGCGGCTTTTGTCTGAACCTGGTTGGATTATTTGATTACATTTGGCAACTGTCGAGTGGGACAGTCGTCGAGGACAGGGTGGGTTGAGCTTTTTGTTTTCAAACGAAACCCGTGTGATAAGCGATATCACGCTGGTTACCGATGTCACTCGCAGACACAAAGCAAGTCGAAAGTAGCTACATGACGCAAGGGCACATGAAACGGATAAGGTAACCGATAGGATTAGGGTTACAGTGGAGAGCTTTTCATTAGTTGGTCGGGTAAGGTTGAGATGCTTGTAATGCGATGGAGTTCCAATGACCGTATGGGATTACAGGGATTTAAACCACAGTTAAAACTTAATAAACAGCTTGTTTCGAAAAGAAGTTTAATTATAATTCTCAACATAACATAACAGTTCAACAGGAGAGGCAATAATATTCTCATGTCTAGGTGATTATAACAAAAGGATACATTTAGAATGTGCAGGAACAATCGTAGTACAAAAAGGAGAGAATTCTTGTTATTTCATTGTCAAAAAGGCACCAAACGGCTGTTTCCAGTGAATCCGTTAGTAACTCGGTGCCAGGAAATCCTATTGTATTTCGATTTCCAACACAAAACGAAACAGTATCACTTCAGTTTCCAGAAAAATCAAATCCACATTTCCATCCAAACACCTACACCTTCGGAATAGGATCTTTCCATTCGATTTATTCAAATTTTCCTACCGTTCCTTGCAGCTGTGCAGTAAAAAGTGTTCTGTTTAACGAAATAAGAGACTGCTGCAGCATCCGGGCATCGTCCGTATGTACGTTCGAGCTTTGCGTATCTTCTTTTTTACTTATCGTACGGCACAGTAAACCTTCCGCTTCGTAGAAAAGCTACTGCTTTAACTGACTTCTAGTGATTGCCGTAACCATTCGAACCCTCTCAACCATTATGAATGCCGACAGCCAAGGTATTCAATTTCCCGTAAATACTTGCTTCCTTCTACCAACGGCTAAATCGCGCGGACAGTCTCGAAGCAACAAAATAGGTGAAAATTCTTCATCCTTCGTACCGGCGAGTTTTGCTGGTGTTGCTGGTACGTTCTCTTGCCACTAGAGGGACAAACCGTTGCTACTGAGCAACGGTCCGAGCCGAGGTCCGAGAAGGTCTTGAGCAGTTTGCCTTCCAATCGTGTTGTACCAGCGGAGGGGGAGCTTGTGTCTAGCAAAAATGGTGCAAAAACTTGCTATTTTTCAAGCATCCAGGGAAGGAATTTTCATCCTGGTGAGTTCACTTTCTTGTGCTTGGGTTTTTTTTTGTTTCGTTCGTTACTTTCCTTTTGCCTTGTCGAGGGAGCACCGATTTTGCACGTTTTCCGTAATGCTTGTCGTGCTGTGCTTGCTTTCCTTATCAGTGTACCTTCTTTTCAATGCAACCGTAACCGATGTGTTCCTGTATGCTGTATCCTGTATGAGTGAGTACAATTTTAAGTATGATTTTTGCCTTGCAAGAAAATGTGTTCGCTTAACCATTGATGTCGCTTTGAGAATTGAAATAATTACCCGTGATTGATTTATCGCGCTTGTTGGCACAATTCTTTTGAGCGCTTTGTCACTTGATGCCGATAATAGAGCCGTTTGACAAGTGTGACGGCGAGTGGCCAAAGATAAATGGATAACGTATCCCCAAATGATGGTAACTGTCATTTCTTGAAGTCAGCAAATCTCTGAACCAAAGTTAACAGCTGTTTCTGTTATGATAGTAGCAGCAAATCCGATCCCGACTATATTCAACAGGCTTCCTGGAAAGATTTATCATCGGACGGACAAGTTTTTTTTGTTACTTTTATATTGCCCGTTGGATAAAACTACGCTGCTGCTGCTGCTGAGCGGTACGATTGAGACGGTCGTTTTTCTTCGTTCTTTTGCCTTTTTTCGCTCAAGTGTTTCTTTTAATCCTGTCCCGAGGCAAACGATTTAATAGATGGTGAAAAATGATCCTTCAAACGAGCAAAAACTTAAAAGTGAAAAAATAAACATATGAAAGGAAACGTTTCTATGACCGCTAGCGAAATGGCAAGCGCTGACCCTTTAGTCTTATCGCCTGGAGGGGTAAAAAAAAGAAACCGTTACCGGGTCAGCTAAAACAATATTCCACCAGAACAACAAAAAACCGCTGTATTGAAATATAATAATACTCTTTAGTCCCCAAAAAACCTTGCCCAACTGGAGATTGAAAGAAGAGATGAAAATGGTTATCAACAAAAACGGAACAGTCACGATTTCAGCTCTGTATTTCGGTTGCTTTTGTTTGGTTCTTGCTTCATTTATTCAACGCATCATAAAATTTGCACCGGCGAGACAAAGTGGAAAAGATCACACACCCAAAAAAGAGGGAACACCGCGCTTCTCTCAAGTGAAAAGTGTTTTCACGGATGACGCTTGTTTTTAAATCCTTTTCGCCGTTGTTCATCTTTTTTTCCATTCACTAGTTCATATTGTTTTTCGCTCCTTTTCAAACCTGTTATGATGGGAAACATCGGAATCGGAAATTGTTTTCCGATCCCGTCCCCCGAACGCAAATAAAAAAATGGGAAGCTTTGCTGTTGGAAAACAAAGAAACGTAGCGTCAAAATGCGCTCTGAAAACGCTTCTGTTGTATTCCTACCCTCCATTATTAAGCACAAACGTTCCCGTTCGTTTCGGGCAAGGGTGTTTTAATTTCGCCGATGAAAAGTGCTAACTCTCAATAGTGTAGTAGGAAAAAGCAATAAATGGAAAAGCTTCCTACGGGAACAAATAAATGCTAAATAACAACATTTGCTGTCTATTTAAATTTCAATACTTTGAACATGAAATTCGACAACATACCATAATCGAAAAAATATTTGAAATAACTTATTGGAAAATTTTAATCAGTTCTCTAGTACATGGTTCATTTTCTCCGAACCCTTCGTACTAAACTTGAAAAAAAAGGTAACATGCGTTCATTTAAATTCATAATGGAGACGCCTGGTACTTCCACGTGTTCCACCAAAAAAAAAGGACAATGAAGAAAGGTCCTCTCCAACTTTAAAGGTGAATAGCATAAATTGATAGCATTTTACCCCAGGTTCTGTTTTCCCCTGGTTCGGACACGAACTGTTCCTGCCACGGGAGCACCCCGGAAAACAATTCCAACATAATCCAACATAATCTCCTCCTATTTCACTTCATTATGAGAGCCGTTAATGAATTTCCTGACAATGGTGCTGCTTTGTTTCGTTGCTTGTTTGTTCCGGTCGTTGTGCTTCCCATCTTTTCCGGATGTCCAGCGAGTTCCGATACCCGACTGTTTCCCCCCCGTAAATAGTACTCCAGAACTTGAGCTTGTACCAAGAGAAGTGGTTCCTTTAGCGCTTGGAGGGCTTTTTTTGTTTTTACCACCGCACCCAGTAAATAAAGAGGGATTAAAGATGACAAGCATGGCAAATTGTGTCATCCGGGTGCTTTAGGGTGGCGGTTGGCGAAAGAGCATAAGAAACGCAATCGTTGGTAGTGTTTGCCGACCATTCCACTGCGGCGTATGGACTGTGGTTTATTTACTGTCTTGCCTAAATCCTCGACATTCGATGGGTATTAAAATGAAACGATTTCTTTTTTTTTGTTGCTTATACACGCACTCGTTCGGTCTCGAAAAAGTTGGTGACAGTTGGGGAATTTTGCTGAAGCCGAAATCTTTTCGGTATTTCTTTTTTCTTCTTGTTTGTAAAAAACTCTTGGCAGCTTCTGTTTCTTGAGCTTAAGTTCCAGAGGTTCGATGGACGAAGAAACGAGCAGTATCGTTGAGTGGATACACTTATAAATAGGTACACGTGTATCGCGTTGTATGTTTCATCGTAAAACAAGCTTATTAAATCTGTAACGTTCGCAACTAATGTCAATCAAGAGTTTGTGGATTGCTCGAAGGCAATTAACAATAATAATAATTCGCTTCATAGTTTCCAAAAAACAGTTATTATTAAAATTTATTTTCAGATTTTCCCAAGCCTTTGTGAGAGTGAACCCATATTTCCGTCTGTGGTTGTTCAACAATCCAATCATTCTATCAAAATCATTTATCATTCGTAAACGTAGCTAAACAATTTGCGCCAATCGTATGGAGTGAATGTGTCGGCACAACTTCCATCACAAGTACCATTCACAGCATGTAAATTCGGGCATGCACTATTGGCCTCTTTAGCCGACAAGCCTTAACGTCTATTCGCCGGTACCGTACCTTTCAGCTGTCGGCCGAGCTGGTCGCAGGGGCTCTTCTCCAGGACGCACATGATCTGCCGGCTGACAATCACCTGATTGTTAAGCAGCCGGTTAATGTTCTGGCTGTCGTTGGCCGTGGCCGGCTGTGGACCGACGATCAGTAACGCCATTAGCGCAATAACCGCCACTGATAGCATAAATAGATTTGGTAATGCTTTTGAACTCATTTCTGTTTGCTTTATGGTACGGCTGTTGTTGCTGTTGGTGGGTTACGATGGACGCAATTTATGGGAAATCTTTTCCCCGCACGCACCGAGGATACAGTTTCACTTCACTCCTGATGGTATCAAATATTCAAACACAAACCCGAACGGATGAAAGTATCTAGGTGGGGTATCCTTCACCACTCGCAGCAAACCACACTCTGACGGACGCGCAAACCAACTGAAACGCTAGTAAATCACCCTCGAATGCAGCAGCTCGGTTGCGTTAATGTATTAAATTAATGATTATTATGTTTGATGCAATCCGAAACCAGCCTCAGCGGGTCGCTTTGCATGGAAACGTTAACAGCTGACAAATCACCACGAGCCAATCAGTACAGAACGACGCACAAGTAAGGGGATGACTCTCCAGGGGAGGGCCGGCTTCCGGTTGCCGGTTAATCAATCTCGGTGGTTAGGCTTTGATATGACCGATATGTACGAGTAGATCCACCGCAGCGTTGTTGTGGCCCGATATGATAATGACGGTTTGCGTTCGTTTCCGGATACGCATCAAACGCGCCGCGGTATGACGACACGCACGTTTTCTTTGATATTTCGCGTACAGTTAGGTCACAGTGCAACTGATATCGGTCGCTAGACACACCAAACACGACCACGATCCAGTTAGATAGGAATCCCGCCAACGACTGAACTGAACTGGCAGCGAAGTGTGATGGTTTTATGCTAACCATTGTTGGGTTTGCTCTGAGGAGAGTTCATTATACCGTGATACATAAACAGTGAGAGAGTGCCGAACGTTTCCCGAGCGTTGTGTCGCTCTCGGATGAGAACATGCTGGATACAGACACGTTGTTTTGTCTGTTGAACTTAAAGGAGGCGCTTGGTGATTTGTAGAGTTGTAGTAACTAGATAATACCGGATATGAATTTAAATGAAAAAATGGAATTAATGAGTTTCATCTACATAAGATGAAAGATTAAGGAATATATAACGATGAACTGTACTGTAAGCACTACATTGCATTTGGTAATTGTCATGGATTTCCGATTTATAACAAGAATTTTGAATTTTGATGTTTTTTTATTAGTTTTTAATAAAGTTTTCGCGCTCTACATATTTTCCAAATATTTTATTCCCTTAATTGTTTTAAATTTTGATAGAAATATTTATTTTAAATTTTCCTGTCAGGGATTTGAGGATGTGCGATGCATTCCCACTGTGTGTTTTCGTACCGCTGTAAACAGCAATTGTGCCGCAGAAACAGCGACCTGTCAAAGTGGCTGTCAGTCAACAACAGTCCTGCGTTTGTTTACCTAAATCACGTTTGCCAGCATTGTGCCGTTTCTCGTCTGATTTTGTTTCAGTTTGCAAAGCTTTTTCATTTTATTTAATCCTAAAATGAGTGAAGAAAGTGCGGAGCAAACGCTCATCTGTGTGCCTGGCCAAGTGTTGTGCGCTGCGTCCGAATTCACGGTAGCCGGCGAGGGCACATACGAAAAGCTTGGCTACATCCACGCTACCCTTGCCGGTATAGTTCAGATGAAAAAGCGCGAGAAGAACACATTTCTCTCGGTGCTGTCTTTCGGCGGTGGAGCCACAGTCCCGATCATAGGCGATATTGTAACTGCACGAATCACAGCGGTGCAACACCGGATGGCGAAATGTCGCATCTTATGCATCGGAAAAACGGCACTTAATCGCACATTGCGAGGAATCATCCGTAAAGAGGACGTTCGCGCAACAGAGGTAGACCGGGTCGAAATGCACAAATGCTTCCGGCCGGGTGATATCGTGCTAGCACGGGTGCTGCATCAAATCGAGCTAAATGTGTTCCATCTTTCCACGGCGGATAATGAGCTGGGTGTTGTGGTGGCCTTATCGCCGAGTTCGCGAGCTACCTGGGGTGCAGAACCGATTCCGATGGTTCCAATCTGTTGGACGGAAGTGCAGTGCCCTGTAACGCTGGTAAAAGAACCGCGCAAAGTAGCCAAAGTGTTACCAGAAAAAGGAGAATCGCTGAAGAAGAATCTAGCGCTGTTCTGATGAGAAATTCATGGGTAAAGTTGTTAAAAGAATCACTGAAGAAGAATCTAGCGCTATTCTGATGAGAAAGGCATGGGTAAAGTTGTTAAGGAATCGAATAAATTTAAACAAACAGCTTGAAATGAGCGATTGTTTCTGGAGTGGATGTATTTTGAGAAAACGAACAAACATTTTGAAAATTGCATGTAAACATTGGGCCGACATGACGTACACGCACGTTTATAGTTCTCAATTGAAAGTTGATTTTATCATTCGCAAAGATGATCAGAAAATCTGACAAAAGTAAGTTATTGTATCATTAAATTAAGTTGTGTTGTGAATTAAGCAATTTTTCCCACCAACTCTATAGTATTCTATTCCTCACAGCCAATATTGTTCCACAATAATATTCCACATTTGTTTATCATTTCTTCCTATCAGCTGTCAAAACGTGCGCAACAAAAACAAAACATAAACATCGATAAATCGTGAAAATTTCATTCGCATAATCAAACACCAATTGCTGCAATCCGTTCTGTGAGGTGTTCTGCTGCATAGAACTGCAGTACACGTTGCGGTTTTTGGTAAGCCAGTTCGCTGCACCATGAGGAAGCTAGTGGTGATACTAAAATCCGAAAACGATAACGCGGACAACTACGGCGCACTGCTGGAGAAGCACGGTTTCGTGCCCGTATTCATACCGACGCTAGAATTTTCCTTCAAAAATTTGGACGTGTTGCGGGATCACTTACTGTCGCCTTACAAGTACTCAGGCCTTATTTTCACCAGTCCCCGCAGTATATCGGCAGTCCGCGATGCGGTTCAAGGCCAGAAGCTGAAGGACGATTGGAAAACACTGGAAAACTACAGCGTCGGTGAGACATCGCGCGAACTAATCCAGCGAACGCTCGACCTCGACACAAAGGGCCACCATTCGGGGAATGCTAGCAATTTGGCCGATTTCATCAAAACCGATCTGTACAACAAAACCATCACGATGCCGTTCCTGTTTCCTTGTGGCAATCTCAAACAGGACGTGCTGCAGAACAAGCTTTCCGAGTACGGCTACTCGCTAGATTCGGTGGAAGTGTACGAAACGGTGCCACATCGGGACCTGGAGCGAAACCTAGTCGCTCTGTTTCGCGGTGAGCGGGAGGAGAAAAGTGATCGGACGATCGACAGTTTACTCTTTTTTAGCCCATCCGGTATCAACTACTGTGCGCACGTGTTTGAAAAGCATCGGATCGATCTGACCGGCAAACGGATCATTGCGATCGGGCCCAGCACGAAAAAAGCGATCGAGAACAAAGGCATTACGGTGCATCGAACGGCGGAGAAACCGTCGCCCGATTACGTGGTCGGTGCTCTGCTTCAAGACACTTAAGGCGACACCCGGGCGAATGAAAAAGGAAAGAAGTCAGCAAAACAGATTACCAGAGAGTGCAATAATCCGTCTTCGGTGTATATTTTTCCTAAATGTTGGTGCATAGAAGACGAAGCGTTAGAAGACAGACAGGACATCATATTTGGGTACTTTTATCTCGTCATTCAGTAGCCAAGAAGTGCTGGAAACTTGTAGAATTAAGCGACACAAGGGAAACCTAACTAAATGATCGTGAATGTTATTGATATCTTGTTGTTATAAGGTGTATACTAGCCAGTTGGAATAATGGTGGAAGGAAGTAGGGTTTTATTAGAAGTATGTTCTTCTAGATGAAATGTTTCCCTTTTTGTTCTTTTTTAACGCCTATTAGATATTTTATTACGAAAACATCTCTCTATATGAACAGGGAAGAAATGAAAAAAGCATCTAAGCAAAAGAAGCGCCGAAAGGTTGCTTCTACGTCGTCGCTTCCTGTGCTCAAATTTCTCCTTAAATCTGATTCCCATCCTTAGTCCTACATTACTTTTCTTATGGTCCTTAAGTTGATGCATCTTCCTCTCCTGATATACCGGTAAACGGTTAACACAGAGTGTCGATAGCAGTAGACATCAAAAACAAAAAAAACCGTAAAGTCAATTTGTAGCGCTGTTTTAGTGATAAATTGTGTACGCTCCCGCGTAGAGAACCGAGTACTAGTTGTTACGGAAATATGAAATATGTATGCCAATAAGCCAAATGAAGATACAATAATGAACATTAAGTTCCTCGACTCACAGCACCAGTGTGAGAACTAAGGCCTAGCCGCAACGGGACACTAGTTACATTTTAGAAGGCTTTTTCAAATCAATATTTTAAACCCGAAAACGATTACCCTCATCATAGCGCACTGTTTTTTCGTTATGCGATTGCTTTTTTACAGTAGTCGATACATTTATAGATGTAGATGTTACATTATTTTAGTTAAAATTGATTTTGTTGTTTTTTTTAGAACAAAATAAAAAAATATAGTTATAGATTAGCAAAACGTCGTCATACCGTGCACGGATTAGCGCACAGCGCCACACTTGTTAGAAAATCATTGTTACACTTTTTGGGCTAGTTTCTTCTTTAAAATTACGTTTGTCGGACGCGTTTACAATAAAGCACTAGTGGATGCCACCAGTGGCAAAATGTTGACCCAACGGGCTGTGCCTTCCTTTTTGTAAGTAGTGAACATATTTTATACGTATAAGATCTATTTTTAAATTAACACGTTACTCATAAATATAGGGAAATTACGGGTTCACGGGTTAACTTTCTATTCGCTTTGTGAATGAAAGGGGTGTAGATAGTAAAGTAAGTCCTGGTGATGTTCTGCAACATATATGGTTGAATGATCAATGCGAATTTCCTGGATGATGTGTTCCACCTCGTACACCAACATAGATTTCAGAGCGAGTTTTTTGTATCGATAGCATCGACATGATAGAACGCAGGAGTGTTGATCGATTGGAATCGGACCGGAGTTATTAGATCGTTTGCAAACAGTCAGTCAATTCATTATCTGCAAAACCATCTAATTTCAAAGAAAAACTGAAATATTTTACCGATAATTTACAATTCCTTGTGCTTTCCAAACCATCTAGTTGATTGTGATTTCATTTTCGACCAAAAAAGGTGCGCTCCCTCCAGCAACTCCAATGTAAAGCGAAATTAAGCAATGATAATCCACCGTAATGTTGCATACGATATGCAACAAAACTTAATTTTATGCTTGATAAAACTCAGCAAGATCCACAACCACTTGCATTGCCACTTGACCAAAATCAACAGCTTGGCAACGGTTTCATTTCTTGCGCACCGCAGCAACAGCAGCAGCAGCAGCAAAATTATGATCATTTCCGTTTATTGTATATTAAGTGTAATTATCGTTCGCGAGCCGCATGCGCTTCGTGTAATTAAGCCGAAAGTGGCATCCGGACGGTGGTGCACATAACGCGAAACACGAGCGGACGGAAATTAATAACCAAAAATCGTCCCAACCGTGTCCCGGGATCGGACGGGCCCGGTTAGAAGACAGTAGTGAGAGGGGTGGGTAGGATTCATTATCACATCGAAGCAATGCCACTCGTTTCGCAGATTATGTTCCGCTTTCTTCTTTTTTTGTTCACCTTTATTTAAATGTGATCATAGGGAATGTTTGCTACCAAACACCGGCGGGACCGGTACGGTTCCAAATCTTCGAGCTTGTTGGAATTGCGTGGCAGAAGCTTAATTTGCGTAAAATGAAGAAATGAATGGAATCAATATTATTACTTTTATATTTGAATGGCTGCGGCCGACAAGAGCGAGTGGTGAATGGTTGTATCGCGAAGGAAGTTCACCTTTTTCTTAATGTTACCCTGGAACGGTAGAACATAAGGAAGGTTACGGTGTTTTGATAACGATATAAGATGGAACTGTGGCTGTGTAACCGAGCCCGGATGGCGAGCAACGAGACGAAAAGAAATTAAATTGAGACGGCTCGTACGATTGGTTCTGCTTGGAACCCATACGCCCATAGTGATCGTATAATTGAACAACGCTGTGCTAAATTGGTCCGGTATGGGCTCGGGGTCCCCCAGAGAGAGAGAGAGAGAGAGTTGACGCGGTAGATTATCGTCATGAAACTAATTAATTGATTTCTCCCCGAAATTAACGGACGCGGCAAGCAACAACAGCGACATAAATGCGAACGAAATGCATTTTTCATCCACCTTATGAAAATTGACTTCATGCTAATCTGTGTACACCCGACCTGGTAGGGAATGACACCAAGTCCTGCCTTCAGTGTTGTTATCGTTGATGCAAAAACAAGACATTTTTGAGTTCTGCTTGGTTGTTACTTTATTTTATGGAGACCTTTATTTTGTTGTTGTTGCTCTCTTCTGTTCTTTTCTGCTCTAAATAGCGAACCCGACGATGTCGGTCCGGTTTCAGGTTCCTCACCAGAAGCGTCGCATTGCGTTAATTCACATATTTTTAATTAACCGCGTTCCACAGTTTATTACCTCATTCCGGGTGGCGGGGGTGGTAGTGGTGGATACTTACCGACGGACGTACGGGGTCCTCCTTCTCGGGGTGATAAAAATAGATTATTTCTGCTCCCGGTCGAAGGACGCGCGGATCGGGGCGATGCTGCACACGATCGGAATGAAATGAAGCCGAGAAGAGAGGGAGATAAGACAAAAAAAATAAAGCGTGGCACAATATTGAAATTCGTCGATATGTAAATGTTTCGCAAAAACAAACGGTTCTGCTGTGCCGTTTGTGTCAGGATAAGAACCGGCCATAGTAACAGCAAACGATCAGACACACACCGATAGTAGCAGGTGGGACTCCCGCCGGTAGTTTGGACGACTTGTTGGAGGTCTTGGAAAGTTTTGGGAGTCCCAGCATTATGGCCTATCTTTCCACACCGTTCCAAGTCCTACTATGACTACAAACCAGGTTGCAATCTACTACACTGTCTCGTTCAATCAACCAATCCCATCGGCGGTCAAATTTAAACACTAATTTTCCCAATGGTTGAGAAAAATTTCTTCAAAAACTACAAGTTTCCGAATGTATGGTACAAGAAGAGCATCCAAGGAAGAGGTAGCTGGTAGTACAGCAATTTTACTACCTGGTACCTGGTACAGCAATTTTGCTCGAAAACCGCTGAAGTATACGCAATGTTTAAGCACTAATCTTCTCGTTAGTCAAGAAAAACTTCTTCCAAAACTACCAGTTCTCGAATCAAAACCGCTGAACCGCTTCGAATGTATAGAACCAGGAGAGCATCCACGGAAGAGGAAGCACGTAGTACAGCAATTTGGAGCAGAAACCTCCGCCAAATCGCTTCAAAAGCTACCGGTTTAGTACCAGGAGAGCATCCACGGAAGAGGTAGCACCTAGTACAGCAATTTTGCGCGAAAACCACCACCAAATCGCTTCGAAAGCTACCAGTTTAGTACCAGGAGAGCATCCACGGAAGAGGTAGCACCTAGTACAGCAATTTTGCGCGAAAACCACCGCAAAATCGCTTCAAAAGCTACCGGTTTAGTACCAGGAGAGCATCCACAGAAGAGGTAGCACCTAGTACAGCAATTTTGCGCGAAAACCACCGCACAATCGCTTCAAAAGCTACCAGTTTAGTACCAGGAGAGCATCCACGGAAGAGGTAGCACCTAGTACAGCAATTTTGCGCGAAAACCACCGCAAAATCGTTTCGAAAGCTAGCAGTTTAGTACCAGGAGAGCATCCACGGAAGAGGTAGCACCTAGTACTGTAATTTGGCGCGAAAACCACCGAAAAATCGCATCGAAAGCTATCAGTTTAGTACCAGGAGAGCATCCACGGAAGAGGTAGCACCTAGTACAGCAATTTGGCGCGAAAACCACCGCACAATCGCTTCGAAAGCTAGCAGTTTAGTACCAGGAGAGCATCCACGGAAGAGGTAGCACCTAGTACAGCAATTTGGCGCGAAAACCACCGCACAATCGCTTCAAAAGCTACCAGTTTAGTACCAGGAGAGCATCCACGGAAGAGGTAGCACCTAGTACAGCAATTTTGCGCGAAAACCACCGCAAAATCGCTTCGAAAGCTACCAGTTTAGTACCAGGAGAGCATCCACGGAAGAGGTAGCACCTAGTACTGTAATTTTGCGCGAAAACCACCCCAAAATCGCCTTGAAAGCTACCAGTTTAGTACCAGGAGAGCATCCACGGAAGAGGTAGCACCTAGTACAGCAATTTTGCGCGAAAACCACCGCAAAATCGTTTCATAAGCTACCAGTTTAGTACCAGGAGAGCATCCACGGAAGAGGTAGCACCTAGTACAGCAATTTGGCGCGAAAACCACCGCACAATCGCTTCGAAAGCAACCGGTTTAGTACCAGGAGAGCATCCACGGAAGAGGTAGCACCTAGTACAGCAATTTTGCGCGAAAACCACCGCAAAATCGCTTCGAAAGCTACCGGTTTAGTACCAGGAGAGCATACACGGAAGAGGTAGCACCTAGTACAGCAATTTTGCGCGAAAACCACCGCAAAATCGTTTCGAAAGCAACCGGTTTAGTACCAGGAGAGCATCCACGGAAGAGGTAGCACCTAGTACAGCAATTTGGCGCGAAAACCACCGCACAATCGCTTCAAAAGCTACCAGTTTAGTACCAGGAGAGCATCCACGGAAGAAGTAGCACCTAGTACAGCAATTTTGCGCGAAAACCACCGCACAATCGCTTCAAAAGCTACCAGTTTAGTACCAGGAGAGCATCCACGGAAGAGGTGACACCTGGTACAGCAATTTTGCGCGAAAACCACCGCAAAATCGCCTCGAAAGCTACCAGTTTAGTACTAGGAGAGCATCCACGGAAGAGGTAGCACCTAGTACAGCAATTTGGCGCGACAACCCCCGCAAAATCGTTTCATAAGCTACCAGTTTAGTACCAGGAGAGCATCCACGGAAGAGGTAGCACCTAGTACAGCAATTTTGCGCGAAAACCACCGCAAAATCGCTTCAAAAGCTACCGGTTTAGTACCAGGAGAGCATCCACGGAAGAGGTAGCACCTAGTACAGCAATTTTGCGCGAAAACCACCACCAAATCGCTTCGAAAGCTACCAGTTTAGTACCAGGAGAGCATCCACGGAAGAGGTAGCACCTAGTACAGCAATTTGGCGCGAAAACCACCGCACAATCGCTTCAAAAGCTACCAGTTTAGTACCAGGAGAGCATCCACGGAAGAGGTAGCACCTAGTACAGCAATTTTGCGCGAAAACCACCGCAAAATCGCTTCAAAACCTACCGGTTTAGTACCAGGAGAGCATCCACGGAAGAGGTAGCACCTAGTACAGCAATTTTGCGCGAAAACCACCGCACAATCGCTTCAAAAGCTACCAGTTTAGTACCAGGAGAGCATCCACGGAAGAAGTAGCACCTAGTACAGCAATTTTGCGCGAAAACCACCGCAAAATCGCTTCGAAAGCTACCAGTTTAGTACCAGGAGAGCATACACGGAAGAGGTAGCACCTAGTACAGCAATTTTGCGCGAAAACCACCGCAAAATCGTTTCGAAAGCTAGGAGTTTAGTACCAGGAGAGCATCCACGGAAGAGGTAGCACCTAGTACTGTAATTTGGCGCGAAAACCACCGCAAAATCGCTTCGCAAGCTACCAGTTTAGTACCAGGAGAGCATCCACGGAAGAGGTAGCACTTAGTACAGCAATTTGGCGCGAAAACCACCGCCAAATCGCTTCGAAAGCTAGCAGTTTAGTACCAGGAGAGCATCCACGGAAGAGGTAGCACCTAGTACAGCAATTTTGCGCGAAAACCACCGCACAATCGCTTCAAAAGCTACCAGTTTAGTACCAGGAGAGCATCCACGGAAGAGGTAGCACCTAGTACAGCAATTTTGCGCGAAAACCACCGCAAAATCGCTTCGAAAGCTACCAGTTTAGTACCAGGAGAGCATCCACGGAAGAGGTAGCACCTAGTACTGTAATTTTGCGCGAAAACCACCGCAAAATCGCCTTGAAAGCTACCAGTTTAGTACCAGGAGAGCATCCACGGAAGAGGTAGCACCTAGTACAGCAATTTTGCGCGAAAACCACCGCAAAATCGTTTCATAAGCTACCAGTTTAGTACCAGGAGAGCATCCACGGAAGAGGTAGCACCTTGTACAGCAATTTTGCGCGAAAACCACCGCACAATCGCTTCGAAAGCAACCGGTTTAGTACCAGGAGAGCATCCACGGAAGAGGTAGCACCTAGTACAGCAATTTTGCGCGAAAACCACCGCAAAATCGCTTCGAAAGCTACCGGTTTAGTACCAGGAGAGCATACACGGAAGAGGTAGCACCTAGTACAGCAATTTTGCGCGAAAACCACCGCAAAATCGTTTCGAAAGCAACCGGTTTAGTACCAGGAGAGCATCCACGGAAGAGGTAGCACCTAGTACAGCAATTTGGCGCGAAAACCACCGCACAATCGCTTCAAAAGCTACCAGTTTAGTACCAGGAGAGCATCCACGGAAGAGGTGACACCTGGTACAGCAATTTTGCGCGAAAACCACCGCAAAATCGCCTCGAAAGCTACCAGTTTAGTACCAGGAGAGCATCCACGGAAGAGGTAGCACCTAGTACAGCAATTTGGCGCGACAACCCCCGCAAAATCGTTTCATAAGCTACCAGTTTAGTACCAGGAGAGCATCCACGGAAGAGGTAGCACCTAGTACAGCAATTTTGCGCGAAAAACACCGCAAAATCGCTTCGAAAGCTACCGGTTTAGTACCAGTAGAGCATCCACGGAAGAGGTAGCATCTAGTACAGCAATTTTGCGCGAAAACCACCGCACAATCGCTTCAAAAGCTACAGGTTTAGTACCAGGAGAGCATCCACGGAAGAGGTGACACCTGGTACAGCAATTTTGCGCGAAAACCACCGCAAAATCGCTTCGAAAGCTACCGGTTTAGTACCAGGAGAGCATCCACGGAAGAGGTAGCACCTAGTACAGCAATTTTGCGCGAAAACCAACGCAAAATCGCATCGAAAGCTACCAGTTTAGTACCAGGAGAGCATCCACGGAAGAGGTAGCACCTAGTACAGCAATTTTGCGCGAAAACCACCGCCAAATCGCTTCGAAAGCTACCGGTTTAGTACCAGGAGAGCATCCACGGAAGAGGTAGCACCTAGTACAGCAATTTTGCGCGAAAACCACCGCAAAATCGTTTCATAAGCTACCAGTTTAGTACCAGGAGAGCATCCACGGAAGAGGTAGCACCTAGTACAGCAATTTTGCGTGAAAAACACCGCAAAATCGCTTCGAAAGCTACCGGTTTAGTACCAGGAGAGCATCCACGGAAGAGGTAGCACCTAGTACAGCAATTTTGCGCGAAAACCACCGCAAAATCGCTTCAAAAGCTACCAGTTTAGTACCAGGAGAGCATCCACGGAAGAGGTAGCACCTAGTACAGCAATTTTGCGTGAAAACCACCGAAAAATCGCTTCGAAAGCTACCGGTTTAGTACCAGGAGAGCATCCACGGAAGAGGTAGCACCTAGTACAGCAATTTTGCGCGAAAACCACCGCAAAATCGCTTCGAAAGCTACCGGTTTAGTACCAGGAGAGCATCCACGGAAGAGGTAGCACCTAGTACAGCAATTTTGCGCGAAAACCACCGCAAAATCGCTTCGAAAGCTACCGGTTTAGTACCAGGAGAGCATCCACGGAAGAGGTAGCACCTAGTACAGCAATTTTGCGCGAAAACCACCGCAAAATCGCTTCGAAAGCTACCGGTTTAGTACCAGGAGAGCATCCACGGAAGAGGTAGCACCTAGTACAGCAATTTTGCGCGAAAACCACCGCACAATCGCTTCAAAAGCTACAGGTTTAGTACCAGGAGAGCATCCACGGAAGAGGTAGCACCTTGTACAGCAATTTTGCGCGAAAACCACCGCAAAATCGCTTCGAAAGCTACCGGTTTAGTACCAGGAGAGCATCCACGGAAGAGGTAGCACCTGTTACAGCAATTTTGCGCGAAAACCACCGCAAAATCGCTTCGAAAGCTACCAGTTTAGTACCAGGAGAGTATCCACGGAAGAGGTAGCACCTACTACAGCAATTTTGCGCGAAAACCACCGAAAAATCGCATCGAAAGCTACCAGTTTAGTACCAGGAGAGCATCCACGGAAGAGGTAGCACCTAGTACAGCAATTTTGCGCGAAAACCACCGCCAAATCGCTTCGAAAGCTACCGGTTTAGTACCAGGAGAGCATCCACGGAAGAGGTAGCACCTAGTACAGCAATTTTGCGCGAAAACCACCGCAAAATCGCTTCGAAAGCTACCAGTTTAGTACCAGGAGAGCATCCACGGAAGAGGTAGCACCTAGTACAGCAATTTTGCGCGAAAACCCCCGCAAAATCGTTTCAAAAGCTACCAGTTTAGTACCAGGAGAGCATCCACGGAAGAGGTAGCACCTAGTACAGCAATTTTGCGCGAAAACCCCCGCAAAATCGCTTCGAAAGCAACCGGTTTAGTACCAGGAGAGCATCCACGGAAGAGGTAGCAATTTTGCTACCTAGTACAGCAATTTTGCGCGAAAACCACCGCAAAATCGTTTCATAAGCTACCAGTTTAGTACCAGGAGAGCATCCACGGAAGAGGTAACACCTGGTACAGCAATTTTGCGCGAAAACCACCGCAAAATCGCTTCAAAAGCTACCGGTTTAGTACCAGGAGAGCATCCACGGAAGAGGTAGCACCTAGTACAGCAATTTGGCGCGAAAACCACCGCAAAATCGCCTTGAAAGCTACCAGTTTAGTACCAGGAGAGCATCCACGGAAGAGGTAGCACCTAGTACAGCAATTTGGCGCGAAAACCACCGCAAAATCGCCTTGAAAGCTACCAGTTTAGTACCAGGAGAGCATCCACGGAAGAGGTGACACCTGGTACAGCAATTTTGCGCGAAAACCACCGCAAAATCGCTTCGAAAGCTACCGGTTTAGTACCAGGAGAGCATCCACGGAAGAGGTAGCACCTAGTACAGCAATTTTGCGCGAAAACCACCGCAAAATCGCTTCGAAAGCTACCGGTTTAGTACCAGGAGAGCATACACGGAAGAGGTAGCACCTAGTACAGCAATTTTGCGCGAAAACCACCGCAAAATCGTTTCGAAAGCAACCGGTTTAGTACCAGGAGAGCATCCACGGAAGAGGTAGCACCTAGTACAGCAATTTGGCGCGAAAACCACCGCACAATCGCTTCAAAAGCTACCAGTTTAGTACCAGGAGAGCATCCACGGAAGAGGTGACACCTGGTACAGCAATTTTGCGCGAAAACCACCGCAAAATCGCCTCGAAAGCTACCAGTTTAGTACCAGGAGAGCATCCACGGAAGAGGTAGCACCTAGTACAGCAATTTGGCGCGACAACCCCCGCAAAATCGTTTCATAAGCTACCAGTTTAGTACCAGGAGAGCATCCACGGAAGAGGTAGCACCTAGTACAGCAATTTTGCGCGAAAAACACCGCAAAATCGCTTCGAAAGCTACCGGTTTAGTACCAGTAGAGCATCCACGGAAGAGGTAGCATCTAGTACAGCAATTTTGCGCGAAAACCACCGCACAATCGCTTCAAAAGCTACAGGTTTAGTACCAGGAGAGCATCCACGGAAGAGGTGACACCTGGTACAGCAATTTTGCGCGAAAACCACCGCAAAATCGCTTCGAAAGCTACCGGTTTAGTACCAGGAGAGCATCCACGGAAGAGGTAGCACCTAGTACAGCAATTTTGCGCGAAAACCAACGCAAAATCGCATCGAAAGCTACCAGTTTAGTACCAGGAGAGCATCCACGGAAGAGGTAGCACCTAGTACAGCAATTTTGCGCGAAAACCACCGCCAAATCGCTTCGAAAGCTACCGGTTTAGTACCAGGAGAGCATCCACGGAAGAGGTAGCACCTAGTACAGCAATTTTGCGCGAAAACCACCGCAAAATCGTTTCATAAGCTACCAGTTTAGTACCAGGAGAGCATCCACGGAAGAGGTAGCACCTAGTACAGCAATTTTGCGTGAAAAACACCGCAAAATCGCTTCGAAAGCTAGCAGTTTAGTACCAGGAGAGCATCCACGGAAGAGGTAGCACCTAGTACAGCAATTTTGCGCGAAAACCACCGCAAAATCGCTTCAAAAGCTACCAGTTTAGTACCAGGAGAGCATCCACGGAAGAGGTAGCACCTAGTACAGCAATTTTGCGTGAAAACCACCGAAAAATCGCTTCAAAAGCTACCGGTTTAGTACCAGGAGAGCATCCACGGAAGAGGTAGCACCTAGTACAGCAATTTTGCGCGAAAACCACCGCAAAATCGCTTCGAAAGCTACCGGTTTAGTACCAGGAGAGCATCCACGGAAGAGGTAGCACCTAGTACAGCAATTTTGCGCGAAAACCACCGCAAAATCGCTTCGAAAGCTACCGGTTTAGTACCAGGAGAGCATCCACGGAAGAGGTAGCACCTAGTACAGCAATTTTGCGCGAAAACCACCGCAAAATCGCTTCGAAAGCTACCGGTTTAGTACCAGGAGAGCATCCACGGAAGAGGTAGCACCTAGTACAGCAATTTTGCGCGAAAACCACCGCACAATCGCTTCAAAAGCTACAGGTTTAGTACCAGGAGAGCATCCACGGAAGAGGTGACACCTGGTACAGCAATTTTGCGCGAAAACCACCGCAAAATCGCTTCGAAAGCTACCGGTTTAGTACCAGGAGAGCATCCACGGAAGAGGTAGCACCTGTTACAGCAATTTTGCGCGAAAACCACCGCAAAATCGCTTCGAAAGCTACCAGTTTAGTACCAGGAGAGTATCCACGGAAGAGGTAGCACCTACTACAGCAATTTTGCGCGAAAACCACCGAAAAATCGCATCGAAAGCTACCAGTTTAGTACCAGGAGAGCATCCACGGAAGAGGTAGCACCTAGTACAGCAATTTTGCGCAAAAACCACCGCACAATCGCTTCGAAAGCTACCGGTTTAGTACCAGGAGAGCATCCACGGAAGAGGTAGCACCTAGTACAGCAATTTTGCGCGAAAACCACCGCAAAATCGCTTCGAAAGCTACCAGTTTAGTACCAGGAGAGCATCCACGGAAGAGGTAGCACCTAGTACAGCAATTTTGCGCGAAAACCCCCGCAAAATCGTTTCAAAAGCTACCAGTTTAGTACCAGGAGAGCATCCACGGAAGAGGTAGCACCTAGTACAGCAATTTTGCGCGAAAACCCCCGCAAAATCGCTTCGAAAGCAACCGGTTTAGTACTAGGAGAGCATCCACGGAAGAGGTGACACCTGGTACAGCAATTTTGCGCGAAAACCACCGCAAAATCGCTTCGAAAGCTACCGGTTTAGTACCAGGAGAGCATCCACGGAAGAGGTGACACCTGGTACAGCAATTTTGCGCGAAAACCACCGCAAAATCGCTTCGAAAGCTACCGGTTTAGTACCAGGAGAGCATCCACGGAAGAGGTAGCACCTAGTACAGCAATTTTGCGCGAAAACCAACGCAAAATCGCATCGAAAGCTACCAGTTTAGTACCAGGAGAGCATCCACGGAAGAGGTGACACCTGGTACAGCAATTTTGCGCGAAAACCACCGCAAAATCGCTTCGAAAGCTACCGGTTTAGTACCAGGAGAGCATCCACGGAAGAGGTAGCACCTGTTACAGCAATTTTGCGCGAAAACCACCGCAAAATCGCTTCGAAAGCTACCAGTTTAGTACCAGGAGAGTATCCACGGAAGAGGTAGCACCTACTACAGCAATTTTGCGCGAAAACCACCGAAAAATCGCATCGAAAGCTACCAGTTTAGTACCAGGAGAGCATCCACGGAAGAGGTAGCACCTAGTACAGCAATTTTGCGCGAAAACCACCGCCAAATCGCTTCGAAAGCTACCGGTTTAGTACCAGGAGAGCATCCACGGAAGAGGTAGCACCTAGTACAGCAATTTTGCGCGAAAACCACCGCAAAATCGTTTCATAAGCTACCAGTTTAGTACCAGGAGAGCATCCACGGAAGAGGTAACACCTGGTACAGCAATTTTGCGCGAAAACCACCGCAAAATCGCTTCAAAAGCTACCGGTTTAGTACCAGGAGAGCATCCACGGAAGAGGTAGCACCTAGTACAGCAATTTGGCGCGAAAACCACCGCAAAATCGCCTTGAAAGCTACCAGTTTAGTACCAGGAGAGCATCCACGGAAGAGGTAGCACCTAGTACAGCAATTTGGCGCGAAAACCACCGCAAAATCGCCTTGAAAGCTACCAGTTTAGTACCAGGAGAGCATCCACGGAAGAGGTAGCACCTAGTACAGCAATTTTGCGCGAAAACCACCGCAAAATCGCTTCAAAAGCGGATCAAACGGTAGGCGGAGTAGGCGGTCGCCTAGGGCCTCGCCGTGTTGGGGGCCCCAAACAACTTGTGCCGATTGTGCGAGTTTTGGAAATTTAGCAGTAGAGTTAATTTTTAGCATAAAATCTTATTAAAAAGGTAGAAAATTGGTTATCCTTGGTTACATAATTTTTTTTTATTTGATTAGCTATATCGGCCCGGTTACACGGCTACGCAAGAGAAGTATGCAGTGTATTCAAACTCCTTCTTCTTTATCGGCACGACATCTTTAGGATGTTTAAACCTACCATTTCTATTTTTTTTACTTTATTTACCCGTAGGATAGTCAGTGCTGCGTACGGAGGTTTGGTGGTCCAAATGAAACTTTTCCGTGGTCCTATCTTGTACAGACTGCCTGCACTACCAATACACCATCTGGCCGCCCCGTGAACCCTTATATGCCTTTTTACTTCAACCTATTCATGTATTCTATTTCTTGAACGGAATTGTTTCATCTGTTCGTAAATGATCCTTCCGTTAGATGCTAGAATAGAAAACATGCTTATTTCCACTTCCGCAATATTCGCAAGCTATTGCCATTGCGATACTCGTGGTGTGGTATTATTTTCTCTCCCCGATTGAACCGTGAAAATATCCAGCCTACGTGTTTCGAAACAGTATTGTGGTGGAGTATTGTGTTTAGTATTTCGATTGTCACAATTTCTGCAAGTTTGCAAGCCGGTAATGATGTTATTATTGACACAATCTGTAAGTGTACTACGACCATTTCTGTCTTTCTTGATTATTAGAATCCCCGTGTAGAATACTGTTCCAACTACATTGTTGTAATCTCGGTAACATTTGCATCGTTGTTAGACTGAAATTGTTTTAAAATTTCCAACTCTAAATCCATACGGTTGAAGATCATCACTGCGAAATCGTTGATCTAAATTAAAAAAAGAACACGAAAAAAGATACTTGAAGAAATCTAGTATGCATTGATATAAAAACGATGTGTTCAGTGAAGAATCTATCATAATAGTCTTGCTAAAACATTGTCGTGCGTGCTGAAAGCGGTCTCGTTTTTTGCATTGAAACTCAGTTTGTTTGAGAAAAATTAATGAGTGCTTTGTGGTGTTGTATCCCTATAATTTGCTACTGACTATCAAATTGTGCGTGAGGAGCACACAGTGTGTTTCATACTGATGTAAATGTGCAAGTGTAAATGTGACGAAATGATCGAAATGACGAAGTGTCTTCACAATGAGCGAGATCGGCCCAGAAATTCTTGGATTTTTTGACGCACGGACAACCGACCTAAAATTAGAGCATCAAACTTAATACGCGAAAATCAAGCGAACGATCGAAATTCACATTAATATGTGCCACTAGAGTTGACAAAATGCTGACAAATTTGCCCAATGCCAGAATCAACTGGGCAACTGTGAAAACCACTATGCCGTAGCCGCGCACACAATTGTTTTCAGATTTCCGATACCAGGAGAGCATGGTTTCCCAGAGGTGACATCTGCAGCTTGGGACAAATTTGCCCATCACAATTGCTATTGCATACTATCAAACACGTGAGAACGATCGCTAATAAGTAATAACAATAAAACGGAAAGCATCCTTCATCTCGCTCAAACTTTCCGTCGGTTGGTACGAAATTCCATACAAAACCAGCTGTTTTCCGATTTCCGATACCAGGAAAGCATCCACGGAAGAGGTAGCACCTTGTACAGCAATTTTGGTCGAAAACCGCCGAAAGGTATGCAATATTTAAAGACTAACATTCCCGTTGGACGAAAGCAATTGTGCTGGAAAACCGCCGAAAAGTATGCAATTTTTAAACACTAACTTTCCCGTTGATCGTGAAAAATTTCTTCGAAAACTACCAGTTTTTGAATGTATAGTACCAGGAGAGCATCCACGGAAGAGGTAGCTCCTGGTACTGCGCCGTAAAGTATGCAATGTTTATACACGAACTTTGCAACCAATTTTCCGCCGTAAGGTATGCAAAGTTTATACACTAACTTTGCAACCAAATTTCCGCCGTAAGGTATGCAATGTTTATACACTAACTTTTCATACAAACCAGCTGTTTTCAGATTTCCGATACCAGGAGAGCATGTTTTTCAAGAGGTAACACCTGGTACCAGCAGAGCAAGATGGCGCCCAACAATAAATGAAAAAATTCATGAAATTATTTCATGAAATATTTCATGAAACATTTCATGAAAAATTCATGAAATATTTCATGAAATATTTCATGAAACATGAAACATGAAACATTTCATGAAATATTTCATGAATGAAATATTTAATGAATGACATTTTCATGAATGAAAATTTCATTCGTAAAAATTTCATTCATGAAAATTTCATTCATAAAAATTTCATTCATGAAAATTTCATTCATAAAAATTTTATTCATAAAAATTTCATTCATGAAAATTTCATTCATAAAATTTTCATTTATGAAAATTTCATTCATAAAAATTTCATTCATGAAAATTTCATTCTACAAATTTCATTCATAAAAATTTCATTCATAAAAATTTCATTCATGAAAATTTCATTCATAAAAATTTCATTCATAAAAATTTCATTCATAAAAATTTCATTCATGAAAATTTCATGAATGAAATTTTCATTCATAAAATTTTCATTCATAAAAATTTCATTCATGAAAATTTCATTCATAAAAATTTCATTTATAAAAATTTCATTCATGAAAATTTCATTCGAAAAATTTCATTCATAAAAATTTCATTCATAAAAATTTCATTCATATAAATTTCATTCATGAAAATTTCATTCATGAAAATTTCATTCATAAAATTTTCATTCATGAAAATTTCATTCATGAAATTTTCATTCATAAAAATTTCATTCATAAAAATTTCATTCATATAAATTTCATTCATAAAAATTTCATTCATGAAAATTTCATTCATAAAAATTTCATTCATAAAAATTTCATTCATGAAAATTTCATTCATAAAATTTTCATTCTTGAAAATTTCATTCATAAAAATTTCATTCATAAAAATTCCATTCATACAAATTTCATTCATAAAAATTTCATTCATAAAAATTTCATTCATGAAAATTTCTTTCATAAAAATTTCATTCATAAAAATTTCATTCATAAAAATTTCATTCATGAAAATTTCATGAATGAAATTTTCATTCATAAAATTTTCATTCATAAAAATTTCATTCATGAAAATTTCATTCATAAAAATTTCATTCATAAAATTTTCATTCATGAAAATTTCATTCATAAAATTTCATTCATTAAAATTTCATTCATAAAAATTTCATTCATATAAATTTCATTCATTAAAATTTCATTCATGAAAATTTCATTCATAAAAATATCATTCATAAAAAATTCATTCATGAAAATTTCATTCATAAAAATTACACGGAAGAGGTAGCTCCTGATACTGCGCCAGAAGGTATGCAATCAACTTGCAATGCAATGCGCCGTAAGGTATGCAATGTTTATACACTAACTTAGCAACCAACTTGCAATGCAATGCGCCGTAAGGTATGCAATGTTTATACAATAACTTTTCATACAAACCAGCTGTTTTGAGATTTCCGATACCAGGAGAGCATGTACTTCAGGAGGTGACATCTTCCATCCCCCTCCCCCCTTCCCCTCAAGATCTCGACCAAGATGGCGGCCAAGATGGCGGACAAGATGGCGGCCAAGATGGCGTACCAAGATGGCGGACAAGATGGCGGCCAAGATGGCGGACCAAGATGGCGGACAAGATGGCGGACCAAGATGGCGGACAAGATGGCGGCCAAGATGGCGGACAAGATGGCGGACAAGATGGCGGACAAGATGGCGGACAAGATGGCGGACAAGATGGCGGACAAGATGGCGGACAAGATGGCGGACAAGATGGCGGCCAAGATGGCGGACACAAGATGGCGGACAAGATGGCGGACAAGATGGCGGACATGATGGCGGCCAAGATGGCGGCAAAGATGGCGGACCAAGATGGCGGACAAGATGGCGGACAAGATGGCGGCCAAGATGGCGGACACAAGATGGCGGACAAGATGGCGGACAAGATGGCGGACAAGATGGCGGCCAAGATGGCGGCAAAGATGGCGGACCAAGATGGCGGAACAATATGGCGCACAAGATGGCGGACAAGATGGCGGCCAAGATGGCGGACAAGATGGCGGCCTAGATGGCTGACACAAGATGGCGGACAAGATGGCGGACCAAGATGGCGGACAAGATGGCGGCCAAGATGGCGGACAAGATGACGGACACAAGATGGCGGACAAGATGGCGGACAAGATGGCGGACAAGATGGCGGACCAAGATGGCGGCCAAGATGGCGGACAAGATGGCAGCCAAGATGGCGGACAAGATGGCGGACAAGATGGCGGCCAAGATGGCTGACACAAGATGGCGGACAAGATGGCGGACCAAGATGGCGGACAAGATGGCGGCCAAGATGGCGGACAAGATGGCGGACAAGATGACGGACACAAGATGGCGGACAAGATGGCGGACAAGATGGCGGCCAAGATGGCGGACAAGATGGCGGACAAGATGGCGGACAAGATGGCGGCCAAGATGGCAGACACAAGATGGCGGACAAGATGGCGGACAAGATGGCGGACAAGATGGCGGCCAAGATGGCGGCAAAGATGGCGGACCAAGATGGCGGAACAATATGGCGCACAAGATGGCGGACAAGATGGCGGCCAAGATGGCGGCCAAGATGGTGGCCAAGATGGCGGACAAGATGGCGGACAAGATGGCGGACCAAGATGGCGGACAAGATGGCGGCCAAGATGGCGGCCAAGATGGCGGACAAGATGGCGGACAAGATGGCGGACACAAGATGGCGGACAAGATGGCGGACAAGATGGCGGACAAAAGATGGCGGACAAGATGGCGGCCAAGATGGCGGACAAGATGGCGGACCAAGATGGCGGCCAAGATGGCGGACAAGATGGCGGACAAGATGGCGGACACAAGGTGGCGACCAAGATGGCGGACAAGATGGCGGACAAGATGGCGGACAAGATGGCGGCCAAGATGGCGGACACAAGATGGCGGACAAGATGGCGGACAAGATGGCGGACAAGATGGCGGCCAAGATGGTGGCCAAGATGGCGGACAAGATGGTGGACAAGATGGCGGACACAAGATGGCGGACAAGATGGCGGACAAGATGGCGGCCAAGATGGTGGACAAGATGGCGGACAAGATGGCGGCCAAGATCTCGGCAAAGATGGCGGACCAAGATGGCGGAACAATATGGCGCACAAGATGGCGGACAAGATGGCGGCCAAGATGGCGGACAAGATGGCGGCCAAGATGGCGGCCAAGATGGCGGCCAAGATGGCGGCCAAGATGGAGGACAAGATGGCGGACCAAGATGGCGGCCAAGATGGCGGAAAAGATGGCGGACAAGATGGCGGCCAAGATGGCGGCCAAGATGGCGGGCCAAGATGGCGGACAATATGGCGGACAAGATGGCGGACATAAGATGGCGGACATAAGATGGCGGACACAATATGGCGGACAAGATGGCGGACAAGATGACGGACACAAGATGGCGGACAAGATGGCGGACAAAATGGCGGACACAAGATGGCGGACAAGATGGCGGCCAAGATGGCGGCCAAGATGGTGGACAAGATGGCGGACAAGATGGCGGACCAAGATGGCGGACAAGATGGCGGACAAGATGGCGCACACAAGATGGCGGACAAGATGGCGGACAAGATGGTGGACACAAGATGGCGGACAAGATGGCGGACAAGATGGCGGCAAAGATGGCGGACCAAGATGGCGGAACAATATGGCGCAAAAGATGGCGGCCAAGATGGCGGTCAAGATGGCGGCCACGATGGCGGACAAGATGGCGGCCAAGATGGCGGACAAGATGGCGGACCAAGATGGCGGCCAAGATGGCGGACAAGATGGCGGACACAAGGTGGTGACCAAGATGGCGGACAAGATGGCGGCCAAGATGGCGGCCAAGATGGCGGACAAGATGGCGGACGAGATGGCGGCCAAGATGGCGGACAAGATGGCGGACAAGATGGCGGACCAAGATGGCGGACAAGATGGCGGCCAAGATGGCGGCCAAGATGGCGGACAAGATGGTGGCCAAGATGGCGGACAAGATGGCGGCCAAGATGGCGGATACAAGAGTGCGGACAAGATGGCGGACAAGATGGCGGACAAGATGGCGGACACAAGATGGCGGACACAAGATGGCGGACACAAGATGGCGGACATAAGATGGCGGACAAGATGGCGGACACAAGATGGCGGACACAAGATGGCGGACAAGATGGCGGCCAAGATGGCGGACAAGATGGCGGACAAGATGGCGGACAAAAGATGGCGGACAAGATGGCGGACACAAGATGGCGGACAAGATGGCGGACAAGATGGCGGACAAAAGATGGCGGACAAGATGGCGGCCAAGATGGCGGACAAGATGGCGGACCAAGATGGCGGCCAAGATGGCGGCCAAGATGGCGGACAAGATGGCGGACAAGATGGCGGACAAGATGGCGGACACAAGGTGGCGACCAAGATGGCGGACAAGATGGCGGACAAGATGGCGGACAAGATGGCGGCCAAGATGGCGGACACAAGATGGCGGACAAGATGGCGGCCAAGATGGCGGACAAGATGGCGGCCAAGATGGCGGCCAAGATGGCGGACAAGATGGTGGACAAGATGGCGGACACAAGATGGCGGACAAGATGGCGGACAAGATGGCGGACAAGATGGCGGCCAAGATGGTGGACAAGATGGCGGACAAGATGGCGGCCAAGATGGCGGACAAGATGGCGCACACAAGATGGCGGACAAGATGGCGGACAAGATGGCGGACACAAGATGGCGGACAAGATGGCGGACAAGATGGCGGCCAAGATGGCGGCAAAGATGGCGGACCAAGATGGCGGAACAATATGGCGCAAAAGATGGCGGACAAGATGGCGGCCAAGATGGCGGACAAGATGGCGGCCACGATGGCGGACAAGATGGCGGCCAAGATGGCGGACAAGATGGCGGACCAAGATGGCGGCCAAGATGGCGGACAAGATGGCGGACACAAGGTGGTGACCAAGATGGCGGACAAGATGGCGGCCAAGATGGCGGCCAAGATGGCGGACAAGATGGCGGACGAGATGGCGGCCAAGATGGCGGACAAGATGGCGGACAAGATGGCGGACCAAGATGGCGGACAAGATGGCGGACCAAGATGGCGGACAAGATGGCGGCCAAGATGGCGGCCAAGATGGCGGACAAGATGGTGGCCAAGATGGAGGACAAGATGGCGGACCAAGATGGCGGCCAAGATGGCGGAAAAGATGGCGGACAAGATGGCGGCCAAGATGGCGGACAAGATGGCGGACATAAGATGGCGGACAAGATGGCGGACAAGATGGCGGACACAAGATGGCGGACAAGATGGCGGCCAAGATGGCGGACAAGATGGCGGACAGAAGATGGCGGACAAGATGACGGACACAAGATGGCGGACAAGATGGCGGACAAGATGGCGGACAAAAGATGGCGGACCAGATGGCGGCCAAGATGGCGGACAAGATGGCGGACCAAGATGGCGGCCAAGATGGCGGACAAGATGGCGGACAAGATGGCGGACAAGATGGCGGACACAAGGTGGCGACCAAGATGGCGGACAAGATGGCGGACAAGATGGCGGACAAGATGGCGGCCAAGATGGCGGACACAAGATGGCGGACAAGATGGCGGCCAAGATGGCGGACAAGATGGCGGCCAAGATGGCGGCCAAGATGGCGGCCAAGATGGCGGACAAGATGGTGGACAAGATGGCGGACACAAGATGGCGGACAAGATGGCGGACAAGATGGCGGCCAAGATGGTGGACAAGATGGCGGACAAGATGGCGGCCAAGATCTCGGCAAAGATGGCGGACCAAGATGGCGGAACAATATGGCGCACAAGATGGCGGACAAGATGGCGGCCAAGATGGCGGACACAAGGTGGCGACCAAGATGGCGGACAAGATGGCGGACAAGATGGCGGACAAGATGGCGGCCAAGATGGCGGACACAAGATGGCGGACAAGATGGCGGCCAAGATGGCGGACAAGATGGCGGCCAAGATGGCGGCCAAGATGGCGGACAAGATGGTGGACAAGATGGCGGACACAAGATGGCGGACAAGATGGCGGACAAGATGGCGGACAAGATGGCGGCCAAGATGGTGGACAAGACGGCGGACAAGATGGCGGCCAAGATCTCGGCAAAGATGGCGGACCAAGATGGCGGAACAATATGGCGCACAAGATGGCGGACAAGATGGCGGCCAAGATGGCGGACAAGATGGCGGCCAAGATGGCGGCCAAGATGGAGGACAAGATGGCGGACCAAGATGGCGGCCAAGATGGCGGAAAAGATGGCGGACAAGATGGCGGCCAAGATGGCGGCCAAGATGGCGGCCAAGATGGCGGCCAAGATGGCGGACAATATGGCGGACAAGATGGCGGACATAAGATGGCGGAAATAAGATGGCGGACACAATATGGCGGACAAGATGGCGGACAAGATGGCGGACACAAGATGGCGGACAAGATGGCGGACAAAATGGCGGACACAAGATGGCGGACAAGATGGCGGCCAAGATGGCGGCCAAGATGGTGGACAAGATGGCGGACAAGATGGCGGACACAAGATGGCGGACAAGATGGTGGACACAAGATGGCGGACAAGATGGCGGCCAATATAGCGGACAAGATGGCGGACAAAATGGCGGACACAATATGGCGGCCGAGATGGCGGACAAGATGGCGGACAATATGGCGGCCAAGATGGCGGACAAGATGGCGGACAAGATGGCGGCCAAGATGGCGGACACAATATTGCGGACAAGATGGCGGACAAGATGGCGGACACAAGATGGCGGACAAGATGGCGGACATGATGGCGGACAAGATGGCGGACAAGATGGCGGACAAAATGGCGGACACAATATGGCGGACAAGATGGCGGACAAGATGGCGGACAATATGGCGGACAAGATGGCGGACACAAGATGGCGGCCAAGATGGCGGCCAAGATGGCGGACAAGATGGCGGACAAGATGGCGGACAAGATGGCGGACAAGATGGCGGACACAAGATGGCGGACACAAGATGGCGGACACAAGATGGCGGACATAAGATGGCGGACAAGATGGCGGACACAAGATGGCGGACAAGATGGCGGCCAAGATGGCGGATAAGATGGCGGACAAGATGGCGGACAAGATGGCGGACACAAGATGGCGGACACAAGATGGCGGACACAAGATGGCGACCAAGATGGCGGCCAAGATGGCGGACAAGATGGCGGACAAGATGGCGGACACAATATGGCGGACAAGATGGCGGACAAGATGGCGGACAAGATGGCGGACACAAGATGGCGGACAAGATGGCGGACAAGATGGCGGCCGAGATGGTGGACAAGATGGCGGCCAAGATGGCGGAAAAGATGGCGGACAAGATGGCGGCCAAGATGGCGGCCAAGATGGCGGACAAGATGGCGGACAAGATGGCGGACAAGATGGCGGACATAAGATGGCGGACACAATATGGCGGACAAGATGGCGGACAAGATGGCGGCCAAGATGGCGAACACAAGATGGCGGACAAGATGGCGGACAAGATGGCGGACAAGATGGCGGACAAGATGGCGGACAAGATGGCGGCCAAGATGGCGGACAAGATGGCAGACACAAGATGGCGGACAAGATGGCGGCCAAGATGGCGGACAAGATGGCGGACACAAGGTGGCGACCAAGATGGCGGACAAGATGGCGGACATGATGGCGGACAAGATGGCGGCCAAGATGGCGGACACAAGATGGCGGACAAGATGGCGGCCAAGATGGCGCTCAAGATGGCGTGCACATGATGGCGGACAAGATGGCGGACAAGATGGCGGAAAAGATGGCGGACAAGATGGCGGACACAAGATGGCGGACAAGATGGCGGCCAAGATGGCGGCCACGATGGCGGCCAAGATGGCGGACAAGATGGTGGACAAGATGGCGGACACAAGATGGCGGACAAGATGGCGGACAAGATGGCGGACAAGATGGCGGCCAAGATGGTGGACAAGATGGCGGACAAGATGGCGGCCAAGATCTCGGCAAAGATGGCGGACCAAGATGGCGGAACAATATGGCGCACAAGATGGCGGACAAGATGGCGGCCAAGATGGCGGACACAAGGTGGCGACCAAGATGGCGGACAAGATGGCGGACAAGATGGCGGACAAGATGGCGGCCAAGATGGCGGACACAAGATGGCGGACAAGATGGCGGCCAAGATGGCGGACAAGATGGCGGCCAAGATGGCGGCCAAGATGGCGGACAAGATGGTGGACAAGATGGCGGACACAAGATGGCGGACAAGATGGCGGACAAGATGGCGGACAAGATGGCGGCCAAGATGGTGGACAAGATGGCGCACAAGATGGCGGACAAGATGGCGGCCAAGATGGCGGCCAAGATGGCGGCCAAGATGGCGGCCAAGATGGCGGCCAAGATGGCGGCCAAGATGGCGGACAATATGGCGGACAAGATGGCGGACATAAGATGGCGGACATAAGATGGCGGACACAATATGGCGGACAAGATGGCGGACAAGATGGCGGACACAAGATGACGGACACAAGATGGCGGACAAGATGGCGGACAAAATGGCGGACACAAGATGGCGGACAAGATGGCGGCCAAGATGGCGGCCAAGATGGTGGACAAGATGGCGGACAAGATGGCGGACACAAGATGGCGGACAAGATGGTGGACACAAGATGGCGGACAAGATGGCGGCCAATATAGCGGACAAGATGGCGGACAAAATGGCGGACACAATATGGCGGCCGAGATGGCGGACAAGATGGCGGACAATATGGCGGCCAAGATGGCGGACAAGATGGCGGACACAATATGGCGGACAAGATGGCGGCCAAGATGGCGGCCAAGATGGCGGACACAATATGGCGGACAAGATGGCGGACAAGATGGCGGACACAAGATGGCGGACAAGATGGCGGACAAGATGGCGGACAAGATGGCGGCCAAGATGGCGGACAAGATGGCAGACACAAGATGGCGGACAAGATGGCGGCCAAGATGGCGGACAAGATGGCGGACAAGATGGCGGCCAAGATGGCGGACACAAGATGGCGGACAAGACAGCGGACAAGATGGCGGACACAAGATGGCGGACAAGATGGCGGCCAAGATGGCGGACAAGATGACGGACACAAGATGGCGGCCAAGATGGCGGACACAAGATGGCGGACAAGATGGCGGCCAAGATGGCGGACAAGATGGCGGCCAAGATGGCGGCCAAGATGGCGGACAAGATGGTGGACAAGATGGCGGACACAAGATGGCGGACAAGATGGCGGACAAGATGGCGGACAAGATGGCGGCCAAGATGGTGGACAAGATGGCGCACAAGATGGCGGACAAGATGGCGGCCAAGATGGCGGCCAAGATGGCGGCCAAGATGGCGGACAATATGGCGGACAAGATGGCGGACATAAGATGGCGGACATAAGATGGCGGACACAATATGGCGGACAAGATGGCGGACAAGATGGCGGACACAAGATGGCGGACAAGATGGCGGACAAAATGGCGGACACAAGATGGCGGACAAGATGGCGGCCAAGATGGCGGCCAAGATGGTGGACAAGATGGCGGACAAGATGGCGGACACAAGATGGCGGACAAGATGGTGGACACAAGATGGCGGACATAAGATGGCGGACAAGATGGCGGACACAAGATGGCGGACAAGATGGCGGCCAAGATGGCGGACAAGATGGCGGACAAGATGGCGGACAAGATGGCGGACACAAGATGGCGGACACAAGATGGCGGACACAAGATGGCGACCAAGATGGCGGACACAATATGGCGGCCGAGATGGCGGACAAGATGGCGGACAATATGGCGGCCAAGATGGCGGACAAGATGGCGGACAAGATGGCGGCCAAGATGGCGGACACAATATGGCGGACAAGATGGCGGACAAGATGGCGGACACAAGATGGCGGACAAGATGGCGGACATGATGGCGGACAAGATGGCGGCCAAGATGGCGGACAAGATGGCGGACAAAATGGCGGACACAATATGGCGGACAAGATGGCGGACAAGATGGCGGACAATATGGCGGACAAGATGGCGGACACAAGATGGCGGCCAAGATGGCGGCCAAGATGGCGGACAAGATGGCGGCCAAGATGGCGGACAATATGGCGGACAAGATGGCGGACACAAGATGGCGGACACAAGATGGCGGACACAAGATGGCGGACATAAGATGGCGGACAAGATGGCGGAAACAAGATGGCGGACAAGATGGCGGCCAAGATGGCGGACAAGATGGCGGACAAGATGGCGGACAAGATGGCGGACACAAGATGGCGGACACAAGATGGCGGACACAAGATGGCGGACACAAGATGGCGACCAAGATGGCGGACAAGATGGCGGACACAAGATGGCGGACAAGATGGCGGACAAAATGGCGGACACAAGATGGCGGACAAGATGGCGGCCAAGATGGCGGCCAAGATGGTGGACAAGATGGCGGACAAGATGGCGGACACAAGATGGCGGACAAGATGGTGGACACAAGATGGCGGACATAAGATGGCGGACAAGATGGCGGACACAAGATGGCGGACAAGATGGCGGACAAGATGGCGGACACAAGATGGCGGACACAAGATGGCGGACACAAGATGGCGACCAAGATGGCGGACAAGATGGCGGACACAATATGGCGGCCGAGATGGCGGACAAGATGGCGGACAATATGGCGGCCAAGATGGCGGACAAGATGGCGGACAAGATGGCGGCCAAGATGGCGGACACAATATGGCGGACAAGATGGCGGACAAGATGGCGGACACAAGATGGCGGACATGATGGCGGACAAGATGGCGGCCAAGATGGCGGACAAGATGGCGGACAAAATGGCGGACACAATATGGCGGACAAGATGGCGGACAAGATGGCGGACACAAGATGGCGGACAAGATGGCGGACAAGATGGCGGCCGAGTTGGTGGACAAGATGGCGGACAAGATGGCGGCCAAGATCTCGGCAAAGATGGCGGACCAAGATGGCGGAACAATATGGCGCACAAGATGGCGGACAAGATGGCGGCCAAGATGGCGGACAAGATGGCGGCCAAGATGGCGGCCAAGATGGCGGCCAAGATGGCGGCCAAAATGGCGGCCAAGATGGAGGACAAGATGGCGGACCAAGATGGCGGCCAAGATGGCGGAAAAGATGGCGGACAAGATGGCGGCCAAGATGGCGGCCAAGATGGCGGACAATATGGCGGACAAGATGGCGGACATAAGATGGCGGACATAAGATGGCGGACACAATATGGCGGACAAGATGGCGGACAAGATGGCGGACACAAGATGGCGGACAAGATGGCGGACAAAATGGCGGACACAAGATGGCGGACAAGATGGCGGCCAAGATGGCGGCCAAGATGGTGGACAAGATGGCGGACAAGATGGCGGACACAAGATGGCGGACAAGATGGTGGACACAAGATGGCGGACATAAGAAGGCGGACAAGATGGCGGACACAAGATGGCGGACAAGATGGCGGCCAAGATGGCGGACAAGATGGCGGACAAGATGGCGGACACAAGATGGCGGACACAAGATGGCGGACACAAGATGGCGACCAAGATGGCGGACAAGATGGCGGACACAATATGGCGGCCGAGATGGCGGACAAGATGGCGGACAATATGGCGGCCAAGATGGCGGACAAGATGGCGACCAAGATGGCGGACACAATATGGCGGACAAGATGGCGGACAAGATGGCGGACACAAGATGGCGGACAAGATGGCGGACAAGATGGCGGACAAGATGGCGGCCAAGATGGCGGACAAGTTGGCGTACAAAATGGCGGACACAATATGGCGGACAAGATGGCGGACAAGATGGCGGACAATATGGCGGACAAGATGGCGGACAATATGGCGGACAAGATGGCGGACACAAGATGGCGGCCAAGATGGCGGCCAAGATGGCGGACAAGATGGCGGCCAAGATGGCGGACAAGATGGCGGACAAGATGGCGGACACAAGATGGCGGACACAAGATGGCGGACACAAGATGGCGGACATAAGATGGCGGACAAGATGGCGGACACAAGATGGCGGACAAGATGGCGGCCAAGATGGCGGACAAGATGGCGGACAAGATGGCGGACAAGATGGCGGACACAAGATGGCGGACACAAGATGGCGGACACAAGATGGCGGACACAAGATGGCGACCAAGATGGCGGACAAGATGGCGGACACAAGATGGCGGACAAGATGGCGGACAAAATGGCGGACACAAGATGGCGGACAAGATGGCGGCCAAGATGGCGGCCAAGATGGTGGACAAGATGGCGGACAAGATGGCGGACACAAGATGGCGGACAAGATGGTGGACACAAGATGGCGGACATAAGATGGCGGACAAGATGGCGGACACAAGATGGCGGACAAGATGGCGGCCAAGATGGCGGACAAGATGGCGGACAAGATGGCGGACAAGATGGCGGACAAGATGGCGGACACAAGATGGCGGACACAAGATGGCGGACACAAGATGGCGACCAAGATGGCGGACAAGATGGCGGACACAATATGGCGGCCGAGATGGCGGACAAGATGGCGGACAATATGGCGGCCAAGATGGCGGACAAGATGGCGGACAAGATGGCGGCCAAGATGGCGGACACAATATGGCGGACAAGATGGCGGACAAGATGGCGGACACAAGATGGCGGACAAGATGGCGGACATGATGGCGGACAAGATGGCGGCCAAGATGGCGGACAAGATGGCGGACAAAATGGCGGACACAATATGGCGGACAAGATGGCGGACAAGATGGCGGACAATATGGCGGACAAGATGGCGGACACAAGATGGCGGCCAAGATGGCGGACAAGATGGCGGCCAAGATGGCGGACAAGATGGCGGACAAGATGGCGGACACAAGATGGCGGACACAAGATGGCGGACATAAGATGGCGGACAAGATGGCGGACACAATATGGCGGACAAGATGGCGGCCAAGATGGCGGACAAGATGGCGGACAAGATGGCGGACACAAGATGGCGGACACAAGATGGCGGACACAAGATGGCGGACACAAGATGGCGACCAAGATGGCGGACAAGATGGCGGACAAGATGGCGGACAAGATGGCGGACAAGATGGCGGCCAAGATGGCGGACAAGATGGCGGACAAGATGGCGGACAAGATGGCGGACACAAGATGGCGGACACAAGATGGCGGACACAAGATGGCGGACACAAGATGGCGACCAAGATGGCGGACAAGATGGCGGACAAGATGGCGGACAAGATGGCGGACAAGATGGCGGACACAATATGGCGGCCGAGATGGCGGACAAGATGGCGGACAATATGGCGGCCAAGATGGCGGACAAGATGGCGGACAATATGGCGGACAAGATGGCGGACACAAGATGGCGGCCAAGATGGCGGCCAAGATGGCGGACAAGATGGCAGACAAGATGGCGGACAAGATGGCGGACAAGATGGCGGACACAAGATGGCGGACACAAGATGGCGGACACAAGATGGCGGACATAAGATGGCGGACAAGATGGCGGACACAAGATGGCGGACAAGATGGCGGCCAAGATGGCGGACAAGATGGCGGACAAGATGGCGGACAAGATGGCGGACACAAGATGGCGGACACAAGATGGCGGACACAAGATGGCGACCAAGATGGCGGACAAGATGGCGGACAAGATGGCGGACAAGATGGCGGACACAATATGGCGGACAAGATGACGGACAAGATGGCGGACAAGATGGTGGACACAAGATGGCGGACAAGATGGCGGACAAGATGGCGGCCGAGATGGTGGACAAGATGGCGGACAAGATGGCGGCCAAGATCTCGGCAAAGATGGCGGACCAAGATGGCGGAACAATATGGCGCACAAGATGGCGGACAAGATGGCGGCCAAGATGGCGGACAAGATGGCGGCCAAGATGGCGGCCTAGATGGCGGCCAAGATGGCGGCCAAGATGGAGGACAAGATGGCGGACCAAGATGGCGGCCAAGATGGCGGAAAAGATGGCGGACAAGATGGCGGCCAAGATGGCGGCCAAGATGGCGGACAATATGGCGGACAAGATGGCGGACATAAGATGGCGGACATAAGATGGCGGACACAATATGGCGGACAAGATGGCGGACAAGATGGCGGACACAAGATGGCGGACAAGATGGCGGACAAAATGGCGGACACAAGATGGCGGACAAGATGGCGGCCAAGATGGCGGCCAAGATGGTGGACAAGATGGCGGACAAGATGGCGGACAAGATGGTGGACACAAGATGGCGGACATAAGATGGCGGACAAGATGGCGGACACAAGATGGCGGACAAGATGGCGGCCAAGATGGCGGACAAGATGGCGGACAAGATGGCGGACAAGATGGCGGACACAAGATGGCGGACACAAGATGGCGGACACAAGATGGCGACCAAGATGGCGGACAAGATGGCGGACAAGATGGCGGACAAGATGGCGGACACAATATGGCGGCCGAGATGGCGGACAAGATGGCGGACAATATGGCGGCCAAGATGGCGGACAAGATGGCGGCCAAGATGGCGGACACAATCTGGCGGACAAGATGGCGGACAAGATGGCGGACACAAGATGGCGGACAAGATGGCGGACATGATGGCGGACAAGATGGCGGCCAAGATGGCGGACAAGATGGCGGACAAAATGGCGGACACAATATGGCGGACAAGATGGCGGACAAGATGGCGGACAAGATGGCGGACAATATGGCGGACAAGATGGCGGACACAAGATGGCGGCCAAGATGGCGGCCAAGATGGCGGCCAAGATGGCGGACAAGATGGCGGCCAAGATGGCGGACAAGATGGCGGACAAGATGGCGGACACAAGATGGCGGACACAAGATGGCGGACACAAGATGGCGGACATAACATGGCGGACAAGATGGCGGACACAAGATGGCGGACAAGATGGCGGCCAAGATGGCGGACAAGATGGCGGACAAGATGGCGGACAAGATGGCGGACACAAGATGGCGGACACAAGATGGCGGACACAAGATGGCGGACACAAGATGGCGACCAAGATGGCGGACAAGATGGCGGACAAGATGGCGGACAAGATGGCGGACAATATGGCGGACAAGATGGCGGACAAGATGGCGGACACAAGATGTCGGACAAGATGGCGGACAAGATGGCGGACAAGATGGCGGATAAGATGGCGGACAAGATGGCGAACAAGATGGCGGACAAGATGGCGGACAAGATGGCGGACAAGATGGCGGCCAAGATGGCGAACACAAGATGGCGGACAAGATGGCGGACAAGATGGCGGACAAGATGGCGGACAAGATGGCGGACAAGATGGCGGCCAAGATGGCGGCCAAGATGGCGGACAAGATGGCAGACACAAGATGGCGGACAAGATGGCGGCCAAGATGGCGGACAAGATGGCGGACAAGATGGCGGCCAAGATGGCGGACACAAGATGGCGGACAAGACGGCGGACAAGATGGCGGACACAAGATGGCGGACAAGATGGCGGCCACGATGGCGGACAAGATGACGGACACAAGATGGCGGACAAGATGGCGGACAAGATGGTGGACAAGATGGCGGCCAAGATGGCGGCCAAGATGGCGGACACAATATGGCGGACAAGATGGCGGACAAGATGGCGGACAAGATGGCGGACACAAGATGGCGGACAAGATGGCGGACAAGATGGCGGACAAGATGGCGGACAAGATGGCGGACAAGATGGCGGACAAGATGGCGGACAAGATGGCGGCCAAGATGGCGGACAAGATGGCGGACAAAATGGCGGACACAATATGGCGGACAAGATGGCGGACAATATGGCGGACAAGATGGCGGACAAGATGGCGGACACAAGAGGGCGGACACAAGATGGCGGACAAGATGGCGGCCAAGATGTCGGCCAAGATGGCGGACAAGAAGGCGGACCAGATGGCGGACAAGATGGCGGACACAAGATGGCGGCCAAGATGGCGGCCAAGATGGCGGCCAAGATGGCGGACAAGATGGCGGACAAGATGGCGGACAAGATGGCGGACAAGATGGCGGACAAGATGGTGGACAAGATGGCGGACAAGATGGCGGCCAAGATGGCGTACACATGATGGCGGACAAGATGGCGGACAAGATGGCGGACACAATATGGCGGCCAAGATGGCGGACACAAGATGGCGGACAAGATGGCGGACAAGATGGCGGACAAGATGGCGGCCAAGATGGCGGCAAAGATGGCGGACAAGATGGCGGCCAAGATGGCGGACCAAGATGGCGGACAAGATGGCGGACAAGATGGCGGACACAATATGGTGGACAAGATGGCGGACAAGATGGCGGACAAGATGGCGGCCAAGATGGTGGACAAGATGGCGGACAAGATGGCGGCCAAGATGGCGGACAAGATGGCGGACAAGATGGCGGCCAAGATGGCGGACAAGACGGCGGACACAAGATGGCGGACAAGATGGCGGCCAAGATGGCGGACAAAATGGCGGACAAGATGGCGGACAAGATGGCGGACAAGATGGCGGCCAAGATGGCGGACACAAGATGGCGGACAAGATGGCGGACAAGATGGTGGACAAGATGGCGGCCAAGATGGCGGACAAGATGGCGGACAAGATGGCGGCCAAGATGGCGGACAAGATGGCGGACAAGATGGCGGCCAAGATGGCGAACAAGACGGCGGACACAGGATGGCGGACAAGATGGCGGACATAAGATGGCGGACAAGATGGCGGACAAGATGGCGGACACAAGATGGCGGACAAGATGGCGACCACGATGGCGGCCAAAATGGCGGCCAAGATGGCGGACATGATGGCGAATATGATGGCCGACAAGATGGTAGACAAGATGGCAGCTAAGATGGCGGACATGAGTTGTAGTTTTGCTCGAAAACTGCCGAAAGGTATGCAATGATGAATCACTAATTTTTCCGTTGGTCGAGTAAAATTGAACAACATTGAAGCAACAACCGCGACATAAATGCGAACGATATGCAGTTTTCATCCACCTTATGAAAATTGACTTCATGCTAATCTGTGTACACCCGACCTGGTAGGGAATGACAACAGGTCCTGCCTTCAGTGTTGTTATCGTTGATGCAAAAACAAGACATTTTCGAGTTCTGCTTGGTTGTTACTTTATTTTATGGAGACCTTTATTTTGTTGTTGTTGCTCTCTTCTGTTCTTTTCTGCTCTAAATAGCGAACCCGACGATGTCGGTCCGGTTTCAGGTTCCTCACCAGAAGCGTCGCATTGCGTTAATTCACATATTTTTAATTAACCGCGTTCCACAGTTTATTACCTCATTCCGGGTGGCGGGGGCGGTAGTGGTGGATACTTACCGACGGACGTACGGGGTCCTCCTTCTCGGGGTGATAAAAATAGATTATTTCTGCTCCCGGCCGAAGGACGCGCGGATCGGGGCGATGCTGCACACGATCGGAATGAAATGAAGCCGAGAAGAGAGGGAGATAAGACAAAAAAATAAAGCGTGGCACAATATTGAAATTCGTCGATATGTAAATGTTTCGCAAAAACAAACGGTTCTGCTGTGCCGTTTGTGTCAGGATAAGAACCGGCCATAGTAACTGCAAACGATCAGACACACACCGATAGTAGCAGATGGGACTCCCGCCGGTAGTTTGGACGACTTGTTGGAGGTCTTGGAAAGTTTTGGGAGTCCCAGCATTATGGCCTATCTTTCCACACCGTTCCAAGTCCTACTATGACTACAAACCAGGTTGCAATCTACTACACTGTCTCGTTCAATCAACCAATCCCAGCGGCGGTCAAATTTAAACACTAATTTTCCCAATGGTTGAGAAAAATTTCTTCAAAAACTACAAGTTTCTGAATGTATGGTACAAGAAGAGCATCCACGGAAGAGGTAGCTGGTAGTACAGCAATTTTACTACCTGGTACCTGGTACAGCAATTTTGCTCGAAAACCGCTGAAGTATACGCAATGTTTAAGCACTAATCTTCTCGTTAGTCAAGAAAAACTTCTTCCAAAACTACCAGTTCTCGAATCAAAACCGCTGAACCGCTTCGAATGTATAGAACCAGGAGAACATCCACGGAAGAGGTAGCACCTAGTACAGCAATTTGGAGCAGAAACCTCCGCCAAATCGTTTCGAAAGCTACCAGTTTAGTACCAGGAGAGCATCCACGAAAGAGGTAGCACCTAGTACAGCAATTTTGCGCGAAAACCCCCGCAAATTCGTTTCAAAAGCTACCAGTTTAGTACCAGGAGAGCATCCACGGAAGAGGTAGCACCTAGTACAGCAATTTTGCGCGAAAACCACCGCAAAATCGTTTCGAAAGCTACCAGTTTAGTACCAGGAGAGCATCCACGGAAGAGGTAGCACCTAGTACAGCAATTTGGCGCGAAAACCACCGCAAAATCGTTTCGAAAGCTACCAGTTTAGTACCAGGAGAGCATCCACGGAAGAGGTAACACCTGGTACAGCAATTTTGCGCGAAAACCACCGCAAAATCGTTTCGAAAGCTACCAGTTTAGTACCAGGAGAGCATCCACGGAAGAGGTAGCACCTTGTACTGTAATTTTGCGCGAAAACCACCGCCAAATCGCTTCAAAAGCTACCGGTTTAGTACCAGGAGAGCATCCACGGAAGAGGTAGCACCTAGTACTGTAATTTTGCGCGAAAACCACCGCAAAATCGCTTCGAAAGCTACCAGTTTAGTACCAGGAGAGCATTCACGGAAGAGGTAGCACCTAGTACAGCAATTTGGCGCGAAAACCACCGCAAAATCGCTTCATAAGCTACCAGTTTAGTACCAGGAGAGCATCCACGGAAGAGGTAGCACCTAGTACAGCAATTTTGCGCGAAAACCACCGCAAAATCGCTTCGAAAGCAACCGGTTTAGTACCAGGAGAGCATCCACGGAAGAGGTAGTACCTAGTACTGTAATTTTGCGCGAAAACCACCGCAAAATCGTTTCGAAAGCTACCAGTTTAGTACCAGGAGAGCATCCACGGAAGAGGTAGCACCTAGTACAGCAATTTGGCGCGAAAACCACCGCAAAATCGCTTCAAAAGCTACCAGTTTAGTACCAGGAGAGCATCCACGGAAGAGGTAGCACCTTGTACAGCAATTTTGCGCGAAAACCACCGCAAAATCGCTTCAAAAGCTACCGGTTTAGTACCAGGAGAGCATCCACGGAAGAGGTAGCACCTAGTACTGTAATTTTGCGCGAAAACCACCGCAAAATCGCTTCGAAAGCTACCAGTTTAGTACCAGGAGAGCATCCACGGAAGAGGTAGTACCTAGTACAGCAATTTGGCGCGAAAACCACCGCAAAATCGCTTCATAAGCTACCAGTTTAGTACCAGGAGAGCATCCACGGAAGAGGTAGCACCTTGTACAGCAATTTTGCGCGAAAACCACCGCCAAATCGCTTCAAAAGCTACCGGTTTAGTACCAGGAGAGCATCCACGGAAGAGGTAGCACCTAGTACTGTAATTTTGCGCGAAAACCACCGCAAAATCGCTTCGAAAGCTACCAGTTTAGTACCAGGAGAGCATCCACGGAAGAGGTAGCACCTAGTACAGCAATTTTGCGCGAAAACCACCGCAAAATCGCTTCGAAAGCAACCGGTTTAGTACCAGGAGAGCATCCACGGAAGAGGTAGCACCTAGTACTGTAATTTTGCGCGAAAACCACCGCCAAATCGCTTCGAAAGCTACCAGTTTAGTACCAGGAGAGCATCCACGGAAGAGGTAGCACCTAGTACAGCAATTTGGCGCGAAATCCACCGCAAAATCGCTTCAAAAGCTACCAGTTTAGTACCAGGAGAGCATCCACGGAAGATGTAACACCTAGTACAGCAATTTTGCGCGAAAACCACCGCAAAATCGCTTCAAAAGCTACCAGTTTAGTACCAGGAGAGCATCCACGGAAGAGGTAACACCTAGTACAGCAATTTGGCGCGAAAACCACCGCAAAATCGCTTCGAAAGCTACCAGTTTAGTACCAGGAGAGCATCCACGGAACAGGAAGCACCTTGTACAGCAATTTTGCGCGAAAACCACCGCAAAATCGCTTCAAAAGCTACCGGTTTAGTACCAGGAGAGCATCCACGGAAGAGGTAGCACCTAGTACTGTAATTTTGCGCGAAAACCACCGCAAAATCGCTTCGAAAGCTACCAGTTTAGTACCAGGAGAGCATCCACGGAAGAGGTAGCACCTAGTACAGCAATTTTGCGCGAAAACCAGCGCCAAAACGCATCGAAAGCTACCAGTTTAGTACCAGGAGAGCATCCACGGAAGAGGTAGCACCTAGTACAGCAATTTGGCGCGAAATCCACCGCAAAATCGCTTCAAAAGCTACCAGTTTAGTACCAGGAGAGCATCCACGGAAGATGTAACACCTAGTACAGCAATTTTGCGCGAAAACCACCGCAAAATCGCTTCAAAAGCTACCAGTTTAGTACCAGGAGAGCATCCACGGAAGAGGTAACACCTAGTACAGCAATTTGGCGCGAAAACCACCGCAAAATCGCTTCATAAGCTACCAGTTTAGTACCAGGAGAGCATCCACGGAAGAGGTAGCACCTTGTACAGCAATTTTGCGCGAAATCCACCGCAAAATCGCTTCAAAAGCTACCGGTTTAGTACCAGGAGAGCATCCACGGAAGAGGTAGCACCTAGTACTGTAATTTTGCGCGAAAACCACCGCCAACTCGCTTCGAAAGCTACCAGTTTAGTACCAGGAGAGCATCCACGGAAGAGGTAACACCTTGTACAGCAATTTGGCGCGAAAACCACCGCAAAATCGCTTCGAAAGCTACCAGTTTAGTACCAGGAGAGCATCCACAGAAGAGGTAGCACCTTGTACAGCAATTTTGCGCGAAAACCACCGCAAAATCGCTTCGAAAGCAACCGGTTTAGTACCAGGAGAGCATCCACGGAAGAGGTAGTACCTAGTACTGCAATTTTGCGCGAAATCCACCGCAAAATCGCATCGAAAATCCACCGCAAAATCGCTTCGAAAGCTACCAGTTTAGTACCAGGAGAGCATCCACGGAAGAGGTAGCACCTAGTACAGCAATTTTGCGCGAAAACCACCGCAAAATCGCTTCGAAAGCAACCGGTTTAGTACCAGGAGAGCATCCACGGAAGAGGTAACACCTGGTACAGCAATTCTGCGCGAAAACCACCGCCAAATCGCTTCGAAAGCTACCAGTTTAGTACCAGGAGAGCATCCACGGAAGAGGTAGCACCTTGTACAGCAATTTTGCGCGAAAACCACCGCCAAATCGCTTCAAAAGCTACCGGTTTAGTACCAGGAGAGCATCCACGGAAGAGGTAGCACCTAGTACTGTAATTTTGCGCGAAAACCACCGCAAAATCGCTTCGAAAGCTACCAGTTTAGTACCAGGAGAGCATCCACGGAAGAGGTAACACCTGGTACAGCAATTTTGCGCGAAAACCACCGCCAAATCGCTTCAAAAGCTACCAGTTTAGTACCAGGAGAGCATCCACGGAAGAGGTAGTACCTAGTACTGCAATTTTGCGCGAAATCCACCGCAAAATCGCTTCGAAAGCAACCGGTTTAGTACCAGGAGAGCATCCACGGAAGAGGTAGCACCTAGTACTGTAATTTTGCGCGAAAACCACCGCCAAATCGCTTCGAAAGCTACCAGTTTAGTACCAGGAGAGCATCCACGGAAGAGGTAGTACCTAGTACAGCAATTTGGCGCGAAAACCACCGCAAAATCGCTTCATAAGCTACCAGTTTAGTACCAGGAGAGCATCCACGGAAGAGGTAACACCTGGTACAGCAATTTTTACGCGAAAACCACCGCCAAATCGCTTCGAAAGCTACCAGTTTAGTACCAGGAGAGCATCCACGGAAGAGGTAGTACCTAGTACTGCAATTTTGCGCGAAAACCACCGCAAAATCGCATCGAAAATCCACCGCAAAATCGTTTCGAAAGCTACCAGTTTAGTACCAGGAGAGCATCCACGGAAGAGGTAGCACCTGCACGAAATCCACCGCAGAATCGCTTCGAAAGCTACCAGTTTAGTACCAGGAGAGCATCCACGGAAGAGGTAACACCTGGTACAGCAATTTGGCGCGAAAACCACCGCAAAATCGTTTCATAAGCTACCAGTTTAGTACCAGGAGAGCATCCACGGAAGAGGTAGCACCTTGTACAGCAATTTTGCGCGAAAACCACCGCAAAATCGCTTCGAAAGCAACCGGTTTAGTACCAGGAGAGCATCCACGGAAGAGGTAGCACCTAGTACAGCAATTTTGCGCGAAAACCACCGCAAAATCGTTTCGAAAGCTACCAGTTTAGTACCAGGAGAGCATCCACGGAAGAGGTAGTACCTAGTACAGCAATTTGGCGCGAAAACCACCGCAAAATCGTTTCATAAGCTACCAGTTTAGTACCAGGAGAGCATCCACGGAACAGGTAGCACCTTGTACAGCAATTTTGCGCGAAAACCACCGCAAAATCGCTTCAAAAGCTACCGGTTTAGTACCAGGAGAGCATCCACGGAAAAGGTAGCACCTAGTACTGTAATTTTGCGCGAAAACCACCGCAAAATCGCTTCGAAAGCTACCAGTTTAGTACCAGGAGAGCATCCACGGAAGAGGTAGCACCTAGTACAGCAATTTTGCGCGAAAACCACCGCAAAATCGCTTCGAAAGCTACCAGTTTAGTACCAGGAGAGCATCCACGGAAGAGGTAGCACCTAGTACAGCAATTTGGCGCGAAAACCACCGCAAAATCGCTTCGAAAGCTACCAGTTTAGTACCAGGAGAGCATCCACGGAAGAGGTAGCACCTAGTACAGCAATTTGGCGCGAAAACCACCGCCAAATCGTTTCATAAGCTACCAGTTTAGTACCAGGAGAGCATCCACGGAAGAGGTAGCACCTAGTACAGCAATTTTGCGCGAAAACCACCGCCAAATCGCTTCGAAAGCTACCAGTTTAGTACCAGGAGAGCATCCACGGAAGAGGTAGTACCTAGTACTGCAATTTTGCGCGAAAACCACCGCAAAATCGCATCGAAAATCCACCGCAAAATCGTTTCGAAAGCTACCAGTTTAGTACCAGGAGAGCATCCACGGAAGAGGTAGCACCTGCACGAAATCCACCGCAGAATCGCTTCGAAAGCTACCAGTTTAGTACCAGGAGAGCATCCACGGAAGAGGTAACACCTGGTACAGCAATTTGGCGCGAAAACCACCGCAAAATCGTTTCATAAGCTACCAGTTTAGTACCAGGAGAGCATCCACGGAAGAGGTAGCACCTTGTACAGCAATTTTGCGCGAAAACCACCGCAAAATCGCTTCGAAAGCAACCGGTTTAGTACCAGGAGAGCATCCACGGAAGAGGTAGCACCTAGTACAGCAATTTTGCGCGAAAACCACCGCAAAATCGTTTCGAAAGCTACCAGTTTAGTACCAGGAGAGCATCCACGGAAGAGGTAGTACCTAGTACAGCAATTTGGCGTGAAAACCACCGCAAAATCGTTTCATAAGCTACCAGTTTAGTACCAGAAGAGCATCCACGGAAGAGGTAGCACCTAGTACAGCAATTTTGCGCGAAAACCACCGCAAAATCGCTTCAAAAGCTACCAGTTTAGTACCAGGAGAGCATCCACGGAAGAGGTAACACCTAGTACAGCAATTTTGCGCGAAAACCACCGCAAAATCGCTTCGAAAGCTACCGGTTTAGTAACAGGAGAGCATCCACGGAAGAGGTAGCACCTAGTACTGTAATTTTGCGCGAAAACCACCGCAAAATCGCTTCGAAAGCTACCAGTTTAGTACCAGGAGAGCATCCACGGAAGAGGTAGCACCTAGTACAGCAATTTGGCGCGAAAACCACCGCAAAATCGCTTCGAAAGCTACCAGTTTAGTACCAGGAGAGCATCCACGGAAGAGGTAGCACCTTGTACAGCAATTTGGCGCGAAAACCACCGCCAAATCGTTTCATAGGCTACCAGTTTAGTACCAGGAGAGCATCCACGGAAGAGGTAGCACCTAGTACAGCAATTTTGCGCGAAAACCACCGCAAAATCGTTTCATAAGCTACCAGTTTAGTACCAGGAGAGCATCCACGGAAGAGGTAGCACCTAGTACTGTAATTTTGCGCGAAAACCACCGCCAAATCGCTTCATAAGCTACCAGTTTAGTACCAGGAGAGCATCCACGGAAGAGGTAGCACCTTGTACAGCAATTTTGCGCGAAAACCCTCGCAAAATCGCTTCGAAAGCTACCGTTTTAGTACCAGGAGAGCATCCACGGAAGAGGTAGCACCTAGTACAGCAATTTTGCGCGATAACCCCCGCAAAATCGTTTCATAAGCTACCGGTTTAGTACCAGGAGAGCATCCACGGAAGAGGTAGCACCTAGTACAGCAATTTGGCGCGAAAACCACCGCAAAATCGCTTCGAAAGCTACCAATTTAGTACCAGAAGAGCATCCACGGAAGAGGTAGCACCTAGTACAGCAATTTTGCGCGAAAACCACCGCAAAATCGCTTCGAAAGCTACCAGTTTAGTACCAGGAGAACATCCACGGAAGAGGTAGCACCTAGTACAGCAATTTGGCACGAAAACCACCGCAAAATCGCTTCGAAAGCTACCAGTTTAGTCAGCGGCGGATCAAACGGTAGGCGGAGTAGGCGGTCGCCTAGGGCCTCGCCGTGTTGAGGGCCCCAAACAACTTGTGCCGATTGTGCGAGTTTTGGAAATTTAGCAGCAGAGTTAATTTTTAGCATAAAATCTTATTAAAAATGTAGAAAATTGGTTATCCTTGGTTAGATAATTTTTTTTTATTTGATTAGCTATATCGGCCCGGTTACACGGCTACGCAAGAGAAGTATGCAGTGTATTCAAACTCCTTCTTCTTTATCGGCACGACATCTTTAGGATGTTTAAACCTACCATTTCTATTTTTTTACTTTATTTACCCGTAGGATAGTCAGTGCTGCGTACGGAGGTTTGGTGGTCCAAATGAAACTTTTCCGTGGTCCTATCTTGTACAGACTGACTGCACTACCAATACACCATCTGGCCGCCCCGTGAACCCTTATATGCCTTTTTACTTCAACCTATTCATGTATTCTATTTCTTGAACGGAATTATTTCATCTGTTCGTAAATGATCCTTCCGTTAGATGCTAGAATAGAAAACATGCTTATTTCCACTTCCGCAATATTCGCAAGCTATTGCCATTGCGATACTCGTGGTGTGGTATTATTTTCTCTCCCCGATTGAACCGTGAAAATATCCAGCCTACGTGTTTCGAAACAGTATTGTGGTGGAGTATTGTGTTTAGTATTTCGATTGTCACAATTTCTGCAAGTTTGCAAGCCGGTAATGATGTTATTATTGACACAATCTGTAAGTGTACTACGACCATTTCTGTCTTTCTTGATTATTAGAAACCCCGTGTAGAATACTGTTCAAACTACATTGTTGTAATCTCGGTAACATTTGCATCGTTGATAGACTGAAATTGTTCTAAAATTTCCAATTCTAAATCCATACGGGTTAAGATCATCACTGCGAAATCGTTGATCTAAATTAAAAAAAGAACACGAAAAAAGATACTTGAAGAAATCAAGTATGCATTGATATAAAAACGATGTGTTCAGTGAAGAATCTATCATAATAGTCTTGCTAAAACATTGTCGTGCGTGCTGAAAGCGGTCTCGTTTTTTGCATTGAAACTCAGTTTGTTTGAGAAAAATTAATGAGTGCTTTGTGGTGTTGTATCCCTATAATTTGCTACTGACTATCAAATTGTGCCTGAGGAGCACACAGTGTGTTTCATACTGATGTAAATGTGCAAGTGTAAATGTGACGAAATGATCGCAAGTGTCTTCACAATGAGCGAAGAGATCGGCCCAGAAATTCTTGGATTTTTTGACGCACGGACAACCGACCTAAAATTGGAGCATCAAACTTAATACGCGAAAATCTAGCGAACGATCGAAATTCACATTAATATGTGCCACTAGAGTTGACAAAATGCTGACAAATTTGCCCAATGCCAGAATCAACTGGGCAACTGTGAAAACCACTATGCCGTAGTCGCGCACACAATTGTTTTCAGATTTCCGATACCAGGAGAGCATGGTTTCCCAGAGGTGACATCTGCAGCTTGGGACAAATTTGCCCATCACAATTGCTATTGCATAGTATCAAACACGTGATAACGATCGCTAATAAGTAATAACAATAAAACGGAAAGCATCCTTCATCTCGCTCAAACTTTCCGTCGGTTGGTACGAAATTCCATACAAAACCAGCTGTTTTCCGATTTCCGATACCAGGAAAGCATCCACGGAAGAGGTAGCTTCTTGTACAGCAATTTTGGTCGAAAACCGCCGAAAGGTATGCAATATTTAAAGACTAACATTCCCGTTGGACGAAAGCAATTGTGCTGGAAAACCGCCGAAAGGTATGCAATGTTTAAACACTAACTTTCCCTTTGGTCGTGAAAAATTTCTTCGAAAACTACCAGTTTTTGAATGTATAGTACCAGGAGAGCATCCACGGAAGAGGTAGCTCCTGGTACTGCGCCGTAAAGTATGCAATGTTTATACACGAAATTTGCAACCAATTTTCCGCCGTGAGGTATGCAATGTTTATACACTAACTTTGCAACCAAATTTCCGCCGTAAGGTATGCAATGTTTATACACTAACTTTTCATACAAACCAGCTGTTTTCAGATTTCCGATACCAGGAGAGCATGTTGTTCAAGAGGTACCATCTTCCATCCCCCTCCCCCCCTTCCCCTTAAAGATGGGGGCCAAGATGGCGGACAAGATGGCGGCCAAGATGGCGGCCAAGATGGCGGCCAAGATGGCGGACAAGATGGCGGACACAAGATGGCGGACAAGATGGCGGCCAAGATGGCGGCCACGATGGCGACCAAGATGGCGGACAAGATGGCGGACACAAGATGGCGGCCAAGATGGCGGCCAAGATGGCGGCCAAGATGGCGGACAAGATGGCGGACAAGATGGCGGACAAGATGGCGGAAACAAGATGGCGGACAAGATGGCGGACAAGATGGCGGACAAGATGGCGGACAAGATGGCGGACACAAGATGGCGGAAAAGATGGCGGACAAGATGGCGGACAAGATGGCGGACACAAGATGTCGGACAAGATGGCGGACACAAGATGGCGGCCATGATGGCGGACAAGATGGCGGACAAGATGGCGGCCAACATGGCGTACAAGATGGCGGACACAAGATGTCGGACACAAGATGGCGGACAAGATGGCGGACAAGATGGCGGACACAAGATGGCGGACAAGATGGCGGCCAAGATGGCGGACAAGATGGCGGACATAAGATGGCGGACAAGATGGCGGACAAGATGGCGTCCAAGATGGCGGACAAGATGGCGGACAAGATGGCGGCCAAGAAGGCGGACAAGATGGCGGACAAGATGGCGGACAAGATGGCGGACACAAGATGGCGGACACAAGATGGCGGACAAGATGGCAGACACAATATGGCGGACAAGATGGCGGACAAGATGGCGGACAAGATGGCGGACAAGATGGCGGACAAGATGGCGGACAAGATGGCGGACAAGATGGCGGACACAAGATGTCGGACAAGATGGCGGACAAGATGGCGGACAAGATGGCGGCCAAGATGGCGGACAAGATGGCGGACAAGATGGGAGGACACAAGATGGCGGCCAAGATGGCGGACAAGATGGCGGACAAGATGGCGGACAAGATGGCGGACACAAGATGGCGGACACAAGATGGTGGACAAGATGGCGGACAAGATGGCGGACAAGATGGCGGACACAAGATGGCGGATAAGATGGCGGACAAGATGGCTAACACAAGATGGCGGACAAGATGGCGGACACAAGATGGCGGACAAGATGGCGGCCAAGATGGCGGCCAAGATGGCGGCCAAGATGGCGGACAAGATGGCGGCCAAGATGGCGGACAAGATGGCGGACAAGATGGCGGAAACAAGATGGCGGACAAGATGGCGGACAAGATGGCGGACAAGATGGCGGACAAGATGGCGGACAAGATGGCGGACAAGATGGCGGACAAGATGGCGGACACAAGATGTCGGACAAGATGGCGGACACAAGATGGCGGACACAAGATGGCGGCCATGATGGCGGACAAGATGGCGGACAAGATGGCGGCCAACACGGCGTACAAGATGGCGGACACAAGATGTCGGACACAAGATGGCGGACAAGATGGCGGACAAGATGGCGGACAAGATGGCGGACACAAGATGGCGGACAAGATGGCGGCCAAGATGGCGGACAAGATGGCGGCCAAGATGGCGGCCAAGATGGCGGACAAGATGGCGGACAAGATGGCGGACAAGATGGCGGACAAGATGGCGGACACAAGATGGCGGACACAATATGGCGGACAATATGGCGGACAAGATGGCGGACAAGATGGCGGACACAAGATGGCGGACAAGATGGCGGACACAAGATGGCGGACAAGATGGCGGACACAAGATGGCGGACAAGATGGCGGACACAAGATGGCGGACAAGATGGCGGACAAGATGGCGGCCAAGATGGCGGACAAGATGGCGGCCTAAATGGCGGACAAGATGGCGGACACAAGATGGCGGACAAGATGGCGGACAAGATGGCGGACACAAGATGGCGGACAAGATGGCGGCCAAGATGGCGGACAAGATGGCGGACACAAGATGGCGGACACAAGATGTCGGACAAGATGGCGGACACAAGATGGCGGACAAGATGGCGGACAAGATGGCGGCCAAGATGGCGGACACAATATGGCGAACAAGATGGCGGACAAGATGGCGGACAAGATGGCGGCCAAGATGGCGGACAAGATGGCGGACAAGATGGCGGCCAAGATGGCGGACAAGATGGCGGACACAAGATGGCGGACAAGATGGCGGACAAGATGGCGGCCAAGATGGCGGACAAGATGGCGGACAAGATGGCGTCCAAGATGGCGGACAAGATGGCGGACACAAGATGGTGGACAAGATGGCGGCCCAGATGGCGGACAAGATAGCGGCCAAGATGGCGGACAAGATGGCGGACAAGATGGCGGACAAGATGGCGGACAAGATGGCGGACAAGATGGCGGACACAACATGGCGGACAAGATGGCGGACAAGATGGCGGACAAGATGGCAGACACAATATGGCGGACAATATGGCGGACAAGATGGTGGACAAGATGGCGGACACAAGATGGCGGAAACAATATGGCGGACACAAGATGGCGGACAAGATGGCGGCCAAGATGGCGGCCAAGATGGCGGCCAAGATGGCGGACAAGATGGCGGACAAGATGGCGGACAAGATGGCGGACAAGATGGCGGCCAAGATGGCGGCCAAGATGGCGGACAAGATGGCAGACACAAGATGGCGGACAAGATGGCGGCCAAGATGGCGGACAAGATGGCGGACAAGATGGCGGACAAGATGGCGGACAAGATGGCGGACACAAGATGGCGGACAAGATGGCGGACAAGATGGCGGACAAGATGGCGGACAAGATGGCGGACAAGATGGCTGACACAAGATGGCTGACAAGATGGCGGACAAGATGGCGGACACAAGATGGCGGCCAAGATGGCGGCCAAGATGGCGGCCAAGATGGCGGCCAAGATGGCGGACAAGATGGCGGACAAGATGGCAGACACAAGATGGCAGACACAAGATGGCGGCCAAGATGGCGGACAAGATGGCGACCAAGATGGCGGACAAGATGGCGGACAAGATGGCGGCCAAGATGGCGAACACAAGATGGCGGACAAGATGGCGGACAAGATGGCGGATAAGATGGCGGACAAGATGGCGAACAAGATGGCGGACAAGATGGCGGACAAGATGGCGGACAAGATGGCGGCCAAGATGGCGAACACAAGATGGCGGACAAGATGGCGGACAAGATGGCGGACAAGATGGCGGCCAAGATGGCGGCCAAGATGGCGGACAAGATGGCAGACACAAGATGGCGGACAAGATGGCGGCCAAGATGGCAGACAAGATGGCGGACAAGATGGCGGACAAGATGGCGGCCAAGATGGCGGACACAAGATGGCGGACAAGACGGCGGACAAGATGGCGGACACAAGATGGCGGACAAGATGGCGGCCAAGATGGCGGACAAGATGACGGACACAAGATGGCGGACAAGATGGCGGACAAGATGGTGGACAAGATGGCGGCCAAGATGGCGGACACAATATGGCGGACAAGATGGCGGCCAAGATGGCGGCCAAGATGGCGGCCAAGATGGCGGCCAAGATGGCGGTCAAGATGGCGGACAAGATGGCGGACAAGATGGTGGACAAGATGGCGGCCAAGATGGCGGACAAGATGGCAGACACAAGATGGCGGACAAGATGGCGGACAAGATGGCGGACAAGATGGCGGACAAGATGGTGGACAAGATGGCGGCCAAGATGGCGGACACAATATGGCGAACAAGATGGCGGACAAGATGGCGGACAAGATGGCGGACAAGATGGCGGACAAGATGGCTGACACAAGATGGCTGACAAGATGGCGGACAAGATGGCGGCCAAGATGGCGGCCAAGATGGCGGACAAGATGGCGGACAAGATGGCAGACACAAGATGGCGGACAAGATGGCGGCCAAGATGGCGGACAAGATGGCGACCAAGATGGCGGACAAGATGGCGGACAAGATGGCGGCCAAGATGGCGGCCAAGATGGCGGTCAAGATGGCGGACAAGATGGCGGACAAGATGGCGGACACAATATGGCGGCCAAGATGGCGAACACAAGATGGCGGACAAGATGGCGGACAAGATGGCGGCCAAGATGGCGGCAAAGATGGCGGACAAGATGGCGGCCAAGATGGCGGACCAAGATGGCGGACAAGATGGCGGACAAGATGGCGGACACAATATGGTGGACAAGATGGCGGACAAGATGGCGGACAAGATGGCGGCCAAGATGGTGGACAAGATGGCGGACAAGATGGCGGCCAAGATGGCGGACAAGATGGCGGACAAGATGGCGGCCAAGATGGCGGACAAGACGGCGGACACAAGATGGCGGACAAGATGGCGGCCAAGATGGCGGACAAAATGGCGGACAAGATGGCGGACAAGATGGCGGACAAGATGGCGGACACAAGATGGCGGACAAGATGGCGGACAAGATGGTGGACAAGATGGCGGCCAAGATGGCGGACAAGATGGCGGACAAGATGGCGGCCAAGATGGCGGACAAGATGGCGGACAAGATGGCGGCCAAGATGGCGGACAAGACGGCGGACACAAGATGGCGGACAAGATGGCGGACATAAGATGGCGGACAAGATGGCGGACAAGATGGCGGACACAAGATGGCGGACAAGATGGCGACCACGATGGCGGCCAAAATGGCGGCCAAGATGGCGGACATGATGGCGAATATGATGGCCGACAAGATGGTAGACAAGATGGCAGCTAAGATGGCGGACATGAGTTGTAGTTTTGCTCGAAAACTGCCGAAAGGTATGCAATGATGAATCACTAATTTTTCCGTTGGTCGAGTAAAATTGAACAACATTGAAGCAACAACCGCGACATAAATGCGAACGATATGCAGTTTTCATCCACCTTATGAAAATTGACTTTATGCTAATCTGTGTACACCCGACCTGGTAGGGAATGACAACAGGTCCTGCCTTCAGTGTTGTTATCGTTGATGCAAAAACAAGACATTTTCGAGTTCTGCTTGGTTGTTACTTTATTTTATGGAGACCTTTATTTTGTTGTTGTTGCTCTCTTCTGTTCTTTTCTGCTCTAAATAGCGAACCCGACGATGTCGGTCCGGTTTCAGGTTCCTCACCAGAAGCGTCGCATTGCGTTAATTCACATATTTTTAATTAACCGCGTTCCACAGTTTATTACCTCATTCCGGGTGGCGGGGGCGGTAGTGGTGGATACTTACCGACGGACGTACGGGGTCCTCCTTCTCGGGGTGATAAAAATAGATTATTTCTGCTCCCGGCCGAAGGACGCGCGGATCGGGGCGATGCTGCACACGATCGGAATGAAATGAAGCCGAGAAGAGAGGGAGATAAGACAAAAAAATAAAGCGTGGCACAATATTGAAATTCGTCGATATGTAAATGTTTCGCAAAAACAAACGGTTCTGCTGTGCCGTTTGTGTCAGGATAAGAACCGGCCATAGTAACTGCAAACGATCAGACACACACCGATAGTAGCAGATGGGACTCCCGCCGGTAGTTTGGACGACTTGTTGGAGGTCTTGGAAAGTTTTGGGAGTCCCAGCATTATGGCCTATCTTTCCACACCGTTCCAAGTCCTACTATGACTACAAACCAGGTTGCAATCTACTACACTGTCTCGTTCAATCAACCAATCCCAGCGGCGGTCAAATTTAAACACTAATTTTCCCAATGGTTGAGAAAAATTTCTTCAAAAACTACAAGTTTCTGAATGTATGGTACAAGAAGAGCATCCACGGAAGAGGTAGCTGGTAGTACAGCAATTTTACTACCTGGTACCTGGTACAGCAATTTTGCTCGAAAACCGCTGAAGTATACGCAATGTTTAAGCACTTATCTTCTCGTTAGTCAAGAAAAACTTCTTCCAAAACTACCAGTTCTCGAATCAAAACCGCTGAACCGCTTCGAATGTATAGAACCAGGAGAGCATCCACGGAAGAGGTAGCACCTAGTACAGCAATTTGGAGCAGAAACCTCCGCCAAATCGTTTCGAAAGCTACCAGTTTAGTACCAGGAGAGCATCCACGAAAGAGGTAGCACCTAGTACAGCAATTTTGCGCGAAAACCCCCGCAAATTCGTTTCAAAAGCTACCAGTTTAGTACCAGGAGAGCATCCACGGAAGAGGTAGCACCTAGTACAGCAATTTTGCGCGAAAACCACCGCAAAATCGTTTCGAAAGCTACCAGTTTAGTTCCAGGAGAGCATCCACGAAAGAGGTAGCACCTAGTACAGCAATTTGGCGCGAAAACCACCGCAAAATCGTTTCATAATCTACCAGTTTAGTACCAGGAGAGCATCCACGGAAGAGGTAACACCTGGTACAGCAATTTTGCGTGAAAACCACCGCAAAATCGCTTCATAAGCTACCAGTTTAGTACCAGGAGAGCATCCACGGAAGAGGTAGCACCTTGTACAGCAATTTGGCGCGAAAACCACCGCCAAATCGCTTCAAAAGCTACCGGTTTAGTACCAGGAGAGCATCCACGGAAGAGGTAGCACCTAGTACTGTAATTTTGCGCGAAAACCACCGCAAAATCGCTTCGAAAGCTACCAGTTTAGTACCAGGAGAGCATCCACGGAAGAGGTAGCACCTAGTACAGCAATTTGGCGCGAAAACCACCGCAAAATCGCTTCATAAGCTACCAGTTTAGTATCAGGAGAGCATCCACGGAAGAGGTAGCACCTTGTACAGCAATTTTGCGCGAAAACCACCGCCAAATCGCTTCAAAAGCTACCGGTTTAGTACCAGGAGAGCATCCACGGAAGAGGTAGCACCTAGTACTGTAATTTTGCGCGAAAACCACCGCAAAATCGCTTCGAAAGCTACCAGTTTAGTACCAGGAGAGCATCCACGGAAGAGGTAGCACCTAGTACAGCAATTTTGCGCGAAAACCACCGCAAAATCGCTTCGAAAGCAACCGGTTTAGTACCAGGAGAGCATCCACGGAAGATGTAACACCTAGTACAGCAATTTTGCGCGAAAACCACCGCAAAATCGCTTCAAAAGCTACCGGTTTAGTACCAGGAGAGCATCCACGGAAGAGGTAGCACCTAGTACTGTAATTTTGCGCGAAAACCACCGCAAAATCGCTTCGAAAGCTACCAGTTTAGTACCAGGAGAGCATCCACGGAAGAGGTAGCACCTAGTACAGCAATTTGGCGCGAAAACCACCGCAAAATCGCTTCATAAGCTACCAGTTTAGTATCAGGAGAGCATCCACGGAAGAGGTAGCACCTTGTACAGCAATTTTGCGCGAAAACCACCGTCAAATCGCTTCAAAAGCTACCGGTTTAGTACCAGGAGAGCATCCACGGAAGAGGTAGCACCTAGTACTGTAATTTTGCGCGAAAACCACCGCAAAATCGCTTCGAAAGCTACCAGTTTAGTACCAGGAGAGCATCCACGGAAGAGGTAGCACCTAGTACAGCAATTTTGCGCGAAAACCACCGCAAAATCGCTTCGAAAGCAACCGGTTTAGTACCAGGAGAGCATCCACGGAAGAGGTAGCACCTAGTACTGTAATTTTGCGCGAAAACCACCGCAAAATCGCTTCGAAAGCTACCAGTTTAGTACCAGGAGAGCATCCACGGAAGAGGTAGCACCTAGTACAGCAATTTGGCGCGAAAACCACCGCAAAATCGCTTCAAAAGCTACCAGTTTAGTACCAGGAGAGCATCCACGGAAGAGGTAGCACCTAGTACAGCAATTTTGCGCGAAAACCACCGCAAAATCACTTCGAAAGCAACCGGTTTAGTACCAGGAGAGCATCCACGGAAGAGGTAGCACCTAGTACTGTAATTTTGCGCGAAAACCACCGCAAAATCGTTTCGAAAGCTACCAGTTTAGTACCAGGAGAGCATCCACGGAAGAGGTAGCACCTAGTACAGCAATTTGGCGCGAAAACCACCGTAAAATCGCTTCAAAAGCTACCAGTTTAGTACCAGGAGAGCATCCACGGAAGAGGTAGCACCTTGTACAGCAATTTTGCGCGAAAACCACCGCCAAATCGCTTCAAAAGCTACCAGTTTAGTACCAGGAGAGCATCCACGGAAGAAGTAGCACCTAGTACTGTAATTTTGCGCGAAAACCACCGCAAAATCGCTTCGAAAGCTACCAGTTTAGTACCAGGAGAGCATCCACGGAAGAGGTAGCACCTAGTACAGCAATTTTGCGCGAAAACCACCGCAAAATCGCTTCGAAAGCAACCGGTTTAGTACCAGGAGAGCATCCACGGAAGATGTAACACCTAGTACAGCAATTTTGCGCGAAAACCACCGCAAAATCGCTTCAAAAGCTACCGGTTTAGTACCAGGAGAGCATCCACGGAAGAGGTAGCACCTAGTACTGTAATTTTGCGCGAAAACCACCGCAAAATCGCTTCGAAAGCTACCAGTTTAGTACCAGGAGAGCATCCACGGAAGAGGTAGCACCTAGTACAGCAATTTGGCGCGAAAACCACCGCAAAATCGCTTCATAAGCTACCAGTTTAGTATCAGGAGAGCATCCACGGAAGAGGTAGCACCTTGTACAGCAATTTTGCGCGAAAACCACCGCCAAATCGCTTCAAAAGCTACCGGTTTAGTACCAGGAGAGCATCCACGGAAGAGGTAGCACCTAGTACTGTAATTTTGCGCGAAAACCACCGCAAAATCGCTTCGAAAGCTACCAGTTTAGTACCAGGAGAGCATCCACGGAAGAGGTAGCACCTAGTACAGCAATTTTGCGCGAAAACCACCGCAAAATCGCTTCGAAAGCAACCGGTTTAGTACCAGGAGAGCATCCACGGAAGAGGTAGCACCTAGTACTGTAATTTTGCGCGAAAACCACCGCAAAATCGCTTCGAAAGCTACCAGTTTAGTACCAGGAGAGCATCCACGGAAGAGGTAGCACCTAGTACAGCAATTTGGCGCGAAAACCACCGCAAAATCGCTTCAAAAGCTACCAGTTTAGTACCAGGAGAGCATCCACGGAAGATGTAATACCTAGTACAGCAATTTTGCGCGAAAACCACCGCAAAATCGCTTCAAAAGCTACCGGTTTAGTACCAGGAGAGCATCCACGGAAGAGGTAGCACCTAGTACAGCAATTTTGCGCGAAAACCACCGCCAAATCGCATCGAAAGCTACCAGTTTAGTACCAGGAGAGCATCCACGGAAGAGGTAGCACCTAGTACAGCAATTTGGCGCGAAAACCACCGCAAAATCGCTTCAAAAGCTACCAGTTTAGTACCAGGAGAGCATCCACGGAAGAGGTAGTACCTAGTACTGCAATTTTGCGCGAAATCCACCGCAAAATCGCTTCAAAAGCTACCGGTTTAGTACCAGGAGAGCATCCACGGAAGAGGTAGCACCTAGTACTGTAATTTTGCGCGAAAACCACCGCCAAATCGCTTCGAAAGCTACCAGTTTAGTACCAGGAGAGCATCCACGGAAGAGGTAACACCTAGTACAGCAATTTGGCGCGAAAACCACCGCAAAATCGCTTCGAAAGCTACCAGTTTAGTACCAGGAGAGCATCCACAGAAGAGGTAGCACCTTGTACAGCAATTTTGCGCGAAAACCACCGCAAAATCGCTTCGAAAGCAACCGGTTTAGTACCAGGAGAGCATCCACGGAAGAGGTAGTACCTAGTACTGCAATTTTGCGCGAAATCCACCGCAAAATCGCATCGAAAATCCACCGCAAAATCGCTTCGAAAGCTACCAGTTTAGTACCAGGAGAGCATCCACGGAAGAGGTAGCACCTAGTACAGCAATTTGGCGCGAAAACCACCGCAAAATCGTTTCATGAGCTACCAGTTTAGTACCAGGAGAGCATCCACGGAAGAGGTAACACCTAGTACTGTAATTTTGCGCGAAAACCACCGCAAAATCGCTTCATAAGCTACCAGTTTAGTACCAGGAGAGCATCCACGGAAGAGGTAGCACCTTGTACAGCAATTTTGCGCGAAAACCACCGCCAAATCGCTTCAAAAGCTACCGGTTTAGTACCAGGAGAGCATCCACGGAAGAGGTAGCACCTAGTACTGTAATTTTGCGCGAAAACCACCGCAAAATCGCTTCGAAAGCTACCAGTTTAGTACCAGGAGAGCATCCACGGAAGAGGTAACACCTGGTACAGCAATTTTGCGCGAAAACCACCGCCAAATCGCTTCAAAAGCTACCAGTTTAGTACCAGGAGAGCATCCACGGAAGAGGTAGCACCTAGTACAGCAATTTTGCGCGAAATCCACCGCAAAATCGCTTCAAAAGCTACCGGTTTAGTACCAGGAGAGCATCCACGGAAGAGGTAGCACCTAGTACTGTAATTTTGCGCGAAAACCACCGCCAAATCGCTTCGAAAGCTACCAGTTTAGTACCAGGAGAGCATCCACGGAAGAGGTAGCACCTAGTACAGCAATTTTGCGCGAAAACCACCGCAAAATCGCTTCATAAGCTACCAGTTTAGTACCAGGAGAGCATCCACGGAAGAGGTAACACCTGGTACAGCAATTTTTACGCGAAAACCACCGCCAAATCGCTTCGAAAGCTACCAGTTTAGTACCAGGAGAGCATCCACGGAAGAGGTAGTACCTAGTACTGCAATTTTGCGCGAAAACCACCGCAAAATCGCATCGAAAATCCACCGCAAAATCGTTTCGAAAGCTACCAGTTTAGTACCAGGAGAGCATCCACGGAAGAGGTAGCACCTGCACGAAATCCACCGCAGAATCGCTTCGAAAGCTACCAGTTTAGTACCAGGAGAGCATCCACGGAAGAGGTAACACCTGGTACAGCAATTTGGCGCGAAAACCACCGCAAAATCGTTTCATAAGCTACCAGTTTAGTACCAGGAGAGCATCCACGGAAGAGGTAGCACCTTGTACAGCAATTTTGCGCGAAATCCACCGCAAAATCGCTTCGAAAGCAACCGGTTTAGTACCAGGAGAGCATCCACGGAAGAGGTAGCACCTAGTACAGCAATTTTGCGCGAAAACCACCGCAAAATCGTTTCGAAAGCTACCAGTTTAGTACCAGGAGAGCATCCACGGAAGAGGTAGCACCTAGTACAGCAATTTGGCGCGAAAACCACCGCAAAATCGTTTCATAAGCTACCAGTTTAGTACCAGGAGAGCATCCACGGAACAGGTAGCACCTTGTACAGCAATTTGGCGCGAAAACCACCGCAAAATCGCTTCAAAAGCTACCGGTTTAGTACCAGGAGAGCATCCACGGAAAAGGTAGCACCTAGTACTGTAATTTTGCGCGAAAACCACCGCAAAATCGCTTCAAAAGCTACCAGTTTAGTACCAGGAGAGCATCCACGGAAGAGGTAGCTCCTAGTACAGCAATTTTGCGCGAAAACCACCGCAAAATCGTTTCATAAGCTACCAGTTTAGTACCAGGAGAGCATCCACGGAAGAGGTAGCACCTAGTACAGCAATTTGGCGCGAAAACCACCGCAAAATCGCTTCAAAAGCTACCAGTTTAGTACCAGGAGAGCATCCACGGAAGAGGTAACACCTAGTACAGCAATTTTGCGCGAAAACCACCGCAAAATCGCTTCGAAAGCTACCGGTTTAGTAACAGGAGAGCATCCACGGAAGAGGTAGCACCTAGTACTGTAATTTTGCGCGAAAACCACCGCAAAATCGCCTTGAAAGCTACCAGTTTAGTACCAGGAGAGCATCCACGGAAGAGGTAGCACCTAGTACAGCAATTTGGCGCGAAAACCACCGCAAAATCGCTTCGAAAGCTACCAGTTTAGTACCAGGAGAGCATCCACGGAAGAGGTAGCACCTAGTACAGCAATTTGGCGCGAAAACCACCGCCAAATCGTTTCATAAGCTACCAGTTTAGTACCAGGAGAGCATCCACGGAAGAGGTAGCACCTAGTACAGCAATTTTGCGCGAAAACCACCGCAAAATCGTTTCATAAGCTACCAGTTTAGTACCAGGAGAGCATCCACGGAAGAGGTAGCACCTAGTACTGTAATTTTGCGCGAAAACCACCGCCAAATCGCTTCATAAGCTACCAGTTTAGTACCAGGAGAGCATCCACGGAAGAGGTAGCACCTTGTACAGCAATTTTGCGCGAAAACCCTCGCAAAATCGCTTCGAAAGCTACCGTTTTAGTACCAGGAGAGCATCCACGGAAGAGGTAGCACCTAGTACAGCAATTTTGCGCGAAAACCACCGCAAAATCGCTTCGAAAGCTACCAGTTTAGTACCAGAAGAGCATCCACGGAAGAGGTAGCACCTAGTACAGCAATTTTGCGCGAAAACCACCGCAAAATCGCTTCGAAAGCTACCAGTTTAGTACCAGAAGAGCATCCACGGAAGAGGTAGCACCTAGTACAGCAATTTTGCGCGAAAACCACCGCAAAATCGCTTCGAAAGCTACCAGTTTAGTACCAGGAGAACATCCACGGAAGAGGTAGCACCTAGTACAGCAATTTGGCACGAAAACCACCGCAAAATCGCTTCGAAAGCTACCAGTTTAGTCAGCGGCGGATCAAACGGTAGGCGGAGTAGGCGGTCGCCTAGGGCCTCGCCGTGTTGAGGGCCCCAAACAACTTGTGCCGATTGTGCGAGTTTTGGAAATTTAGCAGCAGAGTTAATTTTTAGCATAAAATCTTATTAAAAATGTAGAAAATTGGTTATCCTTGGTTAGATAATTGTTTTTTATTTGATTAGCTATATCGGCCCGGTTACACGGCTACGCAAGAGAAGTATGCAGTGTATTCAAACTCCTTCTTCTTTATCGGCACGACATCTTTAGGATGTTTAAACCTACCATTTCTATTTTTTTACTTTATTTACCCGTAGGATAGTCAGTGCTGCGTACGGAGGTTTGGTGGTCCAAATGAAACTTTTCCGTGGTCCTATCTTGTACAGACTGACTGCACTACCAATACACCATCTGGCCGCCCCGTGAACCCTTATATGCCTTTTTACTTCAACCTATTCATGTATTCTATTTCTTGAACGGAATTGTTTCATCTGTTCGTAAATGATCCTTCCGTTAGATGCTAGAATAGAAAACATGCTTATTTCCACTTCCGCAATATTCGCAAGCTATTGCCATTGCGATACTCGTGGTGTGGTATTATTTTCTCTCCCCGATTGAACCGTGAAAATATCCAGCCTACGTGTTTCGAAACAGTATTGTGGTGGAGTATTGTGTTTAGTATTTCGATTGTCACAATTTCTGCAAGTTTGCAAGCCGGTAATGATGTTATTATTGACACAATCTGTAAGTGTACTACGACCATTTCTGTCTTTCTTGATTATTAGAAACCCCGTGTAGAATACTGTTCAAACTACATTGTTGTAATCTCGGTAACATTTGCATCGTTGTTAGACTGAAATTGTTCTAAAATTTCCAATTCTAAATCCATACGGTTTAAGATCATCACTGCGAAATCGTTGATCTAAATTAAAAAAAGAACACGAAAAAAGATACTTGAAGAAATCAAGTATGCATTGATATAAAAACGATGTGTTCAGTGAAGAATCTATCATAATAGTCTTGCTAAAACATTGTCGTGCGTGCTGAAAGCGGTCTCGTTTTTTGCATTGAAACTCAGTTTGTTTGAGAAAAATTAATGAGTGCTTTGTGGTGTTGTATCCCTATAATTTGCTACTGACTATCAAATTGTGCCTGAGGAGCACACAGTGTGTTTCATACTGATGTAAATGTGCAAGTGTAAATGTGACGAAATGATCGCAAGTGTCTTCACAATGAGCGAAGAGATCGGCCCAGAAATTCTTGGATTTTTTGACGCACGGACAACCGACCTAAAATTGGAGCATCAAACTTAATACGCGAAAATCTAGCGAACGATCGAAATTCACATTAATATGTGCCACTAGAGTTGACAAAATGCTGACAAATTTGCCCAATGCCAGAATCAACTGGGCAACTGTGAAAACCACTATGCCGTAGTCGCGCACACAATTGTTTTCAGATTTCCGATACCAGGAGAGCATGGTTTCCCAGAGGTGACATCTGCAGCTTGGGACAAATTTGCCCATCACAATTGCTATTGCATAGTATCAAACACGTGATAACGATCGCTAATAAGTAATAACAATAAAACGGAAAGCATCCTTCATCTCGCTCAAACTTTCCGTCGGTTGGTACGAAATTCCATACAAAACCAGCTGTTTTCCGATTTCCGATACCAGGAAAGCATCCACGGAAGAGGTAGCTTCTTGTACAGCAATTTTGGTCGAAAACCGCCGAAAGGTATGCAATATTTAAAGACTAACATTCCCGTTGGACGAAAGCAATTGTGCTGGAAAACCGCCGAAAGGTATGCAATGTTTAAACACTAACTTTCCCTTTGGTCGTGAAAAATTTCTTCGAAAACTACCAGTTTTTGAATGTATAGTACCAGGAGAGCATCCACGGAAGAGGTAGCTCCTGGTACTGCGCCGTAAAGTATGCAATGTTTATACACGAAATTTGCAACCAATTTTCCGCCGTGAGGTATGCAATGTTTATACACTAACTTTGCAACCAAATTTCCGCCGTAAGGTATGCAATGTTTATACACTAACTTTTCATACAAACCAGCTGTTTTCAGATTTCCGATACCAGGAGAGCATGTTGTTCAAGAGGTACCATCTTCCATCCCCCTCCCCCCCTTCCCCTTAAAGATGGTGGCCAAGATGGCGGACAAGATGGCGGCCAAGATGGCGGCCAAGATGGCGGCCAAGATGGCGGCCAAGATGGCGGCCAAGATGGCGGCCAAGATGGCGGCCAAGATGGCGGACAAGATGGCGGACAAGATGGCGGACAAGATGGCGGACTAAATGGCGGACAAGATGGCGGACACAAGATGGCGGACAAGATGGCGGCCAAGATGGCGGCCAAGATGGCGGCCAAGATGGCGTCCAAGATGGCGGACAAGATGGCGGACAAGATGGCGGACACAAGATGTCGGACAAGATGGACACAAGATGGCGGCCATGATGGCGGACAAGATGGCGGACAAGATGGCGGCCAACATGGCGTACAAGATGGCGGACACAAGATGTCGGACACAAGATGGCGGACAAGATGGCGGACAAGATGGCGGACAAGATGGCGGACACAAGATGGCGGACAAGATGGCGGCCAAGATGGCGGACAAGATGGCGGCCAAGATGGCGGACAAGATGGCGGACAAGATGGCGGCCATGATGGCGGACAAGATGGCGGACAAGATGGCGGACAAGATGGCGGACAAGATGGCGGACACAAGATGTCGGACACAAGATGGCGGACAAGATGGCGGACAAGATGGCGGACAAGATGGCGGACACAAGATGGCGGACAAGATGGCGGCCAAGATGGCGGACAAGATGGCGGCCAAGATGGCGGACAAGATGGCGGACAAGATGGCGTCCAAGATGGCGGACAAGATGGCGGACAAGATGGCGGCCAAGATGGCGGACAAGATGGCGGCCATGATGGCGGACAAGATGGCGGACAAGATGGCGTTCAACATGGCGTACAAGATGGCGGACACAAGATGTCGGACACAAGATGGCGGACAAGATGGCGGACAAGATGGCGGACAAGATGGCGGACACAAGATGGCGGACAAGATGGCGGCCAAGATGGCGGACAAGATGGCGGCCAAAATGGCGGACAAGATGGCGGACAAGATGGCGTCCAAGATGGCGGACAAGATGGCGGACAAGATGGCGGCCAAGATGGCGGACAAGATGGCGGAAAAGATGGCGGACAAGATGGCGGCCATGATGGCGGACAAGATGGCGGACAAGATGGCGTTCAACATGGCGTACAAGATGGCGGACACAAGATGGCGGACAAGATGGCGGACAAGATGGCGGACAAGATGGCGGACAAGATGGCGGCCAAGATGGCGGACAAGATGGCGGCCAAGATGGCGGACAAGATGGCGGACAAGATGGCGTCCAAGATGGCGGACAAGATGGCGGACAAGATGGCGGACAAGATGGCGGACAAGATGGCGGCCATGATGGCGGACAAGATGGCGGACAAGATGGCGTTCAACATGGCGTACAAGATGGCGGACACAAGATGTCGGACACAAGATGGCGGACAAGATGGCGGACAAGATGGCGGACAAGATGGCGGACACAAGATGGCGGACAAGATGGCGGCCAAGATGGCGGCCAAGATGGCGGACAAGATGGCGGACAAGATGGCGTCCAAGATGGCGGACAAGATGGCGGACAAGATGGCGGCCAAGATGGCGGACAAGATGGCGGAAAAGATGGCGGACAAGATGGCGGACACAAGATGGCGGACAAGATGGCGGACACAAGATGGCGGACAAGATGGCGGCCAAGATGGCGGCCAAGATGGCGGACAAGATGGCGGAAACAAGATGGCGGACAAGATGGCGGCCAAGATGGCGGCCAAGATGGCGGACAAGATGGCGGCCAAGATGGCGGACAAGATGGCGGAAACAAGATGGCGGACAAGATGGCGGACAAGATGGCGGACACAAGATGGCGGACAAGATGGCGGACACAAGATGGCGGACACAAGATGGCGGCCATGATGGCGGACAAGATGGCGGCCAACATGGCGTACAAGATGGCGGACACAAGATGTCGGACACAAGATGGCGGACAAGATGGCGGACAAGATGGCGGACAAGATGGCGGACACAAGATGGCGGACAAGATGGCGGCCAAGATGGCGGACAAGATGGCGGACAAGATGGCGGCCAAGATGGCGGACAAGATGGCGGACAAGATGGCGGACAAGATGGCGGACAAGATGGCGGACAAGATGGCGGGCAAGATGGCGGACACAAGATGGCGGACAAGATGGCGGACACAAGATGGCGGACAAGATGGCAGACAAGATGGCGGACACAAGATGGCGGACAAGATGGCAGACACAATATGGCGGACAATATGGCGGCCAAGATGGCGGACAAGATGGCGGACAAGATGGCGGCCAAGATGGCGGACAAGATGGCGGACAAGATGGCGGACAAGATGGCGGACACGAGATGTCGGACAAGATGGCGGACAAGATGGCGGCCAAGATGGCGGACAAGATGGGAGGACACAAGATGGCGGCCAAGATGGCGGACAAGATGGCGGACACAAGATGGCGGACAAGATGGCGGACAAGATGGCGGACACAAGATGGCGGACACAAGATGGCGGACAAGATGGCGGACAAGATGGCGGACACAAGATGGCGGATAAGATGGCGGACAAGATGGCGGACAAGATGGCGGACACAAGATGGCGGACAAGATGGCGTACAAAATGGCGGACAAGATGGCGGACAAGATGGCGGACACAAGATGGCGGACAAGATGGCGGCCAAGATGGCGGACAAGATGGCGGACAAGATGGCGGACACAAGATGGCGGACAAGATGGCAGACAAAAGATGGCGGACAAGATGGCAGACACAAGATGGCGGCCAAGATGGCGGACAAGATGGCGGACATAATATGGCAGACAAGATGGTGGACAAGATGGCGGACACAATATGGCGGACAAGATGGCGGCCAAGATGGCGGACAAGATGGCGGACAAGATAGCGGACACAAGATGGCGGACAAGATGGCGGACAAGATGGCGGACACAAAATGGCGGCCAAGATGGCGGCCAAGATGGCGGACAAGATGGCGGAAACAAGATGGCGGACAAGATGGCGGACAAGATGGCGGACAAGATGGCGGACAAGATGGCGGACACAAGATGGCGGACAAGATGGCGGACACAAGATGGCGGACACAAGATGGCGGCCATGATGGCGGACAAGATAGCGGACAAGATGGCGGACAAGATGGCGGACACAAGATGGCGGACAAGATGGCGGCCAAGATGGCGGACAAGATGGCGGACAAGATGGCGGCCAAGATGGCGGACAAGATGGCGGACAAGATGGCGTCCAAGATGGCGTCCAAGATGGCGGACAAGATGGCGGACAAGATGGCGGGCAAGATGGCGGACAAGATGGCGGACAAGATGGCGGACAAGATGGCGGACACAAGATGGCGGACAAGATGGCGGACACAAGATGGCGGACAAGATGGCAGACACAATATGGCGGACAATATGGCGGACAAGATGGCGGACAAGATGGCGGACAAGATGGCGGACACAAGATGTCGGACAAGATGGCGGACAAGATGGCGGACAAGATGGCGGCCATGATGGCGGACAAGATGGGAGGACACAAGATGGCGGCCAAGATGGCGGACAAGATGGCGGACACAAGATGGCGGACAAGATGGCGTACAAAATGGCGGACAAGATGGCGGACAAGATGGCGGACACAAGATGGCGGACAAGATGGCGGCCAAGATGGCGGACAAGATGGCGGACACAAGATGGCGGACAAGATGGCGGACAAAATATGGCGGACAAGATGGCGGTCAAGATGGCAGACACAAGATGGCGGCCAAGATGGCGGACAAGATGGCGACCACGATGGCGGACAAGATGGCGGACAAGATGGCGGACAAGATGGCGGACACAAGATGGCGGACAAGATGGCGGACAAGATGGCAGACAAGATGGCGGACACAAGATGGCGGACACAATATGGCGGCCAAGATGGCGGCCAAGATGGCGGACACAAGATGGCGGACAAGATGGCGGCCAAAATGGCGGACAAGATGGCGGACAAGATGGCGGACACAAGATGGCGGACAAGATGGCGGACAAGATGGCGGACAAGATGGCGGACAAGATGGCGGACATAATATGGCAGACAAGATGGCGGACATAATATGGCAGACAAGATGGTGGACAAGATGGCGGACACAATATGGCGGACAAGATGGCGGCCAAGATGGCGGACAAGATGGCGGACAAGATAGCGGACACAAGACATAATATGGCAGACAAGATGGTGGACAAGATGGCGGACAATATGGCGGACAAGATGGCGGACAAGATGGCGGACAAGATGGCGGACAAGATGGCGGACACAAGATGGCGGATAAGATGGCGGACAAGATGGCGGACACAAGATGGCGGACAAGATGGCGGACACAAGATGGCGGACAAGATGGCGGCCAAGATGGCGGCCAAGATGGCGGACAAGATGGCGGCCAAGATGGCGGCCAAGATGGCGGACAAGATGGCGGAAACAAGATGGCGGACAAGATGGCGGACAAGATGGCGGACAAGATGGCGGACACAAGATGGCGGACAAGATGGCGGACACAAGATGGCGGACACAAGATGGCGGCCATGATGGCGGACAAGATGGCGGACAAGATGGCGGCCAACATGGCGTACAAGATGGCGGACACAAGATGTCGGACACAAGATGGCGGACAAGATGGCGGACAAGATGGCGGACACAAGATGGCGGACAAGATGGCGGCCAAGATGGCGGACAAGATGGCGGACAAGATGGCGGCCAAGATGGCGGACAAGATGGCGGACAAGATGGCGTCCAAGATGGCGGACAAGATGGCGGACAAGATGGCGGACAAGATGGCGGGCAAGATGGCGGACAAGATGGCGGACAAGATGGCGGACAAGATGGCGGACACAAGATGGCGGACAAGATGGCAGACACAATATGGCGGACAATATGGCGGACAAGATGGCGGACAAGATGGCGGACAAGATGGCGGACAAGATGGCGGACAAGATGGCGGACAAGATGGCGGACAAGATGGCGGACACAAGATGTCGGACAAGATGGCGGACAAGATGGCGGCCAAGATGGCGGACAAGATGGGAGGACACAAGATGGCGGCCAAGATGGCGGACAAGATGGCGGAAGAGATGGCGGACACAAGATGGCGGACACAAGATGGCGGACAAGATGGCGGACAAGATGGCGGACAAGATGGCGGACACAAGATGGCGGATAAGATGGCGGACAAGATGGCGGACACAAGATGGCGGACAAGATGGCGGACAAGATGGCGTACAAAATGGCGGACAAGATGGCGGACAAGATGGCGGACACAAGATGGCGGCCAACATGGCGTACAAGATGGCGGACACAAGATGTCGGACACAAGATGGCGGACAAGATGGCGGACACAAGATGTCGGACACAAGATGGCGGACAAGATGGCGGACAAGATGGCGGACACAAGATGGCGGACAAGATGGCGGCCAAAATGGCGGACAAGATGGCGGACAAGATGGCGGACACAAGATGGCGGACAAGATGGCGGACAAGATGGCGGACAAGATGGCGGACAAGATGGCGGACACAAGATGGCGGAAAAGATGGCCGCCATCTTGACCGCCATCTTGTCCGCCTTCTTGTGTCCGCCATCTTTTCCGCCATCTTGTCCGCCATACCAAGCTACCAGTTTAGTACCAGGAGAGCATCCACGGAAGAGGTAGTACCTAGTACTGCAATTTTGCGCGAAATCCACCGCAAAATCGCATCGAAAATCCACCGCAAAATCGCTTCGAAAGCTACCAGTTTAGTACCAGGAGAGCATCCACGGAAGAGGTAGCACCTAGTACAGCAATTTGGCGCGAAAACCACCGCAAAATCGTTTCATGAGCTACCAGTTTAGTACCAGGAGAGCATCCACGGAAGAGGTAACACCTGGTACAGCAATTTTGCGCGAAAACCACCGCAAAATCGCTTCATAAGCTACCAGTTTAGTACCAGGAGAGCATCCACGGAAGAGGTAGCACCTTGTACAGCAATTTTGCGCGAAAACCACCGCCAAATCGCTTCAAAAGCTACCGGTTTAGTACCAGGAGAGCATCCACGGAAGAGGTAGCACCTAGTACAGTAATTTTGCGCGAAAACCACCGCAAAATCGCTTCGAAAGCTACCAGTTTAGTACCAGGAGAGCATCCACGGAAGAGGTAACACCTGGTACAGCAATTTTGCGCGAAAACCACCGCCAAATCGCTTCAAAAGCTACCAGTTTAGTACCAGGAGAGCATCCACGGAAGAGGTAGCACCTAGTACAGCAATTTTGCGCGAAATCCACCGCAAAATCGCTTCAAAAGCTACCGGTTTAGTACCAGGAGAGCATCCACGGAAGAGGTAGCACCTAGTACTGTAATTTTGCGCGAAAACCACCGCCAAATCGCTTCGAAAGCTACCAGTTTAGTACCAGGAGAGCATCCACGGAAGAGGTAGCACCTAGTACAGCAATTTTGCGCGAAAACCACCGCAAAATCGCTTCATAAGCTACCAGTTTAGTACCAGGAGAGCATCCACGGAAGAGGTAACACCTGGTACAGCAATTTTTACGCGAAAACCACCGCCAAATCGCTTCGAAAGCTAACAGTTTAGTACCAGGAGAGCATCCACGGAAGAGGTAGTACCTAGTACTGCAATTTTGCGCGAAAACCACCGCAAAATCGCATCGAAAATCCACCGCAAAATCGTTTCGAAAGCTACCAGTTTAGTACCAGGAGAGCATCCACGGAAGAGGTAGCACCTGCACGAAATCCACCGCAGAATCGCTTCGAAAGCTACCAGTTTAGTACCAGGAGAGCATCCACGGAAGAGGTAACACCTGGTACAGCAATTTGGCGCGAAAACCACCGCAAAATCGTTTCATAAGCTACCAGTTTAGTACCAGGAGAGCATCCACGGAAGAGGTAGCACCTTGTACAGCAATTTTGCGCGAAAACCACCGCAAAATCGCTTCGAAAGCAACCGGTTTAGTACCAGGAGAGCATCCACGGAAGAGGTAGCACCTAGTACAGCAATTTTGCGCGAAAACCACCGCAAAATCGTTTCGAAAGCTACCAGTTTAGTACCAGGAGAGCATCCACGGAAGAGGTAGCACCTAGTACAGCAATTTGGCGCGAAAACCACCGCAAAATCGTTTCATAAGCTACCAGTTTAGTACCAGGAGAGCATCCACGGAACAGGTAGCACCTTGTACAGCAATTTGGCGCGAAAACCACCGCAAAATCGCTTCAAAAGCTACCGGTTTAGTACCAGGAGAGCATCCACGGAAAAGGTAGCACCTAGTACTGTAATTTTGCGCGAAAACCACCGCAAAATCGCTTCGAAAGCTACCAGTTTAGTACCAGGAGAGCATCCACGGAAGAGGTAGCTCCTAGTACAGCAATTTTGCGCGAAAACCACCGCAAAATCGTTTCATAAGCTACCAGTTTAGTACCAGGAGAGCATCCACGGAAGAGGTAGCACCTAGTACAGCAATTTGGCGCGAAAACCACCGCAAAATCGCTTCAAAAGCTAACAGTTTAGTACTAGGAGAGCATCCACGGAAGAGGTAACACCTAGTACAGCAATTTTGCGCGAAAACCACCGCAAAATCGCTTCGAAAGCTACCGGTTTAGTAACAGGAGAGCATCCACGGAAGAGGTAGCACCTAGTACAGCAATTTTGCGCGAAAACCCTCGCAAAATCGCTTCGAAAGCTACCGTTTTAGTACCAGGAGAGCATCCACGGAAGAGGTAGCACCTAGTACAGCAATTTTGCGCGATAACCCCCGCAAAATCGTTTCATAAGCTACCGGTTTAGTACCAGGAGAGCATCCACGGAAGAGGTAGCACCTAGTACAGCAATTTGGCGCGAAAACCACCGCAAAATCGCTTCGAAAGCTACCAGTTTAGTACCAGAAGAGCATCCACGGAAGAGGTAGCACCTAGTACAGCAATTTTGCGCGAAAACCACCGCAAAATCGCTTCGAAAGCTACCAGTTTAGTACCAGGAGAACATCCACGGAAGAGGTAGCACCTAGTACAGCAATTTGGCACGAAAACCACCGCAAAATCGCTTCGAAAGCTACCGTTTTAGTACCAGGAGAGCATCCACGGAAGAGGTAGCACCTAGTACAGCAATTTGGCGCGAAAACCACCGCAAAATCGTTTCATAAGCTACCAGTTTAGTACCAGGAGAGCATCCACGGAAGAGGTAGCACCTAGTACAGCAATTTGGCGCGAAAACCACCGCAAAATCGCTTCAAAAGCTAACAGTTTAGTACTAGGAGAGCATCCACGGAAGAGGTAACACCTAGTACAGCAATTTTGCGCGAAAACCACCGCAAAATCGCTTCGAAAGCTACCGGTTTAGTAACAGGAGAGCATCCACGGAAAAGGTAGCACCTAGTACTGTAATTTTGCGCGAAAACCACCGCAAAATCGCTTCAAAAGCTACCAGTTTAGTACCAGGAGAGCATCCACGGAAGAGGTAGCTCCTAGTACAGCAATTTTGCGCGAAAACCACCGCAAAATCGTTTCATAAGCTACCAGTTTAGTACCAGGAGAGCATCCACGGAAGAGGTAGCACCTAGTACAGCAATTTGGCGCGAAAACCACCGCAAAATCGCTTCAAAAGCTAACAGTTTAGTACTAGGAGAGCATCCACGGAAGAGGTAACACCTAGTACAGCAATTTTGCGCGAAAACCACCGCAAAATCGCTTCGAAAGCTACCGGTTTAGTAACAGGAGAGCATCCACGGAAGAGGTAGCACCTAGTACAGCAATTTTGCGCGAAAACCCTCGCAAAATCGCTTCGAAAGCTACCGTTTTAGTACCAGGAGAGCATCCACGGAAGAGGTAGCACCTAGTACAGCAATTTTGCGCGAAAACCCTCGCAAAATCGCTTCGAAAGCTACCGTTTTAGTACCAGGAGAGCATCCACGGAAGAGGTAGCACCTAGTACAGCAATTTTGCGCGATAACCCCCGCAAAATCGTTTCATAAGCTACCGGTTTAGTACCAGGAGAGCATCCACGGAAGAGGTAGCACCTAGTACAGCAATTTGGCGCGAAAACCACCGCAAAATCGCTTCAAAAGCTAACAGTTTAGTACTAGGAGAGCATCCACGGAAGAGGTAACACCTAGTACAGCAATTTTGCGCGAAAACCACCGCAAAATCGCTTCATAAGCTACCAGTTTAGTACCAGGAGAGCATCCACGGAAGAGGTAGCACCTTGTACAGCAATTTTGCGCGAAAACCCTCGCAAAATCGCTTCGAAAGCTACCGTTTTAGTACCAGGAGAGCATCCACGGAAGAGGTAGCACCTAGTACAGCAATTTTGCGCGATAACCCCCGCAAAATCGTTTCATAAGCTACCGGTTTAGTACCAGGAGAGCATCCACGGAAGAGGTAGCACCTAGTACAGCAATTTGGCGCGAAAACCACCGCAAAATCGCTTCGAAAGCTACCAGTTTAGTACCAGAAGAGCATCCACGGAAGAGGTAGCACCTAGTACAGCAATTTTGCGCGAAAACCACCGCAAAATCGCTTCGAAAGCTACCAGTTTAGTACCAGGAGAACATCCACGGAAGAGGTAGCACCTAGTACAGCAATTTGGCACGAAAACCACCGCAAAATCGCTTCGAAAGCTACCAGTTTAGTCAGCGGCGGATCAAACGGTAGGCGGAGTAGGCGGTCGCCTAGGGCCTCGCCGTGTTGAGGGCCCCAAACAACTTGTGCCGATTGTGCGAGTTTTGGAAATTTAGCAGCAGAGTTAATTTTTAGCATAAAATCTTATTAAAAATGTAGAAAATTGGTTATCCTTGGTTAGATAATTGTGTTTTATTTGATTAGCTATATCGGCCCGGTTACACGGCTACGCAAGAGAAGTATGCAGTGTATTCAAACTCCTTCTTCTTTATCGGCACGACATCTTTAGGATGTTTAAACCTACCATTTCTATTTTTTTACTTTATTTACCCGTAGGATAGTCAGTGCTGCGTACGGAGGTTTGGTGGTCCAAATGAAACTTTTCCGTGGTCCTATCTTGTACAGACTGACTGCACTACCAATACACCATCTGGCCGCCCCGTGAACCCTTATATGCCTTTTTACTTCAACCTATTCATGTATTCTATTTCTTGAACGGAATTGTTTCATCTGTTCGTAAATGATCCTTCCGTTATATTCGCAAGCTATTGCCATTGCGATACTCGTGGTGTGGTATTATTTTCTCTCCCCGATTGAACCGTGAAAATATCCAGCCTACGTGTTTCGAAACAGTATTGTGGTGGAGTATTGTGTTTAGTATTTCGATTGTCACAATTTCTGCAAGTTTGCAAGCCGGTAATGATGTTATTATTGACACAATCTGTAAGTGTACTACGACCATTTCTGTCTTTCTTGATTATTAGAAACCCCGTGTAGAATACTGTTCAAACTACATTGTTGTAATCTCGGTAACATTTGCATCGTTGTTAGACTGAAATTGTTCTAAAATTTCCAATTCTAAATCCATACGGTTTAAGATCATCACTGCGAAATCGTTGATCTAAATTAAAAAAAGAACACGAAAAAAGATACTTGAAGAAATCAAGTATGCATTGATATAAAAACGATGTGTTCAGTGAAGAATCTATCATAATAGTCTTGCTAAAACATTGTCGTGCGTGCTGAAAGCGGTCTCGTTTTTTGCATTGAAACTCAGTTTGTTTGAGAAAAATTAATGAGTGCTTTGTGGTGTTGTATCCCTATAATTTGCTACTGACTATCAAATTGTGCCTGAGGAGCACACAGTGTGTTTCATACTGATGTAAATGTGCAAGTGTAAATGTGACGAAATGATCGCAAGTGTCTTCACAATGAGCGAAGAGATCGGCCCAGAAATTCTTGGATTTTTTTACGCACGGACAACCGACCTAAAATTTGAGCATCAAACTTAATACGCGAAAATCTAGCGAACGATCGAAATTCACATTAATATGTGCCACTAGAGTTGACAAAATGCTGACAAATTTGCCCAATGCCAGAATCAACTGGGCAACTGTGAAAACCACTATGCCGTAGTCGCGCACACAATTGTTTTCAGATTTCCGATACCAGGAGAGCATGGTTTCCCAGAGGTGACATCTGCAGCTTGGGACAAATTTGCCCATCACAATTGCTATTGCATAGTATCAAACACGTGATAACGATCGCTAATAAGTAATAACAATAAAACGGAAAGCATCCTTCATCTCGCTCAAACTTTCCGTCGGTTGGTACGAAATTCCATACAAAACCAGCTGTTTTCCGATTTCCGATACCAGGAAAGCATCCACGGAAGAGGTAGCTTCTTGTACAGCAATTTTGGTCGAAAACCGCCGAAAGGTATGCAATATTTAAAGACTAACATTCCCGTTGGACGAAAGCAATTGTGCTGGAAAACCGCCGAAAGGTATGCAATGTTTAAACACTAACTTTCCCTTTGGTCGTGAAAAATTTCTTCGAAAACTACCAGTTTTTGAATGTATAGTACCAGGAGAGCATCCACGGAAGAGGTAGCTCCTGGTACTTGCGCCGTAAAGTATGCAATGTTTATACACGAAATTTGCAACCAATTTTCCGCCGTGAGGTATGCAATGTTTATACACTAACTTTGCAACCAAATTTCCGCCGTAAGGTATGCAATGTTTATACACTAACTTTTCATACAAACCAGCTGTTTTCAGATTTCCGATACCAGGAGAGCATGTTGTTCAAGAGGTACCATCTTCCATCCCCCTCCCCCCCTTCCCCTTAAAGATGGGGGCCAAGATGGCGGACAAGATGGCGGCCAAGATGGCGGCCAAGATGGCGGCCAAGATGGCGGCCAAGATGGCGGCCAAGATGGCGGCCAAGATGGCGGACAAGATGGCGGACAAGATGGCGGACAAGATGGCGGACTAAATGGCGGACAAGATGGCGGACACAAGATGGCGGACAAGATGGCGGCCAAGATGGCGGCCAAGATGGCGGCCAAGATGGCGGACAAGATGGCGGACAAGATGGCGGACAAGATGGCGGACACAAGATGTCGGACAAGATGGACACAAGATGGCGGCCATGATGGCGGACAAGATGGCGGACAAGATGGCGGCCAACATGGCGTACAAGATGGCGGACACAAGATGTCGAACACAAGATGGCGGACAAGATGGCGGACAAGATGGCGGACAAGATGGCGGACACAAGATGGCGGACAAGATGGCGGCCAAGATGGCGGACAAGATGGCGGCCAAGATGGCGGACAAGATGGCGGACAAGATGGCGGCCATGATGGCGGACAAGATGGCGGACAAGATGGCGTTCAACATGGCGTACAAGATGGCGGACACAAGATGTCGGACACAAGATGGCGGACAAGATGGCGGACAAGATGGCGGACACAAGATGGCGGACAAGATGGCGGCCAAGATGGCGGACAAGATGGCGGCCAAGATGGCGGACAAGATGGCGGACAAGATGGCGTCCAAGATGGCGGACAAGATGGCGGACAAGATGGCGGCCAAGATGGCGGACAAGATGGCGGACAAGATGGCGGACAAGATGGCGGACACAAGATGGCGGACAAGATGGCGGACACAAGATGGCGGACAAGATGGCAGACACAATATGGCGGACAAGATGGCGGACAAGATGGCGGACAAGATGGCGGACAAGATGGCGGACAAGATGGCGGACAAGATGGCGGACACAAGATGTCGGACAAGATGGCGGACAAGATGGCGGACAAGATGGCGGCCAAGATGGCGGACAAGATGGCGGACAAGATGGGAGGACACAAGATGGCGGCCAAGATGGCGGACAAGATGGCGGACACAAGATGGCGGACAAGATGGCGGACAAGATGGCGGACACAAGATGGCGGACACAAGATGGCGGACAAGATGGCGGACAAGATGGCGGACAAGATGGCGGACACAAGATGGCGGACACAAGATGGCGGATAAGATGGCGGACAAGATGGCGGACACAAGATGGCGGACAAGATGGCGGACACAAGATGGCGGACAAGATGGCGGCCAAGATGGCGGCCAAGATGGCGGACAAGATGGCGGCCAAGATGGCGGACAAGATGGCGGACAAGATGGCGGAAACAAGATGGCGGACAAGATGGCGGACAAGATGGCGGACAAGATGGCGGACAAGATGGCGGACACAAGATGGCGGACAAGATGGCGGACAAGATGGCGGACAAGATGGCGGACACAAGATGTCGGACAAGATGGCGGACACAAGATGGCAAACACAAGATGGCGGCCATGATGGCGGACAAGATGGCGGACAAGATGGCGGCCAACATGGCGTACAAGATGGCGGACACAAGATGTCGGACACAAGATGGCGGACAAGATGGCGGACAAGATGGCGGACACAAGATGGCGGACAAGATGGCGGCCAAGATGGCGGACAAGATGGCGGACAAGATGGCGGCCAAGATGGCGGACAAGATGGTGGACAAGATGGCGTCCAAGATGGCGGACAAGATGGCGGACAAGATGGCGGACAAGATGGCGGCCAAGATGGCGGACAAGATGGCGGACAAGATGGCAGACAAGATGGCGGACACAAGATGGCGGACAAGATGGCGGACACAAGATGGCGGACAAGATGGCAGACACAATATGGCGGACAATATGGCGGACAAGATGGCGGACAAGATGGCGGACAATATGGCGGACACAATATGGCGGACAAGATGGCGGACACAAGATGTCGGACAAGATGGCGGACAAGATGGCGGACAAGATGGCGGCCAAGATGGCGGACAAGATGGGAGGACACAAGATGGCGGCCAAGATGGCGGACAAGATGGCGGACACAAGATGGCGGAAAAGATGGCGGACAAGATGGCGGACAAGATGGCGGACACAAGATGGCGGACAAGATGGCGGACAAGATGGCGGACAAGATGGCGGACACAAGATGGCGGATAAGATGGCGGACAAGATGGCGGACAAGATGGCGGACACAAGATGGCGGACAAGATGGCGTACAAAATGGCGGACAAGATGGCGGACAAGATGGCGGACACAAGATGGCGGACAAGATGGCGGCCAAGATGGCGGACAAGATGGCGGACAAGATGGCGGACACAAGATGGCGGACAAGATGGCGGACAAAAGATGGCGGACAAGATGGCAGACACAAGATGGCAGACACAAGATGGCGGCCAAGATGGCGGACAAGATGGCGACCACGATGGCGGACAAGATGGCGGACAAGATGGCGGACACAAGATGGCGGACAAGATGGCGGACAAGATGGCAGACAAGATGGCGGACACAAGATGGCGGACACAATATGGCGGCCAAGATGGCGGCCAAGATGGCGGACACAAGATGGCGGACAAGATGGCGGCCAAAATGGCGGACAAGATGGCGGACAAGATGGCGGACACAAGATGGCGGACAAGATGGCGGACAAGATGGCGGACAAGATGGCGGACAAGATGGCGGACATAATATGGCAGACAAGATGGCGGACATAATATGGCAGACAAGATGGTGGACAAGATGGCGGACACAATATGGCGGACAAGATGGCGGCCAAGATGGCGGACAAGATAGCGGACACAAGACATAATATGGCAGACAAGATGGTGGACAAGATGGCGGACACAATATGGCGGACAAGATGGCGGACAAGATGGCGGACAAGATGGCGGACACAAGATGGCGGATAAGATGGCGGACAAGATGGCGGACACAAGATGGCGGACAAGATGGCGGACACAAGATGGCGGACAAGATGGCGGCCAAGATGGCGGCCAAGATGGCGGACAAGATGGCGGCCAAGATGGCGGCCAAGATGGCGGACAAGATGGCGGAAACAAGATGGCGGACAAGATGGCGGACAAGATGGCGGACACAAGATGGCGGACACAAGATGGCGGCCATGATGGCGGACAAGATGGCGGCCAACATGGCGTACAAGATGGCGGACACAAGATGTCGGACACAAGATGGCGGACAAGATGGCGGACAAGATGGCGGACAAGATGGCGGACACAAGATGGCGGACAAGATGGCGGCCAAGATGGCGGACAAGATGGCGGACAAGATGGCGGCCAAGATGGCGGACAAGATGGCGGACAAGATGGCGTCCAAGATGGCGGACAAGATGGCGGACAAGATGGCGGACAAGATGGCGGGCAAGATGGCGGACAAGATGGCGGACAAGATGGCGGACAAGATGGCGGACAAGATGGCGGACAAGATGGCGGACACAAGATGGCGGACAAGATGGCGGACACAAGATGGCGGACAAGATGGCAGACACAATATGGCGGACAATATGGCGGCCAAGATGGCGGACAAGATGGCGGACAAGATGGCGGCCAAGATGGCGGACAAGATGGCGGACAAGATGGCGGACAAGATGGCGGACACGAGATGTCGGACAAGATGGCGGACAAGATGGCGGCCAAGATGGCGGACAAGATGGGAGGACACAAGATGGCGGCCAAGATGGCGGACAAGATGGCGGACACAAGATGGCGGACAAGATGGCGGACAAGATGGCGGACACAAGATGGCGGACACAAGATGGCGGCCATGATGGCGGACAAGATGGCGGACAAGATGGCGGCCAACATGGCGTACAAGATGGCGGACACAAGATGTCGGACACAAGATGGCGGACAAGATGGCGGACAAGATGGCGGACAAGATGGCGGACACAAGATGGCGGACAAGATGGCGGCCAAGATGGCGGACAAGATGGCGGACAAGATGGCGGCCAAGATGGCGGACAAGATGGCGGACAAGATGGCGTCCAAGATGGCGGACAAGATGGCGGACAAGATGGCGGACAAGATGGCGGCCAAGATGGCGGACAAGATGGCGGACAAGATGGCAGACAAAATGGCGGACACAAGATGGCGGACAAGATGGCGGACACAAGATGGCGGACAAGATGGCAGACACAATATGGCGGACAATATGGCGGACAAGATGGCGGACAAGATGGCGGACAAGATGGCGGACAAGATGGCGGACAAGATGGCGGACACAAGATGTCGGACAAGATGGCGGACAAGATGGCGGACAAGATGGCGGCCAAGATGGCGGACAAGATGGGAGGACACAAGATGGCGGCCAAGATGGCGGACAAGATGGCGGACACAAGATGGCGGACAAGATGGCGGACACAAGATGGCGGACACAAGATGGCGGACAAGATGGCGGACAAGATGGCGGACAAGATGGCGGACACAAGATGGCGGATAAGATGGCGGACAAGATGGCGGACAAGATGGCGGACACAAGATGGCGGACAAGATGGCGTATAAAATGGCGGACAAGATGGCGGACAAGATGGCGGACACAAGATGGCGGACAAGATGGCGGCCAAGATGGCGGCCAAGATGGCGGACAAGATGGCGGACACAAGATGGCGGACAAGATGGCGGACAAAAGATGGCGGACAAGATGGCGGACAAGATGGCAGACACAAGATGGCGGCCACGATGGCGGACAAGATGGCGACCACGATGGCGGACAAGATGGCGGACAAGATGGCGGACACAAGATGGCGGACAAGATGGCGGACAAGATGGCAGACAAGATGGCGGACACAAGATGGCGGACACAATATGGCGGCCAAGATGGCGGCCAAGATGGCGGACACAAGATGGCGGACAAGATGGCGGCCAAAATGGCGGACAAGATGGCGGACAAGATGGCGGACACAAGATGGCGGACAAGATGGCGGACAAGATGGCGGACAAGATGGCGGACATAATATGGCAGACAAGATGGCGGACATAATATGGCAGACAAGATGGTGGACAAGATGGCGGACACAATATGGCGGACAAGATGGCGGCCAAGATGGCGGACAAGATAGCGGACACAAGACATAATATGGCAGACAAGATGGTGGACAAGATGGCGGACACAATATGGCGGACAAGATGGCGGACAAGATGGCGGACAAGATGGCGGACACAAGATGGCGGATAAGATGGCGGACAAGATGGCGGACACAAGATGGCGGACAAGATGGCGGACACAAGATGGCGGACAAGATGGCGGCCAAGATGGCGGCCAAGATGGCGGACAAGATGGCGGCCAAGATGGCGGCCAAGATGGCGGACAAGATGGCGGACAAGATGGCGGACAAGATGGCGGACATAATATGGCAGACAAGATGGCGGACATAATATGGCAGACAAGATGGTGGACAAGATGGCGGACACAATATGGCGGACAAGATGGCGGCCAAGATGGCGGACAAGATAGCGGACACAAGACATAATATGGCAGACAAGATGGTGGACAAGATGGCGGACACAAGATGGCGGACACAATATGGCGGACAAGATGGCGGACAAGATGGCGGACACAAGATGGCGGACAAGATGGCGGACAAGATGGCGGACACAAGATGGCGGCCATGATGGCGGACAAGATGGCGGCCAACATGGCGTACAAGATGGCGGACACAAGATGTCGGACACAAGATGGCGGACAAGATGGCGGACAAGATGGCGGACAAGATGGCGGACACAAGATGGCGGACAAGATGGCGGCCAAGATGGCGGACAAGATGGCGGACAAGATGGCGGCCAAGATGGCGGACAAGATGGCGGACAAGATGGCGTCCAAGATGGCGGACAAGATGGCGGACAAGATGGCGGACAAGATGGCGGGCAAGATGGCGGACAAGATGGCGGACAAGATGGCGGACAAGATGGCGGACACAAGATGGCGGACAAGATGGCGGACACAAGATGGCGGACAAGATGGCGGACACAAGATGGCGGACAAGATGGCGGCCAAGATGGCGGCCAAGATGGCGGACAAGATGGCGGCCAAGATGGCGGCCAAGATGGCGGACAAGATGGCGGACAAGATGGCGGACAAGATGGCGGACATAATATGGCAGACAAGATGGCGGACATAATATGGCAGACAAGATGGTGGACAAGATGGCGGACACAATATGGCGGACAAGATGGCGGCCAAGATGGCGGACAAGATAGCGGACACAAGACATAATATGGCAGACAAGATGGTGGACAAGATGGCGGACACAAGATGGCGGACACAATATGGCGGACAAGATGGCGGACAAGATGGCGGACACAAGATGGCGGACAAGATGGCGGACAAGATGGCGGACACAAGATGGCGGCCATGATGGCGGACAAGATGGCGGCCAACATGGCGTACAAGATGGCGGACACAAGATGTCGGACACAAGATGGCGGACAAGATGGCGGACAAGATGGCGGACAAGATGGCGGACACAAGATGGCGGACAAGATGGCGGCCAAGATGGCGGACAAGATGGCGGACAAGATGGCGGCCAAGATGGCGGACAAGATGGCGGACAAGATGGCGTCCAAGATGGCGGACAAGATGGCGGACAAGATGGCGGACAAGATGGCGGGCAAGATGGCGGACAAGATGGCGGACAAGATGGCGGACAAGATGGCGGACACAAGATGGCGGACAAGATGGCGGACACAAGATGGCGGACAAGATGGCAGACACAATATGGCGGACAATATGGCGGCCAAGATGGCGGACAAGATGGCGGACAAGATGGCGGCCAAGATGGCGGACAAGATGGCGGACAAGATGGCGGTCAAGATGGCGGACACGAGATGTCGGACAAGATGGCGGACAAGATGGCGGCCAAGATGGCGGACAAGATGGGAGGACACAAGATGGCGGCCAAGATGGCGGACAAGATGGCGGACACAAGATGGCGGACAAGATGGCGGACAAGATGGCGGACACAAGATGGCGGACAAGATGGCGGACAAGATGGCGGACAAGATGGCGGACAAGATGGCGGACACAAGATGGCGGATAAGATGGCGGACAAGATGGCGGACAAGATGGCGGACACAAGATGGCGGACAAGATGGCGTACAAAATGGCGGACAAGATGGCGGACAAGATGGCGGACACAAGATGGCGGACAAGATGGCGGCCAAGATGGCGGACAAGATGGCGGACAAGATGGCGGACAAGATGGCGGACAAAAGATGGTGGACAAGATGGCGGACAAGATGGCAGACACAAGATGGCGGCCAAGATGGCGGACAAGATGGCGGACATAATATGGCAGACAAGATGGTGGACAAGATGGCGGACACAATATGGCGGACAAGATGGCGGCCAAGATGGCGGACAAGATGGCGGACAAGATAGCGGACACAAGATGGCGGACAAGATGGCGGACACAAAATGGCGGCCAAGATGGCGGACAAGATGGCGGAAACAAGATGGCGGCCAAGATGGCGGCCAAGATGGCGGACACAAGATGGCGGACAAGATGGCGGCCAAAATGGCGGACAAGATGGCGGACAAGATGGCGGACACAAGATGGCGGACAAGATGGCGGACAAGATGGCGGACAAGATGGCGGACATAATATGGCAGACAAGATGGCGGACATAATATGGCAGACAAGATGGTGGACAAGATGGCGGACACAATATGGCGGACAAGATGGCGGCCAAGATGGCGGACAAGATGGCGGACAAGATAGCGGACACAAGACATAATATGGCAGACAAGATGGTGGACAAGATGGCGGACACAATATGGCGGACAAGATGGCGGACAAGATGGCGGACAAGATGGCGGACACAAGATGGCGGATAAGATGGCGGACAAGATGGTGGACACAAGATGGCGGACAAGATGGCGGACAAGATGGCGGACACAAGATGGCGGACAAGATGGCGGCCAAGATGGCGGCCAAGATGGCGGACAAGATGGCGGACAAGATGGCGGCCAAGATGGCGGCCAAGATGGCGGACAAGATGGCGGAAACAAGATGGCGGACAAGATGGCGGACAAGATGGCGGACAAGATGGCGGACACAAGATGGCGGACAAGATGGCGGACACAAGATGGCGGACACAAGATGGCGGCCATGATGGCGGACAAGATGGCGGACAAGATGGCGGCCAACATGGCGTACAAGATGGCGGACACAAGATGTCGGACACAAGATGGCGGACAAGATGGCGGACAAGATGGCGGACAAGATGGCGGACAAGATGGCGGACACAAGATGGCGGACAAGATGGCGGCCAAGATGGCGGACAAGATGGCGGCCAAGATGGCGGACAAGATGGCGGACAAGATGGTGTCCAAGATGGCGGACAAGATGGCGGACAAGATGGCGGACAAGATGGCGGGCAAGATGGCGGACAAGATGGCGGACAAGATGGCGGACAAGATGGCGGACACAAGATGGCGGACAAGATGGCAGACACAATATGGCGGACAAGATGGCGGACAAGATGGCGGACAAGATGGCGGACAAGATGGCGGACAAGATGGCGGACAAGATGGCGGACAAGATGGCGGACACAAGATGTCGGACAAGATGGCGGACAAGATGGCGGACAAGATGGCGGACAAGATGGCGGCCAAGATGGCGGACAAGATGGTAGGACACAAGATGGCGGCCAAGATGGCGGACAAGATGGCGGAAACAAGATGGCGGACAAGATGGCGGACAAGATGGCGGACAAGATGGCGGACACAAGATGGCGGACAAGATGGCGGACACAAGATGGCGGACACAAGATGGCGGCCATGATGGCGGACAAGATGGCGGACAAGATGGCGGCCAACATGGCGTACAAGATGGCGGACACAAGATGTCGGACACAAGATGGCGGACAAGATGGCGGACAAGATGGCGGACACAAGATGGCGGACAAGATGGCGGCCAAGATGGCGGACAAGATGGCGGACAAGATGGCGGACACAAGATGGCGGACAAGATGGCGGACAAGATGGCGGACAAGATGGCAGACAAGATGGCGGCCAAGATGGCGGACAAGATGGCGACCACGATGGCGGACAAGATGGCGGACAAGATGGCGGACAAGATGGCGGACACAAGATGGCGGACAAGATGGCGGACAAGATGGCAGACAAGATGGCGGACACAAGATGGCGGACAAGATGGCGGACAAGATGGCGTACAAAATGGCGGACAAGATGGCGGACAAGATGGCGGACACAAGATGGCGGACAAGATGGCGGCCAAAATGGCGGACAAGATGGCGGACAAGATGGCGGACACAAGATGGCGGACAAGATGGCGGACAAGATGGCGGACAAGATGGCGGACAAGATGGCGGACATAATATGGCAGACAAGATGGCGGACATAATATGGCAGACAAGATGGTGGACAAGATGGCGGACACAATATGGCGGACAAGATGGCGGCCAAGATGGCGGACAAGATGGCGGACAAGATAGCGGACACAAGACATAATATGGCAGACAAGATGGTGGACAAGATGGCGGACACAATATGGCGGACAAGATGGCGGACAAGATGGCGGACAAGATGGCGGACACAAGATGGCGGATAAGATGGCGGACAAGATGGTGGACACAAGATGGCGGACAAGATGGCGGACAAGATGGCGGACACAAAATGGCGGACAAGATGGCGGCCAAGATGGCGGCCAAGATGGCGGACAAGATGGCGGCCAAGATGGCGGCCAAGATGGCGGACAAGATGGCGGAAACAAGATGGCGGACAAGATGGCGGACAAGATGGCGGACAAGATGGCGGACACAAGATGGCGGACAAGATGGCGGACACAAGATGGCGGACACAAGATGGCGGCCATGATGGCGGACAAGATGGCGGACAAGATGGCGGCCAACATGGCGTACAAGATGGCGGACACAAGATGTCGGACACAAGATGGCGGACAAGATGGCGGACAAGATGGCGGACAAGATGGCGGACAAGATGGCGGACACAAGATGGCGGACAAGATGGCGGCCAAGATGGCGGACAAGATGGCGGCCAAGATGGCGGACAAGATGGCGGACAAGATGGTGTCCAAGATGGCGGACAAGATGGCGGACAAGATGGCGGACAAGATGGCGGACAAGATGGCGGACAAGATGGCGGACAAGATGGCGAACAAGATGGCGGACACAAGATGGCGGACAAGATGGCAGACACAATATGGCGGACAATATGGCGGCCAAGATGGCGGACAAGATGGCGGACAAGATGGCGGACAAGATGGCGGACAAGATGGCGGACAAGATGGCGGACACAAGATGTCGGACAAGATGGCGGACAAGATGGCGGACAAGATGGCGGCCAAGATGGCGGACAAGATGGTAGGACACAAGATGGCGGCCAAGATGGCGGACAAGATGGCGGACACAAGATGGCGGACAAGATGGCGGACAAGATGGCGGACAAGATGGCGGACACAAGATGGCGGACAAGATGGCGGACAAGATGGCGTACAAAATGGCGGACAAGATGGCGGACAAGATGGCGGACACAAGATGGCGGACAAGATGGCGGCCAAGATGGCGGACAAGATGGCGGACAAGATGGCGGACACAAGATGGCGGACAAGATGGCGGCCAAGATGGCGGACAAGATGGCGGACACAAGATGGCGGACAAGATGGCGGACAAAAGATGGCGGACAAGATGGCGGACAAGATGGCAGACACAAGATGGCGGCCAAGATGGCGGACAAGATGGCGACCACGATGGCGGACAAGATGGCGGACAAGATGGCGGACACAAGATGGCGGACAAGATGGCGGACAAGATGGCAGACAAGATGGCGGACACAAGATGGCGGACACAATATGGCGGCCAAGATGGCGGCCAAGATGGCGGACACAAGATGGCGGACAAGATGGCGGCCAAAATGGCGGACAAGATGGCGGACAAGATGGCGGACACAAGATGGCGGACAAGATGGCGGACAAGATGGCGGACAAGATGGCGGACAAGATGGCGGACAAGATGGCGGACAAGATGGCGGACATAATATGGCAGACAAGATGGCGGACATAATATGGCAGACAAGATGGTGGACAAGATGGCGGACACAATATGGCGGACAAGATGGCGGCCAAGATGGCGGACAAGATGGCGGACAAGATAGCGGACACAAGACATAATATGGCAGACAAGATGGTGGACAAGATGGCGGACACAATATGGCGGACAAGATGGCGGACAAGATGGCGGACAAGATGGCGGACACAAGATGGCGGATAAGATGGCGGACAAGATGGCGGACACAAGATGGCGGACAAGATGGCGGACAAGATGGCGGACAAGATGGCGGACATAATATGGCAGACAAGATGGCGGACATAATATGGCAGACAAGATGGTGGACAAGATGGCGGACACAATATGGCGGACAAGATGGCGGCCAAGATGGCGGACAAGATAGCGGACACAAGACATAATATGGCAGACAAGATGGTGGACAAGATGGCGGACACAATATGGCGGACAAGATGGCGGACAAGATGGCGGACACAAGATGGCGGATAAGATGGCGGACAAGATGGCGGACACAAGATGGCGGACACAAGATGGCGGACAAGATGGCGGACACAAGATGGCGGACAAGATGGCGGCCAAGATGGCGGACAAGATGGCGGCCAAGATGGCGGACAAGATGGCGGAAACAAGATGGCGGACAAGATGGCGGACAAGATGGCGGACACAAGATGGCGGACAAGATGGCGGACACAAGATGGCGGACACAAGATGGCGGCCATGATGGCGGACAAGATGGCGGCCAAGATGGCGTACAAGATGGCGGACACAAGATGTCGGACACAAGATGGCGGACAAGATGGCGGACAAGATGGCGGACAAGATGGCGGACAAGATGGCGGACACAAGATGGCGGACAAGATGGCGGCCAAGATGGCGGCCAAGATGGCGGACAAGATGGCGGCCAAGATGGCGGACAAGATGGCGGACAAGATGGCGGACAAGATGGCGGACAAGATGGCGGACAAGATGGCGGACAAGATGGCGGACAAGATGACGGGCAAGATGGCGGACAAGATGGCGGCCAAGATGGCGGACAAGATGGCGGACAAGATGGCGGACAAGATGGCGGACACAAGATGGCGGATAAGATGGCGGACAAGATGGCGGACAAGATGGCGGACACAAGATGGCGGACAAGATGGCGTACAAAATGGCGGACAAGATGGCGGACAAGATGGCGGACACAAGATGGCGGACAAGATGGCGGCCAAGATGGCGGACAAGATGGCGGACAAGATGGCGGACACAAGATGGCGGATAAGATGGCGGACAAGATGGCGGACAAGATGGCGGCCAAGATGGCGGACAAGATGGCGGACATAATATGGCAGACAAGATGGTGGACAAGATGGCGGACACAATATGGCGGACAAGATGGCGGCCAAGATGGCGGACAAGATGGCGGACAAGATAGCGGACACAAGATGGCGGACAAGATGGCGGACAAGATGGCGGACACAAAATGGCGGACAAGATGGCGGCCAAGATGGCGGACAAGATGGCGGAAACAAGATGGCGGACAAGATGGCGGACAAGATGGCGGACAAGATGGCGGACAAGATGGCGGACAAGATGGCGGACACAAGATGGCGGACAAGATGGCGGACACAAGATGGCGGACACAAGATGGCGGCCATGATGGCGGACAAGATAGCGGACAAGATGGCGGACAAGATGGCGGACACAAGATGGCGGACAAGATGGCGGCCAAGATGGCGGACAAGATGGCGGACAAGATGGCGGCCAAGATGGCGGACAAGATGGCGGACAAGATGGCGTCCAAGATGGCGGACAAGATGGCGGACAAGATGGCGGACAAGATGGCGGGCAAGATGGCGGACAAGATGGCGGACAAGATGGCGAACACAAGATGGCGGACAAGATGGCGGACACAAGATGGCGGACAAGATGGCAGACACAATATGGCGGACAATATGGCGGACAAGATGGCGGACAAGATGGCGGACAAGATGGCAGACAAGATGGCGGACAATATGGCGGACAAGTAGGCGGACAAGATGGCGGCCATGATGGCGGACAAGATGGGAGGACACAAGATGGCGGCCAAGATGGCGGACAAGATGGCGGACACAAGATGGCGGACAAGATGGCGGACAAGATGGCGGACACAAGATGGCGGACACAAGATGGCGGACAAGATGGCGGACAAGATGGCGGACACAAGATGGCGGATAAGATGGCGGACAAGATGGCGGACAAGATGGCGGACACAAGATGGCGGACAAGATGGCGTACAAAATGGCGGACAAGATGGCGGACAAGATGGCGGACACAAGATGGCGGACAAGATGGCGGCCAAGATGGCGGACAAGATGGCGGACACAAGATGGCGGACAAAATGGCGGACAAAAGATGGCGGACAAGATGGCGGACAAGATGGCAGACACAAGATGGCGGCCAAGATGGCGGACAAGATGGCGACCACGATGGCGGACAAGATGGCGGACAAGATGGCGGACACAAGATGGCGGACAAGATGGCGGACAAGATGGCAGACAAGATGGCGGACACAAGATGGCGGACACAATATGGCGGCCAAGATGGCGGCCAAGATGGCGGACACAAGATGGCGGACAAGATGGCGGCCAAAATGGCGGACAAGATGGCGGACAAGATGGCGGACACAAGATGGCGGACAAGATGGCGGACAAGATGGCGGACAAGATGGCGGACATAATATGGCAGACAAGATGGCGGACATAATATGGCAGACAAGATGGTGGACAAGATGGCGGACACAATATGGCGGACAAGATGGCGGCCAAGATGGCGGACAAGATGGCGGACAAGATAGCGGACACAAGACATAATATGGCAGACAAGATGGTGGACAAGATGGCGGACACAATATGGCGGACAAGATGGCGGACAAGATGGCGGACAAGATGGCGGACACAAGATGGCGGATAAGATGGCGGACAAGATGGTGGACACAAGATGGCGGACAAGATGGCGGACAAGATGGCGGACACAAGATGGCGGACAAGATGGCGGCCAAGATGGCGGCCAAGATGGCGGCCAAGATGGCGGACAAGATGGCGGCCAAGATGGCGGCCAAGATGGCGGACAAGATGGCGGAAACAAGATGGCGGACAAGATGGCGGACAAGATGGCGGACAAGATGGCGGACACAAGATGGCGGACAAGATGGCGGACACAAGATGGCGGACACAAGATGGCGGCCATGATGGCGGACAAGATGGCGGACAAGATGGCGGCCAACATGGCGTACAAGATGGCGGACAAGATGGCGGACAAGATGGCGGACAAGATGGCGGACAAGATGGCGGACAAGATGGCAGACAAGATGGTGGACAAGATGGCGGACAAGATGGCGGACACAATATGGCGGACAAGATGGCGGACAAGATGGCGGACAAGATGGCGGACACAAGATGGCGGATAAGATGGCGGACAAGATGGTGGACACAAGATGGCGGACAAGATGGCGGACAAGATGGCGGACAAGATGGCGGACAATATGGCGGACAAGATGGCGTACAAAATGGCGGACAAGATGGCGGACAAGATGGCGGACACAAGATGGCGGACAAGATGGCGGCCAAGATGGCGGACAAGATGGCAGACAAGATGGTGGACAAGATGGCGGACAAGATAGCGGACACAAGATGGCGGACAAGATGGCGGACAAGATGGCGGACACAAGATGGCGGACAAGATGGCAGACACAATATGGCGGACAAGATGGCGGACAAGATGGCGGACAAGATGGCGGACAAGATGGCGGACAAGATGGCGGACAAGATGGCGGACAAGATGGCGGACACAAGATGTCGGACAAGATGGCGGACAAGATGGCGGACAAGATGGCGGACAAGATGGCGGCCAAGATGGCGGACAAGATGGTAGGACACAAGATGGCGGCCAAGATGGCGGACAAGATGGCGGAAACAAGATGGCGGACAAGATGGCGGACAAGATGGCGGACAAGATGGCGGACACAAGATGGCGGACAAGATGGCGGACACAAGATGGCGGACACAAGATGGCGGCCATGATGGCGGACAAGATGGCGGACAAGATGGCGGCCAACATGGCGTACAAGATGGCGGACACAAGATGTCGGACACAAGATGGCGGACAAGATGGCGGACAAGATGGCGGACACAAGATGGCGGACAAGATGGCGGCCAAGATGGCGGACAAGATGGCGGACAAGATGGCGGACACAAGATGGCGGACAAGATGGCGGACAAGATGGCGGACAAGATGGCAGACAAGATGGCGGCCAAGATGGCGGACAAGATGGCGACCACGATGGCGGACAAGATGGCGGACAAGATGGCGGACAAGATGGCGGACACAAGATGGCGGACAAGATGGCGGACAAGATGGCAGACAAGATGGCGGACACAAGATGGCGGACAAGATGGCGGACAAGATGGCGTACAAAATGGCGGACAAGATGGCGGACAAGATGGCGGACACAAGATGGCGGACAAGATGGCGGCCAAAATGGCGGACAAGATGGCGGACAAGATGGCGGACACAAGATGGCGGACAAGATGGCGGACAAGATGGCGGACAAGATGGCGGACAAGATGGCGGACATAATATGGCAGACAAGATGGCGGACATAATATGGCAGACAAGATGGTGGACAAGATGGCGGACACAATATGGCGGACAAGATGGCGGCCAAGATGGCGGACAAGATGGCGGACAAGATAGCGGACACAAGACATAATATGGCAGACAAGATGGTGGACAAGATGGCGGACACAATATGGCGGACAAGATGGCGGACAAGATGGCGGACAAGATGGCGGACACAAGATGGCGGATAAGATGGCGGACAAGATGGTGGACACAAGATGGCGGACAAGATGGCGGACAAGATGGCGGACACAAGATGGCGGACAAGATGGCGGCCAAGATGGCGGCCAAGATGGCGGACAAGATGGCGGCCAAGATGGCGGCCAAGATGGCGGACAAGATGGCGGAAACAAGATGGCGGACAAGATGGCGGACAAGATGGCGGACAAGATGGCGGACACAAGATGGCGGACAAGATGGCGGACACAAGATGGCGGACACAAGATGGCGGCCATGATGGCGGACAAGATGGCGGACAAGATGGCGGCCAACATGGCGTACAAGATGGCGGACACAAGATGTCGGACACAAGATGGCGGACAAGATGGCGGACAAGATGGCGGACAAGATGGCGGACAAGATGGCGGACACAAGATGGCGGACAAGATGGCGGCCAAGATGGCGGACAAGATGGCGGCCAAGATGGCGGACAAGATGGCGGACAAGATGGTGTCCAAGATGGCGGACAAGATGGCGGACAAGATGGCGGACAAGATGGCGGGCAAGATGGCGGACAAGATGGCGGACAAGATGGCGAACAAGATGGCGGACACAAGATGGCGGACAAGATGGCAGACACAATATGGCGGACAATATGGCGGCCAAGATGGCGGACAAGATGGCGGACAAGATGGCGGACAAGATGGCGGACAAGATGGCGGACAAGATGGCGGACACAAGATGTCGGACAAGATGGCGGACAAGATGGCGGACAAGATGGCGGCCAAGATGGCGGACAAGATGGTAGGACACAAGATGGCGGCCAAGATGGCGGACAAGATGGCGGACACAAGATGGCGGACAAGATGGCGGACAAGATGGCGGACAAGATGGCGGACACAAGATGGCGGACAAGATGGCGGACAAGATGGCGTACAAAATGGCGGACAAGATGGCGGACAAGATGGCGGACACAAGATGGCGGACAAGATGGCGGCCAAGATGGCGGACAAGATGGCGGACAAGATGGCGGACACAAGATGGCGGACAAGATGGCGGCCAAGATGGCGGACAAGATGGCGGACACAAGATGGCGGACAAGATGGCGGACAAAAGATGGCGGACAAGATGGCGGACAAGATGGCAGACACAAGATGGCGGCCAAGATGGCGGACAAGATGGCGACCACGATGGCGGACAAGATGGCGGACAAGATGGCGGACACAAGATGGCGGACAAGATGGCGGACAAGATGGCAGACAAGATGGCGGACACAAGATGGCGGACACAATATGGCGGCCAAGATGGCGGCCAAGATGGCGGACACAAGATGGCGGACAAGATGGCGGCCAAAATGGCGGACAAGATGGCGGACAAGATGGCGGACACAAGATGGCGGACAAGATGGCGGACAAGATGGCGGACAAGATGGCGGACAAGATGGCGGACATAATATGGCAGACAAGATGGCGGACATAATATGGCAGACAAGATGGTGGACAAGATGGCGGACACAATATGGCGGACAAGATGGCGGCCAAGATGGCGGACAAGATGGCGGACAAGATAGCGGACACAAGACATAATATGGCAGACAAGATGGTGGACAAGATGGCGGACACAATATGGCGGACAAGATGGCGGACAAGATGGCGGACACAAGATGGCGGATAAGATGGCGGACAAGATGGCGGACACAAGATGGCGGACAAGATGGCGGACAAGATGGCGGACAAGATGGCGGACATAATATGGCAGACAAGATGGCGGACATAATATGGCAGACAAGATGGTGGACAAGATGGCGGACACAATATGGCGGACAAGATGGCGGCCAAGATGGCGGACAAGATAGCGGACACAAGACATAATATGGCAGACAAGATGGTGGACAAGATGGCGGACACAATATGGCGGACAAGATGGCGGACAAGATGGCGGACACAAGATGGCGGATAAGATGGCGGACAAGATGGCGGACACAAGATGGCGGACACAAGATGGCGGACAAGATGGCGGACACAAGATGGCGGACAAGATGGCGGCCAAGATGGCGGACAAGATGGCGGCCAAGATGGCGGACAAGATGGCGGAAACAAGATGGCGGACAAGATGGCGGACAAGATGGCGGACACAAGATGGCGGACAAGATGGCGGACACAAGATGGCGGACACAAGATGGCGGCCATGATGGCGGACAAGATGGCGGCCAAGATGGCGTACAAGATGGCGGACACAAGATGTCGGACACAAGATGGCGGACAAGATGGCGGACAAGATGGCGGACAAGATGGCGGACAAGATGGCGGACACAAGATGGCGGACAAGATGGCGGCCAAGATGGCGGCCAAGATGGCGGACAAGATGGCGGCCAAGATGGCGGACAAGATGGCGGACAAGATGGCGGACAAGATGGCGGACAAGATGGCGGACAAGATGGCGGACAAGATGGCGGACAAGATGACGGGCAAGATGGCGGACAAGATGGCGGCCAAGATGGCGGACAAGATGGCGGACAAGATGGCGGACAAGATGGCGGACACAAGATGGCGGATAAGATGGCGGACAAGATGGCGGACAAGATGGCGGACACAAGATGGCGGACAAGATGGCGTACAAAATGGCGGACAAGATGGCGGACAAGATGGCGGACACAAGATGGCGGACAAGATGGCGGCCAAGATGGCGGACAAGATGGCGGACAAGATGGCGGACACAAGATGGCGGATAAGATGGCGGACAAGATGGCGGACAAGATGGCGGCCAAGATGGCGGACAAGATGGCGGACATAATATGGCAGACAAGATGGTGGACAAGATGGCGGACACAATATGGCGGACAAGATGGTGGCCAAGATGGCGGACAAGATGGCGGACAAGATAGCGGACACAAGATGGCGGACAAGATGGCGGACAAGATGGCGGACACAAAATGGCGGACAAGATGGCGGCCAAGATGGCGGACAAGATGGCGGAAACAAGATGGCGGACAAGATGGCGGACAAGATGGCGGACAAGATGGCGGACAAGATGGCGGACAAGATGGCGGACACAAGATGGCGGACAAGATGGCGGACACAAGATGGCGGACACAAGATGGCGGCCATGATGGCGGACAAGATAGCGGACAAGATGGCGGACAAGATGGCGGACACAAGATGGCGGACAAGATGGCGGCCAAGATGGCGGACAAGATGGCGGACAAGATGGCGGCCAAGATGGCGGACAAGATGGCGGACAAGATGGCGTCCAAGATGGCGGACAAGATGGCGGACAAGATGGCGGACAAGATGGCGGGCAAGATGGCGGACAAGATGGCGGACAAGATGGCGAACACAAGATGGCGGACAAGATGGCGGACACAAGATGGCGGACAAGATGGCAGACACAATATGGCGGACAATATGGCGGACAAGATGGCGGACAAGATGGCGGACAAGATGGCAGACAAGATGGCGGACAATATGGCGGACAAGATGGCGGACAAGATGGCGGCCATGATGGCGGACAAGATGGGAGGACACAAGATGGCGGCCAAGATGGCGGACAAGATGGCGGACACAAGATGGCGGACAAGATGGCGGACAAGATGGCGGACACAAGATGGCGGACACAAGATGGCGGACAAGATGGCGGACAAGATGGCGGACACAAGATGGCGGATAAGATGGCGGACAAGATGGCGGACAAGATGGCGGACACAAGATGGCGGACAAGATGGCGTACAAAATGGCGGACAAGATGGCGGACAAGATGGCGGACACAAGATGGCGGACAAGATGGCGGCCAAGATGGCGGACAAGATGGCGGACACAAGATGGCGGACAAAATGGCGGACAAAAGATGGCGGACAAGATGGCGGACAAGATGGCAGACACAAGATGGCGGCCAAGATGGCGGACAAGATGGCGACCACGATGGCGGACAAGATGGCGGACAAGATGGCGGACACAAGATGGCGGACAAGATGGCGGACAAGATGGCAGACAAGATGGCGGACACAAGATGGCGGACACAATATGGCGGCCAAGATGGCGGCCAAGATGGCGGACACAAGATGGCGGACAAGATGGCGGCCAAAATGGCGGACAAGATGGCGGACAAGATGGCGGACACAAGATGGCGGACAAGATGGCGGACAAGATGGCGGACAAGATGGCGGACATAATATGGCAGACAAGATGGCGGACATAATATGGCAGACAAGATGGTGGACAAGATGGCGGACACAATATGGCGGACAAGATGGCGGCCAAGATGGCGGACAAGATAGCGGACACAAGACATAATATGGCAGACAAGATGGTGGACAAGATGGCGGACACAATATGGCGGACAAGATGGCGGACAAGATGGCGGACAAGATGGCGGAAACAAGATGGCGGATAAGATGGCGGACAAGATGGTGGACACAAGATGGCGGACAAGATGGCGGACAAGATGGCGGACACAAGATGGCGGACAAGATGGCGGCCAAGATGGCGGCCAAGATGGCGGCCAAGATGGCGGACAAGATGGCGGCCAAGATGGCGGCCAAGATGGCGGACAAGATGGCGGAAACAAGATGGCGGACAAGATGGCGGACAAGATGGCGGACAAGATGGCGGACACAAGATGGCGGACAAGATGGCGGACACAAGATGGCGGACACAAGATGGCGGCCATGATGGCGGACAAGATGGCGGACAAGATGGCGGCCAACATGGCGTACAAGATGGCGGACACAAGATGTCGGACACAAGATGGCGGACAAGATGGCGGACAAGATGGCGGACAAGATGGCGGACAAGATGGCGGACACAAGATGGCGGACAAGATGGCGGCCAAGATGGCGGCCAAGATGGCGGCCAAGATGGCGGACAAGATGGCGGACAAGATGGTGTCCAAGATGGCGGACAAGATGGCGGACAAGATGGCGGACAAGATGGCGGACAAGATGGCGGGCAAGATGGCGGACAAGATGGCGGACAAGATGGCGGACAAGATGGCGGACACAAGATGGCGGACAAGATGGCAGACACAATATGGCGGACAATATGGCGGACAAGATGGCGGACAAGATGGCGGACAAGATGGCGGACAAGATGGCGGACAAGATGGCGGCCAAGATGGCGGACAAGATGGTAGGACACAAGATGGCGGCCAAGATGGCGGACAAGATGGCGGACACAAGATGGCGGACAAGATGGCGGACAAGATGGCGGACACAAGATGGCGGACACAAGATGGCGGACAAGATGGCGGACAAGATGGCGGACAAGATGGCGGACAAGATGGCGGACACAAGATGGCGGACAATATGGCGGACAAGATGGCGTACAAAATGGCGGACAAGATGGCGGACAAGATGGCGGACACAAGATGGCGGACAAGATGGCGGCCAAGATGGCGGACAAGATGGCAGACAAGATGGTGGACAAGATGGCGGACAAGATAGCGGACACAAGATGGCGGACAAGATGGCGGACACAAGATGGCGGACAAGATGGCGGACACAAGATGGCGGACAAGATGGCGGCCAAGATGGCGGACAAGATGGCGGACAAGATGGCGGACAAGATGGCGGACAAGATGGCGGACAAGATGGCGGACAAGATGGCAGACAAGATGGCGGACATAATATGGCAGACAAGATGGCGGACATAATATGGCAGACAAGATGGCGGACAAGATGGCGGACAAGATAGCGGACACAAGATGGCGGACAAGATGGCGGACAAGATGGCGGACACAAGATGGCGGCCAAGATGGCGGACAAGATGGCGGCCAAGATGGCGGACAAGATGGCGGTCAAGATGGCGGCCATCTTTTCCGCCATCTTGTGTCCGCCATCTTGTCCGCCATCTTGTCCGCCATCTTGTGTCCGCCATCTTGTCCGCCATCTTGACCGCCATCTTGGCCGCCATCTTGTCCGCCATCTTGTGTCTGCCATCTTGTCCGCCATCTTGTCCGCCATCTTGGTCGCCATCTTGTCCGCCATCTTGGCCGCCATCTTGTCCGCCATCTTGTCCGCCATCTTGTCCGCCATCTTGACCGCCATCTTGGCCGCCATCTTGGCCGCCATCTTGTCCGCCATCTTGTGTCCGCCATCTTGTCCGCCATCTTGTCAGCCATCTTGTGTCAGCCATCTTGTCCGCCATCTTGTCCGCCATCTTGTCCGCCATCTTGTCCGCCATCTTGTCCGCCATCTTGTCCGCCATCTTGTGTCCGCCATCTTGTCCGCCATCTTGTCCGCCATCTTGTCCGCCATCTTGTCCGCCATCTTGGCCGCCATCTTGTCCGCCATCTTGTCCGCCATCTTGGCCGCCATCTTGTCCGCCATCTTGTCCGCCATCTTGTCCGCCATATTGTCCGCCATATTGTGTCCGCCATCTTGTGTCCGCCATCTTGTCCGCCATCTTGTCCGCCATCTTGTCCGCCATCTTGTCCGCCATCTTGACCGCCATCTTGGCCGCCATCTTGGCCGCCATCTTGTCCGCCATCTTGTGTCCGCCATCTTGTCCGCCATCTTGTCAGCCATCTTGTGTCAGCCATCTTGTCCGCCATCTTGTCCGCCATCTTGTCCGCCATCTTGTCCGCCATCTTGTCCGCCATCTTGTCCGCCATCTTGTGTCCGCCATCTTGGCCGCCATCTTGTCCGCCATCTTGTCCGCCATCTTGGCCGCCATCTTGTCCGCCATCTTGTCCGCCATCTTGGCCGCCATCTTGTCCGCCATCTTGTCCGCCATCTTGTCCGCCATCTTGTCCGCCATCTTGACCGCCATCTTGGCCGCCATCTTGGCCGCCATCTTGGCCGCCATCTTGTGTCCGCCATATTGTGTCCGCCATATTGTGTCCGCCATCTTGTCCACCATCTTGTCCGCCATCTTGTGTCCACCATCTTGTCCGCCATCTTGTCCGCCATTTTGTCCGCCATCTTGTCCGCCATCTTGTGTCCGCCATCTTGTCCGCCATCTTGTGTCCGCTATCTTGTCCGCCATCTTGTCCGCCATCTTGTCCGCCATCTTGTGTCCGCCATCTTGTGTCCACCATCTTGTGTCCGCCATCTTGTCCGCCATCTTGTCCGCCATATTGTCCGCCATATTGTGTCTGCCATCTTGACCGCCATCTTGTCCGCCATCTTGTGTCTGCCATCTTGTCCGCCATCTTGGCCGCCATCTTGGCCGCCATCTTGGCCGCCATCTTGTCCGCCATCTTGGCCGCCATCTTGGCCGCCATCTTGTCCGCCATCTTGTCCGCCATCTTGTCCGCCATCTTGACCGCCATCTTGGCCGCCATCTTGTCCGCCATCTTGTCCGCCATCTTGTCCGCCATCTTGTGTCCGCCATCTTGTCCGCCATCTTGGACGCCATCTTGTCCGCCATCTTGTCCGCCATCTTGTCCGCCATCTTGGCCGCCATCTTGTCAGCCATCTTGTCCGCCATCTTGGCCGCCATCTTGGCCGCCATCTTGTCCGCCATCTTGTCCGCCATCTTGGCCGCCATCTTGTCCGCCATCTTGTCCGCCATCTTGGCCGCCATCTTGTCCGCCATCTTGTCCGCCATCTTGTGTCCGCCATCTTGTCCACCATCTTGTCCGCCATCTTGTCAGCCATCTTGTGTCCGCCATCTTGTCCGCCATCTTGTCCGCCATCTTGTCCGCCATCTTGTCCGCCATCTTGGCCGCCATCTTGGCCGCCATCTTGTCCGCCATCTTGTCCGCCATCTTGGCCGCCATCTTGTCCGCCATCTTGTCCGCCATCTTGTGTCCGCCATCTTGTCCGCCATCTTGTCCGCCATCTTGTCCGCCATCTTGGCCGCCATCTTGTCCGCCATCTTGTGTCTGCCATCTTGTCCGCCATCTTGGCCGCCATCTTGGCCGCCATCTTGTCCGCCATCTTGGCCGCCATCTTGGCCGCCATCTTGTCCGCCATCTTGTGTCCGCCATATTGTTTCCGCCATCTTGTGTCCGCCATCTTGTCCACCATCTTGTCCGCCATCTTGTCCGCCATCTTGTCCGCCATCTTGTCCGCCATCTTGTGTCCGCCATCTTGGCCGCCATCTTGTCCGCCATCTTGTCCGCCATCTTGTCCGCCATCTTGTGTCTGCCATCTTGTCCGCCATCTTGGCCGCCATCTTGGCCGCCATCTTGTCCGCCATCTTGTCCGCCATCTTGGCCGCCATCTTGGCCGCCATCTTGTCCGCCATCTTGTCCGCCATCTTGTCCGCCATCTTGACCGCCATCTTGGCCGCCATCTTGTCCGCCATCTTGTCCGCCATCTTGTCCGCCATCTTGTGTCCGCCATCTTGTCCGCCATCTTGGACGCCATCTTGTCCGCCATCTTGTCCGCCATCTTGTCCGCCATCTTGGCCGCCATCTTGTCCGCCATCTTGTCCGCCATCTTGTCCGCCATCTTGGCCGCCATCTTGTCCGCCATCTTGTCCGCCATCTTGTCCGCCATCTTGTCCGCCATCTTGGCCGCCATCTTGTCCGCCATCTTGTCCGCCATCTTGGCCGCCATCTTGTCCGCCATCTTGTCCGCCATCTTGTGTCCGCCATCTTGTCCACCATCTTGTCCGCCATCTTGTCAGCCATCTTGTGTCAGCCATCTTGTCCGCCATCTTGTCCGCCATCTTGTCCGCCATCTTGTCCGCCATCTTGTCCGCCATCTTGGCCGCCATCTTGGCCGCCATCTTGTCCGCCATCTTGTCCGCCATCTTGGCCGCCATCTTGGCCGCCATCTTGTCCGCCATCTTGTGTCCGCCATATTGTTTCCGCCATCTTGTGTCCGCCATCTTGTCCACCATCTTGTCCGCCATCTTGTCAGCCATCTTGTGTCAGCCATCTTGTCCGCCATCTTGTCCGCCATCTTGGCCGCCATCTTGTCCGCCATCTTGTCCGCCATCTTGTGTCCGCCATCTTGGCCGCCATCTTGTCCGCCATCTTGTCCGCCATCTTGGCCGCCATCTTGTCCGCCATCTTGTGTCTGCCATCTTGTCCGCCATCTTGGCCGCCATCTTGGCCGCCATCTTGGCCGCCATCTTGTCCGCCATCTTGTCCGCCATCTTGTCCGCCATCTTGACCGCCATCTTGGCCGCCATCTTGTCCGCCATCTTGTCCGCCATCTTGTCCGCCATCTTGTGTCCGCCATCTTGTCCGCCATCTTGGACGCCATCTTGTCCGCCATCTTGTCCGCCATCATGTCCGCCATCTTGGCCGCCATCTTGTCCGCCATCTTGTCCGCCATCTTGGCCGCCATCTTGTCCGCCATCTTGTCCGCCATCTTGTCCGCCATCTTGGCCGCCATCTTGTCCGCCATCTTGTCCGCCACCTTGTCCGCCATCTTGGCCGCCATCTTGGCCGCCATCTTGTCCGCCATCTTGTCCGCCATCTTGTCCGCCATCTTGGCCGCCATCTTGTCCGCCATCTTGGCCGCCATCTTGTGTCTGCCATCTTGTCCGCCATCTTGTCCGCCATCTTGGCCGCCATCTTGGCCGCCATCTTGTCCGCCATCTTGGCCGCCATCTTGTCCGCCATCTTGTCCGCCATCTTGGCCGCCATCTTGTCCGCCATCTTGTCCGCCATCTTGGCCGCCATCTTGTCCGCCATCTTGTCCGCCATCTTGTCCGCCATCTTGTCCGCCATCTTGTCCGCCATCTTGTGTCCGCCATCTTGGCCGCCATCTTGTCCGCCATCTTGTCCGCCATCTTGTCCGCCATCTTGGCCGCCATCTTGTCCGCCATCTTGTGTCTGCCATCTTGTCCGCCATCTTGGCCGCCATCTTGGCCGCCATCTTGTCCGCCATCTTGTCCGCCATCTTATCCGCCATCTTGGCCGCCATCTTGTCCGCCATCTTGTGTCTGCCATCTTGTCCGCCATCTTGGCCGCCATCTTGGCCGCCATCTTGTCCGCCATCTTGTCCGCCATCTTGTCCGCCATCTTGACCGCCATCTTGGCCGCCATCTTGTCCGCCATCTTGTCCGCCATCTTGTCCGCCATCTTGTGTCCGCCATCTTGTCCGCCATCTTGGACGCCATCTTGTCCGCCATCTTGTCCGCCATCTTGTCCGCCATCTTGGCCGCCATCTTGTCCGCCATCTTGTCCGCCATCTTGGCCGCCATCTTGGCCGCCATCTTGTCCGCCATCTTGTCCGCCATCTTGTCCACCATCTTTTCCGCCATCTTGTGTCCGCCATCTTGGACGCCATCTTGTCCGCCATCTTGTCCGCCATCTTGGCCGCCATCTTGTCCGCCATCTTGGCCGCCATCTTGTCCGCCATCTTGTCCGCCATCTTGTCCGCCATCTTGTCCGCCATCTTGTCCGCCATCTTGTCCGCCATCTTGTCCGCCATCTTGGCCGCCATCTTGTCCGCCATCTTGTGTCTGCCATCTTGTCCGCCATCTTGTCCGCCATCTTGGCCGCCATCTTGTCCGCCATCTTGTGTCCGCCATCTTGTCAGCCATCTTGTGTCAGCCATCTTGTCCGCCATCTTGTCCGCCATCTTGTCCGCCATCTTGTCCGCCATCTTGTCCGCCATCTTGTGTCCGCCATCTTGGCCGCCATCTTGTCCGCCATCTTGTCCGCCATCTTGTCCGCCATCTTGGCCGCCATCTTGTCCGCCATCTTGTGTCTGCCATCTTGTCCGCCATCTTGGCCGCCATCTTGTCCGCCATCTTGTCCGCCATCTTGTCCGCCATCTTAACCGCCATCTTGGCCGCCATCTTGTCCGCCATCTTGTCCGCCATCTTGTCCGCCATCTTGTGTCCGCCATCTTGTCCGCCATCTTGGACGCCATCTTGTCCGCCAACTTGTCCGCCATCTTGCCCGCCATCTTGTCCGCCATCTTGTCCGCCATCTTGTCCGCCATCTTGTCCGCCATCTTGTCCGCCATCTTGGCCGCCATCTTGTCCGCCATCTTGGCCGCCATCTTGGCCGCCATCTTGTGTCCGCCATATTGTGTCCGCCATATTGTGTCCGCCATCTTGTCCGCCATCTTGTCCGCCATCTTGTCCGCCATCTTGTCCGCCATCTTGTCCGCCATCTTGTCCGCCATCTTGTCCGCCATCTTGGCCGCCATCTTGTCCGCCATCTTGGCCGCCATCTTGTGTCTGCCATCTTGTCCGCCATCTTGTCCGCCATCTTGGCCGCCATCTTGTCCGCCATCTTGGCCGCCATCTTGTCCGCCATCTTGTGTCCGCCATCTTGTCAGCCATCTTGTGTCAGCCATCTTGTCCGCCATCTTGTCCGCCATCTTGTCCGCCATCTTGTCCGCCATCTTGTCCGCCATCTTGTGTCCGCCATCTTGGCCGCCATCTTGTCCGCCATCTTGTCCGCCATCTTGTCCGCCATCTTGGCCGCCATCTTGTCCGCCATCTTGTGTCTGCCATCTTGTCCGCCATCTTGTCCGCCATCTTGTCCGCCATCTTGTCCGCCATCTTGACCGCCATCTTGGCCGCCATCTTGTCCGCCATCTTGTCCGCCATCTTGTCCGCCATCTTGTGTCCGCCATCTTGTCCGCCATCTTGGACGCCATCTTGTCCGCCATCTTGTCCGCCATCTTGTCCGCCATCTTGTCCGCCATCTTGGCCGCCATCTTGTCCGCCATCTTGTCCGCCATCTTGTCCGCCATCTTGGCCGCCATCTTGTCCGCCATCTTGTCCGCCATCTTGGCCGCCATCTTGTCCGCCATCTTGTCCGCCATCTTGTCCGCCATCTTGTCCGCCATATTGTGTCCGCCATCTTGTCCGCCATCTTGTCCGCCATCTTGTCCGCCATCTTGTGTCCGCCATCTTGTCCGCCATCGTGGCCGCCATCTCGGCCGCCATCTTGTCCGCCATCTTGCGTCCGCCATCTTGTCCGCCATTTAGTCCGCCATCTTGTCCGCCATCTTGGCCGCCATCTTGGCCGCCATCTTGTGTCCGCCATCTTGTCCGCCATCTTGTCCGCCATCTTGTCCGCCATCTTGTCCGCCATCTTGTCCGCCATCTTGGCCGCCATCTTGTCCGCCATCTTGTGTCCGCCATCTTGTCCGCCATCTTGTCCGCCATCTTGTCCGCCATCTTGTCCGCCATATTGTCCGCCATATTGTGTCCGCCATCTTGTGTCCGCCATCTTGTCCGCCATCTTGTCCGCCATCTTGTCCGCCATCTTGGCCGCCATCTTGTGTCCGCCATCTTGTCCGCCATCTTGTCCGCCATCTTGTCCGCCATCTTGTCCGCCATCTTGTGTCCGCCATCTTGTGTCCGCCATCTTGTCCGCCATCTTGTCCGCCATCTTGTCCGCCATATTGTGTCTGCCATCTTGTGTCCGCCATCTTGTCCGCCATCTTGTCCGCCATCTTGGCCGCCATCTTGTCCGCCATCTTGTCCGCCATCTTGTCCACCATCTTGGACGCCATCTTGTCCGCCATCTTGTCCGCCATCTTGGCCGCCATCTTGTCCGCCATCTTGTCCGCCATCTTGTCCGCCATCTTGTCCGCCATCTTGACCGCCATCTTGGCCGCCATCTTGTGTCCGCCATCTTGTCCGCCATCTTGTCAGCCATCTTGTGTCAGCCATCTTGTCTGCCATCTTGTCAGCCATCTTGTGTCAGCCATCTTGTCCGCCATCTTGTCCGCCATCTTGTCCGCCATCTTGTGTCCGCCATCTTGGCCGCCATCTTGTCCGCCATCTTGTCCGCCATCTTGGCCGCCATCTTGTCCGCCATCTTGTCCGCCATCTTGTCCGCCATCTTGGCCGCCATCTTGTCCGCCATCTTGTCCGCCATCTTGTCCGCCATCTTGTCCGCCATCTTGTCCGCCATCTTGTCCGCCATCTTGTCCGCCATCTTGTCCGCCATCTTGTGTCCGCCATCTTGTCCGCCATCTTGTCCGCCATCTTGTCCGCCATCTTGTCCGCCATCTTGGCCGCCATCTTGTCCGCCATCTTGTCCGCCATCTTGTCCGCCAACTTGACCGCCATCTTGGCCGCCATCTTGGCCGCCATCTTGTCCGCCATCTTGTGTCCGCCATATTGTTTCCGCCATCTTGTATCCGCTATCTTGTCCGCCATCTGGGCCGCCATCTTGTCCGCCATCTTGTCCGCCATCTTGTGTCCGCCATCTTGTCCGCCATCTTGGACAACATCTTGTCCGCCATCTTGTCCGCCATCTTGGCCGCCATCTTGTCCACCATCTTGTCCGCCATCTTGGCCGCCATCTTGTCCGCCATCTTGTGTCCGCCATCTTGTCCGCCATCTTGTGTCCGCCATCTTGTCCGCCATCTTGTGTCCGCCATCTTGTCCGCCATCTTGTCCGCCATATTGTCCGCCATATTGTGTCCGCCATCTTGTCCGCCATCTTGTCCGCCATCTTGTCCGCCATCTTGGCCGCCATCTTGTATCCGCCATCTTGTCCGCCATCTTGGCCGCCATCTTGTCCGACATCTTGTGTCCGCCATCTTGTGTCCGCCATCTTGTCCGCCATCTTGTCCGCCATCTTGTCCGCCATATTGTGTCTGCCATCTTGTCCGCCATCTTGTCCGCCATCTTGTCCGCCATCTTGTCCGCCATCTTGTCCGCCATCTTGTCCGCCATCTTGTCCACCATCTTGGACGCCATCTTGTCCGCCATCTTGTCCGCCATCTTGGCCGCCATCTTGTCCGCCATCTTGTCCGCCATCTTGTCCGCCATCTTGTCCGCCATCTTGACCGCCATCTTGGCCGCCATCTTGTGTCCGCCATCTTGTCCGCCATCTTGTCAGCCATCTTGTGTCAGCCATCTTGTCCGCCATCTTGTCCGCCATCTTGTCCGCCATCTTGTCCGCCATCTTGTCCGCCATCTTGTGTCCGCCATCTTGGCCGCCATCTTGTCCGCCATCTTGTCCGCCATCTTGGCCGCCATCTTGTCCGCCATCTTGTCCGCCATCTTGGCCGCCATCTTGTCCGCCATCTTGTCCGCCATCTTGTCCGCCATCTTGTCCGCCATCTTGGCCGCCATCTTGGCCGCCATCTTGGCCGCCATCTTGTCTGCCATCTTGGCCGCCATCTTGTCCGCCATCTTGTCCGCCATCTTGGCCGCCATCTTGTCCGCCATCTTGTCCGCCATCTTGTCCGCCATCTTGTCCGCCATCTTGGTCGCCATCTTGTCCGCCATCTTGGCCGCCATCTTGTCCGCCATCTTGTGTCTGCCATCTTGTCCGCCATCTTGTCCGCCATCTTGACCGCCATCTTGGCCGCCATCTTGGCCGCCATCTTGGCCGCCATCTTGTGTCCGCCATCTTGTCCGCCATCTTGTCAGCCATCTTGTCCGCCATCTTGTCCGCCATCTTGTCCGCCATCTTGTCCGCCATCTTGTCCGCCATCTTGTCCGCCATCTTGTCCGCCATCTTGTCCGCCATCTTGTCCGCCATCTTGTGTCCGCCATCTTGGCCGCCATCTTGTCCGCCATCTTGTCCGCCATCTTGTCCGCCATCTTGGCCGCCATCTTGTCCGCCATCTTGTGTCTGCCATCTTGTCCGCCATCTTGTCCGCCATCTTGGCCGCCATCTTGTCCGCCATCTTGTCCGCCATCTTGACCGCCATCTTGGCCGCCATCTTGGCCGCCATCTTGGCCGCCATCTTGTCCGCCATCTTGTCCGCCATCTTGTGTGCGCCATCTTGTCCGCCATCTTGTCCGCCATCTTGGCCGCTATCTTGTCCGCCATCTTGGCCGCCATCTTGTCCGCCATCTTGTCCGCCATCTTGTCCGCCATCTTGTGTCCGCCATCTTGTGTCCGCCATCTTGTGTCCGCCATCTTGTCCGCCATCTTGTGTCCACCATCTTGTCCGCCATCTTGTCCGCCATCTTGTCCGCCATTTTGTCCGCCATCTTGTCCGCCATCTTGGCCGCCATCTTGTCCGCCATCTTGTGTCCGCCATCTTGTCCGCCATCTTGTGTCCGCCATCTTGTCCGCCATCTTGTGTCCGCCATCTTGTCCGACATCTTGTGTCCACCATCTTGTGTCCGCCATCTTGTCCGCCATCTTGTCCGCCATCTTGTCCGCCATATTGTGTCTGCCATCTTGTCCGCCATCTTGTCCGCCATCTTGTCCGCCATCTTGGCCGCCATCTTGGCCGCCATCTTGTCCGCCATCTTGTCCGCCATCTTATCCGCCATCTTGTCCGCCATCTTGGCCGCCATCTTGTCCGCCATCTTGTCCGCCATCTTGGCCGCCATCTTGGCCGCCATCTTGTCCGCCATCTTGTCCGCCATCTTGTCCACCATCTTTTCCGCCATCTTGTGTCCGCCATCTTGGACGCCATCTTGTCCGCCATCTTGTCCGCCATCTTGGCCGCCATCTTGGCCGCCATCTTGTCCGCCATCTTGGCCGCCATCTTGTCCGCCATCTTGTCCGCCATCTTGTCCGCCATCTTGTCCGCCATCTTGTCCGCCATCTTGTCCGCCATCTTGTCCGCCATCTTGTCCGCCATCTTGGCCGCCATCTTGTCCGCCATCTTGGCCGCCATCTTGTGTCTGCCATCTTGTCCGCCATCTTGTCCGCCATCTTGGCCGCCATCTTGTCCGCCATCTTGTGTCCGCCATCTTGTCCGCCATCTTGTGTCAGCCATCTTGTCCGCCATCTTGTCCGCCATCTTGTCCGCCATCTTGTCCGCCATCTTGTCCGCCATCTTGTGTCCGCCATCTTGGCCGCCATCTTGTCCGCCATCTTGTCCGCCATCTTGTCCGCCATCTTGGCCGCCATCTTGTCCGCCATCTTGTGTCTGCCATCTTGTCCGCCATCTTGGCCGCCATCTTGTCCGCCATCTTGTCCGCCATCTTGTCCGCCATCTTAACCGCCATCTTGGCCGCCATCTTGTCCGCCATCTTGTCCGCCATCTTGTCCGCCATCTTGTGTCCGCCATCTTGTCCGCCATCTTGGACGCCATCTTGTCCGCCATCTTGTCCGCCATCTTGTCCGCCATCTTGGCCGCCATCTTGTCCGCCATCTTGTCCGCCATCTTGGCCGCCATCTTGTCCGCCATCTTGTGTCCGCCATCTTGGACGCCATCTTGTCCGCCATCTTGTCCGCCATCTTGCCCGCCATCTTGTCCGCCATCTTGTCCGCCATCTTGTCCGCCATCTTGTCCGCCATCTTGTCCGCCATCTTGGCCGCCATCTTGTCCGCCATCTTGGCCGCCATCTTGGCCGCCATCTTGGCCGCCATCTTGTGTCCGCCATATTGTGTCCGCCATATTGTGTCCGCCATCTTGTCCGCCATCTTGTCCGCCATCTTGTCCGCCATCTTGTCCGCCATCTTGTCCGCCATCTTGTCCGCCATCTTGTCCGCCATCTTGGCCGCCATCTTGTCCGCCATCTTGGCCGCCATCTTGTCCGCCATCTTGTCCGCCATCTTGGCCGCCATCTTGTCCGCCATCTTGGCCGCCATCTTGTCCGCCATCTTGTGTCCGCCATCTTGTCAGCCATCTTGTGTCAGCCATCTTGTCCGCCATCTTGTCCGCCATCTTGTCCGCCATCTTGTCCACCATCTTGGACGCCATCTTGTCCGCCATCTTGTCCGCCATCTTGGCCGCCATCTTGTCCGCCATCTTGTCCGCCATCTTGTCCGCCATCTTGTCCGCCATCTTGACCGCCATCTTGGCCGCCATCTTGTGTCCGCCATCTTGTCCGCCATCTTGTCAGCCATCTTGTGTCAGCCATCTTGTCCGCCATCTTGTCCGCCATCTTGTCCGCCATCTTGTCCGCCATCTTGTCCGCCATCTTGTGTCCGCCATCTTGGCCGCCATCTTGTCCGCCATCTTGTCCGCCATCTTGGCCGCCATCTTGTCCGCCATCTTGTCCGCCATCTTGGCCGCCATCTTGTCCGCCATCTTGTCCGCCATCTTGTCCGCCATCTTGTCCGCCATCTTGGCCGCCATCTTGGCCGCCATCTTGGCCGCCATCTTGTCTGCCATCTTGGCCGCCATCTTGTCCGCCATCTTGTCCGCCATCTTGGCCGCCATCTTGTCCGCCATCTTGTCCGCCATCTTGTCCGCCATCTTGTCCGCCATCTTGGTCGCCATCTTGTCCGCCATCTTGGCCGCCATCTTGTCCGCCATCTTGTGTCTGCCATCTTGTCCGCCATCTTGTCCGCCATCTTGACCGCCATCTTGGCCGCCATCTTGGCCGCCATCTTGGCCGCCATCTTGTGTCCGCCATCTTGTCCGCCATCTTGTCAGCCATCTTGTCCGCCATCTTGTCCGCCATCTTGTCCGCCATCTTGTCCGCCATCTTGTCCGCCATCTTGTCCGCCATCTTGTCCGCCATCTTGTCCGCCATCTTGTCCGCCATCTTGTGTCCGCCATCTTGGCCGCCATCTTGTCCGCCATCTTGTCCGCCATCTTGTCCGCCATCTTGGCCGCCATCTTGTCCGCCATCTTGTGTCTGCCATCTTGTCCGCCATCTTGTCCGCCATCTTGGCCGCCATCTTGTCCGCCATCTTGTCCGCCATCTTGACCGCCATCTTGGCCGCCATCTTGGCCGCCATCTTGGCCGCCATCTTGTCCGCCATCTTGTCCGCCATCTTGTGTGCGCCATCTTGTCCGCCATCTTGTCCGCCATCTTGGCCGCTATCTTGTCCGCCATCTTGGCCGCCATCTTGTCCGCCATCTTGTCCGCCATCTTGTCCGCCATCTTGTGTCCGCCATCTTGTGTCCGCCATCTTGTGTCCGCCATCTTGTCCGCCATCTTGTGTCCACCATCTTGTCCGCCATCTTGTCCGCCATCTTGTCCGCCATTTTGTCCGCCATCTTGTCCGCCATCTTGGCCGCCATCTTGTCCGCCATCTTGTGTCCGCCATCTTGTCCGCCATCTTGTGTCCGCCATCTTGTCCGCCATCTTGTGTCCGCCATCTTGTCCGACATCTTGTGTCCACCATCTTGTGTCCGCCATCTTGTCCGCCATCTTGTCCGCCATCTTGTCCGCCATATTGTGTCTGCCATCTTGTCCGCCATCTTGTCCGCCATCTTGTCCGCCATCTTGGCCGCCATCTTGGCCGCCATCTTGTCCGCCATCTTGTCCGCCATCTTATCCGCCATCTTGTCCGCCATCTTGGCCGCCATCTTGTCCGCCATCTTGTCCGCCATCTTGGCCGCCATCTTGGCCGCCATCTTGTCCGCCATCTTGTCCGCCATCTTGTCCACCATCTTTTCCGCCATCTTGTGTCCGCCATCTTGGACGCCATCTTGTCCGCCATCTTGTCCGCCATCTTGGCCGCCATCTTGGCCGCCATCTTGTCCGCCATCTTGGCCGCCATCTTGTCCGCCATCTTGTCCGCCATCTTGTCCGCCATCTTGTCCGCCATCTTGTCCGCCATCTTGTCCGCCATCTTGTCCGCCATCTTGGCCGCCATCTTGTCCGCCATCTTGGCCGCCATCTTGTGTCTGCCATCTTGTCCGCCATCTTGTCCGCCATCTTGGCCGCCATCTTGTCCGCCATCTTGTGTCCGCCATCTTGTCCGCCATCTTGTGTCAGCCATCTTGTCCGCCATCTTGTCCGCCATCTTGTCCGCCATCTTGTCCGCCATCTTGTCCGCCATCTTGTGTCCGCCATCTTGGCCGCCATCTTGTCCGCCATCTTGTCCGCCATCTTGTCCGCCATCTTGGCCGCCATCTTGTCCGCCATCTTGTGTCTGCCATCTTGTCCGCCATCTTGGCCGCCATCTTGTCCGCCATCTTGTCCGCCATCTTGTCCGCCATCTTAACCGCCATCTTGGCCGCCATCTTGTCCGCCATCTTGTCCGCCATCTTGTCCGCCATCTTGTGTCCGCCATCTTGTCCGCCATCTTGGACGCCATCTTGTCCGCCATCTTGTCCGCCATCTTGTCCGCCATCTTGGCCGCCATCTTGTCCGCCATCTTGTCCGCCATCTTGGCCGCCATCTTGTCCGCCATCTTGTGTCCGCCATCTTGGACGCCATCTTGTCCGCCATCTTGTCCGCCATCTTGCCCGCCATCTTGTCCGCCATCTTGTCCGCCATCTTGTCCGCCATCTTGTCCGCCATCTTGTCCGCCATCTTGGCCGCCATCTTGTCCGCCATCTTGGCCGCCATCTTGGCCGCCATCTTGGCCGCCATCTTGTGTCCGCCATATTGTGTCCGCCATATTGTGTCCGCCATCTTGTCCGCCATCTTGTCCGCCATCTTGTCCGCCATCTTGTCCGCCATCTTGTCCGCCATCTTGTCCGCCATCTTGTCCGCCATCTTGGCCGCCATCTTGTCCGCCATCTTGGCCGCCATCTTGTCCGCCATCTTGTCCGCCATCTTGGCCGCCATCTTGTCCGCCATCTTGGCCGCCATCTTGTCCGCCATCTTGTGTCCGCCATCTTGTCAGCCATCTTGTGTCAGCCATCTTGTCCGCCATCTTGTCCGCCATCTTGTCCGCCATCTTGTCCACCATCTTGGACGCCATCTTGTCCGCCATCTTGTCCGCCATCTTGGCCGCCATCTTGTCCGCCATCTTGTCCGCCATCTTGTCCGCCATCTTGTCCGCCATCTTGACCGCCATCTTGGCCGCCATCTTGTGTCCGCCATCTTGTCCGCCATCTTGTCAGCCATCTTGTGTCAGCCATCTTGTCCGCCATCTTGTCCGCCATCTTGTCCGCCATCTTGTCCGCCATCTTGTCCGCCATCTTGTGTCCGCCATCTTGGCCGCCATCTTGTCCGCCATCTTGTCCGCCATCTTGGCCGCCATCTTGTCCGCCATCTTGTCCGCCATCTTGGCCGCCATCTTGTCCGCCATCTTGTCCGCCATCTTGTCCGCCATCTTGTCCGCCATCTTGGCCGCCATCTTGGCCGCCATCTTGGCCGCCATCTTGTCTGCCATCTTGGCCGCCATCTTGTCCGCCATCTTGTCCGCCATCTTGGCCGCCATCTTGTCCGCCATCTTGTCCGCCATCTTGTCCGCCATCTTGTCCGCCATCTTGGTCGCCATCTTGTCCGCCATCTTGGCCGCCATCTTGTCCGCCATCTTGTGTCTGCCATCTTGTCCGCCATCTTGTCCGCCATCTTGACCGCCATCTTGGCCGCCATCTTGGCCGCCATCTTGGCCGCCATCTTGTGTCCGCCATCTTGTCCGCCATCTTGTCAGCCATCTTGTCCGCCATCTTGTCCGCCATCTTGTCCGCCATCTTGTCCGCCATCTTGTCCGCCATCTTGTCCGCCATCTTGTCCGCCATCTTGTCCGCCATCTTGTGTCCGCCATCTTGGCCGCCATCTTGTCCGCCATCTTGTCCGCCATCTTGTCCGCCATCTTGGCCGCCATCTTGTCCGCCATCTTGTGTCTGCCATCTTGTCCGCCATCTTGTCCGCCATCTTGGCCGCCATCTTGTCCGCCATCTTGTCCGCCATCTTGACCGCCATCTTGGCCGCCATCTTGGCCGCCATCTTGGCCGCCATCTTGTCCGCCATCTTGTCCGCCATCTTGTGTGCGCCATCTTGTCCGCCATCTTGTCCGCCATCTTGGCCGCTATCTTGTCCGCCATCTTGGCCGCCATCTTGTCCGCCATCTTGTCCGCCATCTTGTCCGCCATCTTGTGTCCGCCATCTTGTGTCCGCCATCTTGTGTCCGCCATCTTGTCCGCCATCTTGTGTCCACCATCTTGTCCGCCATCTTGTCCGCCATCTTGTCCGCCATTTTGTCCGCCATCTTGTCCGCCATCTTGGCCGCCATCTTGTCCGCCATCTTGTGTCCGCCATCTTGTCCGCCATCTTGTGTCCGCCATCTTGTCCGCCATCTTGTGTCCGCCATCTTGTCCGACATCTTGTGTCCACCATCTTGTGTCCGCCATCTTGTCCGCCATCTTGTCCGCCATATTGTGTCTGCCATCTTGTCCGCCATCTTGTCCGCCATCTTGTCCGCCATCTTGGCCGCCATCTTGGCCGCCATCTTGTCCGCCATCTTGTCCGCCATCTTATCCGCCATCTTGTCCGCCATCTTGGCCGCCATCTTGTCCGCCATCTTGTCCGCCATCTTGGCCGCCATCTTGGCCGCCATCTTGTCCGCCATCTTGTCCGCCATCTTGTCCACCATCTTTTCCGCCATCTTGTGTCCGCCATCTTGGACGCCATCTTGTCCGCCATCTTGTCCGCCATCTTGGCCGCCATCTTGGCCGCCATCTTGTCCGCCATCTTGGCCGCCATCTTGTCCGCCATCTTGTCCGCCATCTTGTCCGCCATCTTGTCCGCCATCTTGTCCGCCATCTTGTCCGCCATCTTGGCCGCCATCTTGTCCGCCATCTTGGCCGCCATCTTGTGTCTGCCATCTTGTCCGCCATCTTGTCCGCCATCTTGGCCGCCATCTTGTCCGCCATCTTGTGTCCGCCATCTTGTCCGCCATCTTGTGTCAGCCATCTTGTCCGCCATCTTGTCCGCCATCTTGTCCGCCATCTTGTCCGCCATCTTGTGTCCGCCATCTTGGCCGCCATCTTGTCCGCCATCTTGTCCGCCATCTTGTCCGCCATCTTGGCCGCCATCTTGTCCGCCATCTTGTGTCTGCCATCTTGTCCGCCATCTTGGCCGCCATCTTGTCCGCCATCTTGTCCGCCATCTTGTCCGCCATCTTAACCGCCATCTTGGCCGCCATCTTGTCCGCCATCTTGTCCGCCATCTTGTCCGCCATCTTGTGTCCGCCATCTTGTCCGCCATCTTGGACGCCATCTTGTCCGCCATCTTGTCCGCCATCTTGTCCGCCATCTTGGCCGCCATCTTGTCCGCCATCTTGTCCGCCATCTTGGCCGCCATCTTGTCCGCCATCTTGTGTCCGCCATCTTGGACGCCATCTTGTCCGCCATCTTGTCCGCCATCTTGCCCGCCATCTTGTCCGCCATCTTGTCCGCCATCTTGTCCGCCATCTTGTCCGCCATCTTGTCCGCCATCTTGGCCGCCATCTTGTCCGCCATCTTGGCCGCCATCTTGGCCGCCATCTTGGCCGCCATCTTGTGTCCGCCATATTGTGTCCGCCATATTGTGTCCGCCATCTTGTCCGCCATCTTGTCCGCCATCTTGTCCGCCATCTTGTCCGCCATCTTGTCCGCCATCTTGTCCGCCATCTTGTCCGCCATCTTGGCCGCCATCTTGTCCGCCATCTTGGCCGCCATCTTGTCCGCCATCTTGTCCGCCATCTTGGCCGCCATCTTGTCCGCCATCTTGGCCGCCATCTTGTCCGCCATCTTGGCCGCCATCTTGTCCGCCATCTTGTCAGCCATCTTGTGTCAGCCATCTTGTCCGCCATCTTGTCCGCCATCTTGTCCGCCATCTTGTCCGCCATCTTGTCCGCCATCTTGTGTCCGCCATCTTGGCCGCCATCTTGTCCGCCATCTTGTCCGCCATCTTGTCCGCCATCTTGGCCGCCATCTTGGCCGCCATCTTGTCCGCCATCTTGTGTCTGCCATCTTGTCCGCCATCTTGGCCGCCATCTTGTCCGCCATCTTGTCCGCCATCTTGTCCGCCATCTTGACCGCCATCTTGGCCGCCATCTTGTCCGCCATCTTGTCCGCCATCTTGTCCGCCATCTTGTGTCCGCCATCTTGTCCGCCATCTTGGACGCCATCTTGTCCGCCATCTTGTCCGCCATCTTGTCCGCCATCTTGGCCGCCATCTTGTCCGCCATCTTGTCCGCCATCTTGTCCGCCATCTTGGCCGCCATCTTGTCCGCCATCTTGTCCGCCATCTTGGCCGCCATCTTGTCCGCCATCTTGTCCGCCATCTTGTCCGCCATATTGTGTCCGCCATCTTGGCCGCCATCTTGTCCGCCATCTTGTCCGCCATCTTGTGTCCGCCATCTTGTCCGCCATCGTGGCCGCCATCTCGGCCGCCATCTTGTCCGCCATCTTGTGTCCGCCATCTTGTCCGCCATTTAGTCCGCCATCTTGTCCGCCATCTTGTCCGCCATCTTGGCCGCCATCTTGGCCGCCATCTTGTGTCCGCCATCTTGTCCGCCATCTTGTCCGCCATCTTGTCCGCCATCTTGTCCGCCATCTTGTCCGCCATCTTGGCCGCCATCTTGTCCGCCATCTTGTCCGCCATCTTGTCCGCCATCTTGTCCGCCATCTTGTCCGCCATCTTGTCCGCCATATTGTGTCCGCCATCTTGTGTCCGCCATCTTGTCCGCCATCTTGTCCGCCATCTTGTCCGCCATCTTGTCCGCCATCTTGTGTCCGCCATCTTGTCCGCCATCTTGTCCGCCATCTTGTCCGCCATCTTGTCCGCCATCTTGTGTCCGCCATCTTGTGTCCGCCATCTTGTCCGCCATCTTGTCCGCCATCTTGTCCGCCATATTGTGTCTGCCATCTTGTGTCCGCCATCTTGTCCGCCATCTTGTCCGCCATCTTGGCCGCCATCTTGTCCGCCATCTTGTCCGCCATCTTGTCCACCATCTTGGACGCCATCTTGTCCGCCATCTTGTCCGCCATCTTGGCCGCCATCTTGTCCGCCATCTTGTTCGCCATCTTGTCCGCCATCTTGTCCGCCATCTTGACCGCCATCTTGGCCGCCATCTTGTGTCCGCCATCTTGTCCGCCATCTTGTCAGCCATCTTGTGTCAGCCATCTTGTCTGCCATCTTGTCAGCCATCTTGTGTCAGCCATCTTGTCCGCCATCTTGTCCGCCATCTTGTCCGCCATCTTGTGTCCGCCATCTTGGCCGCCATCTTGTCCGCCATCTTGTCCGCCATCTTGGCCGCCATCTTGTCCGCCATCTTGTCCGCCATCTTGTCCGCCATCTTGGCCGCCATCTTGTCCGCCATCTTGTCCGCCATCTTGTCCGCCATCTTGTCCGCCATCTTGTCCGCCATCTTGTCCGCCATCTTGTCCGCCATCTTGTCCGCCATCTTGTGTCCGCCATCTTGTCCGCCATCTTGTCCGCCATCTTGTCCGCCATCTTGGCCGCCATCTTGTCCGCCATCTTGTCCGCCATCTTGTCCGCCATCTTGACCGCCATCTTGGCCGCCATCTTGGCCGCCATCTTGTCCGCCATCTTGTGTCCGCCATATTGTTTCCGCCATCTTGTATCCGCTATCTTGTCCGCCATCTGGGCCGCCATCTTGTCCGCCATCTTGTGTCCGCCATCTTGTCCGCCATCTTGGACAACATCTTGTCCGCCATCTTGTCCGCCATCTTGGCCGCCATCTTGTCCACCATCTTGTCCGCCATCTTGGCCGCCATCTTGTCCGCCATCTTGTGTCCGCCATCTTGTCCGCCATCTTGTGTCCGCCATCTTGTCCGCCATCTTGTGTCCGCCATCTTGTCCGCCATCTTGTCCGCCATATTGTCCGCCATATTGTGTCCGCCATCTTGTGTCCGCCATCTTGTCCGCCATCTTGTCCGCCATCTTGGCCGCCATCTTGTATCCGCCATCTTGTCCGCCATCTTGGCCGCCATCTTGTCCGACATCTTGTGTCCGCCATCTTGTGTCCGCCATCTTGTCCGCCATCTTGTCCGCCATATTGTGTCTGCCATCTTGTCCGCCATCTTGTCCGCCATCTTGTCCGCCATCTTGTCCGCCATCTTGTCCGCCATCTTGTCCGCCATCTTGTCCACCATCTTGGACGCCATCTTGTCCGCCATCTTGTCCGCCATCTTGGCCGCCATCTTGTCCGCCATCTTGTCCGCCATCTTGTCCGCCATCTTGTCCGCCATCTTGACCGCCATCTTGGCCGCCATCTTGTGTCCGCCATCTTGTCCGCCATCTTGTCAGCCATCTTGTGTCAGCCATCTTGTCCGCCATCTTGTCCGCCATCTTGTCCGCCATCTTGTCCGCCATCTTGTGTCCGCCATCTTGGCCGCCATCTTGTCCGCCATCTTGTCCGCCATCTTGGCCGCCATCTTGTCCGCCATCTTGTCCGCCATCTTGGCCGCCATCTTGTCCGCCATCTTGTCCGCCATCTTGTCCGCCATCTTGTCCGCCATCTTGGCCGCCATCTTGGCCGCCATCTTGGCCGCCATCTTGTCTGCCATCTTGGCCGCCATCTTGTCCGCCATCTTGTCCGCCATCTTGGCCGCCATCTTGTCCGCCATCTTGTCCGCCATCTTGTCCGCCATCTTGTCCGCCATCTTGGTCGCCATCTTGTCCGCCATCTTGGCCGCCATCTTGTCCGCCATCTTGTGTCTGCCATCTTGTCCGCCATCTTGTCCGCCATCTTGACCGCCATCTTGGCCGCCATCTTGGCCGCCATCTTGGCCGCCATCTTGTGTCCGCCATCTTGTCCGCCATCTTGTCAGCCATCTTGTGTCAGCCATCTTGTCCGCCATCTTGTCCGCCATCTTGTCCGCCATCTTGTCCGCCATCTTGTCCGCCATCTTGTCCGCCATCTTGTCCGCCATCTTGTCCGCCATCTTGTGTCCGCCATCTTGGCCGCCATCTTGTCCGCCATCTTGTCCGCCATCTTGTCCGCCATCTTGGCCGCCATCTTGTCCGTCATCTTGTGTCTGCCATCTTGTCCGCCATCTTGTCCGCCATCTTGGCCGCCATCTTGTCCGCCATCTTGTCCGCCATCTTGACCGCCATCTTGGCCGCCATCTTGGCCGCCATCTTGGCCGCCATCTTGTCCGCCATCTTGTCCGCCATCTTGTGTGCGCCATCTTGTCCGCCATCTTGTCCGCCATCTTGTCCGCCATCTTGGCCGCTATCTTGTCCGCCATCTTGGCCGCCATCTTGTCCGCCATCTTGTCCGCCATCTTGTGTCCGCCATCTTGTGTCCGCCATCTTGTGTCCGCCATCTTGTCCGCCATCTTGTGTCCACCATCTTGTCCGCCATCTTGTCCGCCATCTTGTCCGCCATTTTGTCCGCCATCTTGTCCGCCATCTTGGCCGCCATCTTGTCCGCCATCTTGTGTCCGCCATCTTGTCCGCCATCTTGTGTCCGCCATCTTGTCCGCCATCTTGTGTCCGCCATCTTGTCCGACATCTTGTGTCCACCATCTTGTGTCCGCCATCTTGTCCGCCATCTTGTCCGCCATCTTGTCCGCCATATTGTGTCTGCCATCTTGTCCGCCATCTTGTCCGCCATCTTGTCCGCCATCTTGTCCGCCATCTTGTGTGCGCCATCTTGTCCGCCATCTTGTCCGCCATCTTGTCCGCCATCTTGGCCGCTATCTTGTCCGCCATCTTGGCCGCCATCTTGTCCGCCATCTTGTCCGCCATCTTGTCCGCCATCTTGTGTCCGCCATCTTGGACGCCATCTTGTCCGCCATCTTGTCCGCCATCTTGGCCGCCATCTTGTCCGCCATCTTGTCCGCCATCTTGGCCGCCATCTTGTCCGCCATCTTGTCCGCCATCTTGGCCGCCATCTTGTCCGCCATCTTGTCCGCCATCTTGTCCGCCATCTTGTCCGCCATCTTGTCCGCCAGCTTGTGTCCGCCATCTTGTCCGCCATCTTGTGTCCGCCATCTTGTCCGCCATTTTGTCCGCCATCTTGGCCGCCATCTTGTCCGCGATCTTGTCCGCCATCTTGTCCGCCATCTTGGCCGCCATCTTGTCCGCCATCTTGTGTCCGCCATCTTGTCCGCCATCTTGTCCGCCATCTTGTGTCCGCCATCTTGTCCGACATCTTGTGTCCGCCATCTTGTGTCCGCCATCTTGTCCGCCATCTTGTCCGCCATCTTGTCCGCCATATTGTGTCTGCCATCTTGTCCGCCATCTTGTCCGCCATCTTGTGTCCGCCATCTTGGCCGCCATCTTGGCCGCCATCTTGTCCGCCATCTTGGACGCCATCTTGGACGCCATCTTGTCCGCCATCTTGTCCGCCATCTTGGCCGCCATCTTGTCCGCCATCTTGTCCGTCATCTTGTCCGCCATCTTGTCCGCCATCTTGGCCGCCATCTTGTCCGCCATCTTGGCCGCCATCTTGTCCGCCATCTTGGCCGCCATCTTGTCCGCCATCTTGTCCGCCATCTTGGCCGCCATCTTGTCCGCCATCTTGTCCGCCATCTTGGCCGCCATCTTGTCCGCCATCTTGTGTCCGCCATCTTGTCCGCCATCTTGTCCGCCATCTTGTGTCCGCCATCTTGTCCGACATCTTGTGTCCGCCATCTTGTCCGCCATGTTGGCCGCCATCTTGTCCGCCATCTTGTCCGCCATCTTGTCCGCCATCTTGTCCGCCATGTTGGCCGCCATCTTGTCCGCCATCTTGTCCGCCATCTTGTCCGCCATCTTGTCCGCCATATTGTGTCCGCCATCTTGTCCGCCATTTAGGCCGCCATCTTGTCCGCCATCTTGGCCGCCATCTTGTCCGCCATCTTGTCCGCCATCTTGGCCGCCATCTTGTCCGCCATCTTGTGTCCGCCATCGTGGCCGCCATCTTGGCCGCCATCTTGTCCGCCATCTTGTGTCCGCCATCTTGTCCGCCATTTAGTCCGCCATCTTGTCCGCCATCTTGTCCGCCATCTTGTCCGCCATCTTGGCCGCCATCTTGGCCGCCATCTTGGCCGCCATCTTGGCCGCCATCTTGTCCGCCATCTTCGCCCCCATCTTTAAGGGGAAGGGGGGGAGGGGGATGGAAGATGGTACCTCTTGAACAACATGCTCTCCTGGTATCGGAAATCTGAAAACAGCTGGTTTGTATGAAAAGTTAGTGTATAAACATTGCATACCTTACGGCGGAAATTTGGTTGCAAAGTTAGTGTATAAACATTGCATACCTCACGGCGGAAAATTGGTTGCAAATTTCGTGTATAAACATTGCATACTTTACGGCGCAGTACCAGGAGCTACCTCTTCCGTGGATGCTCTCCTGGTACTATACATTCAAAAACTGGTAGTTTTCGAAGAAATTTTTCACGACCAAAGGGAAAGTTAGTGTTTAAACATTGCATACCTTTCGGCGGTTTTCCAGCACAATTGCTTTCGTCCAACGGGAATGTTAGTCTTTAAATATTGCATACCTTTCGGCGGTTTTCGACCAAAATTGCTGTACAAGAAGCTACCTCTTCCGTGGATGCTTTCCTGGTATCGGAAATCGGAAAACAGCTGGTTTTGTATGGAATTTTGTGCCAGCCGACGGAAAGTTTGAGCGTGATGAAGGATGCCTTCCGTTTTATTGATCTTACTTATTAGCGATCGTTCTCACGTGTTTGATAGTATGCAATAGCAATTGTGATGGGCAAATTTGTCCCAAGCTGCAGATGTCACCTCTGGAAAAGCATGCTTTCCTGGTATCGGAAATCTGAAAACAATTGTGTGCGCGACTACGGCATAGTGGTTTTCACAGTTGCCCAGTTGATTCTGGCATTGGGCAAATTTGTCAGCATTTTGTCAACTCTAGTGGCACATATTAATGTGAATTTCGATCGTTCGCTAGATTTTCGCGTATTAAGTTTGATGCTCCAATTTTAGGTCGGTTGTCCGTGCGTCAAAAAATCCAAGAATTTCTGGGCCGATCTCTTCGCTCATTGTGAAGACACTTGCGATCATTTCGTCACATTTACACTTGCACATTTACATCAGTATGAAACACACTGTGTGCTCCTCAGGCACAATTTGATAGTCAGTAGCAAATTATAGGGATACAACACCACAAAGCACTCATTAATTTTTCTCAAACAAACTGAGTTTCAATGCAAAAAAAACGAGACCGCTTTCAGCACGCACGACAATGTTTAAGCAAGACAATTATGATAGGTTCTTCACTGAACACATCGTTTTTATATCCATGCATACTTGATTTCTTCAAGTATCTTTTTTCGTGTTCTTTTTTTAATTTAGATCAACGATTTCGCAGTGATGATCTTAAACCGTATGGATTTAGAATTGAAAATTTTAGAACAATTTCAGTCTAACAACGATGCAAATGTTACCGAGATTACAACAATGTAGTTTGAACAGTATTCTACACGGGGATTCTAATAATCAAGAAAGACAGAAATGGTCGTAGTACACTTACAGATTGTGTCAATAATAACATCATTACCGGCTTGCAAACTTGCAGAAATTGTGACAATCGAAATACTAAACACAATACTCCACCACAATACTGTTTCGAAACACGTAGGCTGGACATTTTCACGGTTCAATCGGGGAGAGAAAATAATACCACACCACGAGTATCGCAATGGCAATAGCTTGCGAATATTGCGGAAGTGGAAATAAGCATGTTTTCTATTCTAGCATCTAATGGTAGGATCATTTACGAACAGATGAAATAATTCCGTTCAAGAAATAGAATACATGAATAGGTTGAAGTAAAAGGGCATATAAGGGTTTACGGGGCGGCCAGATGGTGTATTTGTAGTGCAGTCAGTCTGTACAAGATAGGACCACGGAAAAGTTTCATTTGGACCACCAAACCTCCGTACGCAGCACTGACTATCCTACGGGTAAATAAAGTAAAAAAATAGAAATGGTAGGTTTAAACATCCTAAAGATGTCGTGCCGATAAAGAAGAAGGAGTTTGAATACACTGCATACTTCTCTTGCGTAGCCGTGTAACCGGGCCGATATAGCTAATCAAATAAAAAAAAATTATCTAACCAAGGATAATCAATTTTCTACATTTTTAATAAGATTTTATGCTAAAAATTAACTCTGCTGCTAAATTTCCAAAACTCGCACAATCGGCACAAGTTGTTTGGGGCCCTCAACACGGCAAGGCCCTAGGCGACCGCCTACTCCGCCTACCGTTTGATCCGCCGCTGACTAAACTGGTAGCTTTCGAAGCGATTTTGCGGTGGTTTTCGTGCCAAATTGCTGTACTAGGTGCTACCTCTTCCGTGGATGTTCTCCTGGTACTAAACTGGTAGCTTTCGAAGCGATTTTGCGGTGGTTTTCACCCAAAATTGCTGTACTAGGTGCTACCTCTTCCTTGGATGCTCTCCTGGTACTAAACTGGTAGCTTTCGAAGCGATTTGGCGGTGGGTTTCGAGCCAAATTGTTGTACTAGGTGTTACCTCTTCCGTGGATGCTCTCCTGGTACTAAACTGGTAGCTTTCGAAGCGATTTTGCGGGGGTTGTCGCGCAAAATTGCTGTACCAGGTGTTAACTCTTCCGTGGATACTCTCCTGGTACTAAACTGGTAGCTTTCGAAGCGATTTTGCGGGGGTTGTCGCGCAAAATTGCTGTACCAGGTGTTAACTCTTCCGTGGATACTCTCCTGGTACTAAACTGGTAGCTTGGTATGGCGGACAAGATGGCGGACAAGATGGCGGACAAGATGGCGGACAAGATGGCGGCCAAGATGGCGGACAAGATGGCGGCCAAGATGGCGGCCAAGATGGCGGCCAAGATGGCGGCCAAGATGGCGGCCAAGATGGCGGACAAGATGGCGGACAAGATGGCGGACAAGATGGCGGACAAGATGGCGAACAAGATGGCGGACAAGATGGCGGACAAGATGGCGGACACAAAATGGCGGACACAAGATGGCGAACAAGATGGCGGACAAGATGGCGGACAAGATGGCGGACAAGATGGCGGACAAGATGGCGAACAAGATGGCGGACAAGATGGCGGACAAGATGGCGGCCAAGATGGCGGACAAGATGGCGGACAAGATGGCGGACACCAGATGGCGGACAAGATGGCGGCCAAGATGGCGGCCAAGATGGCGGACAAGATGGCAGACAAGATGGCGGACAAGATGGCGGACAAGATGGCGGACACAAGATGGCGGACAAGATGGCGGACAAGATGGCGGCCAAGATGGCGGACAAGATGGCGGACAAGATGGCGGACAAGATGGCGGACAAGATGGCGGACAAGATGGCGGCCAAGATGGCGGCCAAGATGGCGGCCAAGATGGCGGCCAAGATGGCGGACAAGATGGCGGACAAGATGGCGGCCAAGATGGCGGACAAGATGGCGGACAAGATGGCGGACACAAGATGGCGGCCAAGATGGCGGACAAGATGGCGGACAAGATGGCGAACAAGATGGCGGACAAGATGGCGGACAAGATGGCGGACACAAAATGGCGGACACAAGATGGCGAACAAGATGGCGGACACAAGATGGCGGACAAGATGGCGGACACAAGATGGCGGACATAATATGGCAGATAAGATGGCGGACAAGATCGCGGACACAAGATGGCGGACAAAACGGCGGACACAAGATGGCGGACAAGATGGCGGACAAGATGGCGGCCAAGATGGCGGACACAAGATGGCGGATAAGATGGCGGACAAGATGGCGGCCAAGATGGCGGACAAAATGGCGGACAAGATGGTGGACAAGATGGCGGACAAGATGGCGGACAAGATGGCGGACAAGATGGCGGACATAATATGGCAGACAAGATGGCGGCCAAGATGGCGGATACAATATGGCGGACAAGATGGCGGACAAGATGGCGGACACAAGATGGCGGCCAAGATGGCGGCCAAGATGGCGGACAAAATGGCGGACAAGATGGCGGACACAAGATGGCGGACAAGATGGCGGACATAATATGGCAGACAAGATAATATGGCGGACAAGATGGCGGACACAATATGGCGGACAAGATGGCGGACAAGATGGCGGACACAAGATGGCGGACAAGATGGCGGACAAGATGGCGGACACAATGTGGCGGACAAGATGGCGGCCTAGATGGCGGACACAATATGGCGGACAAGATGGCGGACAAGATGGCGGACAAGATGGCGGACACAAGATGGCGGACAAGATGGCGGACAAGATGGCGGCCAAGATGGCGGACAAGATGGCGGACACAAGATGGCGGACAACATGGCGGACAAGATGGCGGCCAAGATGGCGGACATGATGGCGAATATGATGGCCGACAAGATGGTAGACAAGATGGCGGCTAAGATGGCGGACATGAGTTGTAGTTTTGCTCGAAAACTGCCGAAAGGTATGCAATGATGAATCACTAATTTTTCCGTTGGTCGAGTAAAATTGAACAACATTGAAGCAACAAATAATAAATGCGAACGTTATGCAGTTTTCATCCACCTTTTGAAAATTGACTTCATGCTAATCTGTGTACACCCGACCTGGTAGGGAATGACACCAGGTCCTGCCTTCAGTGTTGTTATCGTTGATGCAAAAACAAGACATTTTTGAGTTCTGCTTGGTTGTTACTTTATTTTATGGAGACCTTTATTTTGTTGTTGTTGCTCTCTTCTGTTCTTTTCTGCTCTAAATAGCGAACCCGACGATGTCGGTCCAGTTTCAGGTTCCTCACCAGAAGCGTCGCATTGCGTTAAATCACATAATTTTAATTAACCGCGTTCCACAGTTTATTACCTCATTCCGGGCGGCGGGGGCGGTGGTGGTGGATATTTACCGACGGACGTACGGGGTCCTCCTCCTCGGGGTGATAAAAATGGATTATTTCTGCTCCCGGCCGAAGGACGCGCGGAACGGGGCGATGCTGGAATCGGACGATCGGAATGAAATGAAGCCGAGGAGAGAGGGAGATAAGAAAAAAAATAAAGCGTGGCGAAATATTGAAATTCGTCGATATGTAAATGTTTCGCAAAAACAAACGGTTCTGTTGTGGCGTTTGTGTCAGGATAAGAACCGGCCATAGTAACAGCAAACGATCAGACACACACCGATGGTAGCGGGTGGGATTCCCGCAGGTAGTTTGGACGACTTGTTGGAGGTCTTGGAAAGTTTTGGGAGTCTCTGTCCCAGCATTATGGCCTATCTTTCTACACCGTTCCAAGTCCTACTATGACTACAAACCAGGTTGCAATCTACTACACTGTCTCGTTCAATCAACCAATCCCATCGGCGGTCAAATTTAAACACTAATTTTCCCAATGGTTGAGAAAAATTTCTTCAAAAACTACCAGTTTCCGAATGTATGGTACCAGAGAGCATCTACGGAAGAGGTAGCACCTGATACAGCAATTTTGCTCGAAAACCGCTGAAGGATACGCAGTGATTAAGCACTAATTTTCTCGTTATTCCAGAAAAATTTCTTCAAAAACTACCAGTTTCCGAATGTATAGTACCAGGAGAGCATCCTTGGAAGAGGTAGCACCAGGTACAGCAATTTTGCTCGAAAATCGCCGAATGGTACGCAATGTTTAAACACCAATTTTCCCGTTGGTTGAGAAAAGTACAGGCAGTGCTCGAGATACGCGGATTCAGAGATAAGCGATTTTTGGAAATTTAACAGCAGAGTTAATTTATAGCACAAAATCTTATTAAAAAGGTAAAACATTGATCGAAAATATCTTCCTTGGTTATATAACTTGATTACTGGGCTTCCGCGTTTTACATACCATTAAAGTCGACCGGTGCGTGCGATAAGTCCATCGGTGAGACGGGTTCGTAGGGACGCGTTGGACCGGCTCGCTGATTACCGTGCGGCTGCTGATGCCCGTTGCTAAACGCCGTTTCGGGATACCGTGGATCGTTGAAGTCTTCCGGCCACTGGCTCATCGTCGCATTATCGTACGCTACAAAACGACACCCGAAAGGTCCAAAAAGGTTTAAAATATTACTTTTTATCACCATCGTATGCGCCCCGGGCGGAAGTGGTGAACCGGAGATTGTGTCCGCACCAGAAGCGAACAGAATTAGAACATGAATGGTGTGTAATTGTGGAAAATTGCCATCATTATTTAGCCAAACTGGTGGTGATTTTTGTCTTTGCTAATGTTATTGGTGCGAGATGGGTGTGGCTTCTAACGATAGCTCAACATACCGTACTGTGCATCCGGTTCTGGCGCACCGTAAAGATCCCCGGAGGGGAAGAACGTGGGAACGACCTGATGCGGTGACGGGAACATGGAGATATCAAACTCTTTCTTCTTCAGCTCATTTTTATCATCGTCCACCGAGATGCCGTGGCTGGAGCGAGAAATTCTTCAAAGAAAGACATAACCACACTTTAATGCGTTGCCCACCAAACCAGACCGCCATTTCTCACCTGCGGTAGTCCTTGAAGATGTCAATCTTCCAAATCATGTACAGCACAAACAGGAATGTGCACACGATCGCAAGGCTGATCCCTATCCACGTCAGCAGAATGCGACTGTTTTCCGGCATAATGTACATCTCGTACCCTGCCAGCAGTAGCTCCTGTTTGCCGAACTCTTCCCACATCTCGTCTAGCTTCTGCACATCCAGCTCGTACTGCGGTTCAGTGGCTTCGACCGTGGTGATCGATATGAAACCCTTCTGCAGGAACTTATTACCAAAGCCAAAGTCCGATCCATCCTCATCGTCCGATGGTTCGTAGAAGATGGGACGCAACGGTACGGCATATTCCAGGCTGACACAGTTCTCATAGTTTCGCCACGTATCGGGACACTTGCGGGCCAGCAGCTTCACATCGAACGGACTAAAATGGAGGAGTGCAAGTGTAAGCGGGTATTGCCTCAACTGCAATTCTTCAATACCTACCGACTGGGCATGTACGTTAAGTTGTGATGCTCGATGTACTTATTGCTTGCGTTGGACAAAGCTTCCTTTATGTCCGACCAGGTACTCGGCAGATCCATCATTGTCGGTGTTATGACGATTTCCTTCGTTGTCCACTGTAGCTCCTCCTGCGGTACGATCACCTCCGTCGTGGTCGGTGTCGTCGGAGAGTTCAGACTGCCGAACGAAGCGTACGTTAGTCGAAATCCTCGATGTTTCTGCTCCGCCTCGGCGTCCTGCTGTGCGACGAAATGTATAGTGAACACGGTCGTCTGTGGAATGAGAAATCGTAACGGCTCCTGGTATGTGCCGGTCAGAACAGGGCCTTTCTCGTCCGTTGCTTCCAGGTTTCCGGCGCGAATGTACAAGAAGTCGGTGGTCGGACTGAGATCAAGATCGTGGATTGTGATCTGAACACCACGTCCACCATCGACGGAGAAACTGAAGTGGATAAAACGTTCGTAGCGATAAGGTAACGATTATCTCCTGCTTGCAGCATACTCACTTTCGGTAATCATTAACCACGTTAGGATATGGGTTCGGATAGTCGGGTGATTCCAGAATGATTTCCTCCGGATGGTCTTCCAGAAACTTTTTCACACCTTGCGCTTTAGTTTCGCCTTCCGCTAGATCGTAGAAGGTTTTTGCTTTGAGGTGCTTCAGAAGTCCTTCTGTTTCCGTGATTTCCACATCGGAATCATCATCCGTTAGAATAGCGGGTTTTTGTATTGGAACGTGTATAAGTTCTGCTGTTTTTGGTTCCGGTTCTGGCATTTCCGGTTGTGTTGCATCATCTCCCGAACCTTCTGATGGTTCGGCCTCAGCTTCGAAAACTCGTCCAACATTATCGACGGATAGATTTTCCGTCATGTCCAGTAGCTCAACATCAGCCTGATCATCAATGATCTTCACCCCATTAGAGGGATCACCGCGGGGACGCATTCCAGGCAGCCGAATGACTCGATCTCGCTCATCCTTTACTATTGGAGGATAATCATCAAACTTTCGGCCAGGTTCAGGTTTCTGTACTTCTGACGACGGTGATGAAGACTCTTCAAGTAGCTCTTCTGCAATCGGATCTTCAGGAGGACAGTTTACGTAGTCATCCGTTAGGGTGCTATCAAGGGTCTTAGCTTCCGGAACGGACTGTTGCAGATCGGTAAACTCAATCTCATCTTGCTGTTTAGCAGCGACGAGAACGTTCGATGCTGTAAGAAATAGACAAAGCAAATTAAAACCACTTGCCAACCAGTCTCACTGAGCACACGAGCAGAGCACGAAGCCTTCGAAATACCAAGTCACTTAAAACCTCGTTATTGAGCAATAACACTTTGATGTGGGATTTGCTTATCTTATCGGGTTATGCTGGTTTGACCATTTAGAATTCAAACATGACGACAGAGGAGGCATTTTGCACGCATTGTGAGATTAAGTTTTACTACAATAACATTAAATTGCTAACTACAATAAGGTAATGCAAATATTTGTTATAGATTTGCGTGTTGCATCAATATCTCTCTATAACCACTCTTGATACCGCTCGAGTAGATGACGCATCTTACCGAACAAAAGCACTAGTAATGTCGCAGTGCCAGCCATTGCTGGCAATCTTGATAATGTTGCTATTTTAGCCATTTTTCACACTCTACTTTTCGTTGCTTCACATGCGATAAACCTATTTCACAGCTTTAATCACGCCAGCACGGAAGAATACGCATGTTGGTGGTTTGGGGCCTTGCAGTCACACTAAATTGCACACGATCGGTGAAGGTTTGATTTAAGTTCGTGATGAACACTTTATCGCGACAAACCAGATCTTCATTTTTACGCCGATACCGTTGATGGGGCCCTTATCAATTGTGCTGTAGGGGTTGATAAGATGCCAAAGGTGTACGTGTTTGCAGAGAGGGTGTTGTTGGGCTAGCAGAAGCGCTCTATTAGTTGTCTAGTGGAGTTTCTTTCGGTTGGTTTATATTATTTCTGAGTGTTTTATGTATTGGTATATCGGTGTCACAGTCGTTAAGCGATAAGATGGAGAGCAGAAAAGCTTCGCATATAGATAGAATAAATCACAACAGATCAGCAATTCAGATATTAGCTTACCGATCATTACAAGAAGAAGGTAAAAAGCTGTCCCATTTAGGGATTTGGACTTGAATTGTATGATAAAAATGATAATAATGAATGTGTGACAGGTGCAATCAATCTGAAAGATTGAAAAGCGATGATAAAATTCGATATTGCGATAAATGAATGCTTAATATCAATCAATGTTGATAAAAAAGTCTAATCTTTAAAATCGAATTGTTTGTTTGCAGAACTCGCTTCAAAATTAAGCGCCCTGCTTGTATCGGGGGATGTAGCTCAGATGGTAGAGCGCTCGCTTAGCATGTGAGAGGTACCGGGATCGATACCCGGCATCTCCAAGAATTTTGTCGTTTTTTTGTACACAACCAGTGACACTATTGGACACGATTTCAAACATTTATATATTAATTGATTAACAATTCCTCAATATATTACTCATTTAGACTTTATATTACTCAAAACAAGACCACACTACTTGTTGCCTCCATCGATTGGTCGATCATCTTGTAATTATGGATGTTCTTCGCATGTTAACATCTTCTCGACTCCCCTTCTCAGTAAATTCTCTTGCAAGCAAGTACTTTAAACTACAAATCAATCAATCCTGTTTTTGGCACCCGAAAAAACTGTTTCCAAATTACGGTCGATATCACATGCATCAACGTTTACGCGCGCTTCGGTTGTGTGAAGATCAAAAAACTTTCTTTCCCTCCACAAAAACATATGCACAGCACCACCTACCCGAAGTACATCAATCTTTTGGCCCGGTTTGGAGCCACGGGCACGACCGTTAATTGAACATATTCAACAATTTCATTAACAATACCTAACCGAGCCGGTTAGGGAGCGGGGAATGCATATAGCCACTCGCGTACACCGAATGGGCTCGACACATACCTGATGGTAGCATGTGGAGCATAAGCAATAATATAAAAATGAACGGTCGCGTCCGTCTGCTTCCAATGGGTAACGCGGCGGGATCCACCTGGAGATAATATCGGCAATTAGCGATTATTAATTACGGCGGGACCTTCGATGGTGTCCGGGGTAAAGGAGGGCATAATTGAAAAGCAGGACTCACCTCAAACTTCCCCGCAGGGTCCCCGGGAATGGACCATCGCCATGGGAGGGGGAATGGAAGCATCTGCCACGGTGGGACTTCTTCCGGCAAGCTCCTGCAGGAGTCTTTCACACCGGAAAATTGTTCAACGTTGTCAGGCGTGGTGTGTCCGGGGTTGCTCCGAACGCACGACGCACATTCCATTCTTCGCCCCGAAAGCTTCCAGCCGTCCCAGTGTGTTGGCTGGAGTGTGTACAACTTCATCCATCGGGAAAGGGATGAAACCGATCGATGTTTGTGGTTCGGTTGCGATTGTGGTTGCGGAATTTGCACGACACGTCCAACAGATTCCTTCATGTTCGTGTTCGGAGGCCTCGGGGAGCATACATTCCAACATCGACAAGCTGTATAGCGTGTATATGTAGGGGTATGAGAATAAAAAAAGAACATGCCGATATCAGCCGTTCGCTGTTTAATCGTCAATTTTTTTTTCTTCCACAGCGGGTTTCCATTGCTTGAGAGAAAAAGATTATTAGTACGCACCCAATAGAGTTGCGTAAAACGTATCGTTTGGGTGCGAAACGATTGAAACTGATCACTACCTCAGAAGGCCCAACAGGAGGAGGGTGACTGTTGTGAGTAGAATTTATGATTTTATGCGTTAACTTTATCGTGATCGACATTCAAACAGCCTAGTATTACGACATTTGTGTCTTGTACAATGCATTTTTGCATTTTTAATTAACGACTAGGTATGATAGTGGAATAATTGATTTAATTATCTTTTGCTATACATAGAAACCCTGTATTGATAGAAATTCAATAAGTCGAGTAAAATAAACTAAGAATATAAATTAAAATTAAGCTAACCTGTTATAAATAAAACAGAAAATCTTTGTACAAAAAAAAAAAAACAAATAATATTCGCAATCGAAAGAAACGAAGTGTAAAGTAAATAAAAGTAAAGATAATAAAGCACCTAAATGCACGCAACGCACGCAACCGTATCAACGCTCGCGCACGACGATCGGTGTTGATTAGCTTGTTTATTTGTTTGTTTGTGCATTTGTCTTATGTATTTATCCACTTATACGCTCGGAACGTAACGTACTTACTCATCGTTAAATACCCATAATCACACGGTTCCCCTGGTGAACAGCCCTCACATCTTCCCGCGTTGCTCGGATGGAGGTTCTGCGAGGAAGCGAAATTACCAACATAAACGCAATTAAAATTTTGATCATCACGATTCGTCCCGGGCAGTGCTTCTCACTGGATCATGGCGTAGCGGTAGGTTTAAAAATTTTGAACCGCTAAGATGTAATAAAAAAATCACATCCCAAGAGGATTACTTTCCCGGAACGGCACCGTGGCTGTTCGTTGGCGTTGGCAAACTACCGAAACTCGAACCGTGTGGTGTCGTAAAGCTGGGCATAGAATGAATTTTTCGATGCACCATTGAAGTTGACCGGTGCCAAAAAAAAGGGTGAATTCTCACCGATTCGGATATTATTTTCCCCGTTCGCTCTTTCCCTCGTGGGATGGAAATAATGTTGTCAAAATTATAACCATGTTCGCCACTCGGTTACGGTGCGTGGGGGTTGTGATAATGGTCGGTAAATTATATTGTTTCTTTCCGCGGGCGCAAATCTGCCTGCGTTGCAATTGTGGTGTAGCATGATACCTGTTGACCGGGGGTGGGTTACGACAATAATGTCCCAGCGATGTTTGGGACTTCTGGAAGAAGGTTGGGTTCGTTGCCTCACTTCTCTCTCGCTAAAAAGAATCGCTAGTAACTCACGATCTTGACACACTCGCGGTTCGGTTGGTGGTTCGGGAGCTTCGGGAGGATTAACATGATCGTGACGGTTCGTAAATCAACCATTGCCACGCACACCCTAATGGGAGCGCAATCCACAATCCTCGAATTGTCTCGGTTTATTAAAGAAAAGACCCCATGAAACGATGGGATAGTAATTGCATTTGTGCAGCAGAAATCTCTCCGGAAAGGTGTGGCCGTATGTTTGGTGTGTCGGGAGATTTGCAGTAAACTGCCGTAAAACGTGCACCGTAATCGGCTTTGCCGATCAAAATGAAAACAATTCCATACCCCGAGGTGTGCGAGGAGATCGGTCCGCAAAAAGGGTCCTCTGTGGGGTGGATGAAATGGTACGGTAGGAATGTGACCATTACCATCCCATTTAGCGTATTCACAATCGCGATTGCAAACTGTCTGCGGTGCGATCTCGTTGAAAGTGGATCGCATCGTACCGGTATTTGATCAATTTGTGGCAAACAATAAAATCTTAACCACCAGCATTCCTACCCGAGTGTGGGTATGCCATTATCGCTTCCCAGCAGGGGGAGATGAACCGGAATATTCGAAGGTGATCACAATCTCGCACCGATAGTGCTTTCGGTACCCCTCCCTGTTATGGTTGCGAAGAACTGTCGTAAAATGCGCGAATTCACATGTTTCCATTGGGGTTGCTTTGATGGGGCCAAACATTTCGTTCCATTCCAGAGCTTGCTGTGCTAATTTTTTGTTGTTGTGTTGCTTTGTAGCTAAAACGTTTTTTTTACCTTCTGCACAGTTTGTACAGCTGTGTCGGTGCGATACTCCAAATCTTGCCTTACAACCATATGGACACCAACCACCCCACCAAACCGCCAAACCTTGGGAAATGGTCCATAAAAGCTGGCTTTAACGGCGCAATTAAACTGTGATAAGATTAAAGCAGCGTTCTTTACTTTCCTTTATGGTTGATCCAATCAGTGTGCGTTAAGTGCGCCTGGTAAGGCCGGCCACTCCGCGTAGTCCCACATCCGGAGGGGGATGTTTTTGGTCTGGTCGTTACAGGGAGCCGCCAACGATAGTGTTTTACGACACAGGTTCACTTTGATGCCTGAAAATTCGGGGTATGCTGTGGTAAAATTAGAGCATGCTCGTTAAAACTTTCGATGGACGGTGAGATTGGTGTGTCGGATTGCGGGTTTAAGCTATCTGATCTGTAACATTCATCTTGGCGTGCTTAAGATCTTCGGTGGAACATCACTGTACGATCAAGACATGGCACGAGCTACATTTTATGCCACTTGGTCGGAAGCGAAGAATAGTTTTTGCAACGTTAATTAACCCTTACGTTGGTGCAAACAAACTTCAAGTGTCACTGATATGCTTGCGACCAGTGGGCTTGGTTGGAGTGCTTTAAGTAGTGATGTGCACAATGAGTCAGAATGGATGAACGATTTACATCTTTCTAGAGAGTGAGTTAATTCAAAACTCCAAGAAGAGTATTTAAAAAATTTTTGCGACTTCACACAGAAACTCATGCACAAAAAATTAAATCATTAGAAACAATGGAGATAACTCTTCACGACGACTTTCTACTCACGTTTTCAATGATGAGTTAACTTTGGTGTGAGTCAATTCGGGATTCGGTTGTTCGCTTACTTGAAATTGAAATCTTCAAGCGTGAGTTGAAGTGATAAATGTTTATTCTAACTTTTTAACTCCGTATGAAATCGTTGAAAGGATTTTAATTGTCCCATCTCTAGTTTAAAATGATTCTCCAACAACTCATTGCTTTATATACCATATCTACCGTAGAACCACCTTCTCCCTTATCGAAGCATCCAGAATTAGATGTCTTATTGCTAAGTGTTGTCAGCAAAAGCTCATCACCAGCAACATCCTCAGAAAAACAAGTAGTTTGTTTCCATTTTTATTGCACAACTCTCTGGATATTTGGCACACAACAAAATCTTCCTAAATTGCTTGTTATCTTCACACTCAGCTCTTCCTGTGTGCATCAAAGTGAGTGGAAATTTTTTGTTGTAGAAAAGATCTCCGCTTTAAACCAAACCAATTCATCAACGATCGAGAAACCAGTTCTGAAAATCACACAGATAGCAGGGAAAAGGACAGTAACGTGTCCTAAACCGCGATTTAGGACGTAAAGACTTCTGGTCTCCCTCTGGGATATAAAACTTCCCAACAGCCAAGGTTTACGACACACAATTCTCTGTTAGCGTTTTGGTGCTTCTGTGCCATTTTTGGGACACGATCACGGATCGTGCGAACATATAACTTTACTATTTAGACTGTTTATATTGCTGTTTGGTGTTGCTGAACGTGAGCTTTTACTGGATGCTTTAGCCACTGGTTTTGTGTCTGGAATTGCACCCCATCGGACGGATCTTGTTGGTTATTTTCTTTGTGTATTAGGGTTTTTAGGACAAGCGAACCGCACATGACAGATAGAAAAACAATACGAATAAGCTTCAGACAAATTAAACTGCTTAACGATCTGTCGCTTCGCTAAAAAAACACTCGAGATCAGAAGCTATTTTGCTTGGGGGTTTTATTTGTTATTCTTCTGCTCCTATTTAATTCATGTTTCTAATCATGTAGAATACACGTAGCAGTTCGAACTATTTCAGCCCAAAACGCAAAATATTCTTAATCAGAACTCGTTTATCCACAGCGTCAGAATATAGTCAACAATTATAATTAGATTATTTGCTTCTCGTTTTAAGCACATATTATAGGTATTTCGCATAATTGTATATTTCGCGTGAAATAATGACCATCATTGAGGTTTTGTTTTATAAATACACCTCGATAGCCAAATGACACACTGCAGCCAGCGTACGATCTTTAACGAGCCATTGAGTGAGACGCGTAATTAAAATTCAATATTCTTCACCGCGCCAAACCCGCGCGGTGCTGCAGCATAACTTCTTAATTATAGATGCACGAAACATAATTCAATAATTGTCCCCTATCGGACAAGACATGACAGTGGAGGTTTGATTTAGTAACACCCCGGGAACCCTTTCGACCTTCGACCCAGTAAACAAGTGGCTCGTGATGATGGGTAATGGGATTTGGCGTTGGAACAAAAAAAAACGAACACAATATCCCCCTCAGGACATAAATAATGTTCTGGCATGCGTGGAATCTAACAAAAACACAACGCCATGAAGGAAACAAAAGCTCAAGCTCAAAAATAACACTGCTCCGTTGTTTATTGAATCAGCCTGCGCCGTGTACTACATTCATTCATCAAACTTCCACAGCACGAGAGGATGGGTAACCTTCGATAGGAAGCGAACAAAACTACAACAAAACAATCAAACAATCGGATGGTGTTAATAGGTAACCAACCAGAGGACACCGCAGGCGGGATGACCTTACCAGTGTGTGGCACACCATCATTACTCCGTTTGCCCACTGCGCCAGAGCAGCGCATAGGGATGTAGCCCTGTTGTTCTAACCTCCCAGCTGCGGCGGGAAGGGTTCGTCGCTTGCCGACTGTTTCAAGTCTTTTGTGCCGCGGCCAGCCCAGAAAGTCCCATCAAAACCCCGTTTGCTTATTACCGCTTCATCAATCGGCACGTATAAACATCGCGCCAGCCAATTAGTGCATGATTTTCGGCTTTTTCAAGCAGGCCGGTGCTGCTGAAGTCGCTCATCACGCTGACCTTTGTCGCCGTGGGGTTTTCCCCCCAATCTTAAGCCTCCCGGCTGAGCGGGGCCATCATCATGTGACCTGTCGTCTTTGCGGTCGACGCTGTGATTCACCGTCGCTCGTGACCCTGATCTACCTTCGATCAGGTCCAAACGATCGATCGGCTACCGTTCTCGATGACGATGTCGCGTTCAATCGAGCTGAAATGAACGGATCGAAATTATTGATCATCTGCAACATTTGACGCATTTTCTTCCACTGGTTGGGGTTTTTTCTGGGTTTGTCTGATACAATAGTTTTTTTTTCTCCCCACAGTACACATTCAGAGATCCCATCACAAGATTCATGGCATCATCTTCGCGAAGAAAAGGAAGCAAAACCGCCGCGAATCGCGTTCCAATTAAATTGTTTCAAAGGCTCCACACAGTCAACCCCGTACAACAGTGCGCTTTCAGGTGCGATTTTTCTATCGTGTCTTTCATCGTGTTCATTGTCACATTGTCACGGAGTGACGGTTCCGAGCGCGGTTTCACTTCATTTCGCGGCTCACCATTCATGTTGGCTGCCAACCGTTTTCGACAGCGAAGGTTCGACCCCGTCGCCGCACACTAATCCCGGTCGTCGGGTTGCTTAGAATGTCACCAGGGTCGCGTTGTATGATCAATCGCGAACAACATGAAACAAACACAGCTGGTGGAAGCTTGTGGAGGTTGCGCGTTATTAATAATGCACGTCATACACTGCGCGCGGTCCACGGTGGAGCGGACCACCGGAATCGATTGTGGAGGTGCGGGCAAGAAGAGGGCGCTCGAAAGGAGGCTGTAGTCATCCACCCGCAGCGAGTCTGTTTTCCCTCTCCAATCACCCGGTTTATGTCAACCAAATCGAAAGGAAAACGACAGTACTTGGGGTCGCTAGGCAGCAAGAGTACGCCAAAGATCACATCGGCATCTTGGCATCCAAAAGAGTCTTTATTAGAAGCGACCTTACAAGGGGTATTATCGGATAGGAAGGGAAAACGGTGCACAGGGATGTATGAACTAAACATGGATTGGTAGTAAAACTAATAGCTTCGGGCCAGCTGTAAACGCACCGTCGACCGTCCACGGTCAACGCACGGCTCGACAATTGTTTTATAATAATCCCCAGCGGTGGTAGATCGCGGCGTGTCGTTAAGTAAACACGAACTCAGCCAAAGGCTTTACCGCATTAGAATGTTAATCGTCCCTAAATATTCTTTATGTCAATAGAGGTCTGGCCGAGGTAAAGATACAAGCTTTCAACTGTAGCATATTATTAAATATGACATTTTTCTTATAAGCCTATACAAGGATAGGTGCACTGATTTAGTGAGTATCAATAAAATTATGAAGAATTTACATCAAGCCATACAAATAAAGAAACTTGAAGAAAATTAATCAATTAAGTTATTTTCTTTATTTATGTCACCGAATATACACTGTATCTCAAAATGGTACTTCAGCCATTTCTGTCTGGGGCCAAGATAAAACATCGGAAGTTTTCCACTAATTCAACATATGTTTTTGTGCATTTAAACAATGCTTTTTATGAAAAAATAATAGTAAAATAATACAAAAATTATCATAGGAATAAAATTGTTAAAAAATGCGGTGACATGTTGGCCTTATTGAGGATTTTTAGAAGAAGATGAGTTTAAAAAAGTGGTTTAGAAACACGTTACAATATTTTTTTTATTACAAACTGACAAGAATTGCATATCCGGTTTGATGGTCTGATTTCAAGCTTCTGTATGGTCCTGTACTGTCAGCCATCTACCTAAATCTTTGTTCCCCTATGATTATCATCAACTTAGAAAGTTTTTTGTCCTCGTATGTGTGGAAGGACAATGGAGGAGTCGCTACAATGAAGAAATCTATTAGCAGTACGACGAACACACTGTCGTACAGCGTATTAGACTCTCAAGGATCCGGTGGGCTGTTAACGTCATGAGAATGACACCAGACAACCTAGCCAACCGTAAAGTACTTTTAGGTCGTCTACATGGACAGATGAGGCGTGGTAGTCTCAAACAGATGGAGTGATAGAACAGAAACAGAACTAAATAATGCTTCGTGATCTCAAAATCTTTAAGTAAAATATTATCAAAAAACTGTCCTGTCAAAAGCAGCTACTAAATCTGTGGTAAATGTTACGTTACGCACTGTAAAAGGCTCAACTCATGCGAAGTATGCTGTCTTTGCGCTATGCTTTTAATACACCCAACTGGTGAGCTCACACAGTACAGCCACAACAGGCAATGGTTTGTCGTGCCGAAGCAATAAACCCGACCCAGTCACTGCATTCGCGATCGCACAGCATTCGCGATCGAAGGCGCTACTAACTAATCGTATTGACGCACGGGTTATGTAATATCGCACCTTACCCGCACAAGGCTCGAAGGAGACAACAGACACACTCACAAACACACACACACATACAACCGCCATTCGGCCACCTGTCTTCGCTACTGTCACCTGGTAGCGCCCACGTTGGTGGGGAGTACTGGCTGCGTGCGACTCGCCCGAACGGTCAGTGATTTATTTACCAAACTGTCCAATCGCTGCCTCGCACCGGACTTGATGCGTGGCCCCCACTAGCCCCAGCGTGCGTATCACGTGACAACGTTTGGCGCACGTGAAGGACACACGAGTCGGGCGCAGATGGCGCTCGTACAGATCGCGCTCACCGGCGGGGGAATGTTTCCCTGCTGTGACTGTTCCGATATCGCCATCTCCATCTCCGCTGGTGCAGCCATTGAGACCAACCCTCTTTTACGATCCAGTCACGAGTTCACTCACGGTGCGATAAACACACCCCTTCCTGCACGGCGTTGCACGCCGACGAATGCACTCATTATGTGCGTTTGCTGTGGAGCGAGATGGATTCATTTCACGATTTAAGCGCCGAGCCACCCTTGATCGGATTTTCGCTGGCGTTTTTCCGACGGAAGACATCGGAGGAATAACATTAGAGAGAGCACCTTGTACGGAAGGGTTTTATAATTACGGAAACATTTACTTCAATGTCAACGAAGAGTTGATAGTAGAAAGCATTTTGACCAGACGGGGTCGTTTACGGCACGTCAGACACCGATCGGAAAATTCCCGCAAAACCACGCGTGAATGTATTTGATGAGCAAATGCCGGGAGAGATTGCGCAGAAATTATGCTCCCTGATTTACCTACAAAGCACCAGCCCCGGGCACAAACACGGCGGAAGAAGCAACCGTGTAGGTTCGTGCTTAATTTGATAGTAAGGCATGTGCACCGGGGAGAGGTTGGGGTTCGGATCGGACCCGTTCGACAACGGGGAAACGATTCCCGTAGGCTACGCATTACTTGTCATTGATTTAATGCATACATGCACCGAGTACCGAGCGTGCATGATTTCTGGTCCGGACATCGCGACTCCATGCGAGAAAAGTGATCGTACACACATTGACCTCCTCCAGCGGCCGTCCATTCGGTTGTCTCTAGCCCGGGCTGTGCCTTTGAATTAGCTTTGCCGAGGAAGGCACCTTGACCACGTCCCACTTCCCACGTCGTCCAGTACCGTTCCCATCCCCGCCGGCAATTGGACGAAACGCACCACCAGCTTCGCGTAGAACAAAATATCCCTTGGCACGCAATATGCGCACCCGGGCGTTGGGGTTTCGTTCACCAAAGCTCCGATACATTTATGACGGTCGATACGGGTGCTTTGCGAGCATACCAAAGGGGAAAAAAAGCAAACGTGCCAGCACAGTTTTTCCAATGGGTGGCCCTCTGCGTGCCTGGGCGGCGTAGCTCTTATAGCTTTTGCTTGTACGCTGCAAGGGATGAAATAAATGAACCTATATTATCGACGCACGGTGCAATCGCTACCGAATGGTGCAACAGTCTGCCAGGTCGTTTGTGAACCTCCAGCGCTTGTGCAGTCGCACGCTCACTGGTACTGGTTACAGTGGTTTATGGCCCATTTTTAGCCCGCTTTATTGGTAGCGCTTTCGATTGGCAATTGGGCGTTCTGTTTCAGACACTTGAGCAGGGTAATCTAATCACTAGCAGGGATAGCACTGACGGTGAGCACTTTGAGGTTAGCATTAATAGTATCCTGCACCTGGTTGAATGTCTTAATACAAGCCTGATTGAATTGAGCGAGGTTAGCAGGTGGTGTGGCGCAGTGCCTAATGGATGTATCTATGTGTCGTGATCATTTAAACCTTACCATTATTTTATACGATATTCATTTTGATTGAAAAAAAAAACAAGCTGTTACTCTATTAATGCTCTCCATGTGCTCTTCCAAATGGCTGGGAGCTCCTTAGCAGGTAGTTACTGCCAAAGTACAACGATTATACGGATACTTTCACATCTCTCGTCTAATAATGTACTTTGTAGGAGCGATTCGTGACCAGTTGACTTCCGTTTTTATGGTTATGACTTTGGAGTAGACAGCTCTGTATGACTATATCATGTTGGACATCCATTTCCATTGAGGAGAGATGTAAAAAATAGTCATTTTAAGACTGGTATAATTATTGTACTTATACACAACCATTGAATAAGTGTCATACCTTTGAAATCATTTTTTATTGTTGGAATAAAACTCACTCACGGTTGTAAAAGGTTTAGGTCCAATGAATAAGGAACTGGTTAAGGTGCCTCCAGTACCTCCAGTATTGGACATACTACTACTTCCGTTAAAACTTTTCCCCGCCATTAACTGATTAACCGTATCTGTTGAGTATCTTCGGGGTGCTTTGAAGGGTGTGAAGTTCGTTTGCAAAGCACCGACTCCAACAGACATGCGTCGTTGGGCAGTGTATGGGGCAGGAATGGGAGTTATCGTCGTCGGGGTGCTGCTTGAAATGGAACGGCCACTCCCAACAAAACTAGCATCCGATGAAGGTGTTACACCGATGCCGGAATCATTCGAATTGTTTGCCTGCGACATCTTCACACTATCGACCAGGTAGAACGAATCAATGGAAAACCTGCGCTGAGACTGCACAGGAGTTACGACTGCTGGTTGCAGCGACGGTGTACATGTAGACATCCTGCGCTGTGGAACTGTTCCCATTGCTACCGGACACAAGGTATCGGCTGTCGTGTTTCTTCGTTCACCCGCAACCATTGTTTTGCGCATGCTTTCCTGCAAAGTTCGACGTAATCGGCGCATATTTTCGTACCGGGTGTGTGTTTCCATAACCCGCTGGCGTATCTGCGCTTCCAGCTCGTCGAGACGCCGTAACGATGCGCGTGCCTTCAGTATTGCCCGAACGAGATTCGATCGATGCTTCTGCTGGAATATGAGTGTTTGGCTGGCGAGCTGGTAGAAGCTGACCGGTAACGGATGGTAAAGTATCTTCTCCCGCCTGCCCATACCATCACCGAGCTCGGTAAACTGACGTACGGAGCTGTTGCATATGGGGCAGCTAGTTCCACGGTTTGTTTTCGCCATGCACGGCCGGCACAGTATATCCGTGCAGGATAGATGGTAGAATTTTGTTTCCTTGTTTACCATCAGTCTGCTGCAGAGCCCACAGTGTATCCATCGTTGTGCGGACATGTTTCTATTAACTTTGGGTCACTTTTGCACAAGTAAAGCCTTTGCTTTCGTCAAACGTCAAAAAACAGACTAGTATTGAGTTTTTGGACGTTTTATTTTCTAGAGCGCCTACTACGACTGTCAATAATTTAATAATAAACAAGACGAATTTCCGGAAAGGCTACTAGATTGGATTTGGAATCATGAAGACTCGTCGTTTTTAAATTGACCGTTACGAGTTTCTCAAACATAATGTGAACTAATTAATAATTAACTAAGGTGTAAAATTAAATTAAAAAAAAATCAAATAGGTAGCTCATCCCAAGACTCTTCCCATGTACATATAAATATCGTGATTATTATTTTACGCCATTTTTGTGGACTTCATTTTAAGCGTCTCTCCGGTCTGTGATTCTCCGCTTCGCTTCCCTAATTCACGCACCATGTGGCACCGATTAATGCCGAACGATAATGGCTCTTCCAACGGGGCTACATCGTCTTCGTTGTTTATGCGGATTATTGACGTTTTACGACACGGGAACCCATTAATGCGATGGTGCAATATTTTGACATTCCGGTAATTCGATAATTGATTGAACGATCCGTTCGGTGGTACGATCACGTGCATTTCGCTCGTCTCTGTCCGACGGCAGCACGAAAAGGGATGTGTTTCACTGTGCCAAGCAGTGGCGCGGTTTCGATTGAAGATAAAATAAACAACCATTTCGCAAAGCGAACATTTTGTACCCGATAGTACATCCCGGACACGGGAGAAATGGGGTAGTTTATGCATAAAAGATCCACACGGTTTACAGCGATGACTAAGCGAACACCCCGGGAGTAGATGGGCGCGTGTGCGCAGACGCAATTGAATTTCAATCGCAAGCTGATGAGTGTGATAACGGAAGAAAACCCCTCGCAAATCGTTCGCATGTTCGCTTCGTAAAGGAAATAAAACAGGACGATTGGAGTGTGAGGTTTTAGCGAAAAATTCAATTATTCATGTATGCAGCAGCTGGTCCATTAAACGAAACTTATGCACATGTGGGTTGCGGACGCAACGTTAATCGCATTCGTAGATGACTATTTGTCGCCCTGTTTACCACACCGATAGCGATCGTCCGCAAGCCATTTCGATCGGTGTTTTGTCGTCCGAAACGATACGAATTCTTAACCCGATTTGCACACGAGCCGTTTATCTTCATCGTTTGGTTGACAAATTTAATGCGCTAAAGGGCATTACATTGCCGTTTAGATTGAACGATTAGCAGCATTAGGGTAATGGGGGATTCGCATTTCAAAGATGCATTTCCAGCGTGAAACAAAATCATAAATTTGCTTTCACGGTTGACCCTTAAATGTTTCATAATGGAATCAAGATCCACAGTAAAAATAGGACCACGCCGGGAAATAATTGCACGCTTACAGCAATCTAATGCAACCAGCGGGGAATCTTTACCATCCTTTCCATCATTCATCTGCAGCAAATGAAAAAAAAAGCAGCAAACCAACGTTCACAACGAAACGGAATAGACATGCGTAGTTAAAACAGCATGCGGCCAGGTGAATGCCGAATGGATTTGTGTTCGTGCCCAGCGCTAAAGGTTGTTTGCGTTGCATTTTACGCGCGCGCGCGCATAATGTTGGCAAAAGCTAATTGCATGTTCAACGCGACAAGCGCGTTGTGCAACGCAAAACGCAAAACACCGGGAATGTTGGGAAGTTAGCTATGCGGTATCAATTTATCATTTTAATTTATGCCATCGGCAGAAGGTGTACCACTTTGCTCGTGCGCCTTCTATCGATAGCCAGGCTCTTTGCGGCTTTCTTCGCCGTGTAAGATTGCAATTCTGTTTCGCTTTCTAGCGGAAAAGGGAGCGATTAAGGGAGTGGACGTTTTATGAGCAATTTATATCATTCTATGAGTTATGGAAAGCTTTCTGTTAGATGGTTGACCTCATGTGGGCGTAGGATGTGGCCGAATGATAAGAGATGAAATATTGCCCGATGTTCTGTTCCGATTCGTGTCTAGAAGTGGAACGTGTTGGATGTTTTAGGCGAAAAAGGCACCCCTGTCCTTCCATGCGTATACATAGGGATTTAATTGCTTCTTCAGTCGTTTCGAAAAGATAAGCCCCCTGAGACAGTTCAATTTCACAGCAAGCTCACGTTGCACGAACTCCTAGCAGCGCAACCGCAATGGAAACCGATCCGCGCGTTGACATGGTACAAACTTCTCGCCCTCGTTCGCAGGTGGTTTTGCAAAGCGACGATCCGATCATACACAAAACCCCTATACCCAAACACCCCCAGCGTCAGCAAAAAGCTGGATACGCACCAGTTTTGCGTATCATACTCCCGGCGACGTGCTGTTCGGGTGGGGGAACCGGGCCGTAATGATAAATGGACGGGATGCCACCGTCGGCATCAACGCACACTTTGCCACCATCGACCACCGGCAAACGGAATTTCAAACCGGATCAAAACCCAACAGTAGGCAGCATTTGTCTGCATGAAGGATGGCGGGAGAGAGAAAAAATATCGACCGAAATACGCTGGACAAAGGCGGGGAAAGCGAAGGAGTTTGGGGTTAATTATTAATTATCAGCATTGCCTTCGGGATACGAACAGATATGTTTTGCAGCGTGGTTGAAATGTTGACCGGTGGGTCAACTTTTCAATTACCTGTGTTTGTTAGTGTTAAAATTGAAGTTAAAGCTGGTTCGATCGGCATTAAGACATGTGAAAGACATCAAGCTGCTGCATAATTCATTTGACAACATTTATTAAAATATTACAGTGGAAAAAGTTCTCAAATTAATTTAATATACTTATATCAAAAATTATATCAACTAATGTGTTGAGTTATAATTCAATTGACTCTTCTTAACTCAAATGAATTACTTTTCGCAAAAGATTTAGTTAGCACAACACTAATTATAATATGAAGTTAATTTTATTGGATTGTTTGTTAAAGTTTCAATAAATACCTCCAAACTATTGATATCACTATCCACTGCTTTCCCATAATATTATGCAAGTGATAAAATTTATATGCTCTTTTAATACAATCGTACCGGCAGTATGCCGCGCGCTACAATAAGTGTGCAATAAATATCTCCATCGAGCATTCTTTGGCGACCAATAAAATCCTTTTGCATTTCTTAACATCAATTCACACAACAGCCGAAACAATGGAGATGCTGATGTGCGTGTTGGCTTTTTTTTCTTGTTGGGGAAAACATCAACAACCAAAACAAACCGAGAGAGGTGCAACATTTAGGTGGCTTCGGTGTGCAAAAAATGCAACTCTAAAAATTAAACATACCAAAACCCGCCTTGAATGTGGCATTGTTTTTCGCGGATAACGTGAAAACACTCGCGGAATGTCAACCGCACGTAAATTGATAACACTACTTTGGTTTGCCTGGTGGTGCTGCGGGGCATGCCATCGTCGTACAAGATCTTTAGCTCTGGGTTCTCCCGGCATGAAAGCATACGGCGAGAAAATGTTTGCCGCAAGTTAAACAGTGACGAGAGGTGTAATTTTACGCCATAATTACGATATTGTCTTTTGATCGAGCGATCGGGTGAAGTTGAAGTTTTTCGTCGTTGTCGAAACTAAATCGTGCGACACTTTAAGGATGGACGAAAGGAGATTTTTAAAAAATGGGGTTCGTCGCTCCTGGACGATACCCTTGGGCAATTTGGCTCCGGTTGCTTCGGGTTGAAGTTGTGCTGCACGTGTTCGGGTCGTCAGCTCGGAAAAATTGTTCTCGTTTTATTCCCAATTACCCACCACACAACGACAGGACTCGTTAACTAGAAGGCCCTAATTGTGACACGTTTGCACCAGAATGAGATAATTTTGCTTTGTCAATGGAGGAAAGCGAGCTGATTGAATAGGAACAATAGGCCTCCCCTCCAGATGATGTTTGGAATCTGACCGACAATATCTCTTCTCTTGTGGAATGTTTCTGATCGATTAAAATTCACTTAGTAGTCATTTTTTGTGCATAAAAATTAAAACCAGCTTGCTGGAGAGCAAAAAACAGGCAGAGATCCAAAAGGAAACTCTTGCACCGAAAGGAAGGCCGCCGTATTCGGTGGTCTGAATTCCACCAATGTCGATTTTATCTTAAAATCGATCGATTGAGACAAAAAAAAACACACACACACAGCACCATTAAACCCTGGGCGGGTGGGTACAGAGAACAACTAAATTGAAAGTTGAACAGGTAAAAGGAAGAAGAAATCGAGAAAAACAACAACAAATGGCCAAACATCTCACTTCGTAGAGCGTGCGATTAAAATGTTTTCGTGTGTTTGTGGCTGTGTTTTATTTTTACGTTTTGGAATTTTGGACCACCCTGTCCCGTACACCCCGCAATGTCCGTTAGAGGGGTGGGAAGGTTTTTTAAACCCTATAATCAGTTTGGCGGGGAAGTTGTCAGCGCGGCCACTATCTGCCGGTGATCGCATGTTTCGTACATTTTGGACCACATTTGATGCTGCTGACCCTGATGGTTTACGAGCCCGGGCAAAATACGTTAAGGTTTGGCACTCGGATCATTGCCGATTAGGCTGACGGGGGGGTGGAGGAAGTAAGGAAAGGTGTAGGAGAGAGAGAAAAAAAAAGCGAAAAACTAAAAAAAAAACATTCTAATCACGTGCAAAAAAATGCCGTGCTCTTAATCGGTTCAAAACATATTCGACAGCGGGAGCAGAAAAAAAATCCTGACCACACCCTGTTAAGGACTGAGTTCCTCAGTCGACATGAGATTTTATCATACCGCCGTTGTTAACTAATGATATGCGTTACGAGTTTCAACAGTTTTTTTCATGCAACAGAAGGTAACAATTCACAAGACAAAAAGTGGCCGACTCATTATCAACCCATAGAGCTGACTTATTGTGTTAGTTAGTGGATTCTTTTAATACCTCGGAATCGTTATTATATCACAAGCAGCATGGATCAACCGCAATGTGGCCGTGATATTCTTACTGTCACAACAAATTTCACGGCAGACAGAGATTAAAAGGCTAGCCGAACAATTTTAAGCCTACCGGAATCCAATTATGAGCAGATCTGGCATGGGTCGTCTCAGAACTTGTTTTATTAATTTATTACAAATTGGCTCTGGAAGTAGAAATTCCAATGAAGAACCAATACTGCAGTTATTTCTAAATAATCGTAAACATTAAATCGTTTGAGTTAATTTTCTACGATCACTAGTCGATCCGCACGATATGTGCAATTTAATTAAAGTCTCGTCGATCTCCATAGCCGCTTGGAAACAGAATGCACTTGCTAAGCAGACTGCGAGATGCCCGCTGTCGCACAATCTTAATCTACTGACAGTGCTACACCGCACTAATGCCGAAGGCTATTTATGTGTGCCCTGTTGCGGGATTGCAATTGCAACAGTTCAATAAAATCGATCGAACTTTACTGCGTCAACATGTCCCCCTAAAGTTACATCTTCATTAGCGCAAGGCGCACCAAGCATGAGGGTTCGTCGCTTGCCGCGCTATAGATCTTTCTAATCCTGTCGCGAAGGTAAAGCGCTTTCCATTACCTTTGCCCATTGCATCGCTCCGTTCCGGGGCTCGGTTGACTTTTAATTACATTTTCCAAGTTTCGCAATCGAAGCCAATCGGTTGCGTTCGATCGAAACGAAGGAAGGCAACGAAAGCAACCCTCCCAATACCGAGCCGATCCCGGACCGGAGCAGCCGTGGAGCTGCAAAGAGGTTTGTTGCGATTGGAAATCAAACCGGGATGGTATTTAGCAGGAAAAAGGCAAACTTCGACGTGAACAACATCGAAACCCGTAAGCAGACCGACAGCGGATTCACGCGGCCACCGTCGCCCACCGTCCCCACTGCTACGCGGGTGTATGTGCACCGTACGTGTGTGCGGCTGAACTCTGTGTCGATCGAGGGAAACGCGTCCGGCCGGAAGATAATCATCGCCACCGCGCGTTCGTTCGTTCCCGGTGGAGGTTTGCCGCGCAGACTCCTCGATCACTCGGCCCATAAGGGGTGGGGGTCCATACTCGTAGAGAATAATTTATTGCAGTGCGCCGTTTCAGGACATGACATGTCTCGTGAGTGTCGTGCTTGTCGTCGGAAAGGAAGGAAAGGTAATTGCAACACTCCAGCCAGCCCAGACCGAATGGGGTGCGAGCTGCGATCGTTGCGATGGTTTGGGTGATGGAAAGGGCTTTTGCTTCGCTAGCCCCCAGTGAAAACCGGCGAATTTCAGCAGTAGCCTTACATCGATGCCGTCTAATGGTGGCCAGAATCATGCCGGTGGCAATCGGGCTGGCTCCCGTGCTGCACCAGCAGAACACACACACACCCAGGGTACCGTGCGGACCGGGAGGCGGACTTCTGGGCAGAGCGGAAACCCTTCCTGAGACGGTACAACGTCTAGCACTTAGCGTCGATGTAATTAATATGTTAATTGAATTGTTAGGCGGCAAAGATAAATCGACGGCGTGGAGAGATATACGTACAGGTTGCGCCAAAGTGGAGCTGTAGGTTGAACCTGTCGGAACGGTTCCATACGCACCGGTGGCTTGCGCGCCAGCCTTGACAACGCTGGAGTAGAGCGTTGGGCCACAATGGGCGAGTGAACTCTTTCTAGAGCAGATCTAGTCGGACGCTAAGGCTCACAAGCACAATGAGAAGCATTCTGCTGAATAATGCGTTGTGCCATCAGCACTCGCCGGGTAATTCTTCAAGCTGTCAAATGATGATGCGATGAAGGAACTTCCTGCGTATTGGAACCTCCTCCATATCCACAGCACATCCGTGACATCAGCAAAGTATGACGGGAAGATGAATGTTCCTATCTAAGCTTCGTCACTAATAACATCCACGTAACCCGTTTGGGTCGTGTGCGCTAGGTCCAATTTCAATTACGCGTGCAATTTGGAATGTTTCTGTCCACCTTACCCGCGTTGGTTTACTTAAACTTACGAGTGGCCCTCGGGACGTGGATGAATTCGAAACGATTTGTCATCGTATTACGGCAGGCTGGAGTATACTAAACGCTGCAACCACGGGCAGCACATCAATATTCATCTGCGGAAGCGGTTTCGGTTACGTCTAGCAATCCTGATGCTGATGATTGATGCTAATCGGTGTGTCAAACGACCGAGGGAACGATGGATCCTCTCGTCTGCTACATGGTGATTCACATTAAACGCCAGTTATAGCTATCTGTTTGGCTTCATCTGCGATGGGGCTCTAAGCAAAAGCATCCAATGGTCACTTCATTGACTTCAATGTATCAATAAGGGTCTCTTTCGCGGGGTTTAAAAGGTACAGTCCCCTTCTTCAGCTTGCAGATTAATACTGGTACGACTTTAGGACGAGATCGGATTGCATTCATTAATATATAAGTGACGCGGAAGATTGATTTGCCGATACATTTCGTTAGCGCACCTAATGGAATAGATCTATGCTTTTGAAGCGATCGATTTAAACAGTCATCGTTCATAACAAGGGATAAACATTCAATCACATTGATGCATTGCGCGTTGTGCTGAATGTTTAGCGTAAAGCGCTACCCGTGATGCAATGTGTTGATATCTTTATTTTCCGTGCGCTTTTGCGGTAAGCCGTTAGACATTTTAATTCCCAAAACAGTGCGCGGACCGGTTTTACGGAGTGAAATCTGCTAATTTATCACCGCGCGCTGATACCAGATCAATAAAACATTGTATACGAACCGTGCTTAGATGCAGTGCACTGATAGGAAATTGCATTTTAATTAATTTCTTCTCAGTCCTGTTCTCTCATCTGTCAACCTTCTCTCCGGCAATGGTAAGTGGGTCCTCATTTGCCACCCGGGTCTCGATTATGATTCGATCAATCATCTTACACGGTCGTGGTGGTCCGGTTAATATGGTGCAGGAGAGTTGCATTTTGCGTTAGAGAGTTCACAAACTGGTTCCGTACAAAGTTACCGCAAGGGAAATGAAGTCCGAGCAGGAGGCTTTACTTTATTGAGGTTAGTTTACTAAAAGAGAGTTAAATTAATTATGTTGTTAATAGCACGAAAAAGAAAATTCAACGAAAACTTCGCGTCTGGTTTGACTCAGTGAGGCACTTTAAGGTGATTTATGAGACATCAGCACTGTACATGCTGAGGTTAACTCTCTCCAATCTCCAAGGTATCTTACGTTTGGTAAGTGTTGATGTTTAAAATGCCTTGAAGCACTTCAAGGTAACATATTCCCGAATGCCTCGTGAACGAATTTCCACTTCACGAAACGGATGTGATGACATCTACCTTTATCTTTTGAACCCCGGAATATCATTTCGCCAATTTACGCTCTTCAGCAAACGTCGAAAGACTCGTTACTCACCCACCAAACGAAACGCTTTAACGAGGGTTTAATGAAATTTGCACTTGTGACACGAGATTCTTATTTCCACACGAAACAGTATCGCCCCGCAGGCACCGAACCCATACCGTGCGGAGGTTAAAATGGTTAACTTTAATTGCTGAATCGTGAAATAATGCTTTTATCTTGCGGTGGTACCCTGGCAATGATTATACCGCATCAAATTTAACGTACAGTGCGGTCGTGAGTAGGTGACTGACTGTGGCTGTTGCATTGCTCTCCCAATGCAAAGCTGAACCGCAAAATATCACCAAATAAATGGAGATGAAGTGAAGTTTTGCTAAAGGATTTTGGGTGAAATATGGCGCTGAGGTCATTGTTCAGGTGCAACAATGTGTAGCTTAAGTTTTGTATTGTTTCTACAAGAACACATTTAATGAGAAATAGGTTGTGTAATTATTGAGCTATATTGAGAGTATAATGATAAAACCTTATTTGGGATGTGTAAGGAAACTTTTTTTTATAATCCAACCGCATGCGATGCAATGCCAGCTGTTTGAGCCGATGAGCTGCCAGCAAGAACACAGGCTCCATACATGGTGCGGCCTATACGCCCCAAACCTTTCTGCAGTAAATCAACACTTAATCTCCTGCTAGCGCCACATTGTGCAATTCCCCTGAACGACGGGACGATCGCTACTGCTGACGTCAATGGAGTCTAGCGTCATGTTAGATGGTGCACAACATGAAAATAATATCGAAAAACACACAAATCTGCACACATGTAGGGCACCGTCCGACGGGGTTCCTCAAAAACCGAAACCTCCATTCGCTGACCTCCTAAGGTCCCCTCTCTCTTAGCTTCGGGGGTGGCTTCGGGGGTGGAAAAAATAATTAAAACAAATCAACACTAGCCAACCTCTGGCTAGATCACTGGCATTTTGCGCGCGTTTGTGTGTATGGACCTACAAACGGATTTGGCGAAGATTAAAGCGCGTTGCTGTTTACTGCTTCTGCTCCCGATTCTGCCCCGAAATTGGCGGGCACATGTTGAACCCATTCGTAAATGGTCACAAAAATGGCACAAGCGTCTGCTGTTGCGCTGGACAGCCATTTAGACTTGGATCAAACAAGATCAAATCACATACATCCCCGTTTGGCCTTCTCGTTCGATCCGGTACATGTTCCGTGGTCCGGCTCCTCCGTTTCGGCTTTCTTTTCCCTCCACCCCCTACAGTGTACGTGTGCGTGCGTATGTGTGTGTTTTGTCTACCAGGGCAGGGAGGTCCATAATGCCGTGCGCTTCGAGGCACCGTTGTTGATTTCATTTATTAGGAGCACAAGTCGGCTTGCGGGCGTGCAGGGAGGTCGTGCCATACGCAGGATTAGTTTTTGCGCTTGTGGCCCCACAGAGCGAAAGAAGCTTTATGAATAAAAAAAAACAGCAATAGGGAAAGGGGTGGAAGGGATCCGATAGAGCATATCTAATTATTACATTTTCAACGAAACCATCAATCATGCTCGGTTTTGTCTTTTCCTCTCTCAGGGGAATACTTTTGCGTACCGAGTTCCCTCCCCGGGTCTGCACCTCAGGAGGCTTTTGGAAGCAGGATCCATAGATCATGTGTGGTTATGCGCGAATGACCGTGTGCGTTTGTGTGTGTATGTAAGGGTATTGTGGGTTGATTGTTGAAAGCAAAGATCGGCTTCCCGTGGATCAAATACCGAGTGGTAGCAGTGAAACTGGGGCTTTCGGCTACAATTCACAATGTTTTGATCTTTGGAAGCCCTTGAAAAAAAGACCGCGTAATAGGAGAAGACAAGAATAATTCAATTATTGGCCGAAAACAACGTTTTTGCTTCATACCAACTAGTAGTATTTGAAACACGGCCAATGGCCGCAAATATCATTATGCTTTAAAAAATCCATTTTTAAAGTGAGCAAATATTGGAACAATGTAATGTAATGATTATTTATGAACCTCATCGTGTCTTATATTTATAAATGTTTTATGAGGCTGAAAAGGGACGCAAAAAAAAGGAAACAAAAGCCACTTTATAGCGTAAACCCTTTCGCAACGGATCGCACCAACCGTGGGCCGGGAGATGTAATTTGGCAACCATAATTCAGGGCCCTCCCCGATCGCACCCCGCCAGGCACCCCGCCTTGGTTGCGATTTAAAAAGCAGTTCATCGTAAAATAATTTTCGCAATAAACCGTAATCATCCCGATTGGAAGCTACGGTCAGGCTTATTACCGGGACCCGTGCTCTACTTTTTACGTGCGTTTATTTTCGCTCTGTTAAGCCTACTGTCGCACCCGTAATGCTTCACTGTGGACGCCCTTTAACGGTGAACATATCATGCTTTAGCACCGTGTTCCGTACGAGAATTATGCACCCGCAGCCCGTTGGTCAGGTTGATACGCAGTGGCCACAGTGGGCGCACCGCATAAAACAATGCATCCGTTACGCCTTTCGGTGTCTGCGAGGCGTCCTTCGGAAGGATTCTCATGGTCGTGCGAGGAAAATTATCGCTCCGGTTGTGTTGGTGCCGTGGAGGGGATACCTCGAAATGGTAGCGTTCCGGCTGAAGTTCGTGGTTGCCTGGTCACTTTTATGACCTTTGGCATGAGTTAGTGGTGTCGCGAAACGACATGCGTCTCCGGTCAGATTACGATGTTTTGTTGGTGTGTTACGTGCATTGGGGTGTCCAAGTATGTATTTTACTCGAACAAATGTGGAAAGTGTGCTCGAGAAGTTACTTATCGATAGGCTCAGTTACACAAGCAAAGGGAACTTTATTTTAAATTAGCGATAAATATGAGCAGAAAATATTTTATTTTAACACCAAAACAAATTGTAAAACATTTCTTACTAGTGGGATATTATTGCAAAGTGGTTATTGTCAACACCTTCGCGCTGCTTCGGAACGGAAATTATACAAAGAGCTAATAAAGAACTCGAATGCGTTTCGCTCGAACTCGAATCGGTTTAAGATACCACACTGCCAATATAAAGAAACACCAGAAAAGGTCAGTTCTACATTATGGTGCCCCAAAACGGTGAACAGTTCGTCCACGTTTCCCATCATCTCATCCATCTCGTATAGCTTCCCCAGAGGCTGCCTGTTGTAAGCAGACGTACACTGGGACGCAAAACGAGATCAGCATAAAACGATCATTATAAACCGTACAGTTTATAGAATCATAAAATTTCATTGTAATCGTAATTCAGGCCGCCTAAGAAGCGACTGGTTTAGCCTTGCTGAAGTTGTTGCGTGCTGTAGGAGAGTCGTATTTCCTTGGGTACGCCGAAAGTAGTGACGCATCGAGAGCGAAATTGACCGCAGCCGGACGGGTGTGGTTTGGTAATCATGGAGCGGAAGAGATTATACAGGGGTTTGAATTTTCGCAATTGGAGATCTCTTCTGGATCTCGTAGGTTCTGTAGTGTTAAGATGATAAATAGAACACGAAGCAGATTCAGCAGTTTCCCGTCTTTCGGTAATCATGCGAAAATGGAACAGCTTATCGCCCGGTAAGTAAGACGGCACCGTGACGGAACAGCACAAAACCACATGAGCTACACATGAAGGCACAATCCATTCCTAAGCAGTGGCTAATAAAACTCATTAAAGCATAATGAGAATTAGCGCAACAGCGCGGCACCGATGTTTGTCGGCCGGTGGTTAGGGAGTGGGACGTGACCGTCCATTGTCGGTGTCATTGTTCCGAACAAATGGGTTGCCTGAAGCGCTTTTCAAGTTCAGGTGTTGGACGTGACCTTTTTTTTGCTCATCCGGAGGTACTTTTGCTCCCGCTGTGGAACTTGCTTTTATGATCCTCATAGATCTCGTCGCGGATGGCTTGGATTCCATAGATCACAGTCATCGTCTTACGGTGGATGAGACTGGGACCGGCTTGAAGCTGACCACAAGGGGCCGAACGCAATTGGGCTTGCTGTCAAGATTTTATCCATCCAATATCTGCGAGCCTCGGAAAATAAGAAGAAACACACCCGGTTCCAAAATCAGAAAGGAGCTTGACCGAAATGAAGAGTGACTCTTTGCTCATTATTTATGCTGCAGCATCGGGGTAAGCGATCGTAATGATGTTTTACCGGCTAGCGATGCTGCCGTTTGTTGATGATGCACGATCTGTGTGTGTGTATGTGATTTTTCGCACGGCGTGATTTTTTGATAAATTGCTGACGCGCTCCCCACGGTTGACGCCGACTCGCTTGCACGCGGCACAACGTCGCTGATCCTTCGCCAACGATTATCGATCCGTGCGTAATGAATGAACTAATCATCGTTAACGAAACAAAGTGGTACTAATTTCCTTCATCCGATGAAAAATCTACACACACTCAATTCGGTTTGGGGCACACGCGCTGCCCAGCTGACTTTGGGCTGAGTGTTTGGGTGTTTATTTTTATTTTAGATGTTGTGTTGTTGTTTTATTTTTGTGGGGTTCGTTTCATCTGCGAGTTTTACCTCATTTCACCCTGCGGAGAAGAGGCTTTAACCGGAAGATGAGAATGGAAGGGATGTTTTTTTTCGGTGTTTCAACAGAGATTAACTGAAACAGATTAACTGGTTCTGATGGTCTGCCGTTGGGTTTGCCCTTGTTGCAGCAATTCATGCCGTTAGTCGCTTGTACGGGAGGCTTCGCCGATTAATTGGATTGGAAAGGCCAACCTGGTGATGATGACGCACGAACGGTAAACTCGAATTGCCAGTTTGATTTTCGATTGAAATCGAAATGTCTTCCAACGATACGCGAAAACTTAGTAGCAAATTAGAAGCAAAAGTGGAGAAACCGAACACACCAGATCGATTGATCTCTGGGTATCGATAATTAAATGTTATTACTTTCAACCTCTACACCGTGTAGTACAATCAATTTATTAGCTACCCACCACCATGTGGACAGTATGGTGTGGGATTTTAATTTTGCAAAAAAAAGGGACAACTCCACCACTGTGCTGTGCTGACGAAAGCATAAAAAGAGTGGACAGGCACAAATATCACAACATCCCCCGAGCGAAACCCATTAACGTCGGAGTAATGGGATCACGATAACATCCTTCGCGGTATGGCACACACGCACACCGTAACGGCACCGTTGCTGGACACCATTGCAATCAGAAGCCTTAAAAATAAACTCCCAAGGCAAGAAAGGGCATAATGCGAAGAATAAAAAGATGTCCCCCTTCTCGCAAAGAATGTCACACTGCTGGTACAGACGATGCGACGATCGAGGGTCCCCACCGATCTTGCTCGATCCGTCGGTAATTGAAGTGATTGATATAATGATGTAAATTTGAGCCAAAATAAACTACACATCGTTGGCGGCGCGAACTTTGCCGTCGAACGCGCGCGCGCGACGGCAATGATTGTACGGTGCACAACTTTATGATGCTTCGTACATGGGAAAAGTTACCCAAGGGACCACCTCTTATATTCCGTGGTAAGGAATAACGAAAGCAAAACAGCTCACACTGCAACTTCATATCTTTCGGGATACATGGGCCATTTTTTTGGTTGGTGTCGTACTAGTTACTGTTGGTGTTCCTTCGTTTTTTGGGCATGATCAGCTGCAGGCAACTGAAGGCGCCACTGACCAGCTTTATTTTAACGCGAAGCAGTTATGGAGCGGTACTTGGTTGTTTTGTTGCGAAATTCAATAATCCGTTCAGTGTGGATGAAGGATACTTTGATAGGGACTTTCATAACATGCCACTATGAATGGCTACTGAATGTACGAAGAGATCTCGCTGAGGTGGTCGAAATAAATCTCTCCCTTGTAATTAGTCTAAAGAAATACAATTAAAACAACATTCTACAACATCTTCATATCTTTAACCATTCTTCAAATGAGTCATCGCTAGACGACGATAACTCACACTAGCCCTGAACAAACAGAAGCTTCTAGAACACCGAACATTCACTTCCGGTTAGTAGTCACACGGTTCACCAGTGGCTAGGTTAATCTGAAGGCCCTTTAGCCGTAAAGCTCTACCAGCTCTCTGTTCGCGGGTCGTGCTTTCTGGATCGTTCCGGTACGGCTAAGAGGACAGCCGGTTAAAGGACTTTAAGTTTTTCGCGTTCGCAACCAAGCTGCGCACTGCTGCTGCTGATGGCTATCGGCCAGTTGATTTACTCGCTTTAATTGAAACGACGTAACGCCGCGGCTGATTGGTTCGGTCGGTGTTGTTTTGTTTGCGATCAACTCGATCGATGCGACGTATTTTTTTTTGGTTTTATTTATTGAAAGAGTCTGCAACGCAAAAGGTAGAATTCAATTTAAAATAACATTAATGCGTAATTGGTATTGATTTTTATAAACAACCGACATTGCATAGGAAACAAAAGAAAACAGATCTGGTTTATAAGTACTCTTTACAAATAACCCTCTCCCTATCCTCTCAAGCCAACCTAAAAATAGTCAACGTCAACAGAAAAACCAACATCAATTTATCTTAATATTCGCATAAACGCATCCTTAACGGAAGGACACCATCTTGCTGGCCATCGCGATCCGCTCACAGACTGTCGTTTCGAGCATTTTTTAATAAAACTGCTTATATTGTTCGAAACTCCCAATTCGCATCGTCGCGATCGATGGAAAGATATTGAACCGTACCCTGTGAAGGTGACGAATCTTTGCGCGATGGTGAAAAATTACACTGCCCACGGCTTCAAACGGGTCGGTACCAGTTGGGCATACGGTTCCGCCGGCACAAGGCAAAACGACGACAAAACTGCTCGTATCTCGTTCCGTCACAAAATTCATCGCCACGGGTGATGCAAATTTATCGTGCCCCAGATACGCAATGAAAAATGGCGTCAAATCAACAGGAACACATTACACATAAAGACGGAACGATCCATAAAAAAAAACAAACAAATCAATCGGTATGACAGGCAGCGAAGGTTTTATTTTGGGGAGGCATTGAATGGCGATTTGTTGCTCTGCAAACTCGAATTTACGATTTTGGCCAAATAGATCGTATGCGATTTGTTTAATAGTCCCAGTATACTTGTGGATTTTTTTCTTCTTGAAACTTGGATAAGAAAAAGAATTTATATATTTTACTGGTAGGTTTATAAGCTCTTAAGAGCGACCAACGACTAGCAATAATGTTAAGAAGATTGTGGAATGTCACCGCAGAAGAAACTAGCAGAGAAAAGACTTTCTAATTCAACCATTCCTAAGATACAACAACCAAAAATAGCTAATGTTTCTCAAACAATTTCAATCATCCTCGTGTAAATTACAAAAAAAAAAAACAGACAAGAGCATCACCACGAAAATTGGCCGTCTTAATCATCCCATCGTTACATCCCCCTTCATTGGTTCCATGCAATTTGCCCACGGTTATGTTCACGTTCAGTTATTGCTCCGATCAAATCGGGAAAAAATCAATCGATCGGTGGTTTTTCGTCACAAAAAAGGAGGTCGTCTCCGAAACTGCCCCCTTTAACGGTCCCGCTAGAACCTTAATGCGGCGCATCCGTTCCCATGGTATGCATGGCTACCGTAAAGCCTGACACCGCACACGGTCGATAGACCCCCACGCTGGCCGTTGAAAGCTTCCCGTGCTCTTGAAAGGGTCGCAACCTTCGCCGGAGGTTGATTAAGCTGGGACCGATAATGAAGTCATCGCAATGGCGAAGGCTGACCCCGGTGTTTTGGGCTGCAACCGTATGTTGCGCTTTTCTTGGCCAAACACGTAATGAAAATTGTTCCCGCCTGATTGAATCGCACCGTCATTCTGAGCGCACACGCCGGTGCAGAAGCGGTGATACAAAAATAAAAAAGAACAGACGGCTTATGTCGAGCTTCTCTCGCTGGTTGAAGGATTTAATAAAGGGGTTTGACTGAAGGCGCCGTGGTTGGCGTTGTGGGTCTCGCAAGCCATGGGGTCCACTCGACCCAAACCACATACATTTCGCGCTCCTGGTGGAGAGATAATTGGATTCAATTTATAATTATCACTTACACGGTCTCTAAGCCCTCGGTGCGAGCTGTTTTTGAATTATGCAAACATCCAGTGTAATTTGGTGTACGATTTATTATGAGCAATACGGTCAATGTCCCGTGCATTGGTTGTGTTATCTTTTCGTTATAGCTTTCGCTGACTGGAGCCATGTTTTTGTGTTTAAGTTTAATCAGTTTTGGATGACACAAATGTTTGAAAATTCGTGCTTTCTTTTACAACTTCAATTGTAGCTAAAGCAAGCCCTTATTTAGTTCAGTGGGTTCAAAGTCAATGGCTCATCCCTTGTGCTAATCAAATCAAATGTGGTCCATTCAGAGCTCTGAACCGGCACCACAAACGTAAACGAACGCACAGCGGGTTTCGGGTGAATTGGATCAACAGCAGGGCATGGTCGCGAACATCGCCACCAGTTCGGGCCCCCAGCAGTCGTTTCTCGCGAGAACTCACCGGCGTTTCACTGCAGCACCACGGGTTATGGCTGTTGCGTTCATCCACTGCTCCACCGGAAAAATGAAGAAGCGAAAAAGAGACCAAAACAGCGATCGAAGCTGCGAGCCCGACTCGTGGCTGTTCATGCACGACGGCCAGCTCCAGCGGTGTCTGCACGCGCAAGTGTGGCTCGTGCGATTGGCTGCGTACGGCGCTGAGTTCCACTCGGTGTCACAGTTCAGTTTCAGCTCGATCCGGCGTGCGTTCGTTTCGTTTCGCGTCCTGACCGCGCTAGTGTGCCCGCGAGTGTCCGAAGACAGGCCGTACTTCCGACGGCTCGAGTCCCGCTGTTTCTGGGCTTCCCAGTGCCAGTGTCCCAGTTTTGTGTGTCATTGATAGTGTACGTGTTTTGGTGGATTTATTTTAGCTTTGTGAATTTTGTTATGCACATGTGAAATATTTTTACGCTAAATTTGGTTGCACCAACAATAAAATCCCGTGTGTCTTGCTTTCGCAAGGGTTCGTCGCTTAAAACGAACAACACCATCGTTTAAGTCTTTTGTATCGAATGAGCTTAACAACCCCGTTTTTTGTTTGTAAATCAATTCTAATGATTTCTTTTAACTAAAAATAGAATACGGAGTGTGCCAAAGCCTCAAAGAGTTATTGCAGTAGTATTTAATTGCCAAACTCTTCTGCTTGATTTTCTCCACAAAGTATTCCGACAAGTTACAACAATTTTGCAAAAAGTGCCCTACTTCGTAGCCCTTATCCACGATGGAAGGGTCCCATCCCCGTTCTCGTAGCCGGCCCACATCACCCGTGGCCACCGGTGAAAGCGAAAGTGAACCGACGGGAGGCAGCAGCTCCCGCACGCCCTCACCCCAGCCCGGGCAGAAACAACCGAAAAAAGTGTCCTTTTCCGACGAGCTACCACAACAATCGACCACTGTTGCGATCGTTTCCGCGGAAAAAAGTGTACCGAATGAAAGTGAAAGTGGTCGCGCGCACGAGGAAAATCCGTTCATATTCGTTCTGCGCCAGAACGACAGCTATCTGCAGGATATGCACAGTTCTGGCCATGCCCCGTCGGATGGTGGCGTGTTTCCGAACGTGCGCCGCAGCTCGTTGCACTCGAACGAAAGTGAAACCGGCTCATCGACGGGCAGCCGCGCTAGCACAGTGACGGCCGATACCGGTGGTGGCGGTGGCATGCAGCAGAAGAAAAACTCCACCGAGCTTGTTCCGTTCGATCCGATAGCGGCGGGGTTGGTGAATGGATTGGGCGGCGGTGGTGGTGATGCAGTGACACCGTCGGGTAATACACCCGCTGAGCCAAGAAAACCATCCGTCAGCGCGATGGAGCTGGAGGTGCGACGTGATAAGCGCCGCTGGTTGCTGATTTCCGAGCTCAGCGCGATCCTCGGCGAAGACAAACACACGATCGACGGTTTCAAGCGCATCTTCAGAGAACAGGTGAGTGAACGAGAACGTGGAACGTGGGTGCACGGCGAGGCGGAATGGGTGCGAGTTCGCTGATGGGGGTTTGACCTGCAACGGGCCACGTCGGGTTCGTTGCTTGTAGTCTTCTGTCGTTTTACATAATCGACGGCATCGACGGAATGCTGCCGCATGATTACCCGTTTGTCCTGTGTCCAGGAATTTGTGCTAGTGTTTACCGCTATCCGTTTGCGTGTGTTTGTGTGATGGTGGTGTGATATTTAAGTGTTTTTTTTTCATTCCTTTGCTGCTTTATCCCCGAAGAAGATGACCCCCTGATGACATGACAAGTTTGCGTGATCTTCGGGCGTACGCGAGCCGATACAAAACTCGACGCTCGCGCAAAAAAAAAAACAAGACGGCGCAAAAAGTGCAAGTGCAGTGTCTCGCCGTGGTTGTTTGATGGTGGTGATGATGCATCGGAACAAAAGTGTCGTAGTGTGCCCATTTCGGTGTAGCAAACTCCGCATTATTTTATCGCTAAAGGAACGTGCGAAAAGAAATGTACGCAATCGTCTCCTTGCCAACACGAGCATCCAAGCAACCCGCCATAACCCTGCTGAGCAAAACAAGGAGTGAATGAAAGTGAGAGTAACAGAGTGATCCATCTTGTGTGCGGAATGCATCCGATGCGGACGTTGTTTTGTTGTGGATTTGTGGCAGTGTATTGAAGAAGTTTAATCACGATGATATTTTAAATCGTTTTTTTTTAGTTTTTAATTTTTTTTTAAATTTAAATTTACTTAAAAACAAAAATTTCTTCCTTTGGAAAGTACTAAAACCATGCTTATTGCGTACTTCGTTTGTTTATATGTTCTGTACTTGAAGTATATTCAGATTTACCAGTTCTATCGCATCTTTTTACGCTCATCATGCGTGTTTTGCAGTGCTCAAGTTTGCTTTCATTGGTGGCCTTCTCGTGCATCGTTCTCAAACGACACACAGCACAGCGTACGTTACCTTCGACTGTGACTACGCCACATTCCTCCATGCGATCGGCTGTGCAACCTCCGTTAGTTAGTCAGGGTAACGCTTAAAATCCAGTGAAACCCACCTCTTCGCCAAGCTACTGTTAGCTGTGCTGTCTGCAGTGCGAAAGTTCACAGTTGCATTGTTCGGCCAAGTGTACGTAAGGTGTTAGATCTTTACGGGCAGTGTGGCATAAGTAAGATGTAAATTTGAAAGATGATGAGATGGAGAGGCGCGCTTTATGGAGATTTATTTTATTACCGCGCAAGCACATCTTCGATGATGTGGGTGCAGTTGCAATAGTAATGAGCAATTCGCGTGATTTATACTACTCGAAGCAATCGCAGTAAAAGAAGAACTAGTAATGAGGTTACGTTCATTATTGATGAGGACGTTTTAACGATCTTCAACAGCTCGATGTCATGTTTTATGAATTAATTTTTAATAAAAGGAAATATATTAACTAGTAAACCAGATAAATACCGTGCTCGATCGTGTGTTGTGTTTAATGAATCGTTTGAGAAGAGTTATTCATAAGATTATTTGGAGTGGAGTCAATTACATAAAAATATGACTCTCAAGAAATGCATGAATCTTCAAAAATTAATCAACGCTTAAAGATACATCAGTCCTTCAAGATTCATAAATCCTCTTAACGATTTATCAACTAAAAAACGAGATCTCATAGCTTATAACATAACTAAAATATAACGAAATTTCGTATTTTAAAAGCAAAAATATTAAAAACAACACCTTTGAACGACATGAATAAACTTGCTCTGAGCATTCATTCAGATTCATCAATCAAAATCGGAGCTGAACCCAACACTGAGTGTAGATAAATCCTTTTCATGCAATACAATCAATTTGTACCAATTACTTGCCTGATTAATATGCTACAATCCCTGCCGCACCAGAGAATGCAGAAGAATTTTCATTTATGGCCAAACACAATCCCTCAACCAGATCACAACAAAGTAAAAATATTTACCCAAAACATTCGCATTGCAATGCGGTTGCATACCAATTCCCTTTTTGCAAGGAGACATAAACGCATGTGCATCGATGCCACAAATGTTCGGAAAACAAATCATTTCGACGCTGCTGTCAATGTGTTTTTTTTTATTGGCTGCTAAAGGTGTCTCTTCATCGTCCCGTTGTTCTTTACCTACCAACAAAAAAGTACTAAAAAAGAGGCACACACACCGCGGAATAAATGACCATATTAAAGGGCATTCGGTGGGCTGTCACGGCGTGCTGGCAATGCATTTCAAAACCACCAATTGCGCCGGGAAACCCGGGGGCTTTATTTATGTCTTCCGTCGCCTGCTGCACCAAGCGGCCGACCGCTGGGGTGAAAGAATTCCGACGGCGCCCGAAGCGGCCACCGCATGGTTCGGGCGCGTCATTAATCTTGCCAGAAGTTTCGTGGGCTCCTCCACTCTTCAAACCGTTGCACTGTTGACAGCGCGGCAAAGGTTTTGGTGAAACCAAGCGAAAAAGGAAGCAACTCGTCATCGACGGCGAAGGACACTGGATACGGGGTGCCCGCGCCAAGAAGCGGGATTCGCGCTGACAGCACGCATACGCGCCGCGCAGCATTGGTCTCATAAAAAAGGACAAAACAAAAGTTTCCATCCGTTTTCCCCTGACACGGACGGGTAAGGGAACAACAACAAAAATAAAACGATGACGAAATTAATGTTGCTGTTCCCCGTGCCGGTGGACAAAAAGGTTGACAAAAATTTTGCCGCCCCGGATGACAAATTGACGCCTGTAACAAGGTTGTTCGGTTTGGTTCTTTTTTAAGCGCGGCCAGGAAAAGGAACTCGACTGCTTCAGGTGCAGGTTTATCTGTTTTATTTGTCATTGCCGTTGGATTGCCGACTCGCTTTCGATATTACTCGTTCCACGAGGGAATTTTATCCACCTGCAGGCAAGTGGAAAGAAAACGTCTTGAGGCGAGGAAAACCAGAGAATTTTAACTAAGGGCTCCTACCGCTTCAATTCGACGGTTTTCCCCCTTATGCACCCGTGGCATTTTGATTTGGCGCTGCACAATGAAGCAATTGCCCAAATTTGGATACCACAAAGGACAAATCAATTTGTCAATCATGTACGACGGCGCGATGACAGCCAACCATTGTTTCTCGCCCGGAGTTTTCCACCCTCAGACACACATCAAGATTGTAATACAAAACATTGTAGCAAAACCGTCATCGTTCGGGCTTTCGTTACGTTTCGCGTTAAACGATCTGTGTTTTCGTGTTTCTTAACGACCGCTAATCGCCTATTACTATTCTCCGCTAATGTATCGGCTCAAATATTTTAATAAGCCACCACAACGTCAAGACGCTAACTGGAACAAGGATACCCAACACCCACCCGGCTGCACGCGGCTTAGAAAAGTGATTTATGATCTCGGGAAAACCATTTGCAAACTTCATTCGCAGTGCAGCGTGGAAGAAGCATAAAAAAAAAGAAAAGAAGCCTATTAGCGGGAGCCCACTGGTTCGCCCGCTAAACAAACAAACCGTGCCACAAACCCATCGGGGCGGTTGGTTTCCTTTTACGATGACGATCTCCTTCGTCCGGATTGCTTCAAAAGCCTGAAGTCTTTAAGTCCCGGCAAGGTCCCGCCGGCAATAAATTCATTTCGCCTCACGCAGGCCCGCGATCTATCCGCAACGCCCGGCACGGGAGGCTTACATCGGTGTGCGATGTGCCATATCTAAACAAGCGATCTAGTTTCAAAGTCTCCACAGGTCTCCACGGCGCTCGAAGCATTTCGCGGTACATCCCTTTACGGTACAACGGATGGTCCCGTCTTCCTGGCGTTTCGGTGTGTTTTCTGGCTGCCTCACATGGAAATCAATAAATCATTCCTGTTTGTGCGAAAACATCCCTTACTTCACTGCCCCTTTTCCGTTGCCTGTCGTCCCAGACAAGGTTTTTGGGGGGCATGGACGTGAAGAGGGCAAGTGACGAAGAGAGGAAAAAACACCGATACACGCTCCACTTTAACACCAGTGTTTTCTTCAACCTTTCAAAGCTAGTCTGCTCCTCGAAATTGTCTCGATAGGGGGGCTTCAATAATCCTAAAGCCTCCCTTCCTGGTCACAGCGTGTGTGGAGCGGCGGGGTACCATGTGGGAGGGATCTCATTCTGCCAATGCTGCCAAGTACATCTCCAAACCCGGTCGGACGCCCGACCTGGTCCCCCCGTGCTCGAGTAAAGTAAGGGCTACGAAATTGAATTTACCAAACGCAAAACCACTCCGAAACGGTCCGGCGCGCGGGAAAGAATGGATCGGACGCGGTAGACGGACTGCGGTGAACCGTCGATGGCCCGAGCGTCGTATTCTCCATATTTATATATATGGTCTAATTGAGCATAAACAACATCATAAATAATAAAACGGTTCAATGGATCGGACCATTAAAATATATTACATTTCAACAAATTAAGAAATGTATCAGACCGTGGCGCAACGCAAAACCGGGTCGCCCTTCACAATTACGAGTCAGGTCCCCGGTGGGGTGAGGTGTGGTGAGGTGGAGTGGAGAGGGAAAGAGCTTCCAATCCTTCGCCTTCTCGGCCGTTTGTTCATCAACACTCGATTTTTGAATGCGTGAAGTACACATTTCGGTGCTTGCTTATGCGTTCGTTTCGGGTGGCTCACGTGGCGATCTTCCCTTTTTTCTGTGTTCTTTCTTTTCGCTGTGTACTACGGCTGTGCTACAAAACTGCCGACACTTGATCATGTTCCTGATCATTGGCCGAAAAAGGGGTTTGTGCAGGAGAAGGGGGAACGGCTCCGAACTCCGAACGTCAAGTTGAATGGTGAGCGCATGAATGGGAAGTCACGGGATGACATGCTTACGGTACCAGAAGATATTAAATAACTCCGCAATGGGAACGAAGCGCGGAGCGTAGACGAGAAGACGAAAGCCAACCTAGGGAAAGCATAGGACGATAAAAGAGCAAAATTCTCGCAAAGCTCTTGCACGGCGCATCTCACGTGTGGACTCGATGAGTTGTGCGGCGTAAGTTATTACCATGCGATGAAATTGTACACGCGTCGCGCACGGCAACGACCGGACGCAATTTTCGTGATGTTTTACAGGCGGTTTACAATAATTCAACCGACCACAACCTGCTGTCGGAGTTGGGCCTTCCTGTCAGGGCGCTGGCCGCTTTCCGTGCTTAAAAGGTTTCAGTTTCATCGGGAAATAATTTATTTGCTTCAGTTTATGGCAGACTATGCGCAGGAAGTGCTATGCTCAGGAAATGTGTTTAGACATCATTTGTTGGTCATTTTTTATGGGGTTTGTTAAAGTTATGGGTATGGTTTTACTAAGACATCGTTGACTCTCAAGTTCATAGAATAAAGATTTAATTATATTTTAGAGTTACTTTACGATCCTCATCAAACCTCGTGCATTGTGAAGGTCTTCTATTCTTTAGATCTTTAGAACTCTTCTATACTAAATGAAAACAAAACGACATTGGCAGACATTGGACTTATAATTAATACTATATGATAGTTTAAAATGTTGAGCTCTGAAGGTGTAATGCCATGTGGACATGTGAGGCGTCTTACAGCATACCTGGAATATATCGTATATATATATATGGACATCATATTAAGATACGTCAGCATACAACGCTAGCGCTAATCCATTTATGTCCTAATAATACTGAAGCTTTAGACGACATTGGTAACTCGAAAACTACGGACACACCTATGTAGTCCAGGACCTCAGGAATTTGAAAGAAGTTTCATCAGAGTAAATCCTCATTTCATCAACGTAAATCCCCAAATTCTTCAGAGTGCATTCAGTTGCTATCACAAGAAAATTCTGATGAGGCATCGTCCATAAACAATAAAAACATAAGAGGACCTAGGTTGCCACCTCGATAACATTTTTACTTCCATCACCTAAATAAATTAAATGGAGTCCAATAATCCTTGATAAAGCTTGAGAAGAATTAAGACAAATAATCCTCTTCAAGAATTCCTCATGAAATCTCTAATAGTTTATTCGAATTGACGAAACCCGTAAAAGAAAAAATCGAGATTTTGCTGATATGATTTACGGTTAGGCGCACTTTCTACCGAATAAGTTGAATTTGCTTGAGGTTCATTCGTATCACTATCATGCATAAGCTCCGGATTAATTTTCCCTTCGCTCAATTCACGAATCCACAAACAAGCACACATTTTAATGAATATGCAACTAAAATGCACCCCAAAAACACGAGTTGTGGGCTTGTGACCCCCGTGAAAGAACGCCAATGTTTATGGACGATAAAACTCGTTCGCAAAACTTTTTCGCTCTACAAGCGCGACACCGATGGGAAGGTGATGCAGAAGCGCAAGACGGATTTGCGGCCTGGATGATGTGACAATAACGGGATGAAACGTTTTACGACTGGCCCGCACTGGCCGACCGGTTTGACCTCCCCCTCCTGCAGATGAAAATCACTCGATATCGCACTCGCGCACGCGGCCACTTATGTTCCGGGCGCGCAAATATTGAACAACCTTCTCAAAAGCGCACCTCGAAAAATATATCGAAGACTCCTAAGTGCCTCTTGTTTGAAACTTTCAAGAAGCTGGAACGATCGCTTTAGTGATGACTTTTGCTCTTTTTTATGAAACATACTAAAAGATAGCCCAAAATGTTCCGCCGGTACACGGTAAACGGCGGAATATATTCCTCTGCTGGCAAGGTGATAGGTTTGCCTGCTTATGCTGCGAGACGAAGACTTACCGGTTCGGGGTCGTTCGGTCATTAAACAACTTGCGTAGAATAGTGACCATTTGTTAGCTTTACGGTTTTGCAAGCCGCTGTTAACACCCGGCATCGATGAAAGGAATGATGGTGATAATCATGAAAGTTTTAATTTACAGCTTTGGGTGTGACATAAATTTTCTTTTATTTTTGCGATGATCTTAAAGCACCGTTTTTTTTTGTTTGCATGTGCACGGTTGGGAACTATGGATACTAACATGCAACAAATTTATTTTTTTAAATATTATTCGCGAAAGCATGAGATAAGTTTATTTAATATTCATGGCAAAATTATGCTTGCAACAAGCTACGTTGCATGAACCTCTGCGATCTTCGCTTGTGCGATGTTGCATGAACACAAAATCACGCATGCACGAGCCACGTGAGACTTGTGGTTGAAGCGAAAAGAAGTTCCGGAAATTAACAAAAATTATATTCAATTGACATTTATTTCTTATTGAATTGAATCTTAAAACATTCTTAAATCACAACCCTATGGTATAAACGCAAGAGTTCAAGAAATGGCTATGTTGTGAATAAAACTCTTCTTGTTCGATGTATTGATTGAATCGAATTTCGTTACATCAACATTTATGAAGCTTTGCCCTCCAGCAAGAACCAATAGCGGAAAACATACCTATTCATTGCCTATTTCTCAGCCATTTGCTTAACCTGTTTCATGTTCGTCTGAGTTGATTCCCATGGAAAGAGAAACCTGAGCAGGCAACAGAACTCGTCCCGGCAAGAGATTTGTGGCTTCGATTGGAATTTATCAGATGTAAATTTAATTAGATCTTTTTTCACCTGTTGGAAACCTCACAACATGAGTGATGATAGATATTCGAGCCCGCTTGTTAATCAAAAGCTAGCGAAGGGTAACTGAATTTTGATGGCATTACAAAAAAGGGAACGTTAGTCACCATTGCTGATCGACACATTTTTCCTACCGCAGATGGACCAATCTGTTCACATGTGCTCTATTTTTGGCTAATGTTATGTCAAACTAAAGCTCGGATGCTGTTGCTGTTACTGTGCTCATTTTTGTCATTTCCTTCGCGCTGGTGGTGGTTTTCCATAATACAAACCTCAACACACAGCACGCGATCGTACGCGATCGCACAAAACCGATCCAAAAAATCAAACCAACGACCAACGATTCCAACCCGCCATATTGATCGCCGGGTCCAATATTTGCGTCTAATTTACGAGCCCGAAATGCAAATTTTCTTGCGCTTTCTCGTAATTGGCTGCGTGCGGTGTGAACCTAGGCCGCGCGACCGTTACGACAGGACGAGGTCGCCTGAAGGTGACATAAGCACGGCGAATTGGCGCACACAAACGATGCATACTGCTTGTTTATTCGAGCTCGAATCAATTCTGCATTTACAGCGATACATCGGCGGTGACGGCGGCGTCGGGTGCCTTATGACCGAGCCAGTGCCTTGCGTGTGTGACGGGGCTAGTGGAATGAAGCGGACACCCGAAGACAAAACGCTACAAGTACCGATGTATGGGGTGGTTTTTCCCGGCACCTGCCCGTCTCAGTCGGACGCTCGATCAGCCACTCTCGCACTCCGATGCCGATAGACTCATTCCGAGGCGTAATTTATTCGAGAGTTAATAAGCTGCGACTAATAATCGATAAAAATCGCACAATCGATACCGATCGAGAGGCAGCGGCAACGAGGCAAACTCGCACAGTACATTGCGTCTAGGTGGATAAAGCTCAGGTTGAAAGTGTTCGGTAGAAGAAAAGTGACCTAAAGTCTTCGCTCTTGAGGGGCCTCTGTTGGTTGGATCATTCAGCGAAACGAATAATGAGTCGCGGGGTTTTCCTTCGCTTCTTGCGAGCGAATCGATTGGCAGCGTTCGATCGATGTGATCGTGCCGATTGCAGGATGGGAAGTAGTCGCGCAGTGAACGTGATGATTGCCCTCGAGGAGGGTTGTGAAAACCCGGCGGCCCAAAACATTGGGCTTGTTTCAACTTCCCTCCATCCGGGAGGGGAGCAAAAGAGATATTGAGTGCAAGATAAACTTATTGAATTTATTAGTTTCCAGCGGCCCTCAGTTCGGTGGAGTGCTGCGCGCCACCATCGCGTGTTGTGGTCCAAAAATTCGGACGTTCATTATAAACAAAACCGCTTGCCGTTGAGCAACGGGCTGCAGACATTCTTCGAATGTCGCTAGAAATTGTGAACATTGCTGTCGAGGTAGTGGCCTTGTTTGTTGTGACAAGGATGCACAAAGCTGGACCCGAGCTGGACAGGTGTTTCAGTCTTTTTTTTCGTCCCCTCATCTTGACATTGACATCCCTTGAGAGCACTTGGCACACATCGAGTGGTGTTTGTCTTTCCCGTGTTATTCGATCGTTCAAATAATTTACATTGTTTATTCGCTTTTGTTTTTTGGTAAAACGTAAAATGTAACTAATTTTATAATGAGACGAATAGAGGACGACTAATTCCAAGGAGATTTTTTTCGTCTTATCATTTTCAAATGCAAAATCATACTTTTTGGCACATTGTCTTAACTTTCTTTTCGCTCATTATTTACACTATAGCTTCTGCTTCTGTTCAAATCTAACCCGTTGTTATATTGACAATGCTGTTTCATACAATCTTACGTCCAGTAACGTGCTGTGCACGATCAAACAAACCACCCGATATACGACATCCGGCAACGTCTGGGCCGGAATCATTTTCGGTGTCACGAACAGCTAACATACGAACGAAATCGCGCGTTGTTTGCCAATCCTAGCCCCCAAACCAGCCCCTCCGGAGTTTTGTTTGCCTAAGCTAAATCTCCCGGCGTGCCGAATATATGCGTAAAGACGGCGGTGGCCTTTCCATGGGGGATTTTAAACGTCCGCACCGGGCGGTGGTGACGGTAGCCCGATCCTTGCTAATGAATTCGCTCATTTAGCCCGCGAAGACGTAACCGCAGATTGAATCCGGTCAATCTGTGCCGAATGGTGTGTCAAACAGAACTGTGGCCCGGTGGCTCGTAAAATACTAATTAGTTCACCGTCAGCTGGACGGAAAATAAAACGGAACAAAATACGCTTACACGAGGTTCGTCGCTTTTGCCATCGTGCAGCTCCACTGTTCGAGTGTGTGTCGTCCGTGCGACGATTGGTGCAGATTTTCGTGTGAAACCTTTTCACAGGTAATCCTGTTTTTTTGTTTTTGTTTCGGGCACATTAGCACATGGTGTTACTTTCTCCAAATAGGTCAACTTTCGCTAGATTATTCAATAAGTGATACATTTCGAGCAAAATTGCCAAAATACGACAACATGTCATACAAATGATACGTAAATCATCATAAAACGACATAAATATTATGAGCTTTTTTGTGCTTGTGTGCAAAAACAAAGCACACAATGGTGACTGAAACACACTGATTTTGGGCAATTCAAACCCCTCCTAAAGGTGGACGGAAACACTGGATGTTTTTCGCTTTCAAACGCGCCCTTTTTTTTGGTGGCCGCTTGATGTGCCTGAACAGGTTGCGAAGGCTTCACATGCTTAGAAGCTTTGAAAATCGTAACTCCGACAAGTAGTTATCGATCATGTCAGGTCAACACGTTGCTGTTTTCGATTCATTTTATTTCGCCTCTTCTATGCTCGCTGCCCGTGCAGTATCAGACGGATCAGAAGCAAAGCAGGAGGGCCTTTTTTATTGTTGTTATTTTTTTCGGGAACAGTGCCACATTCAATCCCCATCTGCCTATTGGAACATTTCATCTAGACAATCAAAGAAATGAGATCAACTCCACTCCACTTCACTTGACTGTTGCCTGTTACGCGGTGGGGGCCCCGAAGATCAGGTGCTTCATGTCATCGACCAGTTTGAAGCCGTTTGACCATAGGCTCTCCTAGTAGCCTTTTTCTGGGCCGGTAACAACTGATACAGAATGAGGGGCGTTGAGGGAAAAAAACACAGTAATCCGAGTACGACAGGTTTTCGTCACACCGGTACCCGTCCATCACACGCAAACACACCAATCTTGTGTGCCTGTGACCGCGACCTGTCTAATGCGACAGTAAAAGGCAGGCTTTACTGTCACCTGCCGCTATGCGCATTTGGGGCCGATTGGAAATCGGTCTCCTCCCGTTGGGTTTTGTTTTTTTTCGTGTCTTTTGGAACACCCGTGTGCTTGCGTCGCATTAATTCAATCTAACGATCAAACGTTTTCGTAGCTCGTTACAATAAAACCTACGCCTTGTCACCAGTTGCTGGGCAAAGGCGTCGTGCTGGCAACAAACCCTGCCTGAGGTTACCGTACCGCTGCTCACATTGTTTTGCTCATCTGGGTGTATTTCGATTGCGCCGATCGAGGGTGTGCGAATGTATTCTTGCGACTTAAGCAACAGGACCATTAGACGATTATTAATGACACGTCTCACCCCTCAGCGTGCAGGGTGAATTAATCGGGCGAACTGAAACACATATTCTAAATCGTACCGCCCGCGAATGTGCCTTCCGATTTGTGGCGTGTGCGATGTCGTTAAATGTCAAAATCGTTACCACCCTCCATACGCCCGCAGGGAATTCAACGTACCGCTCAGCAGTAGTGACAGAATCGTAACAGATGAGGAGGCTGCTCTGCGTACAGGGTGTGGTACCGAGCTCGACCGATGGATGCCTCCGTTGAATTCTCACGCGGTACGATTAGCACCAAACCCGTACCCAACAACTCCCGATGCCCGATGTGCAAAATATTATTCCCTCGTCGATTCGTATCAGATAAATGCGCCACAACCAGTAGGGCGCTACAAGAAATGGACGAGGCAGAGACAGAGGGAGAGAGGGAGTGTCCGTTGAATGAATGTATGAAATTTGTTTGCAAGTGTTTTGAAGTGCGCTGTCTGTTAGGCTGTCGAAATGGAGGGCCGGTTCGCGTTCAAGTCAACCGAATCGACAGCCCGACCTGGGCCATGCGGCGACCGTTTGCTGATAGTCTAGCGCAAAGCGCCGATACATAATGCATAACCGATCAACCTTCCACCCTGGGCGGGTCGTCCCTTCTAATGCCAGTGCAGCAGACCTCGTACAGCCATTTGAAAGGCACGGACGGTTTACGGATTCGATGCGGCTTTTGTACCGGATAATGGGCGATGCAGCGCACCGCAACCATGGCCCGCCGCTCATCCGTTCCGGCACAGGGTACCGAGTGGCAGGGGAGAGGGGAAAGAAGTCAACGATCCGATCGCGCCTAATTAGTGTCAACCCGTAGCCGTCAAGCTAATGAAATGGTAAGCTGACATTCCCGACATCCGCCGAGAGATCCGACGATGATGCTCGCGCTAAAGTCACAGTAAGAAAAAATCGCTCGCAAGGCCCTGCGATTTGTACTTTGTGCGATCGTGGCGATGAAAGATCGACACTGGCAGTTTAAAATTTATGCGGGAAATAAATGCCCAATGTTGCCGTTTGTATTTCTTCTGTTTTTGCAAAACCTTTTTTGCTTTTGGGGTGAGATATCTGTGACCGATCGTATCAAAATCCATAAATCTTGCTGTGTAAGAGCCTTCGTCGAAAAGGTAGTGCTTGAACGTTTGGAGAGTGTTTCATTTGAATTTCTGTTCGGGTTCTGTACTTTCAGATATACCAACCAAGGTTAGTAGTGTTGAGCACCATTTCTTCTTCGTCTCGATTGGCTGTACGTTCAATGTCAGTCTTGACATATCTGATGGTTAGTTTCAAGAAAGCCACGCTCTAGTTAAAATTTGAACTCTGTCCGAGGGTGTTATTGAGTAACTAATCATTCAATTTACTCGAAATAATCTTCCTCTTCTTCGTCACTGGCACAACAACCTCAAGAGCTCTGGAGGTTTGTCATTTCTAACTTACCTTGACTTTATTTGCCCGCAGCTGTGTAGTCAGTCCTGCGCACACCACCGAAAGAAAGAGTCTGAAAGATTAATAAAAAAGATGGAAAATTAATGGAAAAAGAACTCTGGAACAACATTAAACGACGGGTAGCACGTGTTTCGGTGACGTCTTCCTAAATAAAAGCGTTAATTTGCGTTAATAAAAGTGCAAATGAGCACCAAACGAATACCCATGCCTTTCACTTATTTAACGTTTCGGTCTTTATCTTGATCGACATGGATAAGATAAGAGCCTTAACACTCTCCAAACTATCAGCCTGTGGAGGCGTACAATGTACCGAACATCTTGTTGTGATAAGAACTCGTGTTATACATTCACCAACATACGTGAAAGATCACTTTTACAAGATCTTCTTCCGAAGGTCTGCTGGTCCACCAGGGGAGAACTAAATGGCGTGCATGCGTACATTCGGCAAACACGCAAACTTTAATGATGGCTGGAAGAATTGTTGCAACGCCCTTCAACATGTCAGCGCACATGAGCGCATTCTTCCAGTCGGGACGACATTCGACAAGATGTTATATCTGTATTATGGCAATGCAATCTGGCGACCTGGGAATGAAGAGAACTCAGTCTCCAGATGGGAAAGATATCAACAACACACACGACAACTTCAACCTAAATGGTGCAAAAAATCGTTCGCCAAGTCAACTGCTTCGGATATAAGATGTCCGTGAAAAAAAAGTACCCAAACCATTCACAAGCTCCAGAACACCGTCACTAAAGTTCGCATTTTTGATGGCTTTTTCTGCGCCTGTTCGGTTTCGCCCCTAAATAGTCCAGTTTTCCAAACAAAACAAAAACGCCCGTGTTCATCGCGTCGCCGATGCGAGTACCTTCGGTTCGGACCACCGGCGAAGTAATTGCCACCTGAAGGATTGGCTTCCCTTTCGGGGGAGCTCAGTACCAAAAGCACTCTTTACTTTTGGAGGTGAAAATTTGTGGGTGGCCCGTTACAAAACACATTAACCGCTCGAGCATGTCTGACAAGCGGGAAGGCTTTAAGCTGAAGGGCAAGCATTTAAGGAGTCGAAACACCACCCGAATGTCCCGCGCGAGGAAGGTGTGGAATGCGATGCGAGGAATGAAAAATATGTAACACGACTATAAAAAAGTGGGGACCGGGGAAGAGTTGAATGAAAAATAAAGCCTTAGCAGCAAGAAATAATGAAAAAAGATCATTACGATTCCCTTTTAACGACATGTAGCCGCTTGGAGGAATTACACGAGATGTCCGATTCAGTTTCGTACAGGTGGGAAAGTGATAGATATGAAGTCTTTGAGGCTTTTCTTGGATGTACTAAAATGAAGAGCTTTGAATTTCCAAACTGAACTTTGTTTTGTGGCGGTGGTTTTTTGTTGAACTTTTATGCCAGCGAATTGCAAGACTTGGAGAACTTGAAATCTCAACTTGAGTTGTCAAGAAAAAGTATACCCAAATAATTATAGCACTTGAATTTGAACGTCCACAAAGAAAGTAAAGATATATGATAAATTCTCGTCTGCCCATCAGCGACAGAGTGCCAAATGAAGATGATGATGAGGATCTACAACGCTGATGCTCTCGCCTCAACTTCAAGCCACCGGTTTGAAGGTTGTGGTGTTAATTTTTGCTCTTTATTCACCGGCGAGCTTTTGCTGCATAGTACCGAAAACCTTGGCACGGACAGGTTGGCCGGTTTTGCTGTAAACCTTGCTACCAATTCCACCATCACCACCAAAACGCTGTTTGGCAGTTGATACGATTGGTACTTTTCCGCCTGCACTGCCCAACCCGATGTCCGACGCGAGGTTTTCCCTAAACGCGTCATTCAGTGTACTGCTCTTAATCTTTACTTCTTTTTACTTCACTGTTGCGCTTCCTTCACCACGTTGTTCTCACCCTCACCCTCTCTTGCACACATGTCTCACGTGTTGGTCTTACCAACCTTACACACACGCTTGGCTTGTCTGAATTTTGCAAGCTTCTACCAGCTCTTCCCATTTGGCCACGCACGCCACAAGAGTTACGCGCCCAAATGAGGCAGAAAATTAGCCCCGGCCGTCTTTCACTCGTGCGCAGCAATGCTCAGCTCCGTCCCTTACCTTCCGCCTGCCTTTACCCACAAACCCTTCCCTCTGAACACCCGATCTCCCTTCACCACACCTGCCCGGAGCACGAACCGGGCGTTTCGTTTCGGGTTTTCGTCGCTGGAAGATTAAGAGGTTCAATCAACGCTTCCTTTTAAGGTAGCGCCACTGCTTGCGCATAAACCAATTCCGAAGGCCCTTCCCTTCGTACCCTCCGGTTCGCATCTCCCGACCACCAAACCCCCGGTGTTCCCCGGTGCAAACGAGATCACGTCCGCTGACCAATTGGCCCGAGCGCTGGAACCGATCGATTGAGAAGCCTCAATATCAACCTCATCATCTAATTTTGCTTGCCTGCTTGTCTGCAAAAACTGTCTGGCCCCCCTTTTTTCCCCCCTTATGCACATATATTGGTTGTTGATTAGTGTGAGACGTATTTTCCTCCCGTCGATTGGCAATTGAGACTTCAGACGAACACACCCCCTGAAGTGCATTGTTCGGTGCGATGCACGAACGATTTGCATTCAGCACATTCCATTCCAATCTCGGGCAAATCTCGAGAGTCCTCGCACGTGGGGGGGAGTCACTATAAAAAGTGTGGCGTCTATAAAATCCCAAAACCCAAATTGATTTCTATGCAATTCGCTCGCATTTTGCAGGCAAGGCCGTCCCAATACCGGTGCAATGCAGTGGATTTGGTTCGAAACGAACGCGAAAAATTCATCCCCCGGTTCAGTTGGTCTTTCTCCGCAAAGGGAGCACCACCGGCAGCTATTCTTCACCATAACCCACAGTGCCTTTCCTAATTGGCAAAAGTGAGAAACGAGCGAAGGTCTGCGCGCAATTATCTACGGCCGAAATCAAATATTTAAATCATGCACCGCAAAAAGGAAGGGCCGCGGGTTCGCTGTTCGGAAGGTGGACGGTTATTTTAATGGACCCACGGAGTGCCCCGTTTGCATGGTGAGTCACTCGCGAGGTTAATCGGAAATCGATCAAATTAAGCGACCGAAACCATGAATTTCACATTAAATTGGCGACATCGTTTGCATGCATTTACAATGCATTCACCTGTTTTGTCTTACTGGCGCGGGGACTGTGCTGTGGATTTGGATTGAGAAATTAAAAGGTGCATAGCGGTCGTTCGTTAAATTGTTCATGTGCGTCGCTTTTTCGCTGCATTCGGAAGGTTAAAGGCTCGGGATCGCCTTTTGGCTGGTGGAACAAAGCCTAATAAATAAGCTCGCATGATCGACATTCGTGCAATGACGGTTTGCTGCCCAACCCAAAGCTTTATCCGTCCGCTGCATCTCGCCATCCAACCAGCTCAAATGATGAAAACTCCATTTCCCATTCGATCCTCCTAAATTCCTCCTTTTCTCACAAGGTTCGCTCACAATCACCCGAAGAGGTCATTGCTAAAGCCCCGCTAGCTCGTCTGTTGCATAAAGAGCCCAGAACCCTTTCCGGTCGAAACCAATTCCGCAGATTGGTAAGATTGAATGGTTGGTGGGAAAATGTTTCGTTTTCCAGCATGGAGACATGGGACGCTCACGATTACCAGCAGTGTGCCCACAAGCAGATACAATCAAGCCAATTTATTTATTACGGCTTTGTTTGCAAGCAGGGGCGTGTGCGTGACGTGCATTCCTTCGGGGATGAGCAGGTATCCGTGCATGGCCACAAGCAATCCATCTCGGCGCTCCTCCAATGCACGATATAATGCCCCAATCTGCCTACAAACGCGGCAACAATTCATTTAATCCTGCGCATTCGCTCCGGCTCGCTTTGCGGTTTTGAAGCTTACCAAGGATTCGTTCTTCTTGATAAAGTTCAAACCGCAAACATCCGCAACCTATCATCCTGGCGATCCTGTGGGAAATGCAATTTATTCTGCTCAACCACAAAACAGCGATCCCTCGAACGCGCTCACCGGACGTCACCAGCGAAGTAAAACAACCAATTTTACGACTCGCGCACCCATGATTTAATGATTATTGGATTTTCAACCCGAGCTGCCGGGGCGAACCGGGCCAAAGAATCTGCTCAATCAATGGTAAAAAGTGTACCGTGATTGTTTTCTTTCACTCTGCTGAGCGACCGGGCCAACCTTTCTGTCGAATCCCTTTTACGAAGCAGCAGAGCATAAAACCGATCGCCAGCTTTTGAATGGTAGAATCGTGAATGGTTGCCTTTTTTTGCATCCACTCGATCGGTAGATATTGCATGATTCTGCTAAATCTGTTTAATTTTTACAATTGGAATTAAGACCATGAACATCAGGTAGAGACAGGCTACTGTTTTCTCCAAAGCTGCATTATTACAGGGGTTTGGCGCAAACGAATAAGATAAACGGGAAAAGGGATAGTGAAAGAATAAGCACTTCACTTCCAATTTAATGAATGCCAAATCGACCAGGCTGTTTACGTACTGGCGGATTCAAGAGTTTAGATATAAAATACAATATTTCACAAAACTTGTAATAAAACGTTGTATAGAATAGGAATTAAACATTATGCTAAATAACGGTAAATACTTGTCATTAGTTTTCCTCAAACTGAATCAATGAAAATGTCATTTTATATCTCAACTCTTGAATCCGCTTGTGCGTAAACAGGTTGAACGATTTAACATTTCACTATCAAACTCCCCTTTTGTCTTGCTCGCTTGCGAGGTTCAGTAAATGATGCTCGCCGTATCCTATATATTGTAAAACCCTTTACATCCACCTTAGGACAATTGCATTTTCGCTGTAAGAAATCTTTAAAAATATTCAGTTTATGTGAAATATATTTTTTTTGCAAGGCTTCTACCTTCCTCAAAGCAAAAGAATGAAAAACAAAAAAACAAAAATACACAGCACAATACATTTGCATAACCGAAATACCAACCATCAACCACTCGACAGCTGTAACGTCATGTTACGAGTTAATTAAAATGATGGAGCAGTCCGATAGCTTTCCGATCATCATGGTTGAAACATTCCCTTTGCGGGTTCTCCGTAAAGAAAAGGCAACACCACAGGACGCCCGTGCTCGGAAGCATTAAATCTGTGGCGAAAATGTCCGCCGAAAGATCTGTCAGTCGAACCGGTTAAGCCACCGAGTCAACGATACGGGCCAAAGGCTGAGTCGTCCGCTTAATACCATTCAAAAGTGTCTGTTTAACATTCGCGAAAAGGGATTCGATAAATTCGATTGATGTGCTAATTGTGGCCCGGCTATTGGAATGTTGCACCTGTACTGGAGAATGTTTGCACTCCGCTATGGTTTGCTTACCAAACCACAAAGTTTGGTTTGGTTCATCAAAGTTCTTTGCAACTTTACGATATCTGTGAAGTGCCTTTGTTGAACGGTTGGAAACACTCAAGTCCAATACGCATGACAATTCAGCGTCACTTTTCAATTTCACCGCTTATCATGCTCATCGGACATGACGTTCAACATCATGGTTCATTATCACGCGATCGAACTTATTTGCCGCATAACATTGCTCCACTTCACTGGGCCTGTGTTCTCAGTTTAGGACGCCTTTCGCATTCTCCTGTCCATGCGTTAGTAGCGTTCCAAAGTCACCTGTCGCAACAGATCGACCGTTTACGCAAAGCCGGCCTAGGGGAGAGTGGGGAAATTATTCCAGTTTTCCCTCTCATTTGCTTTCCACTTGCTCGGGTGTGTTCATGCCTCCCGACAACGGTCACTTCCCGTTCGCTTTAACCATGCTCCGATACCGAAAACGGAAAAAAAGTGCTTCATTTCTCTCACCACCGACCAACCCGACCATGCCTTATATGGGGTTCGTTGCTTATCGAAGCGTTTGTGTCTTTCGTTCGTTCGATCGACCTAAACGGTTGCACGTCTTTGTGCTTTGGTCGTCTTAATGTTGGGGGGCTCTAGCGCTTGGGCAAACGTTAAGCGCAACCAGCAAAAGCACGACCAGTGACTGCCAAATCCCAGCACACTGCATCGTCGGTAATTTATCACCGCTTCGACCGAAATTGCACTAAAAAAGGTGCGAAAATTAGCACATGATCGTTACGCATGAATGAGCACCAATTGCTCTCGCCACAATCAAGTCGGAAGAAACCACTTAAAGAATCGCGCTCCAAAACAAAAAAAAAACCTCCACCAAACGTGTCCAAAAGCAAAATGCGGCTCGTCCGCCGATTGATGTGCTAATTCTTATTTTGAGGGTAGCATTTTGAGCCCGTTCGTGCCGTGTTCGTACATTGCGGTAGGACATAAATTTATTGCTCGATTAATTGTAACCAATTTCCCACACCGGTTTGTCTGGCGTGGTTTGTAACAACAACGAACCGGCCTGCCAGAAACCGGTGTCATCTGCCCGGCATCACACCACGAGGCGATTTATAACGACCTCCCTTTATAACTGGCCAAAAATATTTAGAAGGTGTATATGTTGGTATGTACGCGCGAAAAGGTTCGTGCCATAATCAATTCATTAACCATAAATAGAATGAGCGAATGCTGATCGCGATGCAACGATCATTGGCGCTGACTTTTTCCGCAAAGGAAATAATGCATAATGGACACCTGAAAGCAGACTGTTTTATGGCGGCATTATATTACAATAATTACACCAATCAGTTTGCCAAACTATGGACACTGTTTATCCTATCTTTGACATTACACATCTCGTCATTATTTTGCGTCGTAAACATCTGATAAGAGATACCGCCTTAAAGATCTTACACTCTTACACATCTACGCGATGCAGGTGAGCTCCATATTCAGCGCGCTGGACGGAAAGGTTATATTTCACTCGGGAAGATGCATGATCTTTTGCACAGAAACTTTGTTGGTGGTCAACAAGGTGACCTCCGGTTCTTGTTCCAACCGAGCCGTGTCACGATAAAAGATTTATAGCGCACCTTTCGCATCGAACGAACATAAACAGAAGCAGCTTCCCTTTGTTGAGGTTAAAGTACATACAAAGTAGCAACTGGCATGACTGTCGCGTATTAATCATAAATAATAATTTCCTTCGCTGATGACTCACATCTCAGGCCAGCAACGGCCTGTTATTTTGTCCGGTGTTTAATGTGTTATAAAAAATAAAACAGCATCTACAAAATGCTGTAAACAGGCGGCTAATTAGCGTTTTATTACGTTCGATCGTTGTAATGAAACAATTAATAGCCGATTGGCGGTAGCTTTTCCGGTCGAACGAAAGGGAAGCAAGTTGGTGAAGCGATCTATTCCTTCACACAATTCCAAACTCTTTGGACTACATTTTACTTCACCGCACCTGTGCTCGGATGGCGAGAAAACGAGTCTGTTCGTCCGGTTTCCGCTATCAATCATTATCGCCGACTCGACTGCGCGCGGGCATTCCAATCGTGCCAGAAGCTTACTAAGTGGAACTTTGACCATGTTATGTTTAGCTGGAAGCCATCGTGAAAGCAAAATAGTTGAGTAACAGAATTTTCCATTCGGTTGCAGATTTCAGCGTGATCCGTGTCCATCCGAATGGCATTCCACGGTTGTTGAGCCACGGAACTCTTTCGCTCTCTCTCTCTGAGGGTAACGTGGGAACATACAAATTATCCATTTTTTTTTTCATTCACCTGGTTCAGAGACCGCTAAGAAATGTAATCGCAAGGGAGAACAGGTGGACCCCTGCGGGACATCCATTTCCTGCACGAACATCTTAATCCCTGCAAAACGGCTGGGCGCACCCTGGAGCAACATTTATCGAACTCCGCAGTGACAGCAGCCTTCGGGGCCGCTGAAGCCAAAGGCATTAGCTGCTAATTATGTGCCTCCTAAGTTGCCAAATCAGATTAAGAAGAGCCAATTACGTTTCGATGTAGTTGTCGGATTGTTAAAGTCTCCCCAACGGTGAAGTTCCCCTTTATGGAGGAACTTTTCATTAGATGATGAGAGGTCTCAATGCACCGTTTCGCTTCGCGCCCAGGTGCAACTTTGACTCCGTGCCGGGTGTTTGAATGTTTGTCCACACTTATCGGCCCATCGATCCTTTCAACTGTTGTAATTTCTGCTGGGAATGTTGTTAGTGAAACAGGGTGGAGTCTGCTACTCAGACATCCAGATGCTTCACCTACCAAATATTCCGGTTCCGAGAAAAAAAAAACAATATCGCGATATCTTCAGGTCTCGGTGTGACCTCTTTGGCAACTCGGTGTTCAGCACGTTTACCAAACCCGTGGGCCCAAATACTGTGGCATTAAAAAGAGATTATCTGAGCGCTTTTGGGTTTGGTAAATATCGCCAAAACTATCAGCCAAAACCGCGGGAAAACTAATGAACCTTTACGGTGAAATTGAAATATAAGCCGATTTCGGGGATGGTTAAAGATAAATTAGCTTCGATTTCGACAGCTTACTGATTAATGGTACCGGCTACGATGGGAGGAAAATTACGGCCCACTACGGGAGGAAAAACAAATGCCAACCTGCGATCATAGCTGGGAGTGATCAGAACCACGGCCTCTTGGGTACACAAAATAAACAAAATTATACCCATCGATCGGTGGGTCGCAACAGGTTGGTCGCAGAAAAGCATATGCCGCGCGTACGGTTCACCGGTCAAACACGCACGCACGCACGCAAAGCTCTTGGCAGGTGATTAATCGTGAACGGGGCAACCGGGCCGAGCTTCCTCGCGCTCGCGTGTTTGTACTATTATTTTAGAAACTTTTCCACATACGAGCGTCTCGGGCGGTATAATTAGTCCCGATAGTCGTCTGTTCTGCTCCGGTTCGTGCCCCTCCGCGCGCGGCGTTTGCAGGAAATCAATTTTGTCCTTTTACGACCGCGGGTGGCACGGGATATGGGCGGCGGCCAGTCAGCGGGTTTGGCAGCGTAGCATTAACCTCTATCGTCGGTCGGAATAATGAAGGCCTACCGTTTTTGGTTTGTAAATTGATATTTTCATTTCGATTTCACCTTGTTTGGTAGAATTTCGTGGGCTCAGTTTTTGTTTACGGCTGATTAGTTAAATGTGCATCACGCGAAAAGGCCACCGTCGACCGCGTCTAAACGGTGCAGTTTAATTGCTATTTAACTATAAGGGAAACCCTTGGAACAAGCGCTCATTTTCGTCTAATAAGAAACCTTCTTCAGCGACTTTTGTTGCACAACATCACAAAAATGTTCCGAAATGTTCGTTTCCAATATGTATCGTTGCACGCCGGGTGTACACTTCCTCGCAGGTGCTCCATAAAAGGAGTCATCTTGAACCAGTTCTACACCTGAGGCCGACAAGGCCCTGCAGAAGAGAGACTTTTTTTAAACGAACTTATTCCCACTAAAGGCCGTACAACTTTCAGCAAACGATCGGTAAATTTACGTAGTTGTGTTATTGTGTCCAACACCTCCATTCGGTGTCGTCTGTGTTCCACAGACTCCAAAAAGACAGAGATTAACCATAATTACAATCATCGTGATCCATCGCGTTGAATCCACCCCATTAAGAATGGAGGCACAGTGGGATGGCCGGTGGTCCACTAAAATTTGTAGCAAAAAGGCGAGCAATTTGCTGTGCGTTCCCGGACCATGCTGGAAAGCTCCCTCCTCACCCGGGGCGAACGGATACAAGGAAAACACATTTCGGTCACACTTAAAACTACAGCATCGAATAAACAGATCGGCCATAAAGCGGGAACTCACCGACACTTGAAGACATTGGTACTTGGACTTGGATCCCCCAGGGTTTCTCGCACTCGCAAGCAAGTCGAATGTGCAAAATGTGGCCTCTTCCTACACTCGTTTCTTACCCTCCCACCAAGCAGACTGCTTTTGGGAGACCGGACAGATTGATCTCGTTCGAAACAATTCGATTGTTCGGGCACCTCGACTCGGTTGAGTGTTATGCAAATTCGATTTGAATTTCGAGCGGCGTTTTCATGACCAAAAGAAAGGAACAGATAAGAAGCTTGTGCCGGATGCCGGAATGCCGATCGGTATCAGGTCCGAGCCGCCGAATGCGTACAGCCAACGCGAGGAAGTAATGCTCAGCATATGGACCAAGGATGCATAAATAAAACACATCATAACAAAAACCACTCTGACGTGCGTGTTTAAACATTGCAAACAATTTAGATACTGGCATGCGTTTCTCTACCAACAATTCCACCCAGACGTTATCAGACGCACGGTGAATTGTACGTAATGAAGAATAATCAAACCCGTCATAAACACACTTTCCTTGACCGACATATTTATGACGATCGGACGAGCGGTAATAGTCAAGATCAGGGTCGATCGCTTTAAGGGATCTGCAATCGTCGCGAAGGAAGTGGCGGTGGTGTCAGCGCCGAGAAGCATACAGCCTACGTTAGTCGTCCTAATGTAGGTGTTTTTCAAATACCGTCCTCTTACGAAGGTCTGTCACATTTGGCACCACTAAAGGGGTCGCCATCGCGTCTAGAACAGCGTGGTGTACACCTTTTAATTCCTCTTTGCTGCACACATGTCATTCGGAGGTGTTCACCATCGACAGCCGATCTAGCGGGTGAGTCACGTGCTGTCAGAGAGACAGCAACACAACTCAACATCGCAGCAAGACGCTCATAAATTCACGCATTTTTAACCCTCATTAGTGCGCGTTTGCTAAAACATTATCGGTACGATCTCGTTGTAAATGGTACTAGGTTTCGGGTCCACTTTTTAAAAATAGACACACAATAGTCACGCGTGAAAGCGCTCACCGAATGGTGCTTTAAAGCAGGGACGTGTGGCGGACGCGACGCTTAAGTTATTTAAATTAGTTGCATGTTTGCAAACCGAAGACAAAAAATATATATATATATACCACGTAACCTTCCCGTACTGGTCACCCACATTTTGCCTTCCGCTAGGACACCCGCGATCGCGATCGTGCGCCCATTCGCTCGCGACCTTTGCCAATCAACGCGCGGGGTGACTTCGCGCGAACTAGGCTACGAACCTTCGTGTGAAGTATGTGCGAGCACCTGCTTCCGCTAGCCTTTAGCGATCCCATCCGGAGCGGAGAAGCAAGTGCGTGCCGAGATCGTGTACGTACTCATGCAACGCACGCTTACCGTGCGCCCTTATGCAATCGACACACGGATCAGAGTGCAGTCTGTTCACTGTTTGACGTTCACCATTTTTTATTTCGCGCGAAACTAGAATGCAATCCGCACCTGCGCAATCGTGCGATGGAAGTGTTTTGGGCCGCAGCTTGGGTTCGATCTAGCAGCAATCCACCGCCACCGAGGAACGGTTCTGACCCGGCGGCCGTTTTCGATCTGAAGCAGTCGGCAGTTGAATGTCAATCCGAACATTTAGCTCCACCCCGTGAGTGGAAGATTGTTTCAAGGATTTTTCGGACGGTATTACGCGTATCGCGAACGCTCACCAGAGGTAGGGATTGAGCCTGTCGTGGTGGGGAAGTATGGTCCGAGTTGATATTGCATTCGTCCCACTGGTGGCCCGGTACACCTTCGACTGCCGAGGGCGATAAAGAAAATGGAGTACAACTTTTTCACGTGCCGAAGTTGTAGCGTCATGCATCATGTGATGCTTCTGTTCACTTCGAACGCGTAGGACATCTGTTGCTAGATGTTGTGAAATAGAGGTACTTCTCGGAATCTTTTATTAATACAAGCTAAGCTTAATAGGTCACAAACTTAAACATTAGCTAATAAATACAAAAATTACATAAATTAAATATTATATAACATAGAACAACGCTGATCACACACTGTAATACTTTGGGCATTAAACAGATCAGTAGCTATCTGCCAGACACTTCAGCAAAAAAAAACGAAAACAAGAAAGTCCCTTCACTCCGTAATCAACATCCATCTTGCAGAAACATTAAGCATGCTTTTTGCAACTCCAAAATCATCACAAAACCACGCTTGCAAGCGATATCCGCTCCATCCTAGCGTTCGCTTTCCGAACGTTATCGGGTGGCTTTATTTTTATTTATCTCGCGTACACCGAAGCATACCGCCCGAAATGGAAGGGTTGCATAAAAGATAAAGATAAGCTGTGCATCCATTTATCGGTTTGTTGGCATTGCAAAGTGGTTCGATTTGTATTTGAGCTGTAATTAAGCCCCGAACGTCGAAGTCGTTTGCCGATCGCTGATAGCGGGATAGCGAAACGATTGAACGACCCAGATCACTAAAGGCATAGGGCCGGAAGGTTGCGCGGTGAAGAAGAAAGGTTAACTCATGTCCTACCTGGATCCCTATCACCCCGCAACCACGTCAGATCGATCGAAACGATCGATTAGGTCAAAAGATTGTTTGAAGGTAAAAAAGGTCATTTACGTCCAAGCGGTCTATCGGTGAAGTTCTTCCAGGAGAACGCAAACAAACTGCATCACCACTGTCACCTGAAAGGTGAAAGAGAACGGTCCCATCTCGAAGAACGAGCCGCCAGCTCTTGTTTCAAAAGCATACTCCACAAATCCTGCTCGACCGAACGTTCTTCGACCAGAGCCCCTGAACAGCAGGTGTTGATCAACGCTTCGGCCGTTAATGCAAAACCTTCCTTCATCTCGGCATTCACCTGGACGGTGGACTGGCCATAACTGGTGCAACGAGTTTTCGCAATTAAAAACACTACGATTTTAATCTCGCATTATTAGTTTCTGTTGGATTGTTGCAGAAGTGACCGTGGTGTGTCTCTGGCTCCAGTGGGGTCACTGTCAAAAGTTGTGTGAGGAAAAGACATGTCATGTTGCTTTCAGAATTGAATTTACCAATAAGTCCCTCTAAAGATAGGTAAAAGTAAATAAAGCAAAGGAAGTCCCGAAGATGTTATTACGTATTTAGTTGTCGTAGTTTTGCGGTATCAAAGTTAAAGAGATCTTTTTAGAGTTGTTTTCTTTATCGGAGAGTTTAGAGTAGTAGATGTAGTAAAGATCCATTTACATTTATTATCAGCATGATCGGATAGGATTTCAAAAATTTCAAAAAGTTTCTTACACTTCATGCAATAAAAAGGCAACGCTGGAAAAATATAAGAAGAGGCACTTCACGGCATTCCTTAAAGTTGGTCTTTAACGAAGTGCTCTTTGTAACATAAAGATGTTAAAGTCTCTTATGCACTTTCTCTAATAAATGGACAACTGCTCTCCATGAAATATTCTGAGAGCTCTGGTCCTCCTGGTTTCCTCCTGGGCAGCATGTGGAGCACATCCAACAGTCCCCAATCCCCGTCCAAAGATCACTGTGTGGACATCAACTGTCGTCCGATGGTGAGAGATGATCAATTATGCCATTTTGTTGCACCTGAGTTGATCGATTTATCTAACGAGACCTCAATTAAATTGATTAGACGCCAGGAATATGTATGACCGGCTGCGGACAATGGCCGTGCGACAACGACGACGCACCGTCGGGTAACCCGGGGCCCGGAGAAGGTTCGCCTTAAACATGCGCGTCATTATGTGCTTATCGGTTTGCATGTCGGTGTTGGGGTTCGCAACTTCACGCACAGGTGGGACCACCACACCCGGACCAGACCCATTTGTTGCAGCCACAGGAGGGCGTACGGACCAGTTTTCGCAAAGGGGCTTTTATTGCGCGACAGCAGCTAATGCAATGCGCGTCTAGAAGCAACGGGCGTTATCTACTTCCAACGGCGATAGGGCAATTTGAATAAGAGCTCCATAATTGAAATAAATTGACAACGAACAAAATCCCATTAACGTAACCAGAGGTGAAAGCGATAAGGTGGCTTTGCACGGGCGGAAGTGAAAGATGACGAGGGTATGGCCGTAAGCAGCAAAGAAAACGAAAATCTAATATTTAGACATCCTAAATAGGATCGCATTATTCACATCACCTGTACACATATTTTAAAACAAAACAAGTTAAGATTACTTCAACATATTTTTAAATAAAACCGAATCGTCACGTTCCCACCATCAACTATTGTCTTCATGCGTGGTGATACACACGCCATGGCCGGTGGTCCGACCAGATCGTAAAGCTTCTTGACAAGTGTGGGCCGTTCGATCGCCTTTTCGCAAAACACTTGACACTCACGAATGGAACAACGGCAACAGCAAAACATTATACGAAATCCCTCCAGCAAATGCACCCGACAAATCAGACCTCACAATCCAGACCTCGCACGCTAATGCAAAGTTAATTGAAAACCGTCGCCATCAATTTGGCTAATAGATGACACAGTTTTCTTCTGGTGCACTTTTCAACCTACCCTTACGTTCGCTGCAGCCAGAGAGTCCGACAGCTCCCGTGCTGCTGGACGTTGAAACGTTTTTATCGTAATTGAATTGAACCCCCACGGGTGGAAAAAATCGTGTCGCTTGCGGAGGCCGTCATCAATTGCGGTTCATTATTTTCGCCCGGTTTTCCACCCCTGTACAGTCAAGCTCGTCCCTTGAAAAAGATTGAAACTGTGTTGTTTATGTGACAATGCGATGAGATAAACACCCGAAGACGCCGCAGCATCCGTGTCCGGTGGCCGAGGCGAGAAAAATACGAGCCGTAGTTTATGGCAAAGGCATCGCGACACTACACGCTAATCTAATTTATTCGAACAGCTCTCTGTCTCTTTAAGATTCCGGTGGTCACGAGTAGTACAATGCAGCGAAATTATCGCTTCGCTGTGACAAATGATTCGCTACCCGTTTGCGGCCGGCTTGTAAGCCACTACACACCACATACTATTAATTTGCTTCCACCCGGCGGGGTCAATGGGTCGAGCCAGCTTGTCACGGTGTGGGGATTTTTAAAGCGCCTAGCAAACGCTTGGAATGCCTACCTGTGGTAATGCTCAAGGAGTCGCAAATAAAACAACCAAACAGATGGCTGGTAATTAAATGTGACGCGATCGAGTTCGGACTGATTTTAACCTGGATGCTTTTAAATGCCTTATAAAGAGCCGCCCGTTTTCGAAAATGGCGCCCGAACATCAAATACTGGCAGCAGTTGGCCGGGATCGTACCAGCGGGCAGGCAAAGGTGATTGGTCGTTAATTAATTATCGCAGAGTTCGATTCGTTTAACGGCGTGTAGGCATGCATTAAATATTTCTGCCATGCCTGCCGCTAAGAAGGACATTAATTGTGAATGTTTGCTTGTGGTGTGTAGAGATACAACATTTGCTCCGTATTTTTCGACGCTGTCCGTCTTGATTTTATTCACTTGAACTAATTTTTGGCGTGCTTGCAACAAATGTCGCGACCATTTGCACCAAAATTTGCTCTAATTAAGGTCAGGGATAGGCTGGAATTCATCAAAACGAAGCTAATAACATTCAATCATTAACCTGATTGATTTTAATCTATTAAACTTTCCAGCAATAAAATTTGTACACTCATTTGTAACAGTTTATGGACTCGATGCAAAGAAAAAGGGTGTAAAAAACGTTTGAGTTTGTATGAGTGAACCCTGCCTCCTGTGAGGATTGAACTCACGACCGCTGGTTTACGAGACCAGCGCTCTACCACTGAGCTAAAGAGGCGCGTTGAACAGCTGGCGTCTAGAAAGCGTCACGTCCAATTGCACGCTGAAAACGATCTTATCACTTAGAATAGAAGAAGAAATGTTTTCTTAAAACCAAACGTTCCACTTACGTAATTTTTAATTGCAAAAACAATACCAGTTCAAATTCACACGTTTGCTTATCATGTGTTTTCGTGTGGATCGTAAATATATACGCGCGCGAAAGCCTGTAATCTTCATTCGCTGTTCATAAACATGATAACGAAGTATACACAACTGATCCGGACATGTGGTTTTGTTTGATATGGCTGCTACCTCATTTCGCTGATCAAATGCAATATTTCAAATCTATGGCGCAATTCGTGTTTGGCTCTAGCTCTACCAATTTGGGTGTAATTGTTTCATATTTGTGCTGGTTCTGTTTTATATCTCAATGGCTAAAAATAACTCCAGCTGTTGATCAAACAGCAGCCCTACACGTGTTCGTACCTTTATGATGCAATTGTATAGAGAACAATGAAATCGATTCAGAATCGTTGTTTTAATGTCGTTCCAGAATGCGAGGGAGAGAACTTTTATTTTTAGTTTTATTCTTTGCATCTTAACGGCGCCGTGGCTTAGTTGGTTAAAGCGCCTGTCTAGTAAACAGGAGATCGTGAGTTCGAATCTCGCCGGAGCCTACCTGCTTCTCTGCTCTCAACACCCTTAAAACTCTGCAACTCCCCAAGGGGATTGTTGAATTGATAAGCAATGTTGAGAAAAGAGATGTGTGTGTGTGTAATCCAAAGAAATTTTTGCAAAACAGTTCCTGTATAAGGAGGAGTTGAAATATATCGTTCTCAACCTTCTTCACACATATTTATCAGCCCAGGTACTACATCATTCTACCCTTTTTTACACTTTTAATCCTATTAATTCTGACACCGTTACTAAGTTAATATCTTCATCTCCCCACATATTTAAAATCAGATCTCCGCTTTAATTCCGCACACACGCACTCCAGCGTACATTAACAACCACAAAAATACGTCCCATTCCATATGACAAAACCCGTTTGTGTGCTCATGATTTTACACTCATTACCACCGCACGGTTGATTAACTCATTTCAAGCTCCAATTTAATCCCTTTAGCGGGATTCCTCGGCGCGTGTTTGGGATTTCATGACGGGATGGGATTTGCTGCAACCCGCCCCCGCGTACCCAAAGCCTTCCCATCAAGTCACACACCTCCCTTCAGGGTTGCGAATTTTTACTTCCACTGCGGCCGGACTGCGGTCGTTGACTTAAAACGGAAACCGCGCTGCCCCAACCGTCGATGGAAGATAAATAAATGCAATTAAGCTGAAGCATAATTAACACTCCGCCACCATTTGGTTAAACCCTGTCCCGATCGGGACGAAACATTCCATACCTCCGTAACCCTCCTGGAGGGTTTGTTTGTTCGCGGAAATTATCTTCCAGAGCGTCGCTGGTCTTTGGACCGAACCGATGGGCAATTAAATAAAGTTGTTAACATGGGCCGATGAATGCTGTTTGCGGAATAACTTCAATTCTACCGCACGAAACACCCGGAAATGTTACCCATGGTGGTGTGGACGATTAGCTACACCGCCAGGGTGGGTTTTGTCTCTAGGGGATTGGGAATGGCATGGCTGGTTCCTCCGCGTGATGTACGCGACGATAATTAACCACACCGACCAGCCCTGCGTGATTTACCCTTACATAGAGCGACGCGGCTCAACACAAAAAGGAAATGCTCCGGATGCTCGGGAAGCTATTCTCCGATGATCATGCACTACTTTCAGCAACGTTGCAGCTGTCCGTTCCCTTTCGCGCCGAGAACTCACACCATATCCAACACGCACCCAGAAGAGCCCAGACCCGGGTCGGTGTTCTTTATGGTTGGGGACAGCTTCACGATCGACAACGCCAAAGGCGTAATTGAGCTTTCCACCTTCCATGCGCTAAAAAGGTGCTATGAAGTCTTGTGGCCCATAGCAAAGGTGGTGCTCGCTTTCGCATCCCCCAAAGGGTAGCATTCGCCGAAGGTCTCTAAGGAAAAGGGCTGCCACACGCTAAATGGTTGGAGGAAATTTCTGGTGCGCGGTGTTACATCGAACCATGTTTGATGCCGGGTAGGCGACGAGTTGACGGCCCTATCTTTGGTGTCCGCGTGCCGCTAGGACGGCGTGCAATCACGCACCATGTGACAATTCTAATAAAGACACCACAAACAGGGCCCTCCCAAGCTACGCGACATCTTCATCAATGATGCTGTGTTACTAACGTGCTCTCCCATTGCATTGCCCTCTCGTTACAGACATTTCTGCAAAATCTGTTCCGGCTGTTTGACATGGACAACGAAAACTTCTTGGTGCAGGATAAATGGATCGAACACCTCAAAGGTCGTCTGACGTAAGTGCCACCCCGTGCTATTTATCATCCACTTTCTCACTTCAACTCCTTGAACGAAAAAAAAAAATGTGCTCGATCGTGATCACAAATTTAAATCAATTTTCAATCCTCATGAAATTATGAACTGCACCGGTAATCCAGTGACCTTTCTTCCGCCAGTCGTTCATACCTCCCACAATGTTTACGGTGCTGGAAAGTTTTTTTCGGCGCAACGAAAAATCAATTCACATTAACCTTATTTCGCTTCTCCAACAAAAAAATCAATTCCCCCGAACACACCCCGAGTTCCGCCCTTTTGCAGTTCGAACCAGCGCTCCGGTTCGGTAGCGCATCAGTGGATAAGAAATGAATAAATGGTGCAGCAAAACGGTTATGAATTATCTGCCACACCAAAATCACCCATTCCGTAGCTCGTTTTTCATCTGTTTTCGCGGCCGGCGCGATCGATCTTGCCCCGGGTGTGGCCCATCGGTTGCGGGATACACGTTCGGTGTGTACCAAATATAACCCTGCCCGACGGCACTCCATTGTTGTAGATTAAACTGTATGATAGCATATACGCAATCCAGTAGTAACACGAGTAGTTTTGACCAAATTGAATCCCAATTCTTTGCCCGCACTGCTTACGGAGGGGGGAAGCAGCTGTACGTCTCATGTATTACAAGTTGCTTTGGAAGATTGACCATATCGCCGGCGAACAACAGCGAGAGTGTCGTGTAACGTATGTTTCGTTTTTTTTTTACACCGAACACGTTCAACCACGAGGAATCGAGAAGAAAGCGCACAATTTCGGGTGCACGCAATTCAATTTGTCAGCATTGATTGTGTAGCGTCCCGGTGGTGGATCGACTCGGAAAATCCGATCCCTCCAGGCTCCCTGCCCGATCGGCAGCCCCGCGTGAGGTAATATTAAAATTAATGCACGACATTTAACCCATGCGTAATGTCCTCCCACCGCGATACCACCTCATGGGCACACGTGACGCACACCGTTCGAAAGGCGTGTCTTGGTCAGTTGCTGTGGTGGCTTACGTTTTGCTGACCGGATAAAGGTGTGTACATGCTTATGATTTACGGTGATGTGTTCGGTTTCATGTTTAATTTGATCGTGAGTATTAATATACTCGACCATAATTCGCTTTTGCCGTACGGGTCCCATTTCAGTATCGATCGATTGATTTTTAGCTGCACTGTTTCGTGCGCTATCCTGCAGTGGCGCGGATGTGACTGCGTTACAGGGTTCTGCAATAGATGGGATATGGCATGCACTGTTTACTAAATCGCAACAACGAATTTGTTTGTGAAACACAAAACACTTCACTGAATAGGCCAAACTGGACATGGAATAACGTGCCAAATTTAGAGAATGTAATATCGACCGTCGGTTTACATATCGTTGGGTTCAAGAGTTGAAATGTAAAACGAAAATTTGTAGGATTATATCATTGGAATTCTAAGTACAGGTATTTGTTATTATTAAATAGCATTCTTAAATCCTATTTTGACATCATTTGCGTATAATTTCTGTGCAAAAAAGATATATCTTACATTTCATATTTTTATTTAATCCGCCGATATGAAAACCGCCTTGCCGATTTGACATATTCACTAAATTGTGCCCAGGAATATCCAATTTTAGCTATTCCTTCTTCTGTTTATCGGCACAACAAATCTCAAGAGGTCTTTAGACCTCTACAGACGATTGATTTGGATGAGATTTTGGACCGGTCCTGCCGTGTGAAGACCGCTGCCACAACCAATACACCGGCCTGGTGGTGGCCCAATCCTACCTATTGTAAAACCCTGTAAAATCTTCCGAAGGACTTTTCGCGTTGTGCAGTGCGGGGGCGACACACAGCGGCATGCAAAGAGGAAAGAATGTTTAAAACGAGATTAATCACGCCGCTGCTCCCATTCGCAAGGGAGAAGATTTATCACCTTCACACGCAGATTAGTGTTACTTTTGGAGGCTTTCGGCTTTGGCTTCCCTGCGTGCCCACCAACAAGGTAACATGGCAAACAGTCGTGTAATCCCGTGTATCCCGGAGACCCTTCCATCGACGCTGTGATGCACAAGGTAACCGACACTGTGAAGCAGCACGGCACTGTAATGCGGCTACGTATGCAATAATGCTCAAACACGCCCTCCGAACGTGCGTGGGTGAAGCCAAAAAAAAACGAAGTATACCGCTTGGCATTCGGTTTTGACAAATGTGCACCGATTGCACTCTATTGAACGGTCCATTTGTAACGCCCAGCAGTGGCCCGAGGGCAGACAAATGCGCTACATTTACCGCGGTAAGACAGCGCTCCTAATAAATTCGTCCATTTTTCATTTGCAGGACACACCGAAACAATCGCACCCTTCACCGGTGTTTGTAGTCGTTTTGCTTTCAAAAGCTTACAATAAAATTCCATCTACTGTAGATGCAGTTGTAGTCTTCCATCTCTGAAGGTTACATTCAACATCGATAAACGCACCGAACAATCTTCCCCAAATCACACACTTGTTTGCTCGCAGATATCTAGTGAGTTTTCCACCTCTAGATGCGCTTATTATGCGGATGAAACCGAAGCACATCGTGTGCGTATCTGCTTTCCATCCAGCTATCGCAGTTCGACAAGTAATATCCGCCGATCTTCATTCCGTACGGTGGGGCAAAACATTCGAACCATGCCTTCAAGGGAGTAACGAAATCGATCGTCTGCGATCTCGTGATTTCCATTCTGGTGCAGATCACAATCGCTGATAATGGTGCTCTTTTGCGCACGGAAGCGCACGTCTGTCCTGTGCGGTGGCATTCCGCAAGCTGAACTCAACAATCCTGTTTCCCGGTGGTCCCAATCAAGGCATCGAAACTCCTCGTGTACCCTGCATCTTCAGCAACACGAAGAGCTGCAAAGCTACAAAATTGTGTTAAGAAAAAGTGTGCTTCTACAAAACTGATACCCATACCCGACGATGAGTCGGCGCAAGGCATATGTGAAGAAGAAAATATGCCTACCATCAATCTATCGATCGTGTCGATCTGCGGAACTGCGGGAACCCGTTAACGCCAGATTCGATCACCGGCGAGACCTGTCTTGTAACTGCCTCCGGACAAGACGTCCAACAGACACCTCCTTCGTGATGGAAAGGGTTCTCTCGCACGCTGTTCCACTCCACCACTCATTTTTGCTGGGCTTTCAGGAAAACTGTCAAGGGACAAAAGCCCTCGTCCAGGGCTTCAGACAGACCGGCTGCGAACAGCATGTGTTTAGGGTGTGCGCCAATCATCCGAACGCACGTGGAGATGAAGCCGTTTTCACAATGAAACGGCGTGGAGCCGTTAGAAAATCTACCTGCAACGGAACTCCCTTCAGGCAGACATATCGCCAGAGGGAGACACTCGCGCACTCCCCGTAGCTCAACCGACCGAGCCCTTTCCGGGGGTGTTGATGAAGTAATAATAAATTTACAAAGACACCCTACAATGCTCACGGGTCGTAACAGTTGATAATTCATTTAACCACCATCCCGAGGCAGACCGTAACTCCACGCCACGCTAATGGTCAATGAACGAAGACACGTCCGAACGGTCGAAACTATTGACGCTTAATTGTTGAAATATTTTACAGTGGTCCGCACGCTAGCAGTGGGGCGCCCTTTCTATCTTTCCAGTCTTTCCAATACGCAGACCAACCACAACGATCCACACTCGATCGCTCCATACGCACTCTGGAGGTATCAATAATCAAAGGTGGGACTGCCCATTTTGATTGATTGCCCAGCGTGGTTGACTCGCGATAGTTGCGTGACTACGGCGAGAGTGCGTAGCAGAACTGCACTTGACTCGAAAGGATCGAACTACACATAAAGGAACCATTGTGCATTGTGTCAAGCTACCAATATGAATGGGTGATCAATGGCGCACGCATTGTGCGAAAGCAACCTTTTGTCGCGCTGTACAGTGGGTTCCGAATGTTTATGACACTCGATAGTAATCGGTAAATATTGGTACAGATTGAGATATTGACCATTTTTAATGATGCTGCTTATGTGCGTCACATTCTCCCGGAGTTCCAAACTTTACCTCGGTTCGTAATCTACCCATTCTTATGCGCCCGTCCGGTCGAACACATAAATTCACAGACGGCATAAACATGCTTTAAGTAACCGTCCTATACGCTCGTTCCACTGCACAGACTCTGGTCCTTCAGGATATTTTCGCGAGAAGCGACAATTTAGACCCCAGGCATGACCACCCGTGGCCTCGTCGTTGCAATACATATTTCATATTTTCTTACCGAACCCGTCCGTTCCCGGTGAACCAGCAGTACTTCGAACGAAGTGTTTATGGGTATCGAAATCGGCGTTAATTAGTGCTGCGAGCAGGGGTTGTGCAATTGATTGAAGCGTCAACCGGCCAAGGCTTCCCATTTTCGGGAGTTAACAGTTAATGTACAAGATACGCTTAAGTATCTGCCCTAACATGGGCAAGAAGTCGCGCTGATATTGCGATGTGGTGCTTCGAACTCCGCGCTGCAGTCGATTTGTGTCGATCAAATTCGATCACGATTCGCAGTTATCGCACGGTCGAAATCTCACCGGCTAAAAGCATAATCCACTCCAGCGGTCCAGACATGACGGGATCTTGATCCCGGGCCGCACGTGCGCCCATTTCTTGCATTCTCGCAGTGGGCAGGAAACGGCCAAAAACAAGAAGTGCTCCAGAAAAGAGTGTTTGAGGCTGCGATAAATCTCAAATTTCAATCTACGGAATCACATGAAGAAGAAATACAAAAAAATGGACAGTAGAGTTGCAAAAAGAAAAAAACAACTTAAATTGAATTAAATTATTATAAAAACCCATTTACAGCTTCACGGTTTTCGTACCAAATATGGTAGAACTGGTTCAAACGGATCCGTGCTGGCGGTTGAAACTGTCGACTTCGGCGCGGACATCACGAGCAAACGAATGCGAAGAAAACCGCCCGTTAGTTCCACAGGCACTCTCTTCATCGATCGTGGTACGATCGCTACAAGAACACTCATCACCTTCCCCAAGAGCCTGCCAAAGCTCGGGATTCACTTTGCACGTTCAAACATCGAGAGATCACCTTTAAAACACTGTGCCGCCGGTACGAAAATTGATACATTTCTTCAAACACCGCGCCCGAGGTCACTTTACGCGCATTGGCTCGACGACAAAATGAAAGCAGTCGGGACAGCGTCGCAGACATGGGCAGCCGGTGAGCATTTGCTCAATCACTACGCTAACTTGCGTGCGTCCGCGTCCGGGTAAAGACACCTGACACCGCAACCAACGAAGAGAAGGTTATCAAATTTATCGTTATCCCATGTTGGGGCTGCACTATTTTATGTGCGTTTTGACTGTTTTGACTGTTTGCCCGTGTTGGTACAGATTTTGCAATGCGCCAAACCGGGAGAGGGGGATCGTTTTTGGGAATTTGATCCCAACGAACGATTTCGACGACAGGGGCTCTCGAGGGCTCTACGATGAACGGTGAATGGTTTCCTGGGTCACTCTCGGACCAGATTCGCCGTATCTCGTGTACCGTGATGCACCCGACAGGTTGATCCGCCGCCGGGCATTTGTCCGGGGGCTTGGGAGCACGATTCTATTCCCAGGTACAGTGAGCGCTGTGCACGCCTACCGAAGAAGGACCACGAATGCGGCTTCCATCTTTGATCGTGGAGCTGCGACACTAAAATTGGATTATTTATGCGTGCGCTTTAACACGACGTCGGGTGTACTTTCTCACGCTGGCGAGGGCCCGGTGTAGTCTGACAGCATGATGAATATTCCAGTGTCCTTCTCCCGAAGATGCACCCCGGGAATTGTATCATCAATCCTGCTGTATCAAACATATCTTTCAGAAGAATGATTCCAATGAATAAGAATTCACTCTAGACTGTTTTACTTTAAGAGATTTAAAAAAAAAATTATCTTTCGAATCTCAAATTCCAGGCGTCGAAAATCCCATAAAGAATACTTTGTAACTTCAGTAATTTCCCCACGGCAAGTCTTCCTTGAGCCTTCCTCGTTGCATTCGTGCAATGAAATATGACTTCATGTTTATTAAATGCACTCACCACTTCAACACTTCATTAACATTGCGCACGATTCGGTTTCGCAACAAGCGACAGAACGGATCGAAGAACAACTCCTGCAAACACAGATCACCCCAAACATGATCACGTTTCAACGCGCCACGGATTCGAAAGCGCACTCGTTAACGGCAGCTGGCCTTTTTCGACAATTAAAATGCGCTCGTTACTCGTTAAGGCGCTTGTTGTGGAATGCTAAAATGTTGTTCTTCGTTGATTAAAAATGAGCATCCAGGACAAGCAAACCAGATTACAGATCGCCCCCTCCTCCTCGCACGCAGAACCATGTAATTGTTTCGAGGTGAAAATAACAAGAGAACTCACCTTCGACAATGCATGGCGTGGCGACTAATGGATGAGTTAATTGTTCGAAATTTGATACCACACACGGCACACACGGGGGAAAACCGAGCGTGAATCTACAATCTCTTTGCCTTTTTGGCAGTTTGGATGAGGGTGTCCCCAACACGGTTTCGGGGGTTGATGTTTTATGGATTTATTCAATCACCAAACATGTTCCGTGGTAATGGGGAGAGAGGAAACAACACTCCACGAAGGTGTAGAATCCGGCAAACGGGCTTTCATTTTTATCTACCGAACTCGAGAGTTCACACGATATGGTCATCTGGGGGAAAGAAATATGTTCACATTATTTCAATCGAACAAGACCCGACGGTACGGTTTAGAGTCTAGAGTAGTGATGGGTTCTCTGGAACGTACCCACGGTTCGGGAGAGAGAGAACCACCAGTTCCGTTCGGAACCGTTTGGAATCGATCAAAACCGTCGAAATTGTCAGGAATTTTTAGAATCTTCGGAATCGTTGGAATCGTCGCAACTGTCTAGAATCGAGGCAAGCATCGTCCGAAATCCTTGAAACCGTGAGAACCATCAGCATCCAATCAGCAATTCCGGGGGAGATCCGGACGAATCTGACGGTTCTCATTGCACCTAACTACTCTCACTGAGTAAGATTTGGAATCGTTCAGAACCGGCTTCGTTTTTATATGATTTTACCCATCTCTAGTCTAGAGACCTGCGAATATTTCCCATGGTAACAAGGAACACGCCGGCTACCGGCTTGGTGTTTTGTGGTTAAAAAGTGTTCCAGTTGACTAGATACGGACCGATACAGGTATTCCCGTTCACCATTTCAATCCGAACTCCACACCATTGAGAGCCATTGCTCATAATCGCATCTCATAAATTGTCCTCGAATGGTGCCTGGGTTGTGTGTACCCAACAGACCATACTCGCGAAAATATTGGCTGAAATTGATCTCAAACACACACCGGCTACCGAATTGCAGCTATTGTGAGCATACCTTTCTCCGCAGGTGTACTGTTTAAAAGTGCGCGAACCAGAGGTACCACAGTATGTTTATTCCACAACACGTCCACACCGGTAGCGACACCCTGGCAAACACCAAAACTCGATGGTGATCAGCGCGTATCAAACAGATGCGAATTTATGAATCCAGAACTCCATTTCCATCGTGCACCGCGGCTTCCGCAGATGCCCGAAATGGCACACCCTGGGGAGGAGGGTCGCTTCGGTCGCTGCTGGTAGCTTTTACCTTATCGGGATGAGCTTCCCGTTTCATGCGATAAAATTCCCCCCCGGACCTGCTTTAGACACCGTACTTCCAATGCTGCCTTTTGGGTAGACATATCTGTGCAACAAGATGCACACAACCTCATACAAAACATGATACAGAGCTACAACAAAAAAATCGCTTCTTGTGCTTGCTCCTGTTGCTGGAAGACACTCTATGCAGATCAAGACCGGGCTGGATGATGTAGTTGATAGCTTCCTACCAACGACAGCACGTCGATTATGATAATAATGCTCTCCCGTACGGTGGTTCCAATCAACGGTGATGGAACAGCAACAGGTAGATCCGGACCTACCTCAACTGAAAATTTTACCGTACTGGGTTTCCTCACGCCACCAAGCCTGACGTGGCTCGGTGTAAGGCGGCTTGTGGACGTTAATTATCACCGGTTTTGCTGGTACCGGTGGCAATAAAACTAATCGTCATGGCTTTCCACACGCCGCGCTGCTCGCGTATGGAAGTAGTACTCTCCTCTATGCCGATTCGCCACCATCCTCCCATCACCCCTCCCTGCCTTTATACGCGGTGGGGGGAATGAAACACAACCGTGGCCATTCCTTTTGGCGCGGCGTCCAAGTGCCCGTGACGGCGAGCCGTGCCCGTGCGATTTTGCTTTATATGTTGAAAACTAACGAGCTCGCCTGCTGGAGCTTTTCCTTGTTTTCGATTCTTTAAATCAATTACTACTATTTAACACCTTTTATATTTGAATTAATAAGTTTGCCCGATCCAGGGACCGTTGATTAGGCGCGGTACATTAGCGAGCTGTCTTTGGCGTTGGCCCTTTGGTTGAGCACTAAATTGACGCATTATGGCGTTTGAGTTGATGGTGGATGGCTGGGTTTTTTTTTTCATCATCCGAGATTTCAGTTCTATTTCAGCTGCAGGTGGAGCATTTGGAGCTTCCAGCGTGGCGTTTATGGTGATGCGGCTCTCGGGTGGAAAATTGCGCTTCGGTGTCATGCGAACAAATCGCCACCGCACGGTTGATAGAGTGTTAATGGTTATCGCATTTTGGGTGGTCTTGACGCATGCTGTTATGGGTGGTCGCACGAACCGTGTATGGGGTGTCTGGGAGCTCTGTGTCAAGATGAATGCAATTTGGAGAATCGAGAAGTCTAGGGCGAGGCATGAAATTTGTTACGAACGATCTTAATTTGGTGTCATGTTTTGTTGCTTCATGTATAGACTGTTAAACTGCGATAAGTTAAAAAAGGAACGGATAAATGTCCATGTGAAGACATCTGATGCGCTGATAATCGTCTAGGACAAGACTTATCTTGACGCCTAGATATATTAATGACGTTAGGTTCCCACGTGTTCCTTCGTATCAGCAAAATGGTGTGTCTTCCCAATTTGGAAACATCCTCACCCGTAAAGAGAAACGCTTTGCTCACTCAAGCTGATTCCACCCTACTAGCGGCTAATTTACGGTTCGTATCCTTTTGCGCAACTTGTACGCTAAAGTGGAACAAAATGTTTAATCGGACTGCAAATTTGTGCCGACACCCGCATCAATGGCGTTTCACTAACTCAGACTTACCCACCCGGGGCACACCCGCGGGTCGGGACCTTAATCGGGCCCAAAATAATGTGTTAATCTTACGTGGGGTTACATTGGCCACTGCACACAAATTGAGTTCTTATTCATCTTTCCTTGTGCGAATGGTGAGGTCAGGTTCACTTTCGAACCACACGGCACGGTACCCTCTCCAACCAGGCTTGACCGCCCGCTCCGCCCAGGAATAAACGTGTCATAAGCTTACGACTTAACACCGAAAATTATTAACCATTACCCGAAAACGAAGCAATCAGAAATCACTCGTTTTGGCGGCCCAATCTCGATTGCGTAGTGCCTAAAATTTGCAGTTGGGGAAGTGTGTGCGTGTGGGCGTACAGATGATCGCAGGAAACTACGTCGCTGTGTCCTCGCCGCCGGTTAAGACCGTGGTGCGGATCCGCTTAATTAGCATCCGTCGTAATTGGGTTGTGTTTCTGCGCAAGTTTGACAGTGCGTATCTCCGCCAGGCACTGTAATTAAGCAAACGGGACTGTGGTCCAATTAGGTGCAGAAACTTATGATCGGACCGGAGCAAAACAGATCGTCTATGCGTATGCTACATGTGTCGTTGGCACGCATGTGATTCTTTTGCTCACTTCTTTTCGCCGTCTTTCAACTCTCGGTTGTGCGGCGAAGCGGAAAATATCGATCGGCAAGGAATGTGAACCGATTATTTCTTCCTCAAAGGGTGTCCCTGTGCGTGGTTGGATGTGATCGAATGTGTAAATGGCCAAACGAAGTAGGCCGCAGGCGCCTGTACCTGACTCGGAGCCATCAAGATACACCTGACGGTGGGAGCGGTGTCTAATTCACGCCGGTTCGCACAATTTCACGCTTCATTCCCATGGATTCGTACAGTTGTTTGTGTCCCTGCGGGAGGAATTTCACATTCCCTGGGGATGTTGGACAAACACGAATGTTGTTTGTAAACAAATGGAAGATTTTAATTGGATAACATTAAGGGAGAAGGTTTGCTAGTTTATCGCAGGAGTTGTATGCTGATGTTCATGCCAGCGGATAGCTTATACATATTCCCTGGGAGTATACGGACAAACAGGGCACCGAACGCCTGAAATTTGCCACGATCGGTCCAACACTACCGGGTGCGTAAACAAGGGCCATCGACTAATGTCACTCGATCGGCATTAAGGCATTAACATCTTTAACTCCTTGGCTTCCGACTTGCCAAAGTGCAATCATATCAAAGATTATACCAAAACATAAATACAATAAAAAAAATATTGTAAGATTTTATCTCAATCACTAACTATTTGGTGCTTAAATTGCATCCTAGCTCTGCGTCTGGGAGGCATGATCCAAACGGTATTTCAACACAGACCTGGAATGCTGTCCCATTTACATAAACACGTAAATTTGCAACACTGTTGCAAATGCGATCAGAAAATAAGTAATTAAATCATTTTCAATCAACTATTCGATAGTACTCTGTGTTTATTTTTTTTTCCTTGTTTGTCACATCCAACAACAACAGCTATTCAATTAGTAAACCAATTACTTGTATTGATTGTTTGTAGTCGAATGCAAGTAACTCAATTAACGCTACTCCAGTTGATTCGTTCCAAACACATTATTTGAAATCGCTTCACTGTACTTACGATATATAAACCCTGTTGTAGAACAGTCCTAACGCATGTAGTTTGCACAGGTTTGTGAAACATTTGTGCAGCTCAACCATGGTTCAGTGTATCAATTTGCGTACCATTTCTTCACTGATATCAGTGTTAACCTTACTGGCCACAATCATTTGTTTACCAGTGTTCGAAGCTAATGAGATCGATATTCCAATCGAGTAAGTTTGTCTGACTTCTGGATCGTAAGAGAATGTCAATTAATCTTCAACCGATCCTCAACTCAACAGGTGTTTGAATGAAACGAAATCGTCGACAGATTACAATATTTTCGATTTCTTCCTAACGTACGACGAAGCCTCACAATGGTTGACGGCACTGGCGACCGAAAATCCCGAAAAATGTCAACTACAGAGCCTAGGAGTATCAGTGGAGGGGCGAGAAATTAACGCCATCTCCATCTTCCAAGATAAACCGAAAAAGATAGTACTGATCGGTAACATGTATGCCCGACACTGGGTCGGTATGACCTCCGCCTTGTACATAATCCATGAACTGATTCGTAACGCGGCCAGCTACGCGAGCTCGACTGACTTTCATTGGATAATAGTACCGATGCCGAATCCCGATGGGTACCAGTACAGCAAGGAGCACAATCGCAAATGGTTGAAGAATCGTGCGCCCCAACCGGATGGAAACATTGGCGTTAGTATAGACAATAATTTTGACATTCAGTGGGGTAGTATGACTGCTCATTACAACCTAAAAACCACAGGGCAAGTTTACCGTGGACCGTCACCGTTTTCCGAACCAGAAACAAGAGCGATTAAAGATCTGTTGGAGAGCAATACAGACGCTCTATTGGTGCTCAACTTGCAATCGAACGGACGGCTCATCTGCACATCGTGGTCATATACGGAAGATCCGGTACCGGACATAGATCTGGTGCGTGCGGTTGCGTATGCCGGACAGAAAGCAATCCTTGAACAGTCGCAACAAGAGTTTGACGTGTCAATTGTATCCGACTACGGTCCATTTGAATACGGTTCCTGTCTGGATTACTGTACCAGCATCGGAATCAAGGTGTGTCTAATCTTGAAGCAACTCGATAACACGCACGAGATGATGACCGATCAAATCATACCGCTGGGCCAGGAAGCGTTCGCGTCCATTCTGGCGATGGCTATTGAATCCGATTGGCAACAATGGAATTAAAATGCAAACGGTTAATAGACGCTTCCGAAAAAGTATATTCTAAGAACCAATAAAGATTCATTGCAACTTTACCCAAGTTATTTTGTTTTCCATTAATTGAAAATAGATAGAAGATAGTAGTATGAATTTGCCTTTGGAGCTATTGCAGTGCAATTCTTCATACACTAAACCCATTTCAGTTTATCCAGTCCAAGAATTTTAGTGTCTCTGGAGGCTTAGGTCATTTTGGTAGCGAACTTACATGCTCGAGAGTGGAACGCTCAGTACCCAGGAGCTGTTCGATTACCGATAGATGATCATTCCGATAGCGAATCCGGACGGAAACAAATACACACATATTCCACCCTTGGGCTTACACTAGTGTACCAGCTGTTGATGCTGAGACAGCTAAAGCTCAGCTATATCTAATTTAGAATATTATTTACCATATTTGTTCCACTTTTTTCTTCTTTTCCTTCTTATAGCGATGAAAAACAAATCGACTTTGCTGAACAGCTGGAATCGGTAGCGTACGTGCTGTGCGGAGATGGAACGGTGACATATGATAAGTTCTGCCAAATATGGCATGCCAAAGGGGTAAGTAGCTTGACAGATTCCTAACAGTACTATTCTCTTGCTTAACCAACACTTCCCATCTAAAATAACTTTCTGTAAACTTCTTTTCTCGAACTAGATTCTTGATAAGCTCTACCGACTAATCGACGTTGATTCCACCAACCTCATATCGACCAATCAAATAATGGAGTTCATCTCGAACCTCACCAACTCACGGTAAGTGACGGTCACGTCAAACCCACGGTAATAGAAAACATTCCAAACGGCATTTCGATCGAATAATTATCTCTCCCGCACCGTGGAGGGCTCAAAAAAGGGCCCGCAAGTGCGCGAAACGTCACAAACATGGACGACCGACGCACACCGGCCAGTCGTGTTTGTGTCTGTATGTGCCGATGGATAATTAAATCCGTCACAACTATTCCGACACCTTCGCGCATATGAAAAGTGGATCTATTTCAATCACGACACCGTGATTAGTTTTTCCCAAATGAGGCACACGCGGGTAGTCTGCGGTGAATGTTGAACGGGAACAAGTCACACGACGGCTTGTCCGGTACCATCAACGTCGAGCGGGCTGCTGCGAGACGGTTTGGGTAAATAAACGATGTTTTGCTCACTTTCTTTCGGCAACCATTTACGGGCATTGGAATCAGGAAAAAGGTAGATCTTAATCGCACAGAGGTACTAGAGCCTCGTGGTAAGACCATCTTGGCGGCCTCTTCGTACAGTACGTTGTAAAAAGATAAGTTGAAGTCATGACCGCTCTATCCATCATCCGTTGAGGCACACAGGGCCGACTTTACAATGTGTTTTATTTTTTTCGTGAGGAAGTATTGCAGTTCGTCATGGCTTCTGGCGTGTTTGACACCTGCCCGTAACTCCAGACTGGGGCAAAAGATAGCAAATTCATCATCCAAATCATTTTGTAACGAGAACCTTTCCTACCTTAATCAGCAACCGTAATCGATTCTTTTTTGTACGCGTCTAGTGCCGCATATATCTAAGGCACCGATCAGGTTTGCAGTGGAAAGCGACGATCACGTACACAGGTAGTCTGGTGCTGCGCGATCGTGTTTGTTCGTTTGCGATAAGATCAACCGATCGATACCGGTCCATCGCATCCACCGGCGATTCACGGTAGATCTTTCGATTTGATGGACAGCAAAATTACGGTAGCACCGATCGTGCGGTGCACAAGTGAAGAGTGGTTTAGAGTACCAGCTATCACACTCGAGAAGAAACTTACCGAAGCGAGATGAAGTGTGCCCCATTACGCTGCAAAATCCCTCCAGGATCGGGAACCAATAGTGGTAGCGATGTTACACTGCATAAATTAAATACACACCGCAAACATCAGGCGCAACGCACTACTTGAACACGGTTCCGATCACCAAGTAGCGTTGACTGGTTCGTATATTCGTACGTGAAAAACATCTCTTCTTGCAGTAATGTACCGTTACGCACAATGCAAGCGAGAACCAATTAAAGTGACAGTAACGTGCCACTAGCACCACCTAACGCCAGACATCGAATCGGGTTTGATGGACTATTGATCACCGTCGTTGAACAAGAATGAAAGCCTTGATGCAACGTAAGACAAGATGCGAGGTGTTCAATCAGGTGTGCCATTTTTGGACACACTATAATCAAGGTGGTAAGCAACAAAGTCAATAGCAAGGGTTGACATTTGAAGAATGCTAAACATAAGGTAAAGCAATATTAAATATAGAATAAAATCCAATCCCAATGCCTGTTCGGAGACATTAAAAATTAATTAATCGGAGTCTTTACAAAGAAAAGTAATGCAGTTGCGATTTGTTTGAGATTTCCACTCAAATAATAAAGAATGTGGCTCATAATCCCATATTCGAATTTTGAAAGTTCAGCATATGTATTTTTGTTTCGAATCCATACTCCGGTTTCTGATCAAGACACTTCCAGATCCTCAAAGATCCTGGATTCCACTCAATTAATAAAAGTTGCGGTTCCCACTCTAAGATCCAAATCTCCAGAGTTTTGTAAACGAATTCTCGTTTCGTATACACACTCGGGATTCTAATCAAGACAAATTCAGATATTCAAGAATCCTACAGGGTCTTGACGGATCTAGACTCGGCATATAGACGATGGTTGATTAAAGAATTGGGATTGATCCCAAGGTTCGAATTCTAGAATCCGTTCCCAAAGATCCTATTCCCCTACGCTACAGCGATATTCTTTTCACCCATTCATGCGTCATTGTAGATACTACGGCAATGCTATTGAAAGGGTACGTGAAAACAGACGCAGTGCGAGCTCATTCAGATGCTTTCGACACGATCGTTTCAGCTGTTGCCTGAGCATTCACTAAGCCCGCATTGCCCACAATGCGCTAAAGCAACGCCTGCTTGCATACCACGGCCACGCGTACTCACCTGCGAGCCTGTGGGTATTGGACGCGGACTAGCGCAAATGGATACATTTTACCGATTGACAAATCGTAAATCATGCACCCGCGGTTCGCGAGTTGGTGTGCCCGCAACCAGCAGTGCAGGGTTCATAAATTATGTCGCGAAATGTAATAAAATAAATGGAATGGAAAACCAGATGAAGCACCGAGGGTCCCGAACAGCGTCGGGGCCCCATGATCGTAACGCGTACAGCTAATCAGCAGCTGATCGGTTACTGGCTGCCACGGTTTCGGTGGCTTCCCGTGGCCACCGATTGCTTCCTGCAACCGCCACCCCCGGGCGGGCATACATTTTTCCGCGCGCAAGAATTTCACGCACACAATCTTCTTCCGTTTGCCCGCGCTTGATAAATAGCTCGCGAGTGCATGATTTATCGATCGCCACGGTTGCGTGAATGTTAACAAGTATATTAGAAAAAATAAAAGGCTAGCTTAGCGTTTTCTTTTCGCGCTCTCCCATAATCGATCGATGACGCGGCTTAGAAAGGAAGCATCGGGAGCATCGAGCAATGCGCAAACAGGGAGAGAGGGGACCATAATTTACGAGCCGTGAAAACCGGACAGTTGAAATGGTTGCAGACAGATGGACAACACGGTGGCAAACGCAATGTGCAGGAATTAGACGACCGGTGCACAAACCTCGTCTACGTATGGGAAGATGTTTGTAGCGAAAGATGCAAACCCAGAAGCAATGCCTCGATGCCCCAACGCCAATGATTCATAAGCTTACCCACAGCCAAAGCTGAACCCCGTATAATGGGTCAGGTCGTAATTTCTGGTCAATGCGAAAAATAGCCTCAGACAGCAAGCTCATTCGCAACGAACTTCACCTTTGGGAAATGTGTTTGCTATGCGTGCATTCTTCGACCGGTGCTCACATCGTGCTGCATTCACATAAAAATGTTTATTGCTGTTTGCACCCGGAATCCTGCCTCGTGGGAATTGGATGGCTTCATGGAGATGCGTGATTATGGTGCATAATTAATATGTATTGACTTTATTCCGCCAGATGGAGCTACCGCATTTTGTACTCTGCGAGATCTTGGGGAACCCTCGGCCGAAGTACCTGATGTCACCATTTTTGGAAAGTGCATAAACGGGAGCAAAGTTCAGAGTTTCACTTTCTTTTTTATGTTGTCCTTAATTGAATGATCCCGAAATATATGCGACAGATAGCTTCGTCTACATGCCCAACTGAAGGGTTGCCGATAAAACTTCAAGAGTCGATCGTTTAGAAAACAAAACTTCCAGCCTCATGCTTGGAACCTACCAGCGAAACGCTCGCTCACACCCGAGAAATTCGTGACCAACTTTGACAAACTGCAAAACACTCCATCACACCGGCACAACAAACTCCCAATTGTTGCTTTGTTTGTACCTTTTGCAACAAACATGGCCCAAAAAAGAGCACCCAGGTCAAACGCGCTGAAGCGATGGTAGCATTGGGCGGCCACAGTGTGCTGCCGCTGAGGTAAACAGCTTTCCTTCATTTTTTCACTGCTACACGACACATGGCGCAAAGCGAATAGGCGGAGTGCCAAGTCACGAATCGCGGAAAGCGTTGCGATCATCATCATCATCACAATAAATACAAACATTGAACACCTTCACGTTCGCGGTCGCGTGGATCGTTATGGAGCGGAGGAGAGGGGGATAGATTAGATTTCGCGACGAATTTCTTCCTTGTGGCTTTTGAGGAACTAACATTTGGCACGAACTGGTGTCAATCGGGCTGGTTGATCGAGGACCGTATCGCGTGACCTGCGCCCTGTGCGAGGAATCCGTTTTGCGATAAATCGGTCAGCCCATGACGGCTGGTCTGTCTGGAACGCGTGGAGGAGACGGAGATCTTCGCAGTAGCAGATGGAATGATTTATTTCTCTCCATCTGCGTCGAGGATCCTTATTTGAACGTGCTGGTACCAAGTTGCTGGAGGGATAAGATGCAGCAAAAAAACAAACCAGCGCAACCGCGAATATTCGTGAAGTGCGCTCAGATGGGCTAATCAAGATTTATGGGGTATGTCGTCGGTATGAGCGTCGTGGTTACTGGACGAGGCACGTGATAGATGTCCGGCACGGTCTGTCCAGGTTGGAACGATGCTCACCACGGGGAATGCGCTGTGCGATTTGTCAACAGAAGACATCGGTAAACGATCGCTTTCCACTTCTTCAGAAGGTGTAACATCAATTTCTTGCAAATAAAGTCATATACTCGATCATTACACGTACATGAGCCATGTATCTTCTTTAAGTCACATAATTCTCCGACAAAATAAAGCTCCAAACTCACGTAAATAAGAGCTCTTTCACTAGCTTTGCCCACCTGCTTCCAACACACGTGTCCTTGGCCAACATGACTGTTACGATTTGGAGCTACCCGCTTCAGATGCGTGTAGGTTCCGTATCTGGCCGTCATTTGCCCCGAAGCCATCAATGGTACCCTTGCTTTGTTTTGAGGAAATTCCACCTGTCACCCCAATTCTCGGCAGTGTAATCTCGTTTCGGGCCCAAAGAAAGCCAATTAACCGGGTACGCGGGACCGCTCGCTTTTTGTGGCGTTTCTTTTGGAACTCCTCTGCAAACGAAATGAATCGCACCGCGATTTAAGTTTATCACATGTGCGCTTCTCAAGGTGATGCCATTCCCGCGAATGCTCACAGTGCGCGATCGATTATCTGAACAGTTCGGATGGTTTGCCATGTTTGGTACTGGAACTGAGCAAAGCTTAACACTTGCTCCACTTGCTCAATGGCCACTGCGAGACTCCAAGGCTTTCGGTCTTTCTCATTTCATGTTTTCCATTGGTTGATAAATGAAAACTTTGAATGGAACAAACAATAGACACTGTAGTGTAAATTGGTTCGCTCAAAAGGGGTTTAAGATGTAACCTATTCAAGTCAAACGTTGTCACGAGACAACAGATGTCAATTAATTATTGACGACATAATCAATATCGCTGTTATCGGTTGTAGTTTCATCGTACTAATTGTTTATGTTTAAAAGAAAAGATATTGAGCCTAAAAGTGGCTCTGTCTACGGTGGACATGATGGAACACTGAAAAAAACCCACTTCCGATCATAAGTGATCGAAAAAGTCACGAGTCACGAGGAATACCAAAATAGGGTCCCCTAACCTTTCTTCAATGGCAGGTAGGATGGAACCATTTTCCATCTTGGATAATGATGAATTGTTTTTGCTTGTCACAATACTTCTGGATCATTTGGGACCACATGACCGATCACGCGCACCACTGAAGAAGCTTTAGAGGTTTTAAGCTTAATTGATGCACTTTAACACACACTGTCGGTGTCATTAATTGCCGGTCTGGTTAATGCAGAGGCAAAGGTTACGCTTTGTCCCGCGAGGGGAGAGAACACGTAACTGTTGACACATGTTGGCGCACCAGAGTTTCACCAATGTTTCTTTTCACCCTTTCATCAGCCCAAGAACAGGCTTCGACAAATCATCACTGGAGCGGCTGGAGCAACTGTTCATTAAAACAGTCGGCAATGAGAAAGAGATCCGTCGGGAGGAGTTTAAGAAAATTGTTACCTCCAAAAACGTAAGTACCGGCTAGCTCACCGCAATCAAGCGCCAGCCATTCCGCTAGGAAATCTGAACTATCAATCCACCGAATTTGCCGTAACGCGAGCTACCATTTTCAATCTGCAATTCACACAGCCATTCTTCACCGAGCGTGTGTTCCAAATCTTCGACAAGGACAACTCCGGTTCCATCTCGCTGCAGGTAAGGTTTGTGATGATTGACCACGCTTCACAGTGACATTTCGGTTCCGAAACCGCTCATTTGCTGCTTTTAATTCATCCGATTTGGGTCGGCTCTTTTCTTCCCATCGACAGGAATTCATCGATGCCATCCACCAGTTTGCCGGACAGTCGCCAGAGGACAAAATTAAGTTCCTCTTCAAAGTGTATGATTTAGACGGTACGGGAAACACACATTCGGATTGATTTATTCCCCTCTAATTGGGGTATCAATAATTAATAGCACATCTGGGAGCTCTCCAGTCGGTCGCCGAAATTATGAGCATCGATTTAAACGATTGCCACAGGAAATGTGAAATGGTTGATTTCCTCGAGAAAAATGGTCTGTGTGGAAGTATGTGAGCTAAATTTTGAGCCTCCACCATGAATCCCTTCCAACCGTAATGTGCACCTTTGCCGGGGGCTTAAAATTGGTGCCACTTGCTTCTTTAGCGCCTTGCACAGACGAAAGCTTCCTGAGGCTTTTGTGCTCGATTGACCACGGACCTCACGACATCGGGGCCCTGACAGCTCACGTCATCGGTACAACCGTGTAACCGCACACGAGCTTCCGTGCGTACATCTATCATCGTATGAAACGACGCTCGCAGTGAGCATAATACACGACATTCGTGGAACAATCGAACTATTCGCTTGTGGTCGTCTACCAACTTGAGGCCGATTTCCATCCAAGCAGAATGTTTCACACGAGCTACTGTCAATCTTGTGTCAAATATTCATGCAATAATCCTCCATCTTCCATCAACCCGCGGTCCCCAAAAGCAGCTTAGAGCATGAATGAAAGCATTTGTCACGCTTTAGCTAAACGTTAAAGACACACACTGCTTGATGTGTGTGTCGACCACAGCACACCTTGGGATGTAAAGCTACGCGAAGAATTCAACCAGACGTCCAGAGCCAACGGCGCGCCGCCGAGTCGTGACAGAAACATGAGGATCACGTACGAACGCCATAGCATCGATAAGCATCTAATCGGTGGTCTCATTATCTGCTTTATGGCTACATTACTGGCGCACCACGCTGGCCAGAGACACAAATTAATGGTGACTTGATTCAAAGCCACAACCTGCAGCTTCTCCAGCGAGTCGTTTTCCCATCGTCATAATCCACCCAAAAGCAACAACTCCTTTACATCTAGTATATCTTTCTTTTCTCTTTCCCCTTTTCTCGATTTACATGTGGAAAACCGAACAAACAACTTCCCCGGGGCGGGAAAACAACACACCGCCAGGTGACGGACTGATTCAACACCGTGAGCTACAGCATGTGATGCGGGCGTGCATGGAGGAAAACGGCATGCGTTTCTCCGAGGATCAGGTTGGTACTACTTCTACGTACGCGTCGGCTTCTTCTTGCCCGCACGCTGGGAACTCTCACGGGCCAGGTTTATGTTTCGATTCACGTCTGCAAGAACAAGCTTAGAAGTAGCTCTCAAGCGCTCTGGAGCAATGTCCACCCGCCCTCAACATTGCTCCGACGGCCGGGTGTGCAATGTTTTGCGGAGAGCTATCGGAGCAGGTGAAGCCTCCGTGACCGGTAAGCCAACACGAGACGGACAGTAATTTATAGCGGTCGCAGCGAACATGTATCACATGGCAGGACTTCAAAATCAAATGCAACGGCCACAGCATCAAAGTCGCGCATGTTTATCAAGCAGGTTGGACATTCCACTGGTTTCCCTACCAACCCGTTTCACTTCAACTCGCCTCAGAACAGTACATTCATCATAAGCGACGGTTGTGGTCTTGAGAGATCCGGAGATATCTTGGTGCGCTTTTTTTTTGGCGTACATTTTCTTGGGTTGTTTGTGTCTCGTTTCACCCTCGTCACTTCATCCATCGGGAATACATGTTGTTTGCGTTTATCAATCTTCAAGCAAAAAGTGGGCGAATTGAAAAAGAAATACACACGGCGAGATGAATGCGCATTTCATTAAAATGTGGTCCGCATGCGACTTATTACTTTGTACGGTTTGGTACCGTGTTCCGATCGTGGACCAGTAGATTGCTGTCATATTTTTGCTTGGCGTGATATCTCTGTGGGCTTTGTATGTAAGTGTGTATGTGACAGTGTGTCTACAAAGTTAGACAAAAAAATACAGTTTAAATTGCAGTCATGCTTTGAAGAAAGTAAGATATAGAATAATATTTTAGAATAGAGTTTGGGTTTTTTAAACATAGATAACTAAAGTTGTGTTTAATTCATCTTTTGAGAAGAATTATTCATGAATGAATCTCTATCTTTAATTAAGAGTCATTCCAAACAGGAGTCAACTCAAAATAGATTCATTAAGAATAATTTATCAATCTTCCTTGAAGATTCCAGGATTCAGTTCGAAGATTCATTCAGATTCATGAATTAGAATCAGACTAACCCAACACTTGTTTGCCTATTCAGAACTTGAGATGGTTTGTTTAGATCTTTTAAAAAAATGTCTAAACACAATTTTAAACCCGGAAGTTTGTTATGATTAAAGTTCTGTTATTAAACAAACTTGGGGAATAATAAATTGAAATACTCTTCACTTGCTTCGTGACTTCCAGCGGACACACACTTTCTCTGATGAAGTAATTTACCCTAATGCCGCTTCCCGTGGGGACCATTCTCAATCGAGTTCCAATCTCTCCCGCTGAGCTTCTACTTAAGACGTATGGACAATTTGTTCCTTTCTTGTCCTCCCTCGTACGGAGAGCCCCACTTTAATGGTGCCCGTAAACGGTTTTTGCCTGTACCATATCACTCGAACCAATCTACCGCGCACTCCTCGTTGGCCCTTCGAATCGTGGCCACGCATAAATTATGCTTTCAATTTTTCAAACCTAATTAATTATCCCTTTTCCATTCCCGGGTGTCCCAGTGACCGTTCCACAGAGTTTGTACCAATGCTGTGGACGTTAGTGAAGCCCGGCTTAAACCGTACCCGGCCAGACAGACTGCCCAGTTGGGTGCCGTCGTATAGCAGGATGCTGTGTGTGGTGCTTTTCACCGATCGTACGATTTAATTGATCGATCTCAATTGTCGATCGATCTGGAACGATTGAACTCATTGGCTTCATTAGCATTTGATGATTATTTGAGTAATCTCGTGTGTGCCAGGTGAATATTAATTCACACAACCTGCTAAATTAGATACAATTATCAGAGTCGCGTTTGAGTCCCCGTCGCCCATAAGCCACACATCTTCGCCAGACGGAACATTGTCGGAAAGAAGTGATCCCTCTAACAGGAACGTTTCTCGTTTAGACACGAGTTTCTTCAAACCATTCGGAACGGAAGTGTGTATACTGACGGGCAATGATAAATTATTTATTTTTCTTCATTACCGTACTTAATCTAATTTCCACGGGTAGCAGCATATTTTTTATGTTCGCCTGTTTTTCTTACTCCACAAAATTACTGCTTCTCGTTGCATTAAAACATACGAGCAGACGTTTTACTTCATCCTGCAGAACACCAATCGGTTTCGCGGACGCGGATAGTAGCATCCGTGGCTGACTTACTTCACCCCATTCATTCCATTCGAGTTCGTTCAGATTGTTTACTATTCGATGCCTCGCATGTAGCGTGGCAAGCCCTCAGGGCTATCACCAACAGAAGGAGAAAAAATAACCACAAAAAAAAATCGTCGCCGGGAACCAGTTCCAACCGCTGCCGGCAAAGAGAAGAACTTGCTTCTGCTATTGTGGCTTTTTAATTAAATTATAAAGCTAGATAAAAAGCTTCGGTTTCTTTTATTTTCCGATTTGTAATGACAAAACAAAAAAAAATGAAACAGCACTCGTGCTGAAGGCAAACTGTGGAACAGCGGTTCCCGGGCCACAAGCTGTCAAACTATTAACGGACGATATCCGGTGCAAATGTAGTCACGTGACGTTTTTGTCTTGAACGGCTTCTCGTGTGAAGTGTCCTTACGTTGTGAGAAGGATTTTGTGTGGCTTGATTGAAGTAGTAACTTGGAAGGTATCGCCTTGAACTTTCAAAGTGCGGGTGCTAAGGAATTCAGTGAACAAACATGTGTTTCATGTTTATATTTGCCACTGGCACTGATCTCAATAATGATGGAAAAATCCAATGATCTGAAGAATTTTCCTACTTCAACAGTTTTGTTATGATTGAATGTGGGCCAGTCCCGGCGGTACTGCAATACCGGGCCAACCCGTGGAGGCAGTGGAGCAAGCTCCGTAACTGGCCTCCGTCTTCCAAAAATCAGTTTAACATTTGTTGTCTTCCAATGGAAGAGCTATCAGATGTTAAGCTGATAAGAACAGATACTACACTTTGATCTTAGCCTTTAGGCCGAGAAGCGATACCGGTGGAATCATTTTTCCAGGCCTATATCCTGCACGACGCTCTGCTGCTATAGCGATGTTTAACGCACATTCGTCCGCATGATTTCCTTCAAAACACGGTATAGAAAGGGATAAAAGTGTGCAGCATCCGTTCGCGGAGAATCCTCATCCACAGGTAGCGTACACGCACTTTCATCTTTCCAGGTATAGGTTTTTACAGTGCGGTGCAATATTTATGCAGCACCAAGCGTCGACGAGTTTTGTTTTACAATATTTGTGTTCACGCAAAATAACATCGCAGGCAGGATGGGGAGTGTCAGGGGCACTCAAAAACAGTTATTATAAATACGGGTGCTACGAAATAAATCACCCTCTATTTTCTACGCTACATTCGGTAAATATTACGAAATAAAAAAATCCGTAATCCACAATTCCGTACATGGTGCCGTGACCAAATGCTCCACACTTCGGCGGATTGTGGGAAGCAGCGGTGAAGACGGCCAAGCGACATCTATACCGATATCTAGCCAGCACCAGGCTGCCCTACGAAGGCTATACCACCATCCTTCAGCAAATAGCAATGAACTCCCGACCCTTGTTGCCCACGTCAGACGACCCGAACGATTTGGCAGTACTTACCCCAACGCATTTCCTCATCGGTACATCCATGCATGCGATTCTTACTCTCGATGAACTCCAAAGGTGGCAACTGATGGTCCAACGTTTCTGGAACCATTGCACAACGGAGTATCTGCAGGAATTGCAGAAAGACAACATGAGGCATCACCGAACCAATGACATACTACCTGGCCGATTAGTCATCCTGATGGATGAATCCTTACCAACAATCACATGGCCCTCACACGCATCATCGACATCCGGGCAAGCACCAACTCACACGAGTAGTGAAAATAGAAACTGTCAAGGGGATTATCACACGTAAACTCACTAAATCACAAAAATCACCCGCAAATCACTAGAATTTGCTTTCCACCACTAGCCGCGAACAACACGTGCTAACAACTAGTTTGTTTTGTTATGACATTCTGTCATGGTGGGGGGGGGGGATGGTATGTTCACCCAAGTAACACCGCAGGCAGGAAGTTGACAGTTGACGATCGGTTTCGTTAAGTTTCGTGAACGCCAACAACAGAACGTGCACTGCCAGTGCACTCAAAAACAGTTCTAAATACGGGTGCAACAAAATAAATCACCCGCTTTCTTCTACGCTACATCAAGTCCGATAAGAATTACGAAAGTCCGGTAAGTATTATTTGTTTTACAAATGTGCTGCTTCAGTTTCAATGAACTTCCACCGAAACATTCATGGATTAGGGTCTTTCGTAAAAAAAAACAACTACAAATAGCTTATACGCATTTATACGTTTTAATTCCCTAAGCATACAATTTTCCCAAAGCAAAAATAACAATCGTAAACGTAAAAGTTTCTTCAATCTGTATGAACTAGTAAAGATGACTTTAATAAAAGTTGTGCATAAAATAAATCATTCGCATTCGTTCCTATCCCCCGTGCCGAAACTACATCTCATCGGTGGTTGAGCTGCACCGTCCAGTAGTAGTTTCGGTTCGGCATGATTAATGATTTTCTCTTAATACACTGTCAGACCATTTTTGGGGTTGTCTCTCGACGTACATTGCGAGTCACACACACAAAAACCCCCGTCTCCCTCCGGGCCCGTTACTCAAACCACCCGGAGTCAGTGAATACGCACCATCACCTGTTGAAGCGCAGGTTAATTCGGTTAGCAGTGAGCCCGACCGAGAGGAGAGTTCAATTTGCCATCCCCTCTTCCGGATGAGTGTGCAGAAAAGCAAAAAAAAAAGGTTTGCAGATTTTTTCAGCACCAGCACCAAACATTTCGAACCCGAATCCCCGTCCAATCCGTCATTCCGGTCAGTTATCGACGAATGAGAAATGGTTTGGTAATTCGCACCTAGCTGCAAACTGCTATGACAAACACACGCACACGCCTGGTGCGCACAAACCAGAAAACGGCGGGTCCTGCCCCGGACGTGGTTGTGTGTTGACGCGGCGAACGGTCGCGGACAATCGCGCTCTAATTTGTTTCATAATTTTGTAATGGAATAAATTATCATTAAAAGTACTATTGCTAACAAATCGCAACTGCCAGGCAGTAAATGCTGCCGGTGGTTCGGAATGTTGGTGCGGGTCAGGTTCAGTAACGGGTGGAAACCGGTCATCAAACTGTCCGGATGTCTGGTACTCTGGATGGTGGCTGCCAGAGGAAAGCCATTAGTCAGCGTTGAAGATTAATTTACGCTGTGAATCTGTGCGCGTGCATGTGAGGGTCCCGGGTATAAGACTCATTAGCAGCTAGAAAAGAGCCGCAGATGGGTGATGAAGGGTTACGCATCTTTCCCAGTTCTGACATTCACAGTGGCAGCCGGTGTAACTTGAAGGGAGCATTCGCCTCCGGTAGGAGGAACCTGTCCGTGTACACGTTGTGTTCTACCACACCTTCGAATCAATGGTGAAGTCGTCAGTGGCACCTCCAAATAGCTCCCCAGTTCCAACAGTTGGATGTGGATCTTCATAAATTACCTTTAATTATTGCTAATTATTTTGCTCATCATTTTGATCGTGAAGCGGCGAGAGTTCCCCGGGACACATGTTTGCCATAAGTGACATTAATGCCAGGTAAATGCTCTTTCCCGCAGATCGAGGATCTTACCATGGCCATGTTTGAGGATGCGGACAAGTTTAATCGTGGTGCCATTACGTACGAGGCGCTCAAAAATCAGCTCGAAAAGCATGGCGGTTTGCTGGAGAATCTGAGCATCAGGTGATCTATTCAGCTTGTGGAGTTTCATGCAGTATCCTTAAAGCTAATTCTCGCGCACTTTTGACCGTGTACAGCATCGATCGATGGTTGGTGCCACTGCCACAGGACGACACGAAGAAGAAGCGCAAGAAAAAACCCTTGCCCCATCAGCTGACGGCGCCGTACATCAAGAACAACTACGTGTATCTGTCGTTCCTGACGATCTTTACGCTGATCAACGTGGGACTGTTTATATCGCGTGCCATTCAGTATCGAGACAGTAACGGATTCGTCATAATGGCACGAGCCTGCGGTAAGTGGTCGAGAAGTTTCCCCTATTGAGTAATGAGTTAATCTTATCAGAACATTACTTCGCCTGATCGCTATCCACAACAAGTCTTACACAGCTCTGCACTTAAAGGATTAAGCATTTACTGTATCCGACTGCTTCGACCTATCTTCACGTTTCAGGGCAATGTCTCAACTTCAACTGTGCCTTCATACTGGTGCTGATGTTGCGCCAGTGTATCACTTTTCTGAGGACGCGCGGCTTTACGGCCTTTCTGCCGCTCGATCAGCACATCTATCTGCATAAACTGACCGGCGTTCTGGTGGCCATCTTTAGCCTTGTCCACACCATCATGCACCTGTTTAACTTCAGTAAGTAACACGCCACGGCACAGTGGCCGACCTGTCCGTAACGAAACGCCGGACACTTCTACCAGACGACCGTCCAGACGAGAAACCATTCGACGCACGCAACAATTCGACCGTGAAGAGGAATGGCAGGGGAAAGAGTTCCATTCCCATTCCTTGCATCGCAATTTCGCGATGATGTTATTTTGTTTCTTTATTGCCCTTACCATTAGGTTTTTGTTCCTTCAGGGCGGAATCGTAATCACGGCTTTATGGCTTTATTTTACGCAAACGCACAACCAAGTGCCCCAAACCTCGCCAAGTCACACCAAGCGTCCAAATCGCTCATTTCCTTCCATCGGGAGGAAGTCATAAAATGCGCCACCAGTGCCAAATGTCCCTCGCATATCTGAGCGGGTATGACGGTGAGGATGGAAGAGACTTGAATGCACTTTTATATGCACACGCTCCGCACCGATTGTGGTGGGATAAATTTTAAAACGAAAGCTGAGGGAAAAAAGCGATCAAGCGATATCATAAATTATACTTTTATAACTCAATTTAGTGAGTTCGGGGAGATTTTTATGAATGGGGTTTTTTTGTCGTTTCTTCTTTAGGAGAAGTCGTTTTTTGGTCGTTTCTTTTATTCATTTATTTGCAAAACAGTAATTGTTTACGCTTGCATATCTTATGTTGTTTTGTTTAATTAAAGTTTATACTATTTGTACATTTGTAGATTGTGTTTTCTATCTCTTACTATAATGAATAACTTTAAACTTCGGTTTGTAGATAGAATCCAACACCTTAAATAACATTTGTACATACGTTAAGCCCTATACTTCATCTGGTAGATATTACGGCATGCTACTCTTTTAAAAGCCCCTCTGTTCAATATCCTGTTTTCACTTATCGCGCTACATTGTAGGCTATGCATTTAATCTCCCAACCACCGACATAATCTTATCTTGGCCTGAAAGCGTTTTTCCTTATCACAAAGCAGCTCCGGTTAAAAACCGGCACCGAAGCCTGTTCACCTGTCGGTAATCGATGAAATATCAGCCACCGACATCCTCGATCAGGTAGCACCTGAATGGGACGGACTGTAATTGCCTGTACTGTAAGCCGCCGCCGATCGAACGACTCCGGACGACGTTGAGTGTGTGGTAGAATTGATCTCGTTAAAAATTAATTTACCAGCACTAACTCGGTGACCGCAAAACCGTTCAGTATACTGCACCGCTTACATTGTATCGTCCGACGCTGTATTGATCCGACGATCACTCAGTCGACCATTACTAATACGAAAAAAAAGAAGCGATTCAACCGACCACCGGCACTTGTAACACAGCGCATTAACCCTAATCCCTAATCTTTCTTCTTCTGTATTTATCTTTCCATTCCGATCAAACTACTATCGCAAACCACAACCGCACAATCCTTCCGTCCCCATTGCTCCCTGGCTCCTTCGTATGGCCTATGTACATATAGCCACGATCGTCGTGAACGATCCGGTACTCAACGCCAACAACTACACCACGGCCGAGTGGCTGTTTACGGCCCGGCCCGGTCTGTTCGGATCGATCAAAGGCTGTGCCAATCCGACCGGTATCGTCCTGGTGCTGATCCTGCTAATCATGTTCATCTGCTCGCAGCCGTTCGTGCGACGTGGTGGCAGCTTCGAAGTATATTAAACACCAAGCATCCATTAGTTCCTTAGCGTTGTTAGAATTTGCTAGAATGAGATAGTCCTAGTTGTGATCTTGTTGCAATAGTGCACCTGATTCTGATATTTAATCTTTTGTAATTCTTCCTTCCTTACTGACTGTTGTAACTTCCGTAGGTGTTCTATTGGACGCATCTGCTGTATGTGCCGTTCTGGATATTGGTGTTATTCCATGGGCCCAACTTTTGGAAGTGGTTCATTGTACCCGGTCTCATCTATCTGATCGAACGCACAATAAGGTAGGTCGCAGTGGAGATGTCTCAGTTTGACCTCTGGTGATTACCCTGCTACTTGCCTAACGACTTCCAACACCGTTCCCAAAGATTAGTCTGGATGCGCACCGAACACGGCAAGACGTACATCTCGTCCGGACTGCTGCTCCCGTCCAAGGTGACACATCTCGTGATCAAACGTCCGCTACACTTTTGCTTCCGGCCTGGGGACTACGTTTTCGTCAACATTCCCGCGATCGCCCAGTACGAGTGGCACCCATTCACGCTGAGCAGCGCACCGGAACAGGAGGACTACATCTGGCTGCATATTCGGGGTGTTGGCGAATGGACCAACCGGCTGCACAACTTCTTCGAGCGAGAGCAGGAACGCTTACACAATGGCGAAATACCGGCACTGGTGGCCGGAAGTTCTGGTGCGGCATCGGTACCGGCGGTGGCTGCTGTCGCCACCGGCGGTTCAGTTGATGTGGTGCAGGAAAAGCTAAAACCCACACCAACCGGAACAATACACAAAAGTTCTAGCTTTGAATCGGCGCTCAACAAAGCGAAAGCTGTGCCTGGTGGAGCTATACCTCGTACGGGTGATGCATCCACTCCGGCTAGTATTATGAAGCAGAGACATCCGCCGGGAACTTCGAAGCTTGCGATGGAAGGCTATAGTGCACCATCTCCAATCACAACGTCCACCGGCCAACCCAAATTCGAACGGCAAATGTCGGAGAATCGAGCTCTGAAGAAGATACAGGCGACGCTACAGCGGACCTTTTCTAGGCGCGATCAGCTTATCCCACGATCGAGTGGAGTTGGCGGAGTTGCTGGAATATCGAATGAAGGATTCGCCGGTGATGGAGTCGATGGTGGTCCGGACGGGGCGGCAGGATCCGACATGAAAGATGCGAAGCGTAAGGTCACACCGGAACAAAGCCTGCATAAACTGATCTTCCAGCAGAAGGTCCCACTGGAGAAGTCTCTCTCAATGCCGGACATGCAGAACAAGTTCAAAAAGCGGGAGCGTATGATGGTGTAAGTAATGCAAATGTTCGAATTCTACCTTTTTCAGCATATTTGACACTTTCACTTTTCACTAACACGCATCATTTTTCACTAACTAGACTTCGGGAGTACATGCGCTCGGAATCGGAGCGCTCGTTCGATGAAGTTCAAATCCGCAAGGCACGACTCCAATCGCTCGGATTGGCTTATCTGAGTCCACAGAATAAATCGCTTGCGCAGAGCTTCCGCTATATGCGTAACAAACCCACGATCATCGCCTTTAAGACTCCAAGCCTGGAGAACTGTGAACCGCGCGACTCAACCAATTCGATCGTCGTTTCGCCCGGTGTCTTCACGCAAAAGGATGCGGAAGAAGGTCGCACAGCAGGAGCTGTATCAACGACGGGCACAGCCGTGGTTGCGGTTGGGTCAGCATCATCGCAAGATGCAATCGTTACAGCCGGTGCAGCATCCGGAAACCGACCGGTCAACTATCCCGTTGGTAAACCGCTAGAAATCTACATTGACGGACCGTATGGTGCACCCTCGAGTCATATCTTCCAAGCGCAGCATGCCGTGCTGATTGCGACCGGTATCGGTGTAACACCGTTCGCCTCGATCCTGCAATCCATCATGCACCGTTACTGGAAGGCCCGACACTGCTGTCCGCGGTGTTCGTACGAATGGTCGAGCGAGATTCCACCGACGATCATGAACCTGCGCAAGGTGGACTTCTTCTGGATCAACCGTGATCAGCGTTCGTTCGAGTGGTTCGTCAATTTACTGTCCCAGCTCGAGATCGAACAGGCGGAACTCGGTGGCGCAATGGAACGGTTCCTCGAGATGCACATGTACATTACCAGTGCGTTGCAAAAGACGGACATGAAGGCGGTCGGTTTGCAGCTCGCCCTGGATCTGCTACACGAGAAAGAGAAGCGTGATCTGATCACCGGGCTAAAAACGCGCACTAACGCCGGTCGACCCAACTGGGACAAAGTGTTCAAACAAATTCAGGACCAGAAAAAGGGTAAAGTGACGGTGTTCTACTGTGGACCGCCACAGCTTGCCAAAACCCTGCGCTACAAGTGCGACCAGTTTGGCTTCCAGTTCCGCAAGGAAGTGTTCTGAATTGTTATCTGTTTAATCGTACACCTTTCATCGTTACTATCGGCGCATGTGTTTTCTTTTTGATGCGCATATTATTTAATTTATCGTTTTATTTAATGTATTCTTTCCGTCGAGCGTTCGTTCGCGACGGACAATAAGTTCATTAATGCTCGTAAAGAGTCATAATTTATTCATGTGACGCGCCTAATGGCTTAGTCGTTCTGCAAAAACTAAAAACCTTTTTTAGTCATGTAAATGTGCACAATTTACGAACAACACTGCCAACATTCTAGGTTCGTCAAAAACACACCCAGCTATATTTATTGTACTAGCATAGAGAATCAATAAAGCCACAAGGCATGAACGGAGCTAATGGGATTAATGGGATTTCTTAAGGCTGTCGAAGTAAAATCCGAACCAGCTGCAATGGTCGACAAAAGAAATGGGAAAACATTTTGAATGAGTTTCGGCACCGAACAACAGATGGCACTAGCAGTCAATTACAAGCTTTGTTTCGTTGTGCAATTAACCCACCTCAGAATAATGTGTACATGAGTAATTAAACGATTAAAATGAAGTTACTTACCTGGTTTCGAATATTTTCGGGATACAAACGTGTTTCCTTATTGTATGAAGGATTTATTACACTACAATATGCATCAGCATAAGCACCTTCCAAGCAGCAACCCCGAACAAGGATCTTATCCCTAATTCTGTGCCGATGTAGGATACTTTTTCAGCACCTTGTTTAATTGCTTATAGTTGAGGTCCTTTCCTGCCACTAGCATACCCTTGCTGGATGTTTCCTTTTTGTCCATTTTCTTATCCAGGAACACCTTGTAGCAGCGCTGGAAGGTACCCACCTCTTTAGCGCACAAACTTTCATTGAAATCGTGCGTTTTCAGACAGGAAAAGAGCACTGCCATCTCTTGCAGGCATGCCACATCGCTTGTTTTATCTGTTTTACCGCTCACATGGTTTTTGAGGCGAAGTGGCAGCACCTCCTGAAATGGTACGTCCGTCTCGTTCTGTGGCTTGCGAGATCGTAACAATGCACTAGCCATACGCATTTTGCGGCTGTGAAAGTTGTACGATATCGATGATCTGAAAGGGATTGAAAAGAGTATTAAAATTAGGACGTTCCAAAGGTTTTACGTGCTAAAAACCTGGTAAGTAAAGCGAGCAATACTCGGCACGCGCCGTGCCGGACGAAATGTAAACAAACACCGTGTTAGATAATTTGACAGCATGCCAGCATGTCGTCAAGTGAGGAAACAAACGTGGCTTGATAAACGGTTGTCACATGCTTACGCGAACTGTCAACTTAACAAAAGCGAAACATCAACAACACCAACAGCGTAGATAAACAAATTCTTCATTCGCCCTTTTTATCGATGAAGACCGGGATTTAAAACAACGAACGCGAAAGTGAATAAAAATGTGGTAGTGTGGTGGATAAGGAAAGTGTGTTACAAATCACAAGTCTAAACGTTTATGTGAAGCAACACATCTACTAATAATTGACGTGCTGCCAAAACGTTGGGCCTGTGGCCGCGCAAGATATCAGCGTATCCAGAATGAAGCTGGCGATAAGCATAGGAGTGGCCGCAGCAGTGCGCTTTCTGTTGATGAATTCGCGCTACTCGCAAGGGATACAGAACCGGGTGGAAGTATCTACTCCGATAAATGCATGGAAACGAGGTAAGCGGTTTCCATTCTCCCTTAAACATTAAACACCGGCCTTTCGTTTGACTGACTCGCTCATTCACTCCACAGTCGAGGAAGGCGCATATCTGTATGCGAACGGAATCAATCCATACGATGGGGACGTGTATCATAAAAATCCAATTATTCTGCACGCTTCCCGCTGGCTGTTAGATAATGTCCCAAGTGCCATACCGTCCCTGTTCATCCTGCTGGACGTTCTGACAGGGATATTGTTGCTGCTAGCGGCACGAGTATTTATACGCGATATGTACGAAAAACAACGAAACGAAATGGATACGTACGCGAAGGACACAGATGAGCTCCATCTTGTCGAGGCGGATCTGCACACGGTTCCGATGTCCGTCGGGTTTGCTTACCTGTTCAATCCGTACACCATTCTAAACTGTGTCGGCCAGACGACGACCGTGTGGAGTAACTTCCTGCTGGCCGCTTTTCTGTACGGGCTATCGCGTCGTCAACGGCTGGTCAGCTTCCTGGCGCTGGCACTCGAAACGCAGATTAATCTGTATCCATTTGTGTTACTCGCACCGGGCGCACTGCACATTGCCAATCACCAAACCGGGACAGGCAGCAGTGGGAGCAGATTTCGCAGCATAACGGCCAGCTGCCTCTTATTTGCAAGCTTATTTATAGGAGTTAATTACTTCGGCAACTTTCTGATGGGTGGAGACTGGAGTTTCCTAGACGCCACGTATGGCTTCATGTAAGTGCTCGAAAGCCTTTTCTGCAAAATCTGCGTGTGATTTGTAGTGTTGTGCATAATGAATCTTTTGTGAAGTGTCATTTATATGAATCTTAAGCATTAAAGCATTCACAAATCGACTCTCGGGTCTGAATCCTCATGCAAAGATTCATGCAATTAAATCGGATTCACCAAACACGAATTTGCTAATAGACACACTTTCTTTCATCCCATGTATAGCATCAACTGCCGCAGCTTACAACCAAATATTGGGCTGTTCTGGTACTTCTTCACGGAAATGTTCGATCACTTCCGGACGCTGTTCCTGTACTCGTTCCAAATCAATGCCACATTGCTGTACCTGTTTCCGCTCACGTTCAAGCTACACAAGGAACCGATCATGCTGGCAACGATGCTGATCGGGCTGGCGGCCGTTTTTCGCTCCTATCCGTGCGTGGGCGATGTTAGCTTCTACCTTGCCCTCATTCCGCTGTGGAAATCGATTTCCATGTGTGAGTCACAAACTCTTGCTGCGATATTGTGCGAGAGAAAAGTTCGAACTCAACGTGTACTTTTTACGTTATTTTTCAGTCATGAAGAACAATTTCATCGTCGGTGCAACGATGCTGGTGACGAGTGTGCTCGCCCCAACCGTGTGGCACCTGTGGATATACAACAATTCAGCAAACGCCAACTTTTACTTCGGTGTGACGCTAATTTTCTGCACAGCCCAGGTAATTATGGTATTCTTTTCAATTTTGCAGACGATTTGTTGCATAATTCAATTCGTTCTCTTTGCAGATTTTCCTTATAACGGATCTCTTCTTTGGGTATATCAAGCGAGAGTTCTGCCTAAAGCACGGCATCCGCGTGTTGGTAGATGGAAAGGAGGCCCGAATTACGTTGGAGTATTAAAACAAATAAAAGGCTGATGAGATGTTACCATCCCCGGTAACTGTGGCGGCAATGCAGCTGTAAAAGAAAGCATAGAACAAAAACAAATAAATGATTTAAATAACAAATGTTCGAACATCACACACATCCGCTCCTCTCTTTGTTGGTCTCTCTTTCACATATGCAAGTCTTACCAACCAAACGCAGTTTTTTTGATCACAAATCTTGTTTATTGAGTCCAATAAAAAAGCATTTGCATTTTGCACAATTTTATCATTTTTTTGTCGTCCCTTCTTCGATATTGTTCTCTTGTGTTTTTTTCTTACTTCATTTGTTTTGTTCTCTCCTCGATCCACTGTCATTCTCCGCGATCCCACAATCCCGTATCCGTTTCTGCAATAATTTTAATCGATATATAAATAAGTTAATAGTCCTTTTTTTGTTTAGCAGTGTAATCCGGCCGCTCGTAGCGAATTATTTTGCACTACCTGTTAAACCCCACCATTCCAGTCGTACTACACACGAGAAGGCGTGAGAACGCGCGCCTATTTATGGTTTCCGTGTCTTGTGACTCCCCCACTTTTCTCGTTGGCAAACCGTTTATCGGAGTGTTTGGTAGATGGTTTACTTTTTTTGTTAACACTTCGGCAAAGCACAATTGAAAACACAAAACAATACATACATCATGTCTTTCTCTCGTCAACGTGTGGGCATCAAAACCTTGGCCTTGTACTGAGATTTGTTGTTTGCTGTGCAACGAGAGGATTAAGTAGAAATGTTTGCCCTTATTGTAGCTTTGTTTCAGGTTCCAATTACTAAACTTGGTTCATTCCATTTCTTCCTCTTTTCAACAGGGTTTTCTCTCGCCTTCCGCTCGTTTAGCTCTTTACAGATAGAACTTGGTGGTTTTAAGCGTATCAAAGGGTTAATTGCCATGTGGAACAAGTTACGCAGAACATCATATCGTACAGGAGGAGGCACCAACCATCCTTTGTTTCGCATGAAGTAAATGTCATGGTTGTACATAAAGAGTAGAAGGAAGATGAGTAGATTTTAAAACGTAAATTTAGTTTCTAATCTCCGTCACTGATAGCGATCAGTAAAAATCTTTGCCCAGACAACACTACTCCCCCCACTTCGGCAGTATACCACGCGCCAAATCCGGTCCTCGTATTAGACACGGAATCCGGCAATATCTCATAATTTCATCGTTTTGAACGTGATCACATTTGCTAACAAGGGGAATGAAAAAAGCTACGAGACGGACATGAAATCCATACACCAAAATAAGGCCGTTCTGCACAAAAACTCAACAAACCCCATTCCTTACTCGCGTTTTGTTTGGCTTTGCCCACAGCAGAAGTCTTGCATGAGGCTAAGAGCGCTCTGCTGTTTTCCCCCATGTTTACTCTCCCCTCAAAGTACGTGGGCGCGGTTCTAATTCATTTCCCTTTCCTAACGCGGTTCCAACTAATTCATCTCCATCAGTCCATTCCGCGCAATTCGAGTGTTCGAGTGTCCAGACTCCGCATACGTTTTCCAATTACTTCCCAAGCCGTTCGCGTTTCTTCTTCCAGGCATTTCTTACGGTAAATATTATGAAAAATAATTCGAGATTATCATAAAACGATAATCCACGCTCCTTTTATAACTCGGACTCTCTCGGCTGGTTACTGTCTGCCTTGCTACAAACGTGAGGAAATCATCCAAAAGATTCTGCCTCTCTCTTCTTCCTAGTTTTCCCCATCTCCTTGATTTCCTCCCCACACACCTTAATCCATCCTCATTATCGCGGGATGGCTTTCCACCCTTCAAAGGCGCTTTCTTTTACCTATTTGGATAATAATCTCCACCTTTTCCGCGGGACACGGTGGGCCCGGAGGATGTCCTTCCATCATCGTCCTCGTCTTCAATAAATGCCCCCCAACAGCGTGTATAGAAAGAGTTCCTTCTGCTAGAATTCCACCATGCGCGCGTGAAAGTCCCTAACGTCTGTTTGCTCCCCCGTGTAAAAGTGACTGGTTAGTATGTTTCTTTGTTTTTAATTCAGGTTCATATTGTTGTTTGCCTTTCCTCGATCGAGTGCACTCTTCTTCATCGACGCCCCACCTTCTTCATTGCTTGTTCCAGATCCAAAACAACGGTCTGTGTGCGCGCATCTGGAGTTCACCTCAATGTTGTGCGAAAAAATATACGAGCTAAGTGTATCTCTCTGCTTGCACGTGCTGTGTTACTCTGCTTGGGGCAGTACACAAAGAATCCACAACACGCGGAAGTAACGTGTAAAGCCGTACGTCGTTTTGTTTTTCTTAAAGCGGAATAATGTTTCACGGTTGCTTTTTTCCACCGTTCACACTAACGAGATCTAGAGATTCGTTACCTAAATACGATTCTCTTTACTGCTGCTCTCTTTTTAAGTGAATCTTTCAACGCGCTTCTAATTGTACTAATGCCGCGTATTTCGGGTTTCTCCTTTTTTCCGGACGGGTTGCTATAATACGAAGACGTTACGGAGGAATGGAAGTAAAAAAAACAATCTTTCCAATATACCGGAATGTCTTTTCCAATATGTCGCCTATACACCACGAAAGGATCTCCACTAGCGAACTAGTGAATATGAATTTCCCACATTAAAATACCGTCCTTTCTGTAGTACCACGCCCCTGAATGACTGCCTTAATTCTCACAAACATCCACGGCATATATACTGATAAATAAAGCCCCAACAAAACCTCAACATGGCAGTTCCATCACGCCATTTGTTTTATCTGCTTGATTAATTCTACGCTGACCTTTTGCTAATTTGCTTGTTGGTACAACTCCTTTGAATGCAACCAAACACTTTCGGCTTTTATCAACAATATTACCTCTCTTTCTCATGCTGTTTTATCACAGTTGCTAAACATCAATCAATTAGCATCGTTGTGAGAACCGAAACTCCTTTCCTTTCCTACCCTGATTGAGAAGAATGTGGATACGGATGTACACATCTCATACGGATGTGTGCCGTCTTTGAAATAATTCTTCTCTGCTGTTTTTTTGCCAGTACTCGCGTATTACAACTCCCGCTAAAACTAAAACCGCATCGTAGTGAAAATCAAACAACTCAACTCACTTACTATATCCCGCCAAGATCTACTTTCATTTGTGTTTGTTTCGCATTACCTTCCCTTCTTTCTCTTGCTATTATTACCGGACGTTTCGATGAAAACGATATAAACACGTTTTTGCGTTCTCTAAGGGTTTATATGGTTCTGCTACGTGTGGGGTAAAAGTTGGTCGACTACTTTAAATTCTTCAATCTAACTCCAACCATCGTAACTTCGCTCCCTTGACTGAGTTCTGTACCCGATGATCATTAGCTGTGGTGCCGCACTTGCTTCTCTGTAGTGACCTAATCATCTTTTCCCTCCTGGTTCCTTCACATTTATACTCGCCTTTCTTCACGTTTTTATGCTTTTTAATTTTTTTTTTTCGTTATATGACTGTATCAATTGAGTATTACACTGTGTTTTGTAGACGTACATCGGACACTAAAAGGCTGATTTAAGATCAGAGTTTCATTTACGTTTCGCTTGGTTTGTCTTCTTTAAAGGGTTGTGGTTTAATTGTTCGTCCTCGCTTCTCATTGCGGGAAAAGATTATGTGTGAGATATTTGTTTTTAAATGCATACCCCGGGGAATGATGCTTGTTTTTGCCGGTGTGTGCATGCACCTTCACACTAACGCACCCACACACAGGATGAATGTTGCGACAAATTGTTCTCTGTGTGAATAGCGATATTCGCGGGGCCTCATCCTCGGCTGTGTTGGACAAATATAAATTGTGGAACCTAAAACGATAATGCAAGCATACACATACACGTACATTATTCAATCATGTAAATCTCTACTCCCCCCAAAAAGGACTTATGTATTGTTGTTTGCTACAGTTGACGTTGTTACATTTTACACACGGAGCAAGTTGTGCGTTAGTTTCATGTCACGATTACAACAAACACACACATACGTATCTCATTACACAACTACAAAATAAAGGGGGTAATTAAAATGGGAAGAGCTGCGCCCTCTTCTCGTTCGCTTCTTTCCAACCACACTCACCCATCCATTATCGACGCAGATTGTCGCCAGATTTCTCTTGCCACTTTTCTCCATACCATCGGACATTATAACACGCACGCGAACATCATCTACTTTCGCCCAAACACCAAAAGCAACAGGATACAGGATGTGTTTTTTTTTTGTTTGTTTCGTGTTAGGATTACTTTTCTTTTTGTTTTCGCCATCTGCACAATAATTCAAATTAACCACTATTACAAAATTCTTCAATGTTCACCATCATTAGTGCTCCAATCTTCCTGCTACTGCTGCTGCTGCTGCTTACTACACACACTCACAACAAATATGCTCTTGGTTTTGCTTGCGCCTTTGCCTTTCCAACTGCAAATCGGTATGCTTAATTAAAGGTCATACCTATGCCGCATTCGCAACCCAATAACAACGATACGCTGCCCACCCAACACACCTCCTTTTCGCTTCACACAAAAGAGAGAACAAACCACCTCTGTCCTCCCTTCGCTTCTGCTTGTTTGTGTGTCCTTTGCCGTCGCTATAGCTATAGCACACACGGGTGCTGTTGCTGCTACTATTGTTGCTGCTTACATCCGCAAAGGATTTTTTAAAGACATTATCAGTGGACTCTTTAAAAAAAAACTTTCATATTTCGCACAGATTAACTGCGTTCCGTGTTTGAAGGATTTGTCACTTTCTTAAGAACCCCTACCACACTTTAGCAGTTTCGCTTTAAAAGAAATCGTGACAATACAACAGACAAATGTGGCCCAAATTCAAAGCATCTCCCTCTTTCACTGTGTCTCGTTCATTCTGTTTCCCAGTTACCAGCTGAGAGAAGCGGTACTACTGCACACCCGTGGAACATGTTTTTTCCTATGCGAAAGTTTCTTTAATGTAAGCCTCTCTTTTTCACGTACTGAGATGCGGCGCCCATTGAAAACATAGGCAATATATAATGTGTATCATTGCTTACTCTCGATACACCGTTCCTTGCTGGGGAACATTGAAAAAAGTGGATGCGCATCTGACACGGTACTGATGACACACAGATGTCACACCTTGCCAAATAGTAAATCCTCGGCGATGGTTAGCTAATGGTCCTCTCATCAATCATTCGGATTTGAAGCCTACATTCTCGGAGTGGTTTTCAGTTCCTCAAACTACGTGAATTTCGTCGCGATGAAGAGGTGTGAGAGCGAATTCAAGAGGGGTGTGTTTAGTTGTTTGCCATCATTTTCCGTTTCCCTTCGCTACTAGAGTGTCTTCCTTGCTACTGCTTCGTTTCGTTTTGAGAGTGTGTATAATATAATGCATATTTTGTTGATTTGTTGTGTTTGTATTCATTTTTTGTTTCTTTTTCTTCTTTTAATCAATAATATTTAAGGATAGTGTTTGTTTATAATAAATGAAGTTTTCATTTCATGTTTTTTTGTTGTTTTTTTCTCTTCCGGGGTCGTGTTACTTTCTTGTTTTTTTCCGCGTACTGTAACCTCCCCATCAATCCTAGTCTCCTCCTAACAATCTAGCCCTGCTCGCATCAGCATTACTTCTTTTCATCTGTCATAAAAGGGGTTTATACAGCTGACTGTATATGTGTACCCTTCTCGTCCTCGTGCCTAGAGTTTGAATCGAGGCTTGCTAGCCGATATTGTGGCACCAACACCAGCAGTGCCGGCACCGATCGGTGGAACAACCGTTCCAACACCGTACGGTGAGTGACCGATCAGTGCGGCGGCCGACGAAGCCGCCGTTGCTGAATTATAATAATTCTCCTGCAGAACGTAACCTGCCGCACCGGCCGCTCCACCAGTACCACCGCCGGCCGCTGTCGCCGTCTTGAGAATGGTCGACTTGGTCGTCTCGGCAAAGGTCAATTGCTGCTGCTGCTGTTGCTGCTGGGTATGCGGGTGTGCATAATGCTGGTGCGGGGGACCCTGCTGTGGCGGGGGTGGCTGCTGTTGCGGATGGTGGTGGTTCTGCTGATGTGCAGCAATGTTATGCAGATGGGGCGGTCCGCCGTGTGGCATACCGTGCAGTGGTCCGGCCGACGCCGCCGCTGGATGATGCGTATGATGATGATGATGATGATGGTGGGGTGGCGGCGCCGTTGGTGGCTGTTGTTGATGGTGGTTCATCTGCTGCGATTGCTGTTGTTGTTGCATGTGCTGCGGCTGCTGCTGCTGGTGATGATGATGATGTTGTTGCTGCTGCTGCTGCTGTTGCTGATGCGGAGATGTTGATGCATTCGCAGCTACTGCTGCTGCCGTAGTAGAGGAGGAGGAGGACTGATGTGGCAAGCGGAAATACGCCGCAGTGTTGTTGTTACTGCCACACCACGACGAGTAACCCGACTTCTAATCCCGACCCTTGTTCTCTGTGCAGTCGCGACTCAAGTGGCCGATCTTGCCACAGCTATAGCACGACTTGTCGCCCGACGGACAGTTACGCGAGATGTGGCCGCTCTTGTTACAGTTGTAACACGACACGTTCATGTCGCGGTCGCTCTTCTCCGGGCAGTTGCGGGCCAGATGACCGCTCTGGTTGCAGTTGTAGCAACACGAGTCATCCGGGGACAGACTGCAATCGCGCGCAATATGACCGCTGCCTGTAAATAGTAGATGAAGTAAAAACAGAATAATTTAGTAAAGCGTCCGTTTTTAATTTAGTTACTAGCAATAGGAGACCGTGGCTGTTCAATATTTCCACGTATTGCTGCTCTCTGCAGGGGTTCCCATTTGGGCTCAGGATCATGCAATTTAGCTATCTCTTATCAATGGGTACGGTCTCTATCTGACTATGCTTTTTCTTATCACAAAGCAGCTATACTTGTGCGATTGTTGGAATAAAACAATAAAATGTTAGTTTTATGCTATAACTGATAACCGAGCCATATCAGGAGGTCAACGGTTTCAAATCAAACGTTCTATTCACCTGCTCCTGTTGCATAGCAGAAGTATTCTTAATCGCACACGTTCAAACGTCTACTTTGTCCCCAGACCTCAAAGAACTAAAAAGGACTTTATACATGGTAGGTCAAAAATCCATCAGATCATCTTCCTCTCGAACGCGTTAAGAAGGATTCGCCAGTTTTGGAAAACGTCCACGACTGTGAACCGTATGTTAGTACCGGAACTATGTAATTTCTGTTTTCTAGTTGTTAACCGTCGCGGACCAGACAAACATAGCAATATGAGAGCTATTCTCGCAATGAAATTTATAAATCAATATTTCAAGTTTCCTGAGATATTACGAAGTAGCGTACGTGATTATTTAGTTCTGGAAAATCCACTACTGTAAAAAGGCTCAAGTTTTCTTTCAACATCTAACAGAGACAAGAGAAAATTCCCGCACACACACACGCACGCACGCCAAACACGGACAAGACAGCAGTGAGAGACTGCGGACCGCGCGCGCCTTCGTGTTATGATGCTGATGTAGCGCTTCTTGCATGGCGCGCATGTACCACACACATCATGGCACTCTCGTCATCATCATCGTCATTACCGCCCACAATCGGTCGGCAACTCACTCTCCCCCCGCACTGACGTGTGTTTGAGGAAAAAAACAAAATTATACCCACGGACTTTTCACACTGGCCTACTGCGTGTGTCTGTTCGTGAAAGCTGTTTCCACCACAAAACGAACAAGATGCATATTAATCGATAAAAGAAAACCGTTGACACAGGAAAGTAAGCCACAGTAGTGTAGTAGCGGTGCGCCGGGGGTGTTGACGATCGATTAAATTGCATCGATTAATTTCAGGTTTCAACAGCTCACAAGTACAATCACCCCGTTTTAGGGGAAGGGAAATATTTGCTAGAGGAAAATTATAACCGAGACGTCTACTCTTTCTATTCTTCTGCTTCCAGGTAAACACGGCTCAAATCCGCAGGTTTTGCGTATGTATGCATAATCAACGCCATTGATCATTCCACTTCGCAGCTCAGTGCGCACAAGATGCAGGAACTAATGGGTAAGGAACATGTATCTACCGTAGTTACAATTTTCTGCTCGACAACGATGAAAACCATGCAATACAGCCTAAAAAACAGGCGATAGATGGAAGTTTGCCAACCCCTGGCTCTTGTGGTGGCGCGGTACACGTTGTTACACGTTGCCATGTCAGTCAATGGTGGGAACGGTGGGGGATAGAATGTGCTGGCGTAATTAGGCAGACCTTGAAAAAACTGAAAGTAGAAATTGCGAAAAACATATGCGCCTCACCACATCATGGCTATCAAAAGTCCCATGGAGTACGGCAACGTTTACTTCCTTATATTAGATAAGAATGAAACACATATTCATCGTACAGTTAGTTAAGTTATTCATTGTGTTGAACATATACAGGTTCAGGCTCACAACCGTGAGCAATGTCCGCAATAGAACTGGGTACTATTCAACGTCCACCAATACCCGCCGGCCGAACAAGAAATGCCAACGACGCAATATAATTTTTGCGATTTCCCCCGTGGGGTGGGTTTTGGCACACAAAAGTGTGAAGAGATCGCCGCAGCTGCCGCCGGCCATCATAGCTATCGCTCCACACAAACACACATTTTCCAACAAGAACAGAACACACCATTTTCGTGTTTCATCAATCGGTGTTGCTGTGTGCGTATTGTCAATGGTAGCGCGATCTGGCGGTAGATTTTTGATACACGCACACACTACCAGATCGGCTGCGTATGTTTTGCGTGTTCTACAAGCGCAGAGAGCCGGTAACCGGCAACTGGGGTGCGTCGTGTGCGTGTGCCAACTCTCGCAATGGAAACCAGTTATGAAATGGAGTTCTTCCTATTTCAAATGAGGTAAACTAAAATCCGTCTTCGATACAGTAATGGAAAAAATCCTTCGCTATACGGACGAGGAAAAAAAGATTGCGATTGCAACGCGTAATGGACGATTGCGGCGTGACGACATAACACACCAATACACAAAATTGAACAGGCGCCACGCACGCAGACGGCACAACACAACATGGTGGTTGTTGCCGGTTTCTTGCCAACGTCAGACGACACCGCGTTGAGGGCAAACATAACCCAACAAAATGTGGTCTTCACTGGAAATTCTACGACATATGACTACTATGAGACCTACAAATAATGATTTTTTTATAAAGAATATAATATATCATATGCTCTCTACTCACCATTGCACCGGTAGCACCGGTCCAGATCCTCCTTGCAGTCACGGGCAAAGTGTCCCATCTGGTTACACTTGTAGCACTTCTCCCGTCTTCCGAAGTCCCGACGGTCACGCGGTCCACCGACTCCACGGCCACCGCCGCCTCCAACGTTCTGGCAGTCGCGGGCATAATGACCGGGACGGTCGCACTTGAAGCAAGTGTTAGTCGACATCATCTTTTCTGCTCTGTGGTGTGTTGGGCGACTTTAGTTCTTCTAAAGAAATTCAGTAGGCTGTAAGCGCGCGCGGGGCTTCTCGCTATTTCTCTCCCTTCTGCTTCGATATCTCTCGACACACCAACCAACCAACAATCTTTGGCGAAACCGGCTGGCTCTCACTCTTCTCTCTTACTCTTTCGCACACTCTGCGGAATAAAAATTAGGTACACCATTTTTTGTGTTGCTTTTAAAGGATGACATTGTGCTCGCTGATGGCGCGCGCGTTGGTATTTTTTTTGTTCTGGTCACGGATGAGCCGGAACGTGCACGACGGATTCAGAGTTCAGGAAACACGGGAACCGGGGAAGGCCTTGAGATGTTCTGGACGGAATTATGGAGGGACTTACGATACACACAGATACACACGCACACAAAACACAGGACGCGGAGACAGAGCCGAACACACGAGGAGCTCGGCAACCCGGCCTGTTTTACTGCCTTTTGATGCAAATCTACACAGGAGTCCCCATCGCCACTGTGATGTGTGGGTTTTTCTCGCCAGCAAGCGCGCGCGAGGAAGCAAAAATTGGATTCGATGAAAAGTCCAAGATGTCGTCTGTAGCCCTTCACTCTCTCTCTCCCTTGATCTCTCGTTATACCTTCTCCAACTATCTCTCTCTCTCACACAGAACTCCCTTCTATACTATCCATGCCTCAGCGTTAACTCGAATATGAAATAAGCGATTTTTATATCTTCCTGGCCGCATTATATCCTCCGGGATGGACTTAATTATGCATTTATTCGGCACATTCCGCCGCGGCAGATCTCACGGGTATGTGTGCGTGTCTCTGGGTGTACGGCAATGTAACCGCATTGCCCTGTTTTCCATGGTACGGAAGAATTCTTCAGTCTTCAATGTTGGCAGTACCCCAGAGTTGGCGTTGGTTGCTCGGAGTCGAAAGCTGCTGCTGGCCGCCAACTTGCTATTGCTGCTAGGTTTTGCAACGAAGAGACCCATGACCTTCACACACACGCACACACAACGGAACTCTCCATTACAGTTGCTTTTTCTTCCGCCAACTGCGATTAGAACAATGTCACCTTCTCTTTCTCTCCCTCTCGCTCCCTCTCTTCCTCACGCTGCCCCTTCATCCCTTCCCATCTTTCTTCCTCCACCCTCTTCTTCCTCTTACATCTCTTCAACCTCACACACTCTTCTTCCTCTTACATCCTTTCTCTCTCTCCCTCTCTCTAGGCCACATGCAATCGTCAATTGAACAAATTTCCTCCTCGACCGAGGCAATGCGTAATAGCGATGTGGCCGATTTTCTCTTTACGTTGGGGGCTTCCTTGCATCCCCGGGGGTCGCCATTGTGCCAACCAGCCCACCATTCGAAGACAGAGGGCGCAGTGCAATTGCATGCCGCCGCTGCAAGAAATGTGCCATCGAAAACCGACTTCCGGATGTACGCCGCGTGCGGTGTGTGTGCGTGCCAAGCCAATCGAATACTTCTAACCTCGCGGTGGCCATTACTCTATCAAAGGGTTTGCTTTACTTGTCGCCATTGCAGAGAATTCAGGATCGTTTTTTCACGCGTGGGCCTATCTCTTGTGTCTGCATCCGTGTGTATTAGTTGTAATATGGCTCCCCGATGATCGATTTTCCATCGTTCACACAGCAAAGCCGCCCTCATCCAACCACGACGTTGCGTGTTGCCGGGCATTATCGGTAAGATTTTGGTAAGATCTCGTTTTTTAATTCGCGTTCGTTCACGGAGGTCTCGCACCCAGAATTAATACCACGTCCCACTCCTCATTCATACCTTCGCTCCTCTCGCTCAAAACCGGGACTTGCACTTCGCTTCCTCCAGGATTGGGAAAAACCACACTTTCAGTAAAACTTAACTGCTTTCCCACGGAAACCACACCAACTTGACTCGACTGCTACGACTGCTCCACTCGCTTTGATCGCAACCGTTTCCCGTGCAGCACACTCTAGCGGGCTCGCAATAGACGGCGTGTGCAGAAATTTTCACGGAAGCGCTTTTGAGTCTAGTCGTCGTTGGGTTGTTCGGTACACGCGACGGGTGCGAATGAACCGAGCGGCGAGGTGATTCATATTATTCGCTCTCGCTCCCTCTGGTGCAGTTGAAGGCGAGGTGGTAACAGTTGCATCTCTGTTTCCGCCTTGTGGTGACGTTTCTCACTGACTCTCGTAGTCATAATCGCACAATGAACCACTGCAAATGCTGGTCGAAATTGGCAGCCATATCAGGGAAGTTAAACCACACGTTTCACCCATTTCACTAATATTTTGCTCCGGCGAATGTTACTCAATTTTGTAGCAGTTTTCGGCAATTATGATTGTGAACTTTAAGCAAGGCTTCTATTCTATTGTGGGTCAGATACAACTACTAGAAGTATTTGAAGACAAACAGCAATGAGTTTTGTTCACCACATTCACCACTATCACTAGTGTTGAAATGTTTCACCTCTTAAATATTTCCTGTTCAGAACAGAATTGACGGTAAACTTACGTTAAATAACGGACTGCTATATTGTTGAAGTTATACTAACTATGACGAGTAATTTTAACTCACTTCCACTAGTTTCCAACGCATAATTGCAAGTTCTCGGGAAAAGAATTGCGTTTCGTAGCAAGCTGAGTTTTCAGAACACCACATGAAATATTTCAACATTTTCAAATTGACAGTTGCTGTAGGCTCCTTGGATTCAAAATTTTAAAACAATACAAAATCATATTTTAACTTGGATATTATCTTTCTCTCAAATAATATAAATTTCCAGTTATCCTCATCAAAACAATACCATCCCTTTGTTTTATATTCCAACGATGTTTTATTCTGATGCTGGATGTATTTGGTTTCCACAAATATAAAAATAATTTCATACTCTGGATTATACAAAGAGATGTAACGAAACGAAATAGACGAACAACATACAATTTTCATTATCAAACTCATAGGCGTTGATATTTTACGAAAATTTGTTTAGTCCCGATCTTCAGCTCCTTTCAACGTTTTGTAGAATGTGTCATGGCTGTGGATGTGTGTATAATTGTGTTTTGGAGATAGTGTACATGCTCTATTGCTTTTACATATCCACTTTATACTCGGTAATCCTCCTGAATGCTTCACAGCATACTCACCGTAATCTTTGGTAAAGTATAAAAAGTAACATAACAACATGTAAATTATTTTCCTAACGCAGAAGATGATATTGTACAATTCTTACTGTTAACAAATATATTCCGCCCTGTCTAGTGAATTGTGCTAGTTAGTTTGTTTCTCCTCCTCTTGCACCATGGCGGCTGCCTGGAGTCATGCTCCAGAACGAAGCTACGAGCCCCTGTTCCTGTGTTTTTGCATGCAAAATAGGTTCCATGTTATGCTGCAACTAACCGGTTGAAGGAGTATTTCTTGGGCTAACAAAAAAAACTCATTATGTCCTCGCAAACGGTGAATATCTGCACCATCAAACCGAACGATCTGATACGCGTACCGGTTCAGCGACGATTATAATCGCAAAAAGATTACGCCTGAATGCGGAATATGTATTGTGTGGGGGTGGTTTTGGCTGTGGCTTCCATTATATTTCAGCAGATATCCACAAGTATTATTGACTTCTCTCCTGTTTATTCTTTTTCACGTTTAATTTATCTATGGTTCAACAACGACACCTACACATACTATATTCGCAATAGTTACTCCCTATCTTTTATTTCACCCATTCCCGATACGCTTTAGGATGAGTTTTATAGTGACTCTTTGGCTTCGATTGCCTGTACAAATGTAACCGAAAAATGTGCTCAACATCTTCAACGCAAACAAAATATAAAACTGCTCAACATCAACCGATCGCAGGTTTTGTTATAGATTTGGCTATACTAATTTCATTTAGTTTACTTTGAATTACTGGTATGCAGAAGTCTGTTTGTGTGTTTGTTTGTTCTGCTGCTGGGAGTTGCACCCTTCTTCAATAAACAGTGGAACATGAGCACAACAGCCGCGTGTGCCATGGCCATGATAATATGTGTCTACTAAATACAACAAATAATGCTTGGCGTATGTCGTGTCTGTTTGAGTGTTATCACGTTTATACTTAACAATTATCGAGTGTTGTTGGGTTTGTTTGTTTCTTTTTAGCTATGGTTATGATGTTTTATGCTAGATTTCTTTTAAATTCCTTTCCAACCACTGCCTTTATTCGAGTGTGTATTTGTGAGTAATCAGCTATACACGTTACACGATTAGATTCCCTCCGGGTTGTTTAGTTTAAACGTTCATTTTTATACTTCCCTTAGTTATTATGTGGCCTCTAGCTTTATCTTAATCTAATGCATTGTTCCGTTCCTGATCACTGATCATCGAACGTACATGTTAAAATCTTTCCCATCTAACAACGAAAACGCAACCGCACACAATTTGGATCCGTCGACACGCAAACGAGTGCTACTAAACGACATCAACAAGGGGCGGGGGTGGCTTCTTCAACAAGATCTCCGGAACGCTGGTTCTGGGAGAAGATCGCGCGAAATGCCGTTGTTACTGCTGAACACATAATGCGCACATTGAGCTTATAGCAAATACAGAGATACAAAAGGTGCTGGAGCTGGGAGCCTGCCTCAACTCAGGTTCAATTCCTCCCTTCCCATCTGGGGTGGCATTTGGACGAGGCATTTTGCTTAAAGTCTATGCTTAATCGAACGTCGAAAAAGACAAAAACATAACAACACAAATCCTACACGATCGTGTTCGATCGACAGCGGGTCCGCTTGGCAGACGCTTTTACCAACTTCTTAATCCCTGATCACCCGCAATAAATCTTCCGCTCATCCCGCGTAACGCAGCTCCCATTCATTGTAAGGCCATACGATTGTTTAAGTGCAAAAAGAGTTGATTCCGATTTGGTTATTTTGGTTTTTGTTTTTAAAAAGCAGCCATTTGCAGACGGGCTTGTGGTGTGATTTGTAAGATCGCTTCGAAAGAGTGTATAGTTTGGAGTACTGTCGCAATAAACGGGTGTCCTCGGTGAGTGAGTTAGTCTAAAAAAGCTATCAAAGATTTCCAATACGAGGCAAACAAACGGGAACCCTTTAGTATAAGGAGAAAAGCTTTCCAAAAGCGACTGCACCCGACTTTGAAGCTGACACTTTTTGGGATATGAGCGAATTAAAGAACGAAAACAGCCAACAGCATATACAATAAGCAAAGTCTATCAAAACCAACGATTCACGCTTGGCGTGGTTCGATTGGCAAGGGTTTCGGTACTGCTACTTTATGTACTAGCGCTGTATCTGTCCGCTGTCTTACTTTGTTTTGGTTCAGTTAACTTTCATTTTCCATTTTACCCAACGCTTTCGCAGTAAAGCTTCTGCTGTCGAAGTTTTACCAATGATTTGTGTACGTTAAAGTGCAAGAATTCGGCAATTTTAAATTCCCTAAAACATGTCTATAAACAACTGAGCCTCTCTGCTGCGTATTCCCGGGCTAGACATTCTGTACAGTGTGCAAGAATTGAATTCTTCTCGATACTATCATGTGACATCCACTTCCACACGTACACTCATATTCTTAATGCGAATGGTACTTTACAGGGACTACCATAAAAAATTATGAACATTATAACAATACATCTATACGGTTGCTAGTGTATGTACCATGCTATAAACGAGAGGACCTCCATTTTTTCGACGTGAGGTTTCACATGCATTCCATCAAACATTTAAACTGTATCACGGTTCAGTTTTATCAGTATATCAGATCAGTATAAACCTAGCCTTACAGACTGATGTGTATTTTTACAGTGATGTTTGTTTTTTTTGCTCTAAAAAATTTAAACACAGTCTCCCATTGATGTGCAGAGCTCTCTACTAACAATGATTTATAGAGTAAGACAAAAAAGAGATACAGGGAGACAAAAAGAATAAACTCCACTTCAATAATTAATCGAAACCTAACGTACTCCTGTTTTAATTTTTTGATTGGAGTACGATGTTAACCTTTTTTTGATTATTCAATTTTAACAATCGTACACAGAAAAACCATCAACCCTTAACCGTCAGGATCCAGGATTTGGACGAAAGAAGTTAAGGAGATAATAGCGGGCATGGGTGAGATTTTGTGTTTAAATATGTTCTATACCTGTACTAAACTTACTCCTATCTGACTTAATAAGTTGCTTATCCATTTCCATTTCGCCTTACAATGGCAACCGGGTGCGAGTGTCACTTCACTCCGGTGTGCCGATTGCAGTTTCTAGAATGTAAGCCTATTGAAGTTTTAGAACGTTTCATCTTTTTGCTCGGTTTGCGATTTACAAGGTTTTGTGTTTTTTTGGTTTTGTTTTTTTCTTCGTTTTTTTTTCGTTTAATAATATCATTTACATTTTGGTTTGGTTTGCTTAAAACTTGTGATGAGATGTTTTTTTTATGTCTATGTTGTGTTGGTTTTGTTTGTTTTTTTTTTCGATCTCTTTGCACAAAGTCCATTAGACTAGTTTATATCCAAGACAACGATACACTTACACATAATGCGTACGATCACTTACATAACATGCAACTGGGTCACACACACGCACATTCCTTAGGAAGATAAAATTCAATCCACTCTTTACTGATTTCCCTCTGGAGCAAGAGATCACCGGGAGATCTCCGGAATATCGACACGTTTCGGTAATATGTCTACAGCAACAACAAAGGCAAATGTCTGTTTACAAAACAAGATCGAACGCTTACACGATAGATGCCTAACAGTACAGATGTAGTATGATAAAGTATGTCCAGTAAGTGTATTGTTTGTTTAGCTTTACAACAGTTACAGTGGAAATATAAACGATACTCTCTCTGGGTTTTCTCCCGAGTAGCAAAACAAACTCCTCTCCTTCTGTCGTGGTCCCATCGGAATAGAAAACTCTGCATCACCCTAGCCCGTGGAGCTAGCGATGCTCCATTGTTCCATTCCCTTACGTCTATCTACTGCTTGCAACTTATGTAACTTCCATTTCCGTCTAATCCATTCTCACTAGCTAGGATTCTCAGTTATCCATTATTTTAAATAACAAAAAGCGTAATCGAATAACCTCCCTTTGCTTGCAAACAATTCCAAAAATGCTGGCCCATAAAAATCTGGCCAGCTGAAACATAGCAGGAGGAGCAGACAGCTTAAGTACCACCAACAACAGTAGACCAATTGTCAATGGGTAAATGAAGACTTAGTGCTAAACGTTGAGGATCGACTTCTGTCTGTTCTGTCTGATCCTCCTCCTTTCAAATCGACATTAATCCGGCGTACCGTAGTGTTTCTACTTTGGCTAGACAATTCGTTACTCTAGATTAATATTATTAGATCTGGTGTATAAATACGACCGTGTTTACCGTGGGTTCTACATAGCCACCGCATAATGGGAAAGGGATGGCTACAGTACGAACGTCGGAGTGGAGAGGACAGGATGGCTAGGGGAGTTCGTATAAAAAATATCGTCCACTCGGAACTACTAGACGTTCTACTAATCACCATCTTCGCACAACAACCTACAAACTGGATAAAACGCATTGCAACGCAACGGGAACGGTTTGATGGAGCGGTCTGAAAGTATCCGACACCACTCAGCTCCGTGCGTGCAGTGTGAACCTTGGCGTAACCTCGCGTGCGCTGCCTTACACTACTACTGGCAGCACCCATAGTGTTAGGATTATTGTTACAGTGTTACTTAAATTCTATAATGGAAAACATTTGGTTTTATTCCGTAAGTTACCTAACGACTGGCTGCGCGCTTTCTTCAACCGATCGCTACTGCCGCCCGGTTTGGAGGCTGGTGCGGCTTCCTGTACTCCACCGACCGATATCGTGATATCCGGTGCGGTTGGTGTGGTGGCCGCCGTTTTAGTCGCTCCGGTCGAATGCGTTGACCTTAGCTTCATCTTCGTGAACGATCGTCCGCTTCCGCTCGGCTCGAGTGTACGCGGTTTGGCACTTTCTGGCGGTTGACTGTTGGGGACGGAAGAGTTCGGTGATGCTGATGGTTTTGTTGGAACGGGCGAGGTTGATGGTGGTGGCGGTGATGGTGGCGTTGGAGCGGTACCATTCGCTTCCTCGCGCACCGGAATACGTATGTCGTCCGAGTCGAGATTGATGTGTTCTAGCATCTGCATGGAGTAGCGTGTCGGAAGATCGCTCAGTAACTTCAACACATCACCGAGCTGTGAAGGTCCTTCGGGAGGAGGAGGTACCGGCTGGGGTTGGGACGGTTGCTCCACCAAGGTAGTCGAGACAACGGCAGCGGCCGCTTGCAAAGATTCCGTCTCTGCGCGGGAAAACAGCAAATCGAACTCTTTTGTGATTTCCGACGTAAATTCCGAAATAGTCGGATCCAGCATGTAGGGTTCTTCGTCCAGATCGACGATCGTGTACTCAGCTGTCCCGTTGTGGTGATCGAGTTCGAGTGGCTCCTGTGCGGAGGAACTATCTGCGCAGCGCTCCTGTATTAGTTCCGCAATCTTTGACGCATCACCATCGCACGGCCCATCCAGCGGCAATTGCTCGTCGGAGAACGATTCTTCGGGTGTCAGGGTAAAGTCTTCAATGTTCCAACTCTTGATACGTGGAACTTCAGCACTCGCTTCTACAGATTCTACGCTACAGGTGGCAGCATCCTGCTGCGTGCTGTGCCCTGTGACCGGTTCCGCTGCCAGTGAAGGACCTCCACCGGAACCACCACCATTAGCGGTGTCCTCGAATATTTCGCTCTTGAGCGACAGGCTCAATCGGGAGGTACTGCAGCTGTCCAGGTTCATGTTGCGCACCGTATCGAAGGCATAGTCCGTCAGGGTGGATTTGTTAAGCGTACCGCTGGAATTGCTCAGCAGATCCAACGATGCCGTCCGTTCGAGCGTCGTCACGCAGTCCGACTTGAGAAAGTACTGCTCCATCGAGGCACTGTGCGGTAGGTTATCCGAACCACGTTCCGGGGTCTCGCCCCGCATTGACTCCAGTATGCTTTCCTTCGAGCAAATCTTGTAGATTGTAAGCGTTTCCTTATCGGTCGCCGCGTATCGCTCCATCCGAAAGTCTTGCTCGAAGTCGTCCTCCGGCTGCTCCTCGACACCCTGATCCACCCGTGTCTGCTTCGACTCCAGTTCTGCCTGTGCCAACTCCCTCTCTTCTTCCGCTTCCTCGTCCACCTCGGCAATGTCGTAGTCGTCCCCGCTGACGTTCGCGTCAAAGTCGTTGCTGCGATGAAACAGAAAGTCCTGTATGATCAACTTCTTGCTATCGGACTCGTTCTGCGGCATCAGATAGATCTCGTCACAGTCGGAATCCATCGAGGCGACGAGCTCGATCGGTGGGGGTAGTTGTAGCCTCTGTAGACGCCTCCGTTCTTCCTCTTCCTCCTCCATGGCCAGCTCATCTTCGTCCTCCTCGTCGAACTCATTCTCATCCACTTCCTCCTCCTCCTCTTCCTCCTCCTCCTCACCCTGGTAGTCACACTCTTCCTCTTCACCCAGCTCCTCTTCCTCTTCGCCTTCCTCTTCTTCTTCCTCCTCTTCCTCCTCGTCTTCCTCATCCTGGTCACCTTCCTCGTCTTCCATGCGGTAAGGATACCGCTGCACATAGCTTCCATCCGGTAGCGCTATCAGCCCATTCCTCTGGTAGTAGATGTTTTCGATGCTGTAATGCTCAATGTCTTCCTCATAGTACTGCTCATCGTACAAGAACTGATTGTAATCCTCCGTGCCGTACTCTTCCTCCTCGTCTTTCTCATCATGGTAACACACACCGTCGTAGCTGTCCTCGTACAGTGTGTCGGTGCGAAACGAGAACTTGGGTTCACTTTTCTGACGCAACAGCTTAAAGTTACGCCGCCGATACTTCCGTATCGCTCCGAGATGTCTATGCGACTCGTAGTGGCTCGAGTCCGTCCCGCTACCGTGACTGTCCGCATCTGCACGTACCGTTTCGTGTTTGTAGAGCCCGCTAAAGTCCTGCGAGCAAAACTTCTCGTACAGCTCCATCGCGCTCAACCGCACGCTGCCTGTCGTGTTGTAAAATGCTTCAGACAGCGGCGATGTACAGGTGGTTTCGAGATTCAGGCACGCCGTACTGTTGTTTTTCACCGAACCCTTTTTGGAGCTCTTGGTCGACTTGGTACGGTAGTAGCTGATCTCGTTGTTCGACTTCGACTTGTTGGGTGAAGTCTTGCCAGTGAAGAGAAACCGCTTACCCTTAAACGTGAACCCGGTGCCCGATTTTTTGCTTCCGAAAAGTGACGATTTGGACGAACTGATCGAGGCTTTCGACTGGGAGTGGATCGATTTGACGGGCGACCGTGCCGCATTCGGTATACTTTTGGTAGGTGAGGTGAACGACGGTTTGCCGTCCGATGCGGTGGCACTTCCACTCGCCGATGATTTCTTCTCGTACAATGCCGACGTGCTGAAGCGCTTGCATTTGAGCAACTTGTTCATACGCTTAAACCGCCCCAAATTCTTCTCGAACAGATGACCAAATGGACCGTCGTTCGTGGAGGAAGCGGACGACTTGCCACCACCGTCGGACGTGGATCCAAGCTCGAGCTCCGTTGGTCGATCCGGTTTCGGTGCGGCCGAGGTAGATGGTCGTTCGGGGTGTTCATCGCCTTTCGCAGACGCCTCGACTGTGGCCCGATCGTTTGCGGCATGATTTCTACCGTTTGCCGCCTGTTCGCTGATTTCCTTCCCGTACACATCGAACGTGTTCTCGTAGCTTTGGTTTTTCCATGCGTTGTAATCCGGTGTGCGCTTCTTGCCCACCTCGTCCAGCGTGTCACTGTCGCTCTTGTACTCGCGCTGCAAATTGTTCTTCAGATGCATCCGGTAGTCCTGCTCCATCTGCTCGAGATCCATCGTGTCGGAGAACACGGTGTCGATCTCGTCGGTCGATATGTTCTTGGAGCTCTCGTCGGTGGATTTGTGCGTTTCGGAGGATGGATTACTGCTACGGTAATCGGCGAACTGTTCCCTGCGTCGATCCCTGGTCGGTGTGTACTGTGAGCTGGACACGCTCGACTCCTTCTCGTAGATGTTACCCTTCAGGAACTCCGAATCGGTACGAACGATTTTCTTCGATTTGCGCAGGATAGGCTTTCGGACAGGTGGGGAACTTTTCACCGAGGGAATCATCGAACGGCCCTCCTCCAACGATTTGTTCTGCGGCATTATGGATCCTCCGATATCTTTTGAAGTTGATGCTCCCGCCAGTCCACTGTTGATGTGCACCTCCGTATGGCTGTTGGATTTGGTGAGCCGTTCTGCGCTCGAGTGTGCACTAGAGTCCTTGGTGATGTACGAGCCCGTACTCAGGCTGCGGCTTTTCCCGGTGGCTCTGCTGGTTGATGGTGGTGTTGAGTGTTGCGGCTGCTGTACAAGGGTCGCCGCTGTGGCTACACTACTGCTGCTCCCACTGCCTCCCGTATGCAGTGGATGCAGATGATGCGGTGATGACAGGTGGATCGTTTCGGCGCTTTGTTTCGCGTGGCTGGAAGACGTTGATGGGCCGGATGATGCAGTGTCGGTTGGTAGCATTACGGTTGTCCCGCTCGGACCGGCCAAACCGGCGGTGGCTGCTGCAACGAACGGCACGAAGCCAACGCTCAAACCGACGCTGCTGCCCACCGACGTGGTCGTGGTGGCCGTTTCGTCGATCGTTTGCGCGAACAGTTGCGTGCTGATGATGCGTTCGTTTAGGTTCATGGTTTTCTGGCTGAGGCGTGAGATCTCGTTCGTGATGTCGAATGTTCCGACCGTCTTGAGACGGTCGAGCCGGCCCCGGCTGCACCGTTTCGGTGGATCATTACCGCCCAAACTGTACAGCCGGCCCTTCTTCTTTCGCTCACAAATGCGTCCGTTCTTGTCGATTACAAACTTTTTATCGTCAAACGATTGACAGTGATCGTAGGACTCTCCCTTCTGTAGCTTTCTGATGTTCTTTTCCACGATTACACGACCTGCGTTCGATAGTTCTTTGGAGAGTTCGGAATTTGAGTACTCGGGCGTAAGCGGGATGCTTTTCCCTCGTCCAAATTCAATAAACCTGCAAGTACAGGGAATGAAGATGTGCGCATTAGACACTGAACGGTTGTTGGCAGTACACCTACTCATTCAACTCACCACAGATCATCGTGTAAATCGCTTTCTCACTTCTTTTCTTTCAAGTCTTTATTCAGGTAGTGCAACACGTAGTGCAGCACCAGATCATAGCAGTACTTGTATTCAGTCTGTAAATGATGGAATTATAGGGAGATGTTATAATGTGAAACACAACATTAGGTAGGAAGGAAGGTACCATGTTATCGACGAGTTGTGGTCGATGCCTTCGCACAGTTTTCACAGCCTGAAACACGTCCACTTCCCCATGCTGGATGACCTGCTCTATACAGGCATTGGCCGCACAGTACACACCGGCACGGCTACGGCCATCACTAGAAGGAAAGGATAAGTGGATAAGAGTGGTAAACAAAGCTGTCACACCCTATTCCTACCAAACCAATGTGGAGCAAAACGTTCCTCGTTTAAATTCAAAACCTAAAATTAATTATGCTATCTGGTGTCATAAAAATGCCTACTGTTAAATGATGTAGATTTTAAATACATATGAAAAAGAAAATAAACTTTCAAATCAACTATAGAGACCATTTTCCGTGATTACAAAAAAGAAATACAAACTTTTTGAGAACCGGTTCCAACGACCCACATGAGCACAATCGATTTCAATTAATTCGGTACTTGCCCTTTTTCACATTTCTGCACACGTTCAGAGTTCAGCCCAACAGTACCTCTACTACAAGAACTTTGTGCAGGAAAACGTAGAAACTCACAAAAAAAATGGCGACAAAAAGTGATAGTTTTGTTCGGTTATTGTTGGTTCGGAATGGGTTTAAAGAACCAAAGGTTTTAATTAAAACTCCATTTCAAAGCGGACAGAGGTTCACTACTACAAAAAAACGAATCACCAATGTTACAATCGACCATAGGGAATATAAGAGGGAGGGCTGTTCATATTGAAGTTTAGGGGCCGATAAAGGCTGTTACTTACGGTGACACGACACAGACGGGACCGTAGTCCGTTTTTTGTCTCCAACGTTCGACCATATTCATCAGCTCGACCAGCGAGTTCGTCGACGTCGGTACCTGCAATGGTGGCAAACCACGCCGGAATGGCGTCCGGCACAACAAAAAAAAAGGAAGATTATTATCTGCACCGCAATGGACGCGCTGGTGGTGGATGGTGGTACGGTAGTCGCGCCCTACCTTATGACCCATCGGCCAACAGGTAAGCTGGAAGAGTTGCACCGTTCTCGGGGGTGCTTTCACGCCCGCCATCAGCTCCGTCAGCGAGATGACCTTCTTGTTGATCCGGAAGATCCACGACTTGATGTTGGAATAGTGCTGGTGCGAGATGTGATCGATGGTAAACACCGGTCCGTACTTTTTCGAGTGGCGACCCTCGGGCCAGAAGGCGGGATATTGTTGCTGGTGGAATGGAATGGAAAAAGCGTGCCGGTTGCTTGTGAAAAAAACCCGCTACATGCGGTGTGTGGATGTTGAAGCTTCTTACCGAGTTGTGAGGCGGCTGGCAAAGCACGACGACGGCAGCACATTCGTGATCGTAAACGAGGGACCAGAATTCACCGCACGTCTTCTGGAGGGGCCATTCCGTGACGATGTACTCGCGCGGTTTCGTGTAGCCCTGTGGTGGTAAGATGCATAAATGTATGTAATATATTTAGGCAACCGACTTTCCCCTCCCAAAAAACGAAAAGGTGGGAAATTGAACGTGTCGAAAGGTGGTAACAGACGACGACACGGGATTGTTTCGCCTGCACGGCTGTGTTCCGTACGGCGGAGTGTACTTACGTCAACGAACACGGCGTTAATGTAGTCGGTAAATGAATTTCCCTGAAACGAGCTAAGGTAAGGACGGAAGTTGTCAGCTGTTTAGTTGGTGGGTATTTTTTGTTTGCATTTTATTTTCCAGCCCACAACGACGGTGACATTGAAGAACGCCATGGCACGCCCAAGATATCCACCGGAGACCAACACCAGCACCAACACGACACAGGCGGGCATGGGGGACAAAACAAAAGAGCAGAACGCGCGCGAAAAGAAAAATCATTAGCATCAACGCTGCTGTTACGAGGTTTGTGTCATTGTTGATAATTGAATTAAGCTTCGTTTTTTTCTCTTCCTCCTTCATTTCATTCGCGCAGTGCGCCGTGTTCCGGTACCGGCAGCATACTTACGTGGTACGCAAAGGACGTCGCGGTTCTTTTCCCGATTGTCACCCCGATGGCCACCGGCACAGTCACCGATGGTGAAGCGGGGCGTCTGCTTGCAGATCTGGGCATACTCCCGCTGGTACGAGTTCATCTTGGTGAGCGGATCCTTCAGGCTTTTCTCCTTCAATCGCTGCGACAGCTCCTTCACCGGAAACCACGAATTGCCGCAGATAATGAACTCCTCCAGCGTGTCGTATACGAATTTGTATTGGTCCTTGAAAGAGTGTGAAGAATACAACCACACCGGTAAGATGTTATCGACCGCAAGGGAGCATTTAGATCTGCATACGGTGGGTGACAGTTTCACGATAATTTGGACGATTTCTACTACCGTACTGTGTGCACTACGGAATCTCAATGAGTTTAAAGTGGAATTTATGTAAATAAATTCTCTTCGATGTTCCTTAGCAAAGTAGGGTTGCTTATGAAATGATGCAACCCCAACCCTCCTATTCGTACAATATTAAATTAATGTTAATAAACTTTTAATGGACATAATCATTATTATCAATCAGTAAAATACTTCAACTCCACGTAGAAATGCAATAAAAATCAATAAAGGTCACATTAATTTACCCTCGCCAATCAATTTGCCAAACCGAGAGACAGTATTACATTTTCATCCATTTCCCCATCCATTGATCATTCGGCAAACCGAGCGTCCAAATCAATTCGGAAAATGAATGCCACAACCAACGGGTCTAACGGAGCGGAAGCAAAAATACCATCACCGGTCCATCATCATCGTGGAATGGAATACATTTCAGTAATGGCGTGGAGGAGAAAGTAAAAAAAAATCAACCAAAACAAACAACAAAAAAAGGAAAACCTGACTGCAGTTTGTTGCAGTAATTGAATTGTGCCATTGCCGAAGAGCGCGGACGCTATCGAGCGGAAAAGTGATAAATGAAATATTTAAACACCAGCTGCAAAATGTCGCCGCATCCGCACGCCGTAACAACACCCGCAGGGTCAATATTGAAATGTCAAACGGAAGCGAAAGCAAAATTGATTTGTTTTCGGCGTAGTACAATGCAGAAAAGCGTTGCATACAGCATGCACTTTCATTAGCATATGCAAAGTGTGCTGCTGTTTGTTGCGGGCTTCACATCTTCACCAGTGGCATCTTTTGCTCCAGAAACAGAAATAGACAACCGAGACGGAAATGAAAGCTCACTGTAGCGTACCGCCGATCATACTCGGATGATTAGTTGTGAGGTCTAATGCGTAACAGACGAGCAGAAGCTGAACACCGTCAGCAAGTACTTACCACGTTTTCTATAAGGCCTTTCCTCGACTGGCGTAGCTTCTTCAGGTAGCCGAACACGTGAAACGAGTCTTCCTCTTCGGCCAGCTCCATGTTGGCATCGATCGCTAAATACACGCCCGATCGTCCACCACCGTCACTGTCGTTCGGAGAATGGCGAAAAATGGCGAAGAAACAAAGAACAAGAATGGAAAATAAATATTGGTCAAACTTTAAGGCGACAACAAGCCGAACAACAAGCCCAACCTAAACATTCTCTTCCTGGGCTTTCTCTTAGCATGCAAACCACGGAAGATTGAATTGTTTATCGTAAGGTGTAACTATCTTTACATGAGAAACCTTCCCAAACGGGTTCAAAAGCAGGTCGACAAATATCATACACCATTTGAAGAAACTTTTCAACCAACCTCTACCGGAACGCATGGTACGCTCGGCTCGCTCTACTTACTTGCAGTGTACCAGCATCGGACCGATCCTGCTGTTCGCTTTGATGATTGTCCCGACGACGGCGCGCACCCGCCGGCGGAACTCGAGAATTGCATTGGAAAAAGGGCAGGTATGTGAATGCCATTCGGTGTAGTGAAACTGTAGTAAAAATCGCTCCTCGGCAACTACCTGTAAGCGCGCAGGAATGAAAGGAAAGAAAATGAGTAGAGTAAAAGAATAGCTTCGGGGGGAGAAAAAAAACATTTCCCCCGAGCCCGATGTTCCCTCCGTCTGGCACATAAAACAAAACACATGTACATGATGGTTTTTCTCTCCCCGAAAGCAGGTTGGGTAAGCTGTTAGAAAATGCACATTTTTCCCGGGACGGTTTCATCCCACAAACCCCGAAACCCCCGCAGGAACGCAGTGGGCTAAGCAGACCGGGAGACAGGGAGAAACTTTTCGGCAGACCCGGTGAACCCGTGGGTAGAAGTGGAATGTAAACATTGCTTAGTGTAATTGTCCCATTCATCTCACGGTTAATGAGCGAAACGTGTAAAATAAAATGTGCACTATGCCGGGAGTCGGTCGCAAACTGCAGTACGGAGGCATGACGCGGCCACATCGGAACACGTGTACCAGAACGTTCGTTTTTCCTCCTCCTTCGTTTGGTACGCGGCAGGTTATCCATTATGGTGGGCTGGCAGGACCCCACACCAGCAGGGAGGCTTCCACATTTGCCTGAAACACCAGCAGGCAGCAGAAGTGTTGGCAGAAAAGTCGACGAATGGACGGTACATGTGCAGCTTAAATATGTCGTCGCGTTTGCTTTATGTCAAGACCGCAGAGAACCTCATGTTGTTTGTCTTTGGAAAAGTTGGGCCATCGTCCCATTGTGCCACGTGGGGGAAGAAGGGGATCACATTGGGGGGAAAAAAGACACGCCATTTTATATATCAACCAGAGCGTAATATTCCTGCTCAGCAGCAAACAGCACATAAGCGGGAGACGAGTGATTCGTACCATTTTAACACCCTAATTAAGATCAAAGCGTACGGCAACTGGCTACTTACGTTATCTTTATTGAGTTTAAACAGCCTAAACGTTCTTATGTGAAAATTGGCTAGCTCCTCCTCGGACTGTATCGTGATGTGCATATCGCCGTAGATTTCTTCCTTCTCCTTGTTCGGTGGCCAGTACTGAACACACATAACCTAAACCACGAAAACGAAAGAGAAAAAGAGAGATTTTGTTTTTTTTTTTTTAAATTTAATGGGTTATTACAGTTCATCATTATTAGGTATTAGGGCGGCCCCGTGACATGATGGTAGCAGGGTTGGTTTTTACACGAACGGACCGGACCAAAATCCCATCCGGATCAGTAGCAAAGACTGACTATCCGGCTAGGTGGCAAAATAAGTCTAGTAAACCAGAAATGGAACAGGCATGTCCTAAGTAGTCTGTTACGCCAAGAAGAGAGACGAGGGTAGTAGTCATATGTTAACCTTAGTGCTGGACTCTGGCGGAAAATTTCTGAACCAGTTCCGGAAGATAGGTTCGATTGAAACCGTCCAGAACTCTTTGGAAACAATCGGAATCATATTACTTAATCGATCGAAGAAATACAGGTTTTTGACACTTTCACGATATCTCTTCGTCAAAATTGATCTCTTTTAGCAAAGCTTGCTAACATTTTACTACAAAAAGTAGCATCATTCGAACCTTGATGACCATGTAAACATAATTCGTGTTGCCGAAACACATCTACTTGACGCATGGTTAGTTTATTTGTTTACTCTTCTTCAAGAAACGGGTCCAATTGATCAACTTATACGAAACGTCTTTCTATACTTCCGCATCGCTCGATGCTTTAACAGATCTTTTTCACGCCAAACTTTATTACGTCCACTTTTCCGCGTTAGCATACTTCGAAATTGAAGTGATTCTGAGCAAAAAGTAGACAAAAAAAGAACACATTACTGCGAGAGTGCGGGATAAGAAAGTGTATGAAAAAGTTTGAACATTGATTATAACGATGATTATGGGTGATTCTGATGAAGCTCGTTAGCGAAAGCGACGACCAGAAAGGTACAAAACAAAGCAGCGGTAAAAAGATAAACTTTAACAAAATGGGGATGGTCATGTAAGGTGGTTCAATGGGGTTTGAAAAAAAAAGAAAGTGCACAAAAGAAACGAACGGGACAGTGGGGAAAAACTTGTAATGCAAGTAATCAAACTCGTGTGCATTTTGTGCCAACAAATAGTGTCTAGTCACGAAGGTGAAACCCGGAAATAGGAAAATCGTGTTTTTAAGTAAAAATAAACACGCTAGCATAGAGGGACAGTTAAGAGACACAAAGGAAAAATAGAATGACTGTAAAAGAAATGAAATAACAGTTTTTAAAGACAAACAAGGTAAATATATTACGGAACACAAAAAAATGGGATGTAATCAGAATAGAATAAAGCAGGAAAAGAGAGGAGAAAATAAAACATAACCATGGGCAGTACCAACTTTCCCACCCGATCGTTAACAGCGCTACGTCGCTAAAAACTGTTCACAGCAGACGCGCGCAGTTGCAGCTGAGTTATGGTGGATTTAATGGAAATTGGAATGGAAAGTTTCGTCCGGCTAAAATTGTATTTTCCCCGCACGAGACTAACCGCCCCAGTGCAGTGGGTGATGTGCTTCAGCAGCAGCACAAAAGGAGGTGAATGGTGGTGGTTTTTATCAGTAAATAAAAGTAGGCACTTGTTAGCGGCCAATCATTACCATTCGGGTGTGTTTGTGGGTGGGAACGTTCGGGGGTGGTGGCTAACGCTAACGGAGCAGAAAGGGCGATCGATGGAAAAACGATTGCGAGGCTCCGTTGTACAAATAGAAGATGAATACATTAATTTACACAACAATCGCATTAGTGGGAAACGTCGCGAGACGTGCAATGAGGCACGAAAATGGAGACAGCTGGAATTAATGGCCGGGAACGCGTGTTTGAGTGAAAAGTTCATTAAAGCGAGTGCGCTAGTTACGATGCCGGTTTGAAGTGTGGAAGCTTTTTGCGCTATAAAACGGTAGAGTTCTCTTCGCCAGATTTTTTTTCTATTATGTTCCTACTCTCTTAGCTCATTTTTGATTTTCTTCACTTCGGTTGCAGTAATGGAACTGCGTTTTTTTTTTTGTTTTATTATCATTCCATTCTTGATCCTTTAATGATTTGTCAGCATAAAACGGTACAAACCGTTCCGTACCCGGTGTTTCGTTTTCCAATTTCTGTACTAATTCTACCAAAGCTTCGAAAATGGTGCAATATTCGCATTTTTTCCAACCCGCTCCTCAAATCAGCTCTATCATCAATACGCTGCGCGATGGCTGATGTGAGCAGTTTTGAACGGTATTCGGCGGATGATTGTTACTCTCAACGAGCGCAACGCAACGATCGCGCCTTTTACCGCAAAAACCAAACCACACGCGAGCCATGTGTAAATACCTTCGGCAAATTCCCATTTTTACGCCAGAATTGATAGCGAAACTGGCAGAAACAAAGCAGCACCGGAACGTTCTCGGATCCGCCCGGATGACACGGTAATGGAAAAGGAATGTCTGGGGACATAAAATAATAGCTGGATGGATGGTAAACACCCGGGACGGTAGCAGCATAAGGAAGTGTTGGCTGGGTGGCTTTCGTTTTTTATTTCGCTTAAATTTATGCTTCACCACCATGGCGATGATGTCTATGAAATCGATAGTCGAGGGGCGGGATGTTACTCTCCAGGGGTGGCCAAAGTGGGAAAAAAGTGGAACAATCCCAACCTGAGAACGATTTGCGCACATAAAATACACATTTGGAAAATCGGTTTATAAGAAGGTGGGAAGAAAAATATTTTCAGTGGTTGAATGAATTTCCACTGTGCTTTTCCTCCTATTTTTCTTTCTTTGGTTTCGATCGCATAAACTTTGTAAAAGCACGTTCATTTCCCCGAGAAACGGAACACACAGGAAAGGCAGACAAAACGCACCCGAAAAAAAAATCCCTCGGCTAGGAATATTGGAGGTGAAAAGCGATGGACCGGTTGGAATACGAAACATGGCGTAAAGCACCATCATTCCAATACTCAGAACAATGAAGTGCGCAAACGGCATACCGCGGGAAACAGTACCAGAAGCGTTCTGCTACTAAATCCACGAAATGATTGACGATGGATTGCAATTTAAAAGTTGCGCTGCGGGCACCATTTGTTTGAGCGTGGATCGTTTGCCGCGTTTTAGGTGGAGTGAATTTATCGAATTAAGCTTTTTTTACCTCCTGCTGGAGCAATGCTACAAACGGCGCGGCAATAAAATCATGTGAAGAGGGTGTGCTGTACGGCTTGGTTGCCTTGGTCAAGTGGGAATGGTAATCGGGATGGGATGGGAGTTTTATATTTGCATTTTTGGTGGAAAAAAATCACAGTCAGAATTGTCAGATTTTTTGTTTTGTTTGGTAGGTTGGAAGACGATAAGGTGTCACGTTTATGGGCGAAGATTATGAATAACACGATGACATACGATGGGATTATGTGTGGAGAAATATTTGACATCACTTTGCGTGTGTTACGGACAGATGCAGAGTTGGAGCTTCTTATAAGTGAACTGAACGACTGTGGAGGATCCTTAATTTAAGAATAACCTGCATTAAAATTCGACGTCCTGCTACCTTCAGTTGACTTTCATTTGTGGAATAATTATTCTTCGTTTTAAATCTCTCTCAGAGTAAATGTAACATGGGCCCTCCCTTAAATATCTCACTTTAAGTGCTCCGTTTCTACGATTATCTCTAAATACAGTTCAGTTTTAGATCATAGAGGGCTCATGGGCGAAGATCTTGATTCAGAAATCAAGTGAAAGTTTGTGACCGATTCAGATTACTCGAGTCCTGTCCTATTGTAAGGACCTATTGACTTATTTTACAAAGTAATTGCTAAGAGAGAATGGTCTGGATGGGATTTTGACGTAGTCCTTTCATGTGCCGAGATGCCCTTTGGGGTACTATATGGAAACTTCAACTCCTTAGTATCTAGAGAACTTCAACAACTTACCTTAGTAAAGTCGAACGTCTTCGTAAGCATCACAATAGCGCTACAGTTCTCTTGCCATACCATCCTCCAAAAATCTAGCACCGTATCCTCCGTTGGTCCCTGCGTTACGATATACGCGTTTGGCTTAAGTAAACTCTGGCGATAGAGGAGAGACGGAAAAGGGGCATCACTTAATAAGGAAACTTCCACGGACCAAACACCAAACGACACAAAGTGACACAGTTAAATCACAACAGCGGTGCGTGCTTACATCCACGTACGACGCATTGATGTAGTCCGAGTCCGGTGTGTTGTCGTACTTGTCTAAAACAACCCTATTGTAATCGTATGGAATGCATTTGGGGTTCTGGTTCTTGAGTGCATTGGCTTTGCGCAGGGCGTGCTTGCACGAGTTGGTTTCAACCTTCACAGCCGTCTGGAATTCGAGCTTGTACAGTATCGGAAACTTGCGCCGCTGTTCGCACAGCTTCGCAAAGTGTCGCAGTTCGGTCGGTTTGTCGGGCATCGTCTGCGATAGTGGGTTTTTCTCATCTGCAATAATAGCAACAAGAACAACAGAATAAAATGGGCAACAGCGTTTCCGGTGATGTATCGTTAATGACTGTGCGCGGTGGTGCTTTTTTTGTTGCTTTGATCCTCGAGCACGCGGAACGGATTAAGCCCGAACTACAAACACTTACCTCGTGCGGATAGTTTTACTTTATCTGCAAATAATGGGCGATAAAGAAAAAAAACACCGGAAACCGGAATTAAAATGGAGTGAAGAAATTAGATTACTAACAACTGCGCCCCACTGCGGAACTTTTCCCATCGCAAAGCTCATTGCGACACATTCTCGCCCAACCGGTTCTTTCCCATTACCTCCCAACAGTGCTCCATTAGTTGTGCTTGAAGAATGGCATCGTTAATATACGACGTTCAAAGTGGCGATTAAGTGTATATGTGTGTGTGTCCATTTTTCCCCGACCGTCCGCTGAAACTTGCATAAAGAAACGTGCAGCTTGGCGAGCACGGTGGCCACTTGCAAGTTGTTCATAAAGTAAGGCGACCATTATTAATTGGATTGAGATTACTTTTGAAGTGCAGAAACTGTGAAGCGGTTTCCTGAACCCTTCTTCATTCGCTACCTCGGCTATATAGTGATCGTTAGTGTATTTCATTTCCATCGCGAATCGGTGGAAGATCGTCGTTCATTACTTTATCGTTATGGCATTCTGGTGCACAGCTGTGTTCTTTTTTGTTTTGGGAAATTTATCCTCAACTCGGTCTATTGCCCGTGGAGAGAATGTGTCGCTTTTTTTTTGGGAGGGAAATTTAAAGAAATCTGATCACGCTTACCTAGTGACAGCAAACCGCTATTTAACATGCTTAACTTTATGGTGTTGGGTATCGAAACTAAACTCGTCGAACTGAGTGTCTTTTTCTTCTTGGGTTTCTCTAGGTCGGCATAGCGTGTGGTAGACCTGAGTAAGGAGACAAAGAGAAGAAAAAGAGAAAAAGGGTAATGTTATTAAACATTTAACAAACTTTCTCGGGATGCCCCTTGAAACGGCGTGTAATAAATCACTTGCAATGGTCGGGGATAATTTATTGATATTAACCGGCCCGTTTCTGTAACACGGTTTTGCACGATCGAAACCAATTGATAGAACATGCCGCTGCGTCTTAAATTATTCCTTACAGACGTTGATTATTTTGTCAATTGCCCGTCATTGTCCTTTCGCCGCGATGATGGATGAGAAGTGCCGCCCTCACCCCAATCCAGTGCGGGCGTAACAAATTGAAGTCACGAACGAGGGAGATTGCAAACTTTCATCATTCGGCCGGGCCACAGCCACCCGGATCGAATTGTGCAAACAAATTTCTACCCGTAGTCATTACGAGCATGACGTTGAATAAATATTCGCCCACCGTGCTGGGTGTGTCCGGAACGGTTGCAGTTCGATTGGGGGCAAAGATACTGAGCTGCGGACACTGTTGCAGCCGGGTCGGTCTGGGTGGTTGCGCACTGTGGGTTTGCGTACCGATGATGATGAGATTTGGATCTGAAACGCTTGATTGATTACTGCCAAACAATCAGGCAAGTGTATGGGTTTTGGGTGGGTGTGTATAAGGGAAGAAGCAACTAAGATCTACACAAGCAACAGATAACGGAGGATAACGTAATATCAGCGAGCAATAAAGCACGATTCCACCTACCGCCCCTCACGATGACTGCATCGGATGGAACGACCATACCGGGTGGAATAGAAATTAACATTTTACCGGTCACATACACACATACATACATACATACACATTACACTCATAGGGAGTCGCACTATCACATCGATCGCTTACGAGTGTGGAACTGAAAGTCGTCTACGTTTACTGTGTGCTGGTCGATTGCTCACAATTTCTCACCCATCGCGCTCGGAATGGACTGTAAAATGAAGTCACGATGGAGAGTAAGGGTTGAAAAGAAGTTTTGCATAAAATTATTCACCTTGTTCGCAACTTATGCAAATGTATGCCAAAATACTGGAGAACCGATCACCGGAGCTCACAAGTTCTAGGCTTCCGATTAGCGCTCACTTTCAGAACTCCAACTTCAGAACACCAGCAGACACAAGTATCCTTTTCGCGAATACGAGACGCACAAACGTTCATTTAGCAAGTTTTTAGCAATTTCCTTGAAGTTTTTAGACATTCCTTCTGCGTCTTTTAAATGTGATTAAGTTAAGAAAGTTTGTGGTTCGATTTTTCCAGAACAGAACTGATCCACCGCGCGTCTACCTTTTTGTTGGTGTTCTCACAAATAAATATTTCACCATCCATCACTTGTGCCTTATAGATCGATGACCGATCGGCTACATCAGGCGACAATTAATTAGCGCTGCCATTTGCACTAAATTCTTCTTGGGGCACCGGGCGTCTCCATGCGGTTTAATACGTAAAGGTAAGCATGTCATGACAACAACTGGGTGACCAGAGAGAAGTAAAAACAAAGGGAAATAGAGAGAGAAGGAACACTTTTTGCGACTTTCGAACGTGCAGATCGTGCTCAGGTAAAAGTGTTTAGACTATTTTGGACAGACCGGGCTGGGGGTTGAAAATTAGCAAACTGCCGTTGTTCGAAGGCGGGGTTGTATGCTACCAAATATGATAATAAAGCTAGCGCCCGTTTGTTCGTGGGCAGTTTTTCAATTGGAAACGCCAACACAAACTTCGAACGAACTTTCCCCTTTTTGGCTGGTCGGTTGAATTTAACTCTTTCAATCTTGTTATTTATTCCACACCAGCTGCCCACCCTCGTCACTCGCTGCAGCAGTTCGTGTCGAGTCTATTAAGCTCGAGTGGAAAATCGAAAATTTATTCAAAGTTCCTTACCACGGTGACCAGAACACGGCGGAAAAATGCACAGAATACAAGCTCGTGGCCGTGTTTCAATGATGAGCAACGACTTTGCATGATTTTCTCAGCAGCTGATAATGGAAATGAGTGGCCGGGTGATGATTCGCCATCTTTAAGAAGCTTATTTCGAGTGCGTCCAAATGGTTCGCGTTGGCACTCCAGCGTACCAAACGGAAAACTGTAAAACAAATACATTTCTTAGTACTTCTTCACCCTTCTTACACGGTGATAGAGAGAAAGAGAGAGTGTGTAAGTGGGTAAACTTAGCCGTACTCTTCCCCCTTTCGGGGCTTCTGTGTATTTTTTTGCTTTGGAGCTGCATTGTTTTGCTTCCCAACCTTGCTGGCACTATTACAAGCGGCGGAGCTTAAGACTTTCTTCATTATTATTAATAGCCTTTCAGCTGCAAACTTAGCAAAAGCTCAAACACTCATCAAGCAGAAAAGATCGGAAATGGATAAAATGTGACGGGAAAAGATCCTGCAGGGTGAACAATACAAGCAAAAAAACATCCACAAATACATGTCTGTAAACACTCAATACCCATCGGATAGTCGGTACGGTCTGCATCACCATTATCACTTTTTGGGTCCGCTGGAAATGGTTCCGTAGCAACCGTGAGCCATTGAAGCATGATGATAAATTATCGATTATGGTAGCGCATGAACAGCTGCTCGTTGCACTAATGTGCTATAACTCCCTATCGAGAAGCGCCAGGTGACAAAGTGCTAAAAATGGTCTTGCTAATTGCAGTGAAACATAATCATTCCTTAGACGTGAGATCGGAACGTGAGTTTCTCGGGTTCTTGGCTGTTACAAGGGAAGTTCCATAAAATATTGAAACAAGATGTCGTTTATTTTTAGAATGGCTCGGATGACTCTGATGATATACAGTAAAGAAAATTTTAGCATGCTGTATACTTCAATACTTAGTGAACCTCATTGTTAGATACGGCTCTTAAATGCTGCATAGCAAGTTACCGAAATCGCATTAACTCAGTAAGCTTTCAAACCTCATTTCCCCTCACGTTAATTGTTTTGCTTACACGACAATAATCAGGGCAAGTGGTCCAGTTCCATGCATGCCAGTGACAACAGCAGTGCCGACTGCTTCCAATCACGATCACGAGAAGTGTTTGCGGTTAGTTGAGTGAAAGCAAAACAATCAGCAGTCCGTGTGCAGTCGGAGTACAGCGTGCCTTAGCTTTTCGTTGCGGTTCAATAAACATTCCCCATTGGCCCGAGGGATTGGATCTGGAAGCTACACCCGGTATTATCCCTAAGCGCGATAAGGTTAATGCTTTTGAAGCATCTACGAATGGGAGGAAAACATCAACACCAACCGACTTTGCGCTGGTGCAAATCGTCGTCTGGCACGCTTTCTCGCTCTCAGAACCACAGAACGAGACCGCACCGGATTGGAGTGAATTAATTGCCAAAGAAGCTCATCACCTCCTTAGCGCCGTGTTCTTCCATTTCATAATAAACACGGCGTAATGGGATTCGATTTTGATTGCTATCGTGCTTAAGCGCATTGAGCGACTGCACGCGAAATTGGGAGAAGCTTTTGGTTTTCGATCAATGCAAGTTTTATGTCCGAGTGTTTTTGAGCAACTGGAATCATTGGAAGATAATCGTTGCGTTACTGATCATAAAACATGCATTCAACATGTGGCGTAGGGTCTATTTGATTTATTGATGCAATGTCAGTGTTTAATAGTTGATATGAAAGCTATTAAATAATAATTTTCGAAATGAGGAGGCCTTTCCTAATTATGATTTATACTAGTGTATTAAATAATATTCTTCTAAAAAGGAAGACATACCTGAAACATCAAATAAGAATTAGATTAAACGATCACTAATTGCTGCGCTTATAGAACAATAGTTCTGATTATTGTGTAGAACATTAATATTCACCTTTATACAACCTTCTTCGTCTTAGTTTGCAAATGATTTCCACAGCAACTCATGTTTTTTTGCACAATACACCCATTGCATACTAGCGCCCTTGCCGGACTTGATTGATGATATTGTAGTGGCTGCAGTTAATGGCTCAACTTACAACCGTACCTTCGGAGCCACTCGAATCGTAACCCATTGTCACGTAAATCTAGCAGCCACCGAATGCGAACTACCCTACGCTGGCAGCCTTGAGCAGTGGATTGTATGCTGCTTTATATGCTGCATTTAACCGCATTAAAACTAATGATGTCGTTGCTCTGGAGTGTTTTACAGGCACTTGAACGCCCAGCACTCATCGGCGTGGAGTGAAAGACAGGGAGTGGCCGGTAGATGATCACATTGTTGGCCGGGGTGTTGCTTTGGTGTTGCATGAAAACGAAAACCCGATGCCATGGCATTGCCTTGTTTACGGTCCATATCTTCTGCAGTGCCGGCAGCCGCCTCGGATGGAGAGCTTTAATGCTTTACAGCACAGCATCTTTACAACGGAATTGCCATGCTTCCCGGGTTTCTTTTTAAGGCTGCATTTCTGTATGGTAAAGGAAACCAGCTGGACGAACATCTGGAGCAGTGGAGGATTCTCGGTGTTTAGTTCTCTTGAATTCGAATGCAAACATACGCCGGCAGGAGATTTGGCCGTTTCGGCATTTTTGCGGATGAAGTCGGAAAGGGTCGAAGGCTTTGAAATGAAAATCCTGCTGAGCTGCAGAATTCTTCCCCCTCAGGAGCAAGCATGCGGACGACGTTTTCCTAAGCAGTGCTTTAAAATTACTTCAACACTTTGTTTGCTTATGGTGCATCCTTCGGTAGAAGTGACTGATTTACGAAGATGTAAGCAGCATAAAATCCTTTCATGAACGAGTTCTGGATGGAGTTTTTATATCAATTTGGTACTTTGAAGATTTTTGAAAGCTTAAATAAAGTATTAGAGACATAAAAACATTTGTTGCTTTTGGGATGATATGTCATCATGTTACAAGTTTATTATGTGTAATTGGGAACATTGAAATTTGGCAACACTGTCATGTTCATCCCTACACTTTCTTCTGCATTATCTGTCTGTTTGCTAAAGTGCATACAAAATACGTTCCAATAATTATATTATATATTTACAAATATTTTATAATCATAATAATTGACCAATAATTATATTTTATTATAATAATTTTATAATAATAATTGTTCCAATAATTATATTTTATATTTTATAGATAGTTGATACGTTTGAGCAGAATATTGCCATAATGTTGATAAAATGTAAAAAAATATCACGAATATTCTTGTATTATTATTAATAACAAAGAGCAAAAATATTTAACTCAAGTGATTTAAAAAATGGCGGCCGAACTAACTATTGCATTGCAACATTAATCGATTAACCTTTTGCAGAACAAAAAGTACTAATAGTACTTAAACAAAATGTATTTTTTTTCATTGAAATACACGCTTATAATCCTTCTTTGTATACAGATGCCACAAAACAAAAGGCTGCATTAAACTCAAGCACGTTTCAGTGGAGGCGCCTGGTGGCTTACGATTAAAGCGATACATTTGAACGATCGGCTTCGCAGGTACCAGCGTACGAGCACTTCAATCATTACGAATACCTGCACGCATCATCCGCATTACTTCAATCAGCCGCACCGAACACTCACACATGAAAATAAAAAAAGGATGCAATGACCTGAAGGATACCGCCATCCATTCCGGATGATCCGTCATCCGGCTCCATTTTCCAACTTTAGATTATTTATTTTTCCACACATATCCACCCAAAAGCGGTGCTTCCTTCCCCGAATGATGCTTGGTGCCGGGATAATTTGCACCAGGGTCGTGCGCCTGTATTTGTGTTAATTTATTTCTCTCCCGGTGCTGGATGCGTTTACAGGATACGTGCACTCGGTGTGTTGCAAGCCTGATTTGTTGCATGTGCCCCAAAATGGTGGCAACCTTCCACTGATCCCCCGTCTGTACATGTGTGCTCTGTACGCTGTCAATTTTATGTTTACCCATTCCTCCATTGCCCGCTTTACCTCGAGCCATGTTATTAGCCGGAGTTGCCACCCTATTTCCGGTTCCGTGGGCGATAGTGATAGGAGTGAAAGAGTGAGTGTGCCTTGCGGCTTTTCTGCATCACCATACATCACGTAGCAAAAAGGGGACAGGAAACGTCCACCACGGCCATCGGGCCAGCGACAAGATGGATGGGGCTGCACGTTTTAATTTTTAATTTCACAGCTAGCACTCCATGTTGTTGTTTTGTTTGTTTGTTTGGTGATACATTTTTTTTTACTTTTTCGCATCGCACTGTCTCTGTTCGTACCCTGACTCGGTATCTTGTGCTCACAGGATTTAAGCTGTAGGGTCATAAAGGAAAATAAACAAGGACAGTGTACGGTACGCAGCGAATGCAATGCGATATTACATACAGGGTGCATGTGATAAATTTGAAAGTTGCGCAAGGTAAAAGAATATCTTCTTAGTGTTTCATTCATTCTTCATTAATTGATAAAAATAAAGTCAAAAGAGGGATGAATTACAGTACTAAAAAAATAATTATTCAAAATAGTCACCGATAGTTTTGACCACAAGTTCAAACCCTGCCTCAGAACAAGCACGAACAAGTTGAAGCCACAATCCCCATGGCAAGGCCAACATAAACTGACTTCATTGTTTCAACTAAATAGTCTCCAACTATTATTTTTCTTGTTACACGAACTTTTCTTTTAAAAGTAAACATGTCAAATTTAACCCGAAACATCCTGTATTAACACAGCACGTTCTAGTGGTTTGCAAGAAGAGAGCGAACCGGGGGTGAAAGAAACTTCTTGGTAATAGTTCATTGGCAGGCGCACAGACAACGCCGGTCCGCGGTGATGCAGTAAAAGCATCGCGCTGAAGTACAAGCGCTGGATAGTAATGATTATGATGCTCATGAAATATGAACGATGATAATACTTAATTACGGGCTGGAATCGGAAATGATTTCCAGCAGTGAGCTTGAAAGCGAACCACTGAATTCAAAGTAGAGTAGTGCTGGTTGCTGCTGAACTTAATTTACTTCCAGCATCCTCCAGGCAATGAGGGCTGTATCGTCGTAGCAGTAGCAGGATAACCAAAAAAAAACAGGGTGAACTACAAGCTGCATACGATTTACACGTACGTATGCGACCGGTTTCCTGTTTATTATGCAGCTACCGGAACACCGAGCTAGAGCACAGTGTGGGGAAATTTAATTTTCCCAATTTCCGGACCACACCCGTACTTCAACCAGTTCCCGTTAAGCAATGTGGATAATTTTTCATTTCGCAAAAAATCACGCATACACACACACCTCGGTGGCTGCTAGGGTGGAATGAGGAATCTATTCCCGGAAACGGAAACGGTGCGCTTCGTCGCATCGAAGCTCTCTCTTGCTAAACCTTCTGACCTTTTGCGGTTGAATTGACATATGGTACCGGCCTGGCCAGCGCATTAGGTTGATGAATTTTAACAAGACAATTTTTAACGACTCGGCTCTCGATGATTGTGACTCCGGTGCTTTGAGTGATGGGCAACGTTCACCTGTTTTGGGTGTTCTTATTTTCCCACTTTAAAGCTTGCCCTTCCCTTTCGCCTTTTGGTCGCGTGAACGCCAAATCCATAATTCAATAACTCAAAAAGCTTTCCCCCTATTTTCCGCCACCCCCGCAGCACGTGTGCTTTCAATTACCTGACCCTCCCGTCAACCGACGGTTCGATGTGCGGAATTGCCCGTTCCGTGTTGGAGGGAATCAGTTTTCGAAATGAAAACATTTTATCATCATTACAAGCGAACCAAAACGTTGAATCAGAGAGGGAAGGAAACGATAGTGGGGCGGGTTCCGCTTCTGAAAACCCTCCCTCCCTGTCCCACTCGTCCCTCATTTTGCAAGCACACTTAAACACACTCACGCTCACATATGTGCTGCACATGTGTGTAATGGCGTTGTGAAACTGGCGAAAAAAAATCGTCCACCATGAACGAAACTTCCCAGCTGGTAGTCGGTTTCCGGCAAAAGGGCGAACAATATGGGTTTCGATATCAGTGCTGCGGCACGAAACACACACGCTCGGTACTTTGCCGGTAACGAGCGACGACCCTATTAGTCATGAGATATGATTGGCAATTTTCCAACGGGCCTGTGGAAGCTGTTCCCTGCACCATCAGCATTATTCGCCGTACGATGGGCAAAACGTAATGGCGTGTGCCAAGAGTGTACCCAAAAACGCCCATCACACAATTTGGGTGTGCACCGGGGAGGGAGGGAGGTTGCGGAAAGATGAAGGACAAAAAGTTTGACGAAGAACCGTTGCGTTGCGTTGGGGAAATGATGAGGAAAACTAAAGTAAAAAAAAATACACACACACCATAACAACCCTCTAGTCGGTGGGCGAGATAGATCACAGCTTTTCGTTGGACAGCGCTGGCACGTGGTCATCGTCCTGTGAAGGGATGAACAAGACGGATGCGGTGAAGTTTTCCGTTCCAACACAGTTTTGCCTCAAAAACTTCAAACGACATTCTGGGGCGTGGGGATGTACACTCTCACTTCCCTTTTCGACACGGACTTTGATAATTTCGCTTCGGACATACCTTCCCGGAGATACACAGACCCAGGTCAAAGAATCGTGAAATTCATCTCCCAAGCGGTTAGCTCCGTGCATTAATTTAAAACAAAACACCGAAACGAAACTATTGCAGTTGGAAAAATGCCTCAACCGGGCGGATGGTAGCAAAGCGCTTGCAAAATTATCCCTCTGATAGTGGTTGGCCTCCATTCACTGTTAAATACTTCCATGCCATGCCACGAGTATCGTTCGCCAAATTCATTCATTTAGAATGTTATTTTTCAAAACGGAAATAGTTTCACCGCACCAAAACTCTGAAACGATAGCCATTTAAGAGACTGTTGAAGCTTTGTTGTGCGACTCATTGTTTGGTTTGGAGGGTTTTATGAAGTTCTCTTTTCTTTGCTTTCGCTTCATTTGCTCTGCTAGTTTTCTCGGGTTTCGTTGCTGAATTGTTGGGTGCAACGCTGGTGCTTCAATAAACAAGTATAACTTTCAACTGGGAAATAAACTTACAAATGATTCGTTAATTAAACCCACCGAGGCGCGTTGCGGCACAAGAGAAAAGGTGCACTTGTACTGTGTGCCTGATCGAATTACCACGCACAGTGGGCGCAGAACGTGCAAAAGCTTGGACAAAAATGAAATTTTTACAATGTTGATTGAATAAATGCATTGTTCAACTGTTTTGAAGCAATCGTAAATGAAATATCGATACTTTTTTTATAGATAATAATTTGAATTGAAATAATTTGTTTGATAATTCATTCATCTGAAATTACAGCCTTTAAAGACCTCGTATTTTGGCAATATTTTTGTGCAAATATTTTACTTTAAAACAAATTTGCTTATATTAGTTATGAGTGAAAAATAAGACCAAATTTTTTATCGTAAATATCCACGACGTAAATAAACGTCATTCCTTGGCGTCGTCAATGTTTCTCTTGGGATTGAATGTTTTTATTATTGCGCTCTTCTTTATCATCCCTCCCGAATTCTTTTGCCCGAGTGGATCTGTTTTCGTTTTGAAACGCGCAATTATTTTATTTGCTTTCCTGTTTCGGGTCCTTCCGGTCAGCCGGACGGTTGGGGTGTGTATTGTGTTGTACCTTTGTCGGCTACCATTTCTTTTAGAGCATGTCTGGGAAGGTCTTCTGTTCGGTTAATTGGTAGAGCAACCGTTAGGGTTTCCTGCTCTCGGGTGAAATAAACTTCCAATGTCTGAATGGTTTTTGTGTGAAGGTTTTTCATTCGCTTGATAAACAACAAAACTGCCACCGAGTATGGACGCAAATCGGAATGAGCTATTTTTTCATCGCCTTGCATCAGCTTTCCATCCATCCAAGTTCTTATGGATCATGCTGCGAACGCTTTTTTCCCGCATAAAGCGGAGGAATGAGAACAGAAAATCAAACCGATCGAAGCTAACAAGGCACCCAACGCTCCGTAGAGTAAGTGGTGAGTATTTAATGTTTACGCTGCAAGTTTATCTCATCGAACGGATCGAGTGACGATTAAAACTGTACACAAGCAAGGACGATTGATAGCAAAACAAGGAAATGGAACGATCTGTTTGAGTGACCATGCAGCGTTTTCTGATCACTTCAGCGCTTGTCGGGCTGTTGAAATTAATTACTCTCGCTCATCAGATGACACCCACCCCCCGACAGTGTGGTTGTGATTGTGGGGAAAAAAAACTTTCCCAATCCCCTTTCCCGGTTGGGGTTTGTGGTGTGGGAAGAATTAGCCATTAAATACATCGAGCATGAAAGAACACATTAAAAACGCAGCATACCAAACCAAGCTGCCCGTTTGGTTTGTTTGTCATTGTTCCGTTTGACGGCCTGTCTCTGGCATTCACATGTACGACACGGCTTTGCTAAAATGCCACCCGCCCAAATGAAGGAACAGACGACGACGGCCGTTTTCGCCCTGGGCCGCATTTAGGATTTAGGCAAAAGGCGCTAAGGTGAAATTCAAGGAAAATTGCGAACGGACGCGATGTAATTAAGCTGAGAATAATCTTGCAACCACTGCAATCTAGCTATCCATCCGTCCGAGTCCCTTTCCCGATGCAAGGCGCAGTTATGTTCGTGGTCTACATGGTCGCCCCTAAACGACTGACTTATTTCCCTTCTTCGTTCATCTTATTAATTCCTCCACTTCTCGATCCCTCCCAATTCCCTCCCTTTGCCGGTCGGTGTGCCTGCAAAATAGCGGATTAGAAAATGGTGACCGAATTTTCTCCGTCGCTAGTACCGGTGGGTGGCGATTAAACTACCGTCAAACACACCCAAGCGCCTCGGTGCAATTAAACCTCGAGCGGAACGTGGCGAAATGAGAACGGGCACATCTTGACTTATCTGTTTTTTTTTCGCATGTGCTAAACCTCTGCGGAAAATGAAAGCAGTGGAAAATCTCCTTTTACCGTGAACGCATTTTGTGTTTAGACCAGTGGTCGGCAAACTCTTTGGAGTTATGAGCCAAATATCATGAAAATTAACAAGAATAAACATAAACATACATAAACAGCATAAACATTTTTTTTAAATAAATGATCTCCTGTTTATTCAATCGTTATGTTTCCACCGATTCTTGTTGTTGTTAGCCATCGTTTCAATAAGATTATCATATTGGAACACCATCTTTCTATTTTTGTATGTATATTATTGCTGCAGAATTATTTACAATTAAAAGTGTTCATTAAATGCACAAAAATAGCTGTTAAATTATTGATTACCACTCGATACTTCATCTTGGTCCTGTATAGAAAAGGCTGAGTGTATCTCTTGGGACATAGTGCAGTATGGCACAAGGACTCAAGGTACCCCGACAACCGAATACAGCGGTTCCTGAGTTCTCAAGATAATTTTAACAACGTCTTGAAATTGTTCAAATATTCTCATGAACCAGCCAAAAAGTTTAATTACAGTAACATTTTAGCAAACTCTGGATAGAAAGGATCATTTTCGACACATATTTTGCCGACCACTGGTTTGGACCAATTTTTGAAAAAGACGTGGATTTCGCATGTCTGGCTGTGTGTGAATGGCGTAAACGTGCTAAATCGCGGTAGGTAGATGGATGCCCTTCAAAAGGTGGGTGATAAAAATGGCTCGTGAAAAGTGCTTTTCGCAAACCCATCCTAACACACACGCGCGAACGTGAAGATGAGTGTACATCTTGCACTTTCCTTTCACTAAATCAATGTAAGGCAAGCGATTTTTTACCACCTCGCTGAGAGTTGTCAAATGATTATGGTTATTTTTTGGGCACTCTTCCTTTTATTTGTGAGGCTTCAACTGAACGATTGTCATTACTTTTACAGCATGAATTATTAGTTGCTATTAAGTCGCTGGCAAACGCAAAAAAACTGCGAAACAATAAGGATAAGCATAAAAGAACGGTTTCAAAATCTTGTGATACATTGTCTACAATTTCGTGCTGCGTAAGAAACCTCTTTGGTTTTGCTTTGCATGCGCTTCACGAATCCACGCGCCACAAGCGGTACCCTCGGTGCCACATGTTCCAAGGGCACGTGGAAAACCGTGGAACGAAACGGTATCCTGACGACTTGAAGGGCCACGTGATACCGGCGCGTAAGTCACAGTTTGGCCAAGATGTAATCCCTGCCCGTACCCCGCGTTGTGTTGACAAGCGGTTGAGTGGCACCGAAAAGCTGCCCGAGCTTGTTCGGTGGACTGCTCTCTCCGAGTGACTGATGTCGGCTGCGGGTGGTACGGAAGGCAAAAAAAAAACCACTTCTCGTCTACCGTCCGTCTGGGTTTTCGGGTCACCGTTGCCGTTTGAAACGCAAGGACGCTGGATGGTGCGGTGAAGTGGTTCGGCTATTGTTGTAGCCGTTTTGTTTAGTTAGAACTTCAGCAAAGATGCCCAGACAAAGGAAAGCTCATCTCATGGGAGGGATTTTTTCTGGTCTCTTCTACAGAGACCCCCCTCCCCCCCCCCCCCACCCACACACACACACACACACACACACACACACACACACACACACACACACGCACGAAACAATTCGCCATATTGTTTCGTGCTTTGGTTTAAATGTACAGAACAATAAACAAACAATGCTGTTCCGCGCCGAGTCAAACGGATGCTGACAAACAATGCACACCCGTACGGAGAAACGAATTGCGACGGCTTCCGACGAGTTGAGTGATGGATGTGAAGAACGATTCCAGGGGAAGAAAGAAAGGTTATACAAACTAGTTACTCTTGGTTGAGCATTTCTGTGGGTATTTCTGTATGAGTTGGATATTTCTTCCAATGAGTATTAATTGAATTCCAGATAAACTCTACCGAAGATAGGCAATCCAATCGAACCTACGCACATCGAGAACAAATGAAGGGAACATAAATTAATGGGCAAGTAAGATGACCCCAAAATGGAACCGAAATAAGCTACTGATTCTTCAGTTACAATAGTAATAAACTATTACACAACCGACCCTTATCCCTTTCCCGTCGACGGTGCGCCGTCTTCCAGAGATAATGATTGGGGCGGCGTGCGATTCAAGTAGGTTTGATTCCTTCACATGATTAGACAGCTTGCCAATGTACATCATTGCTGTTACTATTTGACAACTTAGTCAGAGAGAGAGAGAGAGAGAGAGAGAGAGAGAGAGAGAGAGAGAGAGAGAGAGAGAGCGATAGAGAGAGGAAGAGAAGACGGAATAAAAGTTTATCTTCTACTTCGCTTACTTACAGTGTATAGTTCATTTCCGTGGCTTAACCGACGATGTCCGGTGTAGGAAGAAGAGTTTTCGCGCGGTTTTTTCTTCCTTTCACTCCACCATCCACTGTCAATACAAACGAAAGTTGCGCGGGAAAAGTTGTTCGTGCTATAATTTGGTACAAACGCCACCCAAAAACCCCCAACACGGCACTAAGACTCCGAACGCGACGCGGTGGATTGATTTTTGGAGGTACTTTTTTGTGCCATCCACGTTTTCAGGAGCAAGTTGCACCATTATGGTACTTGTAATGCGAATAAAATTGATTTGCGAAATGCGGTGGAATATAACATGTGCCGGAACTTTTATCCATCTGCAGCTACAGCAGTAATGAGTTTGGGATGCAATTTTTGAAGAGTGTCAGATGGTGTTATTTAAGAAAACTCCTTAAATTGGACGTTGACACTATCAACCGTGGCAACCATTTGACACACATTTATGAACTGCCGTTCTCGCTAGGAATACTTTCAAAATTCGTGAATTTTTGTTGTGCATGCCGCTGTCTTGCACTTTGCCGATGGTGCAACGTTGTACGTAAAGCACCCACGCGAAGATCGTCGTGCACGGATGCCCACCAAGAGATTCGCTTTACATCGAAAACTATGACAAAAATGTTATTGAAAAGTTCTTTTCCTCAACATAAAAAACCAAGCATTCCAATGTGGCGAACATTCTCGTATCCTTGGGAGGATGGGGGTATGCACTTTCCACAATGGAGAAAATGCGGACTCCCACAAGTCAGATGGGAACGACCTACCGTCATATGCCATATGCAATCAGACCGTGCAGCATCGTTCCGGTGGTGTGACGGTGAGGAAAATATTGATACGTGTTCGGTTTTTGCATAACTTGCTCAACTTTCGCTGGCGGGCAAGCGTCGTAACGGAAGCCTGCTCACCCGGCGGTACTGATGCGCGGGAAGACACTCGAAAGTAAGATAAACGAGGACACGCGTGTGTTATGTGTGTGTGTGTGTGTCTGGTAAATCAGTTTTCGCTCCCGCGTGTCTAACAGCAACGAAAACTTACGATTCCCGCGTGTGTGGTGAACATTCGGATGGTTGTTGGTATAAATCAAACTTTGTTCATTCGCATACAAGCTTCGCGCTTGGAAAAGTGAGGAATTGACGCTGAATTGGCCTTCAAGGTTCATGCGCTGTTATCGGTAGAATGCAGCTCATTTCGTACGTCCGAATGTCAAAATGTGTTCACTCTTTTTGGTGAATGTATATCAACCCACACCGAAGGCACCAGTCGAAATGAGAAGGTGTCATAATACAAAAGCAAGAAGAAAAATCTTTTCAAAGAGTTTATCAATACTTATCTGATATTTATTTTAAACATTTTCAGTCCTTAGATAGATGAATTGAGTAGTTGAGAAAAGGTTAATTCAATCAGCTTTGCACTTGACTTATCACTTGTAGAGCTTCAGCTAGATTGCTTTAATGTGTGGTTTCATCTGATATTGTTCTGCATAGCACGAATAGTGCCATTTTGTTCACCGAAATCTTCTCAACATTTTGTGACCTTTCGAATCCCTGCACCTATAGAATAAACATTTTTGTCATTGATGACAACTGATTATCTTCAGAGGGTTAATTCGGCGATTGGAAGATGGACAAGCAAGGAGCAGTCGGTAACTACTTTCAGGAAGACAATTGATTCAGCTTGGTTTTCGTTGGACGAGATGGCATCTAGAGATCATTTCAGCAAACAATCTGTGAAGTGAATGCATTGTATTGAGATCTGATTCACCATGAACATAAAACAAAATGATTGAATAAGTATCCTGTAATAATTAAAAGACTTCCAGAGAAGGTCTAAGATTTTCCATTCCGCTACGGAACAAATCTTACATCAAAGGAATGGAATTTACTGAAGAAGTATGCTTCCTATCTAAGTAAGTAACTGAGAGTGTTCAAATGTCATATTCGAATACATTAGTGTGACTTAAATAACTCGTATAACTCGTTGAAATTTGACGATAAATTTACGGTTTTTCTAATGTTAAGTTACCAATAATAATCCCAAAATTGGAAGAATAGCTTGGATGATTGATATACGAAGGAAGGTTGAGAGTGAGTGTTGGAGGCCGCAATGCCAATCTTAGCCAAGGGAGACCACTTTACGGTTGAATGGAGATACTTATAGCACAATAACAGTAATTAGAATACTAACACGAGTATGATTTTTTTCACCCGAATAACGATTCAGATACACATAAAAGTGTAGCTGCATGACAAACATTACTGAAAGAAAATACATCACAATGTGGATGTGAAATAAAAGGAACGCATCGGTAGAATCAAAAGGGACAAAAGCGCACTTGAAAGGATCCGAAGAAATATGATCCACATACACCGCCCGTTACAGTGCATCCACAAACAACCCCCACGAAGGTCCGAGGCACCCAACTTTAAAGTGCGCTTTTGCACGAAGGAAAATTCCTGCCGAAGGGAAAACTTCGCACAACAAACCGCAACCCAAACCTGTCGCCTGCAAAATAGCAGTGATCCATAATGTCACTGCTGAGTATGAGCAACCACTTTGTGTTACATCATCAACGACAAAATAGACACATCTGACAACAGCGTCACTGCTTCTGGGGGCGAAGAAACGAAATGCGGACGGCCAGGACGAAGGCGGGCAAGGCGCGACGCAACCAACTTGAAAGGCAATGTGGCCGCGTCCTTCCGGTCGCTCGGGAGGGTGTGGGATATGCCAGAAAGATTACCAACGTTCGGTGAACACACATACATGGACACGCGGCTGAAAATGTAGGTTAAGGAGATAATCTCGTGCTGCATGTAGTTGAGGTTGCAACTCACTGCTGTTTTCTTGTTTTTTAGTTCGTCTCCCCTCCCCTTCGTTCAACCCGCAATGTGAAATGTGCAAGAGGGAATATATATTCGCATAATAACGGCACGATTGAAAACTAAAAACCCCCCGCCCGACTGCAGTTGCAAAATGGAAAGTCCATGTCCGGTGTCATCTGCGGCAAAAGGAAATCGATCGTGCGTATGTGTTTGTGCAAGGAATGCACGAAGAAACGAAAAAGAAGGAAGCGTGCATCGCATGTGTGGCATCTCCGATTCACACTGGATGCCGATGTTCGTATCGACTGCAAGAACGTCCCAAGTGGCCCGTGGGATTTTGTTCAAAAGGATGATTAAAGCTTGTGGCCTGCTAAGGCACGTTCTACCCATTCTAGCTGGGTGTGCTGTTGCAAAGACTGTCGTTGATCTTTTCCCCCGGCCTTGCATCGACGACAGTGCATTTAGCCAATGGTTTGCGGAAGCGCACTGGAAGAGATTGACGATATCGTCGAGCCGTGCTCAACTACAGTGGCAAAGGTCAGCTGGCCGTAAAGTGATCGCATTAGAGCATCGGTTTAGTGGTGGCTCCTCGATAAATTCTTGACGGTCCGAAAATGGGGAAGGCTGGTAGTAAGAGAAGGTGCAGGGTCCATTGCAGTGTGTACAAAATATCTATTCCGTAGCAGATTTGCATTTGGAAGAACGTCGGAAACGGTCGTAATGAACCTAATAAAAACCCAACACAATCATTCAAGCATTACGGAAGCTTGGATAATCTTTAAGCTACATTCTGGTGCTGCAGAGGCACCATTCCTGGAACTATTTAAGCACAAAATCCACACCCCTAGTTAGATGCCAACGTGCGAGCGTAGTGTCTCATAAATGAATTAAACCATCACCTAACCAACATCCCGGCAAATCCTTGGGAAGGATGTTGAGTCCTTTTGCAAGGGATGGAGGGAAAACTTCAGCCGTGCACACATATCCTTTTAAGCTATGTCCACCTTGTTGAATGAACCGGTGCCTTGAAACTCATCCAAATTGGACTCATCCGGACGTTGTGTTGAATGTGTTATCGGAATGGTATGTCGAACGCCCCAAAAAGATACCTTATGAAATTCAATTACCAGCACCAATTAGGCTGTAGGCTAGAGAACCCGGCACCCCGGCAAGAGTCGAAAGGTGTTTAAAGGGTGGCTACAGTTGAATTGTTTGAACGAGTGCCAACAGCATTGGGCATCGTTTGAGAATTACAGTACCAAGAGGTGAATTCGTAGCGAGTGCGCCACCAAGCGCACTGCACAAGGTCCGGCATTTTGTGCGAACAAACTTATTTATTTACCAGGGTTTCTTCACGGTGCAGTAATGTTACGCAAACAACATTGTCAACCGTGTCGGGGAGGGATAATTTGCCATTCTATCACACCCTGCCGAACACGAGGTCCGTTTTTTTTCCCCGGGGTACTTCGCACGGGAAATCGGTCAATAAAATATTCATCCAACTATAATCCACTTTCAGCGTTCGGGCGATCGACACGGACGGGCGTCGGGGCGATGGCGACCGTGCTCAGTGTGACGGCGTGATGATATTACAGAGCGCAAAAAGAAAACTTCGGTTGGGGAAAAACTTTTCCCCAAAGCTCCAGCATCAAAGGGAAAGACTGCAACGAGCAAGTTTTCTGCTGTTACGAGCGAGAGTCTTTGGTGGACGCCACCCAGTGCACGGTCCAGTTTGAACTGTGAGTTTATGTTCCCGCTCGTAGCATGATGAATGTCATCATCATCGTCGTCACTGGCCGGCCTCTTCGTAACGTCGCCTCGTGGACGGTACCCATCCAATGGTGACCTACTTCTGATGCGGTGCAGCACCAGCGCGCTCACTGACTTGACTGGCAATTGTTATCCTTTTGTCTGGTGATCCCATTCCCGTGCTACTGCGATGTTTCCATACGTCGTCATGTTCCGACAACGTATCCGGCGTACCAAGCCCGTCAGAGCCAGTGGAGATGTAAGAGGCGCTTTGCGAGTCCCGCCAATGATTGAATTCCAGGTGTTCCACTGGAAACTGTGGAGCATGCTGTCGTGTTCCCACGGAATCGGTGCGTCCATCCGGTGGACATTCATTTGACATTCGTCACCATCGTCCAAAACGTGTCGTCTGCAAGGGGTTGAAGAAAAAATTTGGGTTCACCGACACCTCATTAATGTAGGTACCGATCAAATTACTCACTTTAGGCGTTTTTACATCTGGCAATTTCTCCTCTCTGGGGTTTGTGAGCTTCAGAAGTAGTGCTCTTCGCTAATAATTAATGCGACAAGGCGAGACACCGAATGCCATAAATGTCATCTGAAAAATTAACAAACTCCATTTCAATAGAACCTCCGTAAAGGAGACACTTAGGAAGTAGTTCATCCTGTTTAAAAACCTCACCGGATGCTAATGTTTCGTTTGCGGCTTCGTCAGGCCCTTAAAAATTCCCCTCGGCAACCGGTGAGACGTAAATGTAATGAATGATTTATTATCTTATTGATTGGTTGTTTTGTGTGCATTCGGGGCAGATGAAGCATCTGCTGACCGAGATGTGGGTGACAAGTTAGCAAAGAAATTAGTGACACGCACCGCTGCGTGTTTTTGCGTCGATTCGCCGATCATTCGGAAGGCATGGGCCGAAACATAACCATCGGAATAGTTGGTTGGGTTGGTTGGATGTTGGTTGAAGAACTTTGGTCAGACTTCTTTATTGTCAAGCGATGATTGATGGTGTCACGACTGGTCGCCGCCCGGTGGTTGGTTGTCGAGTGGTTTTGACGGGGTGTTGGGTTAAAATTTGTTCAGCAATGAAACAAACCATCTCTCTCACTCGTTTTGAAGGATTCACAATTGGCGGTTAAGAAGGAACGGCGCTCATTGAATGATACAATTGCTCATGAATTCACATATCGATTACAAAGTAAACGTTCACGCAACACGAACGAAATGGTTGATTTAAAGCGGGAAAGAATTTTCCCTAGAACAAACCAAACAAAACGGGTCAAGAAGGCGAATCAAATCCCCATCGCCATCTGGGTGGCTGGCAGTACAAAAGCGAAATAAAATATTCAGACGTAAACAATTATTTTTATGCGATTTTCCATTTGGCGGGTAGGTAAAAATAGCCCCCAAGACATGACGCAAATCCATCACTCACTCAGCCGGATGTTCCGCTTTTCGCCTTCAACATCATATCCAGAACACTTCGTTTACACGAATTGATGTTTGTTTATTGGTGAATATCGTAGGGTTTTTTTTGTTATTGAAGATCAATTCTCTACACATTCCAAGTGGCCTCAAAGAAGCGTTTCATTTCATCAACAACCCATATGGTCTTAGCGATGAATGAATCCGACAGCCTTTATGTGTGGAAATTCGAATGAACATTACGCTCTACAACAAACAACTCTTAACAGCTGTGGACTCAAGGATGTACAATGGTGTGTGCGTTTTTATGATGTCCAAAAAACTCGGCAAATCTGCCCTCCAACATTGCCTTGATTCATCATGACACACCGTCATAACACGTACAGCGACCTACACCGATGGCGGATTACGACCCTGCACACGGTCAAGCGCTGGAACGGAGAATATGAGTCGACACGTTTGCAGAAACATATTTAGAACGCAATCAGATCCGGGTCCGTGCGTTGTTTACATGCTATCGTTTGACGATGGGGGGAAAAAACTCCACCACTAACTCCTTTCAACGCCGCAGCCCGGTTCTGCAGACTCCCTGGAAACAGCAATGGAGCAATGTATGGGAGGGCGAGACTCGTACTCAATACTGATTTGCACACAACGAACACCGTACGAAGCGAAAGGGTTGTTACCCGCGACACGTGTTTTGTGTAAAATGAAAATGTATTTCCCATCTCGCACCTCACAACAGCGGTGCAACTTTCCCATCGCATCGATTCTCGCCCCGCGAAAGGTCGTAAATCGAGCTTCGACCAGCGCGAAAATGCACACCAAGGTCTTTGTGTTCTACGCGGACTCGTGCGCGCACACGCGGCCAACGAAGCCGATGGATTCAATATATTCAGCATTCCGCGCGAAAAGTGTGCTTCAAATCACTCCGGCAGCGCACCGAATGGTTCCGTCATTCCCGAAGGGAATTAGCGTTTTGTTTACAGAAATTTGAACATGTTGAAATTTCACCAGAATTCTCCAGAAGCCGTGAACGAACGTACCGGCCAATAAAGGGCGAATGGAACGGGTCCGGGATTTATAAACAGCTCGGTACATTGTTGTAAATCAATTCAGCTGCATTAGCTTTAAGGGCTAGCAATAAAATTATTACAGCAACATCGGACAAAATAAACCAAATCACACCAGCGAAATGGCAAACAAAAATTAATTAATTTCATCATAAAACGAACGTGTGTGTGGTGTGGCTGTGCGTGAAAGCTTTGAAAACTGTCCACCCGGAAAATAGCATAAACAACGGGTAGGAAATGATCACTATCACCAGATCTATTGCATTTTATCGTGGACACTATTTCATTTGTTTTTTTTTCTCTCTATTGTTTCACGTGGCACCCATTATAACATCCAGCCCAATGCGACGGTTGCCAATGCCCGGAACAGTATTTATATCGGATTCGGTGTTCGGTGAGCGATTTTTTTGTTGTAGCTGTCCCACCCCAGATCATGCAAATGGACGACCGTGGCAGTGGTCGTTCCATGTGATGTAATCCGTTGGGAAATTGGTTAGCACCTTCTGCACCCACCGGCACCGGATCGATCGGTTAAATATGCGTGAAAATAATGGTGCTTCCATTTTACGCCACGTTACAGATGGTTTAATCCCATGCCGGTGATGATGAGCTTTGCGAGGTTACTGTGTTGGTGTTGAGCGCTCCAACCGTGTGCTTTAATTAGTTTTTTAAGTTTTGTCAACCAAAGCACGGTGGTATTTAAATTGAAATCGTGGAAAATGCCTCACAAAAAAAGCTTTCACTTTCCCATTCGGTTCCACCGACCTTTCACATCTAGCGCATACGTCATTTAACTAACATAAACAATCATTTCTATGTGCTCGAACCACTTAACTTTTCCGGTGCTTTATCAGGCCGGGTCGGTAAGGACACGTATCGCATATTATGCTGCTAATGGTGGATAACATCAACTTCCATTTTTTTTGTACTGCCGTTGTCGCTGTTGTGATAAACTGTTTCACGCTCCCGTTCTGGCACCATTAAATTGCAATGATGGAAAATGGCTTGTTTTTCCTTCACTCACCACCGAATCGTGTGGATGGCGAGGGCTAGAAGTAGTACGAAGGGTGGACGACCTAACGGGGATGTATCATAACCAACCACCCCTGAAGCTTCGTGTATCATTTTGTGCAGTGTTTTATTGCGTAACCGCACCATCCAGACCGACTTTTGCAACGTTCTGTCGCGTCTCTTCGCGCGTTTTCCCCCCCTGCGCCCTTTGAATGGTACATCCATCCAGTGCTACCAATCTGTAGCTGACAGTTTTACGCTTGAGCAAGTGTTTGTCCCACCGCTTCCTACTGGAACTCGTGCGATGTTAGTGTGCTGGATGGTTGGATGCTTTTGATCCCGGGCAGGTATTACGCTGCTTAAATATCGCACCAATGCCAGACGGTAACAAAAGCTGGCTTTACCTTTATCAGCGTCGGCGTAAATGTGTCCTTCATTTGCACACTTTGCACGCGCACACACACGGGCGGCAGTGACATTTAGACCAAACTTAAATTTGCTTTCACAAATGTAGCAAATTATGTTGGAATCGTTCCCAGTAATGCACGAGCCGTATCACATCATGTGAGATAAATATTTAATCTAGCTCTGAAGCAACGGTTTTTTCTCTATTAAATTCATTAAATTTTCCTGCACACGGATATGGATTCTGCAAAACGAGTACACCTATACGACATTGATCCAACTGTGAGAAAACTGTTGGTTTCATTGTGAGTAAAGCATAAACGGCAGGGGAGGAAAAAGAATACCCAACAAAACACTGCCAACTCCATCGCTTCATGATGGGAAAGTTTCACAGTTCCGCACAGACTCTTCATCTCACTGGGACGATTTTTCACCGAAGGTTGGAGCAACTTTCGACCGAGTTCCGTGCGCCGTGTTCTGTTCCACTCCCCCTTCAAACCCGGACACACAAGCTGTGCATCAACGTGGAAATTGTTGAGGTTTCCAATGGGCTGTGTTCGGTGGAAAGTTTCCAATGCTGAATTATGAAGCAAGTTCGCTCTGTTTTACCCACCACAATCATCTTCCTTCCCAAGGCGGTCGTGTTTATTTTTTGGGTTCCATTCTCCTTTTTTCCGCTTTGCGATTGGTAGTGCGCTCCCGCGTTACGTTGCACCCGAAGGATGCAGTCTACGTACACTGTGCCAAAGATACGAGATGATGCAGTTGGGGAAATGGGGACGAATGTTTGCACACTTTAGCCCGAGGCGCCACGCACGGTACGAATGGCAGCCGGTATGACCGAGAAAATACGAAACCCACCACGGTTGCGATTTGTAGGTCAGAAGTTAGTCGCATGAACATTCGGGATCTGTTCCAGCAGTGCGATGATGAGCATTTGAGGGTGAAGGAGCGAGAGTACGGTACGATGGCGTGGGAAAAAAAACTTCGTCTAGAAGTCACGCGAATGTACCGATGCTGCTCGTGCCAGCGAATGACGGAACCACCAGGACCGCTTCCAGCCTCAAATTCCAACCTTCCGGAATGACAATTCTTATCAATTCTGGTGAAAAATGGTTGGTCGGGATATTGGAGCGATGAAGATTCTAAGCACCATGCCGGTCTCGGTGTGATCACGTAAGGCGCGCCTTGAGAATGTGAATTTATTTACCAAAGTCCATCTCGACGCGCAAACCATTCCGGTGCATCCGTCAGCGAGCAGCGAAACGTAGACGGAAGTCACGCCCAACGAATTATGCAACCGGGACCGGGCGAACTGCAGAAGTCAGCGTGAGTAATCGTTGGCCGGGCGAGATGTCTAGCGCCCGGTAGTCTTTCGGTCGTTATTGAAGTGTTGCCGTACCGTGGTATCGGTGAAGTGAGTGAGCGAGGTCAAATGCAAAAGCGTTTAGAAAGGCAAACACTTCTTTTATGTTTGATAATATGCACGTTTGGAGAGCACTTTGGGCGTGGGAACTGCAAGAAATTTCCGGATGTGAGGAGTTTCTGTGAAGTAATTAAGTCAAAAAGTAATTTTGATAATAGGATAAAATTAATCCTTATTTCAAATTTTCTCATCCATCTTCTATATCTTCCTTATTTTATTCCGTGTTCCAGGAAGGCTCTGCTTTATTGCGTCCATGACAACTATCCAGCTTAAAAATCGATACACGACCAAACATGGACATTGAATATTGTATAGCATTTTTCATTGCTTATTCCCACTCTTTAAGCGTATCGCTTTCATGCGTATATTTTGAATTTAATCTACATGCTTCCGGGCCCTGATCCTGATTCACGTTTACTGCGACACAATTCCAAGGATAGTCAATGTCCGCTTTGCTGCAGCAACTAAAACCGAACCTACCGAACATGACCGGCGGGAAACAACAGAACCGAACCGGCATTAGTTAGCATAAATTAACGAGTGCGCATCGTCAGCATATCGTGGCGGGGCGATGCATTGCAGTGAATGTTCACGTTAAATGCTGCTAGAACATAAAATTGGCCTCTCTATAACTGATGATTTCCGTTGCACACGTCCACGAGGTGGGTCCGAAAGTTCGCATATCTTCAGCATTTGCCGTGCTGCCGTAGTAGCGAAGCTATTATTTGTCCGATCGGTTGTGTCCGACTTGCTTGAAAGTTTTGGTGAGGGAGAGAGCGAAAAAAGAGGATAGAGGAGGGAAGGCGGGGTGGTGGAATGAAAACGTTTGAAGATATTTTCTTGCGTTGGAAAAAGCCTTCGACAAAACTCAGGCAGTGCTCTGTCAGGCTTTTGTATCCCAAAAACACTGCCGGTTTTGGCTTGGCAAGTTATCACCTTCGATCAAGCCATCAATTACGTTGCATCCTTCGTCGTTTGCCATCGTCGATGAAGTCGCAAAATAGCTGCCGGCTACATTCGGAATTGACGTCGCACGCTCTAGGCACCTTCCCCAACCTAAAATCGTTCCTCTCGCCTGCAAGCCACAGCCTTCAATTGTATCCAGCGTGTTGGCTTCACCTAAAGCAGATAGCATTATCGAGTCTTCCGGAGTTCTTCGGTTAGGCTTCCTTGTTTCAATGGCAGCAAAGCAGCCGGGCTCCTCCTGGGAGGCCAGTCCGCACGTGGATGCGTGCCAGATGATTCCGACCGAAAGTCGCAGGTGGCAATTTTCAAATGCGCCCGAAGCCATCACATAAAGCGACATCCGTGCGCCGCGTCATCGCTGTCATTGGAGACGGTCAGGATTTTCGGGGCAACAAAGAGCTGCTTTAGCAGCGAAACAAGTACTGCCGGCACCGGCAGAGTTCATTAGCTTCCCATTTTCAAACGGGACAATCGATTCGTGTCGTATTTCTTAGGGAACCATTATTACGATCCGTACCTTCGGGCGGTCCTGTCTTCACCCTGCTAGCTATCGTTAGAACACATCTGGAAAAAACAGGAAAGTCACAACAGGAAAGTCTTTTCTTTGAGCTCCGCTGAGAAACGTTAGACGCGACGCTGTTCAATCAACACAATCAACTGTCAATAAATTAACGCCAAATTGGCTCAATAAAGCAGTTGTCATCGGGGTTTGTCGCGTATTGAAGAGGCGAGTGTGGAATAAAATACGATTTGCTTAAGCGAACTGATGAGATTCTGATTGCTAGAAGATTATTCCGGAACCTGTTCCGATGGTAGGGGCTGGCAAATTGATATATTTAGAAATTATTTTGACATTATGTGTCGTGAGTTGACGCTTCATGATTTGTACTCAATGCGGAAAAGATAAAATATGGCCTGATGCTAACGAACGGATGAGGTAAAAATGTGTTCATGAGAGCTTTCAAACCTTTCGCTATTGATGATGACTATCACCCTCATTCCCAGCGTGATTTATAGGCATACGCAGTGCCATTTGACGCTTCACAATAAGAAAAATATTTAGCTCTTTTTCAATCTATTTAAAATTTGTTAATTAAATAAAAACAAATTAAATCACTCTTTTGTACAGACTCGGCGCTCCATTTTGAACCACGCACCGTTTGACGCAGTTCATCACCCGCCGAAAGGTTTTGATTGCGGTGTTTTGTTTCATCTTCCTCCCGTCCGCACGCACGCACGCACACACGCCGCAAAGGGTTCGATTTCCATGATAAACGACCATCGTCCAGCGGGATTTCCTGCAGCGAACTTGATAGGAGTGGGGCCATAAATTTTCGCCCCGACGATGAGTGCGAGTGCCGGCGTGACTTTGACACTGGCTTCCGACGGCAAATCCCACTCAAATCCGGCATGCGTATGCATCATTCAACGGTGTGGCCGCGATCTGCCAAACGCCTGTCGGATTGAATCCTCCGGTGCGCAATAAAAACGCATCCCAGCGGTGGTATGTGCGCAACCACCACCGAAGACATGTGGCCCGCATCGGAAAGGGCTCCAATTCGAGCCCCAATGATTTATGCTTCACGTGTGAACTGCGCCCGGTGCCTCCTGCCATCCGGGCGCGGGATTGCGTTTATTCATAAACCATTTATTATCACCGAAAACCCAATTTTGCCGCTTGCGCCCCGTGCCGTTCGATGGCCCCACGGGAAGTGATGCCGGGCGGAGGTGATTTAACGATCGAACGAACGATCGACGCCAGGAAAGTAAATTCCGGCCGCAGCTCATTATCGGCCAGTGTGGGCCGGTGGTTCCTTTCCCCTGGGGTGGATTTTATGCGCACAAGGTTTCACACCACAGCTAACCATGGTGTGGTCATAATTCATTGAACCATCTTGTGGAAGAAAGAGAAAGCGAAAGCATAACGAAAGAATAATCGAAAAAGGAGGCTTTCGATGACGTTTTGGGCTTTTGTGGGGTTTTCTGGGGTGTATTAGGAAAATCTTTTCCACACTTTTTTTTACCGTAGAAAAGGATAATTGAACTGTGAATGAACTTTTTTTTCTCATTGTGATTCAAACAACAGTAAAGTAACGGAAGAATAGATGAATTTCGATTATCCTGGGCCTTATGTATACACCTAGCCTGTATTTCTAAATAGATTTAAAGGCTCCATAGGCTCTGTAGTGACTTAGATACAACAACTATGTCACAAAAATTGGTGCACACAGTCAAAAATTGAAGGCTTTGAGGCAAAATTCAGCAGCATTGACTGTAAGAACCAAGTATAAATATACTAGCACACCCGCCATTTTAAAAGCTTGAATAGGCATGAATAGGCTCCCTTGGGTTATTACAGATCGCAACCAGCGCACTACGTATCACTGCTAAGCCCCTTGGTTGACGAAGGACCAGTGCTCGTTTAATCGATCGTTCATGACGACAAGCGCCACGGGCACACGCAGACATCGTGGCACGATAATTGAAACGTACAACGACGGCAGGAAACGGCAGGCAGGCATGCTCATACTGACTGGATGCATTTGACACATCGATTGAGTGCAACAGTGAGGTTAGTCGTTAGTGCATACCCGGTGCTCGGTTGCATTCAGCGCTGCATGAACGCTTCCGGCACGTTTGTGTGTGGGCGCGAAAAGACAAATGCTGTGAATTATTGGAAATGCTTTTTTTCATATAAAGAAAAAAAACCCTTCCGTGCATTGGTTGGAATCCTAAAGCATTCAAACATCGATTGTAAACTGTTTAAATGTCACTTCGTTGCAGACATTTCACGAGGGAAGCCGTTTATTAAATCGAGCTACACGAGTGGCTTAGTGATTGACACTTACAATACATTATACAATTACAAATTATAGATTTAGACCACACACTGTAAGTGTGTCTTCAATTCAATAAATAACATATTAAGTGATAAATTTATGGAAACACCTCAATATCTTACAGCAACATCTCATCTCCAGTCTGGAGCGAACCGCATTTGCTCATTAATTAAAGGTGATCCAATAAATTACATCCCACGGTGCACACTTCACCTACATTACGCATGGCGTCACCCTGATCTTCCATAAGTGCATGTATTGCATCGAAACCATTTCCGTTTTGCTAGCTCATTTACGTTCACCGTTCCTCGAAGGTATAATTTTGCCCAAGGAGCCCCTGGTACTACGATTGAAAAAGAGCACGACGTACAGCTTGAGATACCTTAGCAGAATAATTCAAGCGAATATTCGAGGCGAGATGTGTTGGAAAAATGAGTGATTGAGACAGCAGTGAACTAATCACAAAAAAAACACTCAGCTTATTTCCACAAAAAACCCATCTGGAAAAGCTCTTGCTGTAGAAAAGGGTTACCGATGGTGGAGTTTCGTAGTAGAGATAAGGGTAGAAAACCCTGGAAAGCACGGGTAACCATTGGAGTACACTTAATTAAGATTCATATTTTATATGTCATCGCCGGAATGGATCCGTCTGGTTCGTTTGGTTCCCGCAATGGATATGGATGGATGTTACTACATGGTGAAGTATAATATGATCCTGTCAAAGGATTCAACCCCCGGCCCGACAACATGTTTGTGTGCAGTCCTCGGGAAAACTTTCCAGGACTTGCATCTGTGTTACTCGTGTGCTACAAAATGTCACCCAGTATGTGGAGGATTCAGTTGTCTAAAGCAAACTTGATGGACAGGAGAACAGGAAGCTTTATTTTTGCGTTGCTGATTTGCTGCTGCAAACTGACGAGAAAGAGAGGGAGAGAGCGAGTGGGTTATGTTTTTGTTAGCATTGTCCAACCCAACATGAAGGTGTCGGTGCGGTGGCGAGGTGTTCGTTATTGTCTTCTTTGGTCGGGTCATCGAAATATGGTTTCGTCTTTTGGTCGAATACCATCCCGAACAAGCTTCATCTTTTATCAGCGCCGGGAGGGAGAGAAAGTGTCTCGTTGAATAAATAATGCTAGACAGATCGATTTTTTTTGTTTTGTTCTGCTTCTACTATCGAACCATCATCCATTTGCCGGTGGTAGATAAAGTCAACAGCAAGGACACCGTTCGAAATGAGAACCCTTGGTGATGGTAAAAAGTTGATTCCTTAGCCTGAATTTGATGACGGTTCGTTGCTCTGGGTATCAATCAATTTTCCACGTGGGACCCCACACCCCCTTTTTCGTTTGGAGGGTGAAAAACCGATGCATCTGGTTCTATCGCTCGCCGCACACGCGTTCTCAACACACAAAGACACACCGGTCGGACGCAAAGGTGACAAAGTGAAAGAAAGTTTCACACAATTTAATTAATATCATCGATCCAATCGAGTGTTTCGTGCAGAAGTGTAGCTGCACTCCATCCTAGCCCTAGGGGTGGATGAAAGGGTTCGGAGTTCAAAGGTTTCAAGAAGTGAATCTCGGGGACAATCCTTCGATAACACACCGTTCTTCTATACGGAGTACCGTTGAGCTTTGTGACATTGGACAACGAGGCCCAGCTACGTAACACAAGACCGATTGTCGGTTGGAATTGTCTTTCGACCGGAAGGATGGAACGGCTTCTAAACTCACCCCTTACACACGAGCTGCCATGCAGCTTACGGTCCAGTTCCGTACGGCATATGGAACAAACTGTCACCGCCTCGACCCACCATCGCGTTGATGCGTTTGAAGTTTTGAAATTGGAACGGCAAATGGCAGGAAATTGAGCTAATGCTGTTAGCAGGCTTGTTAACGGGCCCCGACGCTAACCATGCTGACCGGACGTCCCAGGTTTCTCGCGAGCCAGGGGTGTACGGGTGTCAAAATCCTTTTGAAAGTTGGATTCCTATTCGATCGGATGGACACACTTGCGCCGTGTCGTAAGTTCAGTGGCAATAAAATGCACTCCTTTACGAGATCGCTTTACTTACATCCTTTCGATGGTAGTCGTGCTTGCAAAATAAACGGATGCCATGTTCTTAGTCGGTAATGAGGAAATTGCAATTTTCTTCCATTTCAACTACTTCACGTTCAGTACGCCCATGTGTGGCTGTGTATTTATTCGTTTTCCATTCACCACACTCTTTCCATTAGGAAGTGCGCTGGATGAAACATACTTCTTCCGTGTTGCACGACCGTCGCTCGAGATGATTGCTGTCAAGTGTACACACGCTCAATTTTCCCTCGCAACCACAGGAAATGCTCGAATGCATGCTGCCGGCCCGGTACGGGTCCGTCTTGCACGCTGGCCCCGGGTAAGGTTGCTCACGTACAAATTTCAATTTCCTTCCCACATCGGGAAAACCCAGAAAGAGGGGGTAAAATAAATGGAAAGCGAGTGCTTTTGTGCTGCACGGCATGTGGGTTGTTCTGAGCTGTGGAAGCTCTGTGGCAAGGGACACACAGCCACAGATATTCTCACGTTTGACGTGGATAAAATAGGCATCGAGGGTGTGTGTGTGTGTGTGTGTGGACGGGCTGTCGTAGATTCTTATTTAATTGGTTAGAAAATACCTTTAAAGCATTCAATTAACGGTAAGTGCATTGCCTCATCCGGCAATGCAATCTGATGCACTGTTCTCACACTGGACGAATGGCATGATTGCACGCGGCGTACGGGGAAATGGTTGTGCTATTTTTGGTGTGTTTTTATCGCACGGAACAATCAAACGAATGTATGCGCGTTTATCTATTCGATACAAAGACATGAATATGCAATGTTCGTTTAGCTTTGACAGGTGTGTTTTTTCCATCTGTGTCTATAAAAAAAACCTGGAAGTATCTGGCCGTCGCCAGTGTATACCCGTGCAGAACGTTTTAATTCAGTTTCCGGTACGCGTTGCATCGATTAGTCGTTCATTTCCACCAATTGGTGGACGCCTCGCCATATGATACGCCAGATCGTTCAATCAGTTGCTGTCATAAAAACGCCTACGCAACGATCCCACGTTAACCGAGTCAGTCCCAGCGGATATGTGACTCCTGTCAAGGAGTGAAATATTGCCAGTGTTGCGCACCGAGCGAGACCTACTTTCACTCAACGAGAACGAACGACGCACTTGACCGTACCGAACTTCCGGATTTTGGTACCAAGTCCGTCTGTCGGAGGGTTGCAAAAAAAAGGAAATAAATACGACGAAAACTGAAATTGATCACCCCCAAACCGCCCAAACACTGGTGGTTGTTGTGTGACGGAAAGGAGACGAAAAAAAAACTTCAGCGACACACTAAAATATGTATGCAAGTGCTTTTCCGAATTTTCGTGGCCGTGGCCCGACCGTGTACTAAAAGGGCCCCAGTTGGGCGCAACGCAAGTGTTAATGTTTAATGCATTCCCGGTGGTGGAACGAACCAAATAGAAAAACAAAGCCTCAAACACACACATACACACACGCACACCAAGGTCAAGATGGGTCTTGTGAGTTTGGACCTTCCGCGAAAGGTTGTTGCTAGCTGGAAGTGGAATAATAAAAACACGCTAAATAATAGGACGGTGGAGACGGGGTCAGCGTGCTTGCAACAACCAAAAAAAAGTAAGTACCATGCTGGAAGCGACCCTTCATCATCGACCCGACCACTTTGTATCGCACAGACGGTGACGGTGTTGTGCTTTTATCCCGATGGAGACGCCCGGTACCCGATGGAGACACATAGCACCCGATGGAGACGCCCGGTACCCGATGGAGACACATTGCAGTCGATGGAGACGCCCGGTAGCTTTCAGAAGTTTTGCGATTTTCTTCCTTCCGATAGATGCGAACTCTAGAACCGAATGTTTTCGCAAACCGTACCGGATTACGTATGCCACCCGGAGCGGAGTTACGGTGCTGTGCGTCACGGTACTTTGTGGTGTGCAGCTGTGTGCGTGACGCATGACTGTCGTATTTTTATTTCAACCACACCGTAATGCCGCACCGAACGAAGGGAGGGTGGAATATAAACAAAAGAGCCGAATCGGATCACAAACAAGCAAGTGCTTATGTTTTTGAGCTTGTGCTTCCCGAACGCGAGAGCTACGCCTGCAAAGACGCTCTCGGACGCGTACGGAGTGACAAAGCGAAATCCGAACCGGAACAAAAAAGGGCAACTGCTCTACGAGTGTGTGTGTGTGTGTGTGTGTGTGTTGGCTGGTGGTGTTAGTGAGTGGGCGCTAAAGCCTCCGGACCGGTGCTGGCAACAAGTGGCTGCCGATCGGTGAGCCGTGGGTGGCGTACCGGCAAGTGGGTGAGCGACCCAGGAGCACCTCCAGGGATTAAACATTCATATTTTCTTTGCACCTGCCTTTGCGGGACGATTTTCGTCGAATTCAAGAGATTCGTTTATACCTGCACCTTTTCGGTGTGTGCGTGTATTTATTATATTTGCTTCCCGGTCCCACCACTCCCGTGGAGTGGTTTCGGCCAAAATGTGAACCATAAAGCACGGGGACCTGTAAATCACATTCAGGTAAAAGTAAAAATGTCATTTTCCGCTCGTTGAAAATGGTGCTACAATGAGGTTAGAAAATGTAGTTACCAAGGTGCTACGGTGCTTTTGAGGTGTTCGTTCTAGGGGATTTTCAACATTGTGTGTGTGTGTGTGTGTATTTTTTTGTAGGAATGGAAATTCAAAGCAAAATCTGATGACAACATCAGAATGTTATCATATTTTTGGTTTCGAATACATTTACGGACGGATGAGAACTAATGGCAACGTTGGTACATGTATTGAGCATACAAAATATTCTGCGAAAATACAGGAAAGCTTTTCATTAAACATTAAGCATTCATTAACTGTGGCGTATCTTGTCTCGTATTTTGTACGTTATTGTATTTCATGACCTGTAACGCGAATTCAAATAACAATAACACCCACACCAATTGCAACCGTTAGCGCCTCAAGTTATGCAAAAAAACGTTAAAAGACGTCTAAAGCGCTGTCGTGATCGTGTCAGTCAGCTCCAAGACATCAAGTACAGTCATATTGTGCAAAACCTACACAAAAGCTTCTCGTATCCAGATTACCTAGAATTTTGCAGCATTGCAGCGTTACAAGTCGAATTTTGCACAAATTAATTTACCCGCTCCTCCTTTCAGTCAGCCTTCACCAAGCCAGTCTTCTGTTTGGAAGTTTCATTACTAGCAAACGCACTGCCATTCCTTTTTCCGCGTTTTGTCATAAGATGTGCTACAAAATTTGACTGTAACGCAACGGTTTCGGGCAAAAAGGATTACACACGGTAAGCGTTCGGTTTTTAAATCAGTGCACGACGTAAGCGATACCACCGGTGCGGCGCGAAATAATCTTCCGCAAAGCGGGTTTCGGGTGGCATTAGGGAAGCATTTGCAGTAAGTGCTAAATCTTGTAATGTGGTGGCAAACCCCGTTACACACGCTGGAGGTAGGGTTTTTCTTCGTCTTACCCATAATAAAGGCATTGTTTTATTGCTCGGCACGATTACACTCCGTTTGGTGTGGTGCAGAGCATGATGTGAGCAGTATTTTGTTTTGTTTTGTTTTGCAGGAACCCATCACAAACAAACCGTTCCGATTTAATAGATTGCAAAACATAATACCCCCAATCCATTAGACTTTCCAAATGAACGAGAAATGGTGAACTATCACTCATTGACGGTGGACGGTAAGAAAATGGCATAAAAAGCATCGGAAGAATTTTAAAACCCCGCTTAGCACGATACGAACTCTTTTCGTGCATATTATTTACGACCCCATAAAGGATGCCGTGGCCCGCCGATGCCCCGCCCCGGGTGGAGCCGAACAGTAAAAACTCCTCGCTGCTCGAAAGCAATAAAAATCCGTGTCTTCTCTCGTTACGCTACGAAAGCAATCAATCAAACAACGAGCACTAATTAGCGAACGGAAAACCTCCACAGGACGGAAGGTTTTGTTCCGTTCCGCGCTTAATGTTTTGTTTGCCTTTTTATGCAATCTGGCTGTGGAGTGAAGCATTCGAGCTGATAAATGAGATAAACAGAAATAATGATGATTTTCTGCAATATGCTGCTCGATGACTTCACCGGAATAGCCTCGAATGGAGGTGAAACGACGAGAGCGGCGCGCTAATTATGTAGCCTTTGGCGTCTGAGTATCCATTTTAATAACGTACAAATAGGTCGGAAAGGTATGAGAGATGATTTGATGATAAACATTCGATCAAAATGGCTAGCAAACTGTGATGATGAATGTAAAATTTCGATTGTACCCAGGCGGACCCAGATCTGGGCAGTACCCAGATGTTGTCTTGATGAACAGGCATTTATATAAATTCAACAACAATTAATCAAACATGTTTAAAGAGCTTTGTATGAAATTTCTATTTTAGAAAGAAATACTTTAACAAAAGGATAGCTTTAAGCGCCATTTAGAAAACAAGCACCACGAGCATGGTTTTAATGGGACAGGTAAAATAGACACAAATTAGAGGAAAGTACGGAATTAGTCAACACAATGACCCTCACACATCGCACACAAATACACACACAAATCTCGATGTGGTCGATGTGAGTACGGTGGCTATAATTAACCCACCGTGAAGACCTGGGATGGAAAGGAATCGTTACCGCGGCAACTCGTTTGCAGCAACTTCAAGCGATGCGCCTGTCATCAGCGATTACATTGTGCACCGGAAAAGAAACGCCAGCCAGACGGTGGGAGCTTGCACGAATACCAGGGAAAATTGCATCCACCGTACCACAGGTAGGTGCATCGGTTGCACTTGTCCACCCAGGAAGACAATGTGGTGTGTTTCTCCCCCACCGGGGGAACCACCCATCATCCATCCGATGACGTGCATTGAAACTTCCTGTCCCGGGAGCATGTGTAATCTAACATTTCCAACCGGCGTTATTCACTCGTCGGGCAACGAACCGTCGGGCGTATGTGGCGTAAATTTCACACAAATTCCAGAATTCCTTACACGTCCGACTGGTTGCAGGATTGTACTAACCGACTGCACGCGTTTTGTGCGCGCACTGGCGTCAATGGTTGTGGCATTCCTTCGCCGAAATCACCGAGACACAAATTGTTGGACAGGAAATGACGTACAGTAGTCCACGGTTACAGAGCTGACTAATGATGGAGCTGGTTCTGGCAGGTAGCTCATGCACGTCATAACTTCATTACGGGGTTTGGCTATCGGCTTCCCATCATGTGTGCCCGTATTTCTTTGTGTCTTTTCAAGGGATCAGCATCAGCTGTAGGTTTAGAAGACCATCCGTGATTTTTTTTTTCCACTGGTTTGCTTCTTCCGCATTGAGGTTATGGTCGATGCTGCTAGAGTGTTAGAACAAGTTTTTGTGTGCGGTAGCTGTGCGGTTTTGACTCTCTCTCTTTCTCTCTCCGTTTGACCTCCGACTTAGTTTGCGTGTGAAAAATGTTTAAAAATAGTGCCCTCACTCATCTCATCGTTCACGTTCGCACACACCCCTAAAACATGTGCACTCCTCGCTCTACATCCTTCCCATTTCCCATCTCGTCCACATTCAATAGCTGCGACCGTGGAGCAACAGTGGATTTTCGGGGGAAAAAAAGGGGTTAAAACGCTGGTCCGAGCAGGGAGGATAAGGTCGGATCCGTTTACAAACAAGGGTTAAAATAATGTGCTGCCGAGTGGCTGGGAATTTCTAAAGCAGACATAAGACATCTTTAGCACTTTAGCAACAATGATGCGAGCTCGCGGTCCGCGACCGTATGTACGGCCCCGGATGTATTGTTTCTTGGGTGGATTTTGCACACTACGGCAAAAGGGATAGAAAAAACAACTGTCGAAAAATTGTACCTCCCAGCCGGGGGTCGGGTTCGGACATCAGGTTGGGATCTCATTTTCAAGGGGTTTAACCAAAATGGATTGGGGCCCGTGTCCAACCGTGAGTGTACGAGCGTTGGGGATGTTTATAAATGGCTGCGTACAATGTCGAATCCGGCTGTCTGTTGCTCGTCACATTTCAGCAAAGAATGAAATGTAAATTGTTTATAAAAATGGCTGCGTATGATCGCTTTGTGTAAATATTCTTTTTCTGTTACTGTGCAATTGATCTTCCATAGGTTGCGTGCCAGAACTTAAAACTACACTGTAAATAGTTTCTAAGACAACCATAAATATAATTCTTCGCCAGTTTCAAAGTCAAACTACCATTCACAATACCCCTTTACAGCAACAACAGATAAAAGATTAGACCTTGCATTGGTGCTAATCTCCCATCGGAACTATTTATTTCCATCCGGGAAAATCTTAAAATTGCACCAACTCCAAGCATTCATTCGACTTTCGGCAAGTAAACAGCAGGGAGGAGGCATATAAAATGGAAAAACATTGCCCATTTAAAATGTGGTGATTATTTTCTTCCTTCTACTTCCTCATGCCAATGGCGACTGAGGCAACATTGCCGCTTCGCAATTCATTCCGAACTGCCCGCAAACGTTTGCCAGCCGAAAGGGCAAGGCCGAACGTTTTAATTTGTTTTTCTTTCTACGCTCGTTGCCACGTGCCCTAAGCTTGGATCCCCTTCGGTTGAAAACGACACAATTTTGACCGTTATAAATCTAATGATCAATGGAAGAAATTGATAGAAGTGAAGCAGCGGTGGAGTTGCAGGGGATTTTTTTTTGTTGCGTTGAAGCATAAACTTTAGTCAAATCTGGCCACAACTTTGCAGTGGATGGAAAATGGGTTGCCAATTGCATCGCCTTTTTTCCCTGTGAGGCTGTGCAATGCTGATGCAGTGGTGTTATGCAATACCCAGACCGGGAAGCTGCCTTGCGGGCGCATATTGAAGCGGATAGGAAGTTTATGCTGCTAGCATAAACACTTTAATGAGATTTATTTCTCAGAACTTTGAAGCAAAGCGAGAGAACTTTGGAGAGTTTAATATCAAATTTAAAACTGAACTGAATACTTTTAAATTAAAACTTCAGACGGAGGCGAAACGAAGAAGAAAAAGGTTCATTTGCTTCTGATTACACATTACGCTTCTAATAAACAGCGATCAAATTCAAAGGCAAAGTTTGATTTATTCGCAAAACCAGCGAGGCAAATCGCATCGTCTGTAATTCTGCCACTGCAAGATGTCGAACGGGCTATCCCAACGGGGTTTCGCACAACAGTAAAACACTTTTTATCATCTCCACGGCCACCACGGGAAAGGGCGAAGGTGGCAAAGAAACCTTACGATCGTTCCGAATCGCACTACCGTACCGCACACTATCTTTACTTCGCACCGTACAATGCTAAAGAAACTTGCGAAGATATCGGAACAGCAAACTAACGGCCTGACAGCAAAACAAGAAGAAAACAAACGTTCGCACACACACACACATGCAACCACCACAAATGCCAGCAAAGCAAAGGGTCTGGCCTGGTTCCACCAACAATATCAATATAATTTATTGAATGAAATTCCCCCACGGCGGGGTGGAAAAAAAGGAGAGAAGACGTCCGATCGATTCGTGGCATTGCTTTCGAAGCATTTTCGCGAAGATTTTTCCTGGGCGTCGAGCGTCGATTTAGCGCCAAACGGGTGTGCCGTGGTGACCGGGACCGGGTATCGCACACATTCCTTTTATGGGCCAACGATGTAATTTACATAACCGAAAGCTTACACAAGTTATCTCGGCTTGCCGTGCCCGTGCCGACATCCCACGCACGTTCCACGTCCACTATCGGGGTGCGTTTTATGCCGTTGGCTAACCCCGGACACCCGGATCTTCAACCCGAAAAACCGGCGCCCGACACCCGACAGATCGGTTGCGGAACGATATCCCCGAAGGACATCCAAGAATGTTGACATGGTCGTTGTGCCGGGGTCACAAAAAAGCCCCCTTCCTTTCGCCCAACAACCTTCCCAACAACCGATAGTAAGGACGGATTGGTTTCCTGGCCTCGACACACGTACGAGTATAACGAAGACGCACACACACAACAAACTATGGGTGAACATTTATTGTGGTGTTGGCAGTGACATTTTATGCTTTGCTAAAAACCTGACGAAATGCACAGCATGTGGCATCAGCGTGTGTTCCTTATTGCTGATAGTGCGGCTGGTACGATGGGTGGGAGAGTTTTCAGCCTTTATTTACAAATTCAACACGACATAAAGTTCACCGGAGGTGGATTCCTAAGTTTTGGGCAAACAAAATAAGATGTAATTAAAACTGCATCCATGCGTACTTCTTCGGACGAGGCTTCAATCGTTCAAATACTTTAAAAGTAGTTAAATTATTTTTGCAATTCGTTTCAAATCGTTGTTTGGATTTGATCATCTCCATTATTTTAAACCTCTTTTTATGCTCTATGATGGTTTAAGTAAAAAGTATAAAATTTCAAAACGGCATTTCTCAAACAATTCATTAAATATCGAGCTCTGAGTTGTAACAAGCTTATATCATTATGAAAATTTTCTATTGTTCTATACGAAGCTTGTGATCTTATGTAAATTTGAAGAATTTTCAATGAATTTCATATTAAGTTCTACACATTTTTATTGTCCGCATATAAATTATTAACAAACAAATGATAGTTTCTGAAATGATAGTATTCAATTCCTCAAATAATAGGAAACTTACAATAATTTTGCTAAGCAATCTTTCACGAATGCTTTGTTTATATGTTTGTCGAACATGCTCTTGAAACTCGATTTAATCTTGAGACTTCAAGAATATATCCTTCATTTTATTGACATCCATCTTACACCCTCACAATTCCTTATACATCCCTTACAACGATCCTCAGTAATGAAAAGTATTGGTTGTGAGCAACAAGATAATAGATCGGAATACTGCATACAAACCCCCTTTAACATAATTCACTAACCCATTACGATGCGGTTGCACATTTAAAGGACATAAATCATCCATACTCAAATACGTTCGGAAATAATGCTTTGCCACCACACATACACCCATATCCATGCTGACACAATCACAACCAAATGCCGAATGTCAGCACCCAAGGGACGGCTGTGAAGGTGTACACCGCAATGGGACGCATCAGTCTGGACGGTGGTGGTGGGCAAAATTGTTTTACGATCCAATTATTAAAATCGGTTGCAATTTAGAATTACATTTCTAGCCACAACCCGGGGTAGACCGGGACGGGTGGCCGGTGGACAGTTGGACCATGCAATCATACCAAAGTAGGTCACTTCCATCTTGAAGGTGGCCAATTTAATATGACAAACCGTTCGCGAAAGGATTTCATTTCTTACTCACCGTGGTCAGAGTGGAGCACAGTGAGAAAGATAATCGAAATTTACAATAGTCCCACCACTGGAAGGAAAGGGCGCTTTCCTTTTGTCGTGCTTGTTTATGTATATGTAGCGCTGTTTGTGTGTGTGTGTGCGCTTCTACAAAATCGTTTTCCTGCGGACCTTTTCCATCATTTGCTTTGACCTTTTTTTTTTTGTTTCGGTGCGCTTTGCCGCATGCGGTAATACCAAAGGTAGTACGTGGGACGCAGTTTAAAAATTCATTTAATTATTCCTTGTTATCCGACCGAGAATCTACTGGTAGCGCTGAAACACATACATTCGGCCCTTCCGAGCTTTCCTGTGGAGATCCTTCTACCTTCCTTTTTCGATCGGAGTGTCGAAATCGAAAGCACTTCTTGCCGTTTTACCGTCGGACTCGGATTTGTGTCGTCGTCGCCATCGTCGTCATCGTTCCCAGCCCAATTCAATTTGGGAAAGTGGAAATTCACCCATCCTTTGCTTTTCGCACCAGAGGGCAAAAGAGGCAAAGGGTCGTGCGTAAAAGGGAACGATCGACCGGGACAACAGGTTTCCTGGCTGCCAGTCGGTGGAAAACGAGAAAATTCAATTCGTTCGTTTGCCATTTTTCAACCAAAAAAAAAACACAAAAAAGAAAGTGGAAGCGTAGTGTGAAAAATCAAATGTGATATTTTGAAGAATCACAATTTGAAACCGAACCAAAGATTCCTGAGCGGCATTTAAAATGGTGGAACCATTATTTCCCCAACCCGGCACACTGATTGAAGCGCGATGAGCTGATAAACATAGCAAGCATGGATGTCGATCTTCGCTATCGAACGCACTCTAGCTGTCAGATTAGACTATGAACTAAACTGCTGCTAAATGGACGTGAAACGAGCCAGAAAAGGTACCGTTTGGGGTATGCTGTTTTGCTTTTATTTGTGCGTTGGGAAACGCTCACCCGCTATGGCACCGTACGAAAGGACTCCCCGAACCGTTGGACCAATTCCGAGAAGGTACACGGAGATGGGCGATCGATTTGATTCACTCTTGAAAGAACATGGTTCTTCGGGGGAGAAAAATGTTTCTGGGCGCAAAAAAAGTGCGCAAAACGGATATATGATTGATATGAGGAGAATGCCGTGCTGGAAGCTGTCAAAAAACCATTCACCCCACCGGCAAGAGGTGGTTAAATAGATTCGACATTATCGAAATCGAAAGTCGAAGCGTTGTATTTCAGGTTTTTTTTTTCTCGTGCTAAGCAAAACTTGATGCGAAGTGAGAGTGATTGAACATGACGTGGATTTGATCACTCGCTGTTTTAAAGTCTTGTGTTGATGGAGTTTAGTAAATCTCTTCGTATAAAAAAAAAATACGCTGTGGCTTTATCAGAGACTAAAAGAAACTTTAACAGGAATAACTGTTTTTCATCTTAACGAATTTGTTTTGTTATTCTACAACATACTTGAGGGAAGTCACATTTCGACATCTTGTGTTTAAAGTATAAAGCCATATCGTAGTTGTAACGTACCTGAAACGAGAGAGAGAGAGAGAGTAAACAGAAACTTAGATTAATTTCTTCAAGATTGAGGCTAATCAAAAGCGAAAGCAAACGGATAAATCACAAGGAATGATAATAAATACACGGAACGTAATGAAAGCAAAAGGTTATAAAGAGCAGGATAAAAGAGCCAGCTTCGCATCCGTCGTTCTCAGGGAACCAGACCAACCGCAATCTCTACCAAGCACACCAGCACTAGCAGTGCGAACAACCGTGGCACGTCTTCAACAACATCTGCAGCGTTATTCTCTAGTGGTTTCGAAACTCTTCCATAAATTTCGCATGCAAGGCAAAAGGTAAACGAAAGCAAGTATCCACTTGGCAGGGATGAAATGGAAACACTGGGTGCCTGGAAGTCATAGAACGCCCACCGACGCACTGTGAAGATCACCCTCAGCGCAACGCTGCAACTGTCGCTGATTGATGTTTATGGATTAAAAATTGAATTTACAGCGGAATGAAATCGAAATCAAGCTTCGTAGCGGTTCAAAGGTATGCATCTGCACTTGCCTCACGGCTAAGGTTTAATCAATCGTACCGTTTTTGCCCTATTCATGGAAGGCGTTCTTGGTACGACGTCCGCACTATGTGATCAAAGCTTCCGGGTCGGCAAACACGTAGTATGCAGTCAAACGGTTGTATGAGCTCTTTCCAAGAAGCTGGCAAAACATTTCTCGTACCCCCATTTGCACGAACCCAGTGCGCTTCGTTTAAGCGTAAAAATCTATTTCGAGGCTTTGCCATATGCAATTAGTGCTCCACCTAGACAGTTGCTGAAATCAACATCAGCTCCAAAACGACCTTCCTATGCGTTGCGAGATCCTACTCGGAAGGATCGTACATCGTTTTATGCGCTATTGCTCAACTTCGCCACCCATCAGGTTTTGTGTTCGGAACATATTTATTGAAATTCCCTGATTTTATTGGTGCGTTTAATCCTTTGGTAAGGAAAATACTGGTATGCCCGGGGCACGCAATTGAGCCACGTCGATAGTTTTGCCTGAGTTGCATCAGAGCAGGAATTTTGTTTGCTATAAGATTCACAATTTTAACACATCAGAAAGGTTTATGTGTGACGAATAAGCATCGGAGCGTAACGAAGAAGAAACATCAGCAAATTCTAGAGTAAGACATGCACTGATAGCTGCAATGCAGGTTGACTTCAAAGTTGTCGACATAATTCTTCTCGTACTTGGTTGTACATGTTAAAATTGTGAATCTGAGTCAGATTCATGAATCCTCAAAGATCCCCAAATTATCAGAGACGCAGCGAGCGTCTTTGTCTCTCTGAGGTGCATGTGAGATCTGAGACTACATAAGCTTCACGTTATCCCAGATTTGACCATCTTGAAGAATGTACCTCAACATCAATGTTGTTGGTAACGCGATACAGTAGGTGAAATTCTCGAACATCTTAATTCTTTAATTTATACGACATATTTTCACTGTAATTTTATCTGTAAATCTGACTACTTTTCTCCCAGGTTTATCTACACAGACTAAAGTCTTTGTTAAAAACCCTGTAAATCAATGCAACATGATATCGATCGAGCATGAAATAATAGCTCCTTACTATGAACGGAAATTAATTGGCCCTTCTGCGTCCAACTCCATCAAGAAAAACACAACCCCCGTCACAGCGGACGGGCCACAGCCAAACATGACAAGCAGTACGACCGGCCTTCCTGGGTGCCATCATTATATTTTCCTGTTTCTTTGTGACCTGCTCATAAAATTTGACCATGCTAATATCGTCTTGCAGGCGTGCCTTCCACCCGCCCAGTCCGAATGGGCGAGCCCCCCCCCCCCCCCCCCCCCCCGCAAAACGTCAGAGTTGGTTTTGTCCGATAATAGTCGATAAGGTTCGCAACATTTCAAACGATTTCTTCCACTCCGCGTGGCTTGCGTGAGACATTTTTGCGTTAATTTGATACTTGACTATCCGCGCCGGCATTCCGAAACAAAGGGGCCCATCCCCTGGCCTGCCACTGGCTGTCCTAAGCCACATTCAACGTGTTATGACGTCAATCTGCTGGTGGTCGATGAGGTGCTCATCGGCTTGCTTCTTTCTCTCTTTCACCAAACCTGAGCCCAATGGATCGGGGCTAATAATCGACATAATGAAGATAATGGGCACGATAACATCACGATGGCGATCTCCTACGGAGCACGCCCCTGGATGTTAATGTTTCATGGTTTCGTTTTGCGGGAAAGAAGGAACAATCTTGCCGCTTATCGGGAAAAATCTAATGGAGATTTTATTTTTGCCGTACTGCGCTGGTGAGTCCCACGGATACGATTGTTATTGCAAAATGGGGCAAATATTTTTTAACGGAGAATTGCTTAAGACTCCTCACTTGGAAACCAAAAAAATGAGAAAATTCTCAGCGATTGTCACCATCGCCACATCACATGCAGTCGTTTCGTTATTTCTTGATATTCGTTGCTTTTCAACACATCCATTGTGCTATCTCCTAGCTATGCTACAATAAACCAAACCGGAAAGATTCCTTTCGAGCCACTACTAAGCAGATAGTGTTGCTTCCTCGCCGTCGAAAGTCTCATCCCCCTCCGTTGAGCCTTGCTAAGCTTAGTTTTCTATTTCCCGGCTAGTTTTTCTTCGTTTCCACTCGACGCCAGCGACGGATCGTAAGCTTTGAAGGTATGACAGCATGTTTTATAGCCAGTCTGCCACCTACACACGATTTTTATTCGCCACCCGCGTAAGCATGAAGCTTCTTCCAAATGCTTGTCGCGTACGTACGACCAACACCCACCGTGAAGCGTGACACGCGGAAAAACACCGTTACGAAACAGGAAATTAATGCTCCCGCTTCGGGCACGATGCATTTCGGAGGCATTGTGCGATGCTTCGTACCGAGACCGGAGTACTGTGAAGGAGGTGGAAAAGCTAGAAAAAAAAAAACAGAAAGGAAAACTAAACTAACGAAGGTCTTTCCGGCTACCTCATGTCGTGTCGGGCGAGCTGGTTCGGTTGATGTGTAAGATGGTTTTATTGTAAGAAATGTTTCCCCGAACGCGAGGATTTCGATTCATTTCTCAAGCGGAAATAGTTTTAGACCGCTTCTTTTTATGTTGCATTCCGTGGTTTTGTCAGAGAAGGATTGAAATTATTCATCGATCTTCCTGCAGCGTTGGTGTTAGTTATGTAAAACACTTTCTTTGTCAGTCTTTCGACGAAGAAAGCTCATATGCACATGGGTGAAAAATTCCACCGACAAGTCACGTCAGGTAGTTGGATGATATTCGGTTGACGATCGCTGGCAGCTTATAATTTGCATAACTTAGACTTAAGCTTTCTTATTTCCTTTGTTCAGGCGTTATTTTTTTTGCGTTCCACAAAGCATTTTAATGAGGAACAGGGTTTAGTATTACAGTAAGATCATCCAAGAGCTATTTGTATAACGAACTACAGATTGCACATTGATGTTAAACTTTTCCAAATTTTGACACTCGTTGCATTACAAGCACAACTCAATTTACCCAAATCTAGCTGTGGAACACTTTTACGAGGAAGTGTTGAATACGAATATGAACGCAGCACCAGCAGAAACGTGTTCAGTGTTCATAAACATCAAATCCGAGATTCCACAGGTTAAACACACCACTTTGCACCACTTCCAACTAACTGTGGTCATGGTGGATATTGTCTTGTCTAGGCGAAAAGTGGGGAACTAAATAAAACAGAATACGATTCTGCTACGACAAACCAAAAATCCTGCCACACTACCCGTATCCACAACATCACCGCTGTTGGGGGTTTTCTTGGAGCTCTCGGACTCTCTCCTAATGGATGATTTTCCATTATTGGTAGCATGACACGTAGTCGTTGTTTTCATCATTATCGACATTGGGTCGTGTGCTGGACGGAACATCATTTCGTGTGCTTCGCCTACCAACATCAGCGGTTGTGACTTTGTTGCGTGATAAAGGAAAACATGGGGCAACAGATGATGTTTCCATTTTCTGTTGGTTTGGGTTTCGAGGTAAGGAAAAAAGTCGGAAAATGATGTTCATCTCAGAAAATAAATGTTCGAAAACATAAAGCTAAACAGGAGATCGTTTAGGTGAAGTGGTTTAAACTTCGTTTCTGACCGTAATTTAATGACGCTGGAAACATGAACTGATTACTAAAACTCGGTTTTCTTGTAGTGGATGTACTGCAAGATCGATTCAAAGGCTAGCGAGCGTTGCAGCACAGGTTTTATTGACATATAACTCGCTTAATGATGAAGGAATCAATAAAACATTATTTCATAACATCCATTAGGGCTTCACCGGTGGCATCCAATCATCAATCGATAAAAGGCTTCCTAAGACATCCGATCGACACCCCTAGTCGGGTCTAGACGAAATAAAAACCCTTACGCCCCGCCGCCAACAGAGAGATAACGCTAGGGACGCCTATTTTACTCTCTAATTCCTTTTCAATTACACTACCGATATCGGACGACCCTGATCGGGAAGGGTGTTCGTGCGTGCACTTGCCGTAGCACAGAGCCACGGAAGGTCATGTTCGATCGACAAAAGCGATGGGGAACAAATTTTCTTTATTGCTCCGACCATTTTTTTATTCTTCTTATTATCTTTTACACGGTGACCCGGTCTCTCCAAAAAGGGGTTTATTTTTTAACGGCATGTGTTTATTTATTTTTTGTCACACTATCAACGATGGACGGACGGCGCGAACGACCTTTCGCTTCCATTTGCTTGCCCGATGGCACTCAGCCCGATATCGGCTAATGATCGTTTTCCGTTGATGAAACAGACCGTAAACGGGTCTTGTGACGCACGGTCACTTTTTGCTTTCTTCTTTCCTTCTCTCTCTCTCGTAACACTTCGAACCATTTTGTACCTTTGTTTGATATTTTGGAGCGATTTTATTGTTCATCTCACATGGCAACGTTGGCACCGGCAAAATAACGCACAGGAGAAGGTTGCTTTAAGTTGAATTCTCTACCTTCGCGTTGGGATAAAGTTTTGGGTTCGAAATGGTATAAAAGATGAGGTTTGGCAAACAAAAAATCATTATGGCTCCCGATGGAGCTCATTTTACCCAATGTCAAGATTGTCACCCTTCAGTTTACATAGAATGGGTTGGACTTGTTTATGCTGTCCTTGACGCTTGATGTTCTGTGCTCTGTGCCGGTCATGGATTTTGACTCGATTCAAGTTACTAATTTAGACCTAAGATCGTTTCTCATTTGACCTCTGGCATGGGATCAGCTACACAACATGGATTTTTGTGCAAAAAGTTGTTTGCACAGGTAAGGAATCCGCATTGAGACGAGCAGCAATAATCTATATTGAAGAGAGCGAATTTAAGTTACATTGAGCTACAATGCGCGAAAAGAAAACGAAACTAATAACTACATCCAAATGAAGCATCCACTGAGGGAAAGCTCTTCACAAACATCCAAACCAATGCAAGAATACGTTCAGCGCCATTTTTCATTGACGAGATTTCATCATCTCATCTGAGTGGTTTTGGAAAGTACAATGAAACATAAAAGAAAAGGGGACAAACCATAGTACAGATTCGGCCACCATCTATTCATCCCCTTCAACCCTATTGAGTCGATTGATGTCTATCATTATTTTACACCAACAGCGCTCCATACATCATAGTACCTCTCCCAAACTGCTCCTTGTTGAACACTGTCCGTTTTATGCTTCAATTTCCAACGGCAAAAAGGGAAGAAAAAAAGGGTTGTCCTTTTTGGCTACCAGCAAACAAAGAAGCGTGCCTCTACGATTAAGGATGTTCTATTTCACCTCTCATCGTTTTGAAAATAAACATTTGGGATGGCTGGCTTTAAGGCATTAAAAAAACACACCGGCTCACCGACTTACAGCACCGGATATAAATGAAGTTCCTAGCGTCGTGTTACGGTTTTGGACCCGAGATTTCATCATTCCAGGTCACACGAGATGGCTACTGTGAGTATAAACAGCAGACAAAAAGCTTGAAAACGAAAAACAAAAACGCACAAAAAACAATCGTTAAAGGTTAAACAATGGCACAGATTAATGTCTACTTGCTTTCCTTTACGATAAAGCATCACTCGTGGCAAGGAGTTGTATTATTTTGTTTTTTTGCGACCATTTCATACTTTCACTCTCAATGCATGCAATGGTTGTGCATGGAGGGAAACGGTTATTTCACCGTTACCATTCTGTGGTGGAGACGCCTGGTAGCTTGTGTTCGGACTGCCTGGTGGAGGCGCCCGGTAGGTTATGTTTGCTCCGAGCGGTGGAGGCGCCCAGTATTGCTGAACTTTCTCAGAACGCAGCAAAGCGGAAAGCTAAGTGAAGCGTTCATGAGAATGGGCCTGGTGATGGGAGTTTTCCTAATTTACTCGTGCGCTGAAAGCGACGGGTATTAAAGTTGCCATACCGTATGATTAATTAGGCGACGTATCCTTGTTAGGTGTCATGGATGCGGAAACTTTTCTTTTCCGAAAGGCCGAGGGCTGACATTGAATGGTCGGAATTTTAAATATGTATATAAGGAAGGTGATTCAATAATTTGAGAAGCTAAAACTGATAATAAGCAACAAGTTTAAGAGGCATGGAGTTGTGTGAACATAAATTAGTAAAAACTTCAATAACATGAATTATATATCGGCTGCATTATTGCAAATAATTTCACTATCGAACCGAAAACGGAGGAAGAATTAATAGAAATATAAGACATAGCATTGCAATATATCACGTTAACATTGTACTTCAATTTAATTATCTCTATTATGTACGCAAACCACCAAAACAATCTTATAAATTTCCTATAATTTTCCTTATCGTTTCTATCCTTCCAAAACTGTAAAATCCTACCTCATTTCGATTTCGGCGTCATTCTAGCGGCAATTCACTTCTTTTTCTTTCAACCCAACCGAACAATCGACCCCTCGTTTTATCTGCAACCCTCTCCTCCTGCTCCTGTCTTGTGGCATTAATTGTGTATAATTTGAATTTTACCCATCGTACCCATCGAGGTGTGCGAGACGTGCCCTCCCAAGCATAATCGGGTAAAACCGTGAAATCGTAGCAAATGGAAAGCGAACAAAAACAACAAAAAAGCACCCGAACTGGGAAACATTTTTACCGTCCGACAGGTGGGTTTGCTACCAATTTTCCGGACATTTTTCCGCTAATGTTCGTGACGAGAAGCTTGCGGGCTTAGCGAATGGAAGAAAAAAATAGGTTTGAAGGTCTATAATTTCGACTATGACTTTGCTCCACTTCACTCGTGCGTAACCACCTTTGACATAGGGGAAGCAACAAGCATTACCGGTGAACTTTGGTTAGAGCAAAGCGCGTAGTAAGATACACGCGCCCTCACTCAAAAACCACAAAAGGGAAACATGTTGGCGGTTGAGTTTTTTGCTATCGCTACTTCAAGGGAGCAAAGATAGACGAAAATGGAGTAACAATATCAAAAGCTCCACAAAGTGACCCTGAGGCAGACGGACTAGGACGATGGGGAAGGGAATTAATTATTTCCAGCAATATCAACTTAATCTTATTAGGTGGGCTATCTTCCTTGATATATAAAATATGCTATAATTAAGAACGTAACAATCAATCACATTACATCATTGCAATCATAACAGCAAACAGCCTTAAACAGTGCAGTAGATGCCTCTTTTAACACCAAATTTAAGGGCACTTTTCGGTACACCCAACAAAGCAAATTCCACCCAGGCAGGAATGCCCGCCCCAGTATTTCAGACACGTAGGCTGCGCTAGCTGCCCACGGAAAGGAAGCGTGCGTGTGGTAATAAAACCCAAAACCATAAAACTGGGTGGCAAATAGAAAATAAGCAACAATCCTAGCATACGCTTTCATGGTAGGCAATAACCACACAAGTCATTTCATGACTGCCGGCGCGTGATGAGGAAATGGAACCAGCTCGGTGAACGAGAGACAGGGGGAAAATTAAATAACTGTGCAAATGGAATCAATCCCAATTCAATAAAACACGTTGTGAGCTATTTATATCCTCTTAAAATCACAATTACGACCATGCAAAGAAGGAGACGCGAGGAAAAAAAAATCCTATGCACCATACCAAAACAAACATTGATACGCTCGGCATGAAGGAGAATACCGGCAAGTGCTTCATTTCGAGCTGGCGATTTATCGATACCGAAAATAAGCGCCATTAATGGCTCGTCGGGTCGAGTGTTTTCGGTGAAAGAGAGCAACAAAAAAAAGCCCATAAAAGCTTAGAAAAGGTGATGTGCGCTAGACGTCCGCGAAATAAAAAAATAAATAGTAAAAGCCTTCCACTCAACAGCTCGCGCTTTTCATACACGAAAACAAATAATCTGCTCATGTAAGCAAACGCCAAACTGAGTTCGTGTACTAAAAATAGCTCCACAGACTCTCCCTCTGATGCTTAAGCTTTTCTGAATTTCCCTTTCTGAATACAACACACCCCCCACTTTGACCCTCTGTGCCTATCCTTTCGATGAATTCCAATATACTCTAGCCTGATTTTTAGGTTGATCGACATTTTCGCTTCCCTTTTTACCCTCTCAGACTCTTATAGATTTTTTTCCAAAAGCTCATACGAAAGCTTTCCTTGTCTAGCAAACATTTTTCCGGCCCCTGTCACGTTGGGGCTCCTTTTTTCCTGGAATAACTTACAATCATTACCGTGCTGGAGAGATCTTCCGCTCCCTGCTGATAGGCACACATTCCTTCACAATCACGCCCTCTGTAACCTCAGTATCAATTCGCAATCCGGGGAACACGCAAAAGAAAAACCGACCATCGAGGATACTAAGATGGCACGCTAAAAATAGTCGGACTCTATTATTAGCCACTGCCACCAGAACGACGATGGTGAGAGCGTTTGCAAATGTATGGCCTTCGTCCTTTTTTGCATTTCCGTTTCCTTCGCATTGGAATGTTCATTGTCGCTCAAAACGCAAGTCAAGCCTCCATCACTCAAAATCGGTCCACTGGGAGTCCCCGGAGGGTGGTTCGGTTGGGCAGAGGGGGGGGGGGAGTGTTTTTTTATCTACGTCGTGTGGTTTTGCTGACGTCGTTCCTGTGTACTAGTGGACATCAGCTCGGATGCGAACCGTACTTGGACTGTACAGTTTTCCATCGATCATTTCGTGCACCTTCATCACTCACCAGCGATGTGGGATCGTTTCGCATTTCCCACTCGAAAGAATGCTCGCGTTGGGGACGAAATGGTGAAACATACTGTTTCACCTCAATTTCTGAGTGGTATTTCTTGTGACATTTCGTTTGTGTTCTCGGCAAAACGAATACAACAACACACAGGATAGCATGTACACAGCATGCACGATGTGTTGTGTAGTTTTATGTGTCACCCTATGCCACAAGCTCTGTCTACCATGACGAGTAGGAAATTGGGTAAAATAATCATCCACAGTCCCTCGTTTCTGCTCGGCTCGTTGACAGATAACTCGACGTTAGAAGGAGCAATGAGGCTGTGCTGATTACGATCAAGCGCAGACGACATTAATGACGGTGATGATCGTATGGTATCGTTGAAAATGGTTAATGATGCCATAATGACGCACAGGAAGTGTTTCGCTCTGTTTCGGTTTAAGGTTTATTTTTTGTACCTCCTCCCTCCATCCCCACCCCTGCCCTCCCCTATGCAGCTAAGTTGCTATGGAAATGGTGTAGAAATGGAAACAACTTGAACCATTTCGTAGCGGCGAATGAGGAAAAAACCACCCCCAGCAGAATGTCATGATTCAATGAAAACGATAATTATCAGTTGTCGAATGAAGGATGAGCGAGAGAAGACAGGGAAGCAAAGCGTGGAGTAATTATTTAATATTTTCAAGCAATTTTCAAATATTTTCCACGACTGGTGATACGAGCGGTTAGTCAATGTGAACCCGGTACTGGATTGCTTTTGCGTAAAGATTACCTATTGCGTAGTTTGTTTGCCGAGCATGTACATCCGTCTGGTTGTTTGGCTTATTACGCAAATGTCAACCGTTTGGTTATTACGCAAAACATGAAATTTCTGACTCAATTTACAGTCATTTCTCGTGCAATCGAACGGTTTGTTTGTCAACAAATATGATAAATATCAGTTGGTTACACCGTCCAACCATACCTACTGCAGCACAGATTAGTTTACCCATCCCGAATACACCCTCCATCCTTACGGACGCATCAATATTGATTGTGTGTTCAAACGGGAGCTTAGCGAAAAGCCACCAACCCGACACTGTAAACAGGGAGCAAGTTAATTAGTAGATCTGTCATTCGCAACGGAGCGCACCGTACAGTGTGTGCCGCAAGGCGCAATGCCTCGTCGTTCGGCCGATACCAGATGTTGGCCACAAAACTGTATGTGGCTTCGAATATCGTTTGAAGTGGTAACACACGATACGCAAGTAGGACTTCTAGCTTACTGCTGGTGTTTTAATTGATATTGATTTATACGTACGTCGAAAAATAAAGCGAAACTTATTGGAATTCAACGAATTTCTACATCGTTCGCTTATTTGTGTTCCAATATTTCTTCTCCAAACTTCTATTACAGTTGAATATGAAGCTTTGCTCTGTTCGCTTTTCGTGATTACTATTTATCTACTTCAAAGCGCTTCTTGGTCAGATTTTATCCCACCGAAACATTATCAAAACATCCTCCAGGCAGGATGACTGCACTGGAGCTGTTCCACAAATGTAGCAAATGTACATCCGTAAGCAGGGGACAGCTCATTTGTGTGATTATCCTTATGCTGGCACTTTGTCCCTCTCCCCAACAATCCGTTTATTTATATTTACCCATAACATTGCTGTCTTGCTTTTAGTCTTTGCCGGTTCGAATCTTGTCCGTGGCTTCACATATGTACGGTGGTAGGCACCGAATGAATAAATTCATCTGGCTAAATTTGGACACCAGATTCGGTACGGTCTTCACCGGTCCGTGAAGCGTCCCATCTGGTCCCATCTCGTCCCGTTCCGCGTTGATTTGCTTCGGGTGAGGATTTGTTCTTGACTTCTAGATCGCTGCCTCGCCCTGCCGTCCCAGGAGACAACGCTGACAGTGACTTTTCCCAGCGAGCGTGTATCTCTGCTACATCCTGCCGGCAAAACAGTTGACATCATCCGAAAAGAAATCCCGGCACCGAATAATGTTTGCCGAACTGTTTCGTGAATGGTGCATGTACAGCTAGACAAACGGCAGATGAAGACAGAGTGTAAATGTCCTTACGTTACGGCTCAGCGGATGTGAAACCGGCATTAGTCTACGTTGATGTTGTGTTGGCTAATTTTTGCGGAGTCCTGTCACTACTGCTATCCCAGTACGCGGACACCTTTTTGGGACCTTGTTGCGAATTGTTGTCTGCAATCTTCGCAATGTTTAAGCGGCGTTAGACGTCGCTCACTGCGAAAGCAAATGAATGCTTTTGCGTGCCATTAGGCTGCTGCTGGCTGTCGCTCCATTGTCACCATCGGTTTCTGGAGCGGGAGATCGCTTCAATCCCTGTCGGAATGTCACCCAGTATCACATTGTGTGTCAGTCGTACGTCAGTAAATGCCTATTACCTCATCATTTCGGTGGCTTCAACAATCACACCCCGACAACGTTATGACGTCCTTACCCAAGCCAATCCATCCGTCTAGGGGTCGTCGCTTAACGATGATTCCTTTGGCGTTTGCATTTAGGCAATCTAGCGCTGTGTTAAATGTAACACAGTGTAGAATGTCAAGGAAATTTTAGATACCGAGAATTTCAACATCTCAAGATGGGCTCCATTCTGGCAAAACAGTTCCCCAACGTGCGTATGTAATCTCTTCAGAACGTCACCACGATGGGGAATTATACCTTTAGCTCGCTACTGACGTCTTCATACGTTGCCTTTTAGTCGTTGCAAAGAATTGGGGCCAGGCCCGGTATCATCTCAATAACAATAACTACATTCTTGCGAGAGGCCAACACAAACCGGGGCCGGTATTACAATAAACGAGTTAGTTAATGTGGTTAGCGACGACAATGGTTACGGAACTGGGCTGCTTCACTTACTATAATCCAATTGGGGTCAATTTTATCTGACCCATAACCTTCAACTCGTTGGACATCCGGCAGTGTAACAACCATTTCTACCGAGGCCTTTCTTTTCTCGGTTGCAATTTATGTAGCGGAAGATGGCCACTGAGGAAGCATACCAATTATTAGAGCATAACGTCTAGTTAGTAGGCCAGGTAGAAGATTTCGGTTTGTGGAAGAGTAAGTTTCTTCCAATGGTTTTTCTTGATACAAATATCTTACTGAAACAAATTGCACGTGATGAATGCCCTGATACCAATTTTGCTAGTTTTAATCGCGACTTTGAATCCAACCGTTCCATCACAACCCATTATTCCAACTCCGTAACGCAATGGTTGAAGCTTCCCGTACCGGAGCCATCGGTTGTCCATCGTTTGCATAAGCTATTACATCAGCAAAAATACCAGCGCGCATTGCGGTTTCAACGATAACCACAGCTTTTGGATCATTTTTTCATGCTTCTTTATGGTACCGGTACCAGCATATCAAGATTTGTGTCTTCCGCCGGCAAGCGTAGCTCGGGTAAGACCGAAGACGGGCACACCGCACCAAAGCGGCGCGCTTATAGTGCACGTGGGCATAAGTGTGCTTACCATTGCACACAAAATCCGTACCGATGGGTTTACCATTACCACATTGCGTACCTTGCACGACCGGGTATATAGTGCGATGGTTTCGCTCACACGCGTTGTGTGGCCTTTTTTTATTATTTTGCACCCATACCAACGGTGCTGCATGCTGGGGGTTTTGAGCGAACGGTTGCGAAGGATGTTGTTTCATCGCTGCGATTGAAGCAGTGCAATCTGCCTTCCACCATCCGCGGTTGTTGCTACGGAAACCAGCGCAACGGAAAGCATCCGAGATAAAGATAATAAATTTTCATTACACCGTAGTTCAAAGCACTGATAGAACGCAACGTACGAACGAACTCCTCCGCTAGCTGATCAAGCTGGCTCCTAACTTAGGCACCTTTCTCACAAGGTGTGTTTTTCTTACTTACCGTCGAAACATGGGGCGTAAAGGTTCGTTCTAAGAAAGGCTGTCGGTAGAAGTCTAGAGTGTGTGGCGTTACAAGATGTAAAGTACGTTTGGCTTTCCCCACGCTTACCGGGGGTTTGTGAAGGAAGCGTGCAGAACCGACCATAACACTGACGTCAAAAGCACCCACCGACGGGTGGATGGGTAGTCAGAAGCTATCAAAAGCGTTGTATTATAATAATTATAATATGAAGCAACATGCAATCACGGTACAGCTGCAGTGATTTCTCACGATTCTATTACGGAAGATAAATTGCAATTGAAGTGCGCTTCTGAGTCTGAGCGGTACGATCGGTTCGTAAGAAAGAAGAGTACGTTACTGGGCAGGCGAATTGCTTATTGATGTTAAATAATGTACCATTCCAAATAATGTCTAACGAAACGATCAATTTCATATCGAAAGTGGTTAAACGAAGTGCTTAATACACATCGGCACTGAGTACAAGTCGAGCTAATGTCGAACCTAATCGAGGTTTATGCCTGGGATTGATGAATTTCAGCCCTGCCTGCCTGTCACGTCTCTATCGGTATGCAAAACGGTACACTTTCAACGCTGAATGATTGACGAACCTGAAATCTAACAAACCACAAAGCAATCAACCACACGTTTTCATATTGCGTCCACACACACTCATGCCTATTGGACTGTTTAAATGTTTAAGAGCATTTTCGAGAATGCGGAAATGGAACAACCTCACCATCCTGGTCGATTGAGTGGTTTTCCCTCCATATCTCTCTCACTCTCTCTCTTTGTGCTTTTCCCGAGTGTCCTGCAAACATTGAGCTTGGAGCAGGTCGGTAAATGGATTCAAAAACACGCCCCCTTCCCTCATCAGATGAACGTGTGTGCTGACCTATCCTCTGCTGGGGACCATGTTGAAAGCCGAAATCATTCGATTCGGGTAGGGTTGAATGCGGATTGTACTCTTTGCGTCCTGCAACCAGCACAGGATATTAGTTCGCTCACCTCACTGATGCTACTTAACTAAATAGATCCCCCAAATGTAACATTCATTTTGCGCGTGGTCGACAGGTCAGGCTCGTTGCCGTGTTTGGGGGATCCGGTTGGGTTCTAGGAAATTCTCAAAAATGCCAACACTACTCTAGACACGGCCGGTCCTCAACGCAACGAATTTCGTGAGCAAACCGGCCTGACGACAGGAGGCGATTCATTGTCACAGACGAGGCACACAAAAAACACCCTCGCCAAAATACCGAAAGTGTAGAGTAAACGGAACGAAATGTGTTACGTGAGGTGAAACCTCAAGCGAAATCCGGCACGTGAAAAGGCAACCTTTGGCCCCGTGAAGGGAATTGGTGCGTCCGATTTATAGCAGGAATCGAAGAAACCAGTGCCAATTTCTTTTGTGTCCGTTTGTCCGGAAACCGGCCAGCGTTTCCCGCTAAATGTGCCTATATTAACGTACCTTTTATTAAGCCGGTGGCGATTCCCCCCGGGGAGAAACAGAGAGCAAGAGCGATAGAAAAGTCGGATTCCGGGGATGGAAGTGTAAACATAGATTCCGGGTACTTGATGCTTTCTTCGAAGGATTCAACGGGTGTAGGATTCCATCAACTCCTGGCCCACCACCATCGGTCAATGAGGGCACGTTTTGGGCGGTTTTAGTCTAATCCTTCTCGAAGGCGTCGGGCAAGGAGTTTTCGGTGTGTCACCCGTGGTTCGTGACATTCCACGTGCCACGAAAGAAATCGGCAAAAGATAAACAACTCCCTGTTCCGAGCGACGAAAGCCCGGACGACCCGATAAAGCGCAGGGAAATGGTGCGCACTATGGATCGGAGGTGGACATTGGGCAGACAATTTAACATGTTTTGATTAAAACACAAACATGAGTTTTAAAAATTGAGTTGTTAATTAACGATCATCTTAAATTTGGCCACTCTTCATTCATAAAATGTAAAGATATCACCATCACGAATGGAAATTTACACAACAAAATTGTTCCAAAAAGTCCTGCAATTCTTATATGCCTAGTGTTTGAAGATCCCGCATATTTTTTTTTCCTGCGGCCACCTGCACTTGCCATATTGTTTTGTAATAAAATTTGACTCTTTTTATATCATCAGTACAAAGTTCAGATGCCCTTAACTGCCCCACTCAAAGTTATATGCATTTAAAGTTCGAGTATCAAATAATCAATCCACAAGTTCTTTTTTACGTAAAATGAATAGGTAACAGAAGCTAGTAGCGGAAATGTTTTGCATGAGTTATCTTAATTTATTATTTTGCGGAACACTTTGATGGTGTGTAACCCATCATGGATATTATTACTCACCGCATCATATAACAGTTGCAAGCACTAAAATTATTTAGATATCCAACCAACATTTATATGATTCCGGAAAAGGATTTCATATATTTAAGAGGTAACATGTACAAGAAAGATATATGTACGCGATGTCCGCCCGTTAGCATAAGCTGAACCACTGTGTGGTGTGGCGTGTTGGATGATGGTTTTGTTATTGATTGTCTACATTTGGATTCAGCGCTGGCAATATTTCCCCTGGGGAATTGCTGAAGGGTGAAGCGAGTGCCCCGTAAGCCTTTTTGCGTGGCTTTCACTGTCGGTGTATTCTTTTACCCGTGCCACCGCGTGCAGATCTTCGATACTCGACGAATGTCACGAGTCAACGCAAAAGCACCGCAAACACAGGCTGGCCGGTGTCTCGAGTGCCGAAATATCTTTCTAAATAAGTGGATTACTCCACCGACACGTACCACGCTATCAACCTCAACGCGTCGATTAAATTGGAGTTCGGTGTGCCACCGTTGCCACTCGCGAACCCCTTCGGGAACAGTTTGTTTCGCGCCGTACACAAACAAGAACTACCCGGGAACTGTATTATTGTTTTCTTGACGCGCACTAAATCAACTTTTAGGCAAGCTGGCAAACCAGCAAATTGACGAACAGCCATTCCTCGCCATTGGTGACTTGTTGGAGTGTAGCAGAGTTTTGGGGGTTGTTGATTTTTTTTCCTTTCCCGATTACTGAAACAAGTTGTTCTTGAGCTAATCGACTTAATCAACGTTTTCTAACCGATTATCATCAAACAAAAACACACAACAATCAACATTTCCTTCGTGCAATCGTTCCCAGGTGTACAGCGAGCTCCCCGGGCGACACAATATCAACCTCACTGGATGTGTATGATAAGTCTATCACTATTTACTCCAGTCGCCAGAAGGAACAGGTAATGAGGCGTTATTTTTTATCCCAAATCCCGGTGACAACTTCCTCCATCCGATGGAGGGCAATGATTTACGGGTGCAAACTAAAAAAAAACAAGGCACAGTTCACACACATCGCGACTTGGTAATGGGGCGTCTGTTGGTTTTTGTCGAGTAATGTTCTCACCGTTGTCACTGATGAGTGGGATGAAAATGACAAAGTACACCCGAGAAAGCTCGGGAAACGCCGTACCAAATTTTGGTGGGTTTTGTTATGTGGGGGGTAGGGTGCGATATAAATGAACCCGGATAACATCTGGCAGCCGCTTGTACGTTGCCTGCAGCGTGAGGTAATGCGTCATGAAAATTGAGCCACCTTAATCTAGTAGAAAGCAGTGTAGCTTGATTTTTTTTCCTGGAGGGGAAGGACGAAAAGCTTAAAATAAATCTGTGTCCCAAAAACGTCAACAAGGTTGTTTGGGAGTTTGATAGAAAAATAGAACTCATTTAAATTTTTACTGCCATCATTCCCTCGGCTGCGAAAGGGAAGAATTGAGCCATAAAACCCACAATTCGCCAACGTTTTCCCTTTGGTTTCAGATCTTTCAAATTGTTCCATCGTCCAAAGTACATTAGGTGGTGCTTTATGACGGAGATATTCCACACTTGTACAGTTCACACTACCACTGGTCTGTTGCTTTTTGAACTCAAAAAAACATAAAACTATGTGTCATTCCTGGAACAATAATTGGAAAAACACACCTTTCATTCTACGGTACTCCTACAAAACAAGTTACCCCCAATCAGCAATAGAAGGACCCCAACAAACATCTGTTTAATAATGGATGAAGCACCTACCCTTATGGCACATTATTTGATACTTGCGAGACCCAAACAGAGGTCGCGATATTATAGACAGCCACCGGGAAACCACTATCGTCAAAGGTGCCTTTTGATGTATTTTCGTTCCACCTAAAATCGGTCCAACAAATCCACGGATAGCGTTCGCCGACTCGAATGCTACCATGCAAATTGTGGCCCACCTCTCGGACCGCCGAGTAGTTGTTTTGATTTGCCTGGTCGCGATACGAGGCTTCCACTAGTGCGGGCCTTCATGCCATAAGAAACATTTCCCCAAGTACTATCATGCACGAAGCGGTAAAGGAGCTTGTTGTTGTTTTGCATCAAACGGAGCCCATATGTTGGCGCAACATATGAATGTGACGCTGGCGACGGTCGTCTTCATCGTCTTAAGACCATGGTGCGTTGGGAAGGAGGGGAGGAGGAGGGAGTTTTCTCATCGTCTTTGCGTACCGATGCTAATGGGGTATGGCAACGTTCACCATGTCACCGTGAGGAAACTTCTAGCCCAACAAACACACACATGCAAACAGAGCGCACGGAGCGCTCCTTATGTGTGCTTTCAACGTTTCCGGGCACAACAGAGTGTTTGCAATGTTATGTGCCTAGCAAAGCCAAGCTTTTAAGACACAACACACAGTGTCCCGGTACAGTTCAAGTCCAACGAGTAAAACAACTGCAGGCAAAGAAAACATTTTGGATTGATATGGGGATTTGTTGTTCTAGTGGAAAGCCGAATATCTCCCGGGAGCTTTTGCTTCTACAACCGAACAGTTTTGATTTAAACGTTCACTAGTGCGCTGAACTGAACTTCCAACGCTCGCTGGCGTGGGTTGGTTTAGGACAAGAAGCTTGTTTTATCGTTCTCCAGAGCTTCCCGTGCGATAATAGCAACTATAAAAATATTATTCTTTACTACATCTGGGCCCCACTTAAAGGCCGTTGCAGTCTGCAGCACTCAGCACTGTTGGTGCCACACCTGCACGGGGAAAGCCTCCGTGTGCTTTAGCCATCTGTGCACTTTCAAGGTCTTGGGGTGGAATTACACCTACACACCCCCAAAGGTGCACCACTCAGGTGCGAATGAATTGTTCCGCTTTGTGCCACACACTGTACCGATTACAATACCCAGCGGCCCAGCTGTGGAAGCAAACGACAGCCTCTACCCGTCGACAGGTTGGTTTGGTGAGTTCACCCGCGTAATGCGTCGGTGCGCTCGTAAAGTATCGCCCGTTTCATGGCCGCAGGCTACCAGGAGACGCAATTTTGCCATTACGTGGCAAACACACATTGTGTGGTCTTTGGTGGCGGGCGACCAAGGCAGAACCGTTAAGACGGTGCCACGATCCGCAGTTTGCGCGAGGCACTTAAGACTTGTACGTGGCACGCACTCGAAAGCACGGCCGGTCGGGTGGATCGTTGGTTGGTTCCAGCCATAACTCGGCAGCGTCAAGAGGCCGGTACCGAAAGGGAAAAAAAAGCATTGCCGTATAAAAACAAAAGCCATTCACGGTGGATGTACTCGGTCGATGGTACTGCAACGAAAACAACAACCTCACCGGAAAACTGTTTTGCTCACTGTTCCGGGGTTCCGGGATGCAAGAGCAAAACAAAACCGACGCTTAACGAAGCACAAGATAGTGGCACTGGAGGAAGCATAAAGTGAAGACACACACACATGCACACAAAAACATACAGACACCGTCCTACGTAGCGGGAAACTTTTCCAATCTTCAGAAGTGAAAATATTAAATTACGATCGATATGAAATGATGGTGGTTCCTGTTCGGATCGACCTTGTGCTGCTGCATCGGTTGTGGTTGCGCAAAACCCTGACAAAGCCCGACAAAGCTTTACCTGGCGGAACGCCGTTCGGGATTGTTCCCGGTGGTATGAATAATGTAGACGGATAAAGATGATAATTTGGAACAAAAGTGTGTTAGTGTGGCAGTGTGTGGGCCGTGGGTGGATGGATTCGTTTTAAGTCAGCAGTACACGTGGCGCAGGGTGTGGTGTGGTGTCCGCTCTGCGAAGCTGCAAACGACGCCATATGACATCATCGTTCGGTGGTGGTTCGTGCGGTTCCCCGAGCCATGTTTGTCACCGAAAACCCGCTGTAAGATGCGGCGAAGAGCACACGAAGAAGTGAAATTGTGCTTCGTACCTTCGAACCTTAACCATAAAACTCACCGCACCGCTCACGATCGTGCACGTACGTAGATGGTTGGCAGCTTAATTTCGTAATTCCGTAGGTGCGTCACACAGTCAGCGTGGAAATAAAGTTCCAACCATGTGCCATGTTCAGGTTGCGCGGTCTGAGGTGTGTGAGGGAGCATCGGCGGAGGTCATATGGGTAAGCTACCCATCAATTAATTCTAGCGCTGATACTTTCGACTCGTTGACTTGCAGGAGATGGATGGGTTAGACGAGTTTCAAGGTACGGTAAATAGATTGCACAATCACCAGGATTTTGGGGACGGTGAACTCACGCTAGAAAAGACGTCGATAAATACCGAAAAGCTGACGGTATGCTGTCCCTAATACGGTAATAGATATTGATCTTATTTGTGATTAAAACTTGTACAGGTAACACGGAATTTAACAGATGCAAGTAGTAAAGTTGAAGTCATGTCGAATGTTACTGAAGTTAAATTGAAGTATCTTGTACATAGTTGTGGAATTCTTTTACGAAACACGAAGTTTTGCAAGTTTCCCCAATATGACTCCTAGAATTTCAGAGCCAATGAAAAGTGTGGTAAACCTGTGTAGGATATTGTTCATACCCCTAGAGACAAGAAAAATAAAGAGACCTTTCTCAACTTACATCTCCCATAAGTTGAAAAGCTTTCAAATTATCGGAATTGAGAATACCTTAGGTTTAGTAAAATGGCAAATATTCCAGCTCATCCTCTACGTATTGCAGTTCATCTTGAAAACACTCCTCCAAAACAAACTATGAACATTGTTAAAGCTCTCGCTTGAGAATTCCAGGCCACCAATCATTAATTCATAATAAAAACTAACAAGTTCTTCAACCATTCTCAAAGTTCCCCAGTATAACTTCTTGATTTCGAGAGGCAAAATAGAGTACGGTATCGAGTCTCTGGCGGCTGAACGAAGGTCATCCTGCCATTGGAGGATATTGTCGAAACTTGCATGGTTGAGAAGAAGAAACTCATCCTTAACTGATACTTCCCTCACATGGAAAAGCTTTGGAAGTGTCTAACCTGAGAATACCTTACAAAAGCTCAATAAAGTGATAAATATTCCAGAACTCTCACTTCGTATTCCACTTTAAATCCAATTAGTTTGCCAATAGCCAACAACAGGTTACCAATAGTTTTTAAAGCTCTTGCTAGGGAATTCGATGATGATAATGAATGATTAACTCATATTCAAAAACTAACAACTTCTTTTTGATGCACAAAAAAACAACGAGCTCTCCAACTTGATATGATGTGCAAGGTGCGTTAGTCAATCGCTTAATCGATCATGTTTATCGCGATGGATGCTGACAAATACAGGCTTCTCTCGCTTAGTGTTTGATTTTCTTGTTGAATGTGCTGCGCCGAGTATGGATAGAGAACTAACAAAACCGAAACGAAATATATAAACATACGCCCAACGCCCAACGCGGAACGCGTTGTTCTTTTGTGCCACTATTTGCCAGTATTTATCTGGAGCAAACTAAAGCCCACCAGTGTCAGGCGCGTTTTATCCTTCCAGTTCCGAACAATTCATTACTAAATGCCAGTTTTTGCCTTCCGCTAACGCAAAACCCGAGCGGTCCCACTATCGACTATCGAGCGGCAAACGTGCACCGTGCCCAACGGGCCAGTGTGGTTAAGGATGGCAAAGAAAAATGCCCCGGAAAATCGCCACTAAACGAAGCGAAATGGAAACCGGGCAATGAGTAGAGACAACGCACACATACAAACGAAGAAAAAAAAAACCCCGAGAAGAATTTGTTGACGCAAGGAAGCGCCATAAAAGAAGGCATGGACAGCAGAAGGACTTTATAGATATATGCCACCACTCGAATGCCCGTGATGGGGTCTCGGTGTTTCAACGATGCCACCCGTCCCCGGACGCTTTTGCTCTGTTTGAGTTGAAAAATGATACAATAATATTATTACCGTGAAATGCTGCCCCATTACTGTCCGCCTGGTGAGCGAACCCCGTTCGGCTGTGTCTTCTTCGAGGGCACGGGATTGGCACGGTTTGACCTGCCACCGACTCGCCAGTTTGTTGCCGGTTGCGCTCTGGCAAAATGTCCGTCGAACCGGAAATGGTCCTCGGATGGATGAGCGGACATCGAAAGCATCGAAGCATCGATCGACCAACAGAAACCGGCCCCAAACGGTGCACGATAAGGGTAGGTTAAAGTGAAAGTTTCACTCCCGTGAAGAGGCATCGATCGAAATCGATATCCGGTGGAGTGAAAATTCTGTGTTCCGCTTGCAAGCCGGTACGATGGTTTCAGTGGAGTCGTCTTTTCTACCACACTCGGCCACTCGGATGGACTCCGATCTGAATGTTTGCCGTTTTCTGCTTCATCTCCATGAGGGAAAAAAGCGTTGCGTTTTACTTTTCCATCCCATTCGAAACCGGTGCGGGATTTTGTATCCAGGGTTTTTTTCTGTTCCTTCCGCTTGTCCACGGAAAATCCCTAAAACCTGTTATCCGTATAAAGCCGAAATTTGATCAGCACCCTCTTTCATGACCGCACGGAACTAAACGCCATTCCCTCCCAACAACAAAAAAAAAACGAAACAATCGGTCCCGAAGCGCGCGATTCGTTTGATTCCAGGGAACCAAAACTCCCAAAAAACCAGGAAGGAAAGCAAAACTTGTCTAATGATGTTTCGCTTTGCTTTCATCGTTGTAGCTGCAGCTCTCGATTTCGCTACCGTTCGTTTGATGCTGCTGCTGCTGCTCGCTTTTTACTGGTGGAAGTTTCATGCTCAAGAGCGAGATGAAAATTATTGAACCGTTCCACAGCCTCGAATACGACGACCTTCTAGTGGCAGGAACCGGTAAGAGGACAAAAACGATTAGCGACCCGAATATGTAGAAAACCGGCAGAAAAGATCCGTATCTTTTTCCTGCAACATGAGCTGCACGTCTAATCGATTCTAATCGGTAGCCTTTAAAAGGTTTAATTAAGACGCCACGAGACGAATAAGTTTCAAACATTTCAAAAAGCTGTGCACAATACGTAGAACGCAACAGTGTGATGACTTTCATAGAAAAAACTTATTGAAAACAGCACAAAACGTACCGAAGAATCATTTAAACAGACATTTAAAAAACATAGAAAAAGAGACATAGAAGGTTAGAAAAGAGTTCGTAAAAGGTTATAAAAGAGTTAGAAAAGAAACACAAAAACCAAACGATATGAGAGAGTAGTAAAAAGAATCATTCCTTTACCTTGATCTTTGCCGTCGCTGTTGATTGGATGCCGTCGAGCGGGACATTTTGAAACCGCGATGGTATGTGTGGGGAAGGTTCACCGGGGCTTATATGTGTTTGTGCGTGTTTACGTAAGTGTGCGGGATTTGGGAGATTGTGTATGGCTCGCTGATCACTCCAGCTCCCTTCCGAAAAGGGGACCGTTTATTCTATCGGAGAGCTTTTGTTTTAAAAAGTTTTCCTATGTATGTGCTTTTCCCCGTTTCTCTCTTCTCTCTCTCTCTCTCTCTCTCTCTCTCTCTCTCTCTCTCTCTCCTTTTCGTTTTCCGGTTGACTATATCATCTAGAGCTAGCGCACAGACAAAGATTACCGATTGGTATTGGATTATTTCCTTTTGTTTTCTTGCTTTTACGTTTACTGTCAGGCAGTGGTATGCTTTTGTCCGTTGGCCACTATCATGAAACGCGACGACGGAAAGGATACGATTCCTGGTGCTTGCGTGTTTGTGCAATCGTTTCCCGGTGGCCCGTTAGTGCGCTGGCATTACGATATAACCTCCTCTCCCCCCCGTATGTTCGCTGGCTATTGGGGGCAAAGAGGTCAACGAGTCAACTGCTAGCCGTATCGTTTGCACTATCGTCCCGGTGCCGGTATTTGCGCTCACGGTCGCACGTGGTTGGCTCGTTACGCGCGCGCTAATGGTTTGATGTGGGGACGAGAAGAACGGGACGAAAAATTAGGACAATCGGTTAATAACTATCGTTACCAACACTATTACGACACTGGTCTAGTCTGAACGTCGGCCAACCGGGAGACCGGGTCGTTCTAGTCGTCTACATTGTTATACTACTACCACACGAGCGAAAACGTTTGTTAGCGGCAATAATTAATACATATCTAGTAGACAATATTATTCCTTGCCTAGTAAAGAGCATTTTGATTGTTATTTTGTACGAGGAACAGTAGTTATGCTCAACCAAAACTATTCCTTTCGGCTAATTGTTCCTTTAACGATAACGACGAGAACATCTCACAGGAAAAGACGCACAATAGAAGGAAATGGAAAAGATAAAGACCGAATACGACCGAAAAACTAGAAAAAGGAAACACCGAAAATGGTTTCCACATGAGGAAAGGTAGAACCATACACATTCGATCGTTTGTTTGTTTGTTTTGCCAATAAGTGTGCTTTTTCATGTGTGCTTTTTCGCGTGTGTATAAATACAACGGGCAAATATCTTGTGCCGTACGAATAAATCTCGAGAACAGACAAAATTGCGTTGTTGGGTGCAGTGTTTTCACTGCTCAGTGGTTCTTGAAAATCATCGCCAATTCTTCTGTTTCTCATCTTCCCGAGTACCCAATGCGCCCCCCCACACTTGGCACCGGGAGTCCTAATCTGCTATCCATATCTTCATTCAAACGAAACTACAATCGATATGGCGTACGGGTACACATACGTCAAGTGAATCATCCCTGGTGTGTGCCTGGTGATACGCTAGCCATGATGGGTTGTGCTATTTTTACGAAATGGATCGTGAAATTGAACAAATACAAGTTCTATTGAATTTATTCTTGCTCATCGCACCGTAAAGTGAACATAAACATACTCGGTTTTGCTCTAATGCTAGCCTTGGTAGCGCCAGTCTTTTTACTGTAGTGTAGCCTCATTCACTCGTTCACCCACGTCGCGTCGCGTTTTCTTTGAAATAATAGAATGATAATTCATGTTTGTTTGCTCGAAGAAATTGAAATATTTTGTAATCTCAATCCTCCCATCTAACTTTGAAACTTTTGGAAACAAAGGAAATTAACCTTTTAAAGGTACCTTCACAAATTTAATGCTTTCAATGCACTTATGGCAAATCTTAATCGGATTAAGTCCCTATGTGATTACTCATGCTTTTCACTTTCCTGTCACCGGAATACTGTAACCAGTGCACGGAATTTATCCGATTTATGTAATGGATGGGTTTTTACTTCTTTTTTTAGATTTGTTTTTATTCCACACAAATATAGCCAGCGGCTACATTCTGCTCCTGAAACAAGGACATGCCATTTCCACTGAAACACCATTTCATTTCGCCGTATTTAAGGCGTAACGTATCTAAAATCCATTACATTTCTCGGTGAACGAATTTCGGCTGAACTCTCTAAAGTTATGTGTGCTTCCAAGTGTTGCTTTTAAAATTACTACAATGACCCTTGCAGAATAGTGCTCAAATGTGCATAGAGCGACTACGGTGAGCATTGGGCTTTCCGTGTTAAAAACTTTCAACGCTTGAAGGAACGCTTTCTCGAGGACATAAACGTTGAATAAGAGTTTCGTGAGCTTCAGCTAATCAAGAAATCTAGTCTTCGAAGTAAGTAAGAGAAACAGAATTAATTTCACCTTACAAATATTCCATTCCAGTTTAACGTGCAAAGAATTTAGAAGTGATTTCTAATTTGTTGGTAAAGAACTCTCAAAAACCTTGTAGACAATCTTTATGCTATATTCTCTTGAAATAATCTCACATCAGCAAAAGTTACCTTCAGTTCAACGCAGCCGTAATACATCTTTTCCAATAAATAACTATCGTTAAATTGTCCTAGACAGGGAAAACCCTCATTACTTACTAAAGTCATACATTATTAAACCCGTTTCCTTACAACTATGCTGCCATGTACACTAAATCATTGAAATGAGTCCCACGCTTGCCGAGTCGAAACACAATGGTGCTAATTTGTCTACAATGTTTCCAGCCAGCTTTCTTCCCAAAACAAAAAAAAATTCCATCCAACCCTATACATCGTCTTCCATCGTTGCCATCGTTCTTAACCTTGTGCCCTGTTCGCAAAATTTCCCCGACATAAAACTAAACGGAACGTAAGCGATGTTTCGTGATTTTGCTTCGGTTGTTTTCAAGCTGCAGCATTGCAAAATTTATAGCAAGTCTTCGCGTGGCGTGAACTATTCACTCCTTTTAAAATGTCCCTTGGGGTAACTTTTTTTTGGGAAAAGAAATGATGGTGGAAAAACTTCACCGGCGTACCTAAGTTGTGAGATGTGTAGGTGAGAGAAAAACCCACGAAAGTGCTTTAGAATTGACTTTTTGTGAAAAGGCGACTCAGTTTTGAATTCAAATATTGTTTTTAGTAACAAAATTAGCCTTTGAAACAATTACCCTATTTAAACTCAAAGCTTTTATTTCATATTTAAATGCAGAAGTAATCGATTTGGTATTGGATTTCTGTTTCGATGTGCCATGCAATTACATCAACCCCATAAATCTCTTGTGTAATTCCTCACCCGAAATAAAAGCACTCGCTCACCATACTGATACTGATTACGACCAAAAACAAACAGGGTAACATAGTTTGTTGCTGGGCTCATAATTTATCCAACAACCGGTCACCAGCTTACAGGCAAAATCATGCTGAGATGGAAACAACAATTTACCCACCACACACATCCCACCCGGATAACGCCGGTCCAGCCAGGTTGGTGCCTCCGCGCCCAACCGTTGGCTTTTGAAAGCGGTGGGAGGTATTGTTCCGCTAGGAGTCCTTTTTCACACCTTCCGACCACTAACTGGTGCTGATGCTGGTGAAGCGAATGGAAGCCACAAACGAGAAAGAGGGACGCTAGGCCAATCCGAAATATTCCGTGACCAGATGGGTTGGAAAGAGATGAAGCAGCAGCAACTGACTTGTGCAAACTGTCCTTCGTCCTACATCGCTGTACACGTTGACAACAGTACAACCTACAGCAATAGTGACAGCACCTTTACACACACTCAAATACACAACCCGAACGGAGGAGTTTCCCACTGCGAAAAGTGTGAATATTACAGGTGAGAAAACTGTCCCACCCAACTGGTACGGATGAGACTTTAAGAAGGATATGATGCTACCTGGCGCACTTGCCACCTGGGGTGGTCTTGCCCGGTTCGAGGTTTCAAGTAGTATCGGGTGACAGTATTCCATCATGGTACACCCATTGTGCATCATCCTACAAACAGGTACACTTTACGTGCTTTATCACGAACAACCGACACGAAGAAAAAGACCACTTTTTCCTACACCTCATCAAGTAGCCATGGACGTGCGTGCGTCAGAGCAAAGACGAACATTGTCCGGGATTGTCTTACCCTCAGGGTGAGGTCACGGTCAATGGCGTTGGAAAGTGGATGGACATCGGTGGAACAACCATTAACTATATTTTGGTTGCTTATTTTACTGTGCTGTTTTATAAACACAGTTTTCCGACGTTAAATTCCCCAATGTTTGCCCAATTTAATTTAATCGCACAATTTTCTACCTCAAGCAAGGACGCATCCGAAACGCATTTGCCTTACTCAGCGCGCAAAACGGTCCCTCATACCGCGGAGCCATTCGGTCACTGCAGGCAGGTGCTGCTATCTTGATGTTTGTTGTTTTTGCGCAAAATACCGCGAGACTATTCTTAGAACCATCACATCCCTGGGTGGGACTATGTTTCCACATCAATCCGTCGACACGACGCCACCGAAACGCAACAATCCATCCTTCACTCGGTGCACACACAAATGACGGATGATGCAAAGTTTTGCCTCAAAATAATAAAGTAAAGTCGGAACCCGGCGTCCAAACCGCTCGCCCGTACGGTGACGGCAACGTGAAAACATTGTTTAATGACCAGCAACGCCTTGGCAAGCGCGGCGGTACACAGCGCCCCAGCGTGCATACATTGACCTCGAAGCGAGCGCATCTTGCGAAGGGAAAAAAAAACCAACGGAACACCGTACAGTGTGTCTTTCATATTGCCCCGCCGTTCCGATTCATGCCCCGTCACCCATTGCTCTCACGCATTCACGATCGGATCGGGAAAGCTAAAGTGATCGAACCTTACGTACCAGCATCCGGTCCAAGTAGGTGAATAATTCGTGGGATTAGCAAGTTTAAAAATAGTTTGACGACAAATCCTTGTGCTGGCTTGGCTGGTACGATCGCGTGTACTCGATCGCGTACATCGGTGTGGAAAACACTGTTCCGCGCGTTCCGCCCGTGTGTTTGAGCGAATGACCCCGGACGGGAAAGACCTTCCGTTAGTGCACGAGACGAGTTCAATCGCCCCGGTGGCCCTGTTTGTGAAAAAATATAACTCAAACACAGTTGATGTCTGATACAAAATCTGCGTTCTCGTCTCACATTCTTATATACTTCTTTATGCCTTCTATTGAATAATCATTAATAACATTTTAATATAATTTGTTAATAGAGAGTATTAGGCAATTTTATGTAAGAAAGAATATACTATAATTAATCAGGACGTGTCTGCGATCTCTTGCAAGACGAAACACTAGAAAATAAAAAGCAATACTTTGGCACACTCGTTGTTTACAAAGTGTCGGCAATAAAGGCTATACTTTCATTACATTAGGAATGCGGAATTTCCTAACACTTAATACAATTTTTATTTACAGTTATTGATGTATCAAAAAGGATATTTACAAGCGTGAGTGTATATTACCAAGGCAAATTTCCTCTTCATTACGGAAGTTTAAGAATAAATTAAAGGTGTTTCTTAAGTTTTTTTTTCTGTAGACATAATTAAACTAAAGTTTTTATTTACACTTAAAATCAACTTCAATATAATTGTTTAAACATAAACACAAACATACACATAAATGTAACAGCTCATACATATAAATATGTGGTTTGTGCCAATAGAAAATCTGTGAGGGAGCCATAATCTTGGAGGCCTCACAACTTACAACCCAGAATATTCCCTAAACCGGAGAGTGTGAAGTTTACCCCATCGGTCTCCAATGCATACATCTCAATCGAGGAACTTTAATCTAATACTACAGGAAGATCCATTACCATAACCATGTGAAGATGAAGTAAAAAAAACAGCACGGCTCCAATGTACAATGGAAAGTTATGAAAGCGCTAGCCAACAATACACAAATTACAAGCTTATAGGAAATCTGATGTACATATTTACAGACGTGCGCCTATTCAATAACACCTTCGCATAAAACCTCCCAGCTAATCTGAAGCACACGCCTTGGCACACCTTGACGGGTAAGTTTGGCAAAACCCATTTCCCAGGCCTATTTTCCGCGATTCAATGCACAATCATCAACGCGCGCCAGCAACAATTGCTCCGGGACATGAATGAACGGCATCGTGAAGAGGGAACAAAATTTTCCCACCGCCCACATTGGGGCTCTGCAATACAATCAGCGTACAACCACCTGTTGAGCGTGTAGATCACACACGCGGAAGAAGGTGTCTGGTGGAGATTGAAACGGAAAATCCTTAATCCTTTATGTGCCGTCTCACGGACTCGAAGATGACAAAGTTTTCGGCTTTCCGACGTTGGCCTCCAACAATCTATTGAACGTAGCACCATGATCAAAAGCAGATTAATAGGGGAAAATAAAGTCTCTAATAGGTTTCGGCATATGTCTACTTTTTTTCTCTCGTCTTTTATCGCACACAAATGTAGAGTTAGCATAATGTGTTTGGTAGAATAAGGGTTTTTTTTACTTAAGAACCCTTTCAACTTCAATATCAAATACTTCCAACGAACGGACGTCGAGTGATGGGATACCCAGTTGATGTGACATCTGCGGAGAATGGAGGGGACGGAAACGGAACTTAAAAATAGCTACAGAAATAAATCTTTTGCGAAAAAACACCCATTGTTCGGTGCGCCATCTTGCGCGCTTAGCTGTATTGGTTAATGGCCGAATTAAGTAAAACATCTCATCCTGCGTCCGATCGGTGCCGGGACCGCAGTGCAAAAAAATAGAAAACACAGAAAGGATTGTCTCTGTTGTTTGCCCAACCATATCGCTAATGGTTTACCTTTCCCTTATGTGTTTCCTTCCCTCACCGCTGTTTGGTGATATTTGACAAAAATATCAACCCGACCGACTTTATTTTGGCGACGGTGTGTTGATCTGCAAAACCGTTGAAAGAAAACGGTGAAAACAGATACGGTTTCGAAACAATTACTACCAAAACAACGCAAATCAACAACAACAGCAAAAAAAACACACACACAATAAACAATTACATGGGAGGGAAGGATAAAATACGCTCGGTAAAATGAACGAGACGCTATAAAAAATTGTCTTTATCGTTGATATTTTATTTGCGTCCCGTCGTCATTTCGCGAGCTTAAAGGTGACATTTTCGTGCAGCGTAGAAAAAGATCGGATGGAATGTAAGATAAGATGGACGAAAGGTTTTCGCTTTGTTTGTCGCTGAGAGTGATAGACACAAAGCGATCTCGCAAAAGCGATGAACTGATTTTAATGTTCTCTTTTTTTCAATTAAATACGCTTATTAAACCAACTTACATTCCAGTTTACAAATTTCGAAAAGGTTCCATGCAGGGATGACGTACAAAAACAAACTTTACGAATTGCTGCATCAATCATAGAATTGTTCTTTTTTCCAAGAATCATGATGATGCAAGCTACGCAAGATGAGAATTAATGTTACTTATAACAAATACGGGAAGGAAAAAGATAGTTGGAAGACGGCCAAGAACGATGGTTTATATTGCTTCAAGCATTATTCTTCAACCATAAGATACACTACGGTTCAACATGCTGAGTAGGTCGAGGTCATTTGATTCATGCTCTGGAGCATGCTCGTGGAATTTTATTGTTCTCCAACAAGTAGAACGTTGATCTCTGGATTGATCATAGTGGGGTGGTTGTTGATGTTGCACAAGACCCATAGCAAGGACTGACATAGGAGTATTTGGTAGTGGTGCCGGATCCAAACGATGGGATCAGTATCAAATCCTATCCGAACCCATATAAAGAATTAATTATCAAGTTAGGGGTTAATACAGTACGAGAAGGTCAGATTAGTACAGCAGGCCCAGAAGAAGAGGTGTTTAGCAGGTGCTTCTTACAACAAATCTAGATCGTAACCAGGGTGTAGTCGTATGAGACGTCAGAAATGTTCAAACATGCTTTCCCAACAAAATCATGATCAGGAGTATTGATCAACACAGATTAATTTGCAAATGTCAAATAAAATATGTTAATTTTCTCATACCTCCTAGTAAACGATTTGATGATTTTCAACTTCAACAAACAAATCAATTATTTAAATCCAAAATAAACGAGTTTACGTATGTATCACACGATGTGATGACTTTTAATTGTACCAAAATTAAACCAAAGCATGCACCAATATTATTATTCCTCAGATACTGATATACACGAGCAATCCCACCACTCATTGTCAGCAAATTTTGGTCTGCTTGTTGAGAGCGTTGCAACCAACGACAAAAAACACAAAAAACTCCCCTCCCCCCCCCCCCCCCCCCCCCCACCACAGCAAGTGTTGCTGAATAAGCTAATCAGATGCCTGACATTGATCAAATTTGTCATGCCACGTCGCTGGAGTGGCGCTGCTTTGTGCTTGTACTTGCGCTTGGCGTGCACTTCACGCCATCCCCGATGACGATTGGAAAATCAAATTCCAACCAACGGTGCCCTGCATGTCCACGGTAAAACCTGCTGCTCGTTGCGCTGAGGCAACAAACAACAAGACATATAAAAAAAACCCCATAGAGCTTGCTGTAAAATATGCATACGATTTTGCGTGCTAGGTCAGGAAACAAACGTGTGCGCGTCACGCAAACTGGGAACCATTTTCGTACCCCATTCGTGTGCGTTTTTTGTGTGTGTGTTTGCATTTTCAAATCAAGCCCCAGCAGCTGCCATGTTTGTTTGGTTAGAAGGGAAAATAGTATCAGGCAGAGGTAAAAGAGATAGCTAGTGAAAGCTAGGCCTCGTTCTGCTGAATCAACATGCGCTGAATGCGACAGGGAGCGGAATGCGACAAAGGAAGATGAGCAGCACGGGGGAAAAACAGGGGGCAACATTTAGCGGCCGAGAATGCGGAAAATCAAGGAAGAAGATTATGTGACAAGTGACAGCCATCAGCGAATCAGAGAACGATTTGATTAGCACAACTCGTGTGCGAGGTTGGCAAAGGAAAAAAAAAGCTTAACAAAAAATAAAAGCAACATAATGGGTTTGAAAATAGAACAATCAAGCGACATAATGACCCGCATGCGAACGAGCTTCAGCGGGGCACACTCGTGGGAATTTTATTGTGTGTGTGAATGTTTTTTATTGTTGCGTGTACACAATTCGTTCGGAACAAAAATAAGGCCCAAAATTTCATTTACAGAATGTTAGATTAGCATGAAACGCAATAGCAATTAGAACAAAACATTTGCACCGAAACGATAAAATTCTGCAACGATAACAATTTTCAATGGAGACGCCTGGTGTTTTAGTTGGATCGCATCGAAAAAATGGTATACCAGAACACTAGATGATTGAAAAAGTTGATCTTTGTACGTATAATTTGTTTTGAAGCCAACACAAACGTTGATCGTTCAGGAAAAAAGCTACTAGCAGCTTTGCTCTACCGCATCAAAGCGAAAGAGAGAAACAGAGCGTAAAGGGATAAAAAAGTAACTAGAAGGAAAAAGAATGTCGTCGGAGATCGTGGGATCGTGGGAAAATAAATTGAATTTTATGCTTATGTAAATATGTAAAAATCATCAGAATGATGAGGTTGTGGAAAATGGTTAACAATAACAACAACAAAAGTGCTGTAGCAACGATGTCATGGCCGGACTGCTTCAATGTGTGCGTAAAGGGGCTGAGGTTAAAATAGCCTTAGCAGGTGGAGAATATAATGATGGGTTTTGCAAAGGTAAGCGAATGTTATTTCGATTTAGAAAGGCATGTCAATATTATGCAAACTGTACACTGTGTGCCCCCACATGTTTGTTTTTCGGTTTTGGGAAATTCTTCCATCACATTACATTAATATGCGTGCCGTCTAAGCGTGTTGTACGATGCGAGGATATTACTCCATTCGAAGTTTCTGCTCTGGAAACCCAGTTTGTGGAATGTGAAAACAATTCTTAAACATTTTATTTTGTACTATTTGTCCGTTAGCTCAGGTTTTTCACTGACAAAAAAAAACATTTCGTGCTAGAGAATTTATTCATGCACCCGCAGCATTTCCAGGAAAACAATCTACATTCATAACACCATGAATCTGCTACACTACCGTATGGAAAGGTAGAAGGATGGTGGCCATGTTTTGCCTGTTTTTTTTACTCGTGTCATCCCGGAAAAATGTAGACCCATATTGCCACCCTCCCACTCTGCCCCTCAAACCGGCATGTACGGAATGGAAGATTTATGGTCGTTTGGTCGAAATTGAGCGATTCAAGATGCCATCTCTGGCTGAATTTGGTTACCCAAATTGGCCGCACGGGAAACACCAGTAGGAACACAGTGTCAGATTCTGCTTAAAAAAAACGAGGCAAACCATTTTTCCCATGTATGTAGAGAGCAACCGGAAAAAAGATTCATTCCTCCGCTAAACAACTTCACCCAATCGAGTTCGCTAAACAAAATGACATGAGGTGGAAAATCGAAAGCATTTTCCATGACTCAATCGTCGTGTCGGCCCCTCGCGCCAATCGGCGGCCAACTGGACCCATAAGTAATGGGGGGAAGGTGAGGGTGATATTGGTTTGTAGTGGGGTGTATCGAACACCGGGTTGTGTGGGTGTGGACGAGCGTACGAGTGGATAGAAATTGATCGATTTCGTATTATCCTTTACGACACATGTAAGCGGAAACATTTGCATGTGAATATCGAAAACCGTCGGTGCTCGGTCGATGGTTCGTTCGGGAGCATTTCTTTTCCGTTGTCATTCCCACCCACTAACGGGAGGCAAAATGATTTGCCGAACGAACCGGATAAGCGAATATGGGACCGACATGGATATACAAGCCCCGAGCCAGCAGGCCCGGTCATTTCGTGTCGGCTCACCAACGTAACCATGGGACCGCACCACCGTCACATTGTTTCGGGCCGGATTATGTGGTCGCCTTTCGCCGGAAAATCCGGCCCTGCCAAAGCCCCGGCAGCGAAAATTCAAACGTACGTAGTGATAAAGTTTCCCGATCCTTTCAACCGATCAGCCGATAGGAACACACATTATCATTCGATTAGCTGTCAGAACATTTGTCAGGATTTACTCCGCAAGCGTCAGAAGGCGACCGTACGCGAATCCTTCTTAGGATAAAACATACAAAATGGGTTGCTCTTTTTATAGGATAAAATAAGCTCCAAGTAAAATATACAGATGGATTATAGTCTTTTGCGAAAAACTGTCTGGAAATTTAGTTAACTTCTTTACTGAAGAATTTGTTTAACTTTACATATTCTCTTTTCACGTAATGTTAACAATCAACTAATTTCGAATTACAACAACTTATAAGGATAATACAAAGTTAAGCTTTAATTTATAATTTATATAATAATTTATTAAACCATCTAAAACAATGCATTGATATCCCATCGAGTAATAAACAAAATAAATTGGAGTACGTAGTAAAGACCGACGAAAAAGTAAATGTCTTCGTACGTGGAACTTCAAAAACTGTTTGCTTAGTGTCGGAGATTTCTTGAGAGAGTTGAAAATCTTCGGCAAAGCTTTTTAATCTGTCAACTTTAGCTTAATTTCTCAACAGTATCGAGATGAAGTTTCTAGGCTATAACAGTCCAAACGATCACATATTCATTCTCATGGAACTTCATGGAAAAGGTGGCAATTTCCAGAAAGAACTTCGTCCCACGTTCCAAGATCATCACAAAAAATTGAAGGAAAGTGGACTTCGTTTTCGCTGATCACCAACCACTAAAAAAGCTTCTTCAGGAAAATTTTATGAGAGTCATGGATGCTTGCTTCCATGCTTCTTCTTGCTGGAGAAAAAAAGCGATCACTATTCTACCGTGCCATCCGTACCCATTCCAGTGTCATATAGGCGTTACTGTTCAAGATGCCACGCTTTATCAGAAAGGAACTGTGGTCAGGGATAGATGGCTTCGATTGACACATTCTCACAACAATGTCCATCTTGTCCAGGCACTTCTTCAATATTTCAGTGGTTGCGTCGACCACCAAGAGGTACCATGACGATCACTTTGCCTTCAACCTTCGTTCTTAGGATCCACCGCACTTTGTAACGTTCTGTCTTTGCTCCAGAAGGCAAAAGATATCTGATTTCCCACATCAGGTAGGATTCGAAACCTGAAACCCAGTGTTAAACTTGATGACAATTCGTTAAACGCCAGTCACTGGGCTTGAGTCACGGGACTTGTATTTTTTCACATTTCCTTTAACATTACTTACTTTTCTTAAGAAGAATTTAGTATAAAAAGTCTCCAAAAAATGAACTTAAGCTATAAGCATTGAAAGGAACCAGCGTAACTAAAGCTAAGAAAGGAGTAAACCATACAAAAACACCAAACCCCTTATCTCAACACTGTATGCTTGAGATGGAACGAAACATTCAACAGAACCGTAAAAAAGCACTAGGCACAACATGATATTCAAGCACAAGTGAGCACACTCTGAATCCGAACTAGCAGGGTTGGACAGCCACACTATGGCACAACATGTAAAACAAACGATCGTATTTGTATGACGGTGGAAACTGTTCTATGATTTTTTTTTCTTTTGCTAACATTGCACGATCGTGAAGTATTGTCGAGAAAATAAATGAATATTTAAACAGAAGCAATACGTAAAGGTGACCAAAAGATAAAACAGTCAAACTGAGACCAACTCGGGAGGTGGATACAGTAAAAAATCACAAGAGATCAAGGCAAAGTAAAAGAAAAGCATTTGGATAAACAACAGTAAAACAAACTAAGTGAACGAAGCGATTGTTTAAAGAAACAAATTGTTTCTCCATAGCCATGGTTTGCATACATTTTGATAAGCCGCCGATCGACGCAGTGACTTCGTTTGATGATGATGAACCTTCAGCAGCACCTTCACCGATGCACTCCACTGTTGCAGGCCTCCTTTTTCGCACGTTGCGTCGCTATTGGAACTGACTCACTTGTGCTGGTGCACAACATTAAATGCCATCACCTCGTGGATGGGTGTGGGGTTGATAACTAACTCGTTACTGCGGAAGCTTCGCCAGCAGACAGAATTCACACACTCGCGTACACAAACCAAACACTTCCTCCTTCCGGGGGAGCTCGCTGGGGACGTACACGTGGACAAAAATTAACTTAATCACACACCCACCGTGTGGGGGATGAGATGAGGCCTCTAAAAAAAAAACAAACACGCACGCACAAATGCAATTCTTCACAAAGCACAGCACACGCGAAGTTGTTTGAAATTTAATTATATTATGCTGCGTTTTTTTATTTCTCACACTCCTTCCCACGTGAATATTGTTTAATTCACCTCAACACATCACACTGGGACCTGGTTGGAGATATAATTCTGATTAACACCTGTCACAACGATGGGTTTTGTCGACAAAACGGCGGAACAACCCGGGGAGAGCGGGTTCAAACTATTTTTCATTCAACGAACCACTTGACCACGCGGCTGTTTTAGACGATCATTCTTTTTGTTTTTGCTATTGCTGCATTCCGATGAGCGTTTGCACAGAGGCCCAAAAACAAAGATGCGATTCCCAACCCTTTGATGTGGTTGTGGGAAGCACACGTTTCTTGTGTGCACAAAACTGAATGGAGCGTGATGAATTTTTCGGGGTTAGGAAAAAAAGATCACACGAATGATCTGCTACACATGCACTTCTTGCTGACGTTTTTAATAGACACACTGTACCGACACTACCGATGCTTAATTAATATGCACAATAATTGAAGGATAATGGCAAAACCTCGTTGCTTGTCGCTGTTTCGAGCGGCCAGACGCTTTTGACATACCACCGAAAGTGCTTCACCTCGCATGTGATACGGAGGAAAGAACACTATTTACCAACACAGACCCCAACCGTACGTAGAACAAGGGCCTCAAACCCATCCAGTAACAAATACATACTCTCTTTCTCTCTCGACAGAGAATACCCGAACAGAGAAAGAATACCGACACTCTGTCTCTTTCAGGCGTCGAAAAATGAGCACACTTATAGAAGAGGCAGTTACCACAAAAAATGGTCCCGAACCTACACACACGCGAGCAATCAACGGATGAGTTAAGAGATCGTGCAGATATTTCGTGTTTTTTTTTTCGTTCCCCGGGATTTCCCTCTACGACCACGCGCGGATGAAAGGCGGCTAGCTAATGCTGGCAACGACAACAACAACGAAAGCCATGCTCAACGTTAGGCCGGATGCCACGGATGATCGGGCCATGGGCGGCCGTTGGGAAGAAGGGTGCAAAAACAAATATTTTCACTTTCGATTGCAATCGCCATCGTCAGGCGACGTCGTCTTCGTTCTGGTTTGCCATTCGATCAGCAAAAGTTTGCTCACCGATATTTCTGGCGGGGAAGTTTCGCTTGGTGGAAGTGTCCCCGGAACGCCGGCCAGTGATCGGCCGTGTATGTTATGAAAATCGTCCAAGACAGATAGCACGATGGCTTCGGCAACGGTTACGTTACGCACATTTGGCGCCAATGAGTGATGTTTACATAGATTCTTTTTTTTTGAAAAAGTATGTTTAAAGGCAAAATTTTTTATATATTACCCAAGCAGTGTGTTTTAAATTGTATAACGATGTGCAATAAATTGCAAGTGGAAAAACATTTTGACATTTGAAAAACCCTGCATCGGGTAAATGGGTGGAAACCAACAACAAAAAGAATAACTCATGGTTTTAACTAATGTTTAGAATATCAAAATTATTGGAAAGACCCAACAAAGAACAGTGCAAATCAACAAATATTCATCCAAATAAAAAGACTATTAAAATGAGGGGAAAATTTCATTTAAACCAACTCATTTCATGGCAACAAAAAACTTGTACATCGAATGTGTAAGTGTGTGTGTTTTGGTTCTTTGCATCGTCGGTACGGTAGAGTGCCTGGGCCATGGGGCAGCATACTGATCGGGACAGCAGTTACAAACGCGCTTGAAAGGCCGAATTATATTTATAGAAATGCGCGTCTCATGCGGTTTGCTCATTCTCATCCCATTCAAAACCGGGCCACAGGGCATCATCATCATCTGCTGTGGACAGATACACCAACACCAATGGGGCGTCCACACTAGAGCCACGCATAGCAACACACACGCAGCCGTGATCAAACGATCAAACGATTTGCATTGTACGATCACGATACGAATGGATGCTGATTAATTTCGGTTTTTGTAAACAGATACATGCTGACGTGTCAGCTGTCACTTTTGACGTAATGGTGGTAGTATACTACTAAACTACTAGTCACTATTACACCCGCTGATGCCGTGTCAATTTAGTGCCAAAATGGACATTTTCACGCACACAAACACACAACAAAAGAGCACTCGTCGTGTTTGACAGACCGGGTGGTGTAGTATTTTTGTTTGCCATTTCGCTTCCCATCGTACAACACACGTACTTAATTATGTTATCCGACTCACACACACACACACACACTTTTACACTGACTTTTCGCAACCCAAATTAAGAAATAAATATGAATGAACAGAGGGTAGTGTTGTTTTGCATATATCAACCGTTACTGCCATTTGCCTAACGTTATCTCAACGCGTCTCTTCTCTCCTGCCTCGCTGTAATGATGCCACATGGAAAGTGTCAACATAAGCTAGAGCGAGAATGGAGTAGAGATGCCAAAAAAATCCGTCGTTTCGGCACTACACATTCGGGCGCTCCGCTTCCTACTTTTATTGGTCAAGTTATCGGAGAATTGATGTCCATTTGTGACGGAAAGGTTTACGATTTGATTTACATTGCCAATGCGTAACACATCTCTTTTCTGTTGTTAAACAACTACAACTGGTCGTGGGGATTGTAGAGTTAGGTTTTTGTCCCTAAAAGAGACAGATCGTCGCGATTGTCCAATGGTCAGTAAATCCATCCATTAAAGACTACAGACGACACAAAACACTATTTGGGTTTGGTAGACGAACTTCTTCACCGTGCTGCTACCTTCTAATCCCGCAGAAGGCGTTACAAAATACAGCGTGGACTTCTTTTCTGCCCAGTACTTCTGCCTCTGGGTTTGCTGGGTGAACCTTTTTTTTTGCTTTGAGGGGCGCTAACGCTTCTTGTTCCGAGAGCCGGGAATGGCGTAACGCGACACTTGCGATGCACGTCCGACGCATTGAAACACTCACGATCTACTGAGTGTTGCGATGGTTTGCTGCCTCTGCTGCTGCCTTACCGTGGTTCGGGTGTGGAACAATTCCGTACCCCTCAATCCAAAACCCAATCCCCCCGACCCACACATTGGGTGAGTGTTGGAAAATCTTCCTCATTTGTATGGAAAACGCACGGTGTTGCTCTGAGCAGCTTGATCATTCGGTTTTTGTGCGTTCCCTCGGTGAGAGTGGTGACTCGGGCGCGAGTTGATGCTCTCTCACCACCGCTCAGAGTCTGCCGTGTGTTTATTAATCTCTCAATCCATTGCTTTGTCGAGAGAATCCTTTTCCGCGTGTTCATATCCTGCTGGAATTCCGCGGTCGGGAATGATTATGAACGTTGGGGGTGGAAATACAACAACAACAACTACTACAAAAAGTCGGCGACACCAGTCATGTCTTGTCTGTGTGTGTGTGTGGATGTGTGTTCTCTGGATCGGAGGCGACACGTGGACGCCAGTCGCGCACGAAGAGACAGATGAATTTGGACAGGAAATGTATTCAATTGTTTGCTTGTCCTTTTGGACATGCATGATCTAGGTCAAACTGTGTATTACTCAATACCCCGATGTATATATCTTCAAAATTGGACTATTTAGATAATTTGGAAGGGTGTTGGATGAATCTGATCCTATAGGTAATCATACTCTCTTCTAGACGACCCATACTTATTGCACAGATTAATCCATAATTCTCTGCAGTAAATTCTAATTCGTTCTTTTTCTACTCTGCACTCATCTCCCCACCTCCGAGTAGATGGTCAAGAAATAAAATAAATACATTGCACACATTGCCTAACGGCTTTCAGCTGATTTTGTATACACAATCGTAAAAAAGCGTAGAGTGTACTACTATTACTTCCACTACTACTACCGCACGCGAAGAGAGTTTCCCATTCGGTAAGGATACATTGGTCACACAAGCAACAAATACGATTTCTTCATCAATCCTTAACACTTGTCAGAAGATCTCTAGAAGTTGCAAACGACGAATGAGCTTATTTGATTGTGTATCCTTTTGCTTTGTCAGAATTGGGTGAAGAAACATCCCGGAAAATTCATTGAAAATTCTTGCGAAACAAAAACAAACCCTTTACCACCAAAACAACCACCACCTTTACCCAGACGCACGCTAAATGGCATAGTTTATGTTTTGGACAATGCCACCCATCGGAAGCGAAGTAAAAAAAAACGGACATTTTCTACAACATGCCTCTCTCGCAACTCTCTCACTTAACCTCTGCACCCCGCCCCGGTGGTGCGTGTCGGTATTTATTATTAACCACCTGTTTGTCACTCGTTAGAGGCCACCCATAGCCACCGTCGTCGTTGTTGTTGCCGTGCGCACACAAACAACCAACGGACAAAATGCCGGAAAGTTGAGGTACGGAAAATCGAGCGAGCATAAAATAAAAAAAATCAACGCATAAAGACACCAACGGCAGCCTTATGTATGTGTGTTGGGTGAGCAGCTTCCCAAACGGCACGCACATCGTAGCAATGTTGGAGAGAACATGCTCTCGATCAGGTCGGGAAACATGAGTGCCTTGAGTGAGAAAATGAGCACCAACAAGAGATGTGGCGAGCGTGGCGAAGACGTGCGAGCATATGTTTATGTCTTTTGTTACGTCCCAAAAGCCGATCACGTTCTTTTTTTGTGCTCGCTCCCGTACTGAGTTCAGTTTCCACTGGGTGTGGGCGTTGTTTTCCACCATCGCTAGCACGGGTCGGTCCGTTAACCCTGTGTGTGTGGTGCGCGTCCGTGTCGTTTCACGGACGGAAGGACAATGGACCGAAGGATGGTGATGATGGTGACTAGGTGGTGAACGTGCTACGAAATTTCTGTTCCTAGAAGAGCGAGGACAGCTCATCTTCATTTCCATTTTGTTTCAAGTGGATTCATCCTGTAAGTGAGGGCAAGCGATGCCTTTGCGTAATATGCAAAAATATGCGATATTCGAACGCTATGATGACCCACAGCGACGAGGTTTGGTGGGCGGGTGGAAATCGAACACTTATACCTGCCCTTCCCTGCAAATACTTTCCATTCCGATCTCATCGTTTACCGGAAAACACATTACGTAAGCGAGCGGGTATAAAACTTGTAAAGCCATCATCTCAAATCGTACATTTCATTCGCTTCGCCGCCTATTTAACACAAGCGTTTTATCCGCACTCCTGCAGAGAACCACGCAGACGGCACACACAGAGCAACATTCAGATGGAGAAGTTTCAGTGGATGTGTGCTTCACCCACCGCTTCTCAAACATCTCGTGTTTCTCGTGCATGGAAATACACACGCGATGCAAATTTGCACAGCGAAAAGTTATTCCGTGCCGCTTTTGATGTGCGGTAAACTCGATTCGTTTATTCGGCTTCCGTTCACACGTTCGCGGCCACCTCTACCACGTGTAGAAGGTTGTCCTGCTTCGGCAACCGTATTGATGAAGCAGCAACAACAAGAAACACTCCATTTCATTGACAGCACATTTAGTAGATGCATTTTTGTTTCAGAAACAGACGGTACTTGTTGAATCACAGGAAAGGTGCAGAAACAGAGTTTTGATTTGTAAATTCAACAGAGTTCATGTTAGTGCGGTTCTTTCCATTGTCGATCTAGAATAAAGAGAAAGCGTTTACTACATTTAATGTACGTGGTATTTGTTTCAGTATGGGGTAGCTCAACGCTTTTTTTTATATGAGTAGCTTGAGAGGAAAATTTTGGTGATACTTGCCCAATATAGAAATGTTAAATTTCACTCTACACTCTTACTTTTCAGTAGCTATTTCTTTTCCCCCGTTTGAAGATTTAATTTAGATAAACAGCATTGCCGGGTAGAGGAAGATTTCTTCCTGCTTTGCTTTCACTGTGATGCAAATCAAATTGTAAGCATCAAAGAACCTACTGCTAAACTTCTACTGCGCTACCTGATGCAGATGTCCTGATTTTGGGAAATTACAATTTCCACGCAAAGGGGAATCGGGTTGTATTGTATTGTATTGAGTATGACATCGATCGTACGCTGCGAAAAAGGGCAATCCGCGTGAAAAGCGTATGGTGAGCATGTTGATTGGAGTTTAATACACTTGAGAAACTTTTTAGGCACCGCCGTCGGTCTTGGCCTGCCTTTCCGGGTCTGTTGCAAATATATTCAGTTTGTTTATACTTACAACGCACTGAATCCTGCTTTTTCACATTAAGACTCGATTTAAGCAACTTAGAAACGTAAAAACGAACACAAAATACCTTCAGAACGAGCATAGAATTAAACCCGAGCTTCTTTAGACATCCTACCAGAAAACAAGCGGGGACATAGAAAAATACGTTTAATAAACCTTTCCTTTTCAACAAAATGTTGACGGAGGTTTCAAAAAATCACCCCAGTATCGAGACTGTATTGATGAGAGCTGGTTTCTTTTATAAATCTTCGTTTCAGAACGATATCCTTCCTTACTCCAACGTTGAGTGAGATATTTGATCTGACATATTTCACACAATCTTTACGGCTTGTTCTCCCTACATAATCCTCCGCTCGGCTTGACACTCCCAGCTTATTATTAAATTCCTTTAGTACGCTAATTTAGTGTGCTTCCGCCATCGATCCATCTTTACCGTCTACGTGTTGTTATTGTCGCGTGTCTCAAGGCGGGGTCTTTTACGTAGCAGATCATTCGAGGCATTTTCAAGCTCACGCTTTTTGGGTGGATTCTGCGAAAGGAAGAGAATCATAACATTGTAGAGGTTGATGTGTTTCTATGTTTGAGTTGTTCCTTACCTTTTTATCCCATTGCTGATGTAGGTAACGGAGCAAAATGTTCTTCTTGTCGGTGACTATTACTGTAAAGCGAAAGAAAGGAAGCGTTAGAACTTAAACCGTGAGAAATCAAACCCCCCAACAGCCGACGCGTACTTACCCTGCTCTGAAGGAATATCCACCGTGGGGATGTAAACGGAAGGCCTTTTCGAGGATGTTTTCACACCGTTTTCCGTATTGAAGAGCGAAAAGTTTTCCTCATTGTGGCACGGCAAATCTTTCAAAAATTCGGTGATGGACTGCACGGACGAATGCGTTGCACCCACGGAAAGAGAATGGAACAAATGTGGCAATGAGAGCATGCGTTATTTTTATCGCGATCTGGCACCAATTAATGGAACCATCTGCAGCTACACCTGAGGCAGAGGTCCACCAATAGCACAATAGTTTACCATGTTTCGCTGTCGCAAGCGCCCTGCCGTTGGGGCACGTATCTGCTCCTGTTCTTCGGCCGTCAGCACCGTTGTTATCGGCTGCGCCGCAGCAACCACCGTCAGCGCCACTGTTGCTGCTGGACTCTCACGGATTCAACAAAGAATGTTCTGTAGGGTTTATGCTGCTCGCTCAACCGTGCGAATCCGTGTTCAGGGTTCTAGTGGGGAGTTGCGTGTACTTTCAAAAACTAGCTATCCCAACCCAAAAAGTGAATGCATACGAGCACAAATTATAATAAAAAGCACACTGTTTGTTGATTTTACGACGTGAGCTGTGGTGCCTGTCAAACGAAGGAATGGAACGCCACTGACAGCGTTGCCTACTGTCAAACGCGGCTACTGTCAAACATGGGTAAACATCGCATAAAAACGGGAATGATAATTTATGTTGTAAATACATAAAACCAATATTTCTTCCAATAAATTTTACCAAGCATAGGATAATGTATCGTTCGTTTTCGATACACCAAGCGTATTGTTTTGCAAAACAAAAGGTGAATTGAGAAGATATGTAAGTTTTCAGCTCGATATTGTAAACGCATTCGTGCGATGAAAAACATCGATTACAGTGGTGCATACAGTTTTGCTTCAAACAATAATTAATTTAGCGGTTACTTGTTTTCTTCGCGCTGTATAAATGACCCAGAATTCCTCAATCAGTTCCATAACTTCTAGAAAATCTATCAGTTCCGAATCTTCAGCCATTGTGTCTAGGTTGTCGCTTGTTGGTTCTCCTACGATATCGACTTAGACGGAAACTTCCGCATCTGAATGTCCATTTTAGTCATACATTTCGTGTTCATTTGACTCCTCTAATTCTTTTGATATACTGATGGAGCTCTCAAATCTCCACAGCATATAGTTGATTGATTTATATTGGCTACTGACTGGTTTTCCAATCACCAGGAGATAGGATAGTACAATGAAAAATTGAAACATTATGTAACTTTTGCTTAACATTATTACTTATTCATGAATTTCAGTAAGAACTACTCAATAGCTTTCAAAACTCATCTAAATTCTCTTCACGAATTACGTACTAATGGATCGTGAAGTTCTTACAACCAATTTTCATTCAATTCAGTCCCTATGTGGTATGTATCGCGAGCAAAACTCTTCATTAAACTCAACCATAAACACATAACTTACATTGAGATCACGAAAAGGGCATCGGTTGTGCAGGCATTTGTGACGGATGAATATTAACCCTTCCGCGTGTGTCGCAATCTTTTTTGACCGTTAAGCATTTTTAAAGCTAGCTGCATTTTATTCCACACGTATGTGTATTACCGAAGCTACTCCACTTACGGATCATTTGCGTCCATGTGCGCATGAAGTTGTCTGTTACGCAAAAATGTAAAACAGCAATGAAAATGGAAAATGTGTCCCTCGTACTGAGGAAGATGCGTCTTTCACTTATATATCGTACAACCAAACACCGCATGCTCCCAAGCAGTGTGCCACAGAGCAAAACTGACTCACTTTTTTTTTGTTCCTCTCAATCACATCTCACCTTATTTAAATGGTGCTTCGAAAGCGATTGCATGCAGTTTCACTTAACGATGTGAAAATCGAAACTCGCCACCGAGATCCTCCTTTTTTCGTCCATTTTCCTTCCGGCAAGCATCGCGGGGGGGCCGAGATCGATCAATAATTACGTACTCCGGAGGCTTAAATGACCGAAAACGGGTCCGATATTGCAATTCGTGGTAGGGATGGAGAAGATGCTTGCTCGCCGTGTGTGTGAGGAAGCATAAATATCGCATCGATCATATCGCCCACCGTCGCTTTTTATTATCTGTGCCTCCCCTCACGTTCGGGCGCGGTTAGATTGGCACAGCGGGAAACAGACCCCAGGCGGGACCAAACCTGGGTGAAAAATTCCCCCCTGAAGTGGGCTGTGGCCAGCAAAATCCAGCACCCGATTTGGTGGTCAAACGACGTGTAAGCGCGTGAGCAAAATTTGAATACAATAACCAAACCGCAACAGCCCTATTTCCGCGCCTTTGCCACCGTGCTACGGTTACGGTGGGTGGTACAAAACCACCCGGTACAATATGCTCCCATTGCACGGGTGGCGCAAACCGAACGAAAGCGAAAGCATACTTTTTACGGCTTTACCCACAAGGTGGGACGCCTTCATTCGGATGCACCACACAGCACAACGCCGTCTCTATCGGGCGAAGGATTTATGTTGTTGTGTCTCTCAGCCCATTTGAATTGTTTTTGGTGGTTTGGGAAAGCTAATAACATTTGCTGCACCAAAACCAATCCCGATGGATAAATACAGCTACAGCTGGATAATTAATTTTTGGTAATGTGTCTCATAATCGAAACCGGAACTAAGCGGTCAGATGCCATACAGTAAACGTTGTATTACGCATGAAGTAGAGTAAAGTCGAGTTTTTTTGGCATTACTTATGATTAATCGATGAATAATTATCGTATTTAAATGATTTACTCGGCTTAACACAAACTTTTTTACATTTATTTACGCATGTAAACATTTACTTTACTATAATATTAACATTTTCGATAATAAATTAACTCAAATTAACAGCTTTAAGATATCTTAAAAGCTCATCTTTTATTTATGTTTGTAAGCTACTTTGTATGTGTAATTAGTAACATGCACAAAATTGATACCAGAATATGTGCTCTCTTTACAGATCGCAGCATAACACATTAGCATTAGTGTTGCATTTTAATGGAATTCATCAAAATATGCTGTGACAATCAGTGGTAACAATTGTTTTGAAGTGAAATTAAATTTTCCCCACCCAATGATAAACACCCCCTTATGCGCGTGAAGCATTATAACAACAAAATGAAAAAAAAACCTCGACGAAAGCTTATCCAAATTATTCAAAATTCACCGCAGTGTGAAATTGATTGTGAAAAAAGTCTATTATAATGCGTTTGTGAAGCAAGAAAAGGAAAAAAAAAACATACATTCCCCTGTAAGTTCACAACAAAAAATCCAAAACCAATTCGAACGCATGTTCAATTGAATGTTGATCGATGTCTCGCGTATTTTTTTTTATTTTGTGTTTTGTTTGGCTTCTTGCAAAGTCGCACGATTTCGATGCTTCCGCTTGACGGAATGTTCCCCCCTGCCGGAATGGCTGGCCACGGTAAAAGAAAGAGTGATAATGTGTGCACTGAATTTTCGATAAATGTGTGGAGGCATTTTTACGGTTCATTAAAAAGGTGAGTAAGCCGTGAAAAAGTGCAAAGTGGAGTGAAAACTATTCTTCCAACCCATCTTAAGGGGATAGTACACTTTGAAGGCCCAGAATATTTTTTTGGGATTGTCTAAAGGTAATTTTTAATTTATTACTTCAATGAAATACATAAGCTTATTCTGCCGGTTGTCGGCGGCAGATAACAATTTACTGTCATTCAATTTCTTCCGCTACTACACCAGGTACAGTGTGGCACGTATGATGAATTCTGCCAAAATACAATCAATATTTCTACTTTATTTTTTCATAATTTTCCTGTCATCGTAAGTAGGACAAACATTTAAAAAACTATTAAGTATTGGAAAAAAATGATCAAAGTATCATCGTGTGAAACGGCCAAGAAAATAATTTCAAAACTATTGCTTCTGAACTTTTGAGCCCTTAAAACCAGGGGAATTTACATATTTCTTAACGGAGTGTCTCATGAAATATAGTTAAAGTAGAAACATCAACGAATTTCTTAAACTAAATTACTTTTCTTTAAAAGTACCACGAGTTAAATACCCCCTTAATCCTAAAAAAATAGTACCTTACAGTAACAAATAAAAACAATGGGTAAAAATTATTATGATACATTACAAAAAGAGAGAAAGTGATAGATTAATCTCGTTCCAAACTTGTTTCCGAACAATCAAGCCCTTAAACTCAGCTTAATCTCGACAACATTCATGTTCTCCCCTTTTCCTGGTGAGTTGCTTCTTCGCGTCTTGTGCGCCTTAAAAAAAGGGAAAAGGGTTTTTTTCCCCTATATCAATAAATACGCTGCTCGATTGCACCATTTATCTTCATTTGGGGCTACCGAATTTTGCTGCCAGTCGTGTGCAATTATCACAACCGGTTGAGAAGCGAAGAGGCTGGAGGAAATCAAACAGTCGAGACCGATTCTTTTCCCTTGGTTTCGTTGTCTATATCCATGAAGTCTCTCCAATAGTGGGGATAATTTCCCTTTTTCTGAGAGTTTTTGGATGTTTAATTTCATATAAAAATATCTCAAGCACACACACACACGCATGCAGGTAGCATTCATAATGTAAAATGCTTCATATTCGTGAGTAGCTTACACACCTCGATAACGAATTCGGCCGGGTCGATGGGGCCACTAAGAGGGTGCTAATGGGTTGTGGTAAAAACAACAACAGCAACAAATTGGACGCTTTCCTTTTCTTTAACCACACGAAACTATTACGCGCGTAAGGGTACGTACACTATTTGCAATCCACAACTACTGGAAAACCCATCCCTTTGCCAGGTTGAATAGTTTAGAAAACAAACATGTACCGTAGGAAGGCAAGTGTTCTTCGCTCCTACTCCATCGCTAGCCACCCGAATTGATGTGGCTGAGCTAAGTGGCTGAGCGGTTAGTGGAAATTGTATGTGAAAACTGTTTCCAACACCACCGGACCATGGCTTCGAATCCCTTCGATCTTGCGATCTTCGCGCCCTTCGCGATAGTGCATCCGTTTCCCCCCTAGTCTCGCGAGCGCACTACACGCCTGGATAAATCGTGTGGACACACGAACAGCGCGATAAAGTACACCCAAACACACATGAAAACGAAACAACAGCCAACCAAAGAAGAAAAAAATACATTACACGAAAGTGGTTCGCCATTCTCGGCTAGCTCGAACCGAAAATCGCTCGACGGAACCGGATTCGGAATGGAAATTTTGTTATCTCCCAAGTGGCTGGTCGGTGCTGGCTGCCAAGATAGACCTAAGTTGCACTTCTCCGTTGATGCTGGTCAAGATTTTCGATTTTCACGTCATAGAGAGAGACGGAGAAGAGGCAACAAAAACAAAAAAAAAACAGCCCGTTCGTGTGTAGCAGAGTGTACCTTTAATTAGCTTACATATCTACATATAACACAGCGCATAGCACGAGCCTGCGCGCGTGTGATCGCAGCGATTCATCACACGGGACCGGCGATGATCGAGGCGCGAGTTTGACACGGTTGAAGGGGCACACTTTTCCTGCCAGCTGATGATGCTGTACACACACGCCAGATTTCCCCCAGGCATTGCCCACTTTCCTCGTGCGTACACAAGCAGTTCTATGGATGGGGTGCCGGCTGGTGTGGCCAAAAGAATTCGATTTTCGCCACTCCATCATTTGCACTGTAATGGCGATAGTGTGCCGTCTCCTCTCCTTGTGGGATGGATTCGTTTTTGCGTGTGAAAAATCTTCCACACCACGTTTGCCATGCCATTGCCGTGAAATATGCAACGATTTTATGGGTAGGAAAAGTGGAGAAAATTGGCAAAGAAATGAGTGTAAATATTGATAAAATATAGTTATGTGAAAGCCCACATGTGAACATTGAAAGGTTTTTTTGGATGATGAAGATATGAATCTATAGACGAGTGGAAATTATCGGTTTAAATTGAAGATCAATTTTCGTCGCTCAGCTCCTTTTTTTGAGTAATAATTTGGGAAAACAGTGCAAAATATAATTGTAATAATTTGGTGAGCAGGTAAGATAGTAGGTATTACGAAAGATAACACCTGAAATCCTTAAGTTGTGAAATAAAATATCTGGACGATCTTCCTTCAGGTTGATCTAACTGATGTAATGAAATTTTATTTGTCCTCCTGACAGCCATATAAAGGAAAATCTGGCTCAACATGTTAGTTGTAATGTAACGATGGAGTAAGTTAAGTTTATCACATTCTGTACCGCATCACCCACATATGGGTGATACTCTTGTGAACTTCATAAAAACTTTTTCGTTTGCATTTTCCATATGGAATCTGTGGAATTTTATGGAAATTTGGGAGTGGAACCTCCTAGGGAAAATTAAGAATTAATATTCGGATGGCATCACGAAACAAACGAATCTTTGTCTACTGCTAATCCCAGTCAAATGTAACTGTTTAACAACTTGATTCCTAATTAATATAAAACCCCGCATTGAAATCACATCACTTGGCAGCGGAACTAATGTGACTATTTTCATGCAAGTTGTGATGTATGGTGTTGCCATCATTCCGCCCACCGTGCCCAGTACGTGTAGGGCTCGACAAACAAGAAAACCCTACACCGCGTCTCCCATAGGCACGTTCGTTTGGCGCAACTCTTCAGCCACCAATTTGTCGCTCGAAAAGTCGCGAATGAAATCGACAGTGAGAGTGATCGAGTGGACCATTTTCACTCCCCTCCCGTGCGGGACAATGGCACCGCGAAAGGGTTTTTTTGTTGTTGCTGTTGTTGTTTTGGTTCCACCGCAACGATTCCGGTTACGCTTGTCCCGACATTCCACGCCACCCAGCCCGGTGGAGCAAGTGCCACCCCGTCTACACCTACAATGTCGCTCACTTTTTGGCCATGGCCGTCATCGGTGCGTTGTCGCGTGAACGCCGAATGAAAGTGAAACCCGGGTGTGCACCCCAGAAATGGGAGATCCGTACCGTTGGCACACCAGTTGCCAACAGGGGAGCCAGCTAATCCTTGGTTGCTATACCATCCCGACCGTGGGGTCGTTCTCTGCTCTAAACCGTCCGGCACCGGCAATGGCAATGCGTAACGCCGCTTAGACACGCACCGGGACACGTCGAATGCACACACACCCGACCAGAGGGGTTTCGTCATAAATTTCGTTTTCTATTCCCCAATCGAACGCGAACAACCGCAGACCGGAAAGTCTTCGGCAGTGAACTACTTTGCATTCGTGGCGGCACGCGCGTGGCTGGGGTTTGATTTATTCCGGCGTTAGCATCGGTGTTGTCACTCCGGTCGGGCCCGTGTCTGTGCGTGTGCCGATGTGGGAAAGTCGCCGTTGCGTTGTTCAACCTTCTTCGGTTACGCTTGCGTTAATTTAGCCCGTGAGCCCGATGATGCAGCCGACGAATCACGCAAAACGGACGCATAATGCCATCACGCATTGCGCATCCCTTTCGGCACGGTACTCAAAGCCGGGGCAGGACTTTCGATAGCACACCCCACTGGAGTGAAAGGCTTTCACCTGGTGCCGCGTCTGGTCGTTGTGGGAGGGTAGCACGTGCAGGTGCGCAAATATTCCATTTGGTGAGGCTGCTAACGAGCATCCTGCACGGTGCAATCGTTTAGCATCGCATGACGTCTGAGAGTTTGGCGAAGAATTTTAATGGTCGTGTGTAATTTAACAATATGTGGCTTGCCATTTTCGGGAGTGGTCCGGAGAGGATTTTTGAACCAGTCCTGTCATGTCAAATGACAATGGAGTAAATGTAAAAGTAAAATCAAACTAAATCTGTTAGAAAAGTTTGAATATTTACTGAGAATTAAGTGTTGAACTTTGGCGGAGTTCAACGAAAAAGGAATCGAGGAATTTGAATTATTCCTCGTCGAACATGAGGAACATGATTCGTACTACGCAAAAAGGTATGTACAAAAGAGCCTCCACTTTGTTACGTCGGGAGTAATGCAATTTTCCCAATTTTCTGCTTTATTTTCAGAACAAATTTGGCTGGCTGCAGGGAAACGAAACTCGAAAAGGCGTTTCTAGGACAAAGCGAAATGAAGCAAAAAACAACACACATTTGCTAAGGCCCGAACACACCCTTCAATTGAGTAATATCCTAATTATGCAGCAAAAAAAGAACAAAAAAAAAACTAAACAAACAAAAATTTGCAAATCATCAACACCCCCACGCACCCACGCTAATCAGGACCATTTTCCCATGCGACCACACATGCACTCACATTGCCCCAAAGCAAAGTGCAACACGATTGCGCTATGCATCGGGGCCCCCGTACCTCCGGGTGCGAAAGCGCATGTGGTGCGATTACATAAAGTCACAATTTGGGAAATTAAAACCACACCCAATAATAGCCCGATCGATGCTATAACGAATCGATCTGCCATCGTTGCACACACCACGTTCGATGTATTGATCCATTTCTTTTCAGGTGTGGCACCACTACACCTGGTCGTTGTTAGACCCTGATTTGTGTGTGTGTCTCTCTCTGCATTTGCACTTCTGCTTTGTGCACATTGGGTCAATCGGACAACAACCGCCCCGCGATGCTGTGATCATCTCTTCGTGTTCCCGTTTTGATTTTACCATTTCGCCAACGGGCGCCACACCGTACCGAATCGAGATCGTGCAATCGCATCGAATCACGGAGAAGCGAATCTTCTGCGATGCCTAATTTGTGTTCACTTTCTTTGCAAGTGCAAAATTGACCGAAACAAACGATCGAACTCGTTGGCGAGCTTTCGACGATAGTGCCACATGAACTTTTGCACCCTTAATGCATTTATTCCTCTTTTATGATTTTATTGAAATCTCTAATGTCCTTCAGGAGCTCGGAGTGTCGCGTCAATAATATCGTAGGAAAAATATCGTTCAACGATTAATGTGTTCAAAATTCGTAAAAATATGCGAAAAGTATATAATAAACAACACAGAAAACTGTTGAGCTAAAAATATATAATAATAATAATAATTATTGATTTAATAACTTCTTTTTCAGCTGTGAAAAACCATCACGCGCACGTAGATGTGAGGAGATTGTTTTAACATCATGCAACAACAAAAATGAATTATGTTTTGCTATAAAATGCAATTTAATCCATTGATGTTTTAAAATTATTATTTTGTTTTTTATTCCAAAATTATTGTTTTGATTTTTAACCAAATATTTCAAAGACTTTTTTGAATATGTTCCTACATACTGATTAACTTTTCCTTAAATTGTTAAAGTTATTGAATATCTGTCTATGGATGTATTTAATTGGATCGTTAAACGATCATTGTCGTCCAATTTTCCTGACTGACAGAACTACCTGCCACATTATCATTTAATGTATGCTACGCTTTACACCAACACTAAACAAACAAAAAGCCGTTTTTTGCTAGCTTTCCATTGCCTTAAGTACCGCTACGGTGCGGTAAATTGAAAACTCCAAAAAACCCGCCCTAATCGATAAGCCCGGGAGCATTGCGGCCATAACGAAATTAATGATGCCTACGTCAATTGGTCGATGAGGGATGCACACCCATGCTGCTCCCCGGCCCCCACACCCCATCCATCCAGCCGTTTGTCCGAACGATGGTTTTAATTTTTTGGAAAATTCCCTTACTATCATACCCACCCGTTCAGGGCGTCAGGGGTAATTTCTTCACTTTCTCCTTCCGATACGTGCTCGAACGTACTCCAACGCGTGCGCTCCTTTGGGCAGCTCGGCTCATTTGCTAACCTAATGGTCCAGGGTCTATCGGAGAAAAAGGCGGGCATGGGTTAGAAATAAAAAGACGCTACGTACGTGAATGAACCGGTAGGCATCTGAAGCGCCGAAGATAAGTGTTTGCGAGAAGCAACATAAAATGAGTGTTGCTCCATCGGGTGATTATCGCTCGTGCAACGGATCGGTTTTTATGCCTCTACTTGTGTCCACCCCTTTGGAGAAGCGACATAATCTGGGTAGCGACATAAGGTGTTTTCCACCTTGTACGATTAGCAATCACGTTGACACGGACCCCACCCTACGATAACTACCGTTTTACTCCGAACAGGACACTTTCAATCGGTCACTTTCTGCGGTATTATATCATAAACCGGAGATCGATCACCCGGCCGGCACTTTCCAATGGTGGTTCCAATGGCCAGTAGTTCCCGGTGGTCCCTCCCCTCCCTCTTCACCCAAAACTCGGAGAAGGACGTGCGGAGATGGGGACAGTGGTCAATAAAAAGTAAAAGTTTATCGTCCACGTTCCATGATCGGAAGAACTTTCCTTTGCAGAAAAAAACTTTAACCCAATGATCTCCCCCCAATGCGATTCGCGATCGATTGCTGTGCGGCAGGAAATTGAGCCAATAAAATCGAGTGCTCTTTATATTGTGACACCTTCCCGAATGCTTTAACGATGCTTCACGTTTATGGTGGGGCAGGGAATGAGCAGACAGGTCTTTAGCAGGATTATTACAAACGACGCACAGTTTCCCAATTTCTCTTACTTCTCAAGACAACTGGAAGATCACTGACCATTTGATGGGTCGTTTCGATTTCTTTCGCCTGGTTTAAGGCTGGAACATTGTTTACATTTTTTGCTTTACAATGACGACACTCGAAACCTACTGCCCTGGAGTGTAAGAAGTGGCCAGTTCGATAGAGCATGCGTGGATCACTTACAGCACGCCGGTTTGCCGAAAGAAGGAAAGAAACCAACGGACACGGTTCGAGCTAACCGATCAAAACCCGCACGCCGTGCCGATGACGAGGGCATCGATCGATTCCAGATGGGAAAAACAACAACCCGAACCTGTTAAACTTGAACTTCGCAAGACGGTGCCAGGTGGGCCAACAGCATGCCCAGAGCTAGGTTCGATCCTCCCGCTCGCACGAAGAAAATACCAAAAAAGGGACGCACGGAACGGAGGAACCTGTCGTCGTGCAGTGACTTCAAGTTCAACTCCGCACCAAGCGTGGAGTGGTTCGGAACGCAACGCGTGCCAAACAACGCACGGTGTACGGGAGACCATGCGACCGGTTGCAACCATGCCGGGTGAAAATAAGCCAATGGGCCATAAAACTGCCCGTAAGGAACCCTCCAAGTGCCGATACCTTTCCAGTTTTTGCAGGTCTCTCGGTAGCAGGTCGGCTAGGGGAGGCGGCTATAGAGGTGTGTTTTTTTCTCTTTCATCGTGACTATTCAATGTGCTACGGAAGCTGCCATGGTTCCCCTTCGCAAGTGTTTGGAGGAGCATCTCGAATGCACTGATTTGCATTTGAATTCAATCATTTCGAACTGAGCGTCGCGCATTATTGATGTCGGACATTCATTAGGTAGTTCGGCGCCACTGAAAGTTGCGCATTATATTTTCATGTTTTCTAATGTTAATTGCGTTAAGAATCTTCGATTAATTATTATTTATTTATTATTTCTTCTGTTTTTGATATAAAATACATTGAAATGAGATTTATTTGACCTACTTCAAGAAACTTCTACAGCGATGAAAACGAAATCTCTCAAATGCATCAGATACACGGTATCAATTATTGCAAAAATTGTGTGCTCGATTGATCCTTTCCTTAACCACGGACAGCAACGAATAAGTAAGTCGTACAGCAGAAAGAAAACAGAAGAAAAAATCACGATATGTTTTGCAAATGTGTGTCCAGGGAGAAGTGAACAGCACAAAAAAAAAAATCATTACTGCACGCTGTTGCTACTCGAAGCGGGTGATCAAAACATTAGAAAGAAAGCAACGTAAAAAAACATAGATGAATAAAGAAAAAAAACAACCCCAAACCACCCCACACACCGAAGAGAGTACCGAAAGAAATGTGGTACGAACGAGAGACTTGCGCGATGGCGAAGAAAGAAACTCTCAACACGAAGCGAGATGAAGCGAAAGCGATGGGCGTTTGCGTGCTGGTGGAAAAGAGAGAAAAAACGAACAATAAATCGGAGGCAGCCAAACGAAGTGCCCGAAGAGTAGCGTGCAAAAGAAAGGTACCCCGTCGGTGGCACGGTAGTGGAACAAAATGGTTTAACATAGTTTTATAGCTGGCCACGGTATCATACGCCAGCAGGCCGTCTCGTCGTCGACAGCAAAACCGAACCGAGCAGCTCCATACGCATACGCGCGGCCCGCACAACAGTGCACCGCGTAAGAAGACTCGATTTTACAAGTCCGCGCGCGGTATGTTTTTGTGATCGTCCTCAGGTTGCCGCTTCGAGTCACCGTAAGTGCAAGAAAAAAAGGTTTCTCGCTTGTGCGATGCTGTGATTTAAATGGGACAGTGAAGACTTGCTCGAGGGGTCAATTAAACGATCGTTATCCTTAGATTTGTTGAAGGATCGATTTAAAGGGTGATCGTTTCCTCAACAACTGTACTGTGGATCCGTACGATCATTGGTGAAGTGTAATACAGCAAAAAGGATCAATTTATTGTGCATGTTTTTGTGTGTCTTAATTGTGTTTTTTTTTATTGTGTAGAGTTTGTGGTGTATTTTGATTTGTTTAAAAGAAAATCTTTTCCAGTGTTTCCCGGGCAACAAGTGTGATTCAATTAGATATCGCTGACGAGATATAGGATAGAAGAAGCAAAAACAAACACACACACACACATATATCTGCAAACGATAATTTGCACCCCGCCAAAGGGGGGTGAAAAAGCAACTCCGCGACCGCGAAAAACGAAGCCGACGAGATCGCTGATTATTATTATTATTATTTCTGTTTTGTTTACGGTTACCTTAGTTCATCGCTACGAGAGAAAGTCCTGTGTACGTACGGCAAACGAGAAAGTGTTTAAATAAGCAAAGAAACGATCCTGGCACGAGCGGGAAGAAACCAGTAAGGAGTTTCCACAGTTTCCAGCCAGAGTGTGCCGCCGAACGGCCGAACGGACGCGAAACGTCCAAAATCAGCCACCACCGAACACCGACCGTAAATGAGTACGGCCGGAAAATGGGGCTCGCAGCAAACAATTTGACTCTGATCATCCGTAAGTATGGCAGGAAACAGCCCGCGAGGGCGTGATTGCGTTGACTCCCTTCGCTCACGATAAGGGGTTTACGAAACTATCAACAAACGCACAGCTTACACAGTCTGCGGTCGGGCAGGGTGTGCATCATTTTCTCTCACCCTGCAAGAGACGGAGGCTGGAGTGCGTATGTGGTCAACCTGTTTTCCGCTGCGTACAGTGCGCCCCAGTTAGGCCGAGAACGGTGCAATTGAAAGCACATTCCGGCAGCTCCAGACAGGTCTATGGGGGGGATGGGAGGCCGCCCGTGTGTTTTGGATGCCGCTGAACGAGTTTCTTCTATTCGCTGCGTGTGCGTATTTGCGTGCACCGAACAAGTGCACCGAACACACCAAAGAAGAAAAGGTGCAAAGTGGCACATTATTGTTCTACCTGAATATATAAATATATTGCCATCAGCCTTACCACCCCGACTCAGGCTTTTCTCACCCCGTGCGTACAATTAAGAACGCGCGTCGCTATTTTTGCGGTAATTTATTAAGAGTTCCCTCTGTGTGGTGCACCGGGCTATGGGTTGATCTCACGCAACCGATCCGATCACCGTTCGTACGGGATCATACCACACTCCGTAACATGCCGTTACGCGCCTTTGTAGGACAGTTTTAATCGTATTCTGACCGACGGGAATGCTTTCTATTAGAATGCTTTTTTCCCCTCCTTGTGAGGAAAATGTTGAAAAATAGGAAACCTCGGACTTTCAGTTCAAAAGGGGTACTAACAAGCCTCATACTGCCATTCGTCAGCTGGACAAACAAAACGAGATGAAACATTTATTCGAGATGTGATCATTCGGTGGTGAAATTACATCCACTTTTAATTCTCACTGAGGCCCTCCAAGGGAAAGACTTGTTTCTTTTTGTACTTTACCAATTTATAAAGTACACGCAGATAATCGTTTCGAAGGGCTTGCCCTAGTAACACGTGTAGAATGGCATTGTGGCAAACAAAACGCCTTACATTAGCGCACGGGAACCCTTCTGGGCGGCATTCCAATTGAAGAATTAACCGTCACAATGTTGGAAGCGAATGGAAGAAAACCAGCCGCGCTCTCACCTGCAACAGCCCGAGATCCCGTTAAGCGTCATCGCGATCGCCGCAACGTTAATTGCTTGTGAGTGGCTATAGGGTCTTGCATCTGTCAGTCCCTAGTCCGTACCGGTAACTGTATCTCTGTGTCCGTCACTGTATCATCTAATTGAAGAGTGCAACTACAATGCCAACCTGGATGCCAGGTCCAGACGATCGCACCTTGCCATTGTCCGGGTGCCCTTGACCAAGTCCCAGTGATTTATAAGCAATGAAGGTTACGCGCACGAGTGCGACTACTGACCCAATCCTTCACGGCGACCAGCACGGGTTGCGATGTGCAGAACCGGATGAGAAGATTGATCAGCTTGGCGATACGATCGGTATATACTGTATATATTGTAAGAATTTTACGCCTATTACGTTACCCCTGATCGGCCAACCGGGGGATAGGTGAGGCATCTATGGTGATTTGGATCATGTTTTGGCATCTTCACGATTGCCTCACACAACCGAAACAGCCAAGTACCGTTTTTTTTTTGCTCTTACTCATCTCGTGAATAGATTTCCATCTAGCCCGGCAGCAGCGGTTCTTTCCTCGCCCATTGCCCGGCGCGATGAAATGAAGTCATTAGTATCAGCAGGAATTTTATTTCGTTTCGTTAGGATGCCAAGAGCAAGCAGTTTTGGCACCGTCCAGCCACCAACAAACGACAGCCCACAAGAACAAACGATAGATATTTATAGCATCCGGTTCGTTGTGGGTTTTATATATCACACAAACCCGAGGAGTGGGGGTTCTTACGGTGTGGGGTTCGAGAAGACCCTTTCGCGCGCGGTACAGCGCTTGCGAGCCACCCAATCAAGTCTGTCGATACAGTCACTACCATAAGTCAGCCGGGTTAGGCCGGATCACATAAAGACCCGGCGGAATTTTCTCCACCAAATTTGTCCGTCTCGCTCGGTGGTGTGTGGACGCATTCATTAATATCTTAATCGCGCACCCCACCAACCGCGAGAACCGCACTGTAACGCTGAGGCTCGCTAGCTGTAAAATATTCTTAATTAACTACCCCTTACACTTCGGCTCTTTCGCTCGCTCCCTTTTCCGTATTCCTTCTTCAACCGCTTGGTTGTGTGTTGTATTTATCAGCACCGTCGTTGTTACCGGTGACGATATCATTTCTCATCGAAATTATGTGCCCGGCGAAAACTTTTCACCCCGCCGCATGCGGGATCGGGATTAATGCGGTGCGGATTTTATGATGCTTTCTGCACCGATACTGCGCCGGAGCGTTCGGACCACTGGAGACCCTATCCACTTGCTAACCATTTTACGGGGGTTACAAAACGGACACGTTTGTGTGCAAATTTATGATTGGTGCGCTTCAACCAACCGGTTCATTCCTGCTCTTTCGCATGGCACTGAATATGTCTGCCAAAGGAAATGACAGTTTTCCGCAATTTTGTGGTTGGCGTGTTGGAAAACATATTAGCGGAATGAATAATCTTAATATGCTAATGAGAGGTGTTTTTTTTGGTTCCAGGGTAGGGTCGGTTAGTTTATCTTGCCCCATAAACTCCGTGCGACATTCGCTAAACGCTGGGAAGGTATTTTGGGGTGGAATTTTAAACATGTTATCGTCGTAAGAATTTGTGGAATTTTTCTTTTTCTTGTGAGTGCTTGCTATAAGAGCAACCAAGAAGTGTATGGGAGAATGTAAAAGTAAAAGATTATTTTTAGCATATGAAGCCGTATCTAACGGCTGATCTATCCAAACCCGTCAATCAAACCGTACTTTGTGCGATCTTATCCTGAAGTTATTCGAATTATGCACCACAAGGGTGAACTACAAAGAAAGCTCCAGAACTGCTACCGAATCGCAGCTAAACGGATTCAATTGCGTCACTGGGCCTAATCAATCATGATCTATTTTTTATCTACCATTCAGCACTTCCCCCGATTCGCGCCCAATCAGATCGCCCGATTGGGAAACATACTTAACCTGGAATTTAATTAAATAATCTTTCATCTCCCCTCGCTTGATTAGCTTCATTTCCTTCTTCCGTTTCGGGAGAGCCTCGCGAACAAAAGAAAAAAAAACAGATCGCACCAAACACCTATCGGACCTAATCAATTCATCGGCTTCGTACGCAACCGCCGGTCTAACACCGGAGCGTTAAATTGATCAAACTGGAGGGAAGCAAAATATAGCTCGAACCAACCGCTCTGCGCGGCCCCGTGTGCAAGGGAAGCGAGGGCACCGTCGATAACTAATTAACCGACTGACTGACTAACCGATTGGTTGCCACAAATCTGACAGCCTCGCGCGGCATCCACGGGAAGAAGCGCACGAGCTCAACCGATTTTGATTCCCATAACCCATGCCAATCCGGCCGCGTCTTTTGCTCACCCCTATTTCCCGAGTGCAAGCTATGTGGGAGATTTAAAAAGCATCAACTCATCATCCTCATCAGTAAGGGTTATCCCCCGCCCGACAACACAGCCACACACCACAACAGCGCGGCGCCCGCGGAGGTGTTCCCCTTTTTCCCGTTCATAATATTAAAATGCACGCTGCAACGCTTGCTCTTGATCGGGCCCACCATCCCCAGCCCCTTTCACTAATTTGGCATCATTTTGGCACCGACACTCTGCCAAGGCCAAGGGGGTTGCCCTTACACCGGTGCCGATACCTGCTGCGATTAGTGACGGCAGCATAATATGATTATGATCCGGATTTTATGCAGTCCCGCGCACGCTCGGCGCTCCCATTTTCGGGCGGGAGGCACGTTTGCTGTGAAAATCTCATTCAAATGCTGATGAGCTTCCGTACCAGCGCTACAGCACACCACTCGGATGCGGGTTGATGGGTTGATACGGTGAACTAAATCCGAACGGTGCTGTGTATCCCGCAGATATTGGTGTCTGGCTTTGTTTTTTTTTTTGTTACTCTTGGTTCCTCTCGCCACGCTCTTATCATACCGGGTGTGACTTACATCTGTATTTTGCCATTCTCTTCCGCTTCCACGGGCTGACTGACTTTACTTTTAGACAGGAAGGGTAGCGCAAAAAAAAACGGTGTCGGTACACCTTGAAAACCCATGAGTGTCAAATCCAATCACCATCGGGAATTATGCTCGTGCTCGGTATTGAAGTTTTCTCACGCTCCCAATGTCGCCAGCGGGAATGAAGCGGATAGTGGGAAACCTGCTAGCCTAAAGCCACCCCTCGCCAGCTGGGGGAAACAACATTGAAGATCACTTTATGAAATGGTACTCCAGCCGCATCCATCCCGTTTCGAATCCAAAAATAAACGGGGGTGACAAACACAACAAGCAACGAAACGTCCGTCAAACCGATTTCCCAAAATCAACTACCGCAATAACGCTTTCCATCTTAATCTCTGCTCCCGTTACAGGAATATGGCTGGCTGTAATTATCTTCCAGTACGGTCACAGCGAGAATGTCGAGCCGAGGGCACTAGAATTATCAGTAAGTAGCAACCAACGAACTACAAACAAAAAATAACACAAAACATTAGTTAAGGGAAAACCTTCTCAGCAGACCAGCACAGCAGAAGGTACACTTGCAGCAAGAATCTCACACTTTGCGGCTTCGTCAGCCAGGCGGCAGCCTGGGGAACTGTTTGTTCTTTTCCAATCTCGTCTAATTATATCTAGACCGACAGCAGGGAATGCAATTAACGAAATGCACTTTGCATGCAAACGTCGATAGGGCTAATTAAATTACCTTCAAACCTTCAAACCACCATCATTATGACGTCAGTGGGGGATGAAAATCTTCGGCATCGGTATCTTAATTTTCATCTCCAGCCTCTTCTTGAGAGGAACCCTTTTTTCTCACGAAACCAAACGATGTTCATTACGGCAATTGGTTTGTTTTAGTGGTTTTAGTGGCTAGAAAAGAGAAAGAAACTTAATAAGCAATCATTGTTCTGGAAGGGAGAAGAATTACATTGCTTCAACCAATAATTCCCATCTTTTGCTTTCATCTTGTAAACACTAGAGAACTATAAGTCCCCCTTTATTTTGCAAACTATAACTTTCTTGCTCCAGGAACTCATAATTTGTAATGAGATATTTGGATCTCTCGGGAAAACAGAAAATACTCGATCTGCTCAAAATGATACCGGAACACGCCATCATACATTCGTGAAAGGAAAGCAATAATAACGTCCTCAGTAGCGCCCTGTCTGCAGAGAGTTCAATCTTTTCGTGTCATCGAACCATTTGCATGCCTCGTTTTGTACAATCTTTGCACATTACCGTGGATGGGTAACTTATTTACCGCCCGGGGTACAATCAACAGCAGTCCGATCAGCATCAGCAGACACGATCGCGTCACCGATCCAACAAGCAGATTGGTATCATAATTGACCGAGTGATGAGAGTGTTTTTTTATCAGCATGGTTTTTTTTTCGTTTCTGATCGAATGGTTTGTTGCGAAAGGAAATGGCTCTATTAAATCCCCCCGGGTGTGCTTTCGTTGCGGGACCAAACCATCAAATGTTTACAAAACCGTTTCCTGAACTGATTCATCGATCAGGCAGGAAAGATCATAATTTTCCGGCACGGCAGAGAAAGGCCTTTTCCCGAGGAGGGAGAAGTGCGTAAAAACTGACCCAAATTGTACGCACAACCCAATGCCCAATATCGGGCGGATCATCGGTAGCGATCGACATTGCAATTTGCAACCGAAACCGTGGGATCACCGGAAGCGATAAGAAGCGTTACGCAATGCGGTCGCTCTTCGCTGCCTTTACTGATTGAGCTGTTTACATTTACAGCGGTAGTTTCTTTACATCCCATCGCGCGGTTGAAACAAGTTTTGCTTTACTATTTCCGGTGAGGATCATAAATTAATAAGCCTTGGACAATGGTACCAAATGTACGCCGAGTGTTGCAAAATATAGCGCATGCATACAGGCGGAAATAATAACCGCCCGGGAAAGAGGTCAATCTGGCGCCCAAAAGAAAGGAATATCATCTCCACTACCGACGCATCAACCGAAAGTGACCCCAATGCAATGAGGAAAAAATACCCCCGAAAAGGAAACATGGGAAACCCTGCACTCGATCTCGATGTTGTCTTCCCTTTCCGGACACACCTTTGGCACCTTTTTGTGTTCTTCCGCCAGAGCATACGGCATAAACGCTTTACTATGTAAGCAACAGAACGATAGAGGAAGAGAGCGAGAGTTAGATAGTTTCGGGAAATTTTCATTCCTGCTGAATAAAGGCTTTAAGGCCCATAAACCTATTTGTATCGTTTTGTTTACATCTTCTGCCCAATAAGGAAGCAAAAGTGCCCCGTTTAGGGTTGAAAGCAAGTTGAAAGGGTTCGGGGCCAACAACACCCTGCGGTGCTACATCTCCCAAATCTCGTACGAGTGAATAATTCATTTGGCTTGCGGCGCAATAGAAAACCTGGCGCTACGCGGCCAGGGATGGGCGCACACTCTCCGGGAGGTTAATGTTTTAATTTAACACTGCTGATTCATTAAGAAATAGAAATTAATCTATGAGCTGGTGCTGGCTTAAAACTTCTAACAATAGGAAAAGGGGATGATTAATTGCCGCACTTTCTTTATCTGCTCCATCTTGGGTGATCATCGAATCCGGGCCGATTCAACACCTATGTCGAGATAAGTTTTCCACAAAACAATTCATTAATAATAGCACAACTTCCCTCAATTTCCCTTTCAACCCATGCAAAAGGAAACAAACATGCGTAGCAATTTTCTTGTACAACCCAAAATAAAACATAATTCCGGTGCACTTTTATGTAAATATTATGCAAGCAGCATCTATCTTCAACAGAAACAAAAACACCCAGCCCCAATCTCGGCTAGTTCACACGCACTGTCACATGCATCTCGGTTCCTTTTTTCGCTTGTCTTACAAATCAGTGCAGTTTGTTTTTACTTTCATGTTAAACAATTATCGCCACCATAATTTCGTACACAGGCGCATAATTTTTGTGCAACGCCCCGAAAGTGGCAACCTTCGGTCGAGTGTGGCGTGGCAAGGGAGGCCGCCCCAGCGCTGCTTATGCAAAGAGAACCCCTCATATCATAAATGGTGCGAGCGTGTGCGCCGTCTTATGGTATGCCGAGCGCTTACGGCCACCACCGTGCTGCATGAGGAAGTAATTCACCGGGTCGGATCATAATAATAGGCCCTCGCGAAACTTCACTTTCGGATGGAACTATTTAGACGAGCTTGGAGCTTGAGTTGCTTACGGATTGTATTAGTTGGCAATTTTGTGTACGTCTGCGTGGTCAAAAATAAAACCGTAACATAACACCGGGTAATGACCACCGCATGTGCGACTTCCTGTTGGTGCACAATGGTAATTGCCAAAAGGGTGCACAACGGCCGACAGCGACGAAGGTTCAATTGCTTTTCCACTCCCACAGACATTCACCCAGAGAGACCCAGACATCAGTGTAGGAGTGAAGCCGAATGAATAATCGAAGTGAATAAATAAATCTGAATCTTTATTCCAAAGATTCGTGAATCCTCAAGAATAATTATTATTCCTCAAAAATTTATGAATCCTCAAGAGTTATCAGTTCCATAGATTTATCATCTCTTCGGAAACATAACTTTAAGAGTATTTTTAAGCTTTTTGCTTCTGAATTAAGACACAAAAAGAAACAAATATTAACATTATATTTCGGAATATTCATTAGTTTATGATAATGATCATTAGGCTGATGAATCATCCTCTATCAAGATGAATCTTGAGGATCTATAAACCCTTGAAGATCTGAAGGAATCTTTGAGGATTTATTCATCTTTTGAAAGTCAGCTTCTGATTTGAATAACTCCTTACTAAAGATTTATATGAATGACTCAAAAGATTCATCAAAGGTTTGATTCATTAAGCACAACAGTAATTCAAACATTCAAAATTGATTTGCAACAAAGAAAGCTCGTTACCGGTTGCACACATCTCGTTCAGCCTCGTTCTTGAAGGTTCGTTGTGTAACACAATCAGTTCTTTCATCACTTGCATTGGCCGTATCGGTGATCGAAGGTATTCATCAGGTGTTGAAGCAGATCGCCATCGGCAACTCCATTCACAAGCGGTTTAACACTTCTTTTCACAATGTAAACAAAACACGCGCGCTGTGTGCACTGCAAACTGGAGGGGAAACAAACATCAAACAATACTTTCTAGGCGCAGACAAAGCCGGCAGCAGCATGCATATCAGGTGGAAAGTTAAAGCACACATAGAACGGGTACGTCCCCCCGTTCACGGGGTGGACCGCCAATTGTACAAAGCGCAAGGTCTAAATACATCACATTAGGCGTGTACCCCACGAGCGGGAAAATCTACAAACGGCCGCTAGGAAAGCCCCATCAGTGCAGCAGTTTTCACTTGTAGCACGTTTTCCCCCAGGTTGTTCGTCTGCTCTGTTCCATTTGTGATGTTTGCGGTTTTAGTGCTGCTCCATGTTAAACATCGAATTAACCTCTCAGTCGTTTTTATTGATGTGGTGGCAGCCTATACACACACCGAAGGCTTTTTTTCATCACTCGCTTACAAGCCGAGATGCCTGCAGGGAAATTCACAACCATGCCCTCCTTCTCTCTCCTACGAGATGAGCTGACTTACTGGAGCACTTTTGCTTTTGATACTACCCCGGTGGGAAGTGGACGGCGAGCATAAACTATGCCATCCCAGTAGGGTTGCATAAATATGTTATTAGCCTGCTCCAGCGTCCAGCGTCTTCCCACACATGCAGCTGAATGGTTATGCTTGCACGGTGCTCTTAGGCCTGTCAACTGGATCTCATTGAATGGATTGTCTTCTTTGCGTGTGTTTTTTTTATTTGCTGCAAGGAAAACCCTTTGCATACGCAACGTGTGAATTGAATGCGAAACCGGTATGCTATTATGCGTCGGCAATCCCAGGAGGGAACGCACACACAAGGAATGTAGTGCACAAGAAGCTTGCAAATATTCCTCACAAAAGGGAGAACTATTGCTTTGTTTCTTCAGCTACTTTTTATCTCCTAATGCGAAGGCATCGAATAAACGGAAAGAAGTGTACGTAACGTGACTATCTCGAGGCAGCTCGTAGCCGATCGTACGCTTTTCTATTCCTCGCAAATCAATCCATCAACGTAACGGATCTGGAGAGATCCAGCTATAAGATTAGCGCAATGCCCAAACCACCCAACATTTTAAACGATCATGATAACGATCAATCAATCCGTGATTAATCTTCACGATCACTGCACAAATTCCAAGCGCTGGACAAAGGTACCACCTTTTAGGAGCCGAATTTATCGTCTAACTGCTTTGAGCATAAACATATCTCTGACGGTGCGGAAGTGATAACGATCAGCACGGTAATCGACACGGGTTTCACCATCACCGGGTCACTCCATCAGAAGATCTTTGCCAATTCGCAATTCTTTTGTTTCTCCCTTTTTTATCTTCCTAGCTAATTTATCACGACAACTTCGTTCGAGTGAGATGGGAAATTTGCAAAACGGAACGATCAACGCCCGTCATGAGGCACAACAAGATTCGACAGAAAATGGGTGTGATGAGATGAAGAATAGCTGCAACCCATCATTTTGCTTAATTTAAGCACGACATAACTAGGTATTTCCCTTTGGGGGTTTTAGTTGAAATTGTGCTCTAGTTCCATATAAAGTTGAACTTCCTATGGCAACCCTAAACAGGTCATTATCTACGTCACCACTCCTCGGTAACTAGGTGATGACAGATGATTAAAATCTGCCCATGCGAGTTGGGCCATTGGTTGTCCAAAAGCATGAATTGATATTTTAATCTTAATAATAGTCCGGAGGATTCGGACCCGTTCGCCAGAAATTAATTTCCACCTGGAGGCCACCGAAGTTTGTAGCTGTTATGCGATGAACATCCATGCCAAACATCTTCAAAAGGACACTAAGAAATGCAAAAAAAAGAAGAGTAAAAACCTTTCTAATTAAATTAAATTCCTATGATGGAACGTGCCCCTGATAATGGACACATTTAGCGTTCCTAAGCGTTGTTCAAATAAATTAGCAAACTTTTGCCCCAGATTTGTCGCTCACACGTCTTCATCTGCGTGGTGGCAATAATTTGTTAGGCAATAATTTTCGTACTTTCTCACTTGTTGCATACAGAAAAATGCGTCATTGCAAGACACTTGCTCTGGTTGGTGATACATTCAGAGAACTCCCGTACCGGCGACGAACTCGAGGGGATTGTAAATCTTGAAGTAGATAACATCGGCGGCAGAGCAAAGAAAAGGGTGCTACAACTTTAATTGAAACTCTCGGTTCGGGTTACTATGCATTATTCATCACGTCTGTCGTCTAGTTCTTGCCCACCGGGTCAGAAACCTTCCGACTAACCTACTGCTGACCAGTGACCCAGTGGGAAAAACTTCAAACAACCAACATTATGGTCTTTATTGTGTGTGTGTGTTTTTTTTTCTTAATTCCATGAGCTAATATCTGGAGAGCGGACATTTAGACTTAGTCCATTAAAAGCCCTCCCAGCCCCAGACTTTATCGTCTCGATCGGTACTCCGCCACCATTCTAATGCCTTTTGATGAGAGTCCCAAAGCAACTCGGACTAAGCAAGAATGCTCTTTAAGGTACGAGCGTTACATTGCTGAAGGTTTTCCTATTATGATGAACAGATTCATCGAGCTGACCTTTAAAAGAAGACTAATTTCTAGAATGGTCCAGCTCACTAATTCCACACTCTATCTCTCTAATTAGCTGCTTGGGTGCGGTGACTGGACGTGTCTATTTCTATGCTAAACAAACATAATCATGGTAATAACACACTTCAGGTGTACCGAACCGGTATAACTAGCTCTTGACTATTGGTTAGGAAGCAGACAGCACGATACCCTGGAATAGCACTGCGAAGTGACAATAATCTTTTAATTGCCGTCGCATTAACTCTCTTTAATGCTGAGAAAAAAGATATTAGAATTCGACAATGATTTGGTGTACGATGATTCTTAATTCCAACAGAATCTTTCGAATGCTAATTATTGGTTATTTATAATGCCTAACGGCATCAATATAATTAGGCAAATATTATGGAACACAGACACACCTGTCCCGCGAACATAATCGAACCTAATCGTTACAGTTTCTACCTGCAGCGAGCGTAGAGCAAAAATCTCTGCAGAGCCAATCGTCGGGAAAAATGTAGTCGCCAACCGGCTTCGATTCAATTACACAGTCTGATTGGCACGGACGGGTAATATGATCAAGTGCTTGTGCTCAGGAGAAACCCGAACACACACACAGAACAGAAACGCAACATCGAGCGCATTTCTCCGGCCGAATCACGCGAAAACGTTGTTTGAAAAGCAGACAGCAACAGGCAGCGAAAAATGAAAAATAAATTCCTCCAGTAATGCTGACTGGCTTCTTTTTCGCGTTTGCATTTTACGATCTGTGAAGTACAGCTGGATGAATGCTGGGCTAGGGAGAAGACGAAGTTGACATGAAACTAAAACAACAGGGAAAATTCACCACCTGCTCGCGACCGAATCAACGGAAGCTACACTTGTTTGAAGGAACACAAGCGAAACAAGCTTTCCACGTTAGAAGTGCAAAAGACAGATGTACTGGTATGAATATTATTGCGTGCAGTTGAACTGATTGAATCGGTTTTACATCCCCGTGCTCTGGAGCATAGTCGAATGGATCTTAACCGTGATACATGATATTTTACATTTAAATACGAAGGTGCAATGATTTTCTAGCCCAACGCTACACATCTAAACATTTGCTCTGGAAGATAAAGCATTAGCTAATCAATTTTTACAGCAGAAGAATCGGTTTAACAAGCTACATATATAATCCTCATTTAAACAGTACAACAAATCTATTCCAAATTATTCCAAGCGCCAACTAAAACCTGCATCCACATGCTTAGACCGACGATCAACTCGTTTGTAATTAATAAAAATCAACAACTCTTGATCGTTTGCTGGCATCTATCTTCACGCGACTTCACTAGTCGCGGTCTGATGATGGCCACTGACCGGAAAATTGTGGCGTTTAACGTTACAATTAGCGGGTCACATGTACGGCTCGCAGCCCCAGTCCCGTTGTTGGCGACTAACATGCATCAGCGACCGTACGCGGTGATGTTCTTCGTGTCTTTGTTTTAGTTTTTGCTGATATTAATCGCCGCTTGCCATCCATGCATTTGTAAGTTTGATATTTTGTTTGTTTAGCCAAGTTTTGCAAGCACGAACGATGAGGATGTTCAACACTGAGCATCCTCACAAAAGCAGCACTCGAAAGGGCGTAAGATTATTATCAATTTGTTGTACCGGTAATTTGATGAAAACTGTTTTCTTTTCATTTTCTCTAATTTTCAAACGTACCATGCACAATTGCTTCATCTTCATCTCTTATCTGCCCCCTCTTACGGAAAGCGTTGCCTCAGGGGTGGGCAACGGATCAAGGCTGTATCAATGCGCGCGCTTCAAGTTGTTTTTCTTTTGCTCCACAAGAGCCCTAATCATGGGTTTGTGGGTGTCCGTCCGTAACGGTAACATTCGATGCGTATCGAATTTGGCAAACCGTTTTTGCCAGGGGAAAGTCATCGGTGTGGATATGTTCTTATGTTCATGAGTGACTCTCCCCTCCATCTTTTACGCGAGCAATCGAGCATTCGCTTTCTTTTCACTTTCATGTGCAGATTTTATGCTTGCATGTCATGCATGCAACACCATCTATAATAAGGTTAATAAAATGATATTATTTTATAGAAATCACGGATGATAGTCATTAATAGTGAGAGATCTCCATACCGGTTAAGCTTAGATATTATACCAAAGAACTTACCATTAGCGACTTTGTTGTCTTCCGTGTCCACATAGGTACCATGGCGACCGATACCGTATCATGTGCCCCAACAGCAGCTCCAGCAATCACAGCAACCGCAGCAGCTGATCAGCGTTGCCAGCTTCGACACGACGAGCAAGGATGAACTGGTTCATATCGCACAGCACAATGCGCAGATCCTGAAGCAGTTCAACCAACCGATCGCCCAGTACAGCCAGCACTCGCAGGGTGGCATGAAGGTACAGATCACGACACATCAACAAGCACCCGGACCAAGTCCAGCCGCCTCTGTGCAGCAGCAGCATCATCAACACCATCACCATCACCTTCAGCATGGTGCACCTTCCTTCGGCCATACGCCGGCCGGTCCGCCCAAATACATGACGACACCGCTGCTGCAGACGATCTATCCGGGGGCACCGCACAAGCAGCAACAGTCACCGGCACAGTCCAAACCGTTCGTCAAGTCCGATCAAATCACCACGCTCAATATGGTGCACAGTTCGACACCGAAGATCACGGCCGCTATATCCTCTCACGGTGCGGTTGGTGTAAAATCGGCCAAGTTCAACGGACAATTTAGGTATGAATCATCCAAACCGATGCCAACTATCTCATTAGTCCTATTTCAATACTCATACGGTAACATTTTCTCACTACGCTTTACAGGGACGTTCAGCCGACGATCGTTCAGAAATCGACCCTAAAGCCTCATCCGGTGATGAACAAGCTACAGTCCCATCTGGGCATCACGGGCTTCCGGCAGAAACAGCCAGTCGCTACTAGTTCGAATCGATTGGAGCATTTCATCAACCCGAATCACCTCTACGGGACCTACATCCAGTTCGGTCAATCGCCCGCCCTCAGTCCGGCCTCCTTGGCGCCCACCAAGACGAAGTACCTCAGCCAGTTGGGCTCTGGAGTGCCCACCTTCGACACGCAAACGCTCAAGAGTTTCTTCAATGCGCCCGGGTACACACCGAGCGTGGGACAGTTCAAGAAGCTTAACTTTATCCAACAGCAACAGCAACTCCAGCAAGGTGCGGCTAGCGGAAAGTTCTCCTTCCCACACTTCAACCAAATACCCGCAGACCTAGCCGAATTTCCGAAGAAGTACGTAACGCCCTCATCGGCGGAAAAGGAACTTACCAAGACCGGTTCGGGTGGACTCGACTCGACTCCGCTCTTTCCACATCTTCCACCGAGCGTGCTGACACCGTTCTTCCAGCAAGTTCAGCAGCAACAGCAGCAGCACAGTTCTTCGTCCAGCTTCATCTCCGGTAACAAGTACAACAACTTCAATCTGAAAACACAACATCCGGCACCTCCGGTGGCATCCCAGTCTAGTTCAACCGCAGGGTCTTCCACGAAGCACAGCTTCACGCAGGGACAGTTCCAGTCGGACCGGGAGCCACTCAGCAACTTCGGTAGTCAAGTGTTCGGTGGAGGTGCGTTCAGTGCTTACAGCACCCAGCAACCACTGCCGATCGAGCATAAACCGTACGAAGTCCTTAAATTTAAGGAATCTCCAGGAAAGCAACTCTCGACCAAGTTCAACGAGATACACGATGAGTACAGCAAGAACCTGGTCCCACCGCCTCCGAGCACCCAGCAGGCATTCTTACCAACCGTGCTGAATCACCTGGCGGAGTCGTCCCCGAGCAAGGACCCGATTGAAATTCTGAACAAATACAACATCAACCCTCACTCACCACTACAGGATGCTAATCGGTTTAGTTACGACTTCCCCCGACCGACTCCGGTGTCACATGCGGCTTCTACCAGTGGTCCCGTACCGACTACCGTCAGTACGACTACCACCACCACCACAACCCAGTTCCCGACGGCGACAACCTTGCCAAGGCAGCAGTACTATCAGCACCATTACAGCCAGTTCCAGTTCCCGGGAGAGCAAAGCTTCCACAATCATCAGTCCTCTTCACCTGTCCTGGTCACGCCTGTAAACGAGCTCAGCGAGAACGGTTGGTTCACCAGGGAAAAGTACCTCACGACGGAGAAACCTAACGTCTTCAAGAATCTATTCCGCCCGGTGGAGAGTGAATACAAGCAGCACAAACTAATGCATCCAGCCTATACTGGGCTGCCACCAAACCGGCGACCCACGGCAACAGCTTCCTCGACTACGACGTCTACCTCTGCCGGTCCCACCACCAACTCTCCGTGGGATCAATCGACCGAAGAACCCATCATAACGCATAGCTTCTTCACGATCGAGGACGCGATCGCTGATCCGACGCTGATCCCGCCGAGGTCCAAAAACAAGTATAAGTACACGACGGACGCCGAGGAAGAGAATCGTCAGGAAGATCTGCAGCTGGAAATCGTTACCATTGGACCGTTCTTCGGATCGGAGGAGTCCCCTATTCAGCAGGTGGTAACGACACCTGCTCCAACCAGGGCCCAAGGTTCGAAGGGAGCCAATGGACAACAACACCGTCGCAGACGTCCCAAACCACATCATCAGAGCAGTACTACGACGGAGTACACCACGGAGCAGGATTCCACGGAATCGACCACGAACGCCATCAGCCCAAGCCTCAATACGGTGGATAATCGAAACCGAAATCGTATCCGTTTCCGTCCAAAGCCCGTTACAACCGTAATATCACCGATCGCTGCTATAGTGGAGACGGAAGCGGCCACCACAAACCTACCCACTCCACCACCACTGCCAACCTTCGTGTCTAGCGAAGAGTTTGACGGTGCGGTGATTAAAAAGTTCCGCAAGAAGCCTCACTTCACGCGGAACCGTTTCAACGTGCTCAGCCAGCGGGAAGAGGAGAAAAATTCTGTCCTCGACCAAACGGAACCCTCACTGGCAACGCCAACCTTAACTACGATTTCCTCCACCAGCACATTGACGTCCGCGGCCGCTAGTGTACCCGCGGAAGCATCACCCTCGCTTCCACCGCTTGGCGGAGGCTTCCGATCACGATACCGACCAGCGGCCCCACAGCAGAAGGGTAAAGATTCTCAGGAGGACACTCAATCGATCAACGGTGATGGGTTGAAACTGAACTCCCGTCTCCCGGGTCGTCTTCCACCGACGGCAGCATCGTCCACCGTTGCCACCTCGACCGACACTGCGTCGGTGGCTCTGTTCAATTCGGACGAATCGAACATAAACTCGTCCGAACCACAGAATCGAACTCGCGGCGGAGAACATAACCGACCACGGTTTAGCATCAAGGAGTACCGCAACAAACTGAACCGTACCGTAACCAGCACAGCCGGTCCAACGAGCACCGCTGCATCGCCAGTTGGTGATCTTGAAACGACAACCGCACCAAAGCTCCGTTTTCCTACGCGCAATCGCTTCCTGGTGAACGCACGTCTCAATAAGACGGTGGAATCGAACGACATCGTCCCGACGGGCACTGGCGGTGTCACAACGGAAAAGACGGCCAACGAGACGACGACCAGAAGTTCGTTCAGACCGCACGGAACGCGTACGTACAATCGATTCACGGTGAAAAAACCTTCCACGGAATCTCCGCAAACTTCTACGGCCGCGGGCACTGCGACGCGCGGTCAAGCATCCAACGGAGCTAACCTAGCGACTCGCGGACGTACTAAGACGGCCTACGATCAGGCAGTAGCTGCCAATCGTACACTAGCCGCCGGCACGTACAATACCACGGCATCGCTTATTAACAGGCGACCACCGAAAATCACCTTGCGGCAGCGCATTCAGAACTACAACCGTAAGAAGGAGATGGAACAGACAAACACAGCAGCTGGCGCTGCAAGTGAGGACGCGTTGAAGCGCGGCGACGAGGTAGCTGACATTCCGTCGGTGGACCAGAACAGCGTGTTGGCATCCTCGGGCGAACTGAACCGCCCGATCGATGATCTAGGTACGCTTGGCGATCGGTTCGAATCTTCCAACAGCGGCACGGACGACGTGACGACACGGTCCAGCACGACCGAAAGCTACCGACATCACGAAACGGCTATAATGAAAATATCGCCCAAAGACCCGAACAGTGCCACTGCCGCCACCAACGGCGAAGATTACGATCTGAACAGTGCGTCGTCGGACTATTCGAAGCGCGTGGTCGAACTAACGCTGTCCGGAACGGGCACGAAGGATCGGGGTAATTTTAAGTCCGTCAACAAGGGTTTACTGTCGCGCAAGGTGCCAGGATACTTTACGCTCGCCACCGAGGATCCCATTCTACCGATTGAGGCATTTTTCCCGCAGGTGAAAAAACCGAGCGGTGGTCTAGCGTGATCGGTGACACTAGCCGCTTAGATAATTGCAATTTTGCCAGTGGCTTTCGCGTCAGAAATCCCTGCCCTTGCATTATCGGGAACGACATCCCTCCTTTTAGCTCTACCATGCATGTAGAAATGTGTTTGCTTTTGTAAAGGTGTGTGTTTGTGTGAAAGGTATTGGACTTGAACGCCCGTAGTATTTAAATTGCAAGTATTTAACGAGTTTCTATAACCAGACCTAACGGAGCTGGGTGATCGTCGCCAACCACCAATCGGGAGCATTACTTTTTATTGGCGTGCGTCAACAATTTACGCTACCCGCAGTGTAGGAGTTCAAGAGTAAGATCGTGCGCGCGTTAAGGGATCAGTTCTCGAGCGAACAACCGGGACTGACTGGAACCGTTAACAGCCACCTTCGTCTTATAGTACTGTAAATTATGCAAAACCTTTACTTTTAAGTGACCTTTATAGGATAGTAGAAAAGAGCGACAGAAATGGGATGGAAATAGTGGTTTGTCGCACCTTAAACGATTGGGACCCATTGGTACACGTCCTTTTTAAATTCGCAAAGATTTTATTTATTCCGTTTACTATCCTTTCCTATTTTTACAATTCGTTCGATAAGATGCTACCTCTAACTTTAAGCGCAAACGCGCAGTGACGTTTTGTTACGACGACGTTACGTTCATGCGTAACGATTTGCGAGCAGGCTAACGCGGCCTACTTCCGATTGTCCTGGTGTTTGTTAGCGTTTTATTAGTCGTCTTTCTTTTTTTTTAACAAAACACCTTGTACTATACCTAAGCTTAAGCATTATAAAGCGATTACTCGTGCGCAAACGGAAAACAATGAGTAGTAACGAGAAATGGATAAAAAAGAAAACAGATAATAAAGATTTGTAAATTATCGATGAGCTACAACAGGAATATCCTAAATGGTTTAAGATCACTCTCATTTCATCATCTCATCTCTGGGCACGCTCGACCATATCCAATGTGTAATTCCAGAAAACACCCATCGGCAACAAGTTCTTTACTTTGGGGCGCGTTTCAACGTTAGTGGCCGTGAGCATTAGGCTCAAGTCCTCTGCGTACAGTACATCCCCAATGTGCTTCACCAACTCATCCGTTTCTTTTCGCTCCATCGTTCTCAGTATGTTGTGCGTAAACTTTTTAAATAACTGCCCCAGTCGGCGACGCATGAACCGCACCGCCACGAAGATTTCACGCGGCAACTGGAACAAGTACTTCTGATCAATTAGGAACTCTACCGATTCCTTACCGTCGATACATCCACGAGTTTGCAGATTACCGGTTCGTAGTGTATCGCTTTTGTCGATTCCACACATCAACAGCAATGTAACATCGGAAATGACGGTGTTGTCTATGAGCTGAACTTGAGCATCCTTCGCATTGTTCAGTACGTTCAGCATGTGATCTTGCTTTCTATTGTAAATTACCCATTTCGCTGGCAGCTGATCCACTTGTGCCACCGACAGAGGATGGGGTTTAAAGATCTCCGATCCACAATTTGCTGTTAGTTGCTTCTTCTCAAACTCCGCCATGGCCAGCTGGGGATAGAAGCCGGCCGCCAGACAACCCTTCACCATGTGCCAATTGCCAGCGTTAAGGTTCAGCATTTCGGTGTTATGTCCACGGCCACACTTTACTATCCCGAGAAGACGTAACAAAGACATTAGCTCCACGCGCGCATTAGAAATCGCCTCCATGGCTCCTGGTTTGAGACGATATTGGACCATCATTTGATCAGTTTGGCTGGTTTTGCATTGACTCCACTGCTGGTACAGGCGTAACAGTACCATAAAATCGCTATAGGTGCGGCTATGCAACGATAGTTTTAACCACATTATATCCTTCTCACCCTTCGCGTCCAACGGCTCGACGAATGGATCCCCCACCTTCAAGGCGGCCACAATAGTGATCATCGGATCAAGACATCGAAACAAAATCGAATAGAGCAATGCCTTACCCAGATGGACGCTGATGCCCAGCTGGAAAAGCAAATTGCCCAAGCTGTTTGGTATGCCTAGCGGTTTTTCTATGGCTCCGATTTGCGTAAGGGTCTCCAAGGAATCGGCGATGCTCATAGAACATGTTGAGAATAAAGTGGAGCAAACGAATTCTAACGCCGAGTCAGATCGATCCGTTCTGCGTACTCGTTGTCGCAACACAAGAGTCTTTAGTACTTCCTCGCATCGTGCCATATTGGGTAATGCTCTGGTAATAGGTTTGGAATCTTCACCAATTTGCGGTAAATAGTTCTTCGGGTAGAGCATGAAACATTTCCGCTGTGCTAGCCACATCAGAAACTGGGATCTTTGCGCAGTAGCCAAGCAGGATCGATCGAAGCATATGCCCTTCGCGTAATCGCCGGAACGGTGAACCACTAGCCCGGTGTCCACTACATAATCTATGTCTAACAGCGACGACACTAACTCCAATAGTGGTCCCGCTGCTAGAATCACCACGTACATCTCCGGCCTAGCACGGGTCGAAAACAATACATTTTCTTTCAACTCTCCCTCGGTAAGAAATTGATTGCAGACCACAAAACGCACCAACGTGTTCCGTGTTCCGAGCTTACTGCGTCGAAGCATGTCGTAACACTCGAGAACGTTGGAAAAATCGGGCAGCATCACGAGTATGTTCCCCGATACACACCGACTGCAGATATGTTTTACAGTCTGCTCCACTAATTTCTGATCGACGACGAACGGATTGTACAATTTGTGATAAATTTGGCACAAAAGTGACCTGTGGGTTGCCTCACCTTGGTACGCATGGTGAACTGTATGCAACATTTGCCAGCATACATTTTCACTTCCGTTAAAACACCAATTCATAGCTTGCAAGGATTTCCTTCCCACTATGTACGGATTGGCGCCCAAAGACAGCAGCTCTTCAACTACATCTACGAACCCTGAGCACAGAAAAGGCAAAAAGGTTTGCGTTAAAACTAATGGCGCTAATAGATTCATTCACTTACCTTTCGCACTCGCGATCATAAGGGCGGTCAAGCGAGTTTTCGAATGTTGATAGTCCACCATATGCTTGTTGTACTCCAGAAACCGCAACAGTACCGTCGTGAACTGTTCCGCATCTTCGTCGAACCAACACCGCTCAAGCAGTAAGTCCATAATTGCCGTCACATTTCGATTGGGACTATAATAGCCATACGCACGTTGGATTTCCGCCATCAGCATCAGCGCATTGTCAGTCTGAGGAAGTTTCTTTTTCATACTTAAAATCGACTCATGAGTGCAAATGTTCTCTAAAATCTCGTCCAGATAGTAATACTCCACTCCGTGCGGTTGACTTGGCAAGTAGTAGACGGTTGGTTTGCCGAGAGGTACGCGTACCACCAGCGTATCCGTGGAAAAGAACTCACTGAACGGCGATGGATCATCACTTCGCGAGGACAGCAGCACCAGATTCATTGTGTACAATTTTAGCAATTTTGCAACCAGAGAAAGCAGTAAACTCATCTCGCTAGGATGTCGATCACCACAGTCCACAATCAGGTGCGTTAATCTGTTCAGAACGTCTATGAAGGAATTGTTCAGCAAAGAATATATCAGTGTCTGGGTGGTACAGAACACTACGTTGTTCATTTCTCCAACTTGCGCATTTATGCACAATTTATAGCCCGCTGTGGTGCCGATGGATTCGTTTCGTTCCTCGCATATACGCACTACGGTAGCCAGCGCTTCCACCTCTTCTTCCATCACGTAAATCATGCGGCAGGAATATTTCCTCATGCAAGCAGCTTCCAGCAGATGGTGGACGATTTCCGTACGTTTGCCACTATCTGCAGTACCTTGGACAATAGAAACCCTCGAATGGGCCAAACTGAAGAACATAGTACGGGTGTTCAGGTGCTGATATGCTGGTAGCTGCATACGTCGATCCATGGTGGCCGTATCATACTGACAGGCCGAAGGAATATGCGACAGATGTGCCACATTTTTATCGATAAACCAAAAGTTCCATGTTATCGGTATCGTGAACCGTACCCTGAACCGTTCCTGGAGATTTTCCGACGTGCAACATTCGGCAATTTCAGCGACCTTATGTAGCTTCTGTTCCGTCGCTATCGAGAACTGTCCACTACCGGCAGATTGAACGCGTTTTATCACCAGTCCGACTGTGAAGAAGGAATAAACAGGAATGTGAATGATATTGGGGTAGTTTCCGGTAAAGAGGAAAACACGCTCTACATACCCGCATTCTTCATGGGGACGATCCAAATGTTGCGAAGTTCTTCATTGGACGCCAAGAACTGCTGCATCGCCTTAACCACATTCGGATGAATCTCGCGAACAATTTTCACTTCGGGCACCTCACTGATACGCACGAAATCTACGATCGATCGTAGCACCGAAAGCTCGTTTGCATCCATTTCCGTCAGACGAAAATTTCACTTTATTTTTGGAAAATGAAAAACGCGCACTTCACCGACGCCGAACACCCGCTAGTATGCGTGCTATTTTGACACTAACATCCGTTGCTATTCAAAGTATGCACTCATCCGATTCCGCTGGGGAAAGGACGGCGCGAAGCAGGCGAACGCCATTGACGTTTACAGTGCATAGTTGAACTTACATAGACACTTGAACTTGAACTTACAAGACTTTTCCGTTAAATTTGCAAAATATGCGTAGCGAAAGCGTCAACTAAAAACCACACCAAACTAATCTAAAGAACAAACAGGAACCGTAATGATGCATAAATACGACACTGAAGGTTTATGATATATTTCTATTTAGTGTTTTTTTTTAATTTTCAAGTGATTTTTATATTTTTTGTGTATTTCTCCTTCATTCATGTGGGTTTTGTTGTTACTGCACCTTTTTTGCATGCATTGCATGTTGCATTTCATACTCCCTGTGGCTCGAAAAAATGTTTTGTTTGTTACGAATAGAGTTCTACCGTTTGGCTGCTGTATGTTTCATGTTTTATTTCTGCCCTTCCTAATATGGTACGCTATTGCTATTATCCAACCGTAGGTGTTTTGTGACAATATTGTGGAGAGCAAACATTTGTTGTTTTGTTCAATCTGTTCGAGTAAATATCGTGGATCTGTGTTTATTCTACTGTACGATCGTACAAAGAAAGATACGGGCGATTTTCGTGAAAAGGGGAGCATGAGAGAGAGAGGATGTGGAGTCATTTCGATATTGTTACAACATTCTTACAATTGTAAACGAAAATTAAATTCCAAAGTGTTCCACATGTGAAAGACGATAAAGTTATAAAATGGGGTTTTACATTAGCTGCCATTGGTTATTTCAATCTCTCATTCTCGATACGATAAAGAAGCGTAATTCAATGCTGTACCAGACCGTTCGTACTGGTTTGCTGCTGGATTGCAAAACGTACTGAAGTGTTCATCAGAACTTATCTTGCTTCCTACCTTTGCCTTCTGGTGTTTCAAACGGATATAGTTAAACTCTAAAAAGCAATGTAAGCAATGTAACTACGTGACAAATGTTTTATAACTGTTTCAATTCTCCATTCTAGCCGCGTACTCCGGATGTTGGTGAGATATACAACATGCACGTATCATTATACGGGATTTTAAAATGCTTCAAATCCCGCGGCTCCTGGAACAATTGTGCTCGTAAAAGCTGCCGGTTGTTTAATGTATGCTTTCATAAGTTGTAATTGTTTAACGATATTGTCTTGTTTATTTTAAAATAACCGAAGTACTGAGAAGATGCTTCTTTTTCCGATTTTATGATCTCGTTACACGTTTCAACTGGCCTTTGTGTGCTTTTGTCTGTTCTGTTTTTGCCTCAAAGCATCTGTATATAAGGTGAGTTTGCAGGTGTATATGTATATATATATTTTAAATATTTATAGATTTAAATACAAAATTAGATTATATATTTGTGTGTATATATATCTCTCTTCTGTTCTCTTCCCCGTCGTACTGCTCTATGCCACAAATCTCTCCCCTAACGCAATGCAAATATATATAACATACAGGTTCTAGTGTGTTCTTACACGTTTCCTACACAGTTTTGTTTCATTCTTATTACTAACAGTAATTTACTGGTGTGTTAATGGAATTGTTATGTTGCTTTTAGCATACACTTCATTGTTCTTTTCCACTCTATCTTAGCATTTAAATTTCGTGTTATATTAATACTGCATTCGTAAGATTGTGTTGTTTGTGTTTTGTTAGGTGTTAATCTCGTGTACATCTCTCTTGTGTAAACTGTGCTTTTAGTTTAATGTTTCTATGTGAAGTAAGTTTCTATCAAACAACGGTTGAATCGGCTGTGTTGCACGATTAACAGTGGTGCCGATTTGAAATGGGATTGTCCTAACGGTTCACCACGAGCAGAATTGTGATCAAACGAAAATGCACCAACTTCAGATGGGAATAATCAAAGCTTGATGGAATGTGGATGATTTTCACATTTGCCGGCACATTTTCCCTCAATCGATCGGCGATGTTATACGATCATGGCTTCCAGCCGCATGGTTCGCCAAAAAAGGACTCGGCCGAGCTGGTAAGGCCTTTACAAATGGATACCACAATCAATCGATTCGATCGTATGCGCAACACACGCACGTGTTGATCAACTGTTTTTGATCTATTTCGTTCATATCAACATCCATCCGGCTACGGATTGTTTTGTGTAGCCACGGACGAAAGCGTTCTTTTCATGCCTATTGATGTTAAAGGTTTCGTTTTCTCAAAGAAGTTATAGTCAAATTTCTAGTCGATATTCTTATTCATCTCCCACACAATTTTTCGGTGAATTTCCCTGCCCCTTGAACCTGATCTTCTTGATGGTGTAGTGTGCGGTTCACAACAAGCACGAAACCGACGAGATCTTCAACGGGTTTCTGCTATGGGGACAAAAGAAAATCACCCAGCTGTTCATTTTGCTCCTCTCATTAAGCAATGTTTTGTTTTCCTACACTACAATTTGATGAAGTTTCATCAGTGTCTTATCCTAATTCAAGTGCATTACAATTATTTCGAATGGCATCAAGTTTCAGCAACGATAATGATGTTTTATCAGAGGCATTGCATTCAGCATTTAAGCGCCTCTCCGAAAAATGAAAATAGGGAAAAGCTCTTATTGAAAGTTACTTTCCTTCGGAAAGAAGTGGCCAAAGATAGAATGAACGTTTAACGACATCTAACGCAAGCATTCGCTAGTCTATCTCGTACAGATGTGATTGTTGTCTAATAGTAGTCATCATCTTAATGAGACTCAAACAAATATGATTTCCACGTCGCTAGACCCTTCCGATAACTACCCCCAGATGTTGGTGGGGTACATGGTCCACGGGAGGAACGCGTTACCGTAACCCGGTCTTGTTGGGAGTATGATGTTGTTCGGGCCAGCAAAGAGACACAGACATTCAACTTCACCGAGAAGGTCATCAATATGAATGCCTATCCATTAGAACTGGATCACATCTGGTTGGTTGACGGGTTTGAATTCATCTGCTTAAAGCTGCCATACATTCACCATTAAGCAATTTCTGCGATGGGCTCTATATGATTAGCACAAAATACCGATCAGCAAATACAGATACTTCAGAAGAATATTCACTGAAGCAATAGGATAAACCATTGGTTGCCGTTCAATGGTAGTACGTGATTATTCGATTGAAAATTGTTCTCAGGTCTCATATGGCACAAGTTGACGGATAAAATTGACCACGATTATAATGGAAGTAGATACTCCCTGATTCAAACCTAGTACTAAAAAATAACGATAAGAACGATAGAAATAATTATTGCACATTATCTGTTTTCTGTTATTTTTTCTATGTTCTTACAAATGGTATTTAGTTATGCGCCGAATGCTGAATGTAGCATTCGGAGTAGTTTAAATTCAAAACTGTACCTTTGCAAAGCACATTTCAATGAGTTTGTTGAGTCCTCACATTACAATGTATCATGACTCTGCTATACCTTTCAAAAGATAATTCATTTTGATTCATTTTGCTTTATGTTATCGTCTTGTGGCTCTCTCGAAAGCTCAGTATTAAGCGTTCTTATAATGGCTTTATATGACAAAATAAAAATCAGAAGGGCATTAGTGTACCCCTTTCCACACGTTCTGCCAGTCGCATCTGCTGTTGAACGTATCATCATGAAACATTTACGAATGGCTGTTAGCTGTTCTACGTGTAATTTCTGGCTTCTGGAAGGATAGTAAATTCTATGAAAATTTAACACTTTAGTATGCGCCCATTTGTACATGGTGATAAAATTCATCCAGTAATGTAATGATTAAAGAAACATTTCCATATTTCTATTGAACATTAAAGTAAACACTCTACCTAACGCATAATGGTGTTTAACTAGCATAGAACATAGATTGGATTGGCTTCGTAATTGAGTAAAATTTCCTCGAATTTCACGGTACAAAAAAAGTTGTTACTCAAAACAGGGCGAAATTTTGCTTTGGAAAATATGCACACATGTTCAATGCACTGTTTAGTTATGCTTTTACGTATAGCGTGTCGTAAGTGAGTGTCGGTATTTGCATTTGACTTATTGCCTAGAAGTGAACGATGTGATTAGTAGCTGTTTTTTCCATTGCCGTTTGTCCGTTTGTAGTCATTTAATCGGTTGGATTAAACGTTCCGATAGTCATCTGCAGGTTCAGACTACCATTTGTTTTTGCATTGGGTCGGTTATCTTGATATGGAATGTGCGGGTTTACCGTGCTTTTGTCGTCTAAACATTCACGTTGAATCCCTTCTTGGCAGCGACCGGAAGTTTTTCTCCTTGCAAGAATGGGTTGTAGTTCTAAAAATAAACATCCATTTAGTAAGCAAATTGATTGATTGATTGATCGTTAATAAACCTTCTTGACGTGAAACTTTTTGGCCACCAAGTTCTTATGCTCCTGGGTATGGAACTGGCGAGCAATGAAGTTTTCCAGATCGGAGTCCATCTGCGGATTGCCTTCGTTCTGCGTTGCTGCCGGGCAGTTAAACATATGCTCTGCATCACACATACAGTCCTGTGCCGCCTGATACTCACGGCTGAACGCAGCCGTATTCTCGAAATCCATGGTACAACCTTGGTCTTCGGAATAGCCGACCGGGCACGGATTCGGCGGGTTGCAGTACGCCGGTAGGCTAGCATCGGTTTTCACCTGTGGCTTCGGACGGTTTGGTCCTTCGCCTGCACCACCCGACACGTACTGGTGTCCCCACAAGGAGCTGTGCTGCAGATATTCCTGATCACGCGGCGATGGGTTCGGATTCGAACCATCCAGCAGTGCATCGTAATCGAGCTGCTCGGACTCTAGATCCTTCGTCACACGCGCCATCAGTGCGAGACGGCTGGCGGGCAGCTCGTCCAAGGCGGCCGGATCAATGTACGAGTCGGCCGCCTCAGCTAAATCCTTGCCCATCCGATCGACCAGCTCACGCAACAGCATGTCCGACAGAAACTGATCCTAATGGAGGGAGAGGGAAAAGGACAGTTTTTGAAAAAAAAAAGGTAAGCAAGAGGGGATAGCGCGAAAGCTGGTGATCTTACCTTCATGCCCGCTGATAGGTATGCTAACGCTGGGTTAGCCACCATCAGCGAGACTAAAACAAAAAAGAAGTACATGCTGAGGTGCGTGCTTCGTCAGGAGCACGTTGGAAAGCACTGTCGGCGCCAAGGAAAAGCATGGAAAAGAGGCGAAAAAAAACATACCGTTGTATTGTAGTAATGTACCAATCGAAGGACTTCCACCGAACAAACATAAAAATGCTTTTTGGTCATGGGCAATCCCAGCATGGAATCTTTCGGAGAAAAACATATTTTGCCCTGTTTTCTGTTCTCGTGTCGAGTGATTTATAGCAGCAATAATGGTGTTTTTCGTCCGGGAAAGCCACATCGTATGAATTTGAAACACGTATCACCAAAGAAAGTGTATAATTGTTCTTGCGAGCTCTCTTTCCTGACAAATCCTACGGGCGGGTCGTTGCGTAGTAAACCTTGACATTTGGGCAAACCGTGCAGGTAAAGTCAAACCGTCGTCAAGCATAATTCCCCGATAGCAATCACAGCACGCTCAATTGCCGATGTTAGTAAGGGGGATGACGAAGAAAAGCACCCTATTTGCTCCATGGCAACGATGTAATCTTGATGGAGTCCAGATGTAATGTGCCATGGGGAGTGTCTGTGTGTGTGAACCATCATGCGCAGCTTCCACAACTGTTTGACCTATAAACTCGGAGTCCTTCTCCCCTAATGTGACGATTTAATGTACGATCCCGAAAGACCGGACATTGTTTGGTTCGAAATTGAAAAATCCCGACCACTTGTTGCAAAAGGTGAGGGGAGCGTTTAACCACATGCACAATCCCAGCACCAGCTGTTTTTCCACCCAAAACCGATCAACAGCCATCTTCCCGGTCCGTGCCCACTGCTACATCCTGACCATCGCAAACTCCGGGAACGATTGCATTCAACGGAGCGCGCGTCTGGTAAAACGCATGCGGGCAAACGAACGTCATCGAGCGAATGCGACAATCAATATCCCAAACACGACGATGACGTCAACAGCTGGCAGATGGTTGCGTGGATACACAGTACGGCTTCCTTTGATAATTCATCAACGTCCCCACTGGGCAGACGAGACATAGCGACGCAATAATAACATTTTCCATCATCTTTCGAATCTTTTCACTTCGTCCATCACTTTGGCACTCTTCTGCTTTTCTAAGACACTATCACTAACCACATACCGACCTTCAACCTTTATATACATCCAACGACGATGTTTACCGTCGGCTCAGTGCATGTATAATTAATTTGAACACCTTAGCTTTACAGCAACAGTACATTGGCTTGCATCGATGTTTGGTTGTAGGGATGAACGTGTACGCCATCCGTCCACCACCCCTTAAATGGACTGTCAAATTAAACAACTGCCATCGTTATAGGGGCCACGAAGAAATTGGATAGCATACTCGGAATCGAAGGAACAACACATTAATCTCAGGCTTCTCCCACACGAAAAAAGGCACCCTTTACGGAAGGCAGCACGCAACAAAGTGTGGTTATGTTGTCACTCTGCCGAACAAACTTGTCTCACAGTATAGAACTGTAAAGTTTTCGTGTTAAAGTCCACCTTATTCACTTTTATAATAAATAACACTTGCTTAGCATAAACACTATCCTTCTTCTAGTAAACAATAGTAAAAACTACATAAAAATGGCGCGACAAACCGACAAACACAGTGTGGCTACTTTGAGACAAAACACAGCAACAGCAAAAAAACAGCTTCATCGAGCGATGTCACCACTACAGCGGGCATTGGTGTGAGTAACACACTTTTCCGTACATGACAGGATGGGGAAGGAATGGCCTACCTAACAAACGATTTTCCGACTACGACCACACTTTCCTTTGGCGGGAATTTGATTTTCACTCGTCGACGAAACAGTGACAACTGAACCGAAGCAACCACTTTATCGTCGGTGGAACCTCACAGCTTTACCCATATGAAGTTTCTTGGCTTGTGGCACGCATGCGCATTGGCGCCGTGGAAAAAAAGGAAATCATGAAAAATTGAGAACTATGGGAAAATGGACAGGTTTCGTGGGTGTGGGGAGAGGGCGTATATGTTGAGGCTGATAAGAGGAAGGTTGGATTGTTAAAGCGGAAGGTGCAAAGCGAACCAACACGGTGGTTGCCAGCTGGCGCTGGTTGATCACGTTTATTTCGGGCATTGTTTAGTTCATTGTTTGTTTTTCGGCAACATGTGCTCCATTGTTACGTGCTTTAAGTAGGATGGGAAGCTATTCCGGATGAAAAATATGATGGTATGGAGATGATTTAATAATGTAAAAGCTTTAAGCCGAATAACATCATAACAGCATGCAACAAACTAAACCAGACGACTTCGAAGCTTTTAGTCTCCATTTTTTTTTTACAGTCCTCCAAGGCTCGTAAAGCAAAACTTAAGACCTGCTAAAATCGTAAACCTTCACAACGATGGTCGACCCATTACCGGTGCGGCACAGCTTTTACGACAAGCACAGGAAATCAAATTAAACGTTCAGACATCGTTTGCTGTAGCTCGTCCCTTCTGCCCACCCGGCACACTATCATTTGGTGCTTTTGATGAGATAAGTTACGAAACGGTTATTAATTATTGCAGCGCTTCTGGCGTTTGACACGAGTGCGCCCGTTACGCAAATGTTTGCATTTCTAGCACGAAAATAGCACGATAAGAGGGGAAAGCGTTCGATTCTGTTAATGAGCTGTAAGTAATTTTCCAGCAAGAATGAATCAAGAATTTCGCATAAATTCCAAAACTCATTAAAACGATGTGTTATCTCGTTATTGATTTTTTTTACGTTTCCTTCACGTCTATGAAACATCGAACTTGTTGGAAGCAGAAATCATGTCCAAACAATGACAAAAGAGACCGTGGGGAAAACGAAATAAAATGGATTATTTACACATAAACATTTTATTTCGTTCCATGTACAAACCCCCTTTGTGGATGAAATCATGACGAACAAGGATGAAAGCAGTAAAGCTGAAAAGTATTGTTTGAAAGTTTTTCTTTTGCATTGTCCCTGAGATTTCTACATCCCCATTGGTCATAAGATACTCCAGCGCGACAGTGGATGTTTTTCAACTTGAAATTGATGAAATACATGTCTTCCAAAGACTTCTTGTCCAATAGAGGAGTGGAATATCATAGTATAAACGTGCTTTTAATGATTACTAATAAATTCTACACTATTGAAAGAAACCCAAAAATAGCCTCACTATACAGCCCACAAGTGCTCCAATCAACGCTTGAATGGATGCAGCTTTCCTTCAGTGTACCAAGAGCACTCGTCAATTTCTGGGAACAGTTTGTTTTCCACGAGGTGGTAAAATCGCTCACACTTTGTGCAAAAACATTCACCTGATCAGCAAACCGTCGGAAACCCCATCTCATGGAGGCGGCTTACTTCTCGGGAAATTAAACGCTGCCTCCTACCGAGCTCATTTCCATCGACTTTCATCATAAGCGCCGATTCTGCTGACTTCGTCCCCCGCCACTACCCATCGGTCAATGTTGGAAGTCTAAGCCAACTGTCCACTTTTTCTGCTTTATCCGTAACCATCGGGCTGCCCTTTGCCAAACAGTGCAAACAACTAGTTTGGCTCGGGCCTTATTCCGTTCATCTTTACGCCCACGTAACAAGGCCACCAGTTCTCACGATGCTCGGGAGAGAAAAAAAAGGCAACTCTCTGCACGTTCTTCACCTTCGTCCTTTGTGTCCTGGTTGGCCTATAACCTTGCCAAGTTGCGATGGTTACGTTGAAAGAGAGCCACGAGGACAGTGCCTTTGCGTTCCGGTGCTCCGCTCCGAGTGTGAATTTGGAAGGCACTCGAATTTCATTGATAATTTTACCAAACTTCCATGCTACGCCGTTTTTGGTGCATGGAGCAACGCTCATGTGGAATGGAGCAGCTGGTTGCCTTCAGCTTTTCACCATTCAATGAGTTGGAAAATCTTTCCGGGAATTCGCAGTACCTCTATAGTGGTATTGTAAGGAGCGTGGTGAAGGAACCCATTACCCTTGATACTTACTGCGCTATGCAAAGGCGAGCGAGAATAGTGAGCGCAAAATAAAACCAAAAGCTCATCGACTTTACCGCTTACTCGCTGTCGAAGATCACGTCGCGAGACGTGCTTAGAAGCTTTATTTTCTTAAGGGTCCCAACTGCGGTTAAGGGTGAAACGCTAACGCATGATACGACTTGTAACGGAGGCGTTGGAAGTGTGTTTTCACACGAAGGACACGCGGTTCGGATCAGTTTTCATTCATCTTCCAAAAAGAGTGTGTGTGTGTCTGTGAGGGTGGTTGTTGTTGGTTTTTGGGGTGGCTAAAAGCACTAAAAGCTCTAATGTACGCGGAATAATACCTTTTGTTTCAAATTCACCTTTTTCAACCATCCGATTTTATGGTTGAAAAAAAAATGGAATCTTCATGAATCAAAACGGGTGGGGTGTGAAAAATGTTGGAGTAAGGGTTGGGAAATACCATACAACAGAAGCATCCCTCGTTAAAACGTCCAAAGGTGCTCGTAACGGTGGCAGTTATTGGATTCGGGGGTGTGTATGTATGGGTGTTTTTCGTCTTTTTTTCCCTGTGCCACGTCGTAATTTTTCCATTGATAGGTGGATCCACTCGGAAAAGCATACATATGAGGGTGTGTGTGTGTTTATGTGGGTGATTTTGATGGCATTTGGCTTTTCGTGCGTGGGCGAACACAAAATTCAAACCATGCGCCGGAAGGGAGATGAACGGACCAGAAAACACCCAACTGTACAAGGATACAAACATCAAACAGGAGTGAAACACACAACAGACCGTGGTTCCAATACGAACAAGCGGAACAAAAACAGTGGCAAAAAAAGAGAAAAAAGGGAAGACAAACACCCCATCCTGATAACTTTTCAGTTTGGTTTTCCCCACCCCTAAGAAAACCACGATGGTTCTGGTGGAAGTTTGTGGTGATCGGTTTTGGCTGTAGAAAGTGGAAAAAAGAAATAAAATAAATAAGCTTAGGAACCAAAATATGGGAGAAGAAAAAAAACTATCGACAACACGAAACAACGCACTGTCTAAGAAGAGTAATTTTTTTCAGTGGGGTTGATGATGATATAGGAAAATTTATGGTGCCCGTAATTTACGACCCCTGTCAACGTTGGGGGTTTCAGCAACACGTCTGCGGGTTGCGTTTTATTCATTGTCGGGGAGCACGAGTGACGTCGGAGGGTGAGCGATTCGAAAGAAAATAGGAACGATGCTTTCTCATGATTACAGTTTGCAAAGAAAATAAGATTTCGGATACAAGTTTTCGGTATGCATACCCTATGGACAGTTCATAATATACATGATTGTTTAATTCTGTAACGCTAATGTTGTTCGGCATAAATAATATATCTGTATCAATCATTAGCCCAACAACACTAGTTAGGCTGTTTTAGCAAAATAAATGTTCACTCTTTGCAACACAACTCCACACGAGAGCCATGCACACTATCATGTGTAAATGAGACAAGATGAGCTAAATTATGCAGTTATAATGTTGAATAATTGTAAATACTACTGGCAAATGTAAAACTTCAATAAGTTGACTGCTTTAGGGGATGAAACACTTTTAACGGTTGATTTGAAGACTGGTTATTGTCTTGGATAAATTGCTACCAGCGCCCCTAGCGTGAAACGGGAGAAACTCTGCAGTGGGAAAGCAGGGGTTGAAAAACAGTTGAAATGGGAAAATCGATACAACACGAATTAAACCATTTTTGTTTGGGTTCTTATCTGGAAGCTGCTTCCCTTTACTCCCTCCAAGTATCTCCAACATGATCGACGGATAAGCAATTTGTCCTTTGAGGAAACATACAAACAGGGTAAGGTACAAACAATTATTTGAACTTTCGCTCTTACACGACCCAGCTGAAGAAGAACTTGTGAGCTGTAACAGGTATAAACCAAAAATAAACAAAAAGATCAAATTTACTGGGTTCGGAATTAAAGTTTATTCCACTTTCTAAGACAATCATATGTAAGCCTGATTAGTCTATGATGAACCGGAGTTATAGCTCAAAGTAAGGGATGCTAGAAAGTAAGGGAAAGCAGTAGCAACAACTTATAGAAAACACTATAATTTTTCTCAGGTGTATTTGTCATTGCTTTTGACGAAACACCACTGGATACCACAATCATGGAAGCTTTCATAATATTCCGAAAAATATCATCTTGAAATCTCATTTTTTTGTGTTCATTCTTCAAACTCTTAATTAAACCTTAGAAACTCAAACTCTTAAAAATTAAACCAATCAATGAAACACGTAAATCATGTTCAAAACATAAAACAAACTATAAACAAGCGAGAAGACTACAAACATGCGAAGAAACCCCTTCAACCTACCTAGCAAAAACAGTATTCTCACTGCAACCGCCATTCATACCGCACGCTGTTTACCTATTTTAAAACGGTATTATGGTACAAAATACCACCGCAAGGTTCAATGACCACCATTGCATTACACGTACGAAAAACGGAACAAACAGTTTTCCTCTCACTGCACCTATTTCCAAGAATTTCCCCAACCAACATCTTCACGAGCTCGTTCGTTCTGGCCATTCCCGAAGATTCCCCCCAGGGGAACACAAGAACCTGGGGATGTGTACATCAGTAATGGATAGTGCCCATACCCGGGACACTGCGTCGTCGGCCCTGGTCGTGTACATTCCAAGAACTAGGACGAATCGTACCGGCGCCGGCTGGTCTGATTCCCGGGGGAATGCAAGCGTAAACCGGCACCAGGAAACAGCGAAAAAGTGCACACTTTCGTTTCGATTCCGGGCGTTCCACCCACCACAATCACGGAAATGGTTGGGCACAAACAAAACAAAGCAAAAACGCCAGTGCGAACGCCCGGAAACCCTGGATATGGCCTAGATTTGTTTGGGGCTTTTCCTCGGTCTCTCCACAAGAGGAAAGGGACAATAAAAACGGGATCCGGAACCGTTCCCGATTCGATGCTGCATTTGGTTTAATTTACAATCGCCAGCACTTTTGGCGGCGGGTGATATAGAACACGATCACGGGTGAGCAGAGTGATCGGAAAATTAATGTGCATTAAACGCGGTAACGACGTCCCGGGGACTAACAATCAATCAAGCTTTACATGGGTCGACACTAGCACAGCCGCATGCAGATTGACGGATACATTGATGGGATTATGGTTGCAGTGGGATTCGGGGCCGTTGTTTTAAGCTTCCATCCGTCTGCACCGGTTTCCCCTGTGAGCCAATGTATGCAAGAGAATATCTCGTTAACTGTTTTGCCTACCGGAAAGGGGAAAACGCCATTACCATCCGAGTGTTACATCCAGCGTACAGTGAAAACTACTCTTCCTCGAAGGAAAATTGTGCTCAGTTGAGTGGAATTCCGTCCGCACGGGATGGATGCTTTTCCCTCTGTGGAAAAGGTTGCTTTTAGCACAACGCCTCTCAGAACTCGAGCACGGGTATCGTTAGTACTTTTCCTTGTGCAAGATAATTGAGATGAAATTGTTGGAACTGGTGGCCCCACGTGGCGAGCCCCATCAATACCGAATCGATCGAACCACCACATTTGGGAACCTTGTGCATCAAACTTCCCTTTCTCGCGAGGCAAAAGTCAACGAACTCTCCAAGGAAAGCCCAGCACCAGCAGCAGCAGCAACGACGATTGGGAAGCAATTATTCAATACAGCGCAAAATTGGGTCACAACAAGGCCGGTCATAAGTCTGGTGTGATAAACCGTACCCAGCGAAGGCATCTATTTTAACCTCATTCAGGGCCACTCCCGTGTGGATTAGGGTAAGCTGAGCAAATTGATAATTAAAATTACACTTCGGCGAAGTAGATCTGAGACATAAAATTGCTACAAATATACTGCGTGCATTGCTTGCAGTACATATAAAACACGAAAGCTGCAAATTAAACTGGAATTCCATGCGAAACGCAACGCAATTGCGCGAAAGATTATACCGTTTAAGTGTAATTGAAGATGTTTGCCATTTTGAAAACAAAAATTTGAATCATCCACTTACACTGCCCGCATTTAGACCATTTCTCCACGCACTCTAGACGTTCGCGCAGAGTGGAACGGATAAAAAATACACACCCCAGGAAGGTCATGAAGGTGACCTTTTTTGTACTGTTAAACAGCAACAAAAACAACAACGCTATTATCGGCAGAAGGTTAAAGTTCACCGCCATCTCGACGGATTGGGGTACCTTCAGAATGGCTTTTGTAAAAAATGCGCTCAGGCCCTGAACATCCCCCATGGTTACGGATGAGGAGGGAGGAGCAAACCTTGGCCACCGGTGCTTATCCAGTAGGGCCCGGGGCAAGCATATTCCCTTCACTCCACTTTTCACACACCCCCGCGCTTCGCCACGAGCGCAACACAAGAAGTCTTTTGATTTCGAACCCGACGACTCCCCAGGCTCCATTAGCCTTTCGAGGCGAAATTTATGGGCAATTTTTTAAAAGATGGGTTTTTCTTTGCTTTTCTTCCTAAACTTTGTTCTTTTCCTTTTGTTTACTTCGTCTCGCTTTTCAATATATGGCATTTCCCTGCGTTCGGCGGAGGTTGTTGGGAAAATTCGCTCACCTTTGACATTTCCTAGGCTGCACCAGGGCCTCGTGCTTTCTTCTACCACGGCTTCTTCGATTGCGCTTGAGTAATATGATTCTAAGAGGCTGAAGATCGTGGGATTTCTCGGGGAATGTCGATCGGTCTTGAGTGATGTATTTGATGTGTGCTTAATTGGCAGTGCTTTTTTATGCTCTTAGGCGTAAATGCTGCATTTAAACTGGCTGTCTCGACACAAAAAAATAAACAGATCAAAAGATTTTGCTGTTTGTGCGATACGAAAGTACAACACATTCCGTTGTCGATATAATATTTCTTTTCTGTTGAAAAGCAGCAAATGGTATATTTTTATTTCCCATCATCAGGCATTTTGTGTGTTTCTTCGGAACTTGGCAAACATTGCAGACCAGATTAACGTGCCAGCAGAAGTCATCAAACACCATAAACGTTCAAAATCAATCACAACATTCTTGGAACGCTATTTATATTTGTCGGCTCTTGGTGTGTCTCCTAATGATTCGCATTCCGTAGAATAATGCTTCCATTTGTTGCAATAAAAAGGACGGTAATTGTACTACACTGTGTTGCAAATTGACAGCTTCACCCAGTTTTTAAATAAATGGCTAAATAAAGGATTTTGTGAAGCTGTTTCTGTAAATATATGTTGTTTGCAAGATTGGATTGGAGGTTTGGACAGTAATGAAATTAATAAAGTTGTTACACTCCTTCTTCTATGTCAGTATGTTTAGTAACAAGACCTATCTATCTAGCGACATTGTTGTGAGATTTGAGAGTTGGATAATTCATGACTTCTTTTGCAATAATAGAAGAGAAGCATGAAGTGTCCTCCACACGATTACAATAACCTTCATAGTCCATTCTGTAAGTGCGACAATCTCACATTTTGATTAGCCGAAAGCCAGGTATGACCCAATAGACACATTTAGACCAAGGGTCTCCAAACTCTCGTGGACCACACGCCGTAATTTGAAAACCTCTAGTTTAGTCGATACGATTCTTTGATCACAAACCGGAAGGACACTACGACCACAAGCTTCTGGAAAAAAATCGTCTTGTTTGTAGACATTCAAAAATTGTGTATAGAACTAAATTTATATTACACTAAATGTGTTACCTTATATTACAGCTGTAATTGATAAACAGCAACAACACACATTGTGCGTACAGTAGAGTGTAACATTTTCTTTGAAGTTTATTACCCACCCGTTTTTGTTGTTTTCCAACCATCTCCTTTTACATTACAAATAACCTTTCACTGGCCCTCGCTTCATGTCCGCAAAACAATGCATGCCATGGCTGGTTTACTGGAGCCATTTTTAGCGTTAGCCTCACAGCAGCAAAACAACAAAATGACTCCTATTGCGCAGCAGATTTCCTAGACGAGGGCCGATACAATATGGTACGATCACGCCCAAAAGTGTGGGCATACATTACATCAGGGAAAGCTTCGGTTCGGTTTTCAAACCTTTTTTGTTGTTGCTGCTGGCCACGGTAGCAAGCAACCGGTGGCAGATGGCCATAATCGGTACCGATGTGGGCGGTAAACGGTAGGGATGACAGGACGACAAGACTTTAAACGGGTGTGTATACATGATACTATTATGCAATCGAGCCAACACGTCCCACCTTTCGGACGGATATGCTACCCCACACAGGTGTTTGTGCGATGGTTATGTGAGCTTGGTGTTGCTTTTATACCCCCTGTGGCAAGGATATTTTTAGACCGAATCTGCGCAATTTCCGTACCACTTTCACTGATCCAGTTTTTGCCTGTCGTTCCGCTTCATTGTGCCAGTGGTGCAATGGGCTCGGTTCGCTTATCAATCGCTTCGCTTGTCGAATCGGACCTCGACAGCCTTTTGCGCTTGTGCCTTGTGTGATGAATAGTTCTCAACAGTCAGTCCCTAGCCATCAAGCCATTGTACACCGTTCGGGTGTAAATAATTGCTTTACCTACCCGACAGCCATTCCAGAGGATGGGGAACAGTACGGTACACCCGTGCAATGTGACCCGATCGAATGCACTTTACGAACGTGAAGACCGATGAAGACCAAAGACCAATCAACGCCGGCTTATCGCATGATGGTGCGGTAGAATAGTGCCACAGTTGGGGCCGGGGAGGTTTTAGTTATTTTAGCATGCAAACAATAGCGCGTTGATTGTTTTCCATTTTGCATATCGTTCCATATTTAGCCACGGGCGTCGACTGTCTATCTTACTGCCGATACTGCGTAAACAATGTACAACCCTCTGCTCGATATCGATTCGCATGCCGATACCGCATACGGACACTGCTAAGCGGGTTTGGTACATCTCAGGGTTAAGTAAGCAGTACAAGGTTAAGGTTGCACTCCATCCGACAATCCATTTTACAGCACGGAAATGAAAATCGGTTCCCGCACTGCTCCGTTGCGCTTTTTCCTGTTACAGATATTAAAGGAAATGGCACAAACGAATGCAATTTCTTGAGGTTTACTGGGCATGTCAATTAATGGTTTGGTTTTCAGTACCATTCTGAAGATTGTGCTTTTTTTATTCCGATTCCGGTAGAAGGAAGTACAATGCAATTATTCATCTGCGAACCAGTTGAATCAGCAGTTGCAGATCAGTTGTTTTCATTTCCGAGCGGATGTTAATGTTTTACTCGGAAGCGTTGTAACAATACATTAATGCTTCGTAACGTGGAGCTGTAATTCGTGTAGGTTTAAGCATTCATGAGCTCATAATCAATGGGTCTTACTTGAATTTCCACCCATGCTTGCAACTTTTCGTGGGTTATTTAAAGCCCAAAACAAAGAAATTGAACTTCCAAACTGCACACTTAACCTTACAATCTACCTACCGATCGATCGGTCGAAGTTGGAAGGTTAGCAGCTCGATAGGAACCATTGCGTGGTTCCATCGCGACCATATCTTACCGCAAAAGAAATACAAAGAAACCGTCCTCCAACAGTGCCAATAAAACGGAGAGGTGCCTTCCCCGGCATAACCGCCACACACAGCGACTCACCGAAAGGGAATGCTAAATTTAGCAAGCTGACAAACCTTCGGGGTACTAAAAATATCTCGCCGTGCCGTTGTTGTGGCGGTCTTAAATCGATAGAACAAATCGCCGCAAAGGAACCATCGATGATCTCTCAACCCCGTTGGGCGGTTCTTGAGACATGGACGACCGAGCTTAAATTGCCATTGCTGGAAGCGGGAAGTCTCGTGCGTTGATTGGATTAGAAAGCGGAGCGGAAGTTAGGGTGGTATGTTGCGGCTTTCGGCCAGGAGTTTGTGGTTAGATTGCTTCGAGTAACAATTGAGTTCATCGAGGGGTTCAGTTGACGAGGGTTTAAGGACGTGCGCGTTCGCTGGGTAAGGTGTAATTGGTTCAACTACCCGGCGGAAACACCGACGGACAAAAGGTGTCGAGGGCAAATTTTCGCTCCAAGATCGAATATTTCCCATCAGCGGGTGTTCCGTTTCCTTCTTCAAAGCGAGATTGGAAATGTAATGCCCGGGTACACTCGCAACAGCAAGCCGGATGAAGTGAAATTAATTTAATACGATTGTTTATCATCCGCTTTTCATTATTGCCGCGACGTGGCACTAATAGAGCAAGCGTACGGGAAGTTACTTACACCCGGAGTGGAATTGTTAGCCTGTATAAATTTGCTCTCATGAGCGTCGCTAAACATATAACATAAAAATAAATAAAGCACTGCTCATGGGGCAACGGACAGACACTTGATTCAATTCCGGTAAAACTTCCTTATTGGCAGGATGCTACCAGCATCTACAGCTTAATCCGTCCAGCGATAGTGACGGTCGGGGTTTCTCATTAACCCACGCATCGAGTATTACATTTCCACTCGCTAATCTTCACTTCTTGGAGAAGTGGAGCTCAGTGTTGCGAGCAATAAGCACACCGATTATCGGGCTGCCTACGGGCGAGCGGGGTGTCATGTTAACAGTTTATCGGAAATAGACTTGCAATACGATAATTGAAAAGAACGCTTATCCGTTTTCGCATTACCTCTGCGAGAACTTTTATCAGCAAAGTAGTAACGCGAGGAAACAGCTGCCGTGCAGGGGAGAAGCTTTTTAATTTGAGTTGCAAAATCTATAAATGTTTTATTCGTCAAACAGAGCTGGATTGGTTAAAGTGTGTCCTCTCGGAGGGGACGATAGGAGCACCGTAAGCTCTATAAGCTGCCCACAAACCACATGAGCTTTGCTGGTTTGGTTTGTTGGAAGCCCTAAGCTACTGTAAGCGCTTGCGGCAATCAATTTGGATTTGTGTGTAACGTTGCCGTTCAGGAAGGAAATAACATTTCCGACGGATGGTTGTGACTGTTTGTGTTGAACGATGTGTTGAACTCCCAGCGCAACAAATTAAACACTGGTGGGCGTGAGAGAAAACGGTACACACCACAAAACTATCGCAAGGGAAATAAAAGCAGCAGTTTCTTCCGGTGGTTTGAATATTAATTTATAAATCTGCGACGTTTCGAATTAAATTCTTCACCCTGCGAAAGAGTTTCAATTAATTGAAGTTCGCTTTTATATCATAAAAGCACGCTAAACAATCACCAATCAATTACCGTGCAAACAAACGGGAATGTATTTTCCTTTCATCAAAGGAAAATGGTGACCGAAGCAACGGACCGTATTCGCTAGCGAACCGTGCCGCCCACGTGCGAATTTCACCCGCAACGGACCGCACTTTCAGTAATAAAAGAATTTTGCACAGTCAACGGAATGGCAACGCATTTTCCACTTTTACACACACACACACACACACCCATCCCAACGGTAACATACCAGGCAAGACGGAAAAACTCATTCTTCCAGCTCATTGAGGTGGTAAAACTGAGAAGCTATTTCTAGTTCACATTTTTCGGTACGGGGGAGTGAGCTTTTACTTTCTCGCTCGTTTCGTGTTCAAGCTACAACGAACCCCTCCGGATAATGCAGGCCTGTGCAAGTGATGGGAACGCAATGTTTTGCATATTTAGAAAGATGTTGTGTTCGTGGTTTTCAGAGTGGCAAAAGACCGAGCTTATGAAGCAGAAACATTGTGTGGGAGAGGATCCCCAACGCGGTACGGGTTCCGTACTTATCGGGGCGTTTGACACCTGTCAGATGGAACGTGGCTTATGATAATGAGACACAGTGTGGGCAAACATTATGACCTTTTCACATTGTTTGCGTACGTTTCAGGTTCGTATTTCGTTGTATTTTATTTATAAAATGTATGCCACTAAGCGGGCCGTTAATGATCGATCATTTACTAGTGGCGCCATCTATCATGCCATTTAAAAGCAAATTTGTTAAATATGTTTTTTTACTGTCTGTGGTTTGATTTGTGCTACAAAAACTTGTTTTTTTTTGCATTTTCTAATTGATTTTCATATTTGTCTCAAAGTTTGTCTACCCTTCTCTGACTAATAGCATTGGGATGCCATGGGACGCACACCCTCTAGCGGGCATGGCGAGCTAGCGCTACTTGGACCATCACTGCCACTAACCATCGAAAGTCCTGCAGCGTTAACCACCGACCGGTGCGGTGCTTTTTGATGGGCTTCGCCCGACATTGCCGGTAAAAATAGAAATCCCCGCTGGGTTTTCCCCAACAGCTATTTTTAGCTCCATCAACCAAATCAAACGCTTGTTTATGTAAATATGGAAGGTGTTGCGAATAAACCATACTGTTTGAGATTAAACCAGATACCATCACTCGTTTCGAGACCGATCCTTTAACCTTCAAGAGGACGCGATGGATGACGCACTCCTCCGTACCGTTCATGAGATGCGGTTCGAGGATATGGAAATGATTTTTTAATGAGCGAATAATTTAATCATAAATCATACGCTTACGCGCCAAATCACGCTGTAATGCGAATTTATTTTTAGCTCCCTTAAGGTTACTCCACTCACTTACCAAACCTGGGTAATTACATGATTATGTACTGAGGCAACCTGTTTTCAACATCTTTTCGTTTAGATGCACACATATAGCACCGTCATATAAATAATGCATAATCTCATCAAAGACCCTTTTTTTCGGTGATGCTTTTATTCGGAGGTGATCGTTTCACGTAATACGCTTTTCCCCATTGCGTGGAAACCAGAGAAATGCTCCGAAGAATCCATTTTGGACAAAAGCCAACAGTGGGGGGTAAAAACTACCCTTACGGTTCCGTATGTCGTATAATTTATCACAGCACACAAACTTCACAAGACAACTTCAAATAAACTGTACTCAACCGTGTCTCGACCTTCCTGTAAGATGCGCTTCCTACACGCTCCTCAGTATATGAGCATTTTTCACTCACACACACACACACATACCGGGCTACTTTCACCGGGCACTGAAGCATGGCGTGGGTTCAATGTTGTTTCTTCCTCCGTTCGACAGCATCCTTGTATTACTTTCAACCTGTTTCGGGATTGAAGGTTTCCTTTGGCATGGTCGGCTAATAATATGAAAAAGAACAAAAAAAAAACCATCGGAAACTTTGGGCAGTCAGGTAAGGAAGGAAACGACCCTTAAAATTCAATATCGATAGCCACACGGTAGTGTTGTCCACCGCAGACGCAACACGCATAGTGTACCGACCGCAGACGTACATCCAAAACAGAAGCGAACCATATTGATCCATGCATGGATGAAATTCGGATGACAAAATGCGCGCACCCGTATCACACGATTGGCACGGTTGAGCGGGTAAAACCTTCCGTACGAGCTTGGGAATGTTTTGTTTTTTTTTTTAATCCGAAATCCCAACCCTCTGTTCGGACGCACCCGTTCCGGCGGAAGTTATAATTGATTTTCTCTTTCGATCCGCTTGGAACGCTTCAAAGCTTCATCACACAACAACAACAGAAAAGATACATCTTTAATATAAAGCTTGGCCAATCTTGTGATTTGCGCTGCGGCAGCAACTCATTCCGCCATTGCGTTGTAATGGACTTCGGGCGACGATTCATTTGAAATTCTATCGCCACCAATGCCACCCAACCTCACGGAATGAAGTTTTACCCTGCTTCATTATTCATACCATTTCAGTCCGGTTGAATAATCGGCGTCAAATCGCGGCCAATTTGGACAAGCGCACCGGCCGGCACCCGTGAGCTACCGGGCGTCTCCATTGTCGGTGCGGCCAGCAGCTGCTGCACCAAACATCTTCATCGTGTTGCTGCACTGATCGCAACAAGGCGCCTGGGTCCCTGCCACAGCTTTCCGCCAGCAACGAAGCCCCGTGCGAATAGCGTGCGGTGATTGGTGCGAGGTAAAATGGATTCGCTGCCCACGCGCCGCTTGCTGTACATGGCGAGAAAAAGGCTCGCTTCACTTTGGACCGCAATCCGGACCGGGTGGGCATGCGCACCAAAACCAACAACCAAACAGATCCCCCGGCGGCCGGTCTCGAACGCCTCCGCAGTGTAATCTCGGGACTGTGTTTGGGATCGGTTTTTGTTTTCCTCTTGCTGTTGCTGGCACACCATATGGTGTCGGTAAAGACCCTGGCCGTGACACTGGCAGGAAGGTGCTCAGTATGCATGCACAAAACCCATCATCGCTGGTGGCGATGTGTCACGTTGTGACACTGTGAAATTACTTTTCCACTGGTGCGTCGCGAAGGTTAGCGAAACTTGCGTGCCCACTGCAAGTCGGTGCCTTAAGGAAAAATAATATTAAGCAAAAATGGCTGACAGACATGAGGGACACGGGTTTTCTATATGAAGCAGTAGCGAAATCGAATAAAGTAAGTGAACATGCAACGCTTTTACGCACTTCTGATCCAATCTGACTGCGGATCGTGCGTTGAATGATGCATAAACGGGTGGCACGTGTGAATGAAGCCACCCTTCTTTATGCTGTCGTATGTATTCCCACCAACGCATAGTGGTGAAAAGATTGTTCAGAAACATTTAATGTCATAATTCTAAGCATAAAATGCCCAAGAAATAAAATGCCCTTTATGCTTCGAATAATTTTTTCACTATGGTGAATGACTGAACCACTTTAATTACTACCTTTCCTCATATTTTCACGTGTATGACATTACATTTCGCACACCAAACCGGACAACAATAGACGAACAACTTCCTGCACAATGGTTCCACTTCCACCTAACACCTAACTCACCTTCAAATTGTCAGGTTTCGAAAAAAAGGAAGGTAGACTACATGTTTTCTGACACAATAACATCAACCCAACTATGACGTCAGACGTTTTGAGTTTGTCCACCAGTTCGCCGCTTCTAGCATTTCATTCACCGAAGTACTCTGCCCTTCACAACTTTACCTTCAAAAAAAAGAAACCCCTTTTTTACCTCGGCATTAAAAGTTCACCCAGTGGGAGCTCTCATGTTTCCCCGGGACACCTTCACCAGCAAGCGCACCGTATTGTATCTGTTCACAGCAGTTTAATAAATGTTCTACAAACAAAAACAAAATGGTACCCCCAACACAACGTTGATAAGGTTATGATGGTTTGGTTTTGAAAGATGCAATTGCGTCACATGATTGTGTAAAGGATTGTGATTCACCTTCTGCAGCTGACACGACAGCTGATTATATCACCAATAAGTGTACCACTGTGTGATTGCGAAACAATTATTCACATATCAATCGATGTGCGATAAAGGGGAGTGATACGAATAAAAAGAAACGCCATGTTTTTTGTTACCCGTCTACCGAATATTGCTTGTAATAGATAAAGTTTTATGTGCAGTACAACGGGTTTATAGCGTAATCACCATTCCGTGCATCGAATTTTATCTTGCCCATGCACTATCGAACAAATCTTTATGGCCGGTCCCTTATCGCGCACATCCCCATCAAGAAGTTCCATTTTAATGACCCAATAACGGCAGCGCTGATCCACCCACCGTACCAAACCCAAACGGGGGAACACACATTTCCACAACCTACACCGAACAAACGGCAGTCACACCCAGCAGAGTGAGACGAGATGGTTTATGACGCTTTTTTTTCGGGAGTCTCCACACAACGCACTGTCTTCGTTGGCTTCCCTGGCGGAGTAGTTTGTTTCACGCATCGAGACACATTTCCATTTTTATGCAGCAGCATCAAACCTTCGGCCCTGGTGGTGGAACGTCCCGGCAACCGGAAGCGTAACGCCACCGTTGCGTTACCAGAACGGGGCGAAGTTGCTACGACTACCGAACAAGTGTCTGTCGATTCTTTGCTTACTTCCCGAGCAGAACATCCTCCCCACGATAGGACGGGAGAGCTCGATAACGATGGTATAAGGCAGGCGAAAACTATTACCGCACCGCATGCTGGCCAGGTCCGCGTCGTACAGGAGAAGGAGATTGATGGAAGAAGCCCGTACCGAAATGGGAACGAAACGGTCGTGTGTCAGCTGTGTGAGGAAGTGGGGTGAAGTTATTTTTAAAAACGACGAGTCCGACTGTCGCCATTTCGCTGTCCCGTGTGCTTTGCTTTGCTCCATATAAAGTTTAGGTTAAGGATAGGGGTGGAAAGAGAAGGAACTACTGTTTAGTCCCTTATAAGATGCCTTTATGTTGCCTTTAAGTGTGATGTGAAAATGGCTTGTGTTAAGGTACCTGTTAGAAGTAACATTTGCTTTTCCATTTGACGCCATTATGTGGCCATTAAAAATGTGTTGAACGTATTATTAAAGAAATAAAACTGGTTTCAACAAAGGTGACATCAATTCTACGTTTCATAAGCCTTCCATAAATATACATCAAACTTACGCCAGCTGGCTAGAATCCTGAGAAAAAAGTAAATGCCAGTATTTGATTTAACTTTTACCGTGTTCTTGGTGATTGATATCTTCTTCTTCTACTACTTTATTATTCATTTATTTATGCTGGCTGTAATTTGTTTTTTGCTTCTTTCTCCGTAGCTGGATAGTTAGTCCTGCTCCTGGGAGATCCTAAGGGATTCGACAGCTCGGTGATCGACTATCACCTTAAATTTATTGGAGTAGATTGTAGATCCTTCTAGCTCAAGATCAACGCAAGGAAGAATCATTTGCTTCATGCTGATCGTCAACCAATACAAAACCTTCTTCGGAAAAATGTCACGTGGAATCTACGACGATTGAACTCCTAGGTGGAGCACTCAAAGAACACTGTTCAGATGTCTGTTGTTGCCATTGCGTGTCAAGTAGATCTGCTCATCCATCAAAAACCCGACGCTACGCTTCATGGAAAGGACATTTTTCAACAGAACCTTTTCACTGATTTTTGCTGCTCAGACATGAATGAACTCGACCGAAAATTTCGCAACATATTTAACTAAAGTGCATATTTAGCATAACAAAAGAACAGGTTTAACAACTTTCGAAGATAAGAAAAAACTCCCAAAGTTACATAAAATATTTGCATTTTTTGTTTCTAAACTTCAACCAACATTGAGGAATGCGCTCAACGATTTGCAACCAAAACGAACAGAAGACATTCAAAAACCAAACCATCCCGGTTTATAATCTCGTTAGCAATTTGAGCCGATTTCCGAACAGACAAAATGCTCCCCCCTATTCTAAAGGAAACCAATCCCCAGCTGAATACTAATCACCAAAGTTGCGACATCGGGGATGAAAAAATATTACGGTGAAAAAAAGATTCCCTCCCATGGTGGAAATTACCCAGCCCCACCGGTATTTGCATACTCACGCGAACGAGAAGCGCTAGATGGCACAAATGATCAGTTCGGTTTTCAGAAAGGAAACCGGAAAAGCTTCAAAAGGATCGCCAATGCCATAACTTAAGACGGCTGCATTCATTCACCTGCCACGTGGCGGCGTATCCTTTTCTCCCAGGGGTGAAAAATCCAACAAAATTCAAAGAATCGGAGATACCGTCGGTACCAAAGATGTATTTATTCCTTTTCTTTTTTTGTCGTTGCTGCCTTGTTTTAATACCCGACAAACAGCACGGACTCCACGTGCACGGATGCAAAACAAAGCAAAAGTCAGGCGGGCGAAAATCCAGCACCGAAGTACAAGCACGACGCATGAGAGTCTGCCGTTCGTGGTGTTGCTTCAACCATTGCCAGGGCGGAAAGGATTTTCCCATCATCCCACTCGCAAATGGAGAGGGGGGGCACGGGTATCTTCCTTCAAGCCAGCCCCGGGGGGGTGTATGTTGTTTTGTGCCGCTCCAAAGCTTAACTGCGTAGTAGCGAGCACTTTTGTTCCACCTTCCATCCAATGTACCAATGCAACATTTCATCGCCATTGTGCCCATTATTACAGTAAAACAACGACAGCACCGTACATTGCCAGCAAAAGCAGACACAAGTGCCCGATGAGCATGCTTATCTGGTCTTTCGCACGACAGGGGGAGAGAGTAGAAGTAGCAAAACGAAAAAAAAGATATCAGAACCACCAGCGTACGGCTAAATCTGCCAACAATCTGCCCATTCCATATGGTGCACGGTTGCAAAGATAGGAAGAAAAGTTAGCTAAAAATAGACTCGCTCACATGTGCTGCCTTAGCCTAAGGACGAAGTTGATGATGATGATGCCCCCGACGGTTGTTCTTTCTCGTTCCACGCCACGTTCTCCCCGTCCCGATCCCAGTTCTACTGGCAAATTCAATAAAAATACGAACTTTCACGCATGTTGCTTCAATGTGCTCTCTTTCCCTTCAAAACCAAATAATCGACATGATTGAGACGACGCGAAGTACAACGGGACCAAATACACCGCTCAAAGACGACCCGCACATCAAATACCGACACGGTACAAAACCATCGGTACCGAACAAAGAAAAACCCCGGCATAAACAATGTTGCACGGGAAATGTGTTTCCTTTTTTGCGGAACTGTCTGCTATTTTTGATCTTTTGCGCAGCAAAGACGCCCGAGACACTGTGGCCGTGTCCCATATGGTGAGCCTGTGTGCCAAAGTTCCCATACGAAGGGCAAATTAGTGTATTAATTTTTTAGCATCTAAGTGGTGTGTGAGTTTTTTTTTTGCAAATTGGCAAGCATTTCAATTTTTTGTTAATTTTGTAAAGCTCTTTCACTAATTTGAATTCCTAAATACCATGCATTTGTACTGCATACTTGGGATTTTTTTAGATCATCTGATGAGCAAGATCTAACAGTTCCAACAGGCGGCAAAAAATCTTCACAAACTTCATGCAAAGCGCATTGCGGCACATGCAAATGCAAGTGCATTTGCATTCTAGCTTTTCTTCGCCGGAAAAAAGGAATACGTTTTGTGCAATTGAAACAAAACCAAGCGCTTCGGATGAAAATGTAACCACCATCAATAGGCTCACGTTGTGGTGCGAGAATACCTTCCGAGTTCTGACTATAAAGTTATTCAATTGTAGTATTAAAAATAAGTCTCGGAAGCGTAACAAGTTGTGCTAATAAAATAGAGAGAAATAAAAAGCAAAACCATCCCATTTCTACCGAACTAACTACAACAGCCACGTAACAGTGCTGGTTACTTATTTTATTTGAGTTTTAGTTTACAAACTTCTCCCATTTTCGCGGGCTTTTGAACTTGTAGCAGAAACTGCGAAAGGAGGCAACACAAAACCAAAAAAACAATACAAAACTCTATAATTCCATCATCGCGCTCGGAAAAGCATCCCAAAAATCCATAAGGAAGCTTTTCCGCTTCATTACGCCAGCATTGCTCGGCGAACAAAGGACCGCTCCGGCCGGCAATTGTGTGTGTGTGTGTTGAAGTTCGAGTTTATGCGATGCGTGGGCGAGTGTAATAGCGTCCCGACCGTCAGCTTGCACACGGTGGAACGCTTCCAGTGGCACCGTTTTGGTGGGTAATATTAAATCCAATCCCTGTCCACGATTGCGGCGTGGGTGGACAGCACTGACAGCGGCAACGCGCGCCCTCGCTTTGTGTGCGCTGAGAGCGGGTGGGGCGAAACGAGAATTAATTAGAGTCACATATCCCCCCCCCCCCCACCCTTGCCATACACTTACCGCACCCCCGATAGGTTAGAGTTCCCGAAAATGAAGCAAATTCATAAACATCGCATCAGTTTCAGCTTGAAAGGAGCCATTCGCCACAGTGCGAACTCGCAATTTGACATATGGACAGTGCTTCAGTGGAGCACTGCTTCCACTATCTACGTAGGATATTAGACAAATATTAATTGGTTTTGGTTTGCGTGGGTGAAATGCATATGCTTCATCCGCATGTGGGAAGTTTTCGCATTTTGAAGCGAATTCACCAAACTTTGGCCTGATGAGGTTATATTATGCACTAATGGTACATGCTATGCACTAAAATGCACCCCATAATCAAAACACAGAGAATGAAATGTGAAAATGGACAAAACAAAAATTTCACCCGTGTGTTTAATAGGCTGCAAAGCAAGGCAGCAAAAAGAACCCCGTGCTGGAAAGCTTTTCCACGCGCGCAAACTCCTTACCGACAGGTTCGTATTTGCCTGAGGAATGATCTAGCAAGCCTGTGTGTAGCAGAATGTGTTTCCCCTTTTTCATTTGCCCACAGCACACATAGCAGGCGATGGGTAGAATCGTGTAACCATGCTCAACCGTCCCATCGCTTTTGCTACACTAAAAGCTTTCCGAACGGTTGGGCGACCCGATTTGCACGGGGGAGAGGGCAAATGGTCCGCACGGAATTCTAGCAAATTTTGTGAATGAAAGCTTCCACTGCGTACTTCGTTCACTGCGTTTGACCTGCGCGCTTTTCCCGCTTTCCACCCCGCACACAAACACACACACATCATGCACTCTGCCATGCAGCAGTTGGGGTTTGCTGAATAATGTTGAATGAAACGGAACCTGAGCCACTGTGCGTTTGCGTGGTAGCTGAAAGGTTCTAGCTGAAGAAGGGAGAGGATGGAGGGGTTAATGCTCGGGGAGGCAATGTGCTACTATAAAATGAAGACGATCCGCAACAATGGTAAGAACGAAAATATGCTGGTGGGGACTGTTTGCTCTAGAGCGGGTTGGGACGCTTGAGAACGAGAGGCCGGAACGTGGTTCAGACGAGGAAAATCCATCCGAAAATGGCTTGAATGGCAAACAGCAAAAAACACCCACCGTTTGGGTGGCCTTCAGCTGATGCAACAATTCCGTTGCAGGATTTCTTTTACAAAAGTTTCATTCGTTCAAATATTTTTCCATTAACAAAATACTGTGATACAGCTCAATCAGGGACACTGAATAAATATATGCCACGAAGACTCACAAACTTTGCTCTATTGACACATCATTAAGTTTGAGATCGTACAAAAGACCTTTTCGACGGCACTCAATTAAAAGCGCACTGTGGCGTAACTAATGCAACAAATAATTTTATATCAAGCAGCTTTTTTGGCACAGAAAACAGGCATCATCCTGCTCAACGAAACCTCCCAGGCAAAAAGTGAGAGAAAAATAAATATCTTAAAAATCTTATTATTTAGACACATGGTATCCTCAATGGAGGCGCCTGGTCGTTGGTGGCACAATAAATCCTTCCCACTGGTACCGTAATTTATTCTAATGTCCCATTTAAAAAATCACCACACGCCACTACATGGAAAGTCACCGTTGGCGTAACGTTATGCAGCTTATTGGCACTACATTCATCTTACCGACTGCCAACCTCTAGAAAACGAACACCAAAATCGATACACCAAGGGATGTGAAATTCGCTAATGTCAACAGTTTCTAGCTGTGGGCCGGAGTCCGTTCCTTCTACGGTAAGAATTTTTCTCCGCTGCAGCCAGAGGTGAACGGAATGAGAAGTAACACATACAAAAAAAAACAGCCAAGCAACCCTGATTTCATTGACGCGCCCGGTTCGGAAATTGCTCGTCTTGGTTCGGGTGGGGTGGGTAGAATTTTTATGCATCGTCCCTTGGGCCGGTGGAGAGTTAAAACTATTTCCATTGCCGACAGCCACACTTTGGGAGGAGAGGTTGAAAGAGACAGGCAGTTCTAGAATGGAATAGAGAAATCGCAAATAAACTCAACATGGCCGCAATACTCGTATGGGAAAATGAGCTCCAAACAGCACACGCAAAAAAACGGTTCGCGAAAAAGGGACACAAAACCTGCAAACGTCATCCGGTCGGAGTAGGCAAACGCAAGGAACGACGCAATTCAGCTCTGTGCTAAAAATAGAAAGCTACCCCGTACTTCCGTTCCAGGCAACCTCTTCTCCCTTCCGCAAGAGGGAAGAGAATTTTCCGAAACTCTCCCCCGTGCTTTCCAGGCAAAAGCGGTACGGAAGCTTCCGAGCTTTGCGGTTTTGGGGCTGTGGGTATGAGTATGAGTGTTTTCATTCTGCTTCGGCGACATCACAACGAACCTGCGCCATGGTCGCAGATAGCGGAAGCTTACCCATCAAGAATTCGTACCCACACGGCGCCGATGTCCGATTGGGACAGGCAGTGGAGCGTGCAGAAAATAGGACGTCATAAGACTCACCCTCACCCTGCACCTCCCAGGTCGGAAAGTTGATCCAGCACGCACACTTGCGCAAATACACAACACACACATACAAAACAGGCGAGAAGAAGCTTTCGCTGAGTACTGCAAATGAAAGAAAGCTCCGAAGGTATGACGTTTCGAACGATACTGTATAGAATCCACTCCACTAGCAAAGAAAAAACACAGATGGTGGAAGGAGGACACAACCCGGAACTTTGCTCAATGAAGGCAACTGCTCAAACTGCGCAACACAAAAGCTTCTACCCTCTGCCGGGATTCGTGGAAATGGAAGAAGGACGGTGGCACTACGTGTGGGCAAAAAAAACCAATCGAGCAGGCGATGACGATGCTGGAGAGGGAGAGAGTGAGTGAGAGCGGGCGAGGGGAAATTTCATTCAAAACGTGTGGGCGACTGGCCCGAACATGAACGACGCGAAACCGAATCCCCGAACCCGAAGCACGAGACCGTGCGTCTCGCTCGGTTGGCAAAAAGTCTATAAAAGGAACCGTCACCGGGCGCTTTTCCAACATTCTGGCTAGCGAATCAGCGAATCAATTGCAGCGAGCGTGAAGAAACATACGGCACTTGGTGAACAGTAATCTTTCAGTGGCCAGCTAGACGGTACCAGATAAAAGACATTGCGACGCACAGCTTCCACAGAAAGGGGTCGAGCTTGTGGCGGCCTGCTTGGTGGTGGATCAACTTGTTGTTTGATCTTTCCCGAAGTGAGCGTCCCCGAAGTACGACCACTCCGCTCAGCGTCGTGTCGTCCCGTGTTCGCGCACACGCACCTTTTGTGCGTCGACATTGCAGTGTGCGAGTCCAGTTTTTTTTGTTTGTTTTTCGTGGCAGTGTGTGGAAGACATCAAACCACTCCGCGTGGGTGTTTGCAGGACGAAAGCGAACCCCGAAAACACCTACGCACGGGAAGGCATCGTCCGTGTGCGTCCGTCCAGGCACACTCCGGACGAGTTGGGACTTCGAGAGTCCGGTTCAGTCAGTTCCCGACGCTCGATAGGATCAGACACGGAACGAACCCACCAACACTAGAGGAAGGTGTCTTACTAACAAAGAAAGAACACACAAAAACGGGAAGATATTGTGAGTGTTTTGAACGCTTGTGAATAACAGTGAGTTAGTGTAGGACTAAGTTGAAGAAGTAACTCCAAACTCCAAGTTTATCTGCAAAACCATCTAAACGGGACAGCCATTCCGTGTGATAAACGGCACACAAACAAATCAGCTAGTTTCTAGCGTGTAAGCGTACCTTCAGCTTCAAACATCAAGTAAGTGTTACCCATTAATCTTCACATAACCCAGTGCAGAACCAGCACAATAAAGAGCAAAACATATCCGCGTGTATACACCGAACTCCGGCTCCTAGTTATCCACATAACTCACTGTTCACCCGGTTGACCTAATTTTGTGCCGTGCTCGTGCAACAGCAAGCACTCCGGAATTTTCCCAGCGAATACAGGGGAAAAGGGAGTTTTTTTTCGTGTTGATGCCCATTTTCGAGAGGCCTCACGTAAATGTAATCGCTTTTGCGCTAGTAAAGTTGCAACCTCTCCCTCTGTCTCCCGGCTTTTGTTTTGCGCCCAGTTGCGAAACTCCATCTCGTACCACCCTACCGGAAGCGGGTCCGGGTGTTCGGTCATCGCACCTCCAAAACCTGCACCGGTAGCTACAGCCTGTTGACCTGTTGACAGGTAATGTAGGTCAGATATGGATTCCGTCTCGCATGGGGAGGTCATAGCGTGTCCGCATACCATCATAATGTTGTATGCAGTAGCAGCAGCAGCAGTAGCAGCAGGTACGCGTTGTTTCGTACCCTGCCTTCGTGTATGTGCGCCCCAGATGCACCCGGGATGAACGAGATGGACGGAACCAGACGGAACCGAAAAAAGTGGCACATTAGAGCGTTCTGTTTCAGCACGCTACACTGCACCAACTATTTGTGCCGCGTGTGGCCTTCGTGAGCCTATCCACAGAATGTCCTTCACGTACTCCTGGGATAAGGAAAAAAAAAATGAGAGAGTGAGAGAGAGAGAGAGAGAGGTGGAAAACTGCAACGCTTATCTTGACAGCTGCAGAAGTCGCCCCGAAGTAGCGGACAATTAGTAGCAGGCTTTGCTACGTTAGTAATTTGTTCGGATTAGTACAAATCCTGCTGCCATCGGATGATGGATATGGTTTTGCTCAGTGAAGTCAATCGACTAGCTGCCAAAAATAGACCGGGCAATGAGACAATTCTGTCAATTTCGGTAGAAATTTCTTCATTCATAGCACCCTCAGTCGAGAAGCGCTTCATTCAACAACCGAGCCGCTGTGTATTTTTTCTCGAGAGCTTTCGCTTGTTTGGGAATGGATGTTTGGTAACGAGATGCTTTTATCCTTCTCTACAAATAAAACACTTCATTGCCCTGTCCTCCCTGAATTGTGTTGGCGCTTTCTCTATCTCGCTCTCTCACTTTCTCTCATACTCTCCCTTTCGGTGACGGAATTGGATTTTCCCCCGTGCCATATAGCTGGCAAATGAAGCGGGCACACAAATCCGACTCGCAATTATCTGTGAGCTCTTCGGTAGCACCAGTACGGATTTATTTGCCAAAGCCGGTCTAATCGCTAAACGGTCCTTCCGGTGAGCTCGGTACTACTTTGTGCCCGCACTTGTCGCTTCCGACAAGTTGAGGGACAAACAGATTGCTGATGGCTTAAAATCGTAATCAGCGATCAACGGAAAGGTAGATGATGGCTGATGCTATTTTACCATTTCAATTTAACCCTTTTTCCCCGGGGGGCCGGGGAGCTTTTTTTCGCCCCCGGGAACAAAAACGCCCGGCCAAGCAGATGAAAACGTTAATTGGTGTGACACACCGGGGCATTCATTTTGACAAACCTTGTTAGCGATGGGGTTCATGCCGATGGGTGAATATCCTTGGGTTTTATCCATGGGAAAGCAAGTCTCCTACATCTCCGTCACGTTTCTGCAACTGATATGACCTTGCGCGACCTGGTCGACGCATTGAAGGTAATTGGGATTTTTAAACCCCTGAACCCGAAATTCACACCACCAATGGCCCGATCCGACGACTACCAATAGGCTGGCTTCCTGGTGCGTTTTTATGAAACTTTTATTTTCCGAGGAAAAGTTTTTGACACGTTTTGGGGGTGAGTGAGTTCGGGCACCGACCTTTCCCACCCCTGCGCTTCTGATTCATTGGAGGGTTGCACGTGGCGAAAAAACAAATCGGGATAGCTCAGATACCCCATCAAACGAGCCATCCCTGACCCTCGAGTACGAAAATATAGATCCTTCACCAAAGCAAACACTGACAATGAAAAGGTCGCTTTCAGTTGCCTTTCTTTGCTATCATCTCCCCCGATAGAAAATGAAGTATACAGAGAGAAAATTATTTTGTCGTCGAAATTGCTCCGTCGGTTGGGCATTTACCGTCGGCGAAACGGAAAGAACTTGCAAATGGACGATTCCCGGCGGTACTGGCTGAGGTTAAGCTTTCATTTGATGTTTGCTCGGTGGATCTTTTGTGATGTTAAGATTAGATTTGTGCACTTGTTGATGATTTGTTTCGTGAAAGCACGGACCTGTTTGTCGGAACAGCACCTAGCACGAAGAAAGACAATTTGTCAGCTTTTCTTCGGCGGTCTTTCGGCTTTGTACCACCCAGCTAACAGCCTTGGCTATACAAATTAATAAGATAAAGTGTCCCATAAGCAAGCCACAGCAAACCGGAATGGGAACTATTCGCTAGGCATTTGACCCAACAAAGATAGGGTTAGATTGGCACGCCGGTGTATGTCAAGAAGCATCTCGTGTGCTTGTGCGTGTGTTTCTGTGGTTTTCTGTTTCCTTATATCTTGGCTAGCCCATTCCAAACCCTGTGAATGCAGAGCTGCCAGGATGCTGCTGGTTAGCTCACTCTCTCTCTATCTGAAGGTCATCCTCGGTGGGACTTTTCGTGTCCCACCACCTTTTGCATTTTGTTATCCGCAGCATCGCGCCGGTGCCCATATATTATCCAGTGTCCTTGCCAGTAAGATACTGCCGGACACAACCACCGTACCACTGTCTTCCATCGGATTATTAATTTAATATTCCATTCCGACGACTAAAAGCGGCTCCGGTGAACCGGAACGCCAATGCAACAGCAGGCAAACCACACGCAACTGGCAATCCTTTCGCAATGGACCACCGCAAAATAGCAACGGCACGGCACGGTGAGAAGAAGATAGTACAAACTGGAAGCATGCCGTAAACAATAAGAAATTAAGATAATTTCCAGAAATACTATCTCCCTGTTTTGGTGGAGTGTATCAAACCGAAACCGTTACTGACAACCTCCAGTAGAAGGAGGGAAAATTGTGTCCCCAACTCTGCTTGGTTTCTTATCAGCCGACGGCACTATTTCGTTGTCCCATTTTGGATGTGGGGTAGAGATGTACGGGGAGGTGGATGTAGATAAAAACACACACATACTCACACAGGGGAAAACGCAAACAGTAGTTTTTTTTTTCCCTCCCGTGCGCTATCGTTATCGGATCTGCTACCGTTCGAAATAACAACCGGTGGCTCTCAGGAAAACTCACCACCTCTGGAGAGCTAGTACCAATAGTAATAGTGAAAAGAGAGAAGAAAAACACACACACAACAGCACTATCAAACAATAGTAAGGGGGGGGGGGGGGGGAAGTCTCCTGAAGTGGAAATGAAACGGCACGAAAGCACAAAACGAGGGCACGCAAGTGTTTGATGGCGCGCCAAACAACAAACACACGGGGAGGGTTGGAAGGGGGCCCGCAAACTTTTGACCGAATGACGCAAGTGAACCTACCACGAAAGATAAATGATAATGATTATGGTCAAATAAAACTGTGTGATTCATGTCCGCATCAGCTTTCCCGGCGTGTCTGCATGTTTGTCGTCTCAATCCCGATTAAAAGAGGAAGATGGTGAGAAGGGGGGTGGAGGGGGGGGGGGGAACACGTGTGTGTGTGTGTTGGTTCATGTTGGTTTTTCCACCATTTCCATTCCTCTTGAAACACGCGTGGCAAATTGTCACCACTTTCCCCACCATCCCCCTTATTGTTTAAGGGATGGACAGGGATTTTCCCAACGCTTTTCCTTGTAGAAAACCATTTTTTCCAGAACGGGAGGCAAAACGCGTACCAAACAAAAGGTTAAGGGTTACCAAGGTCTAACACTCGAACCCATGGCCCGATATAAACCCCAAGGGATGAGAAAAACCGGCCCCAAAACCGAAAAACACACACACACACCACACATCCACTAATCCGGGAGCATTTGGGGAGTCGCGGTTTGGCGTCACACGGAATGTCACCGGTTGCGGGTTCGCTCGTATGCTGGCGTTAGCTCAGTAACAACACTCGTACAGCTAGTGTGCTCTTTCGCACCGGGCCACTTCTCGCACGCAGTGATGGGGTGACTGTTGCCGTTTTACACTAGCGCACGGAGCGGAACTAGATGGCACCACATCCGTCGGTCTTTGTCTGACGCCGATGACGCAAATCGCGTCCGTCGTAATGCCTGGTGTCTTTCCCTTACCACGGGCTACCGGCCCGGCGGTTTTCCATCCATGCGGTAAAGAATCCTTCGTTATCCTTGAGCTCGGCAGAGTTGATAATCAGACCCGTCCCGGGACCGGCCATCCTCAGCCATCCTTGCCCATCCTTAATCTCACCGTAAGTGAGGAACAGTTTCGTGCGTCAAAAGTTACTGCGCTACCAGGACAAAACGGTTGCGGGAAGCATTTTTTTATCGCTTCGTCTTGTTTGACTTCGTCTGAAGCGCTATTGTGTGCACTGAAATTGAACTTTTCTTATCTTCGAAGTTTAAAAATATCGTTTCATCCTGTTTTCTCCCTCCATTAATCCTATTCTTAGACTTCGACGGCTCGTTAGGTTCATTCCAATTTTCCACGATCGAGAACGAATATCTTTTGCTGGAAGAATGATCAACGCAGTGATGCTGACGTGGGCCGTAGCGCTGTGTAGTCTGGTGACGTTGGGAAGAGCGGCTTCTTCACTGCCTGGTAGTAGTAGCAGCAGCGGCAGCAGCAGTAGCAGCAGTAGTAACATCGATAGTAGCAGTAGTAGTAACAGCTTTCCGGTGTTTGGCACTAAACGATACACTCGTTCTAATTTGATCCCCTCGAATGAGTACGGTGGACAGGGTCTGTCGGTGCCGGTGTACCACTTGCCAAATGCCCGGTACTACGACGCACAGGTACCGGCCCAGTACTTCCCGTACGCACCGTATCAATCACCAACCACCAACGACTACTATGACGATGCCGGATATTACGGAGACACCGGTAAAAGCTACTACTATCTGCCACAGCCACAACACCGCCGGTATCAGCGTAACAACGAGCGCTACACATCGTACGGACTGCCCACGTATCGAGGCGAGTACAAACCGACACCGTACTACTACGCACACGGACCCAGCTACAGCTACTCCGATGACCACGAGTCAAGCAATCCGCTCGACGATCTGCACGAGGAGATGCTGCAGGAAGACGAACGGGAACGGGCGCGTGATTACTATCCCGTCGGGCAGGAGCAATGGTACGAAAGCCCGTCGCGTCCCGATTCGGCCTTCCTGCGCAATCTCATCCTGTACAATAGCCAGCTGCAGAACTTTGGGCGCGGTAGACAACTACCACCCCTGGACATGTCGAATGAGGAAGACTTTGAGGAGTACGATGATGCCGAGCCTGATTATGAGTATGATGTGCCGATCGCTGACACTCGTCCGAGCTATGGTAATTTCTACGGCAATGGATATCGACCTGAGAGCTTACCTGCTTATGCACCGGCGGGAGTCGGGTCTGCAAGTAGTCGGAACACATTTAGCAAACTAAACAGCTTCCGCAATAGCATGGCAAAGAATCAAATCGACGAGGATGATGAGGAGGTGGCGGAACTGAAGTCACTCATACATCAGCAGAAGAACAGCCAGCGATTGCCACCCATGTTGATGGACAAGATGGCTCCCTTCGTCTTGAAGCAACAGCAGCAATATCCGGCAGCACCGAAACCACCGCAACATCAACCCCAGCCTCAGCAAGTACATCAGCGACAATCCAAGCAGCAGTACCAACAGCTGCAACCACAACAACAAACGCAACAGCGACAGAAGGAACTGCAGCAACAGCAGCAACTTCTCCTACAACAACAACAACAGCAGCAGCAGCAGCTGGAAGCTCAGCAGCAACTTCAAAAGGAACAGAAGCAACAGCAACTACTCCGTACGCTTTCCTCCGACTATCAACCAACGTACGAGACGGACAACTGGCCGAAGGATAGCCCCAGCTACAATGCGTACGATTACGATGCCGACGAGTACGACGATTCCTGGACCCACTGGGACCGCAAGCGTAACGTTCAGCCGAAGAAGGCCACCTTCTCCTCGACCACCAGCAAAACGACCACGCAGACAACGACGAAGAAACCGAAAACGGTCAGCCCCAGCACAACCAGCGCACCGGCGCCAGCAAAACCAGCGACACCATCGACGAAGGCGGGCAGCGGTCAGAAGGAGGTGGTACTGCCAAGACCCACCAACCCGAGAAATCTATTCGCTGCCAACCTGATCCAGGCCGTGGACGAATCGCGGATGCAGATGGGTATGCCCAAGGGGGATGATGGTTCCAAGCAGAAAGAGCCCAAAACTAGCAAGATCTACGATGCGCTCAGGGCTATGATGAACATGAAACAAGATTCTGAGGTAAGTGCGATAGGTGTCAGACATACAGTTAAGAGCATCTTGATGGCGATTTGATGTGTGATCTTTGCTTGACAAGACGATACTAAGAGCGTTTATCGTTTTATTTCTGATCTTCTCCACCTCCAGGATGCTGATCTTCGCCAGCAGCTAGAACATCAGAAGCAGCTTGCCCACATTCACAAGCGGTTCGTCTCGAACGAGGAATCGCTCGTGCAGCAGCTGGACGGCTTGAAACGGGCGGCTTAAGTGAATCCAGCAGCATAAACGCACCGCATCAACGTACTAAGTGAGTTTTGATTTTATGTTGGGTAGGAGGGGGCCTTTTCTCATTAAAAATAGCTGAATTTCTCATCGGTCAAGACTTTACTTTTAACAAACTGCTCAAAAATTCTATGGTTTTGTTATGAATCGTTAATGCCTGAACATTTTGTATCTTTGTTTCACACACTAAACAGTATTGCGTCGAATGTAACACTGGTAGAACAATTCTGCTATATTAGTTAACGGAAGCATTGTGGATATAGTTGATGCAGGATTAAAAGAAAAAAAAACGCAAACAAAAAAGGTTGAGACTGAAATCTTGTATATATGGAGTAGCAAACAACACTATACAGGCTGCAAACAGCCAATTATACCAAGTTCGCAAAGCGAACGCCAGGCGGCGCTAGTCACAGCGGGAGATAGATTCTTGTTATACATATTTATACAGGCCGCATGTGATTGAAGCAGGTGTTTTGGGTGGGTTGAAGCAACAATACGGTGAAAACGGCCACCCTATGGCCCAGTTGTACTATTTACTTTCCCAAACCCCAAAAAGTGACCATACCACTCCGCGCGCAAAAAAAAAACCCTCCGCTGGCGACTAGCAACTGTGTAAGTTGGGATTAACAGTGCCTACCCCTAGGGGGGACGGACTGGGATCGTTACTTTTTTTTGACGATAGTCGCTTTTCTTCTTTACTGATGCTGCCATTTTTCTTTGCGCAATCGAGGTTTTTTTTGCTAGTAACTAGTCACACCAACAATGTCAATTCACCTTTGCTTTCCATCTTTGGCTGACGTAAGGCGAATATTTGTTTGCTGCAGAAATGATGTACAGCAGAAAAAAGAGCCCAAAACACTCACAGTTCACTAAAAAAAAGGAAGGGAAGAAATGCAAACTCGACAAAATATAAAGCTTTCATCAGAAAGGTATGTTGCTGCTGCTTCTGTATGGGGTTTTCCCCCGTCTTATTGCTGTAAAATGAGAAGACAAGCAGTGGCAAACTTTCCCGAGAAGTGCAAACCCTCGTATATCAAGCAAATGATAACAAACATTAAAAAAACCAGAGCAAAAAAGAAGAAGAAACCGGGCGCATGGAGTGAAAGAAAAAATGGTGGCAGCGCAATGAAACCCATCGTTGCTGATAAACAAGTTGGAAAATCATCCACTGTGAACTGAACGCAACACTTTCTAGATGTAAGGAAGGCGGAAGATACCATTCCCAATTCGATTCTCCGAGTAACGTAAAGCGAAAGGATACACACTTTGGGGCAAAGTCCCTTCCAAATGGCAGCTAGCGCCCTAAGCAAACAAAAACCTCGGAAGCCTCCAAAGTCTACTCCAAACGCACATAATCGCAATGTATGCGTGTGGTTACGTGTGGGGCACCCGGGGACATAATCGTCTAACACGATCCTAACCACCCATCGCACTGGTACAAACGATCTAGGGGCGAAAGGCCGGTTCGTTTGCACAAACGATTTAACTTAGCTAACCAAAGGCCGAGATGGTGCCCCCAGGATCCAGCGAAACCCGCACGCACGGTGTGAAATGGCGATGGAGTCGGACGGTGGGCAACGATGTATTTAGATAATAATATATGAAAGAGAAGAGAACTTATTGTAAACGGGCAGTTCATATGGGAAATCGTATGAAACACTCAACAAAACGGTATTAGTCACTAAAAGCAAACAAAAAGCAGAAGGCAAATAACTCTAACCGGTCTACTTATTGATGTTTGAACACCCTCACACGCTCATTCATTCCGACAGTGGAGGATACATTTTACGACACAGGCACAGGTTGCGTTCCGTTCCGCCAACTGAGAAAGACTTGCAAATGCAGCTAGAATCAGCAGAAGTCTCGGTTTGGGGGAATAACAGAAGAATATTTATTTACAATTTGCAAAGCATCGGCCAACGTAAATATATCATGTAAATGTATGTACTTAACACCTACGCACATGCAAAACCAAGTGTACAGATGTAAATAGTGTCAGGTGAAGGTAAAGCAGCGCACAGTATAAGCGAATCAAGAGCTTTCAAAATCGGTCTCAAAATGTGTAAGCTTATCTTTGCATTGCTGAGTGAAGCTGTGCAAATTTGTTAATTCTTTCGTTATCTTCTGTCAGTTGCGCTTGTTTATTTAATTACTTCAGTTAGGTTAAGCTCAAAGCTTTTGTTTCAGTTTATTGCTGTTAAAAATGTGTCACTTACTGCCGCTTTTGTTAGCTCTTCTCAAGCCAACAATATGTACATAAAATACATTACAAGCAAGCCTTATTCGTCTGGAGGTACCTAATCAAACAGATCAAGCATCCAAAGCCACCAACAGCATTACAAATAAGCTTATTGCGCTTGCACTAATTAACAACAGCACTACTGTCCTCGGGCGGAACGTTTAGTGCGTTCCGTTCAATTTCTCACCGCTCCCTCATCTGTGCTGCACCTGCCCACATATGTTCTGCCTTTTTCGTCCCCCTTTAATGTGTTTCGCACGTTACAGCACACACAAATTTGCACCAAAACAAAAAAAAATGCACCCTTTAAAAGTGTTTGTGCAAGCACGGAAAACATTACCCAAAAACCTTGCATAACGTAACAACAACATAACAAGAGAACATGGACTGCATGTAGCTATTAACAAATCTATTAAACAAAGTGTTTTAAATATCGACAAAAAGTTTCGGTGCAGTATTTGTGGGCGGAAGATGAAGTAAGCTTTAACGGAAAAAAGAAACGCACCCACACGCTGCAATGCAAGCCAAGGAAAAGGGTATTTGGTTGCTTTATCGGTTAAAGCTGGCACTGTACTGCTTTGTGCACTGTGCCATCGATAAGCGGTGGGCGGTTTGATATGTGATCAGGTCTATGCTGCACTTGAAAAAAGTATGGGCAGGCATTGCACTGTACACAGCTTTCCATGTTGTCCCAACCGGCACAAGTTAAATCACCTCCTAGAGCACACCTAGAAATAAGAGCTTCCACACACACAATGCTGCACTCCCGAGTGTTTGGGGTTTTTTTTTTATTTTCTTACCAACAAAAAGGATTCACTTTGCTTTAATTATGATCCATTTCCTAGTAAATGGGATGGATGGAGTGGCGTAATTATAGTACACTTCAAGCACGCACATCAACTTCACCAGCACGCTAGACTATGGGAATAAGGGAGTTTTCCTATTTCTATCCTTCATCACGCTAATGCTTTGACCACCAAAACCAAAGGTGGCTGCCTTTTTTTTGCCATCGAGTTTGCACCACCTACAGCTTGACCCGCAAAACTGTACCAGAAATAGTAATAGGTCCCAAAATAGTTTCATCAGCAATCGCTTTCGCTTGGTGCTTTTCGCCGTTAACCCCGTTACGAACTCTGACAGCACGAGTTGATCACCGGCAAAAGTCATGCAAAGTCTATGAATAACAACCAGAATGCTAAAAACACTTCTAGCGCACGTCACGATAGATCACAGAATCCTTGTACGTAAGGGAATTTCGGTTATAAATATAGCTAACGAGAGATAGTAAAATAGTATGCAAGCGTGATGAGTAAGCAGAACAAAAGAAGGGAAAAGGCATTTGAATTTAGGCAGCCAAACATAATTCAATAGTCGTTGCACGCTGTTGGGCACAAACATGCAATAGATGCAAACTTCAATGGTACAATGCACAGGCGACAGCATCAGTGCCAACGGATGAATCTTTCTTTCGCTTGTTCCCAGGCACAGGCATAAATACCCCTGTACACAATTAACTGTGTCGCGACAGACAGAAAGCAAGCAACTACTATCCAACAAACCACTTACATTTGCAACCAAAATATAACACAACAAACGTATCGATCGAAAACGATCCCCATGCCAGCGCAGTGGCAACCGAATTAATCATAATGGAAGCTAATGGGTGATGGGGGTGCAATAGGAAAATTCTTCCTTCGGGATGAATTTGTTTACCACCGCCCCCGGGAATAGTTTTCTTGTGATCGAACCCTCTTTGCCAAAGGCGAGTCCTCGGCATACGGGTTGGCCTAGCGCACGCAGAGAGGGTCCAGGTTGGCATCGTGCCAAAAACTGAACCCCATTCTGGGCTGCTTCCAGTCTGCCGGAAGCTTTAGAGTACATTCACCCCTGCAAGGGGAGCCTAAAGCACGTCGACTAGCCGACGGCTGCCGGGACTAGTTTCGCAACAACAAAAAAAAACCGCATGGACCGGGGATGACATACAGGAACCACATCCTTGTGCCATGCGCGCTGACAAAGGCATTTGATGGTTGTGTTGAAAAAAAAACTCGAGTTCGATCACGACAAACCTATTTTCCGGGATCGGTACAAAGGGTGAACATTTTGTACAATGCGTCCCTTAAATGAAATTTTGGAGCAGAAAAAAAAGAGCTGGGATGAAGAATTTGCCGGACCACAAAATATCTTCCCAAGACATTTCTCTCCCTTGGCATCCCTTATGTTCGCCCTGCCTGCAAAGGTTAAGGGTGAAATTATCCGAGCAAGCATTTAAGGGTTCTGCATGGGACAAAGGATGAACAGGAAAACTTAACCAAACCACTGATTACGATATTCCGGTAAGCAAAAAGTATAACACAAAATTCCCGTCGGCTGGACAGAACAATATCACCGGAGGGATAATTGAAATTGGATTCCTAATTTCTGTGGAAAGAATGAAAAACCCCACTACAGAGGGTAGCCCAGATGATCGAGAGCATTATAGAGAAAGATAGACAGAGATAAATAGCAAAAGAGAGAGAAAGAGTATATGGGCAAGTAAGCTAAGTAGAAAGACAGGATTAGTAAATGGAATCAAAAAGGTAGCCGTGCTTGGAAAACCAGAAAAAAACCAGAAGGATCACATACACAAATTTGACAATAAATATTGCATCGTTTTAAAATAAACAAACTATTTGTCATTAGATAATACTGAGCGGATGGAGATGGGTGTGTGTTGTAAGGGATAAATTGAAAAAACAGACAGAGAGATTGTGAGGGGAAGAAAAAGAGAGAGAGAGAGAACGCTAATAAGAAGCTGTTTTTACTAACTTTTTTATCAAGTATGTTGTTTTCGTTCTACTTTTTCGTCTTTCAAACTTCTCTTTAGTCATGCGGACTGTAAAGCGTTTTAAAACATTCACTTTTTAGTTTAGTTGAACACGCTACTTTTTAATGCCAATTTTGCGCTATTCGTGCTTCCTTATTTTGCTAAACTTTTACCGAATATCTAAACGCAACTCAAACGCAACTTGAAGCTACAAAGAAAAAAAAAACAAAGATACTTGAAATAGTGCCAACTTTTCTAATCATTACAAACAAATATGCATTTTTTCAATAGATGCTACAACAACAAACGAACGATGTAAATCAAATGGCTGTAAATGGGGCATAAGAGGGAGAAAACACTAGAATTAACAGGCAAAGGAGTATGAGTTCTATATGGATACTAGTATATTTTTATATTCTGCAAACTTCACAGTAATAAAAATCATTCCAACATAATGCTAACAACTTAGCTCTCATCTCAAGCATACTTCCGTGGAACTAAAGGGATTCATTTGCAAGAGATAAGATTATGTTAAGTTTGTAAACAAACCAACTCACACAAACATCCATATAAGGAATAAACATCTGATAAAGTTGCAATCACAGAATGAAGTAACGTATGGTACAGAAAAAAAATAAAACAAAACATAATAGAACAGCAAACAAAACATGAGCAAACAAAAAAATACAGAACATTTAAAAACACTTAGTAATACAATCACAAACACGTCACGAATCGCATAACCATAAAGTACACGATGCTACAATTTAGCGGAAGGTGTCCGCAAGGCATGATTTCTTGCTAAAAGTCGACGCGCTGAGTAACACGCATAGTAACAGAACATTATACATATTTTTCTGTCTATAATGATGAAAATCCAATATGAATTAACGTACACCTAACATGGGAGAACAAAGCAAACACGCACAAGAAATGCGAAAAGAAACGGTGAAAGATTCCGAGAGCTAATGTAATTTTAAGCAAAACGAATGCAAAAACCGGGTGAAAAAAAAACCTACGTTACAAACCAAGCATAACATAGACAATGAAATCTTGTTGGTGATAGTATTGATAAATGCTGCGGTGAATTGAATTGATTGACCGAAAGCAAGCAAGAAAATGAAGGAACTAGTTAAGCGTTAAGCGTAAGTCAGACAACAACAACAGAACCGAAACATTCAAACGGAAGAAAAATCTGAGAAAAAAAAACCTGATCTGATAGAAGCTGAAGCAAAACAATGATAAACAAAACTACAACCCATTCCAATCACGAGCAAACACAGATATGTAACTTCAAATCTTAAACAAACAGAGAGATTAACGAAAGTAAAAACAAATGAAGAAAAAAAAACACTACAAATGTACATATCCTCTCTATGCAAAAGAAAAACAAAATTTACGATCTTTATACGTGAGTATGCAAAAGAAAACCAAACAAACTACTCCGATCAGCAGCTTTGTACATAGAATAAATACAAATATATACATATACATATATATATTATATACATACAAAACGGTAATTCTGTGTGCGTTTCATTTTGGGGAGCTGTTACAAACTGAAAGAAAGATGGGCTGTGGGTCTGTTTCTTAAGCGCTAAGCGAGCGCTCTCGTTTCGAGCCGTTTTATTCTACTTGTTGCTTCGCCCAAAAGGTCAAATGTCAGGCAGCACAAAATGGCTACCGAACGGAGTTGCAACATGTAGCGTGTCTGTGGTGTGTCTGTGTGTAGCGTGCCCAGATGGGAAAGTTAGATGAACAGATTTTCTACCAAACACAGCAGGACTACGTAAGGTGAGTGGAAACAGAATACACGCTACATGTCTACTTCAAAAGTGTGGAACAGTTTTTTTAAAATACTTGTTATATTTTATTGCAACTCTGGATGGGACACCTTGTCGCTGGGTGAAGTTAAAAACTTTTGCAAAAACCCACTTGAAAAAACCGCACCGCTGTCGAGCGTGCGCGTGTTCCACACTCGGTATGATTGCAAATCTTTCCAGAAACTTCTAGTTACCCGAACAGCGATGACGTGTTACGTGGATGAGTGCGGGTAAAGGAAACAAACTTTAAACGGGTTTTGTTGAACAATTTTCTACCGAGTTTGCACGAGGATTCCCACAGTTTACCACCAGTACCGGCCCTTTTCTCTAAGGTAAACAGTGGCGCCCCATGGCGGTGGTAAGTCAAAGTTCATATTTGAGGTTAGGTTTAGGTACTTCAAGTTTTGCTCGAATTAATAATTGATTTCCCATCACAAAGAGCAGCTATTTATCTTGCATAAACTCCACCCAGCTTTTAACGCCGCCATATCAGAATACATCGCTAAACCTTTAGCATTGCCGGCAGGCTCATTAAATTGCTATATCGCACTAATATGCGTAGACATCACAGCTTCCCGGCACTTGGGAAGGCCATTTTTCACCTTTATCCTGAACCATTCAGGGTGACGTTGCTCCTGAACCCGAGGTCATCCTTAGACTCGTCCAAGCTGAGCTCAAAGACGTGCTTACAGCGGAACATTACGCGAGCCCACGCTTGTAATATTTCAATCAACTTCATCAGCCTGCCATGTCGATTGTACGTGACTGTGAGCTGTTCTTCTTATCCGGCCGACACCGGAGATCGGTTCGGAATCTGTAGGCGTTGACAGATGGCAGTAGGCGGTAGTGGTAATAGAATACCACCAGATCGAAGTTTCCATGCTAACCCATGTGCTTGGATCTTCCGTAGACACCGGAGGCCACCGGAAGTCCTGCTTTGCATGACATGTTTTTAATCATAAACAATTCTTCACCCAAACCGGTGTTGTGTGACATCACATACGATTAATGTGGAACTATTATCTTAATGCGGAAAGCACATGTAAGCCATTGAACTACCTATGCCTGTGGCTAACATGTGTGCGCATTTAGTTGTTACCGTGCTTTTTTCCACGCCTTAGTCCAAATGCGATTTTCCGAGTTTTTGTTCGCTTCGTCGCAGTTCGGAGAAACATGGCTAATGCACATATCAAATGATGTGAAGCAAATTTTTGCACAGAATTCTTCTACATTCAATTCGGGCGACGCAACGAACCCACGAACGAACGACCGAACGTTGGCAATCAATCAATCGAAGTGAATTATTGATTGCATTAGCAGGGCTTTATTTCGAGGAATCATACTTAACAAATCATTTCACTTAGGCTTTGGGCAGGCTTCTGGCAGGAAGCGGTACTCAGTCACTGTAATTTGTACTTAGAACAGCTTCCGATGGTTTTGTTTTCATGGTTGTTCTATTTTCAAAAAGGGGTTTTACAGCGTGAATCTCAATTACATTATTACCTATTAAAATGGTGTAATTGGAGTTATGGAAGTGGCTCGCCATCATGAGAGTCGTTGTTCGTTTCTTCGTTTTATTATGTAGCGAATTCGTTCTAGTGGTAAAATATAGCTAATTGTGGATGAATCTGTGAGCTAGCTCTGAATCTCCGTTATGAGGACCTTGAACGATTCTAGATTCATTAAGTATTTATTAATTATCAGGAATATAAAAATCCTAAAATAAAAATAATATCAGGAATTTGAGGGTTTTGGAGCGAATTAAGGAGCTAAATCATGCTAATTTGTGTAACCAGACTTAACTAGACTTATTCTTAGGAACTGTAACTGTAACTTAGGAAACTAGACTTATTCCAATTCATTCCAGATCAATTGATCCAGCTAATTACTGTTCAATGCGAAAAGAATCAAGAAATAACTCTACCGTTACCACTTGAAATCTAATAATCCTTTAAGGAACTGAATTAGCCAAAAACACTCAGTACGACTCTTTATGTACTGCTTCTACTGTTCTTCCGATATCGGAAACACTGTACCATCTGGAAACCCTTCCACCGTTGCATCTCATTAGGTTGGTTTAGTTAAGCAACATTCGGTAGCACGTTATGCCTACCAGTTTATGCTCATGGCATGCCCCCAGCTGACCACCGGGTATCAAACAAATAAAGGGCTCGCCCATGCCAATTCCGTTTACCGGGAAATTTCCATGCCGTAATTGGAAGTCCACATGAAACACATGTACCACGGCGTGCAGAAGTGATTACCCGAAATGCTTCAGCGCCAATCCACCGCTGAATGTTATAATGCTCCACTCGATCCTCACGCCATTGTGCATGTTGTGTGTATGTGTGAGTGTGTGGAAGAGAGTGAAAATGGAGGAATGGGTGAATTCCTGGGAAACTTTTTGACTTCATCACCATCGCACAGAGAAGGTCGATCAAGGTGGAGCTTCCTTCACCCCAGGGGAAAGAAGGAACTTAAGGAAGGGTGGAACAATTTCCCTTCCTAGCTTCCTTTATCGGCCCCTTTATCCTCTCTCCGCCATCATCCACCTGACCGCCCGGAACAATATGCCATAACAAACACGACGGAAAACGCACAGTTAAACAGTTGATGAAATGGAAACGCCAATGAGTGTGTGAGAGTTAAGCTACGCCTAGTTCCGTGAACTATCATGCGGACGCCTATAACGTTTGTCAACAGGAGTTTTCCATTTAGCCACATGCCGTCTCCGGCACCGGCGGTCAGATGTGGGTAATATTCCGCGAAATTAACATGATGCTTGCATTTCACCGGTCAAAGCTGCCCATTTGCGTAAAGTGTCCTCGATTCTTTGAAGATGTATTAAATATATGTCAATAGGCTTGCTTTTCAGTTGATGTGCGAATGCGTATTGGAATTCCGAATGAGATGGTTTTATTTTATATCACGTTTAAATAAATTACTTTTCGATCAACTTCCCGTTTGTGTACTGAAGTTGATTTAAATGGACAAACAGTTTGAACATCCACCAAATGGCAGATGAAGTAGCGAAACACTGATGATTTGAAATCAGCTTATACAACACTTTTTATCCTGTAGCACCGCAAAACGATGCCCGCTTTCACCGTACCTCCACACGGTTTAGTGTTCAAATTGTGTCACTTTTTGCTCCTACCGTCGATGCGAAGCATCTGTGAAAAAAAGGGACCCGTGTTGAAGTTAACCGGCTGCCGTAGGAAGATGTTAATTTGACCGTCTAATTGGGCCCAATTTCCAAACGATCCCCTAACGGTTGTGATCGTTCTGCCAGCAAAGGTCAAACAAACGATGAAAATTCAAGGTGCTTTGGGCTGGTACGCAAACAGACAAAGGCAATGGATATATCCCTTTTTAGATCCGTAGATACAATTGAAATCAAACATTGTATGGAAGGACGTGTTTTTTTTTCCCCGCACGAAACCATGTGGCTCTTTAGTGGGAACCGGGCACAAGTGTTACCTAGCTTCCAATGGATGAAGCGTGTGTTTGTTTTAGCAGTAAAAATACACGTGCCGTAGATGAATACGAGAAGAACATTACATTTTCTCGGGAAATTGTTTTACTATTGCATTTTCGTGATCAGTTCACTTCGGCAGTAGAGAACGCAGTGAATGAAATTATACAAAAACTTACCGGGAAGTGAATGTTAATTGCTTCCGCAAAAGTTGATCGGCAATGGATGCGCTCCTCGAGAAATGAGACGATACCCATACCCATCGGTATGTTGAATAATTTATCCATTCACATAAATCATGCCATTTGTTTGCCACCCGGTTTGTTTCCTCCCCCTCGATGCATTCGAGGTGTGCATTCGTGCAAGTGAAACGTTTCACATTCATTTTCTCTCCCACGCAACAATTATCCCGATCGAAACGAGCGAACGATCGCGGGTCGGTGCATTTGTGCTACAAAATCCCTTTTCACATTTCCCACTCCTGGGATGATCCCAGGAAATGGAGCGGTTTTTTTTCCTGGACGATCGACAGGACTATCGTGTTAACGGGGTAAAAATGGGTTGAAATTGATATCGTTGTATGTCACGATTGTGTCTTCTGTACGGAGGCCAAACCCCCTTCCGCCTGTTTAACTTGTGTTGCTCGGTGAGACGTGCAACCCCGAACGGAACAAGAAGAAGTAAGAGCAAAGTTTTCTCATGACACAAGTTTTTGTTGTGCGCTGTTTGCACCGGAAGGTAGAGGCGAAAAGGCGCCAGAAAATCAACAGGATCGCGAGCGGGAGCGCATGGGTAAAAATGCTAAAGCTACAGGGATGGTGTGTTGCGTGGATGCCCGAGAGGTTGGCTAACACCGCATTAGATGCCGAAACGTACCGTTGTTTCAGCGCACCGTGCAGCAGCAACAATTTTCCCCCTTCTTTCCCATCTGGCCGCAGCGACCCGATGGAAAACCCCACGAGGAAACTAGCACAGCTAAATGTCAAAGGTCGAACCGGGTATTGCCAAACCGAGCGTCGGGAGTTCATTGGAGAAAAGGCGAAATAAAACGCGTAAACTGTAGCTTCTATTACCGTTTCACTCACGCTCGCGCGGGCTCACAAAAGGAGGGAAATATCACGGTACCAATAAGAGCGAATTGTTCCGCGAAAGGAAGTGAGCGTTCCGTTAAATAAATGATCCAAAAGCAAAAAAACCGCCAGCTGCCCTTTTATAAATGGTTAGTATGCTCCAGCTTCACTTTAGATAAGCGTAAAAACTGCCATCAAATGTAAAACGGATCCAAGCGAAACCTGAAGCTTCCCTTGGTCGACTGAGGGAAAAACAATAGACCCACGCATCTAACGACGGGGCGGGAGAGCAAGCGAGTTTTTATAGCAAACATCACAGGCCAAAGTTTAAAAAAAGACCCCCGAAGAAAGAGTCTTGGAGGAAGAAAAACCCACATGGAAATATTTGCTGCTAAGAAAATGCATATCTTTCTATTATGCTGATCGTTGCTTTGCCAGCAGGATGTAATGGTCTCGGCCTCAGTTGCCTCCGCATGTACAGTAAGGTGTTCGGATAAGCTCTAAAAAACACCAGAAACAGTAGATGCTCACCACCGTTCAACCTGCGGTTGTTAAGCCCTGTCCCTGCGTGTATGTATGACAGCAATAATGCCAGCTGGCAAAACGATGTCGAAGCGCAACATAAACAGTGCGGGCAAATTGATGCAAACGGATGCGTGGGTTACAAACTCCCGGTTATCCGAAAGCCTCCAGGGAAACCGACCGACCGGGCGCACCATTTATCAAACGCGTGTTTGATGGGGTGACTAGATGATGTTAACCATTGTAAGCGAGTGCCCTCGGATGTGGAATAACGCGATGCAACTGGTGTGCCTTCCGGGTGGGGTTTTGCAATGCTTCTACATGATGGTTTCCAATGGCACAACGCTTCTTAACCCTGAGCTGTCCAATTGAATGTGTGAGTTTGCAAGAATATGACGAGTGGATGGATTGGACGAACCGTGCCTACGCGAAGAATTCTGTTTGTAACATGGCGCCAATTGCTGGAAAAGTGAAGCAAAAACAAAAATGGAACGTTCATTAACGCATTCATAGGCCGGGGCAGCAGAAGGGATTTGGGTTTAATTTTAGCTGTCACCTTTATGTAGTGATTGATGTTGCTAGACCTCCAACACACGTCTCCGTTAATGCAATACTGCTCCAGCGATGATCGTGAGAAATAGCGCAATATGCAGAGGCGTGCTGATAAGAACGAACCCAATGCATCACACTGCACAACAGTGTGGCAGTAAAAATGAATATTTGGCAGCTTTCTTGAACCACTTTAAATTCTCACTATTTGTGGGATTAAAAATCTTCTCTTCGTTCGCAAATAGGTAAAATAGGGCAAATAGGTTACACTTATAGCGCCTGTTTCGTTATAGGACTATAACCGGATAAGAAGTTTACCATGTTTTATTTCCAATACTGTATCGTAAGATATGCTACCGAAACACTTTGAGCTTTGCGTAAGGACAATTCAACTGAGCACCCTTATCGACATGTAGCTCAGACAACCCGAAACAAATTGTACCGCATTTGAGGATGTTGTATTTCAGCATTATCTCATCCTCCAAAACAAACGCACACCCCACGCAAGGAGCAAGATGGATCAATGTTACGATAGAATGTTGTGACAACCTGTTCGTTCGGTACGGTGTAATAAAAATAAAATAAAACCTATATCACAAACATACATCATACTGTCGAGCGCGGGTGAATAACTGAACATGGCGAATTATCCTCGAGCAGCAACAGATGCCGCGACAGACATGGTGTTGAATTCGACCGAATAATATCCAACCTACGCGACCAAAGAGCTAGTATCGACAAAATCACACCCACACACGCCACTGCTGGTGATGAACGTTGGGGCTCAACTGGTTCGGAATAAGCCAGGCTCGGATGCATCTGTATCGCAACGAAGAAATGTCCGTAAGATATACGTTTCCAAATACTTCTAATGGCGAAATAAACTCCAGAACCAAGTGTATGATTTGATGGTAATCTATCACCTACACCTCAGCGTGTGTGTTGCGAACTGTAGAAGGTTATTACGAAAACTTGCTGCTGTACTTACATTCCAACTGACTCGACATTCCCATCCGAACCGTTAACGCTAACCTATATAAAGGTCAACGGCGGCAGCCTACGCGATGCTCCGAAATCTAATACCCGGCGCGCAGTATCTTCCACTGTGCTGTGGCAACTCTAATGGATACTGCGTGTTTGGCAACGTGATCCGGTGTATATTCGATGTGTAGCATGATTCGCTATCGAGCGTGCTAGAGTTTGGTCGAAGATTTCGGTGCCGATTGTGTAATTTCCCACGTGGTTGCTGATGTTGTTAGACAACTCTGATATGGCTGGTGAAAGATGAAAAAATGAATGTTGCAAATCAACAGGTAAAATTAGTATACAGTAGAACATCGATTATTCGGGCAACTGCGGCCTGAATAATCTATATTCCCGGATAACAGAGCCTTCACCTTTGTACATGTAATAACTGAAGATTAAGATGGACAGGACAACGCTAAAAAGATTTGTATTCGTTTTAAATATTAAAAGTTATTGTTTATTAACAATATGGAACATTTTCTGAGGAGTTTAACTTGATAAATTCTTTACAGAAAACTCTCAAGTCTCCTTTCGGGCTAACCGGTTAAACGGTCATAAAGGTCAAAACTATTCTACTAGCTGTCATTTTTCTGCTCACGGATAATCCGCCCGCCGGTTAGGTAGGCCACGATTAATCGACATTGTATTGTTCTTAAGCATATAGAAGAATAGTTTTCATTTATGCACCCAATAAAACTCTTAAGATCAGCCTGCAAAAAGCTCATATTTCTTCAAAATATATGTTATTAAAACCTTCCACTGATAATGGATATAAGTTACTACCGGTTAATCTACAGACGGGGAAATCTTCGAAAGCGTTAATGGCGTCCACCAAAGCGGAACACTAATTAAACGCTTGATGTGTACTCGTAAAATGGTGCGTTCCACACCCTTGCGGGCAGTAATAATTTCCTCCAATTTATCGGGGCACCATAATTCGGAAATGACTTGCATTTGATGACACCGTCTAACTGCCCACTTAAATACATTATATCGCGGACGTTGGCATGGACGTACGGAGTTGTTACTACAGTGCCACAAAAAAAGCCCTCTACTTGACTACCGTGCTGACCCAATTTTGCGTCTCCATCATAAAAAAACATAAACCCACCAATCATATCCGTGTGGTTCAAAATGAAATTAATGCTTTCCCTATTGCAAATCCCGCGGTACCGATCGAAATCATACTCTTTGCAATTTATGCTTTTGCTGATGCACTAGCACTTAGTGGTTGGCTTAGTCGTGTGGGTGTGTTCTCTTTGCTGCAAAACCACGTTCAACGACCTGCAGCAGGAATGCTTTTGCTCCTGGCAGAGCTCGGGAACTGGTTAAACGGTGAACGTTTCCAAACGGTGTGAAATATTTATTAACAAGTCGTGTGGGTTAAATTGATTTTCTGCTGTGCCCTCTATCCCATCCCGCTGGCACATTTGGTTTGAAAATCTATTTTTAAGTAGCAACATTTTCGAGTTCCAGCTTTACGGGAGAAAACAACACCAAAAATCGAACCGAAAGAACCTTTCAGCTTTTGTTCAATGCTCCATAAACTCCCTTTCCACTCGGGAAGCATAAGATATGAACTAAGCTCCGATTCCGATTCCCTTGCAATTTGGCAAACACTTTCGAACCGCTTCTGAAGTGTCTGTATCTCATGTGTGTTCCATTCTAGAATGGCACTGAGGAGAACCACTTCCCCTTGGCATGGTTGCCCTTACCCCGAAGAGGAAGCGCACCACGACAAACGGGACAAAAATCACAGCATGAGCTCATGTTCCACACGCTCATCCTTTCTCTAGTCCTGGTGTGCTTTTTTTTCTTTTAATTTCACCCCTTATTTTTCATCCAACTTCCAGCCGGATCATTGCATAGCAATGATGGCAAATGCTGGTGACAAAACTTTTGCGTCAGTCAACTGCACGACTTCAGACTTCGAGGAGCCAATGGTAGTTCCCTTTTTTGTTGTCCCCCTTCGCCCCGACTATTCGGAGAAGATTTTATACACTCTGCTCGCATCGCATGTTGCTGTGTGCGATGCGTCTTGCAGCATAATCCACGTCATACATATGCAACCATACACACATCTCCGGATGGTACACGCCACAACGGCACATCAGCAACACAAAATCGGTACGGGGAGGAGGCTTCCGAGGCTTGAAAAAAGGGATATAACGAATTCATTCAACTTCCGTCGCCAAAATGAAATTGATTTTGGAGTTGGTTAGTACTGGGGTTCTATTTTTGTCACGCGCTCTTTTTTTGCCATTCCGTTCAGGGGAACGAATTGATTGGTTCGGTTTTGATACTAGTGCAGGTTGTGGATGCGATGTTTGGAAAATAATTTACTAAATTTCGAATAATTAAAACAAATGTTTACGAAGTTTAAATTGCGTTTAATATATGCTTAATGTAAAATATGAGGCGATTTATTATTTAAAAATATTACGTATTTACCAAAAACTAATCCGGCGGTGTTCTTATTAACATAAAATGCACTATTCCAAACAGCAATATGTCTGTGTACACAGCAATATCACATGTGTTACAGCAAAAGAATTAATTTTTACGAAAGCTCTGTAATATAGGATAGATGTTCCTCAAGCTATCGATGATTTCCTGCTGATTTTTGGCACCCGTAAACACAATCTTACCGTTGACGAATATTAGCAACACTACCCGCGGTTTCACCATCCGATAGATAAGCCCCGGAAACAGTTCCGGCTCGTACGAGCTAAACTGCCCGTGCATTTGGTTTAAGTTTTCCAACCGTATCGGGAACCTCAAATCGGCAGTTGCCACCAGATTCTGCACCTTAAAGTCGAGAAACTTTACGTCGAAGCTAAGCTTCTGGATAATGCGTACGAATTTGCGAAGGCCAAGGTGTGCCTGCTGTTCGTTCTTCGCCCCGGTACAGATGACTTTCCCCGAGCGAAAGATCAGTGCGGTGCAGCGTGGATCACGTATTCGCATGACTACACCGTGAAAGCGGGACGGGTTGTACTCCGAGTTGCGCGTACGAAAGTTGATAGTTTTAAGGTTCAATTCACAGCCCACGCTTACAGTCGCCACGCAGTTTCTGTGCGGGATGATTGTATACGGTATTATTACTGTTATTATTACTCATTTACGTAATCTGCTTACAGTAACTATCGTTGTACAATAAATCAAATCACAATATAGTGTCACATGCTTAATCGACTATCGGGAAATTCAAGAGAGTAAACAGCGACATATCTTGAGATGAAAGTATTGTAGAGATGTTCGTTTCTTTTAAACTTGGGTCTAGGTGTAGTGAAAAAAGCAAATAACAAAAACTCGATTAGACCGTGTGAGGCATTACCTAACAAGCACTGAGTTGATCGCTTCCTGTGGCCCGGTCGGAACAGGTGTTTGCATTAATATCCCAGCCTGTGGTGGTTGCTACAAATTAGAACCGTAAAACGATTAGTAATCACACGATAATCAATTGCAACCAATCGCATCTGAGAAAACCGAGCTTACTTTCACCAGTTGCGTTAATGAGCTGCTCGTCTGCCGTGGCGCGGAGTTGAGCAACATTTTTAGTGGGGATTCGGGTGCCGATTTATCCATCTTGGATTAACAAAACTTTTGGGTGGTGTACGGATGACGGACTATCTACTTTTCTTTCACAAATTCACCAAAAACCATTGAGCCGGCGTTCAAGAATTGACTACGTTTGTTTATAATTTATTTTTTTGTATACGAAAGAAAACAAAAAACAAAACGTCAAATGGTCTAGAGCATCGATTATACGTAAGCAGTGGGAATAGAAATGATGGGGATTGTTTATAACGTTTTTCGTCAAAAAGTGGGTTTGTACAGTTCCTTTCCGCATTGAAAATTATCCTTTTTCCGAATATTTTCCCCTTTAAAATTGTATTTGTAAATTGGAATCATTTGTATCAATTCATTTTTCGATAATGTACCGAACTGCCAAACTGTATTTACCGTGTAAGCAGAGCTTAACGCGGTCACCTGTCAAACGTAGAAAAGCAACCAAAAAGTAGTGACGAGCTTACTGCCACGACGATTTGTTCTTGGTGAAAACATAAATTTTCCCTACAATTACAATCGGAAAAACTCTACGCCGTACACCACAGCACCGCGCTCGGTGGGGCAGATTAGTTTTCTGTCAATCGTTTTCACCGGCTGCCCTGGCGCCATTATCACGTGTTGGAGGAGTTGCGGTGTTCATCGGAAGTCGTACGATGGTTCGCTTTTAGGATACTTCAACCGTGTGGGGATTGTGTGCGTGTGTATTATCCTCATCAGCTCATCGCCTTCGGGGCAAATCCTTCAAAACGACGAGGTTGTGATAAAGCATTAATTCCCCCAAAACCCAACGTGCGCACCGGGGATTGGCGGGGTTAGTTTGTAAGGATAGCGGACGGCAAGGAAATTGCACAGCCACCGCAAACCACCGTACACGTCACAAAAATGGGCTACGAAACGAAGCGATTGACTGCCACCGGTAGCGGCTCACTGGACGAGCTGGTCCACTATGTAACGATCCACATCCCGCTGCCGGTCGTGCTGAGCGGTGCCGTAATGCCGTTCATGGTGGTGTACGCACTCTGGCTGTACATGTGGGTGTTTGTTTACGGTATCGATGAGTACCAGGATGCCGGGTTACTGTTTCTAGCCGGTATTGCCTTCACGCAAATCTTCGTGTGCCTGTGCTGCTTCTGGAGCGTTCACGTACAGACGTTCCTAAACTGTCGACGAACGAAGGCACCCTGTGCCGGTGCGATTGTAAAGGTCGTTCCGACGGAGAATAATGGTACGTCGGAGTTGGTGCGTATCCGGCAGACGAAGCCAGAGGATGGTGCGAAAGAGGACGGCGAGCTTACCTATTGGTTTCTGTTTCAAAAGACCAAATACATTTGGGATCCAAACAAGGCCCTGTTCCGCAGCGTCGAGTTCCCGATACACCGGACGTACGAGGAGTATTTCGAGTCGAAGGGTCATCTGGACGATGCCGACGTGACACTCGCTCAGGCCACATACGGGGATAATGAGATGGAGATGGTTGTCCCAGAATTTCTCGAGCTGTTCAAAGAGCGTGCCACGGCCCCGTTTTTCGTCTTTCAGATCTTTTCCGTGCTGTTGTGGTGTTTGGACGAGTACATGTACTATTCGTTGTTCACACTGTGCATGCTCGTCATCTTCGAGTGTGTGCTGGTACAGCAGCAGCTCCGCAGCCTGTCGGATATCCGCAAGATGGGCAACAAGCCGTACCAGATCAACGTGTTCCGGAACCGACGCTGGCGTGCGATCAGTTCTGCGAAGCTTGTGCCAGGTGATCTCGTGTCGGTAACACGCTCACAGGACGAAAATATCGTGCCATGCGATCTGCTGCTTATACGCGGTTCGTGCATCGTGGACGAGAGCATGTTGACCGGTGAATCGGTCCCACAGATGAAGGAATCGCTGGAGAACAACACGGATGAACACGATAAGGTGCTGGATATTGAGGCAGATGGGAAGCTGCACGTGCTGTTCCGTGGCACGAAAGTTGTACAACATTCGGCACCAAGCAAGGGAGCAATGCGATCGCCCGACAATGGTTGCATCGGGTACGTGTTGCGGACTGGTTTTAATACCTCCCAGGGTAAACTGCTCCGTACAATTCTGTTCGGTGTGAAGCGCGTTACCGAGAACAACTTGGAAACGTTTGCTTTCATACTGTTCCTGCTCGTGTTTGCAATTGCGGCCGCTACGTATGTGTGGATCAAAGGCACGGAAGATCCTGAAAGAAACCGATACAAGCTGTTCCTAGAGTGTACGCTCATTCTCACGTCGATCATACCACCGGATCTACCGATCGAGCTATCACTGGCAGTAAATACATCGCTGATACAGCTTTCTAAGGTGTACGTGTACTGTACGGAGCCTTTCCGTATGCCGTTTGCCGGAAAGGTACAGATTTGCTGCTTCGATAAGACAGGGACGCTGACGAGCGACAACTTAGTGGTGGAAGGTATTGCCGGTCTAAAGCAAGACACTTCGATCGTACCGATTGAGGACATTCCCGAGGAGACAGCTCACGTGCTTGGTTCCTGCCATTCGTTGGTTCAGCTCGATGAGGGTCTGGTGGGTGATCCGCTGGAGAAAGCCACCCTAACAGCAATCGATTGGAACCTTACCAAGGGTGACTCATGCGTTCCGAAGCGTAAAAAATTCAAAGCCCTCCGTATCTATCACCGTTTCCACTTCTCATCATCTCTGAAGCGCATGTCCGTACTGGCCGGGTACGTGATACCGTTCACGAATGAAAACTGCTACATCGGCACGGTAAAGGGTGCACCGGAAGTGATCGTGAAGATGTTAAAAGCCGTACCCGACCACTACGAACGGACGTATCTGGAATATTCGCGACGCGGTGCACGAGTCCTTGCGCTCGGTTACAAAAACTTCGGTACGCTCGACAACAACACGGTGCGCGAGCTGAAGCGGGACGATGTGGAGCGTGATCTCGAGTTTGCCGGTTTCATCATCATCTCCTGCCCGCTAAAACCCGACTCGAAATACGCGATCAAGGAGATCATACAGGCATCGCACAAGGTGATGATGATTACTGGCGACAACCCGCTGACGGCGTGTCACGTCGCGAAGGAACTACGCTTTAGTCGACGTACAATCGTCATTTTAACACCACCCGAGGAGTTGAACGGAAGCACGGGGAAGAAGGGTGGTGCAAGCGACTGGCACTGGGAGTCAATCAACCGTGAGGTGCAGCTGCCCGTTGATACACGCACCGTGAAGGAACTATATCGGGAGTATGATTTCTGCATCACCGGCGAAGGTATGCAGTATCTCGATCGTGAACGTCAGCCGTACCTTCTACAGCTGATACCGTACGCTACGGTGTTTGCGCGCTTTGCTCCGAAGCAGAAAGAGTACGTGATAACGACGCTGAAGAAGCTCGGCTACTACACGCTTATGTGTGGCGATGGAACGAATGACGTTGGGGCGCTGAAGCACGCCCACGTTGGTGTGTCCTTGTTAAGCCATATGCCGTCCCGCTCGGAGCGGAAACAGCAGCGTGAACAGCAGGACGAGAAGGAGGATAAGAAGAAGGCACTGAAAACGAGCAACTCGAGTGCGGGAGCGATCGAGGATGGTAACAACCGTCGGCAGCTAACACCTCGTGAACGAGCGATCATGCGAGCGCGAGAAAATCAAAGTGCGGCCCAGGAACGGTTACAGAAAGCGCTGAAAGAGATGGATGAAGAGCAGGTGCAGATAGTGAAGCTGGGAGATGCGAGTATTGCGGCCCCATTCACAAGTCGGCTGACTTCTATTAATTGCGGTAAGTTGGGGCAATAAAATGTACAAAGCAATGATCCTTCTTTTAATATACGCTCTCTACTTGCAGTGTGTCACATTATTAAGCAGGGCCGCTGCACGTTGGTAACGACATTGCAGATGTTCAAAATTCTTGCCCTAAATGCACTCATCTCCGCCTACTGCCAGTCGGTACTATACATCGACGGCGTGAAGCACAGCGATGCACAACTCACCCTGCACGGCTTGCTGACGGCGGCCTGTTTTCTGTTCATTACGCGCTCGAAACCGCTGAAGGTGCTGTCGAAACAAGCGCCCCTGCCGAACATCTTCAACCTGTACTCGGTTACGACAATCCTGGCACAGTTTGCGATCCATTTCTCTGCGCTGATCTACATGGTGCACGAAGCCAATGCAAGATCACCTCCACGGTATGTTCGAATGGATGAGGCCCTCATATTCATTATTAATCGCCTTTTCGGTTGATGTTATAGGGAAGGAAAAGTGAAACTAAACGTAGATTTGGCACCGGATGAGAAGCAAGAATTTGAACCGAACATCGTGAACAGCACGGTGTACATCATCGGCATTGCAATGCAGATCGCCACGGTAGCCGTCAACTACAAGGGTCATCCGTTTATGGAGAGTTTGCGGGAGAATCGGTTACTTTCGTACGCGATCTTCAGTTCGAGCGCGATCGTACTGTGCCTGGCGTTAGGCATTGTACCCGATCTGCTCGAAATGTTCGAAGTGATTGACTTTGATGCGGATGTAAGTGATTTTGCAATAGCTTTACTTGAAGCTTATTTGAATATTTTATTCCAATGTTTCTGTTTTTTTTCCAGTTTCGGCGAATTCTCGTTGGCGTACTGATAGCGGATATGGTATTAGCGTACCTAATCGATCGCGTTTGTTCGTTTCTGTTCGGTGAAACGCGAGGAAAAACGGACATTATTACTTAATGCAGCAATGTTGGACGGATGGTTAGAGCAGATAAAGCAAACAACAAATATGCGCACGATTGTGCAGAACGGTGTTGATCTTATGTTTGGCGAGTTTTAGTTTATGAAGCTGTCGGTCGGAATGAATCGCTATAAGTACTGGCTAGGAAAAAACACCTTTGATCATCCGTTTAGCGGCCACCAGGTGGACCAGATGAATTAATCTTTTTTCTGTTTCATATGGTAGAATAGTCACCGATAACATACTGCTCTTGGGATTTAGTATGGAAAGGAGAATTCAATCAATTCAATGTTGGCCCAATATTGAAAGGTTAGAATAGTTTACTTTAGTTGCATTTACCTGTTCCGTAAGCGTTCACCGAGTAGTTCCCCGTCACTTGAGCTCTAGTAAGTTTTAAATGTTGTTCCACCGTTTTATATTTTCCATCACCAAAGGCAACATTAGTTCAATTTCGTTCTACATTGCACCGGAACAGAATATTTGACCAAGAAGTAAAAAAGGCATTTAACTGATACGAACGAGCGAGCATTTGTAGTCGAATTCCGGTACGAGTGTAGCTCGAATTATCCGTTGGGATTCGGTAGGAAGAAAGGATTCGCGTTGTCAACACGTGTGGGAAAAAGACTTATGCAAACCAATGTGGTGTATGTAGTTTTTCATTGACGGCGTGAAGCAGAGCGGGAAAAAATAGTACTAATGGAAATGATAAACTGAACAAAACCAGGGGACAAATTCTCCTCTTGAATGAAAACAGGCGACACAACAGACTATGGTGCCCTTGGCATGATGAATTGTCCGAAAGAGAAGTCAGTTTACGGCTAAAGAGTCGGATCAGAAGACCGTCTGATGTAAGTACTGGAAAATGTTATCAATATGTTCCTTAATGTCTCGAGTTTGGAGTAGCTCGAGCGGTATAAACATAAGTCTCTTATTCCAGTTGTGGCAAACCTGACCTTAGCAGGTCAATACACCAAAAAAAGGGTTGAGCTTGTTCTATCGTTGAACTCCGAGAGTTTCAGAGATGTATCATTACAATTGCTGAATTCTTCAACTATGTTTATTGTATGCTAACACTGGGAAATTCTTATTTGGTAATAATGCATATGAATTAGTTAGCTTTCCTTCTCTGTCGAAAGTGCGCTACTGTTCCATTGATTCATCAATTTCTCCTGCCTCCAAATCGGACGATAGTTCATCCGTTCCTTCTACTTTAATCTGATACTCCTGCAGTAAGCTAACATAGCCAGCAGCAGTATTGCCACTACCAGTGCTATCCTCTGCTGGTAGGTCAAGTTTTTCCGCCTTAATCTCATCAGCAGCTGTTGCAAAATCTTCAACACAGGGTTTAAAATCTTCTACTATTTCCTCGGCAGTGTTGTCCACCACCTCAGCCGTAAACTGTTCGTCGCCGTCGGAAATATCGTCCAGGCCCAAATCTTCATCATCCGATACGGAGCTATATTCGCACTCATCCAGCGGTTCCAACTTCAATTGAAGCGGCGATACGATTTCTACTGTTTTGTGCATCATCGCTTCCACCTCCGGCATAGTTGGTTCCTCTACCACTGTATTATCTTTATCATCTGTCTTATTCTCAACCACCGGTTCGTCGGACTCGGAACTGATATCACTGGGAACAGCGGTTTTATCGGTTTCTTTTTTACTTTTGTGTTCTCTTTCACAGCTGCTATTGCTGCTGCTGCTACTACTACTGCTGTTACTGCTATTACTATTGGATCGCGAACGGCGACGTATCTGGTACTGCTTTGGAAGCCGGGCCGATTCTGGCAGAAACACGGAAGCATTCTTCTGTTCACGCTTACGTTTCGCTGCCATTCCTTCTGGCGGTTGATCAGTGGTGTTAGGCATAATTTCATCCTCTTCCAGCTCATCTTCACCGGGCAAATCCTGCTCACCATTTGATCCGGGAAATCCAGCAGTTCCCGCACCGCTCCGTATACCCGACCCACCGGCTGATCGCGGTACCTTCTGTCGCTTGAGACTTTGCGCAATCACCCGTCGCTGGTGATCAAGCTGCGGGAAAAGATCTTTCGAATTTTCCAACGCTTGTTTTGCGGCGTTCATCTCCGCCTGTTGGATACTATGCCCATCCGCACACGCCAAACGTTTCCCGCGAAAGTACACCGCAACGGAGTACACGCGCGTATTCGTCGGTCCGGTGCATTCGATAACCTTGTACACGGGAATATCCGGTTCGCCGCCATCCATCGTGCGCAGCGTGAGACAGCACTGCTGTAGCTTAGACTTTGGATCGTTCCAGTCCTGGTTCATGATAAAATCCTGCAGCCGCGGGAACAAACACACGTGACAGAACATCTCGCAGTACTCGAGCCCCTTGTCGACGTACAGTGCACCCAAAAATGCTTCCAGCAAATCGGCCCGATCCTTCGTCTTGAGGTCCGCCTTCGGGTTCGAGTAGACGGCGAACTGTGTCATGCCGAGGTCGTCACAAACGACCGCCTGCGTTCGATTGTTTACGAGCGAGCTGCGCAATAGCGACAGGTGACCTTCGTGGTGCTCCGGGAAGTGGCGATACAGATACTCGGAGCAGATCAGCTGCAGCACCGTATCGCCCAGGAACTCGAGCCGTTGATTGGAACCGAGCGTGAGGTTGGTGAAACCGATCGAACGATCCGTGAACGCTCGCGCCAACAGTCGTATGTGGTTGAACTGTACGCCAATCGAATCTTCGAAGCGTGTTAACGTTTTCAGCATCTCGAACGATCCAATATGATGCCGATCACCGAGGGGTTCCTGTTCCTGCAGCGGATGTGACGGATAGTTTACCCATATGCCGCGCAACGTATCATCCTCCTGGAAGAGCGCATACGCAAAAACGCGATCCGCCACCTCGATGCCACCGTCGAGTAGTAGCGCTCCCATCAACGCTTCAAAGCAATTGGCCAATGCGTGCCGTAATTCCAGTTCGTGGCATAAATCCGATCCGTGTGCGTACAGCATAAACTCCTCCAGGTGTAACTTCTTGGCCAGTACGGCAAGGTGTTGGTTCTGAACGATTGCGGCCCTATATGTCGCCAACCCGCCTTCTTCCAGATCCGGAAACATGTGGAAGAGATGGATCGAGGTAATGAACTCTACCACCGCATCACCCAGAAACTCCAGCCGCTCGTTGTGCGTAATGTTGCTGTCCGTCTCGTGCTCCTTACCGAACCGAGACATAATGCTGATAAGCGTATTGATGCCACGCTTGCGTGTGTTCATGTAGTGTATCTTACGATCGCCATATTCCGGCTGGCGTATTCCACAGTTTGTCAGGCTATTCCGAGCATGATCCGGATTCGTACCGAAATTCTCCTTGTACGATGGATGCGTGAGGGCCAACTGTAAGGTGTAACGATTCGTAAACGTGTACCCAATGTACCGTTCGAGCACATTCAACGATCGGTGAAACCTCAGATGGCCCGTCAGCACGGGAATCAACATGGCGTGCTGCACCATATCGCACATAATCCCCGTCCGATGGAACGCCTTCGCACTAACCGCGATCGTGATGTTACGCTTCATCCTTCCCTGCATCCGCATCTCCAGCAGCCGGTTCTCTTTCGTCTCCAGCTTACGCTTGTCCTCGAACGAAGGTTTCGACATGTTGGCAATCAGATGGCGAAACTTGATGTACTCTCGCCACGCCTTCTGATACTCGGGATTTCCGGCGTAGCTCAGCTGGGGCGGTCTAATGCCAAAGTGTACGATGACCGGATGCACCAGACCGTGCTCATCGATCGCTGTTGCTTCCGGGACATCGCCCACGTTCCGATCCAACTGATCGACCCGCACCGAACACGGCTTCATGCCCGGGTTCGTCACGACCATGCCCTTCACGTAGTCGACGTAATCCTGCCACTCGTTCTGGCTCATGTCCATCATCTCCTTCAGCATGTCCGGTGGTACGAGCGGGCCCGAATTATCCAATAGATAGCGCAACACTTCACTCATCGCAAGCACTTCCTTGCCGTTGTCTGGCAGATCACGCACAAAGCGCGGTAGAAAATGATAGCACGGGCAGCAACTCTCCTCACCGGAACCGGACGGCTGTACGGTAAAGTCCACCAGTTCGAGCAGCTCACGGAACAGATACCGATCGAAGAGGTTCAGTTCGCGTATGGTAAAGTTTTCCGGCATCTGCTCCTCAATGTACAGGATCGTGTATTCGATGTTGAAGCGAATTACCTTGCAGGTCGGTAACTCACCGATCGGTTCGTGTGAAAGCAGCGAGAACCCCTCGAACAGGAACTCGTGCTGATCGTGCTTTATGATCGTGGGCGTTTTCGTGAGGAAATTCGTTGGAGGAGAGATTGTAATACTGGAAAAAAATTCCCCAGGGATTAGTCTTAATGAAGAGCTCCGGATATTTTTGCCGGTGACTTACCGATAATGATACAATTTATCCGCATTGTTCGAGTTGGGAACACACTTTGTGAACGTTTCCTCACCAGGATACTTCCCGTGTCGTATGCCGGTCCGGCGGGATCGGGCCGAACACCGACACAACGGTCCATCGTTCATCTCGCCCGGATCGTTGTACCACAGATCGACATGCAGCCGGAGCGGATGTTTAATTTTTGCCGTCAACTCTTCCATACTGCACTCATCCTCGAACTCCATCTCTTCGTCGGAAGATTCCGACGAAGACGAACATTTATCATGCTTGTGGCGACACATTTTCATCTTGCGCTTGCGGGGTGGCGGATTGTATGGCGTTTGGATGGCACGTATCCGTGCCGCGCGCTGGATTAGCTCCTCCTCGAACAGGGTACACAGTGCGTCAAGACGAGCGGTCGATTCAACCACCTTTTCCGACACTCGTCTGTAGTAGAGCTCGGCCGGCGAAGAACGTACCCACTGTGTGCGTTCTTCATCGTTGGCCATCTCCGCCAGTTTGCGTGCAATATCTTCCGAAGTCTCACAATAGTTGCGGCACCATTTAGACAGAATTTCGGCACGCTCTGTGTCCTGCATTGGGCGTAAGGGGGAGATTTTTAAAAACCATTCAATCAGGGTTTGTTTTGAGGAATACCAATACTTACCACTTTAAACCGGGAATGACGAGTACTGCTACGTTCGGAGGAGGAAGGTTTGTCTGCATCTCGCCTGCAGGAAGCTGAACGATCCGTACGAGATCGAGCCAATCGGTCTGAGCTGCTCGGTACCGAATGTGATCTACCGCTAGACCCATACCGGGATGCCGAAGAACGTGAATATGGTGAAGATTTCTGTCCCGACGATGAATACGAATGATGGGCCGAATGTTTGTATGACCCACCGGAATGGGATGGCACCGGATTGGTTGAGCGTCTTCCTTGGGAGGTGAATTGCGTTCCACCTGGGTTGTGCGGTGTATGACGCTTGTACGTCTGGTGCGGACCGGAAGAGTGATACGGACTGCTGTTGGTGTGGCTCTTATCCGAACGATCACGAGAATAGTAGGATGTCGCTGGTGGTGGTCTCGTTAACGAGGGCGGAATATTCGGCGGTGGAAAGTTGAAGTTTGGCATTGTAAATCCAGCACTGTTGTGGACATTTCCAGCATTACCGGATGGTGGTAGCGCCGTATTACCCCGAGGTAGAAAATGATTCGGACGAGGAGGCGGTGGATAACTAGGTGGCCTGTGGTTATTCATCACTTGGCAATGATTTCCGTCCCAAATCACTACTTTGGCGAATTTATACTACGACTCTGTTTGTTTTATCGTTCACAAGGTGTTTTAGCGTAGCTTATTTTTCACAAAACACTGCACAAATTGATCCTACCGGTGTCAGCAATCGAACAATACGTAAACAAACCCCGATGAAAAATATCCCACAATCAAAACATTCTTTCAACATCATGTTTTCTTGTAATTTTTGAAAGTATCGACGGCGTTTTTTCAAATGCTATAATTAAAATTTAACTGATTCAAGTACGAACGTTTATTTCTTTTTTTTTTAAGTTGTTAAAGTTAAATGAATTGATTGCAGATTTACTAATGCATTTCGATTCAGCATCGGCTGTTATGAACCTCGATTCAAGCTCTAAATGGGTTATTTACGACGCAATGAACACTTGCCACACACATGCCTGACAAAAACAATCATAATTTATTTGGTTCTCAAGCATTTCATGCTTTTGTCTAACAAATTTACAAAAGGATTTTTATTGGGAGATTCGCGATATGAACACAACTCATCACTTTATCACGGGCTATGACTGATACTCAGCCATCGCACACTTCCAGGCGTACACGTGCGGATAGGATGCTTGGTCAACGTCGACCAGTTTCAGCACATTCCAAACGTCTGTGTCGTGCTGGGTTGGCAACGACCCAGAAATGAATACCGCATAACCCTCGTTGTCGTCCTCCACACTCTGCTCCATCAATCCGTCGTCCGGTGTTCCAGCGCTGTTCATCTTCTGCAACTGTGTCGCGGTCTCCGGACTATTTCCGTTGTGATCCTTTCGCGCCGCCTTGGGGCTAGATGGTGGCGTGAAGAACATGTCTTCCTGCTCGTTTTCGGAATCACTGCAACTGTAGTATCGTTCATCTTCCTCGAACGATCCATCGGGAGTAAGTTCACGACCAGTTCCGGCACTGCGATATGTGTGGAAATCAACCACTACATTCGATGGCACGGATTCCGACGCTGACGGTGTGCGCGTCGCACGTTTTTCACGTCGTTTGTTCATTCGCTCCAGTATGCCTTTGCTAGCGGTGTGCGTCGGTCCTTCAGTGCGGCAGTTGCATGACAGAATGTATACATTATCCTCCCAGAGCGTTTGCCAGTTCCGCTCTGCTTCATCGCCAAAGTCGAAGGGAGCAATCGTCGAAGGATTGTCGGAAAACTGCGACAGAAACTTTGCGACACATTTTGCTGTTTCGTTCAACGTATCGCGACGCAGCAAAGATTTCCACATGTTGGACGACTTCGCATCTCCGTTACGGTGCTGTGGCACATTCGCAACGATTAAGTAGGAAAATAGAGCATGTACTTTGGAAAAATTAATCATCCTAAATGCCGCGTCGTTACGATAGTTCTCGAGCAGCTTCTCCAGCTGTCGGATCTGGGCTTGGAACGTTTCACCAACGCAATCGTCGGAACTCTTCGATATCGGTTTCAGCACACTATTTACCAAACGTGTGCCGAACACGTGCAACGAATTCAAAAGGCAGCGATATGGGTTAGATACGGCCGTTCGTTGCCAATCATCGGCCATATTGAGGTGCATCTTTTCCGTCGATTCACAAATCATGTTCATCACCTCGTTAAACGAACGTTCCTTTTGATACGTCGAATTGCTATCGCTTTCGGCAATGCTCTCCGCTTGCAGCACACCCTCCAGCTGTTGTTTCTTTTGCGCTAGGTGTTGTTCCAACATCGTTAAACCCGTCTCATCCGCGATGTTACAGAATGTGCCCAAAAAGCTCCAATACTCCTTCCAACCGACCTGCTCCTTCTCGGCCAACATGCGCCCAACCGTTTCGAGCCCTTTGGTCGGGTCTGTGATGCGTATGGAACGTTCCTTAAACGAGGGTGACTCCGTCACGTTGCCTTTCTCGTACGTCGTTTGCGTTTCCTCGCACACGTAGCTAAAGTTGGCAGCGTCTGCGTCATTGACACAGTACGAATCTTCCGTATCGATGCTATCGTTCGCTAGATGATTGCGGTACGAAAAGAACAGTCTATTGGGCGTATACGGAACAGACATTCGTAAGTGATTGCCATTGTCGTCGGGGATGAATTTTTCCAACTGTTCCAGGCTTTCGTCCAGACTTGAATCGATGAGCGTGTTATTGTTATGACGTTGCTCCTGTTCGCCAGCCTGCTCCTCTTCCAGTCTGCCATCGAACGAACGGTTCGCAAACAGTCGCCGAGCGGCTGCCTTGATCGGAGTCGAGCTTTTTCTCATCTCCGACAACTTGCTATCGCTCTGCACCATTGCCGCTCCAAGAATCTTCAATCTGGGTGGCGTTTTCCAACGCTTACAAAACCGTAGCGCTTTTTCCTGGTCCATCGGACCAGCATACGCTTTAATTTCGCGACGGGTGTTCAACTTGTCTCTCGATTCATCCAGTTTAGGAAGTTCGGTCGGTGAGAACGGTTCACCCACGACGGGCGGTATGCTGTTGTCCTCCGTGCGAATCACCGGAACGAAAAAGTTTTCCTTCAACAACGCATAAATAGCTTCCCGTATTTCGACCGTGTTGTTGGCTTGCTTAGCTCGACTGCAGATAATTTCCCGCGGATACAACCCGTCCGCGTTTGGCTTCACCTGGCACTGCGGAAAGGCAATCAGTTCCTTCACCACTTCCACCCAGCCGAGTTTGGCGGCAAAATGGAGAGGCGTTTCGTTCCGGCATTTGTCCGGTGTGTTTAGATACAGGTCGAGCAGTATGGCAGTAACCTCATCGGTCGAGGACGAGCGTTGTCCGTGCAGCAGCTCAATGTAGGCTGGATTTTCTATCGTTTGCAGTATTAGTCGGCATATGTCGCTCCGTCCCTCAATAGCAGTGATGTGCAGGGCGTTGTACCGTGGCCCCTCCTTAAGGATGGTTGGTGTGTCACCTGAGCTGATAAGATAGCGTGGATTTTGCAGAACCATTGTGCGCACTTCTTCGATGTTGTTGGCTTCGATTAGCTTCCGGAACGCTACCAGCTTCTGGCTCGATGGGGCGACGAACGGTGACTTCGGTACCTTACGCTCAGCGGTCGGTATCGGACTCCCGGGCGCTGTTGGTAAATGAAAGGGGATGAAAAGGGCGTGCATTACTTTGATTTCACCCGAGTGCATTCAGGGTCGCAAACGAACGTGACTTACCTGCTACAGCAGCTGCACCACCACCAACAGTAGCCGCTCCTTCAGATGGTCCATGCAGGTAAAAGTAGACCGCTTCTTCGCTCGTGGAAAATGCTTTCATTCGTGCATCTTTGTGCAGCTTCAATGCACCCAATGCTTCAATTTTGTTGTTGTAGAAGCTTTTGATCGCTACAAGATGCGGGCAAATCAGTACACATTTTGAACCACAACGGTCAATCCGCAAAACTTACCGAAGTTGGACGTGTTGTTGGGTATGAAAATGGCGTAGTACTCCATGGCTGTACGAACCGTAGCGTCATCCAGTTTGTACCGTTTGTGCGAAACTGCCTAAAACCCAACACGCACCACAAATCTATGGGCCGGTATTGAGCGTTGCTATTACAATAGAGAGGCACTATTTCCAGGATTATGGGTGCCGGTTTTACGTAGAAGAGAATTAAACGAATCACAAGCACAGCTAGACACAGACGGGACAGACAGACCCAAATACACTTTGTTCACGCTATACGCAGTACACGAAATACGCGAATTTTGAAATTTGACAGCGCATTGCGTCTATTGCGTTGGTTTTATTTCTACACTTTTAAGTTATCACATTTCTGCATCAATGTGTTCCCATTTTATTGTGATAAATAATATTTTTCGTTAGAATTTCAATCGCATAAATAATAGATCAATAAATTCTCAAGATTCAATTATGCATTTTATTGCGCAATGTATAATTAAACTATTGGACTCCTTAGAACGGAATATAAACAATATTTCAGAACGCATTTACCGCGTATGTTCAATACAGACTGTTCTCCGAATTGCAAAACAAAGTCCAGAGTTGCGCACGTTATCGACCGTGAATTTGTGTTAATTTTATTGAAATCAGATCCTCAAAACCTGTCGATTGCAGCTAGAAAATGTCTCTACCATACAACGTGCGAGCGCTGAGCAAACGAATCCTGCTGAACAAATGGTAAATGTCCCGGACAAGAAAATTCGTTCCTCGTGAAGTGTGCGATAATGGTTGTTGTTTTTTCGCCCCTCTCTTGTAGCTACAGCAACACTTTACACTGGCGTTCGTTTGCAAGCGAAACATCCGGCGGGCGGGCAAGCGACCCCGACGGGACCACCATTAATGTGCCCTCGAAAGACGTCGTTACACCACTCCCGCCCCTTTCGCAGCCCATTCCCAATCTGCCACCGGTACAGTACGCCCGGCCGGGAGATCAGAGTAATGTCACGCAAGTCACACGGCTCAGCAACGGACTACGGGTAGCGTCCGAGAATCGGTTCGGACAGTTCTGCACAGTCGGCGTGGTGATTGATTCTGGGCCACGGTACGAATTGGCATACCCGAGCGGCATTTCCCACTTCCTGGAGAAGCTTGCCTTTCAGTCGACCTCCGAGTACGGGGAGCGTGATGTAATCTTCCGGGAGCTTGAGCGACACGGTGGAATTTGTGACTGCCAGAGCACTAGGGATACGTTCGTATATGCGGCCAGCGCGGACAGCCGAGGGTTGGAATCGGTGACGCGCATTCTGTCGGAGGTCGTACTCCGTCCGCAGCTATCGATGGACGAGGTAGAGCTAGCTCGGCAAGCGGTACAGTTCGATCTGGAAACACTCGGCATGCGTCCGGAACAGGAACCGATTGTGATGGACATGGTGCACGCGGCCGCCTATCGCGACAATACGCTCGGTTTTCCCAAGTTGTGCCCTTCCGAGAATGTTCCCACGATCGATCGTGACACGCTGCTGTCTTACCTAAGCCTACATCACACTCCGGAACGGATGGTACTGGCCGGTGTTGGCGTTCCGCACGATGAGTTAGTTCGACTGGCCGAGCGCTACTTTGTGCAAGGTTCGGCCACATGGGAAAATGAAAAAAGCGCTTCGCCCCATCCGAAAGGTGTGGACACATCCGTGGCGCAGTACACTGGTGGATCGAAGCTAGAGGAATGTGCCATCCCGGTTTACGCGGCTGTAGGTCTCCCGGAGTTAGCGCACGTTGTGATTGGATTGAAGGGTTGCTCCCATCAGGATAAAGATTTCATTGCTGCCTGCGTCCTTAACATGATGATGGGCGGTGGCGGATCGTTTTCGGCCGGTGGCCCTGGCAAGGGCATGTACACGCGCCTCTACACGAACGTGCTTAATCGGTACCATTGGATGTACAGTGCGACCGCGTACAACCATGCATACGGTGATACGGGTTTGTTCTGCATTCATGCCACCGCACCACCGACACACGTCCGCAGCCTGGTGGAGGTCATCACTCGGGAACTGTACACGATGCAGGCCCGTCCCGGTGATCAGGAGCTGCGGCGAGCCAAGACACAGCTGCAGTCGATGCTGTTGATGAACCTGGAGGCCAGACCGGTTGTGTTTGAGGACATCGGACGACAGGTACTGGCGACCGGTGAACGTCGGCGACCGGAACACTTTATTCAAGAAATTGGTAAGCTTTCTCCGTACGCAAAAAAACGCATAATCTAACGGATGTTCTTTCATTTGTAGAGAAAATTACTGCCGAAGATGTGCAAAACGTTGCGCGGAAAATGCTTGTATCTGCTCCTGCAATGGCCGCCCGTGGGGAAATTAAGGGCATTCCGGAGATAAAGGACATTCACGCGGCCCTTTCAAACGAAGGACGGTTTCCGGGCAATCGGCGGTTGACGCTGTTTCGATAAAGACGCCTAGGGCAAAAATGAATGATAATTACAGCGACAACCTATATTATGCCTAGGAGAAATTCTTAGATGTACCGAAGACGTTTTTGTTGATCCTGCTTTCCAATTTTAGCTAGTGTTTACAATATACCCGTGTCGGCTATCGACAGGAGATGCCTTTCTGCTATTTTTTGTTGTATTCGAAGATTGAGAATTGGAAATAAAATATCCTTTTAAGCTATACCGTAAGTGTGATGCTTATTTCTACTTTCTGCTGTATTACACGGACTCGCTCGATCGACGAAGTCCGCACGAGAATCTTTTTAGCGTCTTTTTAAACTAGTAATCCAGTAGAGTCAGCTGGGCGTAAACTGTCAACTGTGACAATGTAAACAAACAACAATTCGTGGAACCTTTGTTCCGGTAGAAATATGTCAGCTGGGCGCGTACAAGCTCCCAACTCCTTCTGATCGACCATTATCTTTCAACAGCTGTATGCTTCTGCGTACGATCGCATCCCGCGCGATGCCGTTCTATGCGGTTGCCAAAGGACGCCAAGTGGGCATATTCGCAACGTGGTAAGCAATGCATTTGTTGCAAACATAAGCTTCATGTATTATAACATCTAGCTTGTTTTCTAGGCCCGAATGCCAGGCCCAGGTAAATGGATTTACCGGTGCTCGATTTAAAAAGTTTACCACACAAGCGGAAGCACAACAATTTATTACAACTCACGCAGGTAGCGGCGGCAATACAAGAAGCGTTCTTACTGCAAACAAGCAACCTCCAACGAATTGGAAAGGAAAACGAAGTGCTTCTACGAGTACAACGTTAGCACCATGTAGTAAGCAAGCGAAAAAGACCATTCTGCTCGAGGAAGTTCCAACTCCGGGATGCAAAAAGGTCCAGTTTGGAGAGCATAGCTTTTTGCAGGACAACGATGGATTTGTGCACGTGTACACGGATGGGTCCTGCGAGGGCAATGGAACAGCAAAAGCATGTGCCGGTGCTGGAGTGTACTTTGACGAAGGGCATGCATTGTAAGGATACATGGTGCAATTCGGCTGTTTCCAAAGAAATAATCAGCGTACATAATTTTGTTTTCATAGGAACACATCCAAACCGGTGAGCGGACGGGCCACAAACAATTGCGGCGAGATACAGGCTGCCTCGTTAGCAATCCGAATCGCCCGTGAGCAAGGCATTCAGCAGCTTCAAATCAACACCGATTCGAAGTTTTTGATCGATTCTATTACCAAGTGGATTTCGGGATGGAAACGACGCAACTGGACACTGGCCAGTGGTGGTCCGGTGAAGAATAAGGCCGACTTCCAGGAGCTTGATCGCGAGCTGCGTACGGGCGATATGAAAATTAAGTGGAACCACGTTGATGCACACTGTGGCATTCTGGGTAACGAGCGGGCGGACCAGCTAGCCCGCAAAGGATCCGAAATGTATCGGAACCAACAACGCTAGGATAGTACTCATGTTATTTATATGGTTTTGTTTGATTTTTGAAACAAAATAAATATTGTCAATACATGAACGTATCCGGGTGCACTATGTGCTTCATTTCATGACTTGATGGTGTCTTCTGAATCGTAAGAGTTTGTTAAGGACATTATATTCAGGGTTCCGCATAACAAAGCATCTCTGGATGTACCTGCTTTGGTCGTTGTCTGGATCGTACCGAAGTAGTAAAACATCTGGACTGCCTCGAGATCGTCCCCGTCAACGGAAAGGCTGCTCTCCAGGCGGACAACTATGACGATCAGAATTTCCTCCACCCAGATATTTCGTTTTCATCTTCGATCCACAAATGTATGTTCAATGTGATCGAATCATCCACGAAGCTAATGAATTGAAGAGAACGCATGAAAATTGTACTTCCGGACAATCCGGAGAAATGCCACATGTTGGCAATGGCTACGCGTTGAACCAACCAGAACCAGGAACCGCTCACACAGCAGGCTACGTGCAAGCAAATTGCTAACCGCTACATGCCATACTCGAAACGTAAAGGAAACGCGATTCAACATGTTCAAACAAGCAACGAGTAGATTGCGGACGCAACAACATCAACGCCGTTTCCGATCCGAGCAGGTCTATTGGCCACAAACAATTGCGGCGAGATACAGACTGCCTCGTTGGCAATCCGGATCGCCCGTGAGCAAGGCATTCAGCAGCTTCAAATCAACACCGATTCGAAGTTTTTTATCGATTATATTCTACTACCAAGCGGATTTAGGGATGGAAACGGCGCAACTGGACCCTGGCCAGTGGTGGTCCGGTGAAGAATAAGGCCGACTTCCAGGAGCTTGATCGCGAGCTGCGTACGGGCGGTATGAAAATTAAGTGGAACCACGTTGATGCACACTGTGGCATTCTGGGTAACGAGCGGGCGGATCAGCTAGCCCGCAAAGGATCCGAAATGTATCGGAACCAACAACGCTAGGATAGTACTCATGTTATTTATATGGTTTTATTTGATTTTTAAAACAAAATAAATATTGTCAATACATGAACGTATCCGGGTGTACTATGTGCTTCATTTCATGACTTGATGGTGTCTTCTGGATCGTAAGAGTTTATTGAGGCCATTATATTCAGCGTTCCGCATAACAAAGCATCTCTGGATGTACCTGCTTTAGACGTTGTCTGGATCGTACCGAAGTAGTAAAACATCTGGACTGCCTCGAGATCGTCCCCGTCAACGGAAAGGCTGCTCTCTAGGCGGACAACTACGACGATCAGAATTTCCTCCACCCAGATATTTCGTTTTCATCTTTGATCCACAAATGTATGTTCAATGTGATCGAATCATCCACGAAGCTAATGAATTGCAGAGAACGCATGAAAATTGTACTTCCGGACAATCCGGAGAAATGCCACATGTTGGCAATGGCAACGCGTTGAACCAACCAGAACCAGGAACCGCTCACACAGCAGGCTACGTGCAAGCAAATTGCTAACCGCTACATGCCATACTCGAAACGTAAAGGAAACGCGATTCAACATGTTCAAACAAGCAACGAATAGATTGCGGACGCAACAACTCAACGCCTGTTCGGATCCAAGCAGGCCTGTTGTTAATTTCGGAACAATGTTGGATTTAGTTCCAGTATGAGAGTTGTTTCATTTAGACTTATGTGAAATACAAATTAGTTTTTATGCTTTCCCACAAAATGATTTTTTTTATTGGGAGAAACGTTCGTTATTCCTATAACAATAGTTTTCGATTGTTCGCTCATATCTGCGTAGAATCAATCTATTGCGACTGATTCTCGGATGGTTCGCAGTGAAAAAACGGATTTCTGGTAACCAAAATCCTAGTCTATTGTCCAGTAGCTATCGTCTTTCCAATTCTTTACTCTGTTAACCTTTTCGTATTGATATGGGAAGGCAACCGATTTCTACAGACAATTAACCGCAAGCACAACGAACCTTCCTTTGATAGTAAGGATGAGAAGATATCATTGTTATTGTCATGCATTGGCTAACCTTGCAAAGCGTTTTCGCTTGAACCCTAGGAACCTACGCTATGCTTTGTGCCTATTACAATAGGATGTTTTTGCTTGTTTTCTCCTCCCGAAAGTACTACACTGTGTCCCAAAATGATAGCCTCACTCGGTTGTTGTTTTTACATATGATTTAAAAAAAAATTACCAGAAACTCTGCCCGGGGTACACAACGACTAGGTTTATGTCAATTTGTAACTTATCGTAAATGAACTCGTAAATGAAGAAAGTGTTTGAGAAAGGTCCACGAAACGAGCGAATCCAGGATGCACGAAACCAGCGTAGATCATAAAATCCTGAAAATAAACAGACACTCGGCGCGGTCGAAAAAACGTTAGTCCTTAAATGCAAGTCAAGAGCAAGCTGCACTCTTGAGGGACATAAGTGAGTAACATTGACCTGCGCAACGAAGCCCAAATTATTTACGAGGTGTTAGGATCCAGCATGCACATGTGTTAACAAAAATGCATTGAGCACAGGCCTAGCAAGCCACAAGCCGACAGTGAAGGAAACGGAATTACCGATGGTTCGATTGCCTTGTTTGGTTAGGACCAACGCACAAATAAGCAATTTTATCCCACGCACAGCATTCACCAACACATGTAAACGTCGTGTCGTGATTTTTACCAACACCTAGACACATTGTTAGTATAAAAGCAACGTCGAATAAAGTTAGATTTAATCCAGAACCTTCACGGAGAACGTCTCGACTTTATTTCAATTTTCCTGGCCTCTCCAGAGATTTGCTTGAAATCTCACATGGCCTCATCCGAACTGTTAAAGTTTCCATTGATACACTTTTGCGACATTACCGTGAACAGGCCTATGATCTATTTGATTTTAATTTTTTTAAATCAATAAAAACGAGTGCAGCTTTAATTTTGGAACGCAGTGTGTTTCTGAAGCGCAACAGTTTACTATCCAACTCGCGCTAGGATTGGTGAAAGCAGTGGTGCACGAAGTTCGAAGCGCAGTTCATCCGGCAGTTCAACGTTAGCAACCGTTCGATCAAGTATTGAGCAAGTGAAGTGATATCTTGTTGGAGCAAATATCATCCATCCTGGTTCGCGCAAAATGGCCAACTACCGAGGACACAACTTCCAACGGGACGAGGATGGATTTGTGAAAGTGTACACGGATGGTTCGTGCGAGGGCAACGGAACATCGCGAGCGGCTGCTGGTTTCGGGGTGTACTTCGACGAAGGACACGCATTGTAAGGATAACTGTTGTAAACTGGTAGTATCTAAGCAGGGAGTGATTAACATACGCCATTTTGCTTGTCTTTTACAGGAACACTTCTAAACCGGTGAGCGGACGGGCCACGAACAATTGTGGCGAAATTCAGGCCGCCTCTTCGGCCATACGGACCGCTCGTGAGAATGGGGTTCAGCGACTGGCCATCAACACGGATTCGAAGTTTTTGATCGATTCTGCCACCAAGTGGATGCCGGGATGGAAGGAGCGCGACTGGACACTGGCCAACGGTGGTCCGGTGAAGAATAAGGCCGACTTCCAGGAGCTTGATCGCGAGCTGCGTACGGGCAATATGCAGGTCAAATGGAACCACGTTGATGCACACCGTGGCAATCTGGGTAACGAGCGGGCGGACCAGCTGGCCCGCAAGGGTTCCGAAATGTATCGAAACCAGCGACGTTAGGAGGTTCGGAACCAAGTTAGAAATATGTATCGTTTTGTTGAGTAATTTATGAAATAGACATACACACGAAACGCTATGAGAAAGTGTAATTAAATTTTATTAAATAGCGCATTTACACCCTGCAATTATCCTCCCCTTGCTGTGTCGAATGCTCTGTGGTTCCCGTTGTATTTTCTTCCATTATTTAGCTTACTATTAAACGTTACTAATTATTACTTAATGTGTTTTTTTCTTGTTCTTTTTATCTCTTGTATGACGTTCTTTGTTGCGAGAATGAGATCCCGTGCAGGTTCAGTGACGGAATTTATTAAGGTTAGTTCCATACTTTACTGGCTATCCAATTTATATGCTTAAAACAGCACATCTTGTTTCTTTTAATGCGAAAAAGCGTTCTTGGTTTTGGTGAGTTAATGTTTTACACGCAGATTCTACCTGTGTTTGTTCTTGAACCAATGCCTTCGTAATATTTTTGTTCGATTTGTATCGTTTCTCGTTTTGCTACATGTTTTGCTTGGTTTTACTTGTTTGATTATTCAATGTTTTATATCTATACTTTACTTTTCCCTGCACACTTTTTGATCTATCTTGCTATGGTCACCGGTCTGGCACAAGTCTCTTATTGTTGGTTTTTTGCGTTTTCTGTCCCTTTGGAAGTCTTTCCAGGCTGAGAATAAATAGCGTTAGAATTTATAAGAATTGCAGCCAACGAACAAGCTAGCGCTTTGGTGATCAAAGCAAAAAAAAATACTGAAATTATCCAAAATAGGTTCCGCGGGGAGAATGAACAGTGGTTCTAAATGTGAACAAGTTCGACATATGGGGTTACCCTATCTTACTGATGGTCACCAAGCAGTATAGCATATCATAAGGGCAGCTACGTAAATCGGTAGATCATTCTAGAAAACTGGATGCATCGCTGATGAGATGAGCTGCGCATCGGCAGACAGGACTCGAAGGCATCGAAGAACCACAACTTGTACGAATTGTTGATGCCCTACCAGAAGTCGCAAGCAAGCGATAGACGTTCTTAAAACTTCGGACAAAGTTCTGCGTCAGTTAGAAAATTTCATTTTTTTAACGTAAAACGCATAATTATATAATAAATTAGCCCAACTTATGCGCCCCACACCCAACCATGTCCGGTGACATAATGTTCTGCCCCTTTATAATCGTTAACAATAATACCCGGAGGAAGCTTTCATTCGAGGTGATTCAATTTTCAATGGGTTAGAGAATTTATCGTACTCTTCCATTCCTGATAGAACTTATTGTAACGTCGATATTTTGCTACTGAATCGGAAAACGCAATTTACTCTCATCGCAATGCAATATGTACCTTCGTTTAGCTTATCCTCCTTTTTGGCTTGTTTTATATTTGTTCCATTTATTTCCTGCAATTCCTGTTTTTTTTTAATGTTCGAGTAAGTATCTCCACACCTTTCGATCGATTTAAAACACCAACGTCGTTGTTACTGCCTCCAAATGCTGTAGTCGTTTTAAAGTTTGCCCTTAACATTTACTAGAAATCCGAAACACCCCTGTGTGGCCCTAATAAACACGCACGCATCACCTGTTTTCTTCCTTTTGGTTATTTTTTGTGTGTTTTTTGATAACAAACTGGTCCTCCTAGTGTGTTCCTCATATTATTATAAGATATAAATTTATCGTACGTTTTGGGGGCAGCTAAAAATATGCAACACGGAACACCACGGGCGTACGCGGCGGGTGTGTTGGTTGGTACGGTTAAGTAAGAATCCTCTCTTGATCGTTCCGCTAGATTTTTGCTAAGAGATTCTTCTTTTGCTGCGTTAAATGCTAATAGTATATGCCCGCCTTCCATCGCAATGGGTTTGGGTTTCGATTTCGCTTTGTTTGCTTTCTTCAAATATTTGTATTGATGCTCGGAACAAACGCATTAAAACACCTTCATTGCTCTGCTTCCTTCTTGCGCACGTTTGTTGTTGTAGAGCGTTTTATTTAGTGTTGCCAATTTCTTTTAATCTGATTTACTTTGCTTATGTCGTACTATCTCAACTCTGCTAGTAATAGTTTGCTGATTCCGTGTGTTTGGCTTGTTTTGCTTTTGCTGCGCACTGGCTCTTACTTATTTAAAGCTGGTTTAATTATGTAATAATTGGTTTTGTTTGTTATAATTAACCGTAGTTTTTTTCGCATTCCAAACACTATTACATTGCTAACATTAGACAGAGTTCGCTTGTATTGGTAGATATGTTGAATGGTATGTGTGCATTTCTGGTTAGACTGTCTTACTAATGCATGTGCTTGCTCCTTTAACACGTGGGGGGGGGGTTTGTGGTTTAATTTGCCTTTTGCAGGACCAACCGTTATGTATCTTTTCGGGACCCGACAGCTTCCTACATTGAGAGGGCTCTGAAGTATCCCCTGCTTAGTGGTCAACTATACGACTAAGTAAGTCAACGCATGGCCGGGGGAATGAATTGCACCAATTAAGAAGCCATTAGTCCGCAATTCCGTGTCCGCGTTTTGGGACCCCTTGAGTATTGAACCATGCAAAGGGCATTAGTCGTGTGAAATAAGAGCCACGCGAGACGAAATCATGACTGTCGGTGCCGTCCAATTTACCTCCCAGCAATTGGTAATTTGATCAACAATAGTTTTGAACACTTCTTGGGGTCGAGTTCGAGTTTAAGCATTTGCTGTGCATGATTAAATTGTCAAGCGTGTATAAATAAGGACGAAAAACACTGGACCTTTCGTTTAGTGCATGAGAACACAAAACACACAACAACAAAAAAAGACAAGCAAAATATACAAACAGCGCAAACCTAAAGCCCTCGCAGAAACTTCACCGACGCCCGGATCGCCAGGGAAGGGTGCTCGAGGTTGGTGCTTTCCCACCCAAAATTCGCGATCAGAGTGTGCTATGTGGACGGTACCAATCAATAATATTATGTATCACAGGAAACCGGTAAACCTGTCGCCCATCGCCAAAAAAGTCGTACAGCACCAATATGCTTACGTGGTGTTTGCTGGTCTCGCAACCAGGAATGGATCTTGCGGGCGATCATTGACTAGACAATTATTACTTATGCTGATGCACAGCGAACGCAAGCAAAACCAATCGCCGCGTCTTCTCACTACATTAGAATCCTTACGAAAACGTTAAAATCTATCTATATATTCTATCGCAACTTGAAACTAATATCGCAAACAAAACCAAATGTTAAACAAAGCTACACCGAGGAAAGCCTGTGTTTCTGTGATTGTCTGAAAGCAAAGGGAATGGATGCAAAAAAAATCAATGTGTAACAGAACAATTCGAAACGGCCGAAACAAAAGCACGATTTACTGCACATTACAAACCCGGTAAGGTATAACCAACAGTTCGAGTATTTTGAGAAAAAAAATATCCGTTTTCCACATTGGACAATTCAAAGGTTCTCTAGATCTTGTAGTGCGGGAAAAATGAATATGAGAGCGGTGAAATCGTTCAAAATGATTGTCAATTAATCGGTGTACCTAGGATCCTGATCGGGTCAGATGTGTGGGTATATATATATAAATATATATAGATGAGGTGGTTCTTTGCTGTGATGTAAGCATGGTAAGCATTAAAACGTATTTACGCACTGATAACTATACGCACAGAAGACCCTAAACATTAGCGATATTATCCCAATGCGATCTTTATAACGATAGACTTATTTACTTGTGCGGCATATCGTCGTTTCAAACGCCCATTATTCCTTCCAGTTTTTTTGTATTAGCTTTCCATTGTTTGCTTTTTGGCGCATACCTATCTGAAAATGCTTGAAGCCAATTTGTTTTAATCAAAAATCTGCGTTGCTTAGACATTTTGTAACTGAAACAAAAAGAAAAACAGAAAAAGTACGTGTGTTTTGACCCTAAGTGTAAAGTAAATTCAGCATAAATTTACTCGAATGCCTTCCAGTTGCATTGCATTGTTCTTCTTTCATACTTTTATCCGCGCCGGTCAGTGAACGTACGATCACTAATTACGGTTTGCTATCACTCTCGTTCGCAGACAATCGTACTTGTTTTCATCCCAGTTGCTTATTTATAGTCTAAATAAACGCGTATCGCGTTTTACACGTATAATGCTGCCTTAATCTGCTAGTGTTTGAGTAAACGAGTTCAGTATAACCAAAGCGTACAACGTATATACAAAGCATATACAAGTTATGGTAAGAACTATGCGCCCTAAACAATAGAAAACCCATTCAAATTGTGCGGTCAATTATATACATGCACAAGCCGCGAAAATGATAAACGGTTGCACACAACGGGAAGGACGAAAATAAGACGGTACAAGTATAGGTTAACGATCCAAAATAAGAAAAAAAAACAAACACCCGCACTTTATCCTTACCCTAAAAAACCTTGGCCATTCGATTGTTTTGATCACAACTGCAGAGAATCAATCTGCTCTACTGAAATACGCCGCATTCCGATTCGGTTCCTTGCTACCGAGTTGCCGAGAGAAATCCTATCTATTGTGTTGCCACAACTTTATCTTTCTTTTACTCATTCTATTAAATTCTAGAACTCAACAAAACAAAACCAAGCATGGATATTGAGTACTCGTCGATCGTACACGCAACAAATGTCTAGAGCAAATGAATTGAACGCACTATGATCTTTCGCTTTCTAATAACGATAAAAAGGAGAATAGTTTATCGTAAAAAGCAAGCGCGACAAACTGTTTTCAGAAGTAATCCCTCCCATAGTTTTAAGCTGAACTTTTTTAAAGTAATGTGTGCAACGTTTATGAATACATGCATTCGATTGTGCTTGGAACGTATATACAAAGCCCTGGACCTGCATTCGCTATGATGTACTGGCGCATCACACAAGGGATGCTAATTTGTTTTCTATACTGCCTTGTGAATTGGTTATCCTCTTGCGCAAATAATACTTATTTCCAGGCAGCGCAATTTTCGTCTAATGTTCTACCAAAACCTGTCTTCTACGCTCTATTCCCACACTATGCCTATTTTCTTAAGAAATTTCTCATTTAACATTCTGCGCTACGATTTATGACGCTTTCACGAAAGGAATTGTATTGCGTATGTAGAAATGTTGGGAAATCAAATGCAGAAAACCAAAAAAAATAATTCGAGAAAATGCCTGAAAAGATCGCACTGCTGTATGGCGTACATAAAAAATCTACCTTCCAGCATCATCAACATCCGCGTGCGAACTTTAATCCTCAGTAAATGGGTGCTCCGAGGTATCGCTAATGTTTTTACGTCGATTTTCTAGTATCTTGGTCGCTTGCTCGAGCGTTTCCAGGTAGTACAGGTTGGCCAGTTCCTGGTTGGAGTAGTTACTTTCGTCGTACCCAAACGTCATACCGAGGATGATGTTAAACGCACACGTGTCGTATTCGTGGCATCCTGAGTATCGATACAGCGGTTTTTTATTGTATTTGCAGCCACCTGTTTGTGCTCCTACAAAAAAAAAAATAATGTGAAGTTATTTAAACGTTTCGTAAGATCTACACACAAACCTACCAATTGGATGCAGGCACTCCAACGTTAGTGCACAGCGTACCCATGGCAGCAGCACCTTGTCGTTCACTGTCGCACTATCTCTGAAGAACAGGAACTCGAGCGACATCATCGGCAGAAAGTAGAAGTTATCGACCGCAATCTCGAAGTACTCGAACATCTTCGGATGGGTCCTGCTCGTGACGGGTTGTTTCGTAGCACAGCCGAGCACACCGGAGCTACTGTTTTCCGCCCGCAACCGCACATCCTCGAACTCTCGCACCGTATTGCTACCCTTCAGCCGTACGCTGTTCTCCGTGAAGAGGATCAGCTTCGACCGTGCCAACGCATCGTGGATGATGATCGGACGGAACGCGTGCATACTCCGGTCGGTCACATGGCCCGGCAGCTTGCTCAGATCGTACGATATCACAGTGCAGTGTGTGGTCGAGGTACTGTTGCAGGCACCCTGCAGTATGTGCAGATCCGATTCGGCCAGCCCGAGATCGTACACCAGCAGGGGCTGGGCGGGAAGTTTCATAGCGACATTCTGGACGTACAGCAGCGCGGACGCGATGTCGCCGGGCAAGGCGTATGTGACGATGGTGAAATTTGCCCGCTGGCTTGCATTGTAGAGCGGTTGTGTGAAACCGAGCTGGGCAAGATATTTTGGATCGACTTCGGGCCGTGGGTCGGTGTTGGATTCACGGAGATTTTTCTACAAAAAAAAAGCAAAAAGAAACGTCAGACTTGAACAAACTATCCTAATGGATCAGTCTCCTGCTTCGAAAGTGTACCTTAAAATTGCGAAACTGCTGATGCGTCTGGGTGACGATGTTTTTCAACGAATCATTCTGCTGACCAGCGGAACCAAACAGGATGGTTATACAAGTGATCATAATCACGCACGTCAGTATCAGCAGGAATGGTTTAGTTCTCATGGTTTCTGCTTTTCCCACCTATTGCGAATGCCGTAGTTGTCTTATCCTGTTATTCTGTAGCAGAGGTGTGTTCCCAAAAGAAATGCTTTCTTCAAGCACGGGTAAGAAAGAAACCTTTCTTGATTTTATGATGAGGCTCCCCTAATGCGGTTCCCCGAATGTGGCCAGAACTGGCGCTGCAAACGGATACTACAAACATATCCAGGGTTGGTGAGGATGGACATGCAAATAGACGAAAAGAGAAAATAAATCAACGAATAATTAAAGCAACATTTACTCAGTATATCAGTAGGTAAACAACATTAGTGATAAAGCACAACGCAAACTTCGACCGGGTATAAAGCGAGTTCGCGTACATGGTTTAACAATACATAGGATATGGCAAACACAACTGACTTAATCGCGTAAACGAAAAGATTGGGGGAAGATTGATAGTAAAGAATAAAAAAAAACTCTACCTTATTGCAAAAACTGTGAATATGAATGAATGAGATTAAAATTGCATTTCTGAGGAATAAATTAGTTGGAAACCAAGTAAAAATGAATTTTAATTCCTTCTAGTACATCAGTTGGATGGATCGTACATATCGTAAAATTTTGAATTGTACTTCTCAACTCTTGAATTCGCCTGAACGTAAATGTCCCTCTTTTAGCATAACATTGCATTATGACTCATTAAGTGTTTAAAGCCATCAATGTACGACATTCTCCCCATTGGCGACGTTAGTTGCGAGACGCATTTAATCACTGACTAGACTGTTCCAATTATGAAGTACGTCCAGAGAGCATCGTGGAGGGCGCAGAGTACAATTTCTTGGATCACGCAACGATAGCATGGGTGACTCCTCCAGGCAAGCCAATTTCGCTGTAACTTACACATTCAAAAGGCTTAATATTAATTGATATATAATAATGTTACAACAATTATGTTTATTTATTCACTGAAACGAGATAACACCTCACATCAAATGAAAGTAATTTTTAACTTTCCACTTACGACAATGAATGGCTCTTCAGTGCATTTAAACATTGTTCACTTTTGATTATAGACCAGATGGTTCCATTGCACAACATTACCATTAATACCGTTTTGGGTTGGGGTGCAAATCACAACAAACGGGTCCGATTGGTCTGGTGTCCCATGTCGGCCGCGCCAGTCAATAGGCTCAGCGCGATGTATTGGAAAATTGAAGGTGCGTGTCTATCCGTCATCGGTTTCATCATATACACCCATAAGCTGGGCAACCAGTAGACCGGTCCGATGTTGGGCACCTCGCAGCCATCTATTAACGCTTTAGCAGGCGCACTGCTGTAAGGTAATGGCGGGAGTTGTGGTAAAGTGGTTCCGGCATCGTGTCGGAAAATAGTGATTTAATGTAACATTTTCCGGAGCGGTGGAAAACTGTGAACCCAGAACAGTAATGTTGCCGCCGATTCTGATTAGTGGTCGACTGATGAGATCGAGGGAAGGCAGATATGTGATAAGGCTGACTACAGGCGAATGGAATGTAATGCTGGACGCGGGCAGAATACTAATATTTTATCGATAATTGTTATCTCCTGGGGAAGGTTTATCCTTCATGCAAATGATTAGATTTACGATAAATTTAGATACATGTCTAAATTAAATACAGCTCGTTTAGGAAGTTTTCCACCCACAACAGACGGCACAATAAATTAAATTATGTTCAACAGCTCACCCAAATTAAGAATCCGCCCAGTCGTCGATTGACTCTGCAAACCGCCCGTGATACGATACACTCATTAAATGATAAAGTTTATTAGTGGAAATAAAAACTTCACGGTCTCCCATACCGATGCAAATCGAGCCGGGCACCGGTGACCGTGTGCACCCGCGTTCTTCTCAGTGTGGATTTCGCAGGGTTTCGCAATAGACGGAATATTTATATTGAACTACAATAAACTTTTATAATTTTAAATAAAATATTTGCAAAACAATCATTTTTCTTGTAAAATATTCAAGAAACTACAGGTAGTCCTTGAGATGGACTGTTATAGCGGACTGCTATTTTGCGGTAAAGATTGGCTTATGTCGAATCCTAGTGTAATAACTCTCGGTTTTACTTCAAAGTTACAGAGTCGACATTATACGCTGCGCTTTATTTATTAAGCATTTCAGGCGACTATTTGAAGGAAAACATTAACAAATGTTTTATACGACAAAGGAAAGCATTTTCAACCAATTTTCCATCTTTTTGCCAATATTTTGAGATATAAACGAACTCGGCAGTCAAATCCGAATCTGCGCCTTAAAGAACATTGTAATTCTTGTGGTAGTAATACAAAAAGAACCCATATGCACTAGAGCTGACTGATAAAAACCTGACTGAAAGCGTAAACAGACTGCGATTCCTACAAAGTTGCAACAGTTTTAACTAGACTTGCTTGACTGGGTAACCCTTCTGGAAGATCTAGCGCGTGATTTTTATTCAATTGTTTACCACCTACCGTTTTAAGACATACACTTTGTAACCAAACGTAATATACAACCCTATTTGGAAACCCTGTATTTTATATTAGAGTTGTTTCACCCTACCAACCACGGTGGCGGTGTTGGCTCACTGATGATGTACTCACTACTGTCCGCTTGTAATTGATACAAGGGTCCCCCGCACCGTCCTTTGCCTTGTACTAGTCTGGGGGTAATTAAATGGCAGTTAATTCTAACCAGCCCAGTGTCGCCTGTGCAAGTGCGTCGCATTCTCGCAATATTGTTCTTTGTGCGATGCACGAGATCGTTAAAATAGAAACCAAAAAGTTTATTATCAATTGTATGGGCGAGTGTGTTTGCAATAATAGCCCAACTTGACAACATATCCACAATCTCTCGGAGAACGAGTCTGGTGGTTGTTTGCCTGGTGGAAGTAATGCATAATGAACCCATATGCACTAGCGACTCTGACTGATAAAAACGAAGCAAAAAGCGTAAACAGACAGGGATTCCTACAGCGTTGCATCAGTGTTCAAGGAAGTCAACTTGCAAACCAGTATTGGGCCGCCGGGCGTAGAGCGATAAGCGTTGCAAAAGCAAATAAAAAAAAATCAAAGAGTAGAGTTTAACGCGATATGGTATTGTATCGGATTTACCGGTCGTGGGATATTCCAATGTTTGGCCAGGCAGTATGGGATGGCCATAAGGTGCTGGACGTTAAATAACACCCTTTGCACCTGATAGCTCTGCCAGGTTAATTGACTTTTTATCGTACACAACAAACGGACCTGCTCTCTTTAAGGCAATGGAGGGAAATATTGAATTCGCTTATCGCATAACCGCGAAGGAATGGAGGCCAAAAAAAGTAACACATTTAACAAACAAGTGTTTGCTTCCGAAAGCTTCTTATCTCTAAACTTTGTTTGCCGGGATGTTGGAAGCCAAACATTCATTGCTTCTTTTCGCCAATTCTGTACACCGATATAAATCTAAAAACGCTACCGGCTAAATGCTCACAGACGATAACGTCAGCGCATTCCACCCCAAAATGGTGGATAAATTGTGCAATTTGTTAGAAACCAACAAACTCTTCTTCACAAGATTTTATCTTTCATCTGGGTTGCAGTGATGACTATTTCGTTCCGAACCTGTTAGGTTTGTTCCGTTCCTGCTGTGGAACGATTGAACCTGGGGGCATACGAATTCACAAGGCAGGTTTTGAGCACCTACATGTTTTGTTCGTCTTGCCAAGATTATAGCCAAGCTCTGTGTAATATAGAGGTCGATGCATGTCCGGCATTTTGAGCAGAACAAACACCGTTTATAAACAACACCGTTCTAAAATTGTTAAAATCGAGTTAATTTTGTATAAAATTTGACAAATATCATACCGAACATACGCAAAACTGCCATCTGTGAATTGCGCACAAAACCCTATCGATTTCATAAATTTTAAGCCAAATTTCTGCGTTCTAAAATATTCACAATTCATCTACGAATCCGCAACTGCAAAACATGTACAAACATTCCGAGCTCATTGTCAAAAAGATGTCCACGGTATCACTTTGAATGAACAAGAATGTGTCCACGTTTGTTTAATGACCTTCCGTTCCGTTCCGTTCCGATCCGAAACAAATAAGGAGCTTTCCCATCACTACGTGTGCTATTTCTTGAAGATACCTCTGGCAGCAGCAGCACAGACGCAGATTCGTCTATTTACAAACCTCTTCTTTTTTCATACCAGCCAAAAACGCAAATAAAATGACAAAAGATTTGTGAAACTTTTCCAATGAAGTTCGCCGGCAATGAATCACAAAATAGAAACTGTTGTGTGCCACAAAGGTGCAGGACTGAGGCGAGAGGAGGACCCGAATTGTATATGGAACTGCGGCACTGTACAGCACGAAAACCGTCCGTTGGTTCACTTCCACCAACCAAAAACCACTCACACACACCGAAGATGTCACAACAATCCGGCAAGAATCCGATATCCGGCTTCCGGAGGGAGGGCCGGGCCCAGCGTGAGGCATCCCATTACAACGAAAAAGGCCACCGAAACCGTATCGATTGAAGCGAAAGGATTATGTAACGTTCCATAATGCTACCACACCGGCCACCTTTGCCGCTTTCAGGTCTCGGGGATAGCCGGTGGTTGTGCCCTTCAGCTGCTACCTTCAAAAACGGTCCGGCGGCACTGGTCATGGGCAATGGACAAAAGGGGAGGCGAAAAAAAGGATTCTACCGAAAAAAAGAACACAAATCCACCACAGGAAACTACAGGACATTGAAGTTCGATAGGAGGAAGGGAGCTGACTGGCCGTTTTGCTTGATGTAATCCAAAGGCGGACATACAAACGGGCGCGTGTCAGGTGCAGTAAAGGATTTTTTTTTCTTTGTTGGACAAGCGGCTTTCATCCAAGCCCAAGGATTTGCCCAAACACGAAAGGCTTTCCTCAATTGAGCAGGGAAAAGCAATCTAAACACCGTGTGGACAAAACAACTAAAGATTGCATGTTACCCCCCACAGCCCGGCCCTCCCCTCCTCTCACCGCTTCCACAAAGACCACCCCATAGCCCGTGGGAGCCCGTGATGAAATTTCAGGACGTTAGAATTTCCCACTTGGTAGACGAGCGCGCATTGTGGCCGTCCAATTTTCTTTGCCTGCAGTGCGTCAGTTCGAGCGGTCTGGGTAATTGAACTGGAGCCCGCCAAACCGTCGCCCATACAATGTTTCCGTTTTATTCTCCATCGCTACTCAGCAGTCCACCGCTTCAAACTATTCTCTTTTCGGTTGGCAGGATGATACACCTGGTGCTCCTGGTGATAGTTTGGGTTTGCCACCCTCCCCGATGCTGAGGGATGTGTCTGAGGCCGGGTCTGTGTAAAATAAAATGATTACACCGTTTTTCCTTCCTGGCCGCAGACATATCCCGCCGTCCGGGAAGTCACGAAGGGCCAATTGACGAAACTAGCTCAGGCACACACGCCCGCAACTCCGAAAGAGCGATGGTGATTTCATTTATTTGTATTTTCCTTAGCGTGTCCTTTAATTAGGTCCTGTATGTCGTCCTGCTGAATGTGTGTGTCCGAGCACGATGACACACGGATGATGTCTGCCCGGTGCGACGGTTTCGACAGCACGTCAAACGCCACACCACACAGCGCGCACTCGTAACTCGGTGGCAAGTACTCAACAAGTTGTGCAAACTGCTGCGGTTTTCTTTTTTGGTGGTGGGCAAATTGCGGACTGCCATCAGCGGATGCCACCGAGTACGTGTTGTCTCAACTTTGGATAAATTTAATTAACACTGACCGGCACGGCCGGATCTTTTACCGGCCCTTGCAAATGTTATTTTTCTTTGCGGAATACACATCTTTGGGAGATATTTTTGTACTGTTGCTCCAGACGGGACATTCGCGCGTAGAGTGCAACGTGCCCCGACACGAGGAACGAGTGAAGTTTACGTTCTATTCCGTTCCAAACAAGGTACATTCCGATGTTTCTGCCCAGCGGGAAAGATAGAGACCGGACGGCCAGACTAGGCCAGAAGTTTCTGAGCCAAACAAGATTTAATTATCGCGTGGTGGTATCGCTCCCGAGAAAGTAAATACCAAAGTGGAGTCAAATGATGTGGTGCGATATGCTCTCGTACCCGTAGTGGAAGTAGGATTCCCTCGTGGTGCTTTATCTGTGCTCTCCAGCCCGAAATGACCTGCTGCACGATGGTCTAATAAAACTGCAACACCGTCTACTGTCCCGATTACTGTTATCATTGCTTCGCTTAAGATTGCTGCTACTTCAACTGCTTGTTCCGGGCTGATACGGAAGATTTACATTATGTGATAAGTAAACGAAGGGAAGCTGCCTATAGCCACACAACCTCGTTCAGTTTTAAAGCGTCCCAGAGGGTCTGCGTGATTCGAATTCAAATTCGTAAGTCAAATATCGTTTCGCCAAAAGAAGGTTCAACATTCGTTAAGTATTAGATTAAAGTAAGTCATGCTGAACGAGGAAGTCGATTCTGTATCTTTGAAGAATAAATGATGATGAAACCAGGAATCGACACATGCGGGTCTTTCTTGGATTAAAGCGGTCCGCGGTCGGCCTGTACATTTTTTCACGAATATTTTAGATTATTGGTTTCCGTAGCATGTTGAGGAAGTGCTTGTAATATTTTTTTTACAGCATTCTATCAGTTTTACTGTTTCTTTTGTACGATTTCTATTCTTATCGGGCAATACTGGTGCACAAGTTTTAATTCCTTGCACTGTTGATTGGCCTACATAAACGTCTTTAGAGCTCGTGAATCTTGGATGATTCATAAATCTTTGGACTCGAGAATTAGTGTTATTCATTCATCAATCTGAATCAGACTTACCCAACAGTAGTCTTGTTCTTGGGCATTCGATTAAATACATCGAAGGCCTTGGACATGAATACCCGCCTATGCTATAAGTCTAACCAAAGACCTTACGAGGAATGTAGGCCGTTGACTGCCATGACTCAGGAGTCATCAATGACCTCGGTCTAAGTCAAACTCTCGATAGCGGGGACCGTGTCATGCCCTTACAGAACTCCAACAGCTTAGACGTTTATAAAAACAAATTAAAACTACATTTTTAAACATTTTATCAGAATGTAAACAAATAACATTACACTTCATGTTTGGTAAACAGTACTCTAGTTATTGAATTATGTTTTACCGCAACAAACCACTGCAGCGAAACCTTTCCCCACGTTTGAGCGCGATGCAAAGCCCACGAACAGCGAGAACGAAAAATTAGAACGCTTTTCTTTGTCGGAACATTTCCTGACACCTCCCCCATCTCTGCCTTGGCAGCAGCAGTAGTCCACTCCACCGGACCGAAAAATGTGCTAATCATCGAACGGTTCCGAATATTCTCCGCCCGTCATCGATGTGGGGATTATGTAAACACACAGCCGGGCCTTTACGCGTTCCGATGTCTGATTATGGTAACCGTTCTAACTTATCATGCACATGTTGTCTCCACCGGGTTTTTTACTGAAAACAATGGCACCCAGACACCGACAGGAAGTGCTAGAAGGTGAATCACAGGCGGGACATAACTTCGTACTTGTTGTAATGGAACTAAGTAGCTATCAACTTTTTTTTTACAACAGACAGTTCTAGCTGGCGCATTCATAATAGCTCACAAACTAAGAAGATGACTCATAGGATTTCTTTTCGAGCTTGACAAGATAAGAAAAAGCTCACAAAACAACGCCCGCAATTCTGATCTACACTCGCACACTGAAGAAGTTGTGGATCGTTGCGCTGAGGCTGCGGCGACCTTTCGGCCTACCACCACCCGCGTTCGGTAATATGCTAAATGAGGTCGGCTGGGTCTATACCGGTGGCAGGTGTGGAGTAATCTCACATCGCCCTTTAATTAAACACCACCCAGGGTGAGTCGAAGTGAGTGCGACATGGAACGACGAAAGGACGGAGCACTATAACGACCGCACCGGTTGCTGTGTGGCAACCGATGTCAGGGTTCTGCGATGCTGCCAGAGAGTTGACAGAATCCGCACCGCAATATGTATCTCTCTTGCAAAATTCGCAATGATGTGGAAATTTCTTTTACGCCCCGGGAATGATGTCTCCTGTTGTACGGGCGTGCCAGTGTGTGCGTGTGTCTACCGTGTCTAAATATGTTCTCACATGCCTCTGCTCTACCTACGGTGATAGTGAATGTTGATGTTTTGGATGAGGAAACGATAAACGCAAAAAAGGTTGAGTTTAATTCGAACCAGTTTGTACCATCATACCCGAGTGATAGCTCTGTCTCAGGCGGAGAAGGAAAAAATGGCACCCTTATCCCACCCCCAACCTACCTGTTGTTGTGGTCGATGGTGATGGTGCACTCGGTGGAAATCCGGACGCCCCGTTAGGCACTGCATAGTTGCCGCAAACCCGAATGCGACCGCTCTTGTGTGGCGTGTGGTGTTGATTTTCTCCCCAAAAATTATGTTGCCCCTTCTTTTACGCTGCTTCGTTGCGCTTTCGGCTGTGTTTCGCAGAAATAGGGGATTTCTCTATTTTACTCACTGCACTTCACACAACACACCGCCTGCATCGGCACGGGCACATGAACCATTTATTGCTTTATGCTGCCATCGCCACCTTCGACATAGATGAACCATCGACGTTTTTTTTCTTTTCACTTTTCGGCTTTTCCACACGCTCGAAACAACCACACCAGGCACCGCGACTGCTACGATTTGTACAACGACGACTACGAAAGGCGACGTCGATGCAACCGCGACCGAGCGAGGATGCTATCGTTCAACCACGAGCTTTCCTTCGAGCGCTTTTCCGCCCGGTTCATCGGTAACGATGGTGCACGGTCGGGATGTCGACAACGGTATTACGGCAACGGACAGTGGAAAACACGGGCAGCATCATTGCGCTCACTATCATTTTCACTATCGATGGGTTTCCGCACTTCCCACTGGCACCCGCCAGTCGCCTCAACCCCGTCCTACCAAAGGGAGTGGTGGGGTGGAAAGTGGGTGAGGAACGGGGAGAAAAACAGGTTGCTGTGATTTGAGCCCAAGCACTTGTTCACCTTTTCAACGTTGCGTTCAAGTGGAAAACACTGGCGTGGAATCACTCAGCTCTCGTAAAAACGCAAACGTCCGAGGCGGTTTGTACCGGACAAACGGATGAGCTACGAAAATTTACGTGTTTTAAAGCGTGTTCTACAGACAATGAAACGGAATGGATCACGGCCGTTCACGGTCACGGGATTTTTTGTTGTTGTCTTCCCTCCTTCCCACTTTCTGGTTGCTTTACCGTAGATTAAACCAATCAATTTGGACGGGCTTTTTGACTTTCTGGAGGCTTTATCACTTTGGTCCGTGCGTTACTAGCTGGGAGGGCGATTTCGTGATCTAGTTCCTGCACTCGTACGCGTATATCCCGTGCGTTTTTCTTCGCGAACCGAGCCAAATGCAGCGCGAAACGGGGAAACCTATTCCACAATAAAAGAAGAGTCGCGTTTGGCGTTGACAGTTGGGCGTGTGTTTGGAATTTGACAACGTTTATACTGACTGGTTCGATGTTCACTCGGAACGGTTTGGATGACGTACGATTCAAACATTTCCGTTAATTGTTATTAAATTTGCTGAACACGCATTCTCTGTTGTTTGCGTACGATAATGGTTGCAAGAACGTTGCTTTAAGTCCATCAAAACATCCGTCCACTCACTTCATCTCCTCTGCCAATGATGAGGATCTAAAGAGAACTATGCGGCCTGGGTCGTTGGATTTGAGCATCCCATCGAAGCTAATTCCTTTTACGACAGTAAGATAATACATAATACAGGTCGTCATTACGGCTTCTCTATATTCCTTCCACACACATGAGGTCAAAATCCTTCCAAGCAGTTTCTTGTTCGTTGAGCTTCCATGAAACAAAGTCTATTCCTGGGTAGAAAACGATTCGGATCGCTGGTTGCATTTGTTTTGAGTGGTTAAATTTTCTAAGAATGTAACTTTTTAGTCACACGACGTCAGTAAAATCGAGAACGAATATCCGGGTGACATCTCCCAAGCTCTATGCGGACAGGATTAAAACTGTTGCGTTAATGAGAACCATTGCGCGTTTTTTTCCATAATTATTCCAAATTTTATTTACTTATGCACATACATTTTCGCTAATTGAGGCGATTCTTATCAGCGGGTAGGAGTGGTGAAAAAAACTTTATCAAATAGTCATTTTAAATTCTACACCGACATCCCGTTGCTCACTTTACTGGCACAAACTGTATGGATTGTTTAATTCGTCTAATAAATGATACCACAAAACCCTTCTCGGATTGTTTCTGTTCCATCTCGATCAGCTGTTTGCAGAACGTTTCGTTAAACACACCGATAAGGGTCTTTTTCAATGCGATGATGTCTTCGTTTGACACACGCCAGCTGGAATCGGTTTGGTCGGATTGGAAGTCTAGAATAAGGAAAAGAATTTTAGTACGAGCTTTGGCAAAGATGTTCCAGGCTTTTGCGTGACTTACTGTGTCCCGTAAATGTTGAGCTTCCGACGCGATTATTCACGGGCAAAACGCGCAACATGAAGAAGTCCAGATGGGCCCACAGAATGTACAGGTAGTGTTCGATAATGAAAACACTACGCTGCAATTCCTCCTGTTTCCCATTTACACGCTCGGTCAGCAAATTATATTGTAATTGAACTGCAAAGAAGCAGGATAAAGGGGTTCCGATTAAGAAAATGTAAACTGCGTGACGCTGCCTTGTATACTTACTATTTTTATCTAAGTCGATACTTGGCAGTGAGTTGCGTTGTTGCTGTAGGCTTTCCAGTACACTACGCTCCTTGTGATAAAACTCCACCGTACAACGAAGCTGCGTAATAACCACGTACAGACTGTGTGGTACATCCGACGAAGATGTCTCCGTAGCCGAACGGAACGTTTCCTGGCGTATTAATGCCAACGATGTGGGTGCAGTCGCTTTTGTTGGTGTTGAACCAGCAGTACCCGCTGCTGTCGATCCGTCCGGATTGTAGTGTGGCGAAAACAGTACATTAATCGTTCGATGATCAACCACATGGTTCGAGATGCAGTTGCGCGTATATAGGGCAAGATTAGCCGCCACCTCGAGAAAGTATTTCACGTACTGGGAGCGTTGCTTTTGATCATGTCCACTCGCGGTGTTGTTGTTGAGCGCACTGCCAAAGTTAACGCTGCTACTAATACCCATGCCACCGCTACCGTACGGATGCACGATCATACTGCTCTGATGTAGCTCTTTCAGGTTCTGCTCCGATACGATGAATCGGGGCAGCAGGGCCAACATGAACTTTTGCATTCGGTACAGCTGCATGCCGAAGGCTTGATTTGCGTTTGGATCGGTTAGTTCGTAAATTTCCTGATTTGCTGATCGAGCGATCAGGTTCGTTATACCAGCGAGCTCTTTCAGCAGACCCAAATTCATACTCGGCGACCCTGCTCGCAGTACCGTTTCAATCATATCACTGTGGGAAAGGAAGAAGTGTATGATCTGGCTGAGGGCAGAATTGTTTTCGTGTCCCAGCGTCGATAGGATAGCGTCGCAGAGGTTAAGCGCGGGAAACAGAATCTGCTGGAATCGGGCCTCAACCGGTGGGATGAAAGAGGATGATAACGAGGCGGATGCAGCTGCAGCAGCTACGGCCATTGCGGAAGCGTACGACTGTTGCTGGATGTTGCCACCACTCAGGATCTGCACATCGGGATGAAGATCGTACACCTTCATGCTGCCCAACACACCCAGGATGTGTTCCTCGAGCAGCATGCGGGCACCGATCTGGCACCGAGCAAAACGTGTCAGCAGTGCCATCTTCGACTCGTATACATACAGCGCCCGGAAGGTGTTGGGATTGGTCTGCAGAATTCGGCATAGATCACTGTCTCGCTTCAGCAAACTATTGATGATGTGCGACAGATACCCGTGACGGGCGATAAACTCCACGATGTCGATCGATGCATCCATACTGAGCAGCATGTCGAGACAGGACATGGCTAACATTTTACAGATATCATGCCCGGTCGTACAATCTTGGCATATGACGTCGGTCAGATTATCACCGAACGAGTTGAAGATGTCCATAATCATCGTCAAGTGTTTGTAATCCTCCGTTTCCGTGCCGAACGGTTTTCGTCCCGCATTGCTGATGGTTTGGTTTAGGAACGATCCCACTTCTTCCTTATCGTTCTCCAGCTTCTGGCTGCGCTCCAAACTGTCCCGATTGCCCTTGATGATGTACAAGTAGTTCAGCAGCGCTACGTACAGATTCATCTTCAACTGTGGCGATCCATCACTACTGATCAGCAACCAATCGAGAATGTTTTTCAGGATAAACTTCAAGCTAAGCGCATTGGCACGCTCCAGATAGACGTACGTACCACCATCCTGCCGGCTCTGGGCGCTATTATTCGTTTCACCGTTTAGGCCATTTCTCGTACCGACCGCCGTGAGACTCAACCCATTCATGCTAGCATTCTGATGCCTTTCCGATATCATGTGCAGCGACATCTGTTCCGATTTGAGCAGAAAGCAGCTTCTCAAATTCACCATCAACAGCGAGATGGTCGAGGAAGCAATGTTTGCCAGCTCCGGGATGATCTGTTTCGGGACCGCTTTGCTGAGCATGATCTGTAAGATTTCCGTGATGATAATCTGCTTCGTGTCGAGTGACATGATCATGGTGGGGGTAACGCAAACAAGCACCTCCGCCACCTGACCCCATGCTTCCAGGAATTTTATTGTAGAGGAGCAGAGGCTGCGTTGTGTGTTCATATCCAGTGCGTATTTTAGGATCGTTTTCACTTCCTGCACGACATGCGCCCGCTGGCCGGTAGCGATTGTCTGTACCGAATCGAGCTCATCGCGCAGAATGTCATGCAATTTGCGAGTATCGATCAGCCGCATCCGGGTCTTTTGAGACGCGGGCATTTCGCAGCTTTGCAGCAACTCATGAAGGACCGTCACGTTGAAATAGTTCCACGTGGGTTCTTCCAGCTGTTTGATCGTGAAATCGACACAATCGAGCAAAATGCAGAGCAATCGTTTGGCCGTTTCACTCGATTCCTTCGTGGCAGCGATCGAAGTCGTTGAAAGATCGGTTGTACCATTAATCGAGAAGCTCATATTGGCGTTGGTGTAGTAATCGCCCAGACCCGTCGTGACCGGGTCGACCGATGGAGAGTTTATAATTTTGAGCAGTATTTTACAAATCGTTTCAAACTGCGTTGCTTGATTCCGCTCACTCGTTAGCTTCAGCTCGATTACGATCGACTTCAGCAGGAACGTCATCTGGTTCAGCAGGAAGGGATTTTTCGCATCCGGAAAGGGCAGTGATGACGTGTGCCGACAGAGGAAATCGTTGCAAGAGCGCAAAAAGCGTAGAAACACCTCCGACGTGTGGTAGTTGCGACAAATCTGGTACAACAATCGATACGCGTACTCCATTAGCTTGTTGTAGCTGGTCGAAAGTACATTACCACTTTTGATGTGCTACAAAGAATAAACGTAGAAGGTTAATTAAATTTGCTTTCATATTAATTTCCTCAAAATATAACTTACCTCTAAATGCCGATCGAGCAAAGTGATGAGCGATTTCGAACAATGGCTTGGGAAATTCATTATACCCGGTTGTTGCAGACTGGTCAGATGCAGATCCTTTCCAAGATCAAACCCTAACAGATAGTGGGCCAGATTCGGAACAATCGGTTGCTGTAAGCACTCCTGAATTATTTGTATTACAGCAGTCTTAATGCTCGTCGTTACGAAGGTTTCCGTTGTAGAAGATTTGGTTGATATTTCCTCTTCCATTGCTCCGCCACCTAATATCAAGGCCGCTTCGTTCGTCTGTTCCATCAACGGCAAAGGTTCCGCTTCTTCCGTGACATTTAAATCCGCCTCCAAACACTCGACGAACCCTTGCCTTATTTCGTTCTTCAGCTCGTCCGTCTGTGTAACCAGGCCGAGAATGAGCTGGTTAACGTCCGGTAGGGTCATAATGATGGAAAGGATGCGTAACGCTACCAAACTGTTCTCCGGCAGCCACGTGCTGTAGGTAATGTGCTTCATAATGTTCAGCATGTGATTGGCCGTACCGCTGCGTGGATTCACACCGAGCAACAGTTTGTTGATGCCGTTCAGATTCACCGGGCTTGGTGTGCAGAGGTGCATGTTGAAAAATTCTTCCTGCAGGTTCAGTGCCTTTTCTATGATTTGCAGACAAAGCAGGGAGGCGGCCTCGAGAGCACCTTTCCCGGGGAACGGTGTGTAGGAATCGAAACACACAATTGACTCATCGACGATGTGAAGTACGAAACGCAGCAAGTCCGATTTTGTGTTGAGCTGCAGCATAATGCGGTACGCCGGAGGTGTTCGTCCTTCTTTCAGCTCCTTCATCAGGTTTGCATTGGCCGGATTGAAGTGAAAGCTGTTTACAAACATATGCACGATCTGGAGAGACTTTTGAGCTAGTTGCCATTTTTCCGCTCCGTCCTTGTAATTCCTGCTAAACAGTCGCAACAGTACGGTATTCACCACGTAAGATAGGTATGGATGTATGCCGGGAGCTCGTGAACCTTCGCCGAGGTCATCCGGAATGGCCGTGCTCATAAGTGCAGCGAGCAAATCCAGCATGGCCTGCGTAAGTGGGAACGTTTCGTTGCGGCTTTCAACTTCCTCCAGCTCGGAAATTACACCACGCGTTTTAAAATTGCTCGTCGACGGTACCGTGTTGATGATCTGCGAATCTTCCAGATTGTGCCAAAGCTTGATAGCATTCTCCAAGCTTCCCGCCAATGTGGCTAGCGTACGGACGATTTCCGCTTTTAGCTGAATCGGAACGGAACAGCTGATGAGTCCCACCAGCACGTTCAACGGTGCCCATTTGTCGCTTTCGCACAGAGCAATGCGAGACAGTTCGTCGTGACGGGCGACCGCTTGCACTACCTGCAAAACAGCCTGCAGTCCGAGCAGTTCCTGCGGGCTAATGCTTCGACAAATCATTCGATTCCGGTAGACTGTCTCGGATTGTGGATTCTGCTCCTGTCGGAGATTGAAGTAGTACTCGCTGAGAGAATTGAAAAAGTGGTCCCACGAAACTGTGCTGCTGCCGGAATAGGCACTACCCTGTTTCAGGAGGTTGAACGCACTGCGTGCTGCTTGCAGATTGCAGCTCAGACCGGCCAGCATTTTGAGGTAGGGAATAAACAGCGTTGGTGGCAGCAATTCACCTGCTAGCCGGATGAACTTAAACAAACACACCGATCGTGACGAAATACGGTGTCCCGAGAAGCTATGGGCGGACTCGGTCGGACCCCAGTACTCCATGCTGAGGTTCAAATGCTGACGGTCGTTAGCGTAGAGTTTTCCCACCGACAGCAGCAACATTTCAAAGTTCCGACAGAGATTCGTCGGTGGTTCGATTCCCTGCTGCTGGTAGACCTGCACCGTACGTGCCGTTTCATCAGCTCGGCCCCGAAGTTCCGTCACCTTTGAGTGCATCAGTTCGATGAAATCAGCAAACAGCGTATGCAGACGACGGTAGAAGAACTCCGTATCGAATATGAGTTCACTTTCGAGGAACGTGTAGTACATGAAATCGAAAACCTTTCCCTGGAGGGCACCGTTGACGAGCAGTTCGTCTTGATCGATCATTTTGGATGCATCTTGCACGAGCGTTTGTGGCGCCAGCCGAAGTGTGGCAATCGACAGGCCGAACGCGAATAGTGTTAACGCGTGCAGGCCATCGTTTTCCCAACCGGTCGAAAGTGCATCCATGAGGAAATCGATGTAAAGATCGTCTTTGATCATGGGCAGCTTTCTGACCAACTCTTCGCCATCTTCCCTTCGCTGTAGTACGCTTAAATCCAGTGCGTATAGTAATCCCATCTGTAATGTCACCGTAACATCATCGATTCCACCGCTCGATTCGGTGCACTTGTAGCTGCGTAAATACTGCACCAACTTCATCGTTGCATTTCGCGGCAAGCCGGACTGAGCGGCATAATAGTAGATGCACTGGGCCAGCAAGAACCTTATTTCCTCAAACAAATCCAACACTTGGCGATGGTGTCGAGGCGGGCCAAGCGCACGATTCGTCGTCAGAATGTCGAGCTCCTTCGTAATGTCTAGCTCCTGCAGCAAATCGATGATGCGTTCGAGCAGACCGTCCGCAACTAAACCGTCGGTGTAGCTGGTCACGATTTGCGTCACCTCGGGCGGTGCATCCGTACACCATGACACACCGGCGCGCGATTTAAGCAGCTGCTTCAAGCTGGCCACGAGTGATTTCCGTCCATCGTAATACAGCAACACCGCCACCAGTCCACGAGTCAAACCCGGATGGTTTATGGTTTGCTGCTGGGAGGTGCACAGCAGCTCTAGCGCCACATACTCGTTCATGTCGAACATATCCGATATGATGATACTTTCGTCGACCAGCTCTTTGGACAGGATTGTGTGGCCAAACTCGGGCAACGTAATACCCTCGGTAATGCCCTGTTTGATCGCTTCGCGACATTTCGCATTTTTGGGTGGATTTTTCAACAGTGAAATGAAGTTCTGCTTGTGCTTTCGAAGCAACGATTCCAAGCTAGCGGCATGGGACGTATCGGTGAAATCGGTCGATGGGAGTAGATAATTTTCAACGTTGTTCAGCAAGCATTTGTACGGTGTCCACAGATCGTCGGGTGTTGCTGGGAAAAAAGGAAATCACAAGCACCGTGAAAGCAAAGCGTTTGTTGATTCACAATTCCTAACCTCACAATACCGGTTTGCGCCGATCGGGAACGATTCTCAACCACTTACCATCGGCCATCGTGTGTACACTTGACTAGACCGCAAACCAGAACGTGGTAGACCACCGGGTGAATGTATTTTTAGCGTATTTAATACAAAAACGATTCTATTTCACTGCAAAATAATCGTTTTAAGATCGAGAAACAACCCGCACACAAACAGGCGGCAAACGAATTCTTTTACTTGCTTTTTTCCAATGTTTGGGCTGTCAAACTGGTGCACTTGGTCGCACCTTCGGTCATGCGTTGGTGATATTTTGCGATGTTATAAAAACAATCTTATTTATCAAAAATTAGTAAAATAAAGAAGTGATTGGTGAAAAACTCACTAAGGCTTTTTAAAAAAATTTGCTCAATTTCGATTGAATATGAAATGCTGTTGTTCCATCCCAAAAATACATACAATCAATTCAATTGAATTAATCCTCAAAGAGTGCTGGTTGGCGATGTTTTCGTTCAAAAAGCACGTAGGTGGTTTGTTCAATCAATTAGGGAAAAATGGAACGAAAAAACTTTAAAAAAAAACTGAACACCCTCGAGGCATATGTAGAAATGAAAAATAGATCCATGAACAATGGATCATTGTCATTGAATAAACTTATAAACCTTTTCCTAACATGCTTGTGCATGGTTTTGTACGTTTCCAATCAAACCCATTTCATTGGATCATTTTGCAATGAAGCATGCTGCATAGAAGCATCAGAAGCATCGTGCAAGGTGCTTTTCATACGATCGGTGATAAGCATCGAAAGCTCATGATCAGAAGCTGTTGCGCCGCTTCCCGGTGTTTTGCCCTTCCACACGGACTCGGCCGACAACGACAACGTGTGGCGACAGCGATTTCATCAATAAAAGTCATCGTTTATAAGTGCTGATTATATAAAAATTTATCGCTTATCACGCGGATATAATGTCAGAGAATCAATTAAAACCGCGACATCACATCACGAAGATGCGTTTCGATCGAGGTGGACCGTTTCGGCGAATGTTGGCTGACGGGCTGACGGTTGGTGGTGCGGTCACTTAAACCTTCTTTCAACCATGTGCCGAAACATAACGGTGCAGGATGCGAGGGATGATCACTGAATCACGATCCTGTGCTCAACAGGATGGTCAACAGGGTAGCAGCAGGTAGGAGAGCTCGTTGTGAAAAGAGTCTCAAATGGGGTTTCTTTCATCAAAACTATGGAAATATGAACGACTTGATGAAGGCCGCGAGTCTAATTTATATCTTCCACTCTTTCCTCCAAATGAATCAAATGCGATCACTAGTTTTGGTTCGTTTATGACAACTACTCGTAGAAAGCGTCATATAAAGCACATCTTTAACCTTTTTCCAATGCAATACTCCTCCAATATACGAAATTGAAATTCCACCATAGCCTTTTGATATTATTTATTGAGACTTCATCTATCTGTTAAGTTCATAATGCAATATTGTACCAAACTTAACGATCCACATTGCATCTCGGTATTAGAAAACCCTCGGACACTAAGACGGCTTGCAATTTCTTCACACCTAGATGGTTGAACCGAAGCTCAATTTCAAACTTTCGGTACCTCCAGCATTACTGTGCCCCTTCGAGGTGGTTAATCATCCCAATAATTCAACGCTACTGCCCCCGGGGGCTCGTAAGACCCACACCAGTAGGCGAATATTTACGGTCATTGAGGTGGTTTGCAGATAAATCTACCATTCTGGAAGCGATCGGTCTGCCTGCCCACCGAATGCAGCACAGCGCGTATCGAAGAATTCGTACCGTAATACTGTAACTACGAGACGAAGAGCCGGGACGACACACTAGTACCGAAGCAACGGAGACATCCGCGAAGATGAATGAAAGGAAATCTCTTGTCGCAACAGCGGTATCGGACAATCTTGGCGATGGAAGGGTTGGATAGTATCGCCGCGTGAAAGGTGACTCCCGTCGAACTACTGAATTTATTCGATATGGCGATTAGTCCATTAGGTCAAAGGTGATACGATAGATCTCGCGGCGGTCTCGCTGCACTGTCCGCTGCTGCATCACTTGGGTGGGTCAGATGCGCAAAGATCGGCAGTAAATTTTCATTCGGAAAGCTATTAAAGTAATGCGAGCTATTCGGGAACTATTGGAATTTTAATGAAGTTTGGTAAAATAGTTTAATAACAATATTGAGCACACTATAATGCTATAGCATGTTGATTAGGCAAGGGATCCTTTTCGCTTAAGGTTGTACATTGCGTAATAGACCAAAATGCAAATTGCAGTTGCAGTTTACTGTGGCGTATTCGTGTCACAAGCCATTCGCGATATTTTATGTCCAGATGCCCAACCTTAATAAAAAAAATCCTGAGCCCTCTTGCCGGCACTGTTGGGCATACTTAGATACATCATATAGATATCTGTTGCACTACACGAAAACTTCAATGCCGCTGATGAAACCGGCAGCATTTGCGATAAAACTCGTGAGTGTACTATTACACATGTTGTTTATTAATGTTGCTGTTGTTTTAAAGAAACGTCACAGCTTTGACATTACTCCCAGTAGGTTTCGTGATTTCGATTATAGATACAAAATTATTGAATTTGTTTCTTCCGCAGAGATTTGACTAAAAAAGATCTATCTACAACTTCCGAGTTAGGGAGGTCGGTATAACCCAAAAGAGTGCTAGATTCTCCTCTAGATGATAGGGTACTCGTATGAAATATCAGTGAAGTTTGTCGTTAGCGCCACAAGGAACCCTGCTAACAAATCCTAACTGCTGCTAGTTCCTGTACTCACATACGCCTCTGGTCATGGTCGTTGTACAAAACTAACGCAACCCGCTTAGCCACGTTCAACAGCATGAAACTCAGAAGAATTTTTGGCTCCGTATGTTTGGAAGTACAATGGAGGAGAAGCCTTATTGACGAGCTCTACGAGCTGTCTCGCCAGGCTCCGATGGGCTGGTCATGTCATTAGAATGACGCCGGACGACCCAGCTCGTAAAGCTCTTTTATAACGTCCACATGGCCAGACGAGGCGTGGTATGTCTAAATTGAGATGGAGAGATGGCGTTGATACACGTCCGCCATCAAGACCGGGATAATGGATTAGCAGACTATGGCGCTCGACCGTGGTGATTTAAAGGACAAAGCCGCATGGCCGGATAAGTAGGTAAGTAAACGTTATTATTCAATTTGAATGTCTAAAACTCCCATTTCTAGCAAAAGAATATTAATGAATCATAAGTAATTAATTTATACTTGAACTAATAATGTTATCACAGGTGTACAGATGAAAATAAAACAAAAACGACTTATTAAATGTATGCATTTTTCATATGGGAGGGGAAAGAAGCAGATAAACATCACGATCCACGCCTGATGATGAATCGTTTGAGCCTTTCAAGCACCATAAAGCCAACGTTTGTCATAATAAATTTTGGAACGAGATGAAATATAAATTGCACTCAACGCGAGCACCACAATGCAATAACAAAAAAGATATGTTGTCATATTTTAGACACCACGCGCACAAGGAAGCTACCCGCAAATGGCAACACGTTAGCCGGGGTGACTTTGGGAACTGCGCGTGCGCAAAAACAAAACCCCAACAGTTCACTTATCCGGCACGTAAATCAAATAGAATTTAAATTCTAAATTTCAAACCAACCTGAAGGTGGGTTACGCTTTTGTTCATAAAGTTTGCCGATGTTTCGTGGCATAATTCATTTCTGCACCATGCGCCAGATCTAAAAATCGTCACACCTCCCCAAAGCGCGGGTTCTAGTGTCGCCTGGCGGTGGTGCGAAATGCTGCTGCCCTGCTGCCTAATTATGAAGCTTCTTATGGGGGGGGGGATTGTGCTGTGACAAACGGTTTCGCACGGGATAACTTATTGTGTGCGATTGTGTACGCAATTGTGGCCAGGTCCGGGAGCGCTGGGGGTGTCTTTGACGTTTGCTTCGTTGTTGTGTCACCTGTCAAATCGTTAGTGATTCAACTGCTCGCTGGTAAGTGTGTTAATTTTGTTTGCAAACTTGCATCGGTTTGCAACGCGAATGAGGAAATTGGGTCTTGCTTTGACAGCTTGCAAGATATTCAGTTTTTTTCTTTGCATTACATGAAAGCTGTTTGGTACAAATGTTAGCAGCTTAAAGATTTTTGCGTCCTGTTCCAACATTGTAGCGCAGAAAAAAGGGATTTTATGTCCAAAGCCTTATCATTCATTTGTCTTTCCGAGTTGTCCGAGCTTATCGGCTGTGGACGGAAATGTGATCACAACACTTCAGAAAGCTGAAAGCCGATAAACGAAGCAGAAAGCACCTGAAACCCTTATTTGGGGTTTCTGCCTTATGCCATACACCAGCTCTTTTTGGAGGGGACTGATTCATTCGCTGTACGAAGCAGCACAGACGATGCTCTCATTAATCTGCCCACCATCGGAACGGGGTGCATCGTGGAAGATTGACGATCGTTCACACCGTCGGAAATGGGTCGGGCGGGATGCCAAAATAATAAAAAAAACCAGAACTCCAACCTTAAGCCCCCGACCCGGTTGGCGTACACTCACTTACGGACAATTAGCGTGACATCCATCTCGAATTGATAGGTTTTGCAAATTTAATGCACTCTGGTTCGGTGAAGAGTTGGAATTGTTGGTGGTAAGTGACTGTGTTTTTGTTGTTGTGCCTTTTGCTTGGAACTTACAACAGGAAGGCGTCGCCACTTCGTAGGGCAATCAAATGTGGATGGGTCATAAACGGAAAAGGAGAGTGAATAAAACCGGACAGACAAAAGGAAAGAGACGCTTGAACGTTTTTAAAACGATCGATACGATCGTAAAGTTGGCCCGGTGTTCCAAGTGCATAAAACGCTTTATTTTGCCAATCCACAATAAAACGATTGACTTGGACACGTTTTTTTGGAGGGTAGAATTGGTATGTAATTGCACAGCAACGCCCCAAAGTTAGGATAATTAAATAATATCACTAAATATTGCGAATTCATTTCGAGTAAATAAGGGCGAATAAGTTAAGCGATTGTAGAGTTTTCCGATACGAGCGAAAGGTGTAAAACTTCCTTTCGATTCGGTGGGAGAACAGATAGAATCTTAATGACCTGCTCGAGCTTAAATTTGGAGCTAATATGGGGCAACTTTCTTTTTCCTCTCCCGCGTCCAATTGCTGATAGTAAATTTTGCATTCCACCTTTATGTCACCATCGAAATGCACTTTGATAGAGGAGTCTCGATCATGGCCGCAAACACGGTGTGAGTATAAGTGTTCAGACTTGAAGTTGAGCGGAGTTTTATCTTGTTCCGGAGAGTAAAAACTCAACAGAAAAAAAACTACCACGCGCTAAATGCATGTATGCAAATATGTTAACGATTCGTTTGAGGCGTTTTTTCGCTGCTTTCCTGCAACTATCAAGCGTCAGTGTCGGCGCCAACCTCACCTACCCGGTTGGGCGACAGCGGGAAAAGGAATTCTCCGTCGGGTTTGGATGGAACAGACAGCCGCGTCCAGGCGAGTTTGAACGATTTGATTGCATAATTGTTGATTGGTCAAACAAATTAGGCCACGCTTGTCAAACAACCCGACGCCTCGGTGTCATCTTCAGACGCTGGGCAGCGAATGTGACGTGCGGTTGATACGCGTTTAGTCGTAGCGTCGGTGCGCGGATATTTTGCGCCCAGTTATCCGCACGCCATTTCAGCTGCAGCTGATGGTGCAAATTATGATACGAAAACTGTAAGAGATGTAAACTGTTAGAGAGCCCACGCACTGTGAGGTACAAGAATTAATGACTTCCTTAAATCTGAGTCGGTTGTACAACAACAGATACTATTGACAAATTAAATGTGAAAACGCCTTGTTGTAAAACATTTTTATCCACATTCAACAGCGCCAAAACAAAGCTGAGTAAAATGATCGGATAACTTCGGCTCCTCGCACACGGCAGGCGTAATACAAGCAGCACGGTTGAGGCACGGTTTACGATCAGGTTTTTTGTTGTTTTGTTTTTCGGGAGTTTCAGGTTTTTGCATGATGCTCCACGAGTGTGAGTGTTTAAGGGGAATCACGTTTCGGATAAAGTTCTTCGCGCAACTTGAGACTCACTCTTTGGGGGCGATCACCCTTTGGTCCTCACCAAGGGTGAGTTGGTAAGGGTGATATTACCTGGTGGCCGCTGTTGACTGGAATGGATGAGGAGATATTTCAGCATGTTGTCGCGGGAGGTTTTCGTTTTTCTTTCGCTTCGAGAAACATTCAATCCGATCGCATGATCATGCAATCGCGTTGTAATCCGATGATCGAGAAATTTGATATAGCAATCTTTGCCTATGAAATAATAAGGGTAGGAAATATGCTGTTAAGCTCAATTATTCACAAAAGGTTGTAATAAACTGTTTTCAACATTTTGTAAAACATTTTGTGATCACAGGCCAGCTAACAAAGTTAACATTATTAAGAGAGAACATAGAATCTTCAGAGGAGATGTACACGGAGAAGCGTAAAGAACTCTTGTTGCGAATAACAGGTCAATTGGTACTTAGGTCTTTAAGAAATTCGCAGTACCACTTAACAAGATGTTGATTAGAGAAAACACCTTTGGACATTGAAGATATCCATTGGAGGTATTGTAACAGGAGTGAGTGTATTTTTTAAGATATTTCTATTTATTCAAACATTTAAGACATCTTCTATTCATCTAACAGATTGTACACCTCTTCTTAACAATGTAGTATTAAAAGGCAAATTTATTTTTTTTGCAAGCCGATCCTATACCGGACAATATTTTCGATGACAGATAAAACAATTTCGTGAATAAATGTGACAGATAGAAATAATAACAAAATATCCACATCACACCCGTTGCCGAAATTAATCAAACACGGCGGAAATTCAATACTTCCGGCCATGGTGAGGTTTTGACAGCTTCTGTCTGTTAGCTACCGTGCAAATGGGGAGTGCGATGCCTAATGATTTCCCTTTTCGATTCGTCTGGTAATGCTGAGGATGGGTTTTGTCATGTGGCAGACAACCTTGAGCTATGTGCAAAATTATGTTTCACCCCGTCCGGCGATCACAGGCGCTTGAAGAGCATGATTCGGGTATTAGCGAACGGTCGCGGTTCATTAATCATCATAAATCATGGCCAAGTGCTTCCAGGATGTTGTGGAGCGTTTGGAAACGCTTTCCAAAGCGGAAATTGACGGTAGGATGGATTGCGAGTATGGAAGAAGATGTAGGGAAGAAGATGCTTTTAAAGTAGATGAAGTTTAGGTTAATAGTTAAAGAACTCATGTCAAGAAATGAATACCCCCATCCATGTACTAGAGAGTTGTATGAAAAATATATGCTTAAATAAAATAAATTTAGAGTAAACATACCTTTCAGCAAAAAAAATATTTAAATTCAATCAATCAAACTTGGTTTTATAGCACCCGTGAACAGTTTGATTGTAAAGCTTTATTTGATTGATTTAAATGCAGATTCCAAATGCATCCGATTCGTGGTCGACTGATCCTCCCATTTCGGTGCTATAATCCACACGCATAAAGTAGGTAGTCAGCGGCACACATAAATAAGGTTTAAGTAAAACCATTTCATTCCGATTGACGAAAGCAAATGCCATAAGCCAAGGGAAAATATTTCGGTTATCATCCCAAGACCACTGCACCAGCGCCCTCCCACCCTGAAATGGATGGACCAATTTCAATCAATATCAATAAACTCGGGAAACGATATTAATGGCGTGTAAAATGGTAGTAAAACATCACCCTGCAGCAAAGGCTACCGCCAGGGGGAGCATATTTTATTCGATGCATTTCATCTGCCGTTGCATTCCACGTTTGTCAACGCGGTGCGATAAAGATACATCTTAACGAAATGTGTTCCTCACCTTCATTGCGAACCCTTAAGCCGAAATTCAATCGTGTTTGATTGTTGATACTGGCGGCTCTTGCCTGTGTGCCTGTGTGTGGTAACAAGTGGCCATGTCTGGCGGGAACAGGTTACTGTCGTGGGGCCTTTGCACTGCTGTCGCACATCATAACAGTAGAAAATAGGGTTTGTGACGGGGAACGCTAGCAGGGGATGAAAGAAGATGATCATCGTTCGATCACGCACCAATTCAACCGCAAAAGGCTCCCCCGAAGGAACGCACGTGTTTACGCAAGCGCTCAGTCGCAACATTAAATCCACCCGCTGTTATCCCGCCACCAGCATGGGTGGGAAGGGAGTGTGGTATCAATACGGACAGGGAAGTAGGGGGGGATGAAAATCCCGAGGGTGAGTCGCTGGACGGATGATGCATACGGTTTTATTTTTTGTCGCTTGCCACCAACCCAACAGCATAATTAATGTTCGCAGCGCAATCGTGCCCAAACGCGCGTGCGAGCCAATTCATGTTTGTATTAGCCGCATGGCGCAAAAGCGGGGACGGGAGGTGGTTGTGGTTAATTTCTGGCCTGTCGCTACAGCTTAGCCGAACTGTCAAAGGTACGGAGCATCTTCGCCACTTCACGGGCTCCAAAACTCCGGCGAACCGGCTGACGAAAAGATGGCGCCAGTTCAGCCGGTTCCCAGAGGTTCAGCGTGGTTGACGGATTTTTTCTTGTTTCTTTTCTGCGTTTGAAGGTGATTGATTTTGAACGCCCCTCTATGTAAGCTCCACAATCCGGCCTGAGAAGGGTGGGGAAACACGTTGAAGAAGTGTGTAGCGATTCCGCTAACATATCGGTTGATGTAGTTTTCCAAACTCTCGTGATATTACTAAACGTGACCTTCAACGGCTGTCATTCGGTTTTTTTTTCGGTCACTATTAATTATGACCAATCCGAAGACTGGACTCATCCTTTAGCTCGTCCGGTTCGAACCCTTTTGGAATGTGTTACACGATGTGGATAGATGGAAAGCAAAATAAAAAAAATACCCTCAACCGAACTGTACGGAATGCATTCCAGGGCAGTCCTAAAAGGGCAGTAAGGGCACGTCGGTGTGTCGAATGCAGATTTGGAATTTGGGCTTGCTTGGTGTTTTGAGTGCGATCATTTTTCATCCGAAATCTATACGGCAAAGGTGTTTGACACACGGGCGGCCGTACACAACGAAGAGACGGAGCGGCGCTAAAGGGCCTTTCGGTGGCACAAGAATGGCGCCGGGTGCTGTATGGAATGTGGGCGGCTGAGTGTGTTTGAAATTTGACCCAAATTTAGCAAATTATTTGGATAATAGAATGAATACCGAAATGCGGGACAACATTACTTCTAAGCCGATCGATCCAATTGTTACCCGGCTATCAACACGAATGCATGATTTAATGTTTTGGACAGTTTTTATAGGATTATAATAGCTTTGTTTTTCGCTCACCAGTTACATTATTTCGTAAAAATTGTGTCAAGGTTGCTAAAAACCGAGCCCTGGTTTATATGCGCAGCTGCGCACGCCATCACCTCAAGGAAAGCAATGATATTTCTTACCAAGAGTTTTGTTGTTTTCTTGTTAACATTTCCTCCATATCACACCGGACCAGGAGGCTCGAATTTGAAGGAGAATGAAAATAAATATTTACATAAAAAAGAAATTAGATTAACGGCGGGTCGATCATTATCGTCGCTTTGTCTGGCAGTTATCTCATAATTTATTTCTGATCAGTTCGACAAAACCGATGCGATACCGAGCGAACCAAGTCGAATCCGTATCCGTGGCAGTTAAGGGAGTTTGAAAATAAATGTAAATTTAAATGATTTCAGCATTAACCCTATCGGTTCGGACATGGGATTGTGCGGTGGTTGTTTGAGATATTGCAACCGCTAAAGGGATGCTCTGGTTGCCGTTGGTCAATTCATTTGATAAGGTTCGATAATTGTTGATCGATTGAGAATGAGTTTTGGTAAGATGGGGTTTAAGCTTTACTGCTACGTTTCAATGGGATGCTATTTTTCATGAAAAGTGAAACATTTTAATCGCATTGAATCGATTATGTTTAATCATAGTGCATGTCCCTTTAATACATAATTCCACTCAGAGCCTAATTTATATACGTATTCAATCGTCGATGATATCCTTTAACACTATTTTTTAGCTGGAGGTCCTCTATAGTTTATTTCATAGAACACCTATTTCTGTACGAGATGGACATTGTTAAGATGTAATATTCTACCATAATGAGCTTTTAAAGGTGCTGGCAAATAAATGCTTCCAGCCGTATAAAGAAAATACCTCAAAGATTACCCAAGACCAAAGTCTTTCTCCCTGGTACTTAGATGCGAACGAAATGCGTGTTTTTTAGCAATCTTCGAAGAGTGCATCTCCACTCCAAGGGGAGACTTTTTGAAGTCCATTTTTTAAAAGCATACATTAAAATGAGTTTGCTTAGAGTTACTAGTCAGATCAGATAACATTCCCTTCGATTAAACTGTTGGGAAATGTTCTCCATTACGAGAAGCTGTTACTGATCGTAGCTCGTTTCTATTTTCATAATCTCCACCATGATCAATAATGTTTTCTGTTTCGTCTTTATCCTCTAGCCAACTTATAGTGATCGAACAACCGGCTCAACATTCAACCACCTGAAGCTAACGCCAAAATCGATCACGATCCGTTGGGACATCAAAACAAAGCACCAATCGATCATCGTTATTATGCTCCCCATTATCACCATTATGTTTGACGTCCCATCGCCATTATCACCTTTGAAGTGAGCTCGGAGTGTAGGGAGGAAGAGTCGGCAATAAAAGTCACCGCCGGACTTTGAAAGCCACCGTAAAAAAGCCTCGGTTATGTGGGTGGCCGCGATGGTTGTAATCCTGGAAAATTCGCTCAACCATTACGCAAGCCGAAGTGGTTTTCGGCAGTGCGACCGACCGCGCTAGGCGCCTGGTAGATGAAGAGCATTAGCGACCGAGCGAAGTCGGAATCGTTTGCAGATGTTTGCTGTTAATTTTCCTATCGATGGATTACGATTACGTCCATCATCGGGAGGTCTGTCAAGCGGTAGACAGGGATGGGATGCTTTTTTTTATTGACGCTAGGCTACGGTCCCTCACTGGTCCGGCACAGTTTGTTGTTTGTGATGTGTTTTTCTTCAAAGGTGACCATATTACCGGACAAAAAGGAAAGCCTGCCCGTTACGGGCTGGTGTTTAGCTAAATGGTTGCCTTTGAATGGCAATGAGGGCGAGAAAAAATATCATCCAGCACACTGGCGTTGGACGATGATAACGAACCAACAGAGCACATGGTTATGGAAATAGGTAACTATAGGTGCGATAAGTAATCCGTAAGCTCGTCCTTCGATGTAAGCCACAGCTTTATCGCATCCGGGGCGATATTGATTCTAAGTATACCGTGTGCCGTGTTTTTGTACATCCGAAAATGATAATCGACGCACTATTAATAGTAATTCTAACACGAACGAAAGACACGCATTTGATTCAGCTGATACCAACATCTTTTTCGAACGGTTTTCGTGCGGCACGGCACGGCGACAACCAAAGGGAGCATAAAATTTAATCAAACGAATGGTGAAATTCGCTCGCGAGCAAACACATTCGCTTTTAATAATCCTTTAAACGATCTGATTTACATATTCATATGCGCCATCGGCGACCGAACCGCACTATCCTTCCCAGTGGCGTGTCGCATTTAGTGGCGTTTTCGATTCGAGCCGCGTTAGCCTTAGCGAACGACTGATGCGACATGACGGCAGGCAGAAGAAACGGTCAATTGTATGCAGCTTTACGTTCACCGTTGTGGATCTGACTAGCTCCTGGGTGAGTATGAGTAACGCACAGTGTGTTTGTATATTTTTGGTGGCTAACCCTCACACAATTGTGGCGTGGCTTTCGTACACCGAAAGCACCCGCAAGTGTTGGGAAGATTGCCCTTCAGGTAGCATCAACAGGGCCGCCCATGGCCCTGTCATCATGGGCCGCCATTCCCAGGCGCAATGACTGGTGCGTTTAGTAACAGTGCCTAACTAATTGGGCGCCGGGCAATTTATCGGTGTCCTCCGGGTTGACGAGAAAGGGAAAGTTATGAATGTAACCCCCTGCCGAAAACGGTTCAATGGGTCATTGGGTCGTGATGGAGGTGGATGTAGCACTTGTTTCCTTCACGCTCACTTATTATGATGGCAGTATTGTTCACACTTGCACCGAGAAACCGGCCGATGGTTCGGATGATCTATGATGGCGCATTTCCCGAAATTGTCGTAATAACCACCTGTGATGGTGCAGGCCCTTTTTTTCGCTTGGAGTGAAGGGTCCACCGTGTTTGGGAGGTCTTTATTGGCGGGAACCATATTTGGGGGTTTGATAGGGTGAGAAAAGGAACGCAAACGTTTTATTAATGCTCATAAAACATAAATACAACATTAAACGACTCGTGAAGATGTACTGTATGGCGATAGGGTTCTTTTTTTTAAGATGTTATATTGTTAATGGTATGCCAGGCCGGTGTGCTATCGGTTAAATCTAGCTGATCTTACGCTTTAGCAGGTTAGTGAAGGGATATAAAAGTAAAAGGGGTTATTATAGCAATGCTACAACAAACAAATGACATGCTTATTATAGGGTTACCAGGTTTGATTTAATTTTCTTTCGTTTTTTAGACTTATTATATATTTTATCCAATGAATATTGTGCCACAATAATTTCATTTGATTACGATAGAGGAAAAATGTCAGAATTATATAAGTGCATTCCAAAAAAGCCATTAGTCAGCGTCAAAACTTTAACACAATCTGCTAATTCGACAGTTTCGTTAGTTTGCAGAAAGAGGGCGCCACCACTAATTAGGATAAATAAGAGGAATCTGCACGAGCGTTTCTCTTTTCCTATAAACTATAAACGGAACAGTAATATATGAATACGATTTTAAAAAGAGTCGTTAAAAATAGTATATCGCAATAAATAAAAAGTTTGTTAAAATGATAACAGGAAAGCAAAAATTATATTATTAAATTCTTCAATCCCGCAGCTGCACAACAATTTCTTCACGAGCGGATCCTACTGCCCTAGTTACACGGTTGCATGTGCTACCTGTACACACACAAAACCTGAACGAAGGCCACATCACACGCAACGAAGAAGATACCGTCGTGCTTGCCGATGATGCAAGCGATGCGACGATGCTGCCGTGCATGCGATGAATGGATTTCACCAAAGATGAAACATAAAATTCCCACCCACAATGACATCGAAGTCATTTTTCCGCACTTCAGCACCCGGTCCCGGACCATTCTCGGGCAAAGGTTTTACGCTCCTTCCACACCTCGTTTAATGTTGAACTTGAACCTTGAGCTGTGGGCTTTTCGATGGTGAGCTTTTAATTAAAATTACACTCATTCTATTGCTCCATATTTTCACAAACGGTTACAGATACTCTGTTTTTTTTTGTTTGGTGTCAATGAAAGGCTGACTTCTTTTTAATTCGCAAATACCCTCTGCCTTTCCTGCTGATGTCGGGCGTAACAATTTTTCGGAAGGTTTTGTTTTTGTGCAGCAAAGCGTTAGCTTTGATTAGGAAAGCCCTGAGGGTAGTAGCAGGGCCATAAAGCCACAGCAAAAAGATACTTTAGATCATTTTACGCGATCAACTATTAACTACTGTAAGCTATTGCTTTATATTATTTAACAAAAAACAGTTTGTTAATGTGTGATTTGTTCCGCAAACACTTTCAATGCCATTCGCTGATTTTATCCAGTGTTTTAAAAGAACATAAAGCTTTCCCTTGAGGCTACTGTTGCTTTTAGTGTTCCTTTTTATAGCGTTCATTGTTTTGCTGCAGCCTAAAAGATGACAGCCACCGATAGACGCAAGTAGATTGTGGCAGTATAGAAAACCCTACCGAGGTCAACATATAGTCGTAATTTTTTTGCAATAATTTACGAATTCGTTAGCAAACGGCGAGTGTGTGCGCCCTCATTAACGCGATGAAACTCCGTGGTCCGTAGATATATGGGTTTGGAAGGTTTGCGATACGGTACACTCCTTGCCATTCAGATTCGTTCGCATACCGGACGTATGCAAGTGAGAAAGTAAGCGTGTTTCTTCTTGGCGCTCACTGAAAAACAATGCCTAAAGTTTGGTGCATTACTGCAGTTTTGCTTCTTACGTTACCGCGTGTGGTAAGGAACGGGACTGCCGGTTCCAAAACAAGCCTGCTATTAACGGGCGCGAAAATTGAGCAGAGATCGTTCGGGGCTGATAGACCGAGCGCGCGAGGAACCGATTGAATGCTCGCGTCCACCCACCGTGGTTTCGTGAAGATTATTTCCAGCTATTGGAGTTGGAAGGAGCAACAAAGCACGGTTGGATACACTGCGTTTTTCTCACCTTCTCTTTTCGCCTGTTAAGGGGCGAAAGGAATGCAAATTTTTCACTCAACACTGCCATTTCTTTTCGTACAGGAGCACACACTTTTCGCTTTCGTTATTCGGGCGGCAAAATGGAGTGTCCCATCCTCGATAGTAACCTTCTCGCCGAACCACAAGGAACGAAGCAAAAAAGGCAAGGAGATAACGAATGGCAAGAGTCATTCATTGCACGAGAAAGTAGCAGAAGCCTTAGCACCCGGGTATGCCCTGCAATATTACTCAATATTATTTGCACCGTTGCATAATAAACGGTTTAGGTGGTGTCTCGGATTGGGAGGGATGCAACGAGATGAGGGCACCGAACCCCAAAATGTTGCAAAATGGGTGCATTATGAGCGCATAATAAATGGAACAACGCCCGTGCGCACAAAACACAAAGCTGACCGATTAAACACACCTGATTGTAAGGTGTTTAATGATGGAAAGGCACGGGTATACAGCACGTGCAACCGGGGACTCTAATTGTACACATGCACAAAAGTGTCGCACGTCCCGATAAGACGCTCCATTTTCCCCTTTCTCCTTGGCTGGGTTGAAGCGTTATTGAAGTTGAACATTCTGGAATTCCATGGCATGGGGGAAATAGTAACACGTCCAGCTCTCAGTAAGCACCAAGGTTGAATAAGCGAATCTGATCCGCACATCAACGACCTAGTCCGGATAAAGAGGATCCTCTCTCTGGCGAGATGAAGCGACGGTTGCATGAGATGCTGGTTCGGATTAGTTGAACATTGACACCCAGGACTGCAAACGACATGTCGCTGACCAGCACTGTATGCATGTGGCTTTCGTTTGCGGTAGCGATTATGTAAATTCTCCAACATCTCTAACTCCCGCGCACTGTGTTTGACCAACTTTTCATCGATCCGCGCGGGTCAACACCATCAATGGTGTCGTGCATGTGCACGTTCGTGTGGTGAGGACACCCCCTCCCCCAACCCCTTCTCAGCTGCTCTTCCCGTTTCTACTATCACAAAACCCGAAACCCGACATCATTCATGATGATTGCTCATCATCTTAAACCCGGGACTCGTACCTTGCTACGAAAGGCGGGTTCGTGTCCTATGCAACCGCGCAAGTCTTTCGTTTACGCCAAGACGCATCGGGTTTTTTTTTCGACAGTCCGCAAAAGCGATCGTCTGTATAATGGAATGAGACGAAGTCGCGCATGCTGTTAGGATGCACAACTGATGCTTCGATAATCCTCAACGGTTCACAAGCTCAGTCGCATTTTGTGCACATCTTTCGCTCGTTGAAATCCTTTGTCACTGGAGGTACCGATTTTGCGTACGGCGACAGGGAGGAAACTTTAGCGCTAGCGCTGTAATTAAAATCGATGAATCAAATAGGTAAGTGCAGCAGGCGAGTCTAATGATAGCAATCCTGATACGAAGGAAGATCGCAATGCGACGGACAGGCCATTTTTCTCTCTCTCTCTCCCCACCTGTCGTTATCATCCATTTAGATACCTTTTAGTGTTTTGCAAACGCCACACACCTTCAGAGCGGTTCTTCGCCAGCTCGCCGATAATGCACGCGTGCCTTATAATTTTGCAAAAACTTCGACCCACTGCGGCGTTCTTTTTCTCCTGCTTGTCTATGTGCATGTTAAGCTTCGTTAAAAACACGCCTCGTAAGAGGGTTTGTAAGTGATGCAATAGGCATACACACGAAAGTGCCATTACACCCTCCACGGGGACGCGTGTAAGCGCAAGACGGTTCGGTAGAAAGCATCCACCACAAACCCGGTCGACATCATCTTCACGGATCGCACAAGTACTTGATGTCAAGCACCCGGGGGCACCAGGAGTGTCCTGAAACTGGCAAATGCTCACGCGCCAAACGCACGATGATGAAGAGCGCGGTAAACAAACAAATTAGTGTCGTTTGGAGGATTTGTTTTCGAAAAACTAGAAAAAATTCAACCACCTTTCGGGGTTTCGGTGGGGTCACGTTGCTTTCTTCTCGTGGACTGGTGAAGTGGCGACGCCGATCGGTATTGGCAATCGGATAGGCTGGGATGAGTTACAAAATTTTGCTACCGTCGATGTCCACATCGTCGGCCTAGCCTAGGTACCCGGGGGTACGTTATTGCTGCTCAGTATCGTTAGGCATGATTAGAAGCGATACGCGTCGTCGATGTCAAATTAACAAGCCATTAAATGAAATTTTTACCTCCGCCTAAGATGGAGTGTTAATGCAGGGTAGTTAAAAAGAATTTCGTCATTAAATTGACTATTTGGAGAGGCGTATATTAGTGTGGTGATTGCATAAGAATGCAATATCTTGATTCTTGAAGATTTAGACAAGAAATTCATCCAAGATATTCGTACGAGAGTAGGAAGTGGAAGAACTCGAAACAAAAAATATATATACATCTACTAGGTAACGCTCTTGACCGAGATTCAGCTTCAACATGCAAATTGACCGAGATTACTATATTTACTATTCAGAACGTGTCGCCAGACATTCATTTCCTCCAGGCAGTAGCCATACTTAAGTGAACACATTGTCGCGAAATACCATCGCACAAGGTCTGGGTGAGCATCAGTAATAGTATGCATTAACAAATAAGTAATTGCCTATCTGCCGACTGACATGTTAGAATTCCAGGCATCCAAAGACCATTCTCTTAGATCTTGGATCCGATTACCGCCACGATCGATCATACCACGCACTGCGCGCTAATCCATCTTCACCTACGATCGCCAATGTCGTCCTATTCCGCGAGCGTTCGTAGTCCGCCGGTTTTCTCCTGTTTCGGTGCCGGAGCTGCGATCTGCATAACCTTATTACTGCACAAAGAAAACGGGAAGGCATTGATGGTGATTAACTGATGCACATCTTCCAATGCCACGCGTGTCTGTATCGATTACAAGGACTGCCGACCACCGGGAGGCGTTACCGGCCGTTACAACGGAGAAAAAACGGACGTTCTTGAAGTTGCAGCCGTTACACCCGCACACACTGGGAACGTTTCAGCAAGATGTCGCGAAATACCCCGAGCAGTTGATGCACTTTGAACAGATGTGCGTATTCAATTAGGTGACTACGTCGGCATGATCTCAGCCGATGAATTATGGCTCAATTGTTGTTGTGAAACGATCTGATTTTGAATGAATGACTTCATCGGCAGCAGTCGGGCAAAGGTAGCGGTTCCTGTTTATCAATCGCTACGGATCGTGACAAGGTACTCAACGTTCGACGTTACACGAACGAAAGGAATGTTTTCGCCTCGTAAGGTTCTCGATCGCGAACGCGCGCGCTCGTGGCTCATCAATTATTATTTCACGCATCGTTTCGCGATGTCATCGTGTCCTTACCGCCGTTGCCTGCCCGGTTCGGGACCGCTCAACGAGATTTAACCTCCAAAAGCGACGAACCCTTCCGATGTACCACTGACCAACTTCCTGCATCTTGCTGTTGCCGCTACGTACGTGCGCTTGTCCTGTTCGCAGATTATAAATTTTAATACACCCCTTTGCGTCGCTAAGAGCGGCAATCGGCGGCACCGAGAATGATGCCGGTTGGTGCGCAAGGATACGGTGTGTGCGTGTTCTTTTTCACCCTCGGCGCAGAGGCGCAGTGCGGTGTTAAGTGAGTTATTTTATGGATATGATGCAATTTCATAATTTTACACACGTTCGTACGCGGTCACCCGATCGAGCGTGTTCGATCGTCTGGCGGTTCTCGATTTCGTTCGCGCATGGGTGGTTCCTACCAAGCGCTGGACCCGATGCCTAATAAAGTAAACTGGTGAAACTAAATAAAAGAAGACAATACAAAAACAGCGCCACTTTAACTCGCCATTTCTCTCGCCAAATGATTGCCTGATGATTGAGATAGCAAAAATTTGTCACTAGTGAAGTAATATTCATAAAATAACACACCAAGTAAAAGTTCAGCGTGTGTGTGCATTATTTTATGAGGCATTTTTTTGTCGGGCAGGTATATCATACACAAAGATGGAGAGTCGGGGATTAAGCGTATTTAAATAAATTTTGAAAACTACCTTGCGAGTGAGCTTATTTGCTTGGGTCGTAAAAATTATTTAATGCTTGCGCCCCATAAACCCATGATGTATACGGAATGACCTATTCCGTTGGGGATGGGGAAGAAGTTTAAAATGCAAAGAAATGCGCATTCAACTAAATGCATCACTGTTTGTAGCAAAGTAGACAGTGCGCATGGGCATGTCGTCCATGTCAGTGTACTTGTCAGCCAACGGTAACCATAAATATCGAGATGAATCGTTTCTACAGGTACATCCAATGTCTATTCGACCCGGTGTAGCTCAACCTGTGGAGGGTTCCCTACAGCACCGATTCTCTCATCTATGAAAAGGGCTCGTAAAAATGTTTCTGTACAAAGTGGAAAAAAACCACACTGTTCTCCATAAGAGGATGGAAACATACGCGCACACTCCGACACAAATCGAACGACGAACTCGATCGTCGAAGGTTTCAAGCGCGGATTGGATTATAGCTCCATACAGATCGCTTAAGGGTCTGCAAACTCCCCCCCGAAAAGGATGTTATGCAACGAAACCCCTAGCCGACCTTCACACTGGCGCGAAGATACCTCGGGCACACATCGCACGGCGGCGGCGAAAGGGGAATAGTTTTCCGATAAATTACTTTATTAGCATTTAATGTGTTTCGGCTGACGATCGGTGGAGCATGCGGGGAGTCGACCCTGCCCGGTTGGTTCGATCCCGAGCCACCCATAGTCGTGTAATTTAATAATAAAATCAGTACTTTGGATGCGTCCACGGGATGGTTCTCAAGAAGGACACTCATGCTTGACTGGGCACTGGCGATTTTTATGTCGAAAATATCGCTTTCCTGCTTGGCAAAGTGTACGGTACCCATCTGCCATTAGTTGTGGCCCTGCGTGGCCGCTGCGGTAATCGATTGATTCTTCGGTCGGTGGGTGACCTTGGCGGTGAAGCTGCCAGTACATCCTTGCGCGCGGTGCACGGTCTCGTAAAGGTAGCACAAATAAATTACGCTTCTTCGCGCATTGCATGGTCGCGAGTGCGTGTTGATGCACTTTTTTTTCTTCCCCTCCAAGTTGCGGGTTCTTTGCTCGCCGTGGAAAAGATTTCTTCTTCGGTGAGAAATGTAGTGTTGGTGAAATGTTGTACGCAGCACGTGAGTTGTGTGGTCATGCGCGGTTATAATCCAATCTGCAGCAATGCAATAAAACGTGGCGCATGGAAGCATTCCAAACCGGGGAGTGTCCTGACGAAACGGGCAAAGTGCCGAAGGAAATGATCGCGTGTCAAATGAAAAACTACTTTCCCACCGGCGTCCATAAATCATCGGTGTTGCCAGTGCGAATGCGAACGAGAAGCGTCATGTTGGTCGCCTCCGATTGTTGCGCTTAAGTACGTTGAAGGACGCATCGACCAGAATTTCGTCGTGTGGTGTTGTTGTCGAGGGATAATGTTTTTTTTGCTCCTCATCATACAATGTTTCTACGAGGAAGGGAATTTTTTTGTCTTCCCCCTTACCCGATTTGGCTGTAGAGAAACAGTGCTGTACCGGTTTCGTTCTGACCGCGTCCATTTTTCTTGGCGCTTCGCCTACGGTGAGAGTGTTCGCAAAACATGCGTCATAAATTAATGCAAATGAGGTAAAATATCGGCTTTTAATTGAAGACCGTGAGGGTTATTATGTGGGCCCGGAAATTGCCTACATTAGTGCTGTTGCCGTTGACGCCGTGTCAGAGCTGCGCGGTTTGATCGCTCCTTAAACGACCGAACCTTAGCGGTTACCCAAGGCATAACAGAACTCTACTGACCTACACAGCCCCCGGTTCCTTGTGGATGGCTGGGAACGTGATTGCTTTTATTTTCAAGGAGCTTCGTTTCGGCTACTCTTACCACGCATGCTGACGAGTGTCGTGCTGAAGTGACACACGTTGGAGGTTCATTTTTCTCCAGGGCAATCTTTTAAAGATCTACCTAGTACGCTTTGCATGCATACATTAGAAACACGCCAATAGTGATTGGATATTGGGGATGGAAATACGTTCCAACATGTTGCTGCTTCCAGCGAGACCATTTGCCATTCGTTGTAAATGCGATCGTGGTTCAAACAATAGGCGCAATCAGGGGAAGAAGAAAAACTGTGTGCCTCCCGGGACGGGGACTAACAAAACGATCCCGGCTCGAGCCGACCTGAGGTTGAAATATATACGACCCAGGCGGAGGGGAATAAAAACTAATCAGCACGGTTTTGCCAGCCGCCAAACCAATACGAGTTGGCGATATTGGATTATTTTTGCGACATTAACGAAAAGAAAGGATTGCTATCGTACCGGGGGCATGGGGTTGACCTTTGAGTGGGGAAAAAAGGTAATTTGGTCAGAAATATCACGAGCTCATTGATTAACAGATTGAATGGATGACTGTTCGTTCGGGTTCAAACGTACCCTGCCGAAAATGAGTGACACAAAAATAGAAGGCAAAAATAAATTGAACGGTAAGGTAGGAAAGAGTAAGGTTACAAAAGTAATAAAAAACGTTATTAGCTAAACCGTTGAGTTGTTTGGCTGTTTTACGTAAAATGTAAGAAGTGTTTTGATAGCTTCAATCACGTGTTGATTTGCGGAAAGCTCCAGAAACGAAACGAGATTAATCAAGTTCTGATTAATAATGCGCGTGATAATGAGAATTAGACATGCATTAAACGTACGTGGTCGAAGATATAGTTTGACCTGGATTGAACGACAACACAAGTTAAATGCGCTTTGAAAACCTTTGATTAACACCAACAAGGCTTTGTTTTATATTTGGTGGGACAGAAAAGATATTGTGTATTATGAGCTTCTGAGTCTAAAGAAACTTTTAATTTAAACTTCGGACTTAGATCTCAATTCAGCTTCAAGCCTTGCACCTCCAGATAGTGCTGAATGAATCTGATTCAGATTCATGAATCTGAATGAATCTTTGAACTGAATGAATGAATCTGAATCTCTAGTCCAAAGATTCATGGGTCATGTAAGATTTATGTCCTCATGATGATTAAATTTTTTTTGATGATTCATGCATATTTTAAGAGTCAGCAACTGATTTTAATTACTCTTCACTGCAGATTCACATGAATGATTCTTATTCAAATATTCATTCAGCACTGCACCACCTTAATATTATCATTTATTCTTGTTTTTACACAGCATATTAATACTTAAATTACGCAGATACTTTATTGATCTCCCGATAGATGGCATTTAGCGGGTTTAGCTTATGTACATTAATATTGACTTGACAAAACTCGTTGAAATCATGTATTGATACTCAACGAATGAAGGATAGGAATGTTATCTACCCTTCTTCACCAAGAGACATTCTTTATGTATCTTCAATAAATGGCAGTAATTAGTAACTGCTAATAGTAACTAATCCCATGCACACATCACAGTTGTGCGGTAAATATGCCGACAAAAAAGCAGTTTTCTTTTACATACGATTAGTCCTAACCCTAATTGCTGGTGGTTTTCCTTGTGGCATACGCGCACGTTAGTGCCAAACGCTCCACGCGGTTTGAATCGATCGGGCCGCTCATTAATGCTGTCGAAATATGAGTGAAAAGTATAAAAAAATCGAAACCCACCGCAGGACTGGGACGGTGAGAAGCAGCAATGTAAAACCATGCAGACCCAATCGAGTTGCAATTAAAATCTTCACCGCTAACCATCGTTGTCAGCGTTGGGTGCAGAATGTACTCATACTAAACCGTCGATCATCTGCACGCTTGTTCCCAATTTGTTCGGTGCAGCGTTTGTTTATGTTCAAAAAATCAGGTTGACCTTCACGCCTCGATCGCTATGGACGCGGACGATTGTGGGTCGTGAAAGGGCCTTTTTGTCCTAATTCGCTACTAATCGAGCAGGTTGTGAATAGAAGCAGCAAGAAATCAAAACGATCAGGTTCAAAACTCGTCTCCTGCGAAGGGTTTGTTAGCAACAACGGGCAACGGCAAACCGAAGATGATGCAGATGAAAGGTTATTGGTAAGCTGTCCTTAAGAAAGCCCTTTGGAACTAAACAAAAGTCGTAGATTGTGTTTTGCTTGCCGAAGCTCTGCACTGCCGAGTGGGAATCGAATCCGTTCGATAATATAATTGATGCGTGAACGACAACCAGCTGATGCCGACCATCGACGTACGATTTCGAGCTCCATCGGTGGTCGAAAACATTTCTATTGCTTCTGTCGCGTTCATTTCGGTGCGTCTTCGATCAGCAGCGTACAGATAATGATGGTGGTGGTCACCAAAATTATTATCTGCGCATGTTACCGGGATGGAAACGAGACGCAAGGGGTTGATATTGTTTAACTGTGGCTGATGCTGCTTGCTCTAGGGACCTTGTCAGTTTGTTGGATCCGAAGGGCATAATCAGCAGCATCAGCAACCACAGAGTGTCGGTCAGTCTCGTTCGTTTGAGATGTTTCGATTGAAGATTACGCTAATTGCAGTGCTAAGCGATCATCGGAGGAAGCATCAAAAGGCCAGAAGCTAACCGTCCGTTTGCTCGGAGGGGGTGATCGTTGCAGTGAAATAATAAATAATAATAAAAAAATACAGCAACCGCCTAGCAGAAGACAAAAAAGCGTCCTTCTTTGGCCGTACTGGTAGGGTTGGATGTCGGTCACTCTTCACTTAGTACGAGGCGTTTCCAGTAGATGGCCTGTCAGTGTAGAACATCATCTTCTCTACCGAGGGAGTAGGTCAGTAGAGCTTTAAGTACCATGGCAGTGACTTTCAACGTGATCAAGAGTCTCCGCAGGAATACTCCGCAAGGGTTTTAGTGACCTTACCGGACACAAGCGTCCCGCTGTGATCGATCGGTACAATGTTCTTAACCACTGAGATATTGATTATCGAACTCAGTTTGCACAGTGACCATTATCCATGCTACGCCACATGATGCGGTAAACCAATTAGTCGAATAGTTCCTGTCGGTCATGCGTGCCTGCTGGGATCGCTGATTTTAACGTCTTCTTTGCGTGGACCCCGGTAGCGATTTAGCCTGTCGAATTGGTATCCAATGCCTTCACGAAGCCTTGATACGATACGCAGCATGTATTTCGCTCGTTTTGAGCTAATCGTTCACGATCTGCAATCTATGTTGAATGGTCATTTTTCAAAACAAATGATGTGATCGATTTCCTTCTCGGCCTTGCTATGATGCTCCAAATCGTGTGGCTTTTATGAGCGCACAAGCTCCGAAGCGCCCGATAGGAGTCTCATCAATATGATTGCTGCTGACTCTCGTGTGACAGGGTCACTGCAAAACCGTCACATAACAGACCAGTGTACCGTGTGTCGGATGCCGAAAGACTTTACAAGATTGCCAGGAAGTGGTTCTCGTTCAGCGCGAAGTTGATAGCTTCGTTCGTTGACAGTTGAGAAGCAATTAAACTTCAATCTGAAGAAGTTGAACAAGGATGCCTGCTTGCGGCTTGTTTGTTCCGTGTTCATTTAGGTTGGTTGGACAATAATTAAAGAGAATGTCGGTACTGCTCGAGGCTTGTATTGGGTATGAGTATGAAGATATTGAAATACAGTATTCTTTGCAATAACTAAAAATATGTATATTAAGACTTCTAATGTTATGTGGATTGTTTTGAATATCGATCAGCAAAAAAAAAAAAAAAAAATATATATATATATATATATATATATATATATATATATATTGACTGAGACAAAAATGTCTTTAAATATAAGTTATTAGCAAGATAAATCGATTTCCTGAAGCGTGTGTAAAACTAAAGCCTTGTGGGACTATTTTTTTAGCCTTGTCAATCACTTACATGAATCACATGAATGAAACAGTCCCGTTTGCCCACGTGGTGTACAGTCCGATTAGTCCAGGTGCCTCGCCGGACATCTTCAGTCATGATCTATTCAGCTTGCGTTCGCTATGATATTTAGCACAAAACCATAATGATTAATAGGTTCCACTCGAAGTCAATCGGAATTCGATTTGTTTGCATTAATCTTGGGTGCTTTTTTTTGGAGGGAGCTGCGGTAAGTTTGTCTCATCTGTACGAACGTTCCCGCTGGCGTATGTGTTTGTGTCAATATTTTTTTATCTTTGTCGGTCTTCTTCGCCACATTCCAAGCAAAACCTCGATTGTAGCAGCTTCATCTTTTTCCCTTTACCTTCACCTGAAAGCATTGAATACACGAGAGGATCTGAAATTTGACGATTTGCTTTGCGAAGGAATGTTTTCGAACTTCGAGCTCATGGCGGAAACAAAAGACTTCTCGCGCAGCGAACAGGCGACGAACCTTCCCAATTAGGAATGTTTTCTGAGTGGCACTTCTTGCCGAATTGAAATTGCTTTGACTTTTGACTATGGACCATTGGCACTTATTGTGTACCATTGGGCGTTGTGAGTGTGTGCATCGCCAGCTGTGGGGGCCCCGGTGGGTGGCCAAAGGATAAGATGAAGCCACCGGAATCCGACTGATGGCTCATCGGTTGGTAGCATGTCCATAGATTCGTCTTTGGAGGTCCAGCAGAAGGTGAAGTGTCATAGTTTGGAGGCACGTTAGACTTTGGCGGAATTCGGTACAGGTAGGACTATGATTGATAGTGGTATGCGTTTCGTGTGATCTTCATCTATTATCAAACGAGTCATATTTTGCATAGAATTTGTTAGTTAAATGAATATTTTATTATGAATGGTACAAAAGGAAGTATGACAGCTATCGGCAATAGTCAGTGTAGGTAGTAGCTGGAAGCTGCAGTTGCTTTCTAAGCCAAGAATTTATCTCACATGTTAGATGAATTGGAGAAAAAATCGAAGAAAATTGTTCGAAATATTTAATCATTCCCCGTCTGATATGCTTCCATTATTTTTCCAATCGATAAACCTCGCATCTCGCTGATCGCATCGCGCTCGTTCCCATGGCGGAGAACTTTTTTATCATTCGTTTCGTGAGAATGCAATTGCCCCGTTGCGTGCATGTTTGATGTACACGTGTGAGCAAACGGGCGTAATTTACATTGCTCGCAGAAATAGTTCCCTTCCTCAGAAGTTGGTTGGAGTTTTTTTTTTGCTCCAACCCCCAAATGTGTATCGTACGTTGGAGCGTGTGGTTCGATACACATGTAGATTATGTAGCTGCATATTTTACATGCTTCATTGTTGCATACTGTCGCTCATTTCGACTCCGTATCATGTGAGCATTATGTGCGGTCTAAATTCTGAAGTGTTCGTTTAATAGCGATCTAAACTGGTAACGGCTGCTAACACGGTGGGAGTGTTTGCGATTAACTTTTAATATGTGATTATGCGGTGTACATACGCGAAGGTAACAGAAAAAAAGACATCACACGAGGAAGAGTATAAGCCTGGGAAACATTTAGCTACGCACAGCAAAACGCGATTCACGAGTTTCCCATGCGTTTTCACGTGGCTACAGTATCCAGTGACATGAGTTATCGAGCAATAATTGCCAGTGAGTTTTGTTGGTTACGACTAGCTAGTCGGTGGATGACCTTGGGCACATTAGGTTTTGTAAAAAATGGCCAACGGATTGTTTTCCAGTGGTGGCAGTTCCTCGTTAAGCACAGTAGCAATTGATGCCGCGTATAATAATATGCTCAGGTGTGATGAATGTTTTAAAGTCTTGCTTCAGACATGAGGAATTCTCTAGGATCTTCATTACGAGCAGTCAGAGATTGTGAAATAGAGTAGCCGAGAAGGTTGGAACTGTATTTAGTTTTGACATTTATTGATGAAGCAGCACTCTTATCGTACATCGTACATCACGAGGTTGTATGGAGTTCGCTCATGTAGTTGTGGGAGTGGGACATTTGCAACATGGTGTTGTAAAGATGTAAAAAAAGTGTAAATCCAAAAATGTCAGTCACCAAGTGTATAGTTGAGTGTTTAGAAAATATAGCAATTATATCGAAGAAGCACATTGACCAATTGGAGAAGGTTCACTCAATCTATTTAACTCGATCACATATAATGTAGTGTGACGTCCTACGCGCACAGCCCATCTCAAAGCAAGCTCAAACACAAAAAAAGGATGAGAGAATTCGCAGCTCGATCGCCAAACAAGATCTACCTTGAAATTTGTGTGCTTGGCGTACGCATTTTGTTTGACTACGCAAACAAAACTGAAAGTGATCGTTCAATTCGTGCCGGTCGTTATACGACAGCGTGTGCCACCTTTTGTGCAGAGGTAACAACCAAAACCACGGCTAGCAATTGGCATTCCAAGTGACCCTCGGTTTTTTGATTCCGCAGCTCATTCCGCACCTACTAACTTGTTCAAACGCAAGTGTAATGGCGCGTACGATTGCACACTGGCCGCGAAAGAAATGACAACTTTAGCGTTTACCGATGTGTATGAAGATGAAGAAAGAAAACCTCCCCCCGAACCACGAAAGGTTCATCTTTCACCCTTAACACATGGAGTTTGTGGTGGGGTCGGGGAGAGGCAAAGCTATTATTTGCACACACGCCGGCATGACAAGCTGATGTGACATGGATTTGTGGTGCTGTATTGCGATGGCTACGCAAGTGTGGATCACCCGGAGGGAGCTTTGCTTCGAAATACGCAAATCAAACAAACGGTCGAAGATAGCGATCCACATGGTGGGAAGGAGAATGAGAGGAATGTTTATAATTAAAACATAAATTTGATCTCTAACCTCTAGCAAATTAGTGAGATTTGTTCGTATCACTCGTAAAGGGCAGTGATGGCAGTCGGTACTCAAACACGCGCGATGAAGCGGACACGATACTGTACCGTGTTGGAAAAAAGCCGTGTTAAATGTGAATGGCAAAAAAAAAAATGGAAGAAAGGCATGCAAGAAGTGGCGAGGGCGTACGGTCAACATAACAGCGTCGTGGTTTCGGCCACTTCGGCGCATTGACATGGCGTCAAAGTCGTTAAAGCAAAACACGGCCACAGAAAACAAAATCTATCGACGCGCGTTTGCGGCCCACGGGTATGGGTAGATGGGCCGAAGATGAATAAGCTGTCGATATTCGGGAGTATGCCCCAAAACAGGGATGAGGCTTCGCAAAATCAGCTGACTGCACATTCCGCTACGTTTCGTTTGGGGTGTTTGGGGCGGTTTTTTTTTTACGTCGGCATTAGTTTTGGCATGCTTTGCCGCACGGTCACGAGCTGCCCAGTTCCTCCTTGATGAAACGGTTATTGTAACGCGCTGTGGAAGATGAAGCGTCCAAAAGTCACGTTATACAATGGGTGTGATACGGTACAGAGTCAACGGGTCCTGAGCAAACGATCGATTGATCGAGCGGGAATGGATGAATCCTGTTGAGAAATGTTTAGCATCCTCACGCGTTTGGTTTTTTTTTTTGGTACCCTGGAAAGGTTTAACCTGACAGTGATAAAAAAGGCAGGAACTTCCCGGCACCGCACAAGCGGGAACCGGCCTGTTCGGGTTTCGGTTTCGATCATTAGGTCGGTTGCCAATAATCTAATTAAATGAATCAATCAAAAATTCAAATTTCTCCATCGTCACCCGTTCGAGGTTTGGGGTTTTTGTTTTGGTGTTTGTGTGTGTTTTTTTTTCTCGATGTACGAACGGAACGATTCGGGATGCTTTTAGCGTTAAAGCATCAACATTTGTAATCATAGCATACGGACCCCCATACGGGAATAACACAAGGGGCGATAAGGACCGGTCGGTTTCACGATCAGCGTGAAATCAACACCCCCCGGGGATGTCACCGATGGATGAGGTCCGTTTAGCCGTCTTATCTCACTCGCATTGTCTATCATAATCCAAACCTATCCGTTTTATTACGGACGGCGTCGGAGAGATCCTCCATCCCATGCACGGCGGTGGGAAAGAGAAAGATTCGTGTTGATCCGTATCGGCCAGGCGACGAACCCTCGCTCGATCATGGTAGCCCAAAGTGACATCGACAGCAGAAAGTGTTACATTAAGAGGTCAGCATCAACGAGCGGATGGCACGAAGGTATGCCTCAATCTATCCTCCCCCCTATTTCGGATGGTGCAACAGGTTAAATATCTTGTCCCGAGCGATAACGGGGGACGCCCTCCTGTCGGGTCAAGGCAGTAAAACGGCACGCTTTATGGTGCATTCCGGTGGCTGGCAAAGCGGTCGCGTTTTGGCGCTTTGCCGTGCCGGGCCGAGGATAGGTGTGAAATCGCAAAACTAGTGTGGGGTAATCGGTTGAACGGACGGTCGGTTAATTCCGCGGTGATGAAACTGCCTAGCTTCTTGTATCCGTGCAGCCCTTGCAAAACGTAACCGCGGCCACGCGCATGTGACAATATTCGCTCGTGAGCGGAAGATAAATTTCTAGGCAGCCTCGCGTTAGCTGCATCCTCGATTGGATCGATTTCTATTGAATGGCATCCTCGATTTGGTGCATGAGTAATGCTAGCGTGTTGCAACGGAGCAACACCTTGCCTGCGCTGGTTAATGGTTTGTCCTACAAATCGGTTCGCTATTAAATTACTCGCTTTAAGGCTAGAAATAATGTGAGACCCACACAAATGGAGTTTTAATTATGATGAAATAGCAACGTCTTTCAGTTAGATGTGAAGCAACAAAACAGAACTATGTGCATACAATATTATTCAGCATTGTTATTGTGTATGGCGAACAGCGACGTAAAAGGAGTTTGAAGCCATCCAATGAATTTCAAATCTTATCTACAGTTACTGAAATAAATTTCCAAACAATAATACTTGATCGTCTTGATCAATTGCGGGTTTGATCGTTTCGTTACAATATTATGGACATTAGAGTAGCAATAGACATTTGCATTCACGATCAATAAAGCGACATAAAACACGATTATAGCGCACTATACAAATACCCTACAGACGGCAAAGCTATTGAACAAGGTTTTATTGTAAAGTTCTGAAGCAGCAGTACTTCATTTGACATTTCAATCGTATGTCCCACCGAGAGCCTGCAGGTGACTTCATTGTAGCGCGTAAGGTGTAGTTTTCTATGCGCTTTTTCGATGTACAAGAACAGACCTACAGGCGGTCAGCTCCAGCTTGAAGAAGGACACATAGTCTACAAAATGTGACAGCGTTCCGCACGAAACTGAATCCGAATCCTCAATACCGGAGAAGTGCTAAATATTTAATCATATGGATAGCTCAGCTGGGTGAAACTATCACCTTCTTTTTCCGCTGTGAAAGACTGTTTTACTGACCTACTGAGTACATCGAGCCATCGATTGCATGAAAGTTTCGACCGCAGCAGCTAGTCCGGGGTCGGGTTGTTCGACGAAGAAGTTGGTGGCGCCACCGGATCGATGGCGGCAGACGGTACTAAAAATGAATACTCAACTCGAGTCGCACCGTTTGGTCGTTTCATCATCGGACCATCGTTTGCCGGGCGACAGGAACGTCGATCGAGGCAGATAGCCATCGAACACCGTCCGAACTGGCCGTCCGAGGACCGTGTAGGTCATAAATAAGCATTCCCTTGGTGTGGTGTCCTTACGACGACAGTAGGAATGTCCAGCGCTGGCCAGAAGATCCGGCACCGGGGTGTTCATTTTGGGGTGTCTTCTAAGGCAAGGTGTTCTCATGGGAACTCGAACAGTGGTGCGTCCAACCGTGGATTGCTTTCTTTGATAAACAGCGTGACCAGTCCGGTGTCAACACAATGCATAAATCATCCGTGGTGCCTGCTAAGCGTCGAGGTACCGCAAACAAGAATCATTTTGTCGTCGAGATTCATCGCATGGCTGGTGGTCCTCGTCGTACGCAGTTAGCAGTCCGATAGCATCAACGGCTCACCAAAAATTGTCTGCAGCTTTAATTGAAATACCGATGGGACCGAGCCACACTTGCGAGTGCGATCGGCGATTGCTGGTTATTACAGTTCTTGAATTCCTCGGACAGCCGTGGTAACCCGTGGTAAAGGGACAAAGTGCACTACCAGCCGCAACGATTATTATTTATTAATTAGGCAATAAATCTAACCGCTTCGGCCAAGTTACAACCGGTGTCAGATGCGGTTTTGTGTATGGCCATATTTCGGACGCATCGGCGCACGCATCGTCGATCGTTTAAAGTGGAAGAAGAAGCGTTAGAAGCCTCGAGCGGATAATCATTTTGCATTTTGCAGCTTGCTGAAAAACGTAAATTACCATCAATTCGGACAGGTCCACCGGTCGGGTACTTGCCGATTGACTTGAGCAAAGGGTAAGCTCAGAAACGTTAACGCACCGAAGAGATACTGGGACCGGACGCATCACTTGACAGTAATTAATATCATTTTATTTTGAATTTAATATTCATTACGCGTTGAGGAAGCTTTTGCGACGGTGTACAACCAAAGTGATGGTCCAGTGCTGACGGTATGATTTTCAATTAATGCGAAAAGGCAGTTGATGGTCTTAGGAGTTGTCTGAATATTAATATTATGAAGAATTGAACGGGTCTCCAAATAGTGGCATGATTAAGAGTTCAAAAACAGCTCCAGAGCAAAAAGAATTCTTAAAAAAATAAAAAATAAAAATATTATTATCGGCAAACAAATCCGTACATCAATCGTACTGTTTTAAGTTAGCTTTCACCACGAGGAGAAAGTGTTAACAGATATCCGGTATTTTTTAGAACGTACTAAATCTTATTCATATTTCCAGGTCAGCTGGGCTAAAACAGGATTAATATCTCGCGTATTGACTGACTGAAGATCGTACTTAAATACAGAAACTTGAGTGCAAATTGACAGTATTTATTCACACGTGTTAAATAAAATGCCATAAAGTTACCACCAGATCGCAAAACAAAGTTGAAGAAAGTAGCAACTGATACACATGAAGAAGAGAAATCTTTATAAAACAACAACAGCTGTAACGTTTTGTTGATTGACAACAACAGAAAGTCGAGTGGTATCTGCTGGCCTTAAATGGAAATGAGATACAGGAAGAGGAATATTCACTTGGAGTCACAGGTGCGCAGAGTTTGGAAAGGTTTATCTTGCTGATTCAATGATATTCTAGATGAGCTACCACTAAAAATAATTTAAATGGGAATTAAATAGTTAATGTTGATTCAATGTAATAAAACCACCAGCTCTTGATTGCAGAGTTCCCAGCTACATTAGTTACAAAATGTTACGCTTGGTCTGAGCCATCGGTAGCGCCATAAAATGACGTCATTGTTGAAGTGAAGCACCCGCTCGTACATGAAGAGGATCGAGAGGACGTCAAGAACTACAAAAGCAGAACCAAGTAGAGAACCGGTGCCCATATCTGGAACGCTTGGCGGAACTCCGAACCGGATCTAACGTTCAGTATTCGTGCGTACGGAAGGTGAAGCATGGCGACCCGAATCAAGAGGAACACGTTCGCGACCGGCGGTGAAGTTATGCTGCGTCTTCAGACTGCGTGAAGCAAGAAGACATCCACATAAAAGAACGAAACTGGTTTAACCGTCCGGTCGATGACGAAAGTGCCGTAGGCGTTCTAAAAAGGATTCTGGTGTTATTTTTAGTTTCACCGCTAAACTACACCGCAGCGGAGGTAAACAAGGTCAATCAAGCAAAATCGGCGGTGATGTGTATTTCGGCAAAACGGTTGTAAATTATGCCGCTGGTAACGTCTGTTTTTGACGATTGCGAATTCGACGAGCGGCTTGGAAAGGGATGACTCATGGAGATGATGATCAAAACAAAGGAGCGTAAAGGAAACGCAACAGCCGGACACAACGGACTTGTTGTGAGTATCAAATGTTTTATGGGCGCTATATATTTCGTAGACGTTTTATGGCGAATGTTTTGAAAGCTCTAGAACTGAATTGATTTGCACGTGCTGAGTTCCAGGAACGTGTGTACTTGAAGGCGTTTTAAAATCCGCCTCAAACTTCTTCCAAAAACTGAAAAATTACATTTCTTCCCAAAGCTGGAGCTCAATGCTTAAAGCGATTTTCTGCAATTCGTTGGACGAGGAGATATTTTTCTTCTTTGAGATTAATATACCAGTAGCAGGCTACGTGTGCGAACCGATTAATTCGGGTACTTCCCACACGCTCGACTTTACAAATGATCGCGAACGGTGTGCTTGAGGGCAAATGAGATAAACGAAAAGGAAAAGAATTACCGGAACTCTTTCCCTACGGCGCGTTGGAGGCTCTCGGTTGGAGGGTTCTTAGCGTGCGTGCAGCATTCGGTGGATGAAACTTGTTGTTTTATTTAACGGCGAAGCTGCAAAAGCGGTGGATGGACAGTTCAGTGACTTTTGTTTTCGAGTGCTTTGGGAAAGGCAGACCGTCACTGGAACTTCCACTGTGATCACCGTCACCCTTGACAGTGGTGTGCCTATAGCAGAAGAGCTCAAAGTGTTTCCCCACCGTATGACAGTGACTCACATAGCAGCTTAGAATGGTCATAAGTACCTAAGTCGCTAGACACTTGAGCGTCGCTTGTCGCGGTGAACTTTTCATGCGATTCCTTGAAGATTATATCCTGCAGATCAGATTCTGCCTAGCGTGAAGGTAAGACTGGAAGGTAAAGTAGACAGAAACAATCGAAAAGGCTTTCGGACCATGTGTTGCTCTGGAGCAGCAGGATGGCCAGTGGAGAAGAAGGCGGATCACTGATGACCTCCAGAGGCGACGTTAACCACCGATCGCAGTTGGCGTGAGTGTGAGGAAGAATCATGAATGTATAATGCATTATCATTATGATTGATCACTTTGCCATCTCTAATCGTTCAATTTGGCATTTTTGTCTGTGCAGCCTCCGGTTTCCTTTGGCTGTCGGTCATATGGTTGTTTTTTTGTCTTCTTCGCCCACAGCCACAGCAATGGCCACGGCAAGTCATCGCACCGTTGTCGTCACAGGTTTTTTGGGACAGTGTCACTTGGGACAGAAGGGAGCAATTGGTACCGGAATGGGTTGCGATGGTGTCGGAATAGCTTTTAAAGAAGGTGTTTACCACGTCCAGGCAGCGTTAAACGCCGCTACCAACTGTTGGACGACGGCGTACCAGAGCTACTCCGCCTCTTAACCGTGAATCTAAATGTCATCAAAACAGGCACGCATGGAATTATTAAACGTCCGCTTGTATATTTTTTTGTCTGCTGCTTGTACTGCTGTGTAGGAACGCTCACCTCACCCTTTGGGGATTTTCCTGCAAAAGGAGCCTCTTCAGAGTGCTTACCGCGGATGGAAGGCTTCACCGTGACGCGGTTAAGTATTCGCCGAATGATGAGACGCGTGACAATCTGATTGAAGAAGTAGAACAGCCACACAGCAGTCTTGTCGAGTTCTGTTTCGGCCTGTACGAGACCGAGGTGCGACCTTGTTCGGCTGCGTAGACTCGGATGGAGGTGGCATTTCGTGATAAATTATGATTTGATTTCAGATTACGCGACCGTAAGCGATTTAAGGCTCTGGCTCTGCGTGCCACCATCGCAGGGTAGAAGGACGCAGAGGACGCTAATGAGTTTATTCAGATGCGTCGCGGCAATGGACGCCGGTGTCTCATGATGGATTATTTCGATTGTGGCTCAATTATGTTGCGCTTCCTGCTACTTGTTCCGACGAGCTTTTGAAGTTCAACAGTCTCGAGAATTGAGTTTCTTCCTCATTCCACAGATGTGAGCCATTGAGGTTGATGATTGCGCAATGGAATCGTTGATCATTGCAATAAATGAATTAATTTGATTGTGACCGATAAAGAGAACTCACTTTGAAATGAGTTATCACTCATCGCGCATAACATGTCACGTTTTTTTGACTAAAAGAGCACCCAGAAGGCCACGTTAAAGCATCGGCCTTTTGTCTTAATCCAACGATTGATTGGTGACGCCAATGCACCGGAGGGTCAATCCTAAGGCCACCCAAGAATACCTGCACGTGTAACAGAAACCCCTCACGCATCTCAGAAACAACAATAAATAAACACGATTCATTAGCAGCAATTTGTATTCCCGAAACGATTACGAATCGCGCGCAAGATCAGTGATACGTGATATGATGGATGCAGGCTGGTGGGGCTTAATAAAATTGAAAAAGCCACCTGAAATCGAACCCCGCACATTATCCGCCCGGTAGAGGGCGCGAGTGCACCGGAGCCGTTTGGGTCAACTCTAACGGTTGTAAGTTGCCCAATGTCTTAATTAAAATCTCTCATGCCCAGAAGCGGGAGATGGAGCCGAAAAACAAGCCCTCTCAGCTCAGGAGGGACAGCAAACATCCAGCGCAGCATGACGTATCGCGCTAGGAAAGGGCCGAACGTGTTGTCTGTGACGTATCGCGAGGGAGCTGGTATCATAATCCCAAAATTAATTCTCCACGCCTTGCAGGTGAAGGACGTTGATGGCTTTTTTCATTCGCTCTAGTGAGTTGGTGGGAAGCTTTACCACCTGCGGGGAATCAAACTCACTTTAATCTCGTAGTTTAGACTGCATTCGTTCTGTTTGCGGATCATGCGCGATCGGTTACGCTTCGTGTGACAAGTAAATGTGATCGTGTTGCTAATTCTCACAGCAATAGACGTTGTACACAAAAAAAACTGGGTCTCTTATAAAATGACTCTATCTTTAATATCAAGGCAAGCATATTAAAATGTAAATAAACGCAAAAAATCTGGCGCTATCTTGCTGATAGACTATTTATTTTAGGAATCTCTAAACCCATTTCCTTTGGCGGTGCATTATGGGACACGGGTGATAATTAACGATTTTCCGTTGGTGGACGATTGATTAGCTTTGACTGGGTTTGTGAGTCGCAAAAGACACAGTTCCAACATTGTTCGCCCATTTCAATCAGCTTGTTTCACCGGATGTAATGGATAAAATTCAAATTCACTGCCTTTTATCAACCGCTGGACTGACAAGCTGGAACGGATCGGGTAGCTTGGAGGCAATATTTTAATGTGTCCGCCTGGTCCTATGTTGCGGTTCCCACGTCTCATGTGTTAATTTTGTGTTGCGAAATGTGTCGTTTTCTTTAACAGCCTGGTATCGTTTGGGGGAAGTAGGTTTGGACGAATGTGTAAAATAGAATTGATTGCATTCTATTCAGTTCATGTTTATGTTCATAAATATTATGTTATCACACAAAAAAATACAGACACACAATTTCGCGTCCGAATAGCTGCATCGATTGTCCTTCGTAGGCCTAATATGATTCGAAAACAAGTTCCACTGTGAAAACTCGTTTCCCTCCCGAGCCATGATTAATTCTAGTCAATCATATTTAAATATTTGCAAAATGTCGATTTTGATGGGATGTGATGAGGTTGGAAACAAATTTCATTGCCTATAAGCTTTGTTATTACAGTCATCTGAAGAGAATAAATAATGAATAATTATCTATAAGCTAACAATCGTCGATGATGAATGCTGGCTCTGTGCTGAAACGAATTCTCGACCATCTCATTTCCAAACAGGTCATTGATCTACTTTACGATCATCCAGCGTTCGTAAAGCCTTAGTCACGCGTTTGTGTTTTGGGGCAAGCAGCACCTACCAGAAGTTTTGCAAAGCCAAAAATAAAGCCAAAGAACTGCTCTCGGATTAGAACGAACGGCGATGACAAGGAATATTTTTTTGCGTCGACCAGTTGACACAAATCTGCAAAACAGGATGGTAGAACCGGATCTTTCCAACCGGTTGGGGGAACCACACCGAACGGGATGCGAAATGCAAGGCAACTGAAGAAATTGTGCACGATAAGCAAATCACACATCTGACAAACCGTCTCGCAGTGAGTTTCCAGAAATAAATTGATCCATCCTCTTTACTGTTGCTTCCCATTCGATGCCGCTTCTATCACTATGCGCGTGATTGTGTTTGCTAATGCTGCGGAACGGCTACGATAGTAGCAGATTGTTGTGGGTTAGTTTTTGCTCCTCTCGCAAAATTTGGTGCTATCGCCACCGAAACACCGCACAAAAGTTGCCTTCCTTGTGGAGTTGTTTGCTGGTTTTTGTCTATTATCATCCCATCATGCGCATCGCCGTTGACTCACTGTGCGGTGTGGCTGGACAGGAGAGATAAAAAAAAGACATAGTGCTGATTGCGGTGGCACCTGGCACCAACCGGCGCAGAGTTATTTCAAGGAAAGGTCGAACAGTGTCCCCGAACAAGGTTTCGGTGCCTGCCTTCACCTCACGCGCACGAATCCTTTGCTCACGCCGATGAGCCATCGCGCGGCCTCACAGATTGGCGGGAAATTTTCGGTGAATTTTATCGATGCGCGATTAGGTTGATGTTGTTATGCAGTCATAGGACGCTGCTAAAACCGTTGACGCGTCGTCCGGCGCAATATGTGGCCACATAGCGTTCGATCCGCTTATAAGTAGACACTATCATCAGCGGGCGTGTTAAAATGTGGAAGAAAAGATGTGTTATGAATATTTACATTTTTCTTTTGGGGGAAAATTTTAATGCTTCATGATGCATGATTTATTGGTCACAAAATGGGATAGGAGGAGTTGTCGCGATGGGTTGATAGTTGGGGTTGCGTTTAAATGAGGAAGCTAAAGGGCTTAGGTCACTTGAATGCAGTAGGGTAATGTGTATGCGAGAAGCGATTTGAATGTAATGACCGTTGATGTGAAGCTAATAGCGAAGTGAGCAAGAAATAAGCTAAATTTAGATGCTTTTTAATTAAACCAAAGATAAATTAACTTCAACTTCATAAAAGGAAGAAGGCAATTCAATGTTACTACTCATTTCAAATCAATAAATTTATTTAATTCCTTAGATCTTAACTAAAAATGAATGTTTACCATTGAAAAAAGAACCTCAATTTGATGACTCATAAAGCGTGGTACTTAAGATAATTAGTCGCTAATGAGACCGTACAAGTGAAGGACCACGGTACTGTCAGCGTGCGACGTTTGACATCTTCTTTCGGCATGTTTCGTTTTACAGTCGACAGCGGTGCCGTCCAGGAAATGATATTCGAATAATACAAACATCACAAAGAACATGCGGTAAATAGAAGCGACGAACCCGATGAGAAGTTTTTAACAAGCCTACGCAAGATCGCCTGCACGAGTGACCCGGATCACACACGCGACATCCGGTTCATCTACATCAGCTGAAAGGAACGAATGTTTTTTCCCCTCTATTCGCGTGACTTTGATTCTGGTCCGGAGTTTAGCAGCTTCGAGTTGGATACTGGCACTGAGTCACACACACAGTTCACCGTTCGCGCAAACGTTCGAAATCATGACTAAACGGAGTATAGAATTGACGTGCGACTAAGATGCAAGGGTGTGGGAACGTTGCCCCTCGAGCTCGGTTGCATATGCGTTTGTGGTTTGATTCGATCATGTGTGTACCTTAAAACTGTACGCGTGGGTGATGATAGTATGCCCCGGATGCCAGTGACCTTCGGGTGTAGCGTTGAAATGATCTGCAAGCTGCATAAGGAAATCGGATTGAGTCAGCATTCAGCAGATTCGATCGAACAACAGCAATTACGTGTTCAAAGATACCGATCAAGGATTAAGGAAAATCCCTTCCCGGACGTTTGGTCATCGTCAATGAATGTCACATTAGTGCAGTTAATTAAAAGACTGCTTAGGATTCCTAGAAAACCAACACGACGTTTCCTTCTTTTTTTGGAAAACATCTTCACGGGACTAGACACACTTCAAAGCAATTCCATCAATCTCCGGAAGGTCGTTTAGCGTAACTGAAACCATGTTAATGTCCGCTTTTATCCAACATTCTAAGGTCACCCATTTTTTGTGTGTGTTTCCCTTCCCGCCAACTCATCCGAAGCGTTGCATCATGTTGCGCAAAATTTCCAGTAGCCAGCATACTTTAATGATCCTTTACAAAGAAGACTTCGCGCTGTTCGCGGTTGGTTCGTGCAGTAAACGCGTTGCGTTTTAATGTTTGTAGCTCCCAAGAACTTCACTTTCGTGAATGCAAATTGGCACAATCGCAAACCCCCTTCCTTCCAAGCGTCTCACTAAACAGTACGCTAATGACATTTGCAAAATAGTGTCGAGCACCGTATCGGCAAAGTGTCGATTGGGTGTGTAAGAGGCTATTTTTAAGTATCCGAACGCCTGTACGGGGAGAGCGCATCAAACTGCTGACGGCAAAAGGTTACGGTTTGGCCAGACCGGGGCGCCCCGTTAACAGCCAGAACCGAAATCGTGAGATTTGAGCAACTCGATCGTTTCGCTACCATCCGGTTTAATGTCAATGCAGCTGGGCACGAGAATGGGCAATTAAAACGATATTTGCTCGTTTTGACCAAACGGCCAAGTCCTGCGGTGTGTGAATTCACCGTCCCCGGGCCGAACGAAACAAGAAAAAAAAGAAGCGCGATCTGCAAATCGCTCAAGGATGCGCACAAGCATAAATCATGCGGTACTCAACAACGCCGAGGTCCAGGGAATCATCATTGGGTTTTGGATCATGATTATCGTTTAGTACAGGCGCGGGTTTCCACCTGCTGTCCAACCTGCGGGCGGTACGCTTTGCGCGCCATTGCGACAATCTTCGGACCTGTACAAAATTCCCCTACGGCCGCACTCGGTGCCATTTTGCCAAACGTGCAAATAATGCGACTTCGCATGACGATCGGCCATAAAGCAAAAGGTGACATCCGCTCCGGCTGGGTAAATGAGTGCGGTAGGTCCGACGAGCGAACAGTTTAAGTAAGTAATTTTCGATAAATCAGTCAATCTAGTCTTCTCGCAGGGCAATCATCTACGGCTGTCGACTCAAGCAACGAAACGGCACGATCCGAGGTATGATTGAGTCGTGATTTTAATCAAAACTAAATCACTATACCATCCTACCTGTTTCTATTGCGCAGGGCTGTGCGGAACTGTATAGGGCACGATCCGTGACATCTTCTTGCGGTAGGCGAAATTGAAATTTCTTGCAAATAGATAGACAGATCTTTTTTGGGGGGTCCAATTATACCAAGAATATCCCCCCTTTCTTGCTGGAAGGGTACCACTACCGAACAGCTCACCCGTTGTGTCTTAATCTCGTAGTTCTGAACCATCCATCGACCATGATGGTGGTGACATCTGGTGGCATTATCTGACCTTTCTCCACTCTGTACCTTCTGTCTGCCGTGTGTCATTTGTCAAGTGAACGCATCCGTCACCCGGACACTAATCCCTATAATCCTGGTGTGTGGTAGAAGCTTGCCACTTCACAAGCGCTGTGTACGGTTGGAGATACTTTGGAAACCTCAAACCCAATGGAAGCGATGTCATCGGATGGGCAGCTTGTTGCGCAAATGATGCGTCTCTTGCGATTGCGACACTTTACGTTCTGTGATTTTCCGTGACATGTGGTTCGAATGTAACGAGGCAGAATCCATGAGTGCATGTTTATGAGTTGGTGTGCGCGTTGAGAAATTTGTGAAAGGAGATCTGGTTTCGATGGTTCTACTCATCGAACGGGGGATTTAAGTAAAACAAATGACCGCTAGTGGGTGTCGTTTAATCGATGGGTTAATGATTTAGCAAAAGACGGGTTTAAAAAAAAGAGAAGGTAGATGCTGTAGACAGGGTTGGTTGGGTAATTTAATTGGAGTTTCGAATTGTATAATTACCAGTTTGACCTCGAATTCCAAAGAATCTTGCCGAATAGCCCAAAATGGTTCTCAGTAAATTACATTTTCAAGAACTTCTCACGTAGGTGGATAATAGTACAAAATTATTATGGAAAACACAGTTTAGACCATAATGGTTACCCATCCTACCGCTTTTGATTGAAAGTACAGCTGTCAACCGTTTAAGTGTCACCGGTGTAACCTTCTCACGTCAATTGGATGTCATAAGATCGCTGGACATACTCCCGCCTGCTGACCAAACACCTTCCGTATCCTTCCATATTTCCCCCGGCGTGTTCCGGCACTGCCAAAAGCTAATTTCGACAGCCGATTTCAGGCAAATTCCTCCCATTCCGAGTGCGTCCGGGTGGCCTGGTTCGCAATGATCGCGTGCACATGATTTCTTCACCCACTCATCAGAAATAGGTCGGCCCGGGTGTGTGTTTACCAATCACCCGGGCCCCCGGCAGCAAAACACAACACTTACACTCTACCATGGTGGATGAATTGGAAGTAATGGGCCAAGAAAAAAAAGATGATGTCGATGAAAAACAAAGAAAAGGAAAATACAACCGAGAGGATTGCTACTTGAAATTTGCATTTCATTATGAACGGTGTAGTAATATCTCCGCCCTTCAAATTCACCAGCGGAACCGTGGATGTGGTTTCGAGGGTGGTCGAGAGTGAGAGACTGGGAGTGAGATGGACTGCCTGCAGGGAGATTCCGCACCTGGCAAGACACTGGCCGGAATGGCCCAATTCCAGATCAGATGCCGGAGTAGCAGGCGCCCCGACCGGTGTCCAACGTTAGGGCGATCGTTTGTTTGATCGCCGTTAATTGTGTGTGTGTTTTAGTGGTCTAATCGGAGCGGTTAAGTTGAAAAGCAATTTTTTAGCGAATGATTTAAGCTAAACGCAACGTTTGCTAATCTTTAGCTGTCACATTGGCGATTGTGTGGATCGAGTAATATGGCACTAGCAAAAAAAAACGAACTAAGTCACAGCTGGAACTACCCGGGAATGGTGCAAAATGTTATCCAAAAAGTACACGACGTACCCTTCACTTGTCACAATGAAAACGTTCACCCCATCAGAGTGGACCAGCGCAAACATCTTTGGCGGGAAGAGCAACTTCGGTGTGGCATCTTGCTTGCTAAACGGCTAAACGGTACATGGCTCATCGACTTTACTGCTCCACATTTACAGTCCACTAATAATGGACCATTGTGTTGGACCTGCGAAATCACCCGCCAGAGGAGGGAAGTATAATTTTGCCCAGCTGCACTAGGGGCGTGCGGAGTGGAGAACCCGAGACGACAAAAATGTTTGACCGGGTCTGTCTGGTGAGTTGCGGTTCGCTAGCCAGAGTTGCATTCTTATCTGCGACCAGACCACTGGCACTACGTACCCTTGCAAAATAGGAAACATTCGTAGTGAAATCTCTTCCGTGGGTGGTTGATGATGCAAGCAAGCGAACGGTGATGGTTTGAAATTAAGTTTCTTAAAAGCATGTTTGCTTCTATACATTTACCGGCCGTTTGTCGCATAGATTGGGTCCACTGTAAGATTTACGTATACCGAAGAAGACACATCAGACATGATACAAAGAAATGGGGCAGCAATAGTCGGTATGCAAATGGAATGTGTTTGGAGGAGACAATTCATCCACGGTTGATCTACGATTCATCCCTCTCTTGGACGTACAAATGGAGGTGATTGTTCGATGATGGACGGATAGACATTTTGTGCCATTATGTTCGTATTGAAAGGATGATGAGTTGCTCTATTTTGGGGCGAATAATGAGCGTCAATTAGATTACGAGCATTGGAAAATAGGTTGATTGCATCTTTGTTGATTTGTGTGAGGTTTTTTTATGTACCTGATCGGTAGAAGGCAAATAAAAAAAAAAAGTATTTATTCAGAAAACGATAAACACAAATGCAAATTTTACCGTTAAGAGAAGTTTTGAATTCAAGAAGGAAAATTAGACCCTTTTCTGGATTATTTCAAGTTGAACTAAAAGCAACTCGAATCGAACTATTTCGAATGGAACTAGAGGTGAAGTTGAGGTGTAACTGGAAACGTCAGCATTTTCAGAAACATTGAGAGTTTTGTAGAGTTAAATTGCAACTCCAACTCGAAAACTCTGTACATTTGCCACACATCCAGCAAGGACCATTTGCACTGCTGCAGAGCCGTACCATCCTGCCCGAATGTCACGTCAATCGTCCTCCATGAAGGCAGCAAACAGTGTCATTGCGCTTACGGATGAAGTACGCTAATAGGCACGTGCTACCCGAAAACGGTACACAGAATCAACCAAACACACCTTCTTCATCTTTTTGCACCGAGTGTAGTGGCAAGGTGATTGAAGACGTGCTGACGTTCGGGAATGGAGGAAGTTTACTCGAACCGTTCGAGGCCACCAACGTCGGCGCCGGTGGCATCACTAAGCCGCCGTCTAATGGGCTAATGTGCGTAACCAAGGTTAGGAAGCTTATACGGTGGTTGGGTGGTGCCCGGCCCAACCGGGCCAATCCGTTCGTAACTTTTCGGGGCAATTTAGGGGCAGCTTTGTGTCAGGTTGGGTGTGTTATAAAACTATTTTCGCTAATTCTGCAAGATCATATTTTGCTGCTGCCGTTTTATATCGTTTTTGTGGTTGCGTGCCCGTTATGGCAAACGGGGGATTATGTTGCGACAGGCGCCCGCCGTGTGTGGTGGTGGTTATGTTGGTTAGGAGTGATTTATTGGCGTGTGAAAAGAGTTAAGTCTGAAGAAAGAAGCTTAATTGTTTAGTTTATGTTACACGGAACTCTTACGTTTAATATGCAAACAGCAAAGGTACGGTCGGTTTGTGATTCTGACAACGGGAAACAAATCAAACACCACGATTAACGGGACCAGTAATTAAATGGTTGTAGCCGCTGGACGACACCCTGTGAGCAAAAGACAATGAACTAAATGCGGAAGTGTCACAAAGCATTTTTTTTTCGTCTATAAAAAACCCTCAAAAATAAAAACTTGCTTTAATGCGGAGAGTGAAATTTTATAGCCCACTCATCCGGGCCGTCGCTGGCCAATTTGCATCGACGCTGATTTGTGCTAACCCTGCGTAAGGTGAAGATCTACTGCGCCCGGGGCGGATGATGATGTCCTCAAAAACTGTAAGCGCCGGCCAAATAAACCCTCTCAGTCAACACACCAGCCCGCGGTTCAAACGGGTCCACAACAAAGCTTGCTGAAAATAGCAGCAATGTAAAGGCGGCAACAAGCGAACAGGAAAAGGAAGTCCGAATTAAATCCGGAGATGCTGTTTGAATAGCACCGGAGGGAGTAATTGACATTTCGCAGGTTGTTCATTAAATTCGGAGATTCGCCCGTTGCGGTGTGCGGCTGGCATCGTGGACGTGCCGAGTTGAACGAACGGAGAGAATGGATGAGCCGTGTATGTATAGTTTTTTTTTGTCGCTTATTGATGGTCAAGTTCAAGGGAAATGCACTCGGGGGGTTGTTTTTTGCGAAGTGGTAAGCCGAAATTTAATCCCGCTTTTGAGGTGACAAATATGGGGAGAAAGTTTATGCTTCCCGTTGCTTTCGCTGAGAAATGAAATTGGGTTTTATAAAAGCATAAAATAAATTGATTTGTTGGAAAAGAAATGGAATGGATCAAAGGTTTCTGTGCATGGTGTCAAAAAGTTTCCCAAACTTATTTTTATCTACAATTGTAGAAAGTTTGGGGAATTTGCAGCCTAAGTTCAGTTACAGTCCACTGTGGTTAAGCAACTGGCACTAAAGAAGATAAAATGATAATATAACTAAGACCAACTAAATATGAAGAATTCCTGAGAAAATGTCTGAGACATTTAAAATTACCGTTCAAATTCTAGTGGCTATGTTAGGTTGAAGCCCTATAACTAGGAAACAGGAGCTTACCAAGCTTGGAAGTACGATAGGAACTCTGCAACTCAAGAAGCTCCACGCGGTGTCTAATCAGGAACATTTGAGTGTCTTAGAATACACCAAGGATTTCTTGAAGGATAATAATTCAAGACTAACCGAAATACAAAAGATATCGATGTTAACAAATCATTCTAAACAAGATTCTACACGTTGAATGTATCGTCTTGTATTTGTATTTGTAGACAATCAGAATTCCATTGAGATTAGTCTAGTCGCCGTAACATTTGTTCGTTTAACGTCCGTAATCAAAATCGATTTATTTTTCTCGTCTGGGACCGTTTTTACTCAAGGCTCACGCAATACGTTCTCGACCTTACGTTCGCTCATGTTCCGGTGCTACATTTAGAACTGGAGTTGTGCTACGCGAAGCGCCCCGTGGGAAAGTTTCCTCCGTTGGACGTAAGCACCGCGGTAGAACAATGGACAAATAGGCTGAATAATATTTCCCTTCGAGATATCCACCTATCGGTTGTGGATTGTGCGGTGGGGTCGTGTGTTGCAAATTTCCCGGAACCATCCCAAACGTCGGGTAATTGGTTATGGAAGCTTATAGCGCTGATTTGGTCGGTTGTTTCAGTAGTGCGTCTTAGATTTCGTTACTAAAAGGGCTTCCGGATGTACTTTTAAGTTGAGCAGTCCTACACGTTTTGTTGAACGCAAGAATAAATACAATTAAATCTAGCATAATTCTCGCACACCCAGCTTAAAGCCTCGGTTCGTAAGGCGCGGTTTGATTGTAGTAGATGATTGGCACCGTGCGGTGCCGGTGAGGACGGTACCAAAAATAAGTCACTACGATGACACCAGCTGAGCGTGAAAAATTGTAAATGAGAATGTTTTATGGGCAATCCTCTTCGTCGCTCCCTCCGAGATTTATACCGCTGGCGCCCTAACGGTGGGATGGGGCAAAAACATGGGGCAATTTAAAATTTATAATTTCCTCAGCCAAGTGTCTGCACGCTACTAGCAGCAGCTGTGTATTTTTTTTTTCATTGTGCTCCATGCGAAACCAAAATTCCAACAAAACGCTCAGGAATACTGTGCAGTTCCGGGATGGGACAGAATTCTAGTGCCATTCAGTGCGATCGACTGTCCGGATCCCATTCTTTGCGTCTTTGTTACGAGAAGGGGCCGGCTGAAGCGCAGATGAGTCGTCCATAAAGAAGCTCCAACAAAGAGGGAAGGTTCCATTCGGGGTACATCCGGGTGCGATGGAAATCAGTTCGCGCCCGGGAGGCTAATCGGCACCGAACGGAGGTTCCATGGTAGCGTCTCCGATGGTGCTGATTTGCTGTTTAATGGTCAACGATCTGTAGTGCCTCGGGCAGTTGTGGAGTGGAGCTGGATTTTTTTCTCGAATTATTGTCAGATTTCCATTATTGTTAGCGATCTTGTTCTTCAGTGGCTTCAATCAGTGTTTGTGGCTTTGTTGCACTACAAAAAACACACACTTTGTTTGGGATATCTTTCGTCATATTTTCTCAGTCTTTGGCTGCCGGAAATAGAATTTGAAATGATAGGGCGTGTGCCAAAAAATAGCGGACATATTTTGCTACGGGATCTTTTGCTGATGTAAAGAATGGACCGCACTGGGAAAATCCAGACAAACAAGGATGTGGAGTATAATGCGACTTTTAATGCAGGAAACCCCAAAGAATCTGTTGATGCAGCTTTACCATGTGACGCTTGTTTGGGCTAAAAGCTACATCATTGTGAAGTGGTGTTCAGGTTCCTGCTTGATTGCAAACATATGTTATAAGTGGTTCATCTCGTTCTGTCTGACACATTAAAGTGTTTCAGCTGGTTAAAAATCGATTAAAAAAAGTCGTAATGCCTATCGAGCTTAATTAATTATCATCTCAAGAGCATATCGAAGCGATGAGAAGATGACGGCAAGAAAAAACGGGTTGCGAACTTAACAAGCTGGTAGAATGAAGACAAATCGGTTGGAATGTGTTTACTCATCGCACTCAAGATACACCGGCGATAATCACCACTGGACGGAATGTGCACAACGCTGTACAGAATATGCAGTACGACCTGTACGAACATTGCGTTCTAAAAATAACACCCAACGGCACACCATAGAAAGCGAAACTGCAAACAATTTTCTAACGAGCTGCGAGATGCGTTAGTTGGTCGAGCAACATTTCATCGACTACCGGAAGCAATGGTGAACACGTTGAAGCATTACAATCAGTTGTAGGAGAGGTGTTATGGTTTTCTGTTAACCTTTGTACGTACGCACGGTTTGCGCGAAAAGGGGCATTTGTTGTAGATTTTCCATTGAGAAAGTAATTAAAAAAACGCTCGTAACTCATCAACTTCAATGCAAACGCTCATTTTCTGTTGGTTCAAGTACAACGTAAAATTACTATTCGTTATATAAACCATAACGCTACTCTTAATTTAAATTTATATACTACATGCCAAATAATGGAAGAGTACTGAAATTAAACCCAAAAAAAATATATTGTGTGATCATGGTTCGATGAAATATGGAAAAATCAATAAAATCATCTTTATTCTTGAACTCTCTTGAGAATCTTGGGTTTCAAGAATCTTGTGTCTGAGTTCCGATGCGATCGATTTCCCCATATCTATCTGTTTATATATGGCATGATCATAAAGCACTGGCATGGTACAATCTGGAAGATAAAATATATTCCTGTGCAGAAATTACTCTTTCTTATCTTTATAATGCCCTGCACCATAGAAGACACTCAGCAATCAACGGAAGGATAATACATCCCATAAACAATGTCTGTAGAATTCTTCTCTCTAGGTCCGGCAGACTCTATTCTACCATACACTACCCGCAAATGATTCTGTTGAGTTTAAAATGACTCGTTACCATGGGAAATAAAACCTGAACATTACCTACCGTCTATGGAAGTGCAATGATGTGCATAAGAGAGATCGACTGCATCGTAGCCACGGTTGGAACAAAGCGATGGACAAGTGTTTCGGTCAGGTCAACAACAGGCAACATTAATGGTACATGTTGCTTAGTCACCGTTTTAGTTACATTGGCACAATAAGAACGATCAATTTATGACCCTGTCTTAAGGCGCTTCAATGCCAGTCGATAGATTAAGCTGAAAGAAAACCTCTTGGAGGTCCCCTGTTTGGGGGGCTTGGACGCTTTTTTTTTGAGGACACTCAAGTTCGGTATGTGAACTGTATCCGGCTCAATAATCACGCCAGTCACCTTCACCTACTCGTCTGCCGGGTAGAATGCTGGGGCCCGGATCGCATCGTGCCGGGATGGAATCAATTAAAATGTTTACTCGTACCGAACTCCGAACTCCGTATTCAACCGAAGAAAACCCCGATGCCACCGTGCTGGCATCCACGCAAAGTACGAACCGGTGCTAGGTTCTGGTAGCGATCGGATGAAAAATCACCCATCGAAGGATGCTGTCAAGATCGAGGCAACGATGCGCACAAGAAAACCGCAAGAAGAGGTCAATCGCTTGTGCGGATCGGATCGGTGACATCGATAGTTCTGCAGCTTGGCAGCCCGGTCGATACCTCGGTCGGTCGTAAGAATCGGCAATTGATTACCGCTGTTGCATTCTCGTTTAAACGAGCGCAAGCGCATCAATCAAACTCGCTGCTGGATGGCGCGTGGAGTGTATGGGAGCGCATTGTGGTGTGGTTTTAATTGGTCACCTGATTGGGTTGTCATTAATTCGAAATGAACCGAGAAAAAATGGACAATGACAAGCGCGATAATGGCATTGTGCTAAGTGATCAATTTTTCTTCACCAATTCACACGCTGACACATGTTTTCGTCACCGATGCCACCGATGTGGACCGGTGGAAACGCATTACCTGGTGCGTTTACTTTACGCACCCGAGGGTTGAATACATCGCACAGTCACCGTTCAATAATGGAGCACATTAATAGCTTGCTTTTTGTGAAAACAAATTCAATTTCCAAAAACGTCGCCGCTTGCTCCGGCCGAGTGTGACTGTTGACCGTGTTTTAGCAGTACGGAATGAATGCGGTTCCAGTGTCAACAATCGTCATGCTGAGGTGAATAAGAAATTTGCATCTTTCGCTCGTTGGTGAGTGGCTCCGTGCGTATCTCACGAGAAGCTGCGACGGGTTCGTCGTTTGCAGGGCTCGTGAGTCTTTCGTTTTGCAGTTCGCACCGCGCTTCTGAGAGTGAGTGTCGGTTTGAGTTCCGTCTCGCGAGAGAACCACGCGTGTTTATCCCGTGCGTCTTGTTGTGCTGCGGTACGGGAGATTGCAAAGATCGCGACCGGCGGTGCGGATGACGACCGTAACTTCTAGGCCACTCGAGAGCGCCGGGCACTCACGTGCCCAAATTCCACCCGCGGAATCATCTTCCTTCCTCCCGCGTTGCGCCCGGTACCAGGCCCAGGCCGGGTTGCGAGAGAAAGATCGCGCAAATTGGACGCGACCGGGCACCCCGGACGCTAAGGAAATCCCCGCCGCCGGCACACGCGGGGCTATATATAAAGTGTTGATCTTGGCGACCCGCACTCATAGTTTAGGTGGTCGTTCACCAAAATCGTTCGTTTTTAGCGACTCGCCTGGTTTCGTCGAACCCGGGCACGAAGCGACAAGAATTTGTGCCGGGCCTTACATGGACCACACGGTGATTGCACAGTGATTTGGCAGCTTTTTTTTAAAAAAGGAGAAGAAAAAAATACCAATCCGTATCATATTCGGGCAAAGAACAAAGCAAGTGCAAAAAAGCGAAGAGGTTCGGTTTTACGCGCATAAACCGTTATCCGTGCCCCGAACGCGGAAAGTGAAACGAAAGCGAAAGTCTACCAAAGTTGTGTGTTGTGTTCTGTTCGTTGCATCTGAATAGTGCAGCACAGCAGTGCAGTTGGAAGTTTCGTGACAAGTTTCTTGGTCTAGGTGGAGCGTTGTGCGAATATATCAAAGTAAGCATTGGGAAAACATGTTGTGAACATAGCATAGTAAGGACATCTTGTGTAAAAAAGTCCTGCGGGAACAGTGAACATACATTCCGTGGCTGTATACTACGTTAAAATTCAATTTCAGTGCACACAGCGACGAGAAATTGTATTTTAAAGCAGGAAATATAAAGGAGACTTCAACATGCGAAAAGCGACGAACGTTCGTTTAAAAACGTTTGTTTGCTTGGGGGTGGGAAATTCGGACCATCGATGCTGTGATTGGGATTTTATTTTTCTGCATACAGTGAAAATCGATCGAGTGCTATGATCGCGATCATGCTGTTAGAATTGAGTGGTGAAGCATGTAAACTGCAGTGTGCTTATCTTCGGCAGCAAATGCTAATTTTCATCGTAATAGCGATGAGTGGATAAGGCATCACTGGAACACCCTTTCGGAAAATTGCTGTATTTTGCGCGAATTTCGACATTTTTGGATTGCTTATTTCTGAAGTTTAAAGCTGTAATACAAATGTCTAAGTGAAGCTTGCATTTTGGAAAAAAAATTAAGCCAATTTGACCAATTCAATTCAGTTATTTGATGAATGGCTTCTATATTGCAATAAAATACTTGAATAATATATTGTACATCGTTCAAAAGCATTGTATTAAATGCTCTACTCCCACACAATCACCTTAGGTTGATCGTAAAGTCTGCCCAGATATGACACATCCGCTTGTCAGGGGTTAAAATCAGTCTAATTTTTGGTGCTCCGTAATCTTCAGGTCGTTTCATACGCTTCATGCAAACGCGTGGCTTCCACCGAAACTGCCTCCCTGTAAAACGATCACGCTGTTCGACCGAGCCTGGACAAAACGCGACAGCCCTGCGGGCAAGCGTGTCAACGGATTTCGAGTTAATCCGAAATTGATTAAACACTTTCAATTATCGTTGACTTTGATCTGCTTCTTTCACCATCTCCACCGGACGCTTGTGCCGAGAATCGCGTACCCCGTAAAACCGCATGTGACCATGCGTTGGAAGAAGTTTGTGAAAGTATCCATTTCTATACGCGCGTCCGCTTGGACAGGGGTTGCGAGTTATGAGTGGCTGCTGCCCTGCTTCCTATCCCGAACCCTGTCAGCTGTGTCGGTTTGAACACATAATATTAGAGTATCATTAATTACGCCACGATGAATATTATTTTTTGTTTTGTTTTTCGCCTCGCTATCCAGTGCGATTCGGCATGGTTTGAAAATTCAAATCTCGAAGTTTGAAATGGCACGGATGAGGGAAAATAAGAGGGTGAAGAAAAATGCCACGCAAGAAAACCAAATCTTCACCCCGAGGGCATGGTCAGGGTCTGTAATCGTGTCGGGATCGGTTTTAGATCGAGCTGATGTTGTTATCCTTTTACAAAGCACTATCTGCTTGGTTGGTTGCCGCCAGGGCCGTGTTAGCATTAAATAATGCAACTGTAATTGACACTTTATTCCTGTTTCCCCGTAGGGTATCACAGCGCCACCAGCGTGCGACTACAGATCGCAAAGTGGTTAACGACTATCATTAGCTTGGCTATTAGTTTTCTAATATCTGGAGCGTTTGTTGCATCAGTTTCAAAATTAAATAGAAGACATAAAATTGATCGTTTTCGAATGGGATAGTAAAACTTGACACCGCGTGGGGTGAACGGGGTGAAATGATACCCGTTAAAGGAGTCATTTATTCGCTGTTAGTAAAATTTAACACTCACCCACGTTGTATGCTTCGTTGCGATACAAAGAAATTTGACTTCCTCAGCAAGAAAAGCAAAGTTTTGAAAACAATAATTTATCGACACATGAAATATCAATCCAGGTGCGATCGGACACGCATTCGTGTTCATCTTTTATCGCTGAAGGTAACGGGGGAAAGGTCAAACCCATCGAAGAACCCGCTCGGCGATGAGTGATTTACCTGGTTCGGTGGCCCGGTCAGAAGCTCAATGCCAGCCGGAATAACTATTTTTCACCCAAGCACGGTTGTACGATGCGGCTTCTTACGCTTGCTAAACACTGTGCAAAGCACGCATTGTGTCAAAGCGTTGAATAGCCGAGTGAAGAAAACGATGAACAAAACATTCAGCCCCAACTTTTACTCGTTTGATCAAACGGACGCGATGCTGTACCATCGGAACAGCACCTTTGAGCAGATTAGAAGAAAAAAAATGACGAAAAATTATGAAAAAAACCCACCCCGTCCAATGTATAAAACGGTTAGCCTAAAACGGGCCAGCCAACCGATGCGTATGCGTACGCGCACGTTCGGTAAGGTCAAGTTTGAAGACGAAACGGCAGGCAAATGCGCAAGCCGTTGCCGGCATCTCTCGATAGCGCTTAATCAATCGCTATTTTTGGAGGAAAGCCTCCACGTCGGGGCGCACGTTACCCAATCCATCTCGCATCCTCTCGAGGACGCATCGACAACAGGTTCGTTTTGGTGGTTAGAAAAATATGTGCGGTTTGTTCGTGCTTTGCCGAATGGTTTTGGTTCAGGTGGGGTTTTTATTTTTATTTTATAACATCTAAATTAATTCAGCTCGGGAAGGGTTTTGGAATTTGATTGCAAAATTTTATCCAAGCAAGGTGTTTGATTGTTCAGCCATTTTACAATGTAAAAACGGTTTAGCATAATTGTTGCAAATAGTTTTTAATTTCCATCCCTTTTCGGCGTGACTCAATGTTGCAAGGATTTTACAGAAAAACAAGACAGATAGCAAACATTACGGCGTTATGCAACTGAGAGGAACTGGTTTCCACGCGTTGCCATGTCTCCCACTCGTTAGTGGGGTGACTGTTCAATCCACTTCCTTGCATCGAATTTTATAGAGGACCCGAAATCTACTCTTCTTTCTCTATCTCTTTTTGCTCGAATGCTTGGAACTGACCTGGTTCGAAGAAGTTTGAAACATCTTTCCGTACCCTAGGTCAGGATAGAGATGCTGCAACCATCTGCAATCGTAGTTAGGGTCAACTAGTTACAGATCTTCTTGCATCGAGTTACATAAACGGTCAGTATGGCACTAGAGCATGAAAGTTCAAACAAGCAAGCATGTTAACAATGTAAAAAACAATCGTTGATCTTTGTTTCGTACCAGCCAATTCACACCTTCCTTTCAATAGAAGCGTAAAGAAGTTCGATGGTTGGTGTGAGCAATCCCACACGAAAGCTTTCTTTTCCTCATATTACTCCCGATACAGGCGGCCACAACTTTGGTGGTGCCCACCCGGTAGTGTGATTGGAAATTATCGTGACTTTACTAATTGACTGATGACACAATAATTTCCAAAAAGAGAGAGTTTATACGAGGACGATTGATGGTGTTAAATTGCAATTAGCGCATCGTAGTAGAGCAAAAAAAGGGGAAACAATGCAAAATCTGCAAACAATAGTCGGAAGTAGATTGCTAATAAAAAAGTTATTAAAAACATCTTAAACGTGAACAATTACTTGATAAAATAAATTCATTGAAATATATAATGTCGAAATTAATGTTCTTCTATTATGTTCAAAGTTTTTTTATTGAATTGAGGTAATTTTTCAGCTATCAACAAAACCCTTGACTCACTTCCCGGAGTAAGATCATTTTCGGTGTTGACGTCACGATTTTTTGACTTTATAAATGATTTCCCATTGTCTATCAAAAAAATCGACATCCGCAAAATGAGTCAAATTTTGTTCTTCCAACTCCATCCGTTCACGAACAAAACAGCTGATCAACGCATTCCGACCGTCTAAGCTAATCACCTTAACGAATGTTTGTAGCGCTAACCTTGACGATTGCGTTGAGATAGTCTGGCTAGATTACGGCTAGAAGATTACCATCGCCGATTGGTGCGTAGAGCGATTGCCCTAGCAGCGGAGAAGATAGAACCGTCTAGGGCTATCTATGTTGCGGTTCCGTATATAAATCTTCTCCTCTAATCATCACCCCATAGAGGAAGCTTTGATTTGCCTCATTTGATTTATGCAATCGAGTGTGATTTGTTTGCTCGAAGGGCTTTGTTGTTTGAATAGCTCGTCTATTTTGGGGACAAAGCTTTTTATTCAAAGTGTCAGATATGTGAAGCGATAAAAATTTCGTGCGAGGGAGCTTTGGCGTGGAAGTTCCCTGCAAAGGCCATACAATTATTTGATAGCTCTGTTTTGCTGAACAAAAGCGAAATATTTTTGAATGTGCCCGTTTCAAATTACCACCGAAATAGCTGTCGACTAGACTACCCCCGCCGGATAGACAGGGAGGACCGTTTTTGGAGGCGTCACAAGGTCTTCACTTCCGCCGCACAGAAGAAGACCGCTGACGGCAACGGGCAGAAAACCCTTTTGGATGAAGATTTGTCCCTTATAGGGCAGCCGTCTTTGGTGATGGTTTGTACGCGGCCAGTGGTTCACTTTGGCGTTTTGAGGCTTAAGGTCAACCTCGCTTAGCCACACGCGACAAGATGCTGCCTTCCGGAGAAGATGAGCAGAGTCGATCATCTCTCGCATGAGCACGAAGAGAGAGAAAAAAAAGATCACACAACATCCATAAGGTCGTGCAGCTCGAATGTGTATGATTTTTTTTATTATTAACTTAATTTTATTCGTGCACCCTGGTGGCAACATTAAACTTTTTTTCGATCCTCCACGATCGTGCTGTGGCAGAGTTGGGGGAATAAAAAAAACGGTATGATCGAGGAAAAGAAGCCAATGGGCCCACCACCGCAGGGTGTGTGTGTTGTGCGCACACGCACGCGCGCGCGCTTCGCGTAAATAATGTGAATTTAAAAAGCCTAGAGGTTGTAGTAGAAGCATAATAACAACAAAAGAAGAACCATCGCCAACGATCAAGAAACACGTTGTGAAGATGATCATCTTCACGCACCGCCACCGTGTGCGAGAAGCCGATGACGAAGTTCAAGGTTGGCAAGTTCGTATTATTTGCTACGGAATTTTCGATTTTCCCCACTGAGGTGGTGGGCACCTCGGGATAGGACAGAAATACCTCGAGCTGAAATCAAAATTTGCTTACTCGCTATAATAAACACACGAATATTGTGGTCCAACCGAGCGAAGACGGTTGAAAACCCACCCTGAAGGAGGTGTCCTCTTCGGCGGCGTTGAGAAACTTCCCGTCCCCGGTTGGAACTTTCGCAACATCCTTCCTAAACGCGTGTGTTCAAACCACGCAACGTACTCTAATGAAGCTGTCGATCGAGTTGATGCACGAATTATTAGCATATCGAGCGATTAGGACCGGGCTGTTGCAACGCTGCATTCCACGGTACCGTTTTGTTCGCTACCGTCGGTAGACAAAAGCTTTTTGACACATTCACAGCTCTCGCACCCAGCAAGGGCCAACCGGGCATGAAGATTATCCGTGAGATAATCTTGCAGAGACAAAAGGCCTTCGGACGCAGCGTACAGGTAGGGCGTACCAGTGCAGGGTGTACCGAATGGGTGACGATCGCTCCCGCTAAACGTGGGCCAAGCGGTTGGGTTAAAAATCGATTAGCGACCCGATCTGCTGGTAGGAGGCGAGCGGCCGAGCAAGGTGGAACAGGCCCAGCAAAGAACCTCAGGGAAACATTGGGCCGTAGTTAATCAAAACCCTTTACAAACTTTACATTTTTTGTTCCCCACGGCTGTCGAGTGACTTTAACGATCGTACCGGTGAGAACTTTGTTTTTTGTTCTTCGCCCCCCGTACAGTGTTACAGTGTACAGCGACGGCAAGGGAGATGTATTCGATGTTCCGGGCAGAGCGTGCGGCAGCTATTGTGTGTGCATAGGACATTGTGAGATGCGTTTGGTACACGTTGCGTAAATAAAAAAAAAATACCTAAAACCCGCTCGGCCAAAGTTTGCCGTTTATCGACCAAAAAGGGAGGGTTCGTCGCTTGCTTCTCATGCAGTCTTTCGATTGCGAGTAAACCACGCAAACGCCAAAGAAGAATGTCGTCGTTCGACGGGCGTTAATGAGAGGATTTCGTGCCGTCTTTCAGCATCTTCAGCAGCGTGTGGCTTTTGTTTCGTGTTCGAGGTTTTAATCGGTTGTTCTCCCTTTCCCTTTCCCTCCATCAGATGAACCATCGAACGAGGGCCCTGGTGGGGCTGCTGTGCATAGCGGGCCTGGCGACGGGTCAACTCAACCAAAGCTACCGTCCGGAGTTTTTCTCGCCCGGTCAAGGCTTCCAGTCGGCGTCGGCGCAGATCTCGAGCAGTAATGTCCAGCAGTTTAAGCGACAGGCTCCCGGTGGTGGCGGTGCGGGTGGTGCCGATGTCATACCGCATGACCAGAAGAAGCAAACCACCTTCTGGTGGGTGGCACCGGACACCCCGTTCAAGGCTACTAAAATCGGTGGTGGTGTCCAGCATCCGCCCGGTACGGACGGTGAGGATGGTGCGGCCGGTGGTGCGGGTGCCGTAGCGGGTGCAGCGGTCGGTGCTGGTGGCGTGGCCGGCGGTACCGTGTCCCAGACGGCATTCCAAGCGTCGGCCGCGCGCACTGCGACCGGTCAGGCGGGGCAAGCGTTTGGGGCCGGTGGTACCACCACGTCCATCCAGTCGTCGACCGCTTCGCGTACGATCGGCACGCAAACGCAAGGGTTCCAGGGGGCGGGTGTGGCAACGGGTGGGGTCGCCGGTACACTCGGTGGGACGCGAACGAGCATCAGGAAGAGTTCAACCAGCACGTTCGGGACGCAGGCGGGTGTTGGCCAGCCCGGTGTCATCGCAGGCAGCTCCCGAACCACTTCGTCCACCTCCAACACGCAGGTGAACACGGGCACGGTACAGCCCGGCGTTGGGGCCGGCGGCATCCAGACGTCCACCATCATCCGAGAGTCGAAAACGCAAACGACGACCGGCGTCGCGCCCGTTCCGGTTCCCGCCCCACCACCGCAAACCATCCAGAGCACGACTACCGGCGTGCGGACGGACACGATCACGAACGTTAACAGCCCGGTGCCACGAACCACCGTCGACATTACTAAACAGACTAACGTAGATACGCAGCGTACCAATACTATCCAAACTAACCTCTATCCGGGCCAGCCGGGCAGTACTTCCACCGCGTCGGTCGTGGGGACCTCTACCAGGACGACCGGAGTAACACCAAGTAACGCTTTTGCTCTCCTTTCTATCCTTCCGCTAATATCCGTTTCAATTTTCAGCTTACGTGGGGTTTTGCTCGCGTTTCGCGAGAAACCCTCGACAAGTTAGTGTGCCGTAGCGCGTAGGATTAATCGATAACGAAGTAGTTTGCATGCGGTAGATTAGACAAACCTGTGGCTTTTGATGTCTCAATTTCCTCTCTCGCCTATCTTTCTGCTTTGATTTGTAGTGTACAGTTTTGCATGTGTCTGCTTTGAACGTTTTTCCTTTTTGTATTGATTTAGCTTCGTAGAGTTTAGCGAGCCAGTCGAGACTAGCGAAAGTAGCGCTCCACACGTCTGCCAAACCTGCGAAAACTAATAGTCCAATTTGTATCACGTCCAGATAACTATGGCGGCACGACCGTTACGAAGACGCAGGAGCGTACCGACGGTGGCATCACTAGCCAGGTCATAACCACCGGCACGATCGCGCGGCCATACTTCAAGAAAACCACATTGACATCCGAGAGGGGGTATGACTATCCCATCCCGGAAACGATTCCCTGCTACGAACCCAACAAAATCTGTGCCCCGCATCAGTACTGTGTCAATGGCGTCGTCGATGAGTCTCAGCTGAACCTGTTCAACACGAACAACCAGGTAGGTGGGATGGGGTTTTTTTTTGGGGTAGAAGAAGCAATTTTCATACTGGAGACATCCTTGGACATCCAAGTAGACACGCTGGTAATGGTAGGATGTCATAAATAACAAGCTATCGGTGGGATAGTTTCGAAGTGACGAAGTGTTTCAAACCAGAACGTGCGTGATGCGACACGACACGTCTCCAGGAGCGGCATTCGCCATTCGAATCGAAATGGTAATTTGAAGGAATTATTCAACCGACAGCGCTCGCGACACATACCTTGAGAAATGTGCGCACGGTATAGGTTACGGCGTGGAAGGTGGCGATCATCAGCTGATGTAAATGATTGATGAAGTGCGTTTAATCGCGACGGCTGCGAGTGGAATTCCACTCTGCACTCGATTATTGTTTTGAGCGCTAGTGACATTTGACAATGGACGCAGCGTACCGCGGCCCCGTGTACTACCAGGGAACAGCCTGAGCAGGGAAGATGTCACTTTCGATTGGTGCTTTTTTTTCCTGCGCTATTTCTACTAACTTCATCTCATCGCGTGTCAGTAGGCCAATGGATCGATTACGTCGAAATCGTAATGGCCACAATGGCACCCCATGGCTTGGTCAACTCAATGACTGTATTAGGCACCTTCCGGGTGATGAATCGTCGATTAAACTTTCACTTTTAAAGGTACTGCTACAATTCTTCATCCCCGTATGAAGTTTGCGTCAACATGAAGTACAACCATGTGACACAAATTGAGCAGTTTGTGTCGCTGCTTAATGCCTTGTAGCGAAGCTATTCACACTGCACGTTGAATGTGATCATTAGCCTCCATCGAAGTTACTTATTGAAATGTCATCACAGCAGTATCCTGCTAGAACGTCGTGCGGGGCGTGACATTTCGCCGGTGAACTCGGCAGAGAGCGGGCGCAACATTTTCATTCCAAAATCCAACCTTCAACCGAGCGATTTGATTGCGCGTCACTAATCGCGTGAAGGATGGAACACACCGCACTCTCTCGCTTTCTCGGTATGATTAATAATTTCATAATTGACATCGCTTCATCGGTGTGCGGTTGGGTCGATTAATCGATCGAAAAGATTGATCTTCATGCGGGATGACCTAATTCGGTCCTACAGGCCAGGCCAGGCCGTATACCGCAACGAATTCATTCAAAATCTGCAGGCAGATAGAGCTTATACCTATCCACCCTGACTATTATTGATAGGATATCATCTAAATTGTCGTGTTTTGTGATATAACACCACAGTGGTCGTTTGGTGCGCGGGCACGCAACGGTGGGCAAGTAATGGCGTTCATCCCACAACAAAAACACGACCCCGAGTGACATATCAATAAAGCGGAATGCGCGAAATGTGACACGCCGTCAACGCATTTTTTGATTTTGGAAGGGGGGATTGCCGTGTTCCTGTGCCGCATCTAAAATTAACAGCATACGCGCGCCCCGCATGCCGTTGACGCCGTGTCGCGGAGTCGGTGTTGCCTTTTTTTGGACGCTCGCGCCGATTTTTGGAAGATCGCGCAGTTACTGTCCGGGCCCGGGCGCTTGTTTTGGAATGTTGTTTTCTGTTAAAGATACAGTTTTCAAAACCACGTCTCTTTCGTTTAGTTACCGAACCGGGCGTGCTACCCGCTTTGTGGTGATGAGGCTGGGTGAGCGGGTGTCGGAAAAAGGGGCGCTCGAAAATCGAATGCAAAACCATCCGCCGAAATAGTTCACGCAATCTCGGACCACGTACCGCACGGTGTTAAATAAATTGGTTTCGCGCGACTACTGGCGCACGTGCCTGCGGATATTCGGGGAAAACGGCCAGCGCAAGTGACAGATGAATGTGCGGTTGTGAATGTACCTTACATTACGGGTAGTTGACGGTCACGTTGCGCTTGTCGGCAGGTTTATTTTGCTGGAAGTGAATGGTAATTTGTTACCAATTTGTTGTACATGGCTTTGAGCATATTTTGTCAAACCATCCTTCCCGTGCACAAGTTCCTGGTTTTGCATCACAAAACACGGCGCGGTGGGAAAATTTATTCCACAATCTTTATCTAATAACGGTCACAGTAACGACATTGCAATTCATCGAAAGTACCACCGATCTCACATATCTTGTACCGCCAATCAAGTGGCGTGTCATCACCAGCTACATTGCGATCACAATTTGCATCCTTATTGCATAATGCGCCCCGTACGCGGCCGTACAATTTGTCATTCAAATGAAGCAACCTTGCCATTTCTGCAGTTTAAAAAAAAAGAACGCAAAAAAACCGTACCGTCCACAGGGCGCATCCTGCCAAAAGCCCCGGGGTGGGGTGAATTATTGCTAGCGAAACAGAAGCCGGTACCGCCGTGAAGCGAATCGGCACCTACGGGGGCTAGAGTTGCCAATGCGCAACGGTAATTAAAATGGAATCATTGAGCGATAAATTTGCAAAACGATGAACATTCCACCGATCCCCGTAGGGGTGGAAAACAGGCACCTGAATATATCACCCCGTGTCCCGTCGGGTACCTTTCGGAGCGGACGACACCGAAGCCATTTGACGATGGTTTATGCGTGCGTTCCATCGAAATGGAGGAGACGAGAGTATGTGTCCGTCCCGCTGGGAATTAATCTAACAACGGTGCAACACCTCCGGACCTCTCCTTCTCCACCCGACCATAACCCCTCCCCACCAAGCGCGAGAGGTCACACATGGGTGGTTGTAGAGGAAGCTTTAATGGCGCCACTACAGGCTAACGCCACTAGAACAGTTGCGGCAGACACGCGAAAGGTTAAACATGAGTGCCATTTAAATCGCTTTTAAATCATCCAAACGCTCAGCGGGCTGATTAAAGCGTATCGTCCAACCGGTGACTTGGCGATCATCAGGCGACGAACGGCGAACGGCGTACATTCACCTGTCGTTAGAGAGTGAAACTTCTGCAACACCGTTAGCGTTTTCCATTCGGGCACGGATCGTTCTCCCGCAAGCGCTGTACCGGCGAAGGGATGCACCCGAGGCGGCGAATGCGTGTGGAGGCCTGGCTTGTCACAACGACGACGTCGTGGGCCAAAAGGTGGTTTATCAGATGGTGTTGTTCGTTGAAAGAAAAAAAAAACCGACCGATTGTATCGTGGACATGCAGTTTTGCATGCTGTTTGCAACACGATGATGCATAACTGAGAAACACACAGCTACAACGTAAACAAATCACCTGGCCCGTCGCACCACACGCCCGCACCGCAACACGGGAGCGTGTGAAGTATTGCTGTGGGAGAAATGTTCGAATGCTTCACGAGATGCTGTTGTGCAGTGAGTAGGTGAGCAATGTGCGGCTGCGGCTGTAGAATTTTCGGGTTTCAAACCCCGGCGTGTGGCCATGGATATTAATGATGCTATTGCATGCCAACAGTTGTTTGCCGCAGTGCATCAAATGTTTCTTTTTGTGCAAACAGGCCCACACCGACACAGAACAAATCCACACGCATCGGGCGGCAAAAGGAAGTAGATTAACATTTTAGCGTAGATAATGAGTAGATTATCTTCGTGTTGCTTTGTGTTGCGATTTATCCAATGCGTTGGGATTAGTGTTGGCATTGGAGGGTGTGTTTTGCAGGAAACCGTTTTCCATCCAGGTCGGATGGAACTACTGAAACATGGGATGGGAAGTTTGTACAGGTGTTCCACAGGTGTTCCATTGCGAGCGAGCGATTAAAATAAGACCTTTACCCAAAAATTCCAATGACATAGTCTCATGAAGTTCTAGAGCTATTGGAGGGATTTTGTTTTGATGTCAACCCTTACACGTGTTTTTAACATCTACCATAGAGTTGATGTCACCTCGATAAACCAATCACTTCCTGATTGCGAAATTATGGATCAATCATCGCTTCTCAACCTTCACCGAGATCGATGATCGAACAAATTATGACGGCCGGCCTGTACCGATCTGTACCGCCCGATTCGTCATCATCTTGAGATACCGCTCCTAACCATCTGCACGGTTGCTGTTCGTTACCGAGCGCAGGGTGCGTCTTTGGTACAGAACATTTGAATCTCAACCACGCGGCCTAATGTATGCAAAGCGTGAGTGCGTACGCACCTGCTTGTTTGAAGAATTCTCACCATCGCATAAATATTCATCGGAGGCCCATTCTTCCTCCGGCTCATTGTATTTGGGCGTTCGTGACACCCCCGGGGGGCGACACGAAGCATTAGTCAAACACCATTATTTACATCACCACCCAAAAGGGAGAATGCGTGTGCAGAAGAGTCACACACTCCGTACCATGTTTGCCCATCGCCTAGAATGTATGATAATGCTTCGTTTTTGCTTATATTTAAGGAATTTCCTTCGCATTGGAGGATTTGTTTCAAAGCACTTACAAGACACTTCGATGACGGTTTTCTTTTTCGGTATCCTTCACAGAATTGCAACTCCGGCACCGAGCAGTGCTGTAAGATTCAGCAAACGCCAGCCACGCGCTGTCCCGACGATAGCTACGTCTGCGTATCGCCCGACTTATGCAACAATGGTCTGCTGAACTTCGATGCACAGAATGCCATCTCCACGAGACAACCGGTAAGTCGAACTGGACGCTGTTCTCCTCCGCCGAAAATATGCCATAGGGGGGAGATGGGGGACTCTTTCATGGAAGTTGGGTTCACTTTCCCGTGTCGCCGCCACCCGGTGACTCCACAAGCTGCCAGCTAGCCGTGTTATCCAATAGCCTGTGCCGGGGTATGTCTTCCTGTCTTACTTAATGGTGGCACCATTTCGACAGGAGAAGGGATATGCGAATGTCGAACGTCCCCAGACGGCCTTGCCGAACGCTGGCTGACTTTTCACCCCGTCCGACTGTACGATGAAAGCTTCCGCTCGTGGAAAAGGGCATGCTGGTGGGCAGGCAACGTGAGGGTCCCAAACGTACGAAGGCTTCAACAAAACAATCGCTTTCCTTTGCTTTTCGGTCGATGTTTTTCTGGCGGTTTGGCTGTTGCTTCGGCGAAGGAATCTTGTTACACTTCTTCCTGGGTATGGTGTCCTCTCCTGTAGGTCATTTCCAATCGATTTGCTTGAGGGAGGGTTTTTTTTGGAGCCCTCTATCATCACGCTCTACCAGCTGGTTCACGGCCTGGATCGCATGGAAGCTGGGGTGTGAAATGTTTTATGTATATATGCTTTCATTTTTTTTTCATCTGCGCCTCGCTCACTTGACGATTGGCGATCAAGTAGCGATCACACGACATCCTGTGAACGCGATCGAGAGAAAGTAGCGGCGACGGTACAACGAGCGGGGAGCGGTGACGATGGCGACTCCTACGATATAATTGCGATCGACCCGATGGCGATTGCGTAATGGGGGTCTCTCGAGACCTTTCTTTAGTGTTTCTTTTGTTCCCATCCTTTCCTCCAAGGCAACCTCTGCAAACCGGACCGCTCCGCTCCTACGTTCGCATCCTTTTAGTGGTACCTTCCGCGGTGACCTACGAAGCGTTTTGGGCAGGATCAGTCCAACATTGAACAGTCCCAAAAAAAAAAAAAACCGAACCCAGCACCGTCCCAGCCGACAGCGATATCGACATGTTGATAGTGAACTAATAAACGAGCCGGAAAGACGTGAAAAAAGGGAAGCGAAAAACACAACGCAAAACAGCACGCTGCAAGGATTCGGGTGTTTATATGCCGCTGGCGTAACGTCCATTTACCCCCGCGAAAAAAAAAGGATGGAAGATGAGATGAGACGACGAGACGTCCTCCCGGGGTTACGTAAAATCCTGCCCTGCTGATGTGATGCGTTGGGGTGTCTTTGTGGGGTGGGGTGAGGGGACGATTTTGGGTTTCGGTCACTCACCCACTCACCCGGGATAGTTTTCCCGGCGGGGACGAACCGGTAGCCACGGTCGGCGTCATCGCGCTCCAATGGCCGGGAGACGGGGAGCATCTCATCTACAGGGCACCGTGCCGCGATGACGTCAAAGGTATTCCTGAGCGATGGCGTAATCGCGGGTTGAGCACGCGTCGTGCGCTTTCGCATGTGTGGTTTTTCTTCTTGCGTTGCGTTTTTTGTTGTTTTTTTTTTGGGAAGTAGCACGCGAATACCATCACCGGGGTATTGTGCAAACAGCTGGTGAGGGTGCGAAACGGCACAAAACCTAACGCAAAATCGGTGCTGACGCGGGCTGCGATGACGATGATGCGATGTTGATGATGCCAGTGCGCCGCGTGTTGCTGGCGGTGTTGTCTTAACCTTGACTTTCGGTGCTGGTGCGTTAGTGTGTAGAAGCGTGTGCCCGTCGCATTCCTCGCGTCTCCTGCGTTCCGTCTTACAGGGGTGGGAAGAGTTCGGTGCGAAAGCAGCATCATTTGCACTAGTAGGCGAAATAAAGCGTTAAGTACATTGTGCAGGTGTACTTCCTGCTCCCACTACCCAGTAGCGAAAGGTGGGAAGCGCTCTCGCCGTGATGTACTTACAAACGCCCTCTAGCGTTAATTGCTGGAAGCGCTGCGGAAGGTAGGTGCAACACAGCTGTTGACTTTCAAAAATGCCAAGGTATCGCATCGGTTTAGGAGTTCGCCGTGGAGGGATGGAAATAGACAAGCCGTAGCTAGTGTACCGGAGGGCTTATCTTGCTTCCCGCACCACACAACGGTGCGGAATCTTTTTTTTCGGACAGTTTAATCTCAGAAATATTCGTCTGCCCAAAATAGCAAGGTTAATGTTGTTTGCTAAATTTTGCGGAGGTTTGCCGACCGACCGCCGAGACGGGGGACATTTACACCACCATCATTAGTGGGATAAGAGCACGCGTTTTAATGTCGATATTTCTCTCGATTCACTCAGCGCGATAAACGTCGGATCGATAATGACCGATCGATCGGTGCTGACGATCGCATTGGCGGGCACGGTTTTCGTCCTCGCGGTTCAGTGTCAAAGGTGACAAATGTGGATGGTGAAACTTGCGTCGGGGGTTTTTGGCCGGTGGGATTTGATTTGGGTGCCGCCACCTCGCAATCAGTTTGTTCGATGGTGGTTTATTTTGGAAGACGGTTAAAGCTGAAGGTTAGATCGACTCCTGTCCTTCTGCCCGCCCGCCTCGTGTACGGGTAAGGATAGCTTGTTTGCGGGTGATTATGGTCGCTTAATAGGTGATTATTAGGCTACGTGTTAGGTGCCGTCTGTCAAGGACTCGCCATGAGGATTTGTTAGCAAACGAGCTGCGTGAAAGATACGGCGAGCTGGAAGTAGGTTTGTTTTTGTGGAATATGATCGTGCCACTGCAAGCTTATGCAACGATCGATGTAAGGCTACCAGTCAAAGTGAGTCCTGCGGTCGGTCCAAGCGTAAGCATTCGATATATATTTATTGAAAATGAGAAATTTCAACCACAGCCCCCAGTCATGCATTGAACCAAAGCAAAGAAAACGTTGATAAAAAAGTACCCAAATATGAGGCAAAAACCGCAAACGAACGAAAGCCACAGCCGCAACTGTTGGCAGAAATTAAATCGTCAATTCATATCCTCGCTTCGATCGGGAGATCTTGTCGTTGCGTTGTTGTTTTCCCATGCCCAGTGTTCCTGAACGTGGTGTTTTATTTTATCGATCGGTGCTCGCATGGTTTGGGACCGGTACATCCCCCTTCAGTACCGGTTGTACGCCCCTGCGTTATTCCACTTCATTAAGTTGTAATTGATGAAAATTAAGCAAAAGCATTCGAACGCAATGCAAAACGCGATCGACGAGTGAGCGGAGTGTGTGAATTTCGGTGGTGCAATGAGTGCAATGTTGTTTTTCTGTTGTTCGTTGATGTCGTTGCTTCGCGGTGTTACAGATGATGTGGGCTTAATGACAACTATTAAGCGTTATTTTTCTGCCTCCGGACAGATGGATTGCGATGAAGTTGATTGAACGATTCGTTGCACGGGTGCGCATTAACTTTATTCACTTCCTGCACTGTATGAAGAGGGAAAGGTTATGTAGGTTTCTTTTTCGTTAAAGATAATTATTCAATAATTGTTGTGTTGGGGAATGAGAAGCATTCAGCAATCAAGCACCATTATGAAGAGGCTCAAGTTCAAGATCGTTGCGATTCACTTTCAGTTTCAACACTTTCCCTACTTTCGACGAGTGTAAATAAGCTGTTCCAAGGTTTTTGTCCCACCCCTGAATGTTGGTGGCCATTCCGCAGGCTCCTGTTACGCCATGGTGACCCCTTTAGTTTGCAGAAAAGGTTAGATTTGTTCAGCTGTTTTTGCTAGTTGCAATTTCGCACACGAAGGACACCGTGGTGTAGTGTTGATCGGTGCCGACACCATCAGAAAGTAATTGTACATTCAATCCAACGTTCAGTAGTCTCATGATGATGATTTCATCGTGACGATTGCCTACTCCGGCCATCACTTGATACCGTTGGGCGACGGAAAGGCTTTCCCGTCTTCTGCCGTGGTGCCGTGACCAGGATGACCTGCGAATGGGTGTGGATTGTGATTTGCCACATCGATTTGAATTGGAAGCGACCGACCCCGAAGGTCAGTGGGGGAAGAGAAAGAAAACGGGACAGATTTCTGCTTTTACACTCCGACCCAACACCGGCAGTGACTTTCGATTTCATCTTAGAAAACGGACCCCGTAAGGGGGATAGATGTGCGCAGTGGAAACGTCAGAAAGTCCCACTGACCAAGAAACGGTTGACTCGTTTCTTGTTTGGATTGGCATTTCATTATGCACATGTGAATGTGAGGGCTGTTTGCTGTTACTTTTCTTCACTGCAGCATGGTACCGTGCCGGTTGTCCGACCGCATTCATCGCAGATGCCCCCGGGTTCATGTAGCTCACGGGGGAGCCAGGTCAACAGTCCCGGGTTCGCTGGTGATGAGCGGATGAAGTGAATCGATCGGTGATGCAGTTTGCAGTTCGAATGATCGCGCGGCATCATATTGCACAATATCGTCAGCAGACGAACAGCGTACAGTCAGGGCCGAGGGCGAGTGCAACGTGTGCATGATGTCGTTGCCCGTTAATCCGTCCACGTTTCGGTCGATTGCGGCAACCGCTTGTTTTCTTCTTTTATTAGGATTACTGGAGAGTTTATTTTTACACGCACGCAGCGGGTCAGGAGAGTCGTAGGATCGAATGATTTGCATCTTCCCAGCGGATCGACAGCAGCCGCCAATGGTCGGACGGATCGTCCGAGCGCGGGTGGACGTTAAGATGTGGATGAGCGCAAAATTAGGTTTACGGCTGTGGTTAAACTGGTTGCGCAACTCATTTGTCTAAATGTCAGAGTTAATTTCTTGGACAAATTCGCACCGATGTGTAGGTGCGTGTGACTAAATCCTACCCGACACATGTGACGATTTGCGAATTGAAAGGCAGTGTTTGCTGTCGTTTTTCGCATTCCTTTCGGACGTTATCAATAATTACATCGCATGCATGTCAGAATACATCGGATTTATGCTTTGTTTTCTAAAACGATTAACCATCAAAGATACCGGCCCGGCGTTGACTACCTCCATTGCATTTTTCATCAATTGCTCCGAATCACGCTAATGATGATGGCGGCATAACACCTTCCCAGGTCGGTACCTCACAGCTCACACCTCATTCTGAATGTGCATCGCGAATGAATCGCGGCGCACGAGTAGAATAATTTGAACCCGGATCCGCTCAATTGTCTACTGGTGGACTGCATGGGTGGGGTTACCACGATGCACCGAGTGGGTGGTTTGCGGCAGTAATTGAATTGCGAAAATCGCTGAGAAATCACGGAGGCAGGAAGCTCGATTGCAATCTCCTATTCGGACGACAGGATGGGTGCTGAAACCGTTGGACCGAAACCGAGTGGCGTCCACAGTCGTCCAGTAGTAGCGTTTAGGCATGGAAACGTAAACGGAACTGGTAAATGTCTGGATTTTTTGTTTTATTCCATTAACAAGAGCTGCCTGTCAATACGGTTATGATGATCTTCCTGCCATAAAGTGCCACCGGGCCACAGCGGAATGGCAGTGAAGTCAGCAATTAGTCATTTCGGCAATCGACAATGCGGACCGTTTATGATCATCCAAAAAAGCAAAGAATAGCAGACGCTGCCCACTTGCTTTGCTACTTGACCGAATAATGGTCGGGCTTGGGGCTTGTGACGCTCACACATCCGGGTTCGTCGCTTGTCGCTGTAATCGAGATCGGAAATCTTTCGAAAGAACGTACAACACGTTCTTTGGCGTTGTTTATTTACGTTGGAAGATTTGGCTGATATAGATATTATATAAATCATTACGTTTCGAGCAGAACCGTTTTTCAAGCGCTCTATTATACGACATGAAAAAAGATCCACAGCGTGTAAAAAAATGCTGTGAAGGTTTTAAGCGATAGCTTTAAGCTTTATCCTCGGATTAGAGCATCACGGCTTTGCCGTAGCCACGGCTCAATGCTACACCATTTTGGCTGCCACGAACGAAAGCAAAAACTGCGTGATCAAATTATGCAAATGATGACCAGGGACTAATTATAACTGAGTTTTGTGGTTTCGCGATCGATTGGAGATTGGTGAAATAGGCTGCACCTTTTTGTGGTTGTTTGCGTTCGCCCAATCCGGGCACGTTTTTGTGTGTCATTTACGGTTTCTGACCGAATTCCTTAAATGATTACGATTTTATTGCTAGCCTCCTGTATGGGTAGGCCGTTTTTCGTTGTTGTTTTTTTTTGCTTCTTGCAAGCGAATAGGAACGATTTTCAAACAATAAACTCGCACTCGCACTGAAAATGCTCGCTATATATCGCTCGGTGAACTTATTGTCCCGGTCCCGGCCGGTCCATTTCACAGGGTCTGATCTCGCGTTGCATAATGAGACCGACGATCGAGGGTGTCATTAATCAAGTTTCCCATGATATACAATCGGCACACTGTACTGCTACTGGAGGGTAACGATGCGTTGCATTAAAGTTTCCTTTGCGCTTGTAGCTGTTTCCACCCGCTGACCGATTGATTATGATTATTCGATGCAATTGTTATTCTCGTACAAAAACTACAAAATGATTTGTTTGACTTTTGAGTGGCGCTTATAAGAAATATCCAAGAAAATGCCTCATAACGCAAGAGAGTGGAAACAAAATGTTTCTTTGTAGCATGTGCTTAAAATGTAACATCCTGAAATCAATAAACAATCACCAACGGATAATAAATAGTAGCCATTAACCCCACACTATTAATTAATACCTGTAAGATATTTTACTTCCATCGGGGCGCAATTAGGCACTGGAGGCGTCAAGAGTTTACCACGCTTGTCACCTTTGACCGGTCACCTGCACCTGCGTCGATTGATACTTTGTTGCACTAGGATGCTAAGTTACGCCTCCGGAGCCTTCTGTACCGATCGTTATCAGCCGCGTGCAATCGTATTCTCATTCGGCGCATCTAAACGAACCAATCTCAAATTCCTCCGAGGCGCATTCGGAGGCTACAAAAACTCTCAGCAACCGATGGGATGTTTGCCACAACACTAGTGGTGGCCATTGTGTGTTGGATTGGTTTGCCCATTCCACACACGTACCATCAATGATTGTGGATCCCACGGAAGGCAAGGCAGGCCGGTGTGCTGATGGTGATGCTGATTCTAATCAGTTAATTAAGTACACACCGTACAAGACAATGCGCATGTCGAATTAATGACGTACAGTGTACGGACCGGACAGTATAAGTCTACGAGCCAGCCACAAGCTTTTCCTCGTACCGGATACATCGGTGGGAAAATATCGTAGTAATTCGCCAACCGTAGATTAAATACAAATTGATTGCAACGATTCTTCTAGAAAATATTGAGCTTATCGATACTCTTCTTTAACAGCAGAAGATTTAGGAACAGGATTGAATAGTAATACGATATGATGAAGGACTTCCTCTCGATTCGGATCGTAAATAACAAACCTTCCCGTAATCCCATAACCGATCGCATTGGGCGCACCATTGCCGAAGATCGTCGACCAGTTTTACGAGCAAATAATGAACCAAGGGCTTCATTTTAAGGCGGTTCGTTCTTGAATCGCTAATCAAGCGTTACGAATGAATATTCAAATGAGCGCGTTGCTTGTTTCCGTAGCAAATCAGTTTACAAATCCTCGCCCAAAAGCTGGTAATCGTTTGTATTTTGGGGGTGCATGGTTTCGCACCTGACAGCATACCTTAAGCGGCCCTTGGTAGCCCTGGGTGCGCGTTGGAATTTTGCTGGCAAGCTGTTTGTTAAACTGTCGTTTTGTCGAACGATCCGATAGCTAAACACTTAATGACGAATTTAATGTTATGCCAATCGGACGGGTCTCGTTTGGCGATAGCATACAACCATTCAAACAGGCTTATCCTTTGTGTTGCGATTCGTTTACCCGCCGTATGATAACAACACTGGACTATTTGTCCTTATACGGACGCCACAAGGTACAGAGGTGTACATAAAAATCACCGATAAAAGAAGTTTGCAAAGCATTCAAGACAACAGCCCCGTGATAGTGCGCGATGTTTGCACGCATAATTCACACATATTCTCTGCTTCCGCAAATGGGCTGAAGTGCAGCACACGGCACGAAGAAAAGTTCACATTGCTCATCAAGGCAGTCATCGGGCGAAGTATCCGCAGACGGTCAGTACATACAACCGCATTCCCCCGTAAGCGCGACAAGCAAACAGAAGACTTCAACGATCGTATAGGTGACGAACGAATCCTCTATTGATCGTGTTTCGAAAGACGTTGCAAACGAGTGCACCATAAGTGAGGAGTTTGTTTTAAAAATACACGAAAATAAAAACGCGAAACGTGCGATAAAGTGTTCGAGTTTGAGCACCAAAGTGTCGCACAGTGTTAGCCGAAGAAGGGCAATTATTTTGGCACACTTTTACGATCCTCGCCAAAATGGCCGGCTCTTTCTTGGCCCTTGTGGAACCGGTTGTTTTGGCATGGCTATGGCTAGAGCTAGAGGTGACATTCCCAGCGATCGGTTGGAAAAAAATCGGTGCCAGGTGACAAATCTTCACCGCTGACAGCACACAAAACCCATTACCACTCATATTAAGGGTAAACTAATATCGTACATCGTAGCGAGCTCGGTTTGAATGTCATAGCGATTCCGTCTGGCACAAAGGGGGAAGGAAAATGTGAACCAGTGTGCCGGTCCGTGGTAGATGATCTCCAAACGCTAGTGGCTGGAGAGCCGCACGCAAACTCCCATTAAGCGGATGCTTCACAAACCGTGCGCTGCTGTACCGTTGCTGGCTGGCTGTGTGTCACCGTCTTCCTTCTGCAGTACGTTGCCGATCGACAGCTTGCTGCGAGGCGCCGTTTCTTGCACCCCGAGCAGAGCCTCATTAGGTATGCCGCCTACGCGTGCTAGCACGCGCTTGCACGGGGTTGTGTCTAACAAGGTTAAACTGCCAAAGCGAGTAACAGGGAGAGAGAGAGAATGGGAAAATGGACTCCAAATGCAAATGGAGAAGGACAAAAAGCAAATGCTCAAAATCTAGTTTGATGTCAGAGAGTGCGCTAATCCCACGTAAATTGGGTGCTTCCGTCAATGATTTTATTGCTTAATTCGGTTGCATGGTAATGACTCACTGTTGTCGGCGGAAGATCGCATCGAGCAAGTCGGTACGTGATGCATAATAAGATTTGTTGTTCGTGGTTTGATGGAGTAGTCAGCCGAAATTTGGTGGCGTTATGAAGCATAATTAGGCGGTTGTTTATTTTTATGGCCAACAATCCTCGTTCTCGTCGTCTCGTACCTTGTTGGGATCGTCTTGTACTGGGCGTAAAACCCGCGCAAGATTCAATGGATGTGTGAGCGATTGCATCACAACTTAAACAGAGCATTCATCCTTGATGATTATCCTGAACGCTCGTTCCATGTACATCCAGAGTAACTCTTGCCCTATCCCTGTAGACGACCTTTCGAACCTGTACGACCGAATACCCCGGCATACCAACCGGTATCATACCAATTTCGACCCCGTTTTCGATTGACATGAAAGCCTATAAATTTCACTGTCGATCCAGCGAATTGTTTATCGATTTGTAACAACTCGCTGCGGCGCAAAGCCACCCCGAAATGGTTTAAAGCAAAACAACAGCAGTACCAATATACGGTTATCATCACCAGCAAAGTCAGCTGGGAAATGCACATAAATTACCAGCGTTATGTCAATGCGCACCGAGGCGCAGAGTGTGTGTAATTGTTTTGGGATCCCTTTTTTACCTCTGAACGTTGGTGGTTTCGGTTTTGATACAGAAACATGCGGCGAACATGATGGTGGATCGCCTCGGGAATGAAAAGGGACAACGCAACAATGAATGGATAAGGGCCGGTGGCTCGCTCAGAACCACAATTACGTAGCCTTCCGTCATTGAGTTATTAAGCCGTTGAGTGGAGCACAGCTATATTGGGAAGCGGAACCGTTCGGACAGTTTATGCTTTGATATGCTTGTATACCCGAGAAGGGCGCGAAGCAACGAAGTTCACCTGGTAGGAACGCGGATGGATCTTATCCAATTCACAAATTGGTCCTCCGGCCCGGTGACACATGACCGGGCACGAAGAATGTGGTTTTTTGGCAAGTTTTTTTGTTAATGTGTGTATGAGCAAATTTGGTTCGTTGCTGTCACAACACACTCCCGAAAGCGTGTGTTTTTTTACTTTACTTCACACTTGATTTTGTGAATTTTCTTCCCCGTGGAACCGATCACCGTTTTAGCTAGGAACGATCGTACACGCTTTCCTATGCGCGAAACCGGTTTATGATACCGGGTTCGGGAGTTTAGGGGCAGGAAGAATTCACGCTCGCTGTCCCGGTTATTGTCTCCGCAACAGGTGACCATGGTTAGCTTTCGGGGTTTTTTTTTGTTTTCGGTTGTCAGGCTCGCTTGTTGCATTCCGTCGGGTAACTTCCTTTTCACTGATTTCGTTACGTTAACGGTGGAGGAAAGCAAAAAAAAAGGGAACGCGCGAATAAAGAGATATTGTTTTCTTATGTGCATGAGCTATCTCTCTTTCTCTCTCACCCTAGAGAGTTAAGTGATAGTGATAAGTTATCACCAGTGCTGCTAGTAAGGCGAGAAGGTAATTCCGAACGGTGTCCTCTTATGCAACGTTAACCCGTAAATTGCACTAGAAAGCTGGGTCACTATTTGTTGCGGGAACCGAGACAATGTTGTTATCTGTACAGTCGGACTGCAACGCGCGAGTGTCATAAATCTTCCATTTTTTATTCACCAAATAACGCATTGGAATGTGTCACCCTTAATGAATCATCATGCGCCTCCATCGTGGCAATGGAAGGCACAGGTTGTGATGACTGTCCGAAGGAAAACCATTCCCCACGCGATCGTCGACCTTTGATTAATTTTTTGACTAGCAAAAAAAAAACAAAAAAAAAACACCAAACCACCGGCAAAAAGGTGCCAAACAGGTACAGGGTGATAGTGTTTATGACCGTACATGGTAACTGGCATGTTTCAACCAGTTAAACGCACAGTTTGTAGCTAGGATTCCTAAATCAACGACGCTAATTAAATTATACAACATTGGGCCAAAGCGAGGTGCCGGAGTGCGTGGGGGTGAAATTGTTGCAAATTAGTTGTCCAATGGCATAGAAACGTGTAATGTTGGCGGGTGTTTAAGAGGCAATTTTAAAATTTGCTTTGCTTTACCCAAAGTTCCTTGCAACGTGCCTGTTTTTCTTATGGCAAACAAATTTGGCTAACGCTTTTGAAAGTGCTAGCAAATTTCACGGCCTGTCTTATGACACCTTCTCTTCTCGGTGCTCTACATTTTACTTATTTGTGTATATTTTTTTATTGCTCATAAAGCCGCATTTTTTGCATCCGCCATTAGACGACAAGAAAATTGGGGTGTTGCGATACGGAGAGACACAGAGATTGATCGATAAGCCGGTTAGTATGGGGAGTATATCAGGCGCCACCTCGTGGGAGGTTAATTGAATACATCGAAATGGTTAGAAAGAAACACCGACAAAAGGATCACATCAACCACCCGCCAGTGGGATGGAACGTTAAGAAAAGGAAAGCTTAGCGTAAAGCTTAATTTACGACCCCTAATTGAATGTGGTTCAATGAAATTGGAGACAGAGATGCCATAAAACAAATCCTCGATGTGTTACATAAAACAAATCTTATTTAACATTTCTAAACTATAAATTTACTAGACGGTTGCTTTAGTGTGACCGCTTCCAGCTTGAAACCCCTCGTGAAACGACGACCTAAGGGAGTCAATGTGAGAACCTTGAAACACAACCATCTAATGAGTTGTTTCGATGCACTTTATTAACCACACAAAAGCTCCCCATGACGTCCACAAGGTCACGTGGTGTCAGTGTGTCGGTGGTCAAATTTATGGTTGCCCTTAAACCAGCCCACTCCATCACGGCGAAGACACGAAAACGCTCGGTCCGTATGGTGTTTCTAGTCTCTAATTTGCTTCCTCGCCCGGCAGTACTGCAGCACAAACTTGTCGCAGTACGCAACCCCGCGTGACTTTGGACGTCGACGTGAAGATGTTTTGATGGATGTTGTGTTTTTTTATGTTCTTTCGCGTTCCACCCGATCGGTGTGGTAAGAAAGTCATGTTTATGTAGTTGCTTTTTTATTGTTTTCGTTTCGTTTTTATCGTCCTTCGCGTTTTCGTGGAGCAGCACTGTTTGCCGTTGAAGATGTTTCGCCTCGTCTAAGCGAAGATCCCGGGACCGTTGACACGTGCGTCGCTCCAGTAGCAAAAAAAAACTGTCTTGTTGTCAGACCGATGCTGGTAGTTCAAAGAGCATTCCTTCCATCCGAAAACTTGCGTGGCGACACAATCTTCACCCTGAATGAGTCTTTGGTGCTGTCGGTCAAGAACCAATCTGTCCAATAAATCTCCTGAGATGGCAGAACGTCAGCAGCTCACGGTGGAAAACAAAACCCCACACTCGCCCTCTGTTTGATGCTTCTGTCACGCGCAGGATTTGTCTGAGCTCGTAAAAGTGGTAAACAAGTGACATACCAAAGCTAACCGACGTTTTCGCGGCCGGTAAATCAAGCAGCAAGCCACACGGGATCGTCTCCACAGAACACCCCCGACGTTGAAGGGCCCGCTGATCGCGGAATCGATCGCAGCACCGGTGATGCTGTCAACTGATTGTGTTCTCCGGCGACCGCTGTCGGTTGACATTTGTTTACGGTCGGTACGCAACTGTGTCAATGGCAAATGGTTGCGCCAAACCAGCCATCCGGACTAGCGTGGAGTGGCTTAATTTGAAGCACATCATAACCATATTGGAAAATGCGGTACGATCGAACAGCGCACCCGGCGGACATCTGTACGGCCGCGCTGTACGTATTTGGTGGTTCTGGGGTTGTTTTGCGGATTGTCATAAATTCTAACGCAGAGCAGCGTTTTATGTTTCACCGAGAGCACCCGGATCCACGGACACGCTCACGGCGGAGACCGCGAGTTGCTCCGCGCATCCCTTCGAAGAGGTGGCTAAGAACTCCAGCAGATGTTGACGATTTGTCTCTTTAGTGTTTGGCGGGTTCTTCTGATGGGTTTCCTGCTCCGCGCTGCTACTAGCCCTTCCACTTTCTAAGCAATCAAATAAATGAGAAACGATTAGCATACGATTTGCATACATCAAGTTGGCTGAATGGTTTCGATAACACGGATCTCTCTGATCGGATCAACCAGGATGTGGTGAGCACCGCTTAAAACAGGAAAGCTCTTTTGCTATGGAAATTGCCGCCCAAAATTCAAGGAATTCCCAACCGCAGCTAGAACCCATACGTCAGACATGTGCTCCGGGTTGAAGATTTGACAGTGTGCCATGGCGACCAATCGTAGCTCCAATCAAATATTGATCTTTCCCTTCCGCGCGGTGCTTGTTTGGCGTCCTTTTGTTTGACGAATTGGCCGTTTGTTCAACGATTTGTCTCGACAAACATTGACAGTGGCTACCGGTTGTCCGCATGTTGTGTGCTCTTTTTTGTCGCATCCGCGGAGACTTTGTGTGTGCGTCGTCCCGGCACTTGAAATGGGTCAATATTTTTCTATTACACAAAATCGATGACCCATCGAAAGCGGGTCGGATAAGTGTCCCACCGGGTGGGATGACACCGATCGATACCGGTTGTTATCGGGTGGTATCCACCAGACACCGAACCAAGGTGGCAACGTTTGCTGGACGATCATTTATTTGCCGATCGTGATCATGGGCCCGTTTTGCTCAGTTTGGTTTTTTTGTCTTTGGCTTTATTTTCCTTTGCATCACGAGCCTCACCGGTCCCCAGCCAAAACTGTGCCTGCCTCAATCGGGAGAGGGATTATGTAAAAAATGGGCAAAACTGCGTAGCAAGCAAAAAAAAAAAACAACCAACCATCACACAATATGATTTCTTCTCGCCCGTAAAACCGTGACCGAAAGGGAAAAGCGAAAGAATTCAGCCGAAACGAGTCGCGCGGGTCGCGCCACGATTATGCGCACGTTCAAGACTGACCTACCAACCACTGGCCCACCATACATCCGGGATTGGTCCGGTTTGGTATTTCTGTGGGCTTCTTTGATTTTGTGAGCTGTTTTGGTGGCGTTTTGCCGTCTGTGGCCCCGCATTGTGCCGTGGTGGAGGGGAGGTTTCCTCTCCCGCTCTCTCCCGGGGAAGCATGGCCGACAGTGAACCGGCCGATCAGGATCCACGCGCTCCACGCGGCTACGGTTGGAAAGGGTCTACCCGAAGCGCTGCAAAACGGTTGTCGGGCTTTCTGCGCGTCACAAACTCCCGCCGCGAATGGGAAGGAGTGAACAAATTCGCAAGGATTACGAAATGTTCGCTGATAACAGTGTGTGGCGAAAGCGGGTGTGTTGCGGGCTGCGCTACATGTTGGCACAGCTTCGGGACACTTGTCCTGGAGGAAGCGGGCCTGTATGAAGTTACAATGCCCGTACCTTTTTTTTACCGGACGAATCCTCAACCGCGCGTTCTCCATTTATGACAGCTGACATCTGACACCCGTTGCCGCGTACTACGAACGGTGGATTAAAGCACACAGTTGTCGGTCGCTTAGTTTGAGCCGATGTTTCTTGGCTACCGTAGCGTGCCGTGGTTGGGGCTTAATTCGCCGAAGCCAAAAAGGCCATTTGCGCGAACGTTAACGCCGAAGGTTACTGGCAAATGTGTAAGGCTGGTAGCAATTAATTATGCACAGTCGCTTAGCTGATGGGTATGCTGAAGATGATGCTTGTCGAATGCTTCGTGGGTTGAGCAGAGAACAACCTCCGTTTGGTTTATGGGCACTGAGCAGCGATCCTCGTCACCATTAGCCGACCATCTCCAATTTTGGACAAGAGCATGCTTTAGAGATGCCTCAAGAAGTTCGCCTGAGGATGATCGCCAGATGTTGTGTTGCTTAAGAACGACACATCGCAGACCGATCGTTAATCCATGCTTAAACCAAGATCGCCAAGCCCCATTCATCTTCGCTGGAGAAACAAACCAAAAAAATAAGAAATGATTTTCGATTATGGACAACGTATTCTAAGCAGCGCGTCCTCCACTACACCGAAGGCTGAAGGATGATTAATTGGGCAAAAGCATTTGCAAAAGTGATCGATCGGTACGGTGAAGGACTTGGTCGGATGTTTTGGGCCAGATGGTGTCGGGAGGCTATATTTATAAATTAATTTACTCACGGCCGCTGACAGTTCCTAGCGGGATGTCCAGCAATGTGTGTTCTTGAGGCGTCGTATTTGAGATCAATCATTCCACCTACTGCTGCATTCTTCACACTTAACCATTCTTACCGATTCTCCTCCATTCCATTCCAGACTGGCGAATGTTACGCACCGGAAGTATGCTGCAAACAGCAATCCCTGCTGTCCCAATCGACCGTCCTCACGAACGAAGGTTACGTCGTTAAGGTACCGGAAAATCAGTACCTCCCACCGGAGGGTCAAAACACCGTCACAAACATTCAAACCGCACCACCACCACCACCACCCACTACACCTCGCCCACCACCCACCACTACACGCTATGTACCGCCACCAACGACCACACGCTATGTTCCACCACCGACCACCACGCGGTACGTGCCACCACCGACCACCACCCGGTACGTGCCACCGCCCACGACGACGCGCTACTTCCCACCACCGACCACCACCCGTGCACCGTTCCGCGGCGACGAGTACATCCCACCCAGGGAGGAGGTACCGGCCTCATCCAATGATGACCCTAACAAGATCAGACCTCCACAGGACGAGCTGCCGAACCCGGCCAACGAAACGCCGGTCGTGATCCGGCCGACCACCCTGCGCCCATTCCAACCGCCACGCCAGCCGGGTCCGGAAGCGCCACCGCCGCTGCCCCCGGTAGGATGTTCGGCCGCGATGAACTGTACCGAGGAGGAGTACTGTTCCTCGACCGGTGTCATCTCGAAGACGCCCGTTGTGCTGACGGAAGAGCAGAAGCTGTTCCGCGTCCCGGTCACCGCTTGTCGCAACTTAGAGCGTGGCTTTACCGGTGTGTGCTGTCGCGATCCGGACTACGTTGATCCGTGGCCGGTCGGTCAGCTCGGACAGTACAATCCGGAAATTCTCGGCTTCGACGATGGTTCGTACAAACCGACCGGTAATGGAAATGGTAACGGAAACGGTAACGATAACGGCAATGGACGCCGTCCGGGCGAACCAATTCAGGCATCGCCGTCACAGGTAACGTCCACACAATCGTTTGCACCGAACCAGTTCGTCAGCCAGACGGCCTCAGTGACACAGTCGAAAACGCAGTACGATCGGGGCGTAACAGCGTCCGCTTCCTTCCAGTCCACCGTCGGCCAGCGGGTCAATGCCGTACCGTCAGGTTTGCAGTTTACCAACAGTGGCAACACACGGTTCCGCCCGTTCCAGAACCAACGTTCGGAGAGCACGTTCGCTAAGCCGCAACAGTGTGCCCCGAGAAACTATGTAAGTATATTGCGACCACTTGACTACTGGCCAGGTGAATTATGACCCCGGAGAATGCGCCTCTCCGCGAGCGATGGTGGAGGCCGGGTCACTTGTCAATGTCACGCTTAAAACGACCGCCGTTTTTGTTCGGTAGAGACAGAGCTGACTCCCCGCTGACCAACAGTTTACACATCGCCGGTGGATGGTTCAGGTCAATGGATTTATGGGTGCCATAAATGAATCTGTGCTTTGAAGCAAGAATCTCCATCTGGAGACTTGCTCCCTGCCCGACCCGTTCATAATAATATGCTAATGCATCGGTACTAAATGGAATATGACTATTTTACCGTATATCATCCGTCTTCGCGTCTAGTCCGCGGTGTAGACATTGAAGTGGTCGTTAAATTGATTCTAAATGCCATCCGATGTGTCTGAGCAATAGGTATTTTTTAGCGGAGAGTCATTTCTTTGTTACTTATTATTAATAAGCTCACTTCTTGATGTCTTTATAAGTGGAGCAACGTGTAATTTGTTGTTTGAGTTATTAATGTCTTACCATTTGTTTTGCAGAACACGCAGCCACGCGGTGCAGGACCTTTGGGAACTGGATTCGGAGAGTTCCCTTGGCAGGCAATGGTGCTGCTGGAGACGAACAAAACTCTGCTGTGCGGTGGAGCTATCATTTCCGATAACACCGTCGTAACTGCTGCCAACTGTGTTTATGGGTAAATCTCGAGTTTTTTTTTAGATATTCAAGATATTTATCCTCCTTCTTGTCATTTGCAGACTAAACCCACGAACGATCCAAATCAAGGGAGGCGAATGGCGCCTTGGAGTTGACGCGGAACCAAAGACATTCCAGATCGTGCGCGTAAAGGACATCGTGTACCATCCGGCTTACAATCCGACCACACTGAACTACGACGTAGCCATGCTGGTGCTAGAGGATCGTCTACGATTTGACACGCACATCGGTGCTATCTGTCTGGACGAGAACGACGTGGTGCCGAGTGCTTCGTACGAGAACTGTGTAACCACCGGTTGGGGCAAGGAAGTGCTTAAGAGTAAGTGTTTTAAATCACACCAATTCGCGCGTTGGAGATCATTGCTTAAATTCGCTATTACCAACATTTCGTCCAAACAGTTCACATCCAAAATGCACTGATGCAACAGATGTCGATCTCGTTGCTGTCGGAAGCGGAAAGCCAAAGCCAGCTGCAGCGGAACGGATTCGCACCGGAATCGCACATCTGTGGCAAACCGTCGGGTGATGCGTGTGAGGTCGATGTAGGCAGTGCGCTGGCTTGTGCCGATACGAGCGGTGCCTACTACCTGAAGGGTGTCTACTCAGCCGACAACGGTTGCAACCGTCCGGATCAGATCGTTTCGTTCTCGAACATCGACGTGCAGTGGATCAAGCAGGCACTGAAGAACCCGAACCAGTTTATTACCCCGGTTCCAAACTATCAGACCGCGGCCAACAGTCCACAGGTGACGCGAGTACAGCTCCAGTCCACTCAGGGCCCGGCGTACAACAACAAGTACCTGCCACCGTACTAGAGAAGGAGTCTAGTGGCACGGCAGAAGCAAAGCATCAACACCAACTAATTAACATCCAGTGATAGTACATACGAATACACTACTGCACGGAAGCAGATCCCGTATCAGGTCCTTGACGATTTGGGCCATGGTAGTGCAATCCGTGCAACAACAAAGCATTACATACCATTCCACACGTAACAACCACCATCTGCATCATGATTACACGCGCATTACATTGATGAAAAAAAAAAACATTTTACACTAGAGCATTAATGAATGCAAACAAACAAACAAACACACACACACAAACACGAGTACACCATTTCGGTGGTGCTTATTTAGGTGTTAAGACAATCTTTACTACCCTATTTCACACCGTCAGGCGGTAAAACGATCGGATGCCCGATCCGATCGACTGTTCAAACACAGTTTCCAACAAAACACACGATACACGTTACTCTCGACCATTCTTCGTCTTTTTCACCCGACACAAGTCGTCCCCCAAACGTACCCCAATGTGCATCCGCTCCGCGTTCTACTATGTGGGTCAGCCAGATGTACCACCACTTCACCCCTTAGCCTTTAAGTGATCCAGCATACATTTTTATTTGTAAACAAAATAGCGCTCGTATCCAGATCGAATGGTAGTAAGTAGATCGTAATTACCATCTTAGCAGCACATGACAATTTACAAATGTGGTGTTGAAGCACATAATACAATCTATAGTAAGCGCACGATCACCAGAAGAGAGCTAACCCAACTAGCATCAAACAGATCTGGTTGGGAAATAGTGTTTTGATCATTGGAGATGGCGAGAGTCTTAACGTTACCAGTTTAAAGAAATTTAACCATCGAAAAGCTCTACCAACGTCACACACCCACTCACTGGACTGCAGCAAAAGGCTCACAAGACACACTGACCAGGGCGAGAAGCGGAAGCACACAACGTGACGTTCTTTTTTACATCTGTAATATTATTTAATTACCTGTACATAATAAATATTGTAAGCTTTCATCGTTTTTAGGAAATAACTCAATGGTGTTTTTCTCACTTCAGCAAAACCTTTCTCATTTCGTGATGACTTTCTACTTACGGTACTGGAGGGAATTATGTATCGAAGAAGGTTCTTCCTTTATTCACTTCCTTGCCTGCTCGTAGTGCGCAGTGTACCACTGTACAGTTTCATTGATTGCGACATCGAAGTCTGTAAACTGAAAGTTTGGCAGATGCTTCCGCAGCTTCGCATTTGAGGCCGTCTTCTTGTACTGGCCATCAGCTTTGGTGGTGTCGTACACGAGCGATCCCTTAAATTCGAAAGCGTTCGCCAATGATTCGGCGAGCTGAGCGATCGACACTTCGGCTGATTCGTCGACCGATAGGATGATTGGTTCGACACTGTCATACTGACGCAGCACCCAGATGAAGAGTTTGGCAAGATCCAGCGAGTAGATAAACTGCCGGAGAGGTTTTCCCGTGCCATACACGGAGAATACTTTACTTTCTTGCGGTTGCTGTACAGAGAACGGGTGAAGAGAGTAAAGAGGGGCGTAAGCAAATATCGGTTGCGCACAATTGCTTGTCATTGTACTCACGTCAGGGTTCTTAACAAACATAAGTTCATGCAAACGATGAATCATGCCGGGAATGACATGACTTACACCCGGCATAAAGTTATCATGCGGTCCAAAGACATTGCAAGGCACTACGGAGGTGAAAATGTCGCCGTATTGTTGATTGTAGGCTTTATTTAGTACATCGATCATACGCTTGGCATGACTGTACCCGAAATTTGAATCATGGGGTGGACCATTGTGTATCTAAAACGAAAACGTACGAAATCATTATCACACACATGTTCTGTATGCAATCGCAACAGTAACAAACCATAGTTTCATCGATGGGATAAGAAGTTTTATCGGGAAAGATGCACGTCGATAGGCACGATACGACTTTCTTCACCTTCAGCTCGTGGCTTAGCAGGAGAATGTTATCGTTGATCAGCATATTTTTACGAAAGAAATCCAAATTATTGCTCATGTTGTGGAACAGCCCACCGACCATCGCTGCCAGATGAACTACGTGCGTTGGTTGATGGTTAAGAAACATTTGCCGGGTTGCAGTTAAATCGCTAAAATTACAAAAATAATTCATACTTTAAATAAGAGAAATTTTCACCGATGGTAATTTGAAAATTAGGTCACAAGCTTATGCCACATGGAGCTACGGTTGTACATCTCGAAAAAGGTGTACATTTTAAAACTACCTTAGCCCAAAACTTACGTTAGATCGGCATCTTTTGAGCGGACGAAAATCCATCGCTCATTGGTAGGATTTTCTTCCTTTATCACCGTTTCGATAGCCTTTCCGATTAGACCGGTACCGCCGGTAACCAGCACCACTTTGCTCATTTCTGGGACAATTATGTTTTATACTAGAACAATATGAAGAAAATTTACAGTTGTATGGTGTAAAAACAGGGGCACACGCATAACACTTGGTGTTTTAAACACCGTAAAAAGCGAGTGATAAAATGTTGGTTCCGAATATCTCTGTTTTGTTGCGGTTTGACACGTCAACTGAGGATTCCGAATGTAAACAATGGCCCAAATAGCATACAGCTGTCATTCGAGATCAACTGATATTTTATACCACAGCTGCTCAGTTTGCTATAAAACATATTTTGAAAGGGGCGGCAACACCAAAGGAAATAAAATTTACGCTTAAACGCATCGCAGAATTTTGAGTGTTTTGTAAATAGAGAACCTTGGCTAAGTAAAGAATGTGATCCGTGTTAGTTTTCTCGCCATTGAATGTTTTATTGCAGTTTTAGCCCAGACAAAAACTAACCGTAGTTTCAAAATCCTCCGCCAGAGTATTATACCAAAACGCGCTAGTGTTTGTTCAAGACACGCGGTTTTTGGATAAACAAACTTTTCCGGGCATTTCGGCTCATCATACTTTCAATTTTTAGTGATAACTAACTTGTTATTTTTATATAAGTCATGTGTTTTCCGTGTGTCATGTGTCCCTGTAAAGGTCATCAAATCGCAAAGGTAAAAATAAATACAGCAAAACGGGTCGTTCGAACAATCATCACATCCCATTAATGTGGTACCATTTCTCCAACCAAATAGCTTTCCCGCGTAAAAACCTGCAGCAACTTTCAACCATCAACCCGTGTGAAGTTAAGATACGCACTGGGCAGTCCTCGCATTGTTATAGTGTTAATATTTCAGGATAGTTCAGAAAGTGTGAAACGAAACGGAAAAGCACAACGCCGGCAACGGCGGACAATCAATTTCCCTTGCCCTATCTCACGCCGGAGAACACCGGGTGGAAGCAACGAGATGGAAACGGCTGTACGGTGCGTAGTCTGAAATGTCCTAATAAGCCGCTCAGGGACATGTAAATAACACCTCGCGGGGCAGTTTGGTCGATTCCGAACGATCGGTCCACGGTGAGTCGCGTTTGACTGGGTGATTTACTTGGCGCGGCGGTCCGCAAGGTAATAACGCTTTGGCAGATAAGAGCATGCGGCCTACACTCGCGACTAAGAGGCAAGAGTGTGTGTCCCAGCCACAGCAACTAAAAGTTGATCTCCAACAGTACGGGCAACGAAATGTGAGGGCACCAGTACAGTACAACTGCGGCAAATATGGCAATGGCGAGAGATGGCGAGTTCCTTTCCATCTCATTAACCGCTGAAAGCCATACGGAATCGAAATCCCGTCTGCTTGGTCGTGTTGTTCTTTTCTTAATGGAAAGTGAATAAGTGACCAGCGCGATCGCACCAAACGGAGGCTTACGCGTGATGTAAAGGAACAGTGGAGGTGTCGCAGACCTGGACGCGTATCGCAGACCAGACGCGTACGCTACAATTGATCTATACCGGTCCGATTCCGTACCGCGACTAGGGGGACGAATATTAAAATGAACTATCGCACCACGCACATCGCAGCCTCCAGGTACGCGCGCTAGCTAGTCGATTAACAAATAATCAACATTAATAACAATAGGCCCGGATGGAATAAGGTATCGCTCTTGGGAATCCTTGGGCAAAACCTTCCCCGGGGGTGGTGGAAGTGTGTCACTACTGTGAGGAGAAGTCGGCAGTGCCTAGGGGATGTGAGACCGTTGGAGACCATCTTCTTCTTCGGCGGAACAGGAACCACCAACAGAGAGAACCAGGTACGTGCTAAATAAAAGTGTAATTTATGCCTTCATTCTTCGGCACGGGGTCATCCCGCTCGCTGTCCGCGAATGTCGGAATAGAACGACGACGCAAGGACGTACGTGAAGTGAAGCGCTGAATTTATGACGGGATTGGTACTGGGATGTAAAATGCGTTTTGATTATGATTTGAATGGGTGCTAAATTTCAATTTCTGTTTTTACGGCCCATCGTTAGTTAGGGTTTAATTCAATTACTGCAGCTAGAATAGAAAGGAGAGACAGAGGGAAAACACCCGTGTTCGGGCGCGTTGGACTCCGAGCTCCTGTAAAGTGTGCGAAGTTTTGGGTGTTGGTGTGTGAGGGATTGTTCCTCACTCACGGGGAATTCGCTCGGTAGAAAGTACGGTGTTGAAGTGCTCGTAGCATGGATGGCGTACCGTTTGGCGGGCGCATCGAATGGAGTAGTCATAGAGCTGAAGCCGAGACCCTCCACGGTGTCTGCTTAATCGGGTGAGTGATGAGGGTATTTGTATTTATTAAGTTAGACTCGCCGTCGATGGGTTCTAGGCTTTACCCGTTGGATCTGACATGATCCTCGCCACGCATGCATCATTGGTGTGTTTGTTGACAGGCGAGCAAATGGATGGTGCGATACTACTATGGATTTGGCTTGATGCCGTCCGAATAGGGGTGGTGTTAATGAGGAATATCTTACTTTATGTGTATTGGATGATTTATAGAAGAATTTCCATAGTTACCGAATGGAACACTTGCTTGATGCTCTGTATGAACTTTAACACACCTGAAAGTATGCAATCTCCAATGCAAATCGGGCTTTACGTTACTTGTTAGGTAGCTTGAAATATTCGGGAAAAATTAATAAGGCAATTATTGAAAACAGTTAAACCTGCTAGTTTACAGTTTAAAATACGGAGCGAACTAGAACGGTTGGTTGAGGGAACTACCCGTCGAATAAAGTAACTTTTGGCGAGCGACCGGGAACGACAAGTTGAGCGAAGTGATTGTCGAATGTAGGAAACGAACGAAAAGAACGAAAGATCTGTATCGTTCATTTAGTTCTTTCCAACGAACTATTCAGTTCTCTCAAGTTCTTTCAATATTAATATTCCCAACTCTGCATAAAAGTTGGTAGAGATTCAAAATTCCTGTGACGATTGATGGCGCAACAGTCGCAACCCGTAACGTACACACCCTCAAAATCTAACGATTGACTGATTTCACCATCGAAACTCCCATTACCACGTCACGTAATCATCAACCGGCAAAGAACCGATTCGGAAGGTCATCAGTGAACGGATGGATTGTTGGATGGATGGATGAAATAATTTAGCTGGAATTGAAAGTAGCAAATCCCCTCGCATCGTGTGCCTTTTGCATCGGCGAGGACCCGTGGATCTATCCGAGGGCGAGAGTTACTTTGTGTTTCTTCTTGATGAGTTGATTTTTACTTTCAGCTGCGATTGCGATTGGGGGTCAAATTTCGACCGTTTGGAGAATCCCGCTGGCGTGGGTCGCAAACCGTTTTGCGCGATGTTTCGCAATCGAAAGCTAAAAAAGTAAATTGCGACGAAATGGAATACGGTTGACTTCGATACCCCCTTCTGCCCATAGGCGAGTGGGATTAGTATTTCCCAAGCCGATCCTTATTTGCCGGTTGATCGCGTGACCCACCGCGAGACCTTCCGGGGTTTGGATGTTTGCTACACTGGATTAGTGAGAAAACGGAAAAGAGAGGGTTTCTTGCTGCTTTTTTCCATCCTTCCAGTGCCGATCGCATGTCATAAATTTCACCCGTGGTCATCGGTCATCGGGAAGCGTTTCGAATTTTCCCCGACCGAAAAGATCAGCCGCAGTACTTTCGCTTTCGCCCTAGCCGTACGGGATGAAAGATAAAAGTAACGCGGGCGCCGTCGAGTGGAATCCGGCGGCTGATCCTTCCCGGCGGATCTCATCCAAGCAGCGGACAGGGTGGATGGGAAATGATCGACTTTGCTGGGCGCTGTTTATGTTGGCGAGGTTTGCGCATGTTGACCGGTACGTTTGCTTCCTTTCCGTCCCGGTGGCTGTCATCATATTTCACCGCAAAAGGCATGAATGGATGCCGGGGATGGGAATTGTCCGGCCACGGTACTGGCAGTAGGCCAGCAGCAGCTGCAGAAACGCTGACGAGAATGATGACAGCGCCGTCTCGATGGCGATAACGATGGTAATGGAGATCGCGAACGAAGAGAGAAGATGTGCTTTAGGTTGGTCGAAAAGTTTCTTCATGTTTGCTGAGCTAATCTGAATGAATCTTTAACTCTTGAATAAGTGATCTTGAATCTCTACTGTGACGAGCGCTGAATCTATGACGAGCGCTGAACAGATTGAAAATCTTTTGCAGTTTTAAGTAACTCAATAGTCTTCTAAGATTATTGAAGATTAATCTAACATTTGAAAGTCAATTCACGAATCGAATGACTACAGCGAAGATCCATTTTAATGACTCTTCTAAAAAGATTCAGTAACCTTAGCAGCAGTATTTTTTTTCGTCCAAACTGTGTATTTACGGACGATTAATAGCGATTCCCTACCAGCAGCAGAAATTTAGACAAACAGCTAAAGATTAATAGCGCTTTGTAGTACTGCTTGTCACGCAAATGTAGTAAAATGTTCATTAATCACTCAGAAAGTGCACACATCGTTAACAGCAAATACACACAGCCAATGTGTCGTTTAACCTCCGTCAGTAAAAAAAGGTTGACTTCCCGTTTCACTTTCGCACCGGTAGTGAAAGTTCCCACCCCGCGGATCTGAGCAGCGGATTACACGAGGCACATTTTGCGATGAAATATGATTGAGTAGAGCTGCATCCGCACGGATACGCTTAACAAATGGAAGAAGAAGGGAGTCGTCCCGACGACTCTGGAGCAAACCGAGTTTTCCGAGGGCTATGACATGCATGTACCTTTCCGCGTGCCGTTGGTGAAAAAAATCGATCGTCGTTGTATGCTGAAGGCTACTATTAAACGATCCCAGCGGGTAAGATACAACTGGTGGCATTGAAGCGACAGGAGGAGCCAGGAAAAAACAATCATCCCGGTTTATGATCCGTACCGAATAGTTTTCCGGCTGGCGGGTTCCGTTGTTCGGTAGGTGTACATGCTGCACGATAATGGTGGCCTTGCAGGCAAGCAGCTACCTGTTTGAACCTGGGGCTCGGGTGCTACCGAAACGGCCGTCGCAGACGTGGGGAACGTGTCGTCGTAAATCAAATGTTTTAAATGTTATTATCGTAAATTAGACTTAAATGTGGCGGTTCGGAGCCCGCATTCCCGCAGTTCGGCCGGCCGGCGGCTTATCAGCAAGTTTTATGCTTTCTACCAACCCATATCCCTCGCTCCCCTTCTGCCATCATGCGGAGCAGAGTTTTCCTTCCAAAAACATCCACGGCGGGTGTGTGAGACGAATCGGTTTGGCGTAGAATATTAAATCGGTCTCCGTCGGACGGGCGGTTCCTTTTGGGCCCGGGACTTCCTGCTGTGTTTTGCGGGTCCGTCCACCGGACAAACTGACGGCTAGCGGGAAACTGTATTTGCCAAATCCTATACCATCGCGTATCAGCACACTTCAAAGCGACGGCTTCCGAAAGACGACAGACACGAACACGGTGGAAAACCGGTGGACGGTGCGGTTTCGGTTTGCTACCGGCGCACCGTTTCGCGGGACGCGAGATTGCCCATCGTGAGCGCAGCTAAAAATATGACGTCCGAGTGGTTTCGTTGACCTACAACAGCGTTTTTGGAATAAATTTTCACCCGTGCTCGAATGAACCAAACGCCCAAAAGTGCCCAGCGCGTATGGCGCGTGAGTTGATTTGCTAAGAGAGGGCGTTCGTTTGATTTATGACAGAATGCAACTCAGTTTTGGCCGTTACTTGCCTTTTGGTGGCGTCACCGGGCGTCGTGTGAGTGCTAGGAGGCGGAAGAGTTTGTACGGTAGACTTCAATGCCCGGTGAAGAGAGGAAACTTGAAGATACTTTTCATTCCCTTCCTACTCAATTCGTAGCTGTGAATGCTTTTGAAAGTCAATTAAAAGCGCTGCTCCATAGCCAATATTTAAAACAATAGCGTCTATTCATAAGCCACCATTTATTGATGCTTCTCTACAGCATATCTTCCCCTAGCGTGCCTAATACAGTCCTACCACATGCAATTGTGTTCGTAATGATCACCCAAATGAAGTGCGATTGATTTCGCAAGATACGAATCAAGTATTGGCGAGTGTACCAAGCCCACAAACGCCTAACGAGTGGCTGATTGCACCGGATGAACCGAAGCGGACCATATAGAGCACCGACGAACGATCACGATCGATCACGATCGATCTCGCGGAGGGTTTTTTGCCAAAAAGGTAACAATAAAATAGTCAACTGCCACACCGGGGTGGGAGCAGGGGTTTTTGCGGAGAGGAACCTGGTATTTGCTGGCGGGTCCGAGTCGATGATACGCTCCGCTGTCAAGCGTTTCATTGTAATCAGATGATTTAATGGGCATCTGGGCCGGTTGATGGTGACCGCTCGAACGCAGGAAGGTTCGCGGCCAGAGGCAGGAATGCTCGATACTGGTGCCGGTGGTAGTTGTGGCGCGAGACTTTTATGTAGAACCGGTACTAATCCTACGCCCGAAACAGATTGATTGCCATCAAAAATACGACACATCAAGATTTGTGTTTCGATTTTCGCTGTCCTCTCCTTCGCTTCCATTCCATTCCATACCTACAACGTAATCGTCCGAACTCTTCGCTTCCACGTCCACACCCGACGCACGATGTCATTGCGGCGCTGCTATTGTGGTTGGTCCGTTTCACCATTCAGTCGGGGCCGGGCGCGCCACGCTATGCTTCATCGAGCCGGGGCGCGTTGTGGTACTTTTATTACTTTTGGGGCGCTTGCCCCGGGTCCCGGATTGGGGAGAGCAGTTCTGTTCTGTGTGTCCGGTGTGCCCAAACGGAATCGGTGCGACGCGATCCCGCGGCAAAAGTACAAACGATCGCAAACGTTTCTATCGTTTTGTATCTGGCATGTTCACAGATTTAATCTGTTCTGTTCTGTGGGAGCTTGGGTTTTTTTGGTTTTGGAATCCTTTTTTCTACTTCGTGTGTACTCACTTGCTGCATTCCTGTAGGATTATAGATTGCTGAGCTAGGTATGGTTGGACAGTAACACTTGCTTGTCCACACTTGGAAGAGGTTTGCAGGAGGGGAAAAAATGTGAACTCGAAACTGTTGTTATTATGATTTGTTTGTGGTATTTAGTGAACAGTTGTACCTAGCGTGTGGGTGAATCTGATTCGGGTTCATGAATTCATGAACATTCCTGAATCCTGAAAGAGTCATTCGTATCGAATCGAAAGAATCGTTAGTTACGAGTGATTCAAATCAAAAATCGATAAATCGCAATCGATGTGGTAGTGGTAGATCATGCTCCTTGGAGACCTTATGCGGAATGATAGTTGGGTCCATTTTTGGCAATCGCGGATCGAGGGGGAAGGGTGGAATTTTGCAGGAGTCGACTCCTGATTTAAATGACTCCATGTTAAAGATGCATATTAATGACTCTTCTCAAAAGATTCATTAAGCACAACAATATTTGTACAAATTTGTTTTATTTTTAAGTATTGTTTATTGAAGCATCTTTCACCAAACGATAGCCAAACAAACGAACAACAACCCCCAATAGAATTGTTTCTCGTTGGAATCATTTCTGCTCTATAAACGGACTGACCGGTTCTGTTTTGCTAAAACAACCGTTTACTTGTTTACTTAAAATTTACATCCCCCACAAAGAGGCTGTGGGATTTTCGCGAATCATTTAAAAAACTCGATCACAAACGGTCCCACAGCAAAACATGTCACCGTTGATCGTTTTATGATGCTTGATGTCTTTGCAGATCGTTAGTGTAACGCTGTCTTTCCCGTGTTTTAGTCCTTTCTTTCTCTCTGCTACTCCGTTGCTATTGCTGTTGATTTTTGCATTCATCAAAAACTCCCCTTTCTAGCGAACGCTGGACCGACCTCGCTTTCTTTCTCCTTTCTCCTTTCTTTCTCTTTCTTGCGAACAACGGTTCGCTCCCGGCGCGGGTCAAACATAGGGATGGGGGGGGAGGGTGGGTAGAAAAAAACAACCCCCGTAGCATGTAGCCCCATAATTATGGTCTATCGATCCGAAATCGATCGCCCGCCGATTGCACAGGTTCGCACAAACAACGGTCGCCTGGAAGATTATCTGTACGCCCGGCACTGGACCGGTTTCATAATTTACAGCCCCATAACATCCCGAAACTGTCCGGTGACCAGTACGTCCATCACTCCAACCCGCTCCCGCGGGAGTCCGGGTGGAAGTGTTGGTAACGCTGTGTCTCGTGTTCTGTGTTCCTGTGTTCTTTCGGGTCCTTACGGATGTAGCGTTTTATTAGCTGGTACGGGAGAGATTGATGGCTGCCGTGGTTTCGGTGCGTCTTGCGGGTGTAGAATGTCTTGCGCTGTCGCTGGACGCTGTATCGGAACACTCGATCAGTGCCGGAAGCAATACGCGTCCGATAGGAGCATCCGATCGGCGGAGTACAACCACAAGCGGTTGCTCCGATATCCGATATCCGGCGGTTGGGTTCGGGAGGTTCGTCGCTTTTGCGTACGCATAATGTGACGGTTACCCGGCTACCGGCCGAGGGTCTGCTCGTCAAGAAGTCAGGCCTACCAAATGGCACAGTGCGTTTTTGCTGTAATTTCCGCCAGAACCACCGCAAGTAGCTCGTAATGTTCGGGTTGATAAGAAATGTGACGTAGGAATAAACATATAAATATCGAGCTGCAGGCTGGACGGTTATTTCATCCTTACCACCCCGGTAAAAGCTGATGGATCGATCGTTGGCGAGGTTTTCGATCGGTTGCGGCATATCCGCGCGAATACAACGCAGATGGTTGTGTAGTCCTCGGGCTATGGATGAATATCGATCAAAGAGCTTTTCCATACTGCCTGCGTCGTTGTTCAATGTGGAGCGGAAAAATTATAAAAGTCCACTTTAACTCCATCTTGGGCAATTCAATTTTTGCTTTTTGAAAAAAGGTCAATAATTTCGTTTCATATTTTAAATGTTCGCTTTCGGCAAAGTTTTGAATAGCTTTTGACATTTTTGTAGGATATGTGTGTGTGGTTGTTGACTCCACTCGGTTTGGTACTTAATACCATCCGTCCCCGGAAGGAACAGCCTGGCAAGCTGCCACGTAACATATGCCCGTATCGATGCGTGGTGATCTAGCAGAATGGGTGGTTAATGTATGGACGAATATTTGACGGTGCGTCAAACAAGCGATGCATCATGTTTGATGCACCCGATAAGCATCAGTATCCGGTACCTTGTTCCTCGTATAATTCACCAAACGTTGGTGCCTTAATAGGATATTTGGATATCCAAAAGGAAACGTATCATTTCGGTATCTTTCGTACGTGTAACAATGTGTGCTTTTCCGTGATAAAAATATATGGAATATATTTATTACCAAAAATTACAGCTTCAGAAAAGATGAAGTCCTAAAAACTTGAGATGAAATTGGATAATCATATTTTATGCTCAAGACCACTTCAAGAATTTCTCCTCGGTCGTGACAGGTATTAAAACGAAAGGATCGCTGGATCACATCCCAATAGTTTTTTTGCGTTGTTGTGTATCTTAAAATGATCTTAAATCATACCACACGAAAAACAAAACATCTTAATCGATCACTTACACAATCCCATTCGGATCAATCAACTGTAGTGTACACACCACTCAAGATTGGCTGGAAAAAAAGTGATCTCCAAGAAGTTAACAAAGAAAATAAAAACCTCCAAAGACGACGCAGTGAAAGCGAGCGGCATAAAACAAAAAACGGCCCAGACACTGCATCGGTCAACGGGTGTCCGTGTCAAACCGGGGGGACAGACCGTTGACGAGGCCGTCGCTCGCGGAGGTGTCCGAAATCGTCGTCGTACTGCGTGATTTATCGATGCAATTTGTAAATTGGACACATGTATGAAAACGGTACGCACACGCATGTGAAGGTCCCCCAATACGGGATCGAGGTTTAACCTTTTTTGGGATACGTTTTTTGGGTTGCGGGCGCAAGATAAACCGGGCCCGGGCTGGTGTGGAAGCGATACAGGGTTGCACGCTTCGATGGATTTGGTGGACGGGGTGGGTTTTTTGGTTGGTTTTTCCTGTTTTATGGTGTCCACCGGCGAGTACTTGAATCGTCGAGGGCGGTCGAAAAGTCGCACTAAGTATGTGAACGATTATGTAATATTACAACGACGAATGACACACACACACAGCCACGCACATGCATGATGTATTTGTGGCTGTACGATCGCCAAGCAAATAACGCAGGGAAATGTGAGGTGAAAAGCTATTTATCTTGTGTCCGTTTCGAGTTTTCTTAATGTTTGATTTTTCCCTTTTAATCAACTTGCATTCTACGCAACCCTTGTGGAGATTTCGGTAAGATTTTCGAGCGTTTTATCTCTTGATTGTGGTCCTGTGCAAAAAAAAAAAACAATCGTCGCGCGTTTCGTCGCTTTCGCCATCGTTGAAGTCTTTTATTTTAGATGATATTAAAGAAAGCCTTCCCCGGACACAGCGAATAATAATCGTTGTTTCGCACAATCTGGTGGCAGATGGGATGGGAATACGACTCGCCATATGTGTGTGTGTGCGAGTGTATATGTTTCATCTCGTATGCCTCGGTGTGGTCCGACCCGTTCCGCGCGCGATCGAATCGATGTGACAGATAAATTCGATCGCCGGGTGGCAAAGTGACAAACCGGCGCGTAATCGTTTTATCAAGATTTTACGCTCCGGAACGGAACGTTCCGTTTCAATCCCCGTGGGTTGCCCCCGACTACACCGAACGCCTCACCCAACCCCGTATCAGTAAATGGAGGGTGTCGTTCGGTGATAAAGTGATTCCCATTTAGGAACGGTTCTCGATCATATCGTAATCAGATTTGTGCGTCCGGAACGTCCGCGTTTTGTCGTACGACGACGACGACGACACAGGCCATATGTCTGGAACCTGGTGCGGTTGTTGTTTTGTTCATTTCTTCGCAACAGTGCCCCACCCCGGGGTTAAGCTGGGAAAAAGCTGTTTTGTCTCACTCGGCGGCTTATATCGTGCGGGTGCTCGCTTAGCGGCAGTTGGAATTTGTTTCCCCATCTCTTGGTTAACCGCGCACCGTTTGGATGGTGTTGTTTGAGTGCTTACATTACGGCTTTTATTTTTTGGTTTCTTCTTCCTTCCAACCCCCGGGGGCCAAATGATTGGATTCCTTCTGGTCATTGTGTGTCGGAATCCTGCATTTCCTCATTCATATGCAGTGAAATTAATTCGTTTATAATTGTTGCAATGGATCTTCGTACGCTTGGTTTCGGTTTTTATTTTGATCGTAATCGAGACAAGCGGGACGGTAAACAAATCGTGTCCCATCGGGCTGAAGGTATTTGTACGACGCTCGCATTAATCATTTCGCGTATCGGGTCCCGATCGGGTCATACCTTACGCCGTCCGAATCGGTGCTGGGAAAGGTATCGATCAGCCACACCGTTCGGTCGGTTTTTATCCCTAGTGTGCTTTATTCGGTGCACAACTGTATCAATTGTTTATCCAGATTTTATTGCATTTATACAGCAGCAAAACAAGAGTGCCAGAGTAAATAAATAAAGGAGAATGAAAAGAAAAGAAAAACCAACCTCACAGAGACACAACTGTTTAGCAAGATAATTCTGATGTAATACACTCTGCTGCGAATATACACGGACCCATCAACCTGTTTTGTAGCCTGACACTCAATCCAGTCAATCAATATTACAACTTGCTTTCTGGCCACTTGCCACTCCACCGCGCCTCGGCACAGCCCCGTCCGGCTCGTCGAGGGTTTCATTTGTTCCTATTTGTTCGCGCTACTTTTGCGCTATCCGGTGCAAATGTGCGTGGTTTTGCGCGACGCTTCGACACCGACGAGATGATGAATGATCGACAGGCAACAGCGGGCGGGCTTTTTATGGAAACAGCATTTTCCACCGTCTGCAGCTAAACGGATGGATTCCCGCGCACGATGACACCGGTGGACCGGGGGGGAAACAATCCTTGTGAAAACCGTTTATTGTCACTCGGCAACCTATTTTAGATATTTCACAGAATCACACACTGGAACCGGACGTGTGCTAGTGGACGATGGCGTAAAGCTTAATGATACATGGAAAAGGAAGAAGGAAAAAAGGGAATAAAACCGCTGGAATAGGCACCAGATGACGCGTGAAAAAAAAGGAAACTGTAAAGCCTTTTTCCCATTTTCACTATTTCCATCCCGCACCGGCACCCGGTTGGATTGTTTCTTTCAACCTCAGCCACAGCGAGACTATGATCATGGAAAAAAGGGGCCGTTTGTGGTGGGTATTCCAGCACGCCTGAGAATGCCGCCGTTGATCAGCGTACCGAACAGGTTGAACCGGGACCAAAATGTTGAAAATTTCATTAGAAGTAATTACACTGGTGGCATGATTCTGTGACAACGGTGCGCAGAAGGGCGAAACCACGAACACCGCACGCAAGAGAAATCAGTTCCCTGTGCGCTTCTCACACTTGGACGATTGCACCTTAGAAATGTTTGATAGTTGCAGTCGCATGAAAACGATTCGTCCGTTTCCGTGCATACATGGGGTAAGGATGCTTTTCCCTGGCTATTACCGTCACACCGTAGAAGAAGCAGTGTTTCACCATTGTCCATTGTGTCGGACAGAAACGGTTTGACAGGTGAAAACGTTTGAAGGCCACGGCAGATACTTTCCGGATCGAGCGGTATAGTTTTTCTTCGAAATTGAAGGAGTGTGTGAGAGTGTATAGCTACGAAGATAAGGATGGCACACCCATCATAGGGCCATCATTATCGGAAAACATTCTGATGCCAGTGCAGCATATTACGCTACAAACCCTGGCACATCCTAGCATACGTGCGACAATTCACTGCTATCGCTGGTATCGCATCATGATTGTCGCCGGTTCGTCGTTTGTGCAATCGTTGAAATCTTTTGCTTAACCCGCAAGCACGACCATTCGACGTTGCCTGGAACAACAGCTGCCCTGGTCCATCTGGACGACTGTCGGTCATACGGTTTCCGCTTCGTAGATCGCAGTCGACGTTAAATGAAATATAGATATGTGCTTTAATTATAAAATATTTTCCTGCACAGTCCGGTCGGTTGATTAAAACCAGTTACATTGGCATGGTCTGGCCCGGCGGCAGAGAGGGGCACAAGGCGATATTGTGTGCGCATTAACGTACTCACGAAACCGAGAGGTTTGTAAATCATGGTGTGCTGCACATGAGACGCATTTCCCGCGCAGCATTACATCAATTGGTGACCATTTGGCAAGTGCAAAAGGTTGTTGGAAGTATGGCTTTAATTATTTCTTCGGATTCGCGATCGCGGGGAAGGTTTGGCTTTGTGTGTCATTTATGCTGCCCGTGCAACAGTTGGTTGAGAGCGAGTAAAGAACTGAGAAGATGCGATCGAGAATAGTATTTGTAGGGGAATGAGGCCAGATGGATAGGGTGAAAGAGAGCTCTTCTCGCTGCACGTGGCTCACATACAGATGAGCGGTCTAGTATGATAGATCGCACAGAAGATGAATATGTATGCGAGTAAGTTATGGTAGAATGACGCTTGGAGCAAGTTACAATGTAGTACGCTACACTTTATCGATAAGAGATGGAATTATAATTAAATGATCTCTACTTAAAAACCACTATAAATGTGAATTATGTTGCCCAATAAAATAAACCCGTAATAAAGCTGCGAAAGGAGGACCGATTCATATACAAATGGAAATCGGAGACATTCTTCTTTATTTCCTTTTCCATCATAGCCATTAAGTTACTGGTGAGCAAAAAAAAAACGCTCCTACAGGTGCGACGAACAATGCGGCATATTTTCACATTCGTACTGGTTGCTCTAATTAAATCAGCGTCCGGCTCACGGCCAGACACCTGCGGTCGAGGTGTTGATTTTAGGAAAAAGGTTGAACCATTTATCGAACGACACCGGGAATGGTACTGCCATAAGCGCTGCACCGATGCCGTGGTAACGGAAGGCCATCTCCGACTAGTTCGGATGGTGGACGACATTCTCCGGTGGGTAGTAGCGTAGTGAAAATGTCATCGCACCTGCTCGGTTGCACGGGATCCGTTCCATACGCCATGCCAATCAGAGCGGGAAAGTGTCGCCCGAGACACCATGCCCAGGGGGTTCAGGGTTGGTAGCGCATGCCACCTAGTTACGGGACGTGCTATGCGTGGTGTTTTTTGAAGGCGTGAGGAAGATATATATGGATGGTAAGAAAGGAAATAAACGATATAATTTCACATGTGGAGGCTGATGATGTGTTGCTAGCTGCATTATTTATAAGCATTGCAATAATGTTCACAAGAATGCTCTGGTTTCATTTTTTTTCTTCAACAAAATGTTGTTTAACGGCTTCTAGAGCATTGCAAAAAAACATTATGATGTTTGGTAAGTTGTTAACTGATGTATGATGTCAATTCAATAATAGAATAACCAGAATTTGAAAGGTACCAAGATAATTCATGGTAACGAATCTTCGAATTCTTCCAAGAAGTCCAGCATTTTCAGTCCAGTCTATGGAATGCTACATTCGAAAGACTTCAACGATGCAGCAGACAGCATATTGAACCGTAATGCTCTGCAACTTCCCAACCGTGGTCGCATTATTCTGAAGGTTACGGCGATGGTTGACAGGTTTCAAAAGTTAGGTATTCTTACATTCAATTAATGCACTATTTGAATTTTGTGTGTAACTGTGCAAGATTTATTTTAAACTATTGTTGAGCTATTCAAATATTTAATTATATTATATGAGGCACTACTCTAAATATTCAAAAATGATGTACCAAACAAAACGACTTCTAGGTCTTTGCGGTGTTAATTCGATCAAACTGTTTGTTTGTTTGCTCATAAGCTAATTTACCGTTTAACCATTTTTATTATACAAACAAAACCAGTGATTTAATTTCTCGATCACACCTTTTTTTCTCTTCTTTCCTCTGTTTTGAGCCTCATTCACTCGCTCGCCCGAACTTTAGCCTTCAGACCCCGCACATCAAACGTCGGGACCGCGTTCTAATCCGCTAAGAACGAGACGCGCAAGATTTAGGAGTTTGAGGCGGGAACTTATGATGTGATACACGGCCGTTTCCTTCGTTTTTTTGATCGGTGACATTCCACGGCTGGGTGGCGGCGAACTTGAGGGAAAGGGGAGGGCGCGTATCGAACCAGGGAATCAACTGAATCGACCGATCGATCGCTTGTTTGCATAATCAGCTCATAAATTATGATCGTGTCATTACAAATTGCAACTATTCCGGGCCTCCGTCCCGAAAAATCGGGGCCCGGGGTAGTGGGATGGGATGCTTGGGGAGTGGCACGGTAGATGAACCCCCCCTGATAGGGATACGGGAGGGCCCGGTTGAAGGCAAAATGCCAAAACGGTGGAAAAATCGTGACAAGGCGAGGACGGCGGTTGACTTGCAAATAAGCGTTACGGCGGGGCATGTGGCACACCAAGAGGGACCAAGAGCTGTGCTGGAGAACGCGCAAGAAAGGAATCACATACCACAACCGATCGCTCATTGGAAACGGAAAACGAACGCCAGAAATGCCGCACCGGTACGCCGGACGCGACGACGGATAGCATCGATTATGATTTTGCCGCCGCTTGAGTTTTGATCATGGAGTAACTTGTATCTCGGTTGATTTGGTTTCTTTTTCGTGCTGTCGGAGGAAGTCTTCAAACTAAAGCGTCTCCCCTTCTCGTGCAGCAAAGGGTGCAAGACGGTTTACTCATGTTTCGGTTTTGTTTTCGTCCGGCTCGGTTGGGCTGGCCTTTCCGAAACTCGCACTTTGCCAAAGCCAAGGGGTACTTTGGAAGCGATCGGCCCAAGGGTTGGAAGCTTCGGGTGCGATGTGGGGTTAGGCATGGGATCGCGGGAAAGCTGCCGGCACAGTCGCACGGGATGGTGAACTATGGACGCAACTGAGCTTTGATTGTTCCGTTTCAAACAGATGCTTTGTTTGTTTGGGCGGGAGAAAGATACGAAGTAGTCGATGCGAGATAAGGCCAGGTTGACGGATAGCGGGTTAAATGAGTCGATGAAGCATTTGGACTGAAGTATGCCTCGGTGGTGTAGTAAATTACTTCATCAGTAGTACCATGGGGTTGGGAAAAGGTCGGTTTCGGTGTCTTTGAAGGTGAGTTATTTGAGAGCAAACCGTTGAAAAGAGCCATTGCAGTGGTCTATTGAAGCTTAATACATTGTTTGGACATTAAACATAGGCTTACGACAAGACTTGTTGCGGCTTATTAACTGGAGCTATGGTTGATGTGGCTTCTCAGATTGTGAGGACATTCTGCGTGTTAAACATTGATGAAATCAATTTGATTGTTGTTATGTAATGATTCGTAATTATACAAGATTTTCCGGAGATCTTTGAACTCAACCTTAAACTTCAAAATTCGAAGTTTGAGAATTAGCAGTATTTTTTATATGACTTGAAGAATTAAGTAAGTAATAAGAATTTCATCTACCATTTATGAGAGACACAGTTGTGTCTTGGACTGTCTCTTCTGCCTTGATACAATAATAATATGTGACTCATGAATAATGTCTTTTTATCTGCAATCTTTGTGACCATAAAGTCAATGGTGAGCTAATTTGTAAACTGATCTTGTTCGCGACAGTACTACAATGTAGTTGACAAACTTACCGAATTCCAGCTAAAATTGCAATCCGACTACCGAATGCATGTTGGGCCCGTCGCTCCCAACCGGGACAATTCCTTCGTCTGTTGCCGTTGTGCAGCAAATGGACATTCGAAGGACAAGTGCCCTTACGAAGAGCACCTCCGCTGGTACGGGTCTGCAATTTCCGGTACAAAAATGTGATAACAATTTTGAGGAATCAATTATTTGACCTCGACATTGCCGGGAAACGGGTCGCCACTTGTGAAACGGCACGGTGCAATGCCGTTTTATCGTGGCTTACACCGTGTACACCCATGTCAGCGTCAGCATTCCGGCATGTTTCGCTTTAAGGTCCGCATCGCCTACAGTTGGCAAACCGTGTTTGGTCGCTTCGGTCCGCTTCTAGATATAGACCTCACGCCCCAGACATGGTTCCGAAGATAATAAAACGCACACAGACGGGAGAGTGGAAAAACAGACGAAACAACAGGAAAAAAAGCCACGCTTAACTAAACCCCAAATCGGACTATCAACAGGCGGGCTGGTTCGAGTTGTGGAAGTTATGCGAGTGTGGACAGGTCGGAATGTTCACTACCGGATCGGCAGGACAACGAGGTGGGGTTGGTACGGACCAAAATGACACGCGAAAAAACAACCACTGGCATGATGTGAATAAGAAAAAAAACCCCTCACAGCCACAGATATCGGGCAGCCATTACCGAGTACGAGTCCACCTTCGGGCGTCGGGAGAGATATGCTGCCTATCGAACGGTTGAGGGTAATGCTTTCGGAGTGCAGATAAGAAACCAACTCGAACTGCGTGCTCAGGATCGGATCTTTGACCGTAACACCGCCACCTGTTCCGTGCGGCCATCGCATTATGGTGGGTATGAGTGCCAGTGCCAGTGGAGGTGGCACACTTTACCAAGCGAAACAAGCAAAATATTTTGTTTCACTTTTGATAAACCACTCGGGCACGGTACAGGCTTTTGATAGTTGTTATCGAATGACCCGCAACGATAAGTGTTGGGGGGGTATAAATTATGTTTTCAAAACGGTTCGGGTTTGATGTGCTAGAAGGAAGCAATGTTTTTGAAGAAAAGGGATTGTTTGTTTTGTCGGTAAGGTAGAGTGTTTTGTTATTGGCGAAATTATTGCTTAAAGTGGAAAAGCTTGTACCGCACTTTGTTGTTGGTTCAATTGTTAGTTTAAGATTGACAAGTTTGATAAAATGATTACGAAGGGATGTCATTGAAATTAATCTTAAATAACCAAAACTCGCAACGCGTAAAGTACTGCTTGGTACATATTCGTGTTGAGCTTATTGAATGTCTTTAAAACTGTCTTTCATACGAAACTTCATTGAAGATTTGTCGCTTTATAAACCAACTTTCTTTGCAACTTTCCGAAGATCTTAAACCACAGATTAAATAATCCTCAAACAAGTCGTCTGAAACAAGTTCTGAGTTGATTAGTTGTCAAGTTGAAAACGATGTCAAATTCAATTGCGGAGGAACACTGTGCCGTAATTTTTTCTGTGTTGTAGCAATTTTATTCCGATTCTAGTACGATAAGGGGTACCCTTGGTTACCCTAGACAAAATGCTTTTCAGAGGTTTCTGCCATGGGAATTTTTCTCAAAATTTAAAATAACTTCCTTGGTACAACTCAAGTCCCAATAAAAAACTGAAATCATTTATGAATGACTCACGGCGCTGTCAAAAACGTTTCTGCACAACCCTTCCAACCAATCAAAAAGTATATCGTTTCATCGAAAATGACACTTACTTCACGCAGACAAACACAACAGCAAAAAACTGTCTGGACGCATTGCAATAATTTATTTAGCAGCTCTCCGTGGTAGGCTTTGAAGCAGGCTGCATATTTCTAAGAGCGACCTGGTTTCGGTTGCGTTGCGTCACCGATTCCTTCGTGCTCGAGTCAGTTGGTCGCGCCGGGGCGACCCCAGCGCAGGAGCAAACATAAATAACGTCCATTATTTAGCCGGCTGTCATAATGTACCGTGTAGTCGCGGGAGTCACCAACGCGCCGGAGCCACTAAAGTTTGGCCAGCTGGTTTGGGTTTTTTTTTGTTCTGTTCTGCTCCTCCGTCAAGGGGTTACAGATATTTGCGGACGGTGATGATCTTAGCGACGATGAAGATCACCGATGCTCGGTGATGCGATGGGTTGAGCTGTAACGATTGTTGTCTGTTCTTTTTGTTTTTGGCTTTTGCTGCCCGCTCCCGTGGAGAGTTGGTTGACTGGGACGGGTTGCAACATTGTGTGTCGTCTAGGTGGAAGCCAAGTACTAAGGTTCCGTTTTTAGACGACGTTTCGTAAGCGATCTTTGCTCCAGATGGTGTGCACGGTAGATGCAGCTGAACGGATCCGCACGGGTGTAAATACGCGCGTTCGGCAAGGGTCACCGGTGAAATCAGGCTTGGCGAAGACTTGTCCATCAAAGGGCGGTGCAAGTATGTTGCCGAGACGAGGCGCGACAGGAAGTGCAGCTGTTCAAGTCGAGACCGTGTCTAGGGCGCCTCGAACATTGGCTAGACACAATCCCTTACGGCATCGGTTGTGCAAATTTGCTCCCCTCGCAAAGGGGTTCTCCCTTTACCTTACTCGTCTCCCTTGATCATGGTTACATGATTTATGACAAAAACCCGGTGAGACGTTACAAATTTGACGTTTTGTTCGTAACGGCGCAAAATGTCTCGTAACGTCTAAATATTAGATCGCATCGCGACGGTTTCTGTTTTCACCGTCCCGTTTCCACAGTGAGCACGAATGCACTAGAAATTACTATTCTCCATTCGCCTTCGCACCGAAAACCACTTTTATGCACACCTAAAAAGCACACAAAATGCACCCACAATCGGTGCTGCACAATTTCTCTTTACCGGATCAAACTTTACGTCATCAGCAAAACGGCGAGCCGGCGCGAAACCGTGCGAAAGCAGAAAAAAGGCTTGCTAAGGTTCGTGGGCTTACGAGATTGATTGCTGAAAGCGCCCCAGACTCCTATCGAGGTGCAATCATAATTTATTTTCACCTTACCCCCGCGCCTCATTGGGGGGCTGGATTTACACCCACGCGCAGGGCGCTGCACTCGGTTGAGCTTTATGATTGGTGGGGGTTAAGGTTTGACTGCAGTGAAGTTTTAAAAATCTGGTCGAAAAAGAGCCGGAGAGAGCGTGGTGCACTTACCTGGTAAGGAAACACAGACGTCAGACGTTGTGGTGTGCGATTTTAGCGATGACGTGGCGATGATGTGCTCTGTAAAATGATTGATAAGCAACGGTGCAGCACTTGGTGGGTTCAGATCACGGTGTCGATTTCGATTGCAAAAACAGAACGCCGGGCGATCGCCATTTATTTCCTTCGTTGCGCGGAAAGATATTGATTTAGTGCCATAAATCAGTGATTGCAATGGCAGGTACGCTAGGGTATGCGCCACTGCACGGGGATTTATGTTTTGAGAAGAAATATCATGATTTGTTTTTATGTAAATCGTAAACTGGTGTAAAAGTTGAGTATAATAATATAAGTTAGGTGTAAAAGTGTGTTTACTTACCTATTCACTTATTTATATTACACACTAAGACGCTGAATTCGCTACATGCATCAACGTCATCACTGCATCTCAATATGGATATCCATGTGGATGACATGAAAGAACTTTACGGGCTGAGTTATCCGGTGTCATTCTTATCACATGACCAGTCCATCGGACCGTGGTGAGTCTGATTCGCTGTACGACAGGGTTCATCGTACAGATCGTCATTATAGCAGCTCCTCCATTGTTTTTCTTATATTACAAATCTTACATCTTAGCAGGTGTCCGTCAGTTTTAGACATTGGTTATGCTATCGTATCGTATCGGTCTTGTAGTCGATAAGAGCGGCTGCTGCTCCTCTTTCTTTAACAAGGTTTGTCGAATGGAAAAGATCTGGCCATAGGTTGATTTTCTGTTTCAGAATCCTCTCGGTGATAGTTTCAAAATATCTTTTCAACGAATCGTACAATTCGATTTTGTATTATAAGGGAGAATAACTTGCAGGCGGATCAGGGGTTTATAAGTAGTAGATGATAACATAATTCCAAATCACAGGACTGATGGGATGAGATGTCCATGCTGCACCTCTATTTTCAAAAAGATTGACGACTATCTGGCGTTTCCTGGAGCCTTATTTTTCTTAAGCCGACGGAAGGCTTTTCGTCATTACCTGGTGGCAGTAGCATGTTCTCTGGAGTGGAGCCTCTAGCTGCTCATCGAACTTGTTAGTAATTTTTCAAAATACTGAGCCAAATATATTTACTAATTGACTCCATAATTTCCTCCACGCTTTTGTGATTTATTTGGGAGCTTTTTGCTAAGCACTTAATGCAATCGCTTCGGCCATTCTAATGCTTTAAACAAAACGTAATATTTATTGTTGTGTTTCAAATGAGTCCAAAACCCTTGGCTTATGGGCAACGGCACGATGGAACCTGTGTGCATAATCCACCTGATACCGACAAATGATCAACGATTAGGCTTTACCAGCGACCACGGTCACGTAGTACCCACAGTTCACCTATGCCTGGCGACTCAAGCCCAAAGTCAAGCCGGTTGCAGATAAGCCCCCGGAAAGCTCTCGAATTTCCACCCCCGGGGTCGTAGATCGCGCATTTGATCGCACGTCCTGCGAGAGTTAAACTGAAACGTCCACCAAACCACGGCCGGTGGGAAGCCGCATCGAGAAATACCCAAATACAACGCCACATCGTTGGTGGTGGCCAGCCGCGGTGGCGGTACCAGAATGGAGCTAAAAACAAAACCAGAATCAAAAACGGTTAAACAAATAAACAGAATTGATATGTATAAAGTGGTCACTACCGGGCGCGAAAAGGGGACGGCGGCGAAACGTGTAAAGCGCCCCCGGGGTCATGTTTTTCTTTCTATGCTGTGGTTGTGGCTCGCTTTGCGCTTGTGTCCAGTTTGTGTCCCCGTTTGGGCCGGGGAACACGATCAATTGGGGATCGCGGTATAGTGAGCATCGTGCGATGGATATTCTCACGTATGTTCCAGTTAGGGACACGACCGCATACGAGCCACTGGTCGCGAAAGATGCTTGTGGCAGTGTGAGGATCACGGGCAAAGGCAGTGGGTACGGACGGTCCACGATTGTCTCGCGCAACGGGCCCCAAAACGGGATGAAATACATACACATAACTCATCCAAAGTGCTATCCGATTAGCTCAAATTGCTATTGGGAAATCTATCAGGCTAACAAATTGCCATAATTAACTGCCACTATCGGGGGTCATTTATAAAAATTAACGATCGAAAAAGCTCAACCGAATTGAATCGAATGGTCGATCATTGGATGAGAGTGGGTGGATGGGACGGAGATGGAGCCGGTGCGGGTGTGTTACGATTCCGGGATGGGGGAAGGACATCGATGAGTTTGTCTAAGCCCTGAATATTTCAAGTTCCCCTTGATGCGTTCACCAAAGCCTATCGAAACACCTGTCCGCGTCTGTCTGTGTCATGCCGTAAAGTTTCCATGAAGCTCATGGGAGTCCCTCGGGTGGATAATCGATCGCCCAACATGACACAAAGCACAGCAGTGTGGAAGAACACACCACCAAATGACAAATAGGCTTCGTACGACTATTTTCAGCGTAATATCTGCATTTACATTTCCCTCGCGACACACAGGACATTCACGGCAAGCGTTTCTTCTGGATCGAAAATCCCTCTTGTGCGAAGAATGAGTGTGGCAGAGGTAAATAAAAAAGCACTGGAAACGGAAAATGTCTCCATTTACCGACAAATTTATGTAAATGACACTGGCCGCAGGTTTTGCAGGCCGCACGAAGATTTGATTTTTGTGCACAAGCCTGGCAATGGAAGAGGATCCCCGATGGATCGATGGAACGTGTGGACCGTTTTGTTTATACACCAATCCTACGCCGAGAACCATTGTCGCGGCCCGGGGTGCGAACGTATCGGACAAGCACGGATGGGGGTACTTAAGCCATATTGCTAGCATTAAGATGAGTAATGAAGACTATTTTGCTCTAGGCTTTGGCCGATAAATCCTCCCCGTGGGGGCCTAACCCGACCGTTGGCGACATCTTGATGGAAAAGTTGTGTTTTCTACAAAATTGCATTCTTGGAGGAATATAAAAATGGGCATACAGAAATGGAAGAGGAGGCAGAGCAAACAAACAAACCTATTGTTATGCTTCGCAGGGTGTTTGATAGCGAGGCAGCGTAGCGAGGGCAGGGACGCACATATCCGGGGCGATTAATATTTTTATTCCATTGATGCGTTGGTTTTGCTTGCACAGGTGAATAAGAAGGAAAATAAACTCATGGTGTTGGAGTTGGTGTTTATTGAATGAAAAGCGAATCCCCTGAAGTCTAGTAAGCTCTTGCGCCGTGGAATTGTTTGCCATAAAGATGATCATCGGTGACAAATGGGTGCAATAATTCCGCGAAAAGTGGTATGGAAATAAATATTGTGAGATTAATAAAAATAGTTTTGGGACTGTGGAGTGGCTTGTCTACAATCTTTCATTGAGTTGGCCAAGGGAATGAATCGTATTTTTGTATTCGCTCTTCGTGTCCGGGCATTGGCATCTCGATTCCGTAATTACATCTCCTCAAGGCATTGACCAAACTAGCCTGAACTCTGTATAGGGGTTCAATAAGAAGTTTTCGACCACAAACATTTTCAGTAGATGGTCAACGAGAGTTCCTGTAAACGAGAGAACACATAGTTTGATGTTCGTCGATGTGATCAATGGATCATTCTGAAGAAGAATCTGGCTAGAGACGACATTTTGAATGCCGCATATATAATTAAGAAGTACTCGTGAGTGATGATATTTTGAGGGTTAGCACATGCACAGAATTTTCAATACGCGGAGGCTGTTCGGATGAGTTGCGGGAAATCGACTCAATCGTTCACCGTTCAGATTTAAGAGAGCTTTTATTAATCCTAGTTGCTTCTTGGCGCATTCCCTTATGCGCTCGGTGCTGCGTCGAGCAGTTACTTGATTCCTGCTATCGAGTAGTTCGTTGTTTACTGTTATCGAGCAGTTCGTTGTTTACTATTATCGAGCAGTTCCCAACATCACTCCCCCCTTTAGTAACAATATCGTTTCGATATTGTTGTCACGCGACCGTATCGTGTGGTGTACTTTTTTTTCGTCAGGCACTGTCGTAGTGCTTATCGGGAGAGAATCTTCTTGCGCCTGGAGTGTGTTCTTGGGAGAGTGTGGGACGAGCGGCATCGATACGCAGCCTCACATGCGTGCATGATCCTAATTCTGCTTGTACGTACGACTTTCTTTTGTTATCGTGCTGAGCTTGTGTTGACCTTATCGTGCTCATCATTTGTTTTACATTATCTCTCTTGATCGTTGATCTTAATCGTAACAATACGATTGGTAGTGCTTCAGTCAATTTCGGGCGGTCGTGGCAGAATGTTGCGGATTTTAATTGATGTGATATGATGTGACAGTGATGTGTTGTTTCGGATAATGGCTAGTGATTTCTTTTTGGCATACTAGTGGCATACTAGGCATAGTGTTTGCGCAAAGTGTAAAGATTTGCAATCTTTGCAAATCAAATAAAGTGTGTGGTTGCTCATAATCCGGGATGTGATGTGTTGCGCAATTTCTCTATTAAACGCTTCCTTAGCGGCAAGGGAGCACGTGGTCTAATATTTCGTGTAGATGTGTCGCGGAACAGTGTTGTGTTCGTTCTGGTAGTAGTGCTGTGTTTCGGTGGCGGTGCGTTGCAGCTTCGCCACGTGCTCATAATTTATCGCGTCAGTGTCAACGCATCGACGCAGATGTGTCGCGGAACAGCGTTGTGTTCGTTCCGGTAGTAGTGCTGTGCTATTATCTATCGCGTCAGTTGTAAACCTGTTTGAACCTGTTCAACGACACTGCTTAACATATCAGGGATTTTGTTCTGTTCGCCAGGAACGTGATCTATCGTAAGTACTCGCTTTTTCTAGACTTGAGGTTAAACTTTTAGAAAATAATTCTAAGTTCTCAGGACCATCCTTAAACGCCAACGCTGAAATACGATCTTGAGATGTTCTTTGTGTTATTCAGGGTTAGTGGAAGCAATACATACATCGTTTATGTTTGGGAACACAAAATCTAGGTTTCCAAAAATTGCGTGTAAATGCCGTGCATTTCTTAAGCGAAACGTCATGAACGTTAATTCGTAATGGCCGCACGGCGTCGCTATGGCCATTTTCGATATATCTTCTCTCGCCACTGGTATCTGGTGATACGCTCTCTGGAAATCGATACATGTAAAAATGCGAGCGCCACTGAGAATGTTACTCACGTCCTGGATGTTCGGAACAGATTGATGTTCATTTTATCTACAGGCAACCTGCGTGGACGGCTGAACGCGTGCGTTAGGAGGAAGTATGGATATTTCTGCACCGGCTAATCGGCGAGAGATTTTCTCTATACGATCTTCGAGCAAATATATGTATTTCGATGACGCACGTGTGGTGTTGTGCGCGCTAGGACTATCTTGTTGCACTGCTGCAATCTCGGTGCGTGGTGCTTCCATTATTTTGTCAGCCACACTCGCCTGGTCATCTAACGTTGCTGTGGACATGGGCGCGATGATTGCACGCACTGTGTTTGTTAGCGCGCGATGTCAAATGTTCAATAGAATGCTGTCGGAACATCCCACTCCGCCTAATTAACTTTCGCATGTCGGAGCGTAGCATGCTGGGCAAAGGAACGCGCGGGTACAATTACACGGTAGCGTAAGGCCACTTCGCGAAAATGGATTTTTTAAATCGTCAGGGTCATCAGTTTGGGGGTTAGCACTTGCACAGAATTTACAACACTAGAAATATTTGCATCTGACATAGACATCTCGAAATAAATGGGCAATTCAAGAGAACTGTGTATAGATACCTCTAGTTCTAGGCTTCTCAGTATCTTGGTTTATCCAAACCTCGAGAATAAGAGAGATACAAAATTATCATGTAAAAATCAATGTATTACTTCTAGAACAACATGTAGTTCATACTCTTTTCTTAAATATCTTTAATTTTCTAGAAAAATTGTCTTCAATAGCTTGATCTCACAGGACAAAAAAATAAACAGGAAGTTTAATAAACTTTAGGCAAACGGATCCCAGAACGATCGATCGTTTGTACCCCATTCTCCAGCGGGTTCCAGTATCGTTTATTTTATTTTATCCTCGACTGCTTTTATTTCCTCCAAAATGATCAATTTAGCATGTTTCTGCAATTGGAACATGATTATGTCATATTTTTAAAAAAACATTCCTTTCCACGGTACACTTTCGACCATTTATAAGTATGCCCACTCGCACCGGAGTGTCGTTCGGTTGTTAATGGAGGTGTGTGGTGTGTTCGGAGGCATTTCTCGTTACGTTTCGGTTAAATGCGTTGCTAGGGTGCTTTTAACAGGCATCCGGCATGCACCGACCGATCGTAACTGTCAGGATTTCATCCCCTCGCCGGCCGTCCTGCCACGTGACGCGGTTTTTCGGTGTTGCTTGCATGGCAAGAAGGAACCGCGGGAATAACAATAACAAATGTTCAACAAGCATTCATTCAATTTTGGAAATTTTTATTGTAAGCTTGTGTTGTGTGGAAGTTTTGTTTCATTCTCTCTTTTTTTGTGGTCGGAGTTGTTGTGCATTTGCCTTCACAGCTCTCTTTTGGAGTTGCGCACCCCGTGTTGCATTATTCCCGGATCCGTGCCGTGGGACTGGAGAAATATTTCGCAGATCTCGATGCCTGGGGTTTGGGTGGATGGGCAGGAGTTTGCAATACACAACAGAATGGAGAGGGAGTTAGTGCTCCTGCTTCTGCTTCTGCACGCTGCACAGCTTCTAGCTTAATCCGGGATCCTTTAATCCCTTCCGGGACTTTGACTCGCGGCGCTGGTGGGGGTGGCCGGAACGCAGGAACGATAAATTTTGTGTTTTATTCGCGTGCTGCATGTAACGCCCAGGAACCGGGTCGCCGGTAGGGGTCGCCGAAGCAGATCGTTTCGGGGTTTTGTACGTTCCTGTTGCAGTTTTTTTTCTACCTCGAAGAATTGCACCAAATCGAACGGTTGGTATGCATGGGTGTCCACTTGGTGTGATTTGATGATGCGTTTCTCGGTCGCGTGTGTTTTCGCCGAGTGGCCGGCCGCTGGTTTTTTTCTTTCCGCTTGGCTGGGGGTGAAATGTTTCACATAGTTTATGGTGGTTTTATGCGTGTTCCACATCGTGGGTTCCTATTTGGTGCAAAACCGAGGGCTAGGCACACAGTAGGGTCGTAAAGTGTCGTACGGTTAGCTAATTTGCGATCGTTTTTTAGCGCTAATGTTTCAATTGCTATAAAGCGTCGCTAAATCATACCCAATAATGGTAAACGCGAAGGGAAATATTAAAAGCAAACATAAACTCGGGAGTATATTTGTCATATTCATTCTGGGGGTGACCTGTGCTTGAACCGTGGGGGTAGGTTTGGTTTTTGATAGCCCATTGAAACGAATGATATTTTTGAGGGTTTATAGCTAATTTTTTACGCGACGCTATTGCGCAAGTAATAAGCGGTAACTACCCTTCAAAGGTCATGCGCGGTAAAAGCGTATTAACGTAAAGAGCTTAAGATGAAGCGGTTTTTTTGGTTTGTGTGCTGCAGTTACATTGTGTATAATCCAAATCATGCAGAAACTCGTACGAATTACGAGCGTTTGAGTAGCACGAGTAAAAAAATATTCACATAAATCAATCATCACTCAACCTATGTGATTGACAGAAACCCCCCTGAAAGACAGGCGGAAAGTAAGAATCATTCAAATAAATTCATAAAAGGATTTTAACAATCCCAACCACTGATGTACGATAACAAAAAAAATGACATCTGTTGTACAAATTACTCCCCGGCCAACCTGGTCGGTCATCGGTTTTTCCTATCCCGGCGCGGTTGTGTTAGTTCTGGAAGCATTGCGATGAGATCATATTTTACCGGCAAATACGACACGGTTCGCGAGATCCAAGCGGGCCCACAAACAAGGAGTAAAACATTTGAACAAGCTTTGCAACAAAACGATCGATGATGGTGGTGTGGTTTTTTTGTTGTTTGGTTTGGAGAAACTCCGTGAGCAAAAAAAACAATACGAAAACTGCATTTTGAAAAGCTCTAAAGAACAAGAAAAATTAAGTCATGTTAGGTTTGCTTGCCAAGTCACCACACGTACCCACACAGGCACATATACTAGTGAAGAGTGTTGCACACAGTTGCAGTTGTTATTTCTTATTGCCTCGATCGTGTGGTTTTGATCGTTTGCTGCCTTTTTTTACATTTACTTGCGCTTCTCATTCCCCTGGCAGCGCGCATTTTATTTGGATGAACATTAATCTCGCCAGGTTTTCGGGGCTGAACGATTTCATGCAATTTCAAGCCTTTCGAGAATGCGTTATGCATTTGTTTTGTTTTGCATCTTTCAATTTCGGCCCCACCTGGGTCGAACCACTCATTCATCCGTGCGTTCGGTCCCGTCCGTTCCGTGGTGCGTTCGTTCGTGGTTGGTTTTATTTTGCAAATCAGCAGGTGGCAAAATGTATTTTACCGTCCGTTTTTCATCACCTGAAACGGTTTCACCTGGGGGAGTGGGGATGGAGAAAAATGCCCCCACCGGTACACCGATATGCCTCCCATCGGGAAGGCAACAACAGCAGCAGGAGCTTCAGAAATGAGAAATCATGTACGCACGGGACAGTACAGTGAAAAAAACAAAACAAAAAGAAACTGTTCCACCCAAAAGTTTACAAAAAAGGATCTTATGATTGATCATGATCATTTAGAACGATTGCTTGCAAGATTTTGTGGTATGTTGAACAAGACTTGGAGGATTTGTGTGTGTGTGTGTGTGTTCCTATCTCCCCACAAATTGCTTCTCCTCCAAAAATGTCTCGGGTCCCAAGATGCAGTTTGATTGAAATCACTTGATCCCGCGCGTCAAATGGCACTGATCGGCGTTAAATTCGTGTACACGTCATGAAGCCCGGCTGCGGCTGATTGCACATTTTGTTTCACATTTCGCACTTGCTGTGCATTTTGATGTTTTTTTCTGTTTTTGATTGGGATTGTTCCACCCAAAAGTTTACAAAAAAGGATCACTGGTTTGGTATTGAATGTGCTTGCATTTTTTTTCCTCTCTGTGCCTGTGTGATGGTTGTACCATAATGAAAAAGGGTGTTGTGGTTGATTTAACGCTGATTTAGCGCCCCATTGAGTGCGGCGTAATCAATTGACACGTCAGTTGTCCGTCTTGGTGGAGACGCTTGGTTGCCTTAAACTAGCAGTGGTGGTTAAGTTTCCCTTGCTTTTGTTGTCACATGCCACCTCCCGGATGAAAAAAAACGGCAGAGCTATAAACATATTTAAACAAAAAAAACTCCATCACTTAAGCGCCCCCCGAAGGCGTTGCGTGCACGCGTCCGGAGTCCCAGGTTTCCGAACTGCCATTCGGATCGAATTTATGAATTACACTCACTTGCGCGGGCATTAATTCAATTTGAATTCTTTCCCGGCACGGCAACTGGTCAGCAGCCTGGTGGTTCAATGGGAAATGTTGCGTTGAAGCAGTCGGGAAGATGCTGGGAACTTCTGGATGTGCATGGTGATGGTGTGCACCGGTGCTTACCCGGAGGATATTTGTAATAATGTTTTATTTCGGAATGTTACGCGAATTTAAACAATTTCGGCCCACTCGCGGTAAGTGGCCGGTGAATCAGGCACCGCCTTTCAAGCAAACGCGATATAAGAAAAAAAGGACGGCAAGTTCGATTAAATAAACAAAAACCGATTGCGACGGCTGTAGAGATAAATTAAAGACAAGAAATTGAATCAAAAACGTGAACCGAAACGTAAAGGATGTCGCTGTAGTTTTTGTTGTGGTTATTTTTTGTGGTTGTATTATGACGATTGTTGTGCAGTAAAATACTACCAGATGCAGGTTGTGGATGGCTCGCTTTAGACGTGTAGCGTAAGGCTGGGAGGCACGGTTCGTTGTCCTGCAGCACTCGCGCAGACTGACGCTACCAAACCCCACGGGGAGGGATTTCTACCCACTCCTGGGGGCCACTCAAGTGACCTAATGTATTGCAATGATTAAATCGCACTAGGAGGTGATGGGTCCTCTATCAGGGTCCGCGGGTGCCAGCGTTTAAGTCGGCCATCCGCCCGGGAGCTCCCGGCAGTGTTCCGGAAAGTTCGGAAAAAATTTACACTTGAATTATGATCGAGCAGCCCGACTGACTCCTTTTGAGGGGAGTTGTTTTCCTGGTGTGTGTGTGTGTGTGTGTGTGTGTGTGTCGTAAAGACCGCAATACATTCCTTCCTTTAGCTTCGTCTTTTCTTCCTTGGCGTCCTGAAAGGAATCGGTCAACCTGGCAAGCGGTCCGAAATTGAATTCTCGCAACGCGGAGGAGTCCGACTGTCATTGTGTTCCAGCGAAACAGAAAAAAAACCGGAATAAACTACGGGGCTTCGGAGAAAGTCAGCATGGTGTGCAGCCGGACGACGCATATTGTAATTTTAGAATTTATTTACGCACTTAAATAAAAATCCTCCACTTGCCACGATGAAAAACGGGTCGTGGCTACCAGTGGTCCCGGTCGGTACACATACCAAATCGATATGGAAGCGCACCACCGTATGAGGGCGTTGCAAAATCTGCTTAATGCTGTCACCGGGCGCAAACCGAACCGTGGCCAGGGTGAGGACTCGATGCTCCAAGCGATCGGTAATTTGTCTCTGGTTTTATTGCTTCATTGCGTGTCCATTCCGGACGGGTTCGGGTTGTTTAGGGGTGCGTTGACCTATTGGTCAACCACCACCGGGTTCAAGTTCAATAAATTTGGTAAGCGCGATCGGAATGCAAAAATTCCCGCAGGCATCATTTATGATTTTGGGGCTGATCATACTTTATGTAAGATAGCGTTAGCTTTTAAAACGGTATATGTTAAATATTAGAGGTAACAGGTTGTATCAGTCTGCAAAGATTCGTAAAGGACATAGTATTTTGACATAAAGAATGACATTAGGCATAAATTTAGCTGGACTACAATTAGAGGTGAGATAGGGACTTCGATAGGGACTAAAAATAATACAATAAAATAAAATAAACAGCAGTAACATCACTTGACGGACGAAGTTGGCTCGATCATTGATGAGAACTGATCGATTTGAACAGAATTTGTTCATACGAATAAACTCTAGATTTGTAAAAACCCTGACCGTATCTTATATGATTCCCCCGTAAAATCCGTAAAACCCTTATAATATTAAAAGTGTTTGTTTTCATATTTGTTGAGCCGGTGACCAATGCTTTTAATATATATTTTTTTAAATTCAACCCTCTTTGACCGGGTCATCTTTGTTTTCCTATTTGTTTGAGGAACTGAACGGAAAGCTTCCAAACGTCAAAATGCATATAGAAAAACTGCCTTAAAGCATGATCTGACCCTTTCTGCATTCCACAAATCAGCGCTTTCGCTTCGTTGCGGGTTTAATGTTTTTGAAGCAGGAAAATTTTTCGGAGAATTAATTAACTGGTTATTACGGGGATGATTATATTTCACATGGCATTTTTGCATTCCTCAGGTGTCGGATGCGTCTGTTGTGCGGCGCATTGAACTTCTCCCGAGCGGCCACGGATTGTTTTATGGTGTGAAGTTTTATATCGGCAGAGCGGTCATGCCGATGCATTTGCTGGTGCAATAATCCGTCCTTCTTTATTAGCCATCGACCTAAGGGTGGTTTTTATAACAACCACGGTCAATTCCGGGTCTGATTTGATTACTTGTAAAACGTGCACTTTGGTGCGCGGGTCTCGCGAATGCCAACGGATTGACGATCGCTTGGGTGCAGCAAATTGCAAACCACACAAAACTCCAGGTCCAATATTGGTTGCCCCTTTTGTCGGCGGTGCGATGCACACAGGAAGTGCAACGGCGTACGAAACGATGTGCCGACGTTGCGCTTTCTGTTGACCCGGGACCGGGACTCGAGGGATGGCGGGGGAGGGGGGGGGGGGGGAGTTAAGTTTGCTTTCGGAGCCATTTTTGTTGATGGTTGGTAAACATGCAGTTTACCCTACCGCGAGCTTAGATCGACCCGCCGGAATCTCAGTCGGATTATGCAAAGCGATCCTCCAAATGCGATTCCACGTTTGGAATGGTTGCCGGTTGACACCAAAGGCCCCAAAGACCGCCGGTTTAGAGCGTTGTAAACCAGCGAGAGACCGAGCGGGTTCCGGAAAAGTCCGGACTTTGTGTTGGGTTTTGTTTGGCATTAACGGAACACCTCCACGCTCCCCGTGACCGAACTTCAACCTCACTTCCCCCTCGTTCAGCGAAAGATCAAAGCACTTCGCTGGAGGTTCGAAGACGCTTAACGAGCGGGCCGGGAAAAAAGGCGAACCCATTAAACGGAGAAGAAAAACCTCACCCAGAAATCATAACGTACCCGTGCGGGTGCCCGGAATGGTGGCTGCGCGGCATCATTCGAAAGCACCCGCCGCAACGGGGCGGCCCACCTTCAACTGGCGGGATTATAATCTCCGCGACCAAATATCTCCAAATATTTGCGGTGATTTGTAGCATTTTTATGTCTAATATCTCTATCAGAAAGCTACTTTGAGTTTATGTGTGTGTTGCTCGGCCCGTCTCCCGCCGGGTTCGTCGCTTCGACTCCGGGACAAACGATTCCAGTGTGTGGAGATTTGGGTGCGGCCCAAAGCGAAGCGAACGAATAACCCACCCGAAACGAATCACCGGTTCGACGATGCAAAGATCGTTTCGGCGTCGTATGAGTTGTGACAAAGACAAGCGGGTAAGTTTCGCGTTTTGATACGAAATTTCACACATTGTCGATATCGTGACGGGCCGAAATAGCTGCGAACCAGCGTTAAGGGTAAATCAAAATCGGCCCAATATTAAGCAACACCATTAAACACCATTAGTGACGCGTATTTTGGCGGACTTTACGCCCGGCCCGTAGCGCAAAGCTTTGGCGGCATGCAGTAAAACTTTAAAGCACGATCGACAGATCACTAACGATGGTATCGGAGGGGGGCACTAGCCTTAATCAGGTGCAGGTTGCGTCGTTCCGATCATTCAAATGAAGCGTGCAGTGGGGGTGAAGACTGAAAAAAAGGCTGAACCAGAGTAGCGCACAGAAATAATTTGCTTCGGCTCTTAGGCTCTTCCACTTTCCAAAAAAAAAGAAAAATCGCCACCGCCTACGAATTGGGGCTAAATCGGTAAAAAGACATTTGCGAATACAGCTTAATAAACGTGTATCGGCGGGCCGGCCTGCGCTCGATGCACGTATGCAAATCAGTTCTAAATGGTGCAGATACTCAGGGGTTGCTTTTTTGTTTTGTGTTACCGGTCTGTATTCGCAAAAATGTGGCTCGCCAGTTGATCTTATCAGCGTTTTATGTAAATAAGGTGCAGCGCGATGTAGATGGAAGCGCATTTGCTCAACGGGCGTGTGTGTGTAAAGCTTGCGTCGCGAATTTCGGTGGGTGCTCGGCTTCGAAATGCTTAGCTCGGCAGATTAATCGATCACCATCGGCGAGAGAGCTAGCATTGTGGACAGAAATGGTAAACGCGACCAGCCGCGTGTGTGTGTCTGTCAGATTTGGTTCGTTTGGTGAACGGCGATAGAAAACGTTTATTGTATGTAAATATCGAACACGATCGAAGTTGTTCGCCACCGTAATTGGGTGAGGGTAAAGATAGGAGAACAACATGTCACGGAATATTCGTACTTTATGGATTATAATCAGTATGCTCCTTTTTTTGCAACTAGGCTAGAACAAAACTCCTTCGCAACGATTTGATAAAATCTGTACCAGAAGTGCGATAAATGCAAACAGAATTTTATCACCGTTCCTCACTCACTAACATTACTGATTTCGACGATGAAGATGTTGGAACCTTCATTAGTCAGTACCGCTTCGAAAGAGATTGTGGCAAATAAATTGTCTCACAAAGGTTTGCGGAAAGTTGCGCTAGAAGCACAGGACCATTATAATAAGGCTCTAGTTTTTCTTCCCCTCTTTGTTCGCGATCAGGAAAGCAGAAAGGCTAGCGCTTGTTTTGTGTTTGCAAAAAGGGCAGCAATACAATAAATGTTTCCCAATAGCTACACGGTTATGCAAGATTAAAGTTCATTACGAATCGAGCGCGTACCGCGAGCGAGTTTCGTTCACGATCCGTACGTTCTTCATTCGCAAAACTTCAGGCGCCATCAAAGCCTCCGGCACAACAGAAACTGTTCCGTCGCTTTTGGGAGGCCGTGGATTGTTTATACGTTTTCCATTTCACTCGCGAATGGAACGGTGCTCGTTCTTTGTAGGATCACAATGTCACTGAATGTTTCACTTTCGTTCGGTGGAGTCCCCTTTTGGTAGTCGATATGCTCGGTATGCTCGTGAGAATTTGAATAGCTGCAGCCCGTTCGGCTAGCGCAATCAGCAACAATAATGTCGTTGGGTACGGTCTATGGTTTCACGCTGCAACAATGTTTGCCAATTGTAGCGGCAAAACGATTGGTGCTTGTAACATTCTTAATTGGCAGTTGGTAATTATCGTGAAAGCTTGACTTTTAGGTTATGGTTTTTTTGTTGTACATGGTACTGTGGAAAGGTTGAGGTTAATTTGCTTGCGATAGACACGCTGAAAGTTGACCAGAAAACAACTTTCATTTGTATTACACGTTTAAACAATACTGTATGAACTATTAATGATCACCGAAACACAGGAAACTGATAAGATCCACCCTTCATTCTTGGTCGATCGATCTACATCGGGGTATGGCTACCAGCATTTTCCTAGCGTCCCCGCTCTCACCTGACAAGCGCGGGCACTGCATGTCAAACAACGTAAAATGATGATTGATATCTTTCAGCCCCATGACATCTATCCGATTGTTAGCCCGGTCGCAACACGGCTCGCGCAGGGTTCGTTTGTTTTCCCAGCGTTGAAGTTCTTTGTTTCTTTGAAACTTACTTACTGGTGGTCACCGGAGGGATCGATCAGAAAATGAAGTCCTTCCAAAAACAGTTAGAACGTTATTAGTTTTGTTATTGTTGTCCTTGTTTTCGTAAAAGATTCCATATTATGCTTGCCGGTTGAACCGTTCCTGCTGTAGTACGTGGGGTTCGGTTGTTGCTTGGTTCTCAAGAAGCGTAACGCTTCTGCTGGAAGCAAACATAAGCCAAGTGTCATGTTTTTGTTTCATTTACAAGGGTTAACCACTTCGGATCGGATCGGACACTTCTCGGGGGTAGCAGTGAAGCCCCAAAAAAGAAACCTGTAGCGGTCTACCGGCATGGCGGAATCGGGAACCGAGGAAGGACTAAGAAGCGAGCGCCTTTTCTCGCTTTCGCTCTGCTTATTTTCCGCATTGTCCGGACGAGCATGTTTGGTGGCAAGTGTGTGTGTGTTAAGGATTTTAAGAAGCCACGGTGAGTCTCAGCCAGCAGTAGCCATCGATCAACCGACGTTGACCATCCTTCATCCTTCATTTTATTATCTCCAGTTCACTTCTTCGTTCCTTCCCATTCTCACGTCCTCCGTCACCCGAATGCGCCAGGTACGGTATCTGCTGATCGAACAGCAGAATCAGGTTTATTTATTTTTTGTCTCGAATCTGGAAATTTTTGATCCATAGTCGATCCGAAACGAGAGTCAAACGTCCAACGTACCGGGGTTCGGATCCGCGCACTGGAACCAAACACGAGGATCATTTTTCAAATACCCGCTCGCTATCGTATCGTTCGATCTAATTGCTTGTCTTAATGTCCATCGTTTTGTGTCTATTAATTATGATGTTTTTTTTTCTTCTCGATGTCGCTGTTGTGTCTACGCTTGGTTTGTTGCTTTCGTCGTGAACGCTCACGTACACATGTTCGGCATGGGGATGGTTTTCCAGTGACATGATTGAATTTGTCATCCTTGCGTTGCCTCGCGAACGTTGGAACCGATGTAGAGCAGTTCTAATGATGGGTGGAATTTGCGTCCACTATACCGTGGGGTTTGGTGGAATAGAAAGGAAAATCGTAACGAAGTGGGGTGTAATGTGGGGAGAACTTTTACGTTCGCTTTAATCAATCACTTCCCATTAGGAATACATTCCAATCACACAGGCTCTTGTGAGATGAATAGAAATTTCGTCCGATTTCGACCTTCGCGAAGCCGCAACCGTTTGCCCTGGTCATTTCCTTACCCCACATAGCTTCTTGACGACGTAATCGATCGGATTGCCGTTGAAACCGGAAATTAGCCGCTGACTAATGCTTCAGCAATGCTATGCTATGGCCCAGGCTACTGGCGGCACGTACGCCAGGTTATGCTTCCATGCGTCGCTTATAAGTGCGAGCGCGCTTTCCCAATCGGTTTTTGTCAAACTCCGCTGGCAAATATGCGAATGCATTACGACTCCCTTTTGCCGGTTGCGTTTCCGAGTGTGGGCCGGCCGGGCTTGTGTTTGTTTTTCGCTTCTTATGGAGATTTCGCTCGAAAACCCACGTGGCAGCTTGGCTTTCCGGGCGGGAAAAGAAGTACACGAACAATGTGTCGATCGTGGTAAGCACCATTGCCGAAAGCGCGACAGCAGCTGCAGTAACAGCTGCGCAACTGCGGCGAGTATGGTTTCACTTTTTATTTAATGTGTTTGGGACGGTGGTTCCGGGACGAGCCAGACAGACAGAAACACGGGCAGGCGGGTATTGCTGAGTGTGCCGTTGAATAAATCTCTTTTTTTTTTTGCTATGAAATGGCCAGCGCACAATGTTACAATGCAAAACGCCCATTGCTCCAGCTCGTTGCTCATAACGAACGATCCGAGCCGAGGTTTCTATGCGTTCCCGGGTGGGTAATGGTATTCCCTGCCCGGAAAGCTCCAGCAAAGCTAGGGCGTCGGTAGAAGGATAATAACAATAATACCCAGTCATAGAGCCCAGAAACTGTCGGTGGTTGGTGTTGACATGACTAAATCACCGTCCCAGATCGTTAAATCAAAATCTCGACATCTCGACTCCGCCACGTCCACCCTCGTTCTTTTGCTCGCAAGCTTTTACGGCGCGTTGCGTTCGGACATGATTTGGTGGTTTCACGAGGTATTTTGAAATGTTTCCGCCGCGCTGTTTGCTCCGGTAGATGAAATGTGGTTCAATTGTTGGATTAACATACATTTGGTGTAGGATTGTCGATTGTCTGTTGATTGTAAGATAATTTACGCAATTGTTGATGAAGCGTTTGTTTTGCAGAGTGTTGAACATTTGTCGATACAGATAGTTTTGGGCATGAAAATGTAGCTGGAAAGAATGGCAAAAACTGTTTTAGTTACCTTTGCATGCTTAGAGTTTTAACCGATGTTATATCTTTCACACTAGAACTACCGGATCAACCATTTCGACTGGAACGCTTCATTTTCAACAAATTAATTTTTTAAGGTAAAATAATTCTACCATAGTTGACGCATGACTTTTGCATATCGTTTCGGATTTAAAAAAACTTTGAAATTATCTGTAAAGTGACAATAAATTGAAATCGCTTAAAACACTTTGTAGTTTTAGTGCTAAAAATATGATTCATCCATCAGATTCTTCAAGAATAAAAAAAATGTCAAGTAAATGTTATACAGTGTAGAAAAGTTACTATGGTGCCCACATCTGCTCATCTCATCTCATATCCTAATTCTTTTATGTAGACGAATACATAATCTAATACTTCTTGGAGTAGCGACCTTCTAGAACATGCCTGCCACAGATGGCTTGCTAGACTTAGTTTTACCACGCGGTCTGATAGTCATTCCTAGCCGTTGGTTTAAGGTCGGCATCATTACCAGCTATTACCATTAGAGCTCAAAGAAAGCGTACTTTTAAGTTAAATATTCTAGGGATGTTCTTCTTGGGAAACCTATGCCATTCTTGAGGAATGTTTGAATAAAATTTACGCCTCGTTGGCAAGTGTTATTCTGGAGCTGTAATTATGTCCCTATCGGTCTTTGGCAACTTTGTCATCGATCACGTTATTAATTGGCTAATTGGTTAGTTAGTTTAGTTATTATGTAATTTAAAATTTAATGAAACAATTTCTAAAGTTGAACAGCTCGTAAAGTTTTGCTATAGCGAGTTGTATGTACATTCGGCTGGGTCACTCACTAATATACAGTGGAAAAATAATATCACCCAAAGCATAAGGACCGCTTGACGAAAATGGGTTCTGGTTTAGGGTTACCACTGCCTTAGTTCAACCACCTTTCGGTGCTATTTCGTTGCGCCGTTTTGCGGACGACAAAACCACAGTAAGAGAATGGAGCCACACGTACGATGCAGTTTGCCGTGGTTTCGGCGTTCAATTTGTCAGCCGGCGCATACGCACACCGAACGAACGCCGAACCGTAGCCATCGGATATAGTGTTACACCGTTCAGAAGGATGAAGAAGATTGAGCACTCGGCTACTTTTCGGGGAGTTTTTGTTGTTGCTGTCGTTTTCGTTGGGGAGAGAAGCACATAAACATATTTTTAAACCTCAATTCGCTAGTTCATTTGCCTGTCATAGTCATGTTACAAACAATTTGTTCGACACTCCGCAACATAGCACTGCGCATGGACGGATGGTTGACGGAACGCTACCGTGTCGTTTTACATTGGCCTGGCACATACTTCACGGTGACAAGGATGGACAGGACACCCAGCCAAGACAAAACGGTACGGCCTGCCGTTTGTCGATGACGTCCGACAGTTGAGGAAATTAACGTCCGAAAAAAATGAAACAACAAATTTGCCAGCGCCCGTACCCTCGCCATCCAAGCGGTATCGGTACTTTAAAGCGCATTGCACAAAATAAACGGTGTGTTAGCGTCCTGACGCGCATAACAATTCTTTAGCATCGTACCACAATTGGTGGGGGTAGAACGGGCAACCGAAATCATCCGGATTACCGTTTCGATTGCAGAATAAAGAAGCCGAAAGCGCGCTTGTATGGAGTCGGTTGTTGTGGGTAGAGCCGGAAAAGGGTTCGCCATATCATCCACATGCGCACAAGGTATCGATTTACATTTAGACACGATGTGTTATGTGCAGTGCGAAATATATTAACTTAAAATAAGATTCTAGACTCGAGATTTCTCGCGCTGATGTTCTTTTTTTCGCGGATGAAATTCTTTCGCCGACTGGGAAGGTATGTTGAAGCAGAAACCGCTTTATCGAGCACTTCCTTTCACCATTTAAAGAACAAAAAGTATGTTGATGAATTTGACTGTAAGCGTGGAGATTATTATTTTTGACATTTGAAATAGGTTGCATTCCTATGTTGCAATTTATGCTTTGTTGAGAAGTTGAGGGTTAAAATAATTAGTTCAGTAAAAAAGGAAGTAATAAGCGGAGTTATTGCTGTAAAATTATAACTTAGAGATGATCCCAAATCATTGCTTTACTCCTTGAAAAGCCTCCGGGCACGGTTGAACTGGTGAATTTTCTGGAGCACAGGAGATAACCTTCGTATTCCTGAAAAAAACTCAGCTGCCAGCATCTCTTACAAAATTCCTGCAAAGAGTTAATATTTTTCGTTTATGCTCTGGCGCTAAATTAAACACATTCCTGTGCTAGCCTTCGTTTATGACGGTTATTATACACGTTCACAGACGTAACACTTTGCGCAGTTGTCGTTCGTTACATGATGCTCAAACGCATAATTGAATTGATTGATTTTTGTTGCTGCATGCCTTGAGGGTTACGTTTAAGCCGGAGTTCGTGTTCTGACCGTGCGTAGAACGTTCTTTGCTTCCAGCCTGCGCTAAGGTCACACTTTTACACTCCAAAACGCACCCACTCGTCTACCGTTCCAGCGATTCCACGGGCAACGGAAACAAATTGAATGAAATCGAAGACAGTAGTAATTATTTTTCTTATTTTCTCTTTCCCATGCATTTTCGACGATCGTTTTGGGGTGATGCTTTTTTGTTGCTTTTCCCCAACCTCTCGTCCCCTGACTCCCATTTTCGTTGGTTTGTTTCTTTGCCCATGTACTTTGGCCAGTTCGTTTGTTACTGTTTTATTTTAATTTGTCGTCCGGCTCGGACAGTGCCACTCCGCGTACATGGGACACAGGACACACTGCGTAAAGAAAACACATCATCGTGCAAACGATCTGGCACAAATGCAGTTGGCATTTTTGCGATCGGCGGTTAGTGTCGCTGGTGGTTGTTGCTGCTTTCATCCCGATCCCGAGGAACTGTGTGGTGTGGTGCCGTTTTTTTCTGTTTGTTTGTTGTCGTTTTACCTTCGCTGACTGTCTGCTTGAAGGGGGTGGGGGTTCCGTTTTGGGTAAAAGATCGAATCACGAAAACCAACCGAACCGGGGGCTGATCTTTGGCGTTTGGTGACCGTGGAACTCGATCGTTTTCGATCCGTACAGCAGCGGGGCCGGGTCGGCATTTGGGTGGCGATTCGGTGGTGGGAACCAATTTGGATGAAAATCAGCCTGCATGCCACGCGTGTGCAGTCGCGTCTTGCCACGAGATGCATCTCGGGTGTTGGTGCCTACCGGGAACTCAACCCGCGCCCCATAACAGTTTGCCTCCTTCAGCCCGCTGCCGACGCCACAATCGCAAGCAATCATGATTCAGGAGGTGCGAGCGAGTTTATTTCCACTTGCGAAACGTGTGAATTAATTGGAGGTTAATTATAATGTTAATCCACTGCACTGCCACGGCTGAGTCATATTTTATTTCCAATTCGACGACGGGCGACAAAAAAAAATATCACCGAGTGACTTGGTGACAGGGTTTCGCAAGCAGCGCGAGGGCAGGCCCGTTACGGGGTCGGGCGGGTAAACGGAAAACCGATCCCAATTAAGACATTAGCAAATCCGGGTGACCCTAGTGGCGTATATATTTAGTTTTACCTTTTTCAGCCCCTCCGGCAGGATCGTGCTGGGTTGAGTGTGAGGTTTTTAATTCGATTGGTGGTGCTTTGTTTTGTCACCGTTGCGTGGTAAAGATATTCGTTTCGTTTTGGTTTGCTTTTTTTGCCTTCAAATTGGGTGTCCACCTTCCTGTTTTCATGTTTCGCGATCACGAACGATTAAACAGCAGCAGCAGAACTATTTGCCGTGCGAATAAGGGAGAGTTTAGGGTGCGTTTTGTCACCAGATACCAAGTGTTTAGACAGTTCCTCTAGACATAAACAGCTCTATTTACCTTCATAGTGGTGCAGGAAATCGTTTCTCCCAATATATCCTCACCGTATCATGCTGTTTCGTATTGCAAAACAGATTTGTGAAAATCGGCAAACAATAATTAAAATTATTGCAATGATAATTAAAATGTCCGGAATGTGTAAAGCGCAAGACACTTCGATTGCCCGATCGCTTATCGTTTCGCATGCATTCAGCGCGTGTAATTGTGATGGGGAAGGGTGGAGGCTTGGGAGGGTTAAAAAGCAACAACAGTTTTATTGCTGCTAGCGCTGGGTCGCGATTGTGATCGCGGCACAGCGTGGCCCCGCACACCCAATCCGCAATACGCGGCCGCGAGTGATCGAGCGCGCGACCACGCTTAGCATATCGTCACCGATTAGCCTTCGGTATGCGAGAGGAGGTGTTTCATACCACCTCATCAACGGGTCGCGCTGGGCAGAAAGAAACGGCCAACTGTATGGATGGAAGGGAATAGAAAGACTTAAACGCAAGCCAACACAAGGCAACTAGGTACAACTTAATCCCATCGCTAGCAACGCTCGGTACGCGGAATGATGGAGAACCTAGCCGATCGAAGGGAGAAGTGTAGGTAGCGGTAGATCGAATTCGGTGTATGTCGAGAGCGAGCGGGAACGATGGCGTGCTTACCGGAGATGCTGGGTGAAAATAATTAAAATATTCATTTCAACCCCCACGGCCCCGAACGCCGAACGGTTTTGCAACAATTTCTACATTTTGTCGCCTGAACGTCCCGCGAGCTTCTTGTGCCATGAGCGATGTCCATGTGCGACTGCGACAACCGTTTTTCCAACCAGCCAAAAGGACCAGCTAACAAAAAAAATTACCCAGGAGTAGCGTATAAAGTAAATAGCAACAAGCGTCAGCCGGGCCTCCGCTATCTAACTGTTCGCATCAGCGAGTAATTATAATGCTGACAAAATGAAAAATAATTGCGCAAAAATGTTATCCCCAGCCAGCTCGCAACAGCTGGCAATCGCTTGGGAAGTAAGGGCTGATGCATTGAACCGTTGGCTAGATAAGGCTTCCTCAGGTGCCGTAGTGTTGAAAAGCAACAAATGGTCTGTTGAAAGGACATCTTGTACCGACGAGCGGACCTGTCACAATGGATTTAAATAGATAAACATGATGAGATGCAACAGTGTATGTGGGATAAAAATGATGGGTAATGAATACGCCGTTTGAGAAGGTTGATTGATACATGTGGTTGTGTTGTTACTCAGAATTTGTAATAATTTAAAAAGCAGTTGCGTAAAAAACATTTTAAAAGATCCGTGGCTCCAGCTGCTTCGCTTCTGCCCAATTTATGACGAGCTCCATCCGAGGCATTCCCATTTTTGTTTGCCAAAGATCGAAAAATAAATAAATCAACCGACTCGGCACTGTTTGCTCTTTCTCTCATGTTAATAAGCAATTAATAAGAGTAAAAGATGCGACCGCATTCCTGCGGCTGATTTTCTCATCGCACGAACCACGTTTTGTGGCTTTGATTCCTTCCGCCGTGTTTCGAAAAGCGTGGTAAAACATTCCAGCAAACGCAAACATCGAAAGGAGTCCTTCAACTGGAGGCCCTTCTTCACAGGCGGACGTCTATTTCCTGGGAAAAGCAGCACCCTGTAGATGGGGGTGATCGGTGTACTGCTTTCCGAAGAAGCATGATATTGCGCTTAACCTGTTGAGCTGAAGTATTTTAAATTTCGATTGTAGATTTTCAACAATATTGCAGAAGTAAGGCGGGCGAAGTTCCCAAAAAAAAAAAATGCAAAAGTTCAAGGACGCTGCTCAACGATGTCTAATCGGAGGGATCTTGCTGTGATCTGTCTAGTTTATTCGCCGTTTAAAATCAAGCGGCGCTGCTTTTTTGTGCTGCAACCCTGCCTGTCCGGACGCGGTACCATTCCTAACCAATGATTCACTTTTGGTTTCGTAAAGTCCACCACCTTCATCGTTCGTGATTCATTCGGGCAGCATTCATTAGCAATTCCGCCCGGCCTGGAAGCGGATCCCTCCCGTCTTGGATGAGATGGAAATAATTCATCATCAATAGACGAATAAATCAATTTCACTTTTTTTTCTTCCTGCTCCATCCACACGAACACCCCGAACCAATCGAGTTCTGCAGAGTGTTTCGTCTCTGCTCGGCACGGAGCATTTGCATGGCCTCGTGCAGCAGCCTTCAGATGCACGCCAGGAAGTCCAATTTGCATTATTTTTTTTATCGCACCAAAGCTTGATATTTGAGCATGACTAAATGGTGCAACCTTTAGCGACTGCCCGCAGTGTATTAATTTCAATACGCTGCACTTATCTATCCCTGAAACGTTGGGCGACCACGGGTTCGGGTTCGCGAACGTAGCCGTGGCGGTTTGTTTTTCGTTCGTTTGTTTGCAGTTTATGGAATGTGCCAAGATTAAGAGCAGCTCGAGCCGGGTACGTGTGTGGGAGTCACTTATGGACGCTCCAATGCCCCGGCCGAGATAACTTCTTTGCCAGGTGGGGTGAAACGTGTGCCGGGATTTAGAAGCAAAAGGAAAAGGAAACGAGAGAAATTGCACCACGGTTATCGGGCGTACCGTGAAAGGGACCACCGGAGAAATGACACGGAAGAGCAAGAAGTTCTCATAGTTGGCCGTAAATGGAAAGCTTTGCTAAAAGAGCAAGCTAATCAGATACCTTATGTACGAGCTCGAGCGGTGGTGACCCGACACAGTTTTTGACTAGCCATTGCGTTGGGAATTTTTTTTTTTAGTTAAGCAGTTTCACTTAATAGTTGGAGTGCTTTCATCATAACTCCCACCAGGATCCCACGCTCCGAACTGTCTGGTTGTCGAAATGAAGTGCATTTCCCTCCCAAAATGCTAGCCTACAATATCAACAACACCGAAAAAACAATTGAACAGTTGTTTATCGTACGGAGCGTTCCCTTTTCTTCCTCCTCCAGCTAATGCACGATCGTGATCGTTCCTTTTCTCCTCTTGCCTCTTTCAGTTCACACACCCAATTTCACGATCAAAATTGGAAACTACAGCGCTGCGAAGGGTTGAAGAATTCGTAGAACACCGCACACGTAACGTTGCGTTCTTGAGGCACGCCGGTTCAGATTCCGAACGCTCGGTATGAGAACAGCCCGTGGCTGGTAAGGTAAGGTAAGTACGAAAACATAAACAAGGCACGTTAAGCCCTGGCCGGGCGGGTAATAGGAAAAGCAAACAAATTCGTCCAAGCGTCTCGTGGCGCAAGATGGAAAGATTGTAAAATTTGTGTTCAATTTCTGTTTTGTTTTCGGTTTGAAGCATGTGTCCGAATTTTGTGGACTCGGGCGTCCAAAGCCCGATGGTGATGATTCGATTTGCTGGTTTGAAGTAGCGGCAGTGCGAGATAAGTAAGTGGGCAGCAAGGATGAAGACACTCGAGGCGCCCCATCGTCGGATCTGAGATTGTAAGAGTAACACGTTGGATTCTTCGTGAGGATTCTTCCTTGCCCCGTTGGTCGCGCTGGCGTGGATTGTTTTGCTATCGAAATTATTTATTTATTTATCACTCCAACTTTGGAAGCCGGAGAGCGAAGCGTCTTCGAGCATTTCCCTCCAGGGTTTCGAGAATGAGTTTGTGGAATGTTTTTGGAGAGTCGAGAGCAAATTGATATACAGAATGTGGAATAGATTCGATGGAATCCGTTCGATAGTTGCGTTCTGGTGAACTGATGGACGGATTTGATAAATCTGTGATGCATGATGGAAAGGAATGTTTGTTTTACTGCGGCATAAGGTGTATCGACAGTGAAGATGGATCACATCGGACGAATCCAACGTCCGCCCGTTATCCAACTAGAATAACACAGAGTAATATTGTGAAGGAATCATAAAAAGCTTTATAACAAGATGCACGAAGAAAGAGTCTCTCCAGAATACCTCCAAGGATGTCAGCGGCCGATCCTGTACCAATTTATTTCAGCTCGATCAGCTATCACGATCGGAGATAGGTCTTCTTTTGTTAGAGGAGGAAAGGATCAATACTGCCGGGTCAAGCTGCCCTTTTGAAAACATTCTCAGCGATTGTCCACTTTAAACTCTAATAGCCTTCAATTTATCTCAAATTGCTTCACCACTTGCCCGTCAAGCGCTTGCTTTCTTCGTTCCGACGTGCCTTTTTTCGTTCACTTTCGCCGCACTATCACCCCGAAAGGCCACTTTCTATTCTCCTTTCGCTTTTTTATTTGTCGTCATTGTGTGCGTTTGTTTGATTAAGTAGCCACACTCGTTGCCTGCTAGAACACAGACCCACGATCCTGCCGGTGTCCGTGTGTGTTTTGTGTCGTTTTGCTTTGTTTCGATTACCTTCCATTAATCCACCACCAGAACCGACGTAGAAAGACAAATGTATTTCCCGTCAAGAATGTCGCGATAGGTTTGACCCGTTCCCGTTCGATGCGCTCGTTGAAGTCTTTTGTACGGAACTAATCGTAGAATCGGAGAAAAGTGCACACAAACGGACGAGTGGCGAGTGATCGCCTTCAAGCGCTGCGGGGACTGTATGAAGATAATATATGACCACCATTTCTAGCTTTATCTATCGTGGACCTTGTGTTATGTTAAATCGTTCCGGTGGACAATGTTGTTTAAGCAGCACCATACTGTTCCATTGTGTTAGGTACGATGATGGAGAGAAAACTCAGTGATATCCTGATCGGGTGGAATGATCGTGATGGGATGGTTGGTAGCGGCATATTAGTTGAATCGTCGTCTGGTGACTCATGCTGGGAATGTGGCTTCTGTAGAAGAATTTGCTTGGACAAGGCGGAGATTTCGTTTTAGAACAGTAAAATAAAGTCTTGTGAATGAAAAATAGATAGTGAAACAATGGATGCTTGCCGAATAAAGTTTTACATTGCGTTATCATTTAAGAAACCTTTTGTATAAAATTTTATATTAGCTTAAGGAGCCGGAATATTATGCTTCAAAACATACGCATTTATTAATGACTTTGAACACTAGTTTTACATATTCCTTTCCTTGAACTGCTCCTTTTATGCACTAATATTCCGTGTATTATTTGCGTTTGCCTTCGAAACACTCACGGATGGCTTTGTCTGTTGATTTTTGCCGAGCAGATAGATAAAGCCTTCACATGGCATTGGTAGGAATTTCATGTTCGGTGTGCCGGTTTCCATCCAGCCCTATCTTGCAAACCGGTGCAACACGCAACACTCCCGCAAAAGGGTGTCGGTAACGTAATCCAGGTACGAAAACGTTAGCCACGACAATCGGTTCCCTTTCCTTTCGAAATGGTGTGAAAGATAGCGCGCGGAACACCGACCGAAAGCTGGATGGGATGGAATGAAATCTAAACACTCCCGGCCGGATATCTAGCGAAGGGCACGCGGGTATGAGAGTTGTCCGCAACAGCAAAGCACTAAGCCGTAAGAAATACAATGTTTGGGTCACGGGAAGCCGAACAAAACACACAATGCCTAGGGCTGGTGTGCGGCTTAGGAACAGGGATTCATTGGCAGTGCACGAGAGAATGCCTGCATGATCACGCATGAGTAGAACGCAATCCGAGACGATGCGTAAGTAGCAGCAGCAGCAGCAGCCCGTATCTTGCAACAATGTATGGGCTGATGATGAGAAATGTATCCGATTCTGATGGGGGAGTAATGATGCGCGCGGCATGTGTAGGAGCACGTTGTGATCGTGCACGGTATTATTCTCGGCTTTATTAATAGTTTTAAATCGACGTTTAAATGCCTGACACAGAGGGAGAGCACATGAAGGGAAGTTTCTATAAGGGGAGGTTTCTTGATTGCAGAAAGTGTTTTTATTGTAAAATGGTGTAAGTAAAATAAATGCCCCTTTTGAAGTGCCATCAAATCAGGCAGCAATAGCTACGATGAAATTGTAATTGAAGCTACGTGACATGAATCTGAATTTGCTCGTTACATAAATTCTGTTTGTGAGCCCGCACTAAGGCTAAGGCTATTCGGAACCTTGAGAAAACATAGTCTAGAATGGAAGTCCAAGCAGTTCTAAACGATTGGAACGGCAAAAAAATAAAGTAGGTGATTTGTATACGGGAATTCTTCAAGATACACTATTCTGTTGATCAAATTCCCTGACCTGTAGATCTGTAAAATCTGCAATTCCAGGTATCTGCGAATATCGGATACCGTGCATCTCTGGAGTACCATCAATATATTCCTTTTCCTCGTGAGCGGCTCATAATTTAAGCTCTCGCAAATAATTTCTCATCGACGCCCCGAAGGAACCTCCTTTGCGCAATTAATACAGGCCCTGCCCCATCCTACTTGGCTTACGCAGCTCACAAAAGAGGACCATTGTGCTACCGGTGATCATCGAACGGAAACATTACGCTGCTTCTCTCTGTTTTCTGTTGGTGCTTCATGCAGCAAAACAAAAACGGGCCCAACTCTTCCAGCACGAAAACTGAAAATACACAATTTTTGCCGAAGCTTCTTGCCGTGATGAGGGCGGACTGTGTGATATAAATCAAAAATTCAATTGCTCTACCGGCCCCGGTACGCCATCGCGGGCACGCACCGTCAAGCGCGTCCGGCAAATTACCCTCGCCTCGTAAACTTTGCCCCACGCGAATATCCCTCCTCTTCATCCTCCCTCTCCGCTCCCTTTCTCTGTGCGTAATTAAAAGTTCTAATTCAATTATCGGAAGTGAGGCCTTCGTCCGCGGCCAGTATCGCGGCAAAATGGGAGGAGACCACGGCACCGGTGTAGCTCCGTTTTGCTCGGGTGCTTTCTTCGCCGTTCCGTTTTCGCATCCGCTTCGTCGGCGCTACCGACTCCGATCGTGTCCAATGTCCAGCACGCTGATGATCTGCCCCCTTCTCGATGGTGATGATTATGACGATAATGACCGTAAACGGTGCTGTGCTCTGGGGATGGGCGGGTGTGCCCCGGCTATCATAATATGTTGGCGCGGTGTAATAAAACAAAACAGAAACGACATCGTCGCAAAAGCGTTGTACCGGACCAGTGTACCCGTGCGGCCGGAGAAGGCGTTCTTGGGGGGGGGATCGAGCGATCGAGAAGAAAATTGATGTTCCAATTGCTAGATTGGTGGAACGAGGCGAAAGAGGGTGGGGTTTGGGTGTTCCAACGGAGGGGAGTTGGTACTGTTTGTTCGGGGTTTCCTTCTTCTGTCCTGCTGCGGTCGGATTTGAGATGTCGATTCGTTAATAAATTAATGATAGGATAGTGTAACCATTTACGCAGGACATCCCGCCCTTGCACACCCATTATGTGCAGAATCGATGAGATGGAGCTGCCAGCCTTACCCACCGTGTTCTGGGTTGAAATTGGACACGCGCCTGTCGATGCGTAGCAAAACGTCTATCACGGGCGGAGCTAAACTATTAGTTTTGGGCAATTCAGGTTGGGCTCATTCAGATTCATGAAGTTTAAAGTTTTTTTGAACATTATGATTGAAATTGAATCTCTAATTCATAAATTCAGATTGTCCTCAGGGATTGTTGAATCACTGTAGCAACATGAATCCTTAAGGACAGTATAGATTCATGACCTGACCTTTTGAGTCAAATCAAATAAAATCAATCAAATTATAGAACCTTCCATGTTTATTGTATGTGTATATAAAAGATTCTGTTTCATAAAAAAAATATTTTAAGTATGGCTAAATCCATATTTCCGGGAAGGTTCATGGATCTATGAGGATTCATGATTTCTTTGTGGATTTATACACTTCTGATGGTTTATATATATTTTTTTAATATTCCTGATTGGTATGGCTCCTCAAAGAAAGATGTATATGCAACACTATTATGAAATAAGCACAACATCAGTATGCATCGTTACAAATTATTAAACTCGAAATTCACATTAAAGCCCAAAATACTTATCAAATGAAGTTGGGAAACTGAAGAACTTCACCCGTTCATCCTTGAAAAAACGTTTAAGACGAATCAACCGTAACAAGGTGTGAATTTGATCATCGCATCGCGCCTAACATCAACGCTAATCAGTTTGATTGCATGTTCAGTGAATCATTTATCACTGATAAAAAAGCGGTAATTTCGTTTACAATATCATCACTCGGATCCGCTGCAGTAGGGCAGCTGTACACCAAAGGGAGAGAGGGAGTGGGACGAAGAACAGAAAAGAAACACACGCTCCAACGATAAAACGCGCGAAGAAGGTTCACTCTTTAAATCATAACGATTCATTCGTTCCACCCCAAAAGGTTCGTTATTTGCCCGTTTCCCTACCCACGTGGCCACGTTCGTTCTTTTGGCGGTGAAAAAAAACCTGCGCTCAACCAGTGTATGGATGGAAGTACGGAAAAAAACTAAAACTCGTCGACTGACCACCACACCTTGGACGTGGGGATGAAATTGGAAAGGGTAGAAAAAAAAAGACGAGAGACACGAGAGGCCATGTAAGGGCGTGATTAGAGCGTTTATGCTTGGTTTGATTTTTATTATCGATGCTTTGGGTTCTGATGCACCGCGGCATACCGTTGCCACAAAAACTCGGGTGAAAAACAATTCCGACACGGGGAAAAGCGCAACACGGTGCAGCAGTTAGATCGGGGAAACGGCACGATGGTAGTTTGAGTGAAAAAATTGGCATCACGCTCACGGTTGAAATTGTTCCCCAACATCTCTGTTATTATACCATAAACGAATGATTGAGCAGTTTTTGCTAATTATTTTTCTAACAGCTCCAGCACAGCCCCAACCCTGGTTGGAAGGCTTATCGAGGGAAGGGTAAAAGAGATAATGGTAGAAACGAGAAGAAAAAAACATACTCAACTTAAGAAGCATTTGAAGCGAACGAATGAAGTAAGATACTTACGGTCGATCTTCATACGATTCAGTGCTACCGAGCCCCGGCGATGGAGCGTGCAGAAGAAAAACTTTGAGATACGAACAACAACAAAAAACCTCCTTTATCCGATGAGAACAAATGTGGAAGGAAGCGCACACCGCAATGAAGTGTTTGATAAGTTATTGTTTATTTGCCATTATGATCACTTGTTTAATTGATGGGGCATGATGGGGCGTGTTGGGTCTTGTGGTGTTGGCGGTGGAAATTTGGTGGGAAATTCGAATGAATTGACGCGGACGAGTACTGACGAGGATTTTCATCCACAAAGAGGAGAAGTTTTCTCACGCGAATGCACTTGTCCGAGTGTTGAATCGGCTGTTAAGTGTTTGTGATTGAACTGTTCTTTTTGTGCGGTAGTTTTCGAGATGTGATTCTGGTGTTGTGAAGGTGAAGCCTAACAACATGCTAGATGGAATAGCTGGCAAGTTCATACAAGTTTTTGTTATTTAATTTGAATTCCTTGTGATTTGAACTGTTTTTTTTTCTTTTATTCCCTTGGAGAAGGTAACTCCAATATCGCCTCACTCAGGCACCATTTTGTGTTTTACTCGCCACCTCGTAGTTCTACATATGGGAAACTCTTGTCTCGTTCATCGGCAGGCCTTCGCTTACCAAGTGTCTCTACCTTGCCAGCTCAGCTCAGCAGCTCAGCAATGATCGGTTCAGATTTGGTTGTCGATCTCGTCCAATTGGACGATGGATAAAGATCGCCATTCGCAGTTGTTGCTGTTGTTTCACCATCGCTCCCAAAAAGCCTTATACTGGGGGCAAGTTCCCGGAGATGGAGTTGGTAGTACGTTGGTTTGCAAAATGGCATCCAATCAGCAAATCCGAATCACCAACTGGGAATTCCACGATTCCCGCGTTCGGGACCCGTCGCCCGGTTTGCGGACGGTGTGACATTCGCCCGAAGCATCCCGTCACAGAAGGCCAGGATCGAATATATAAACTGCTAGTTTACGACGTGATGTTTCGGTGTGATTTGATTAGCCGCGTGTGTGTCGGAAACGGACGAACCGAACGACACGCGGGGGACCACAAGCTGACAAAACGCAACAAAACCGAACGGTCGATACCTTAATGGGGCAGTGAGAACCTGGACAAATCGGGCATGCTTGCCGGCAGAGTGACGGTTCGATCTAGCTGATTCGATGTGAAGCAACTAGAAGTAGCAACAGAGCAGAATAAATACACACACAAGCAGGCGGCGACCTGGACCCAATCAGCGGGCCAAGTGACAGAGCCTGACGCCCGTACGACGCCATCACAGTCGTCATCTTAATCATCACAGTACGGTGTGGGCAAGGGAATGATTATAAAAATATGCAGATGAGATACGCCTAGAATTATAATGTGCGATTGGACATAGGATCCGACTACGTGTGGCTGGAAGGAACCAGCGAGCCGTATGGTGGGATCTGGCTGGATCGATTCCCGCTGCCCGCCCCAAAGACCGGACCGGCGCTTTCCAGACTGGTAGCTGCTTCAGCTTGGTTGGTCAGTTGGCTCGGTCCGGCTAATTTAGCCATGAATTCTGAACTGCAAGATTATGCCGCTTGTCATACGTGCTGCAAGAAGGAGGAGACATGCCAGTGACAAGGGACGTTTTTTGCACAGTTTTACGATTCGTCGGTTTGCTCCACAGGTTCTACTGTTGTTCGCTCCTAGCTTAATGATTGTGTACGCTGGAATTGTATTGGTTAGGGAAGAGAAACGAAGCATAATACAATAATGTTTCCTATTTTAGTTCTACTGCATGCCGTCCTGTTCCTTTCCTTGTCTTGATGATGAATCATTCCTGTTTCCTCAAATTACGCCTAATCCTTAGCAGAAAAGCAGCCTGACAGCTGGCGAGTAATTTGTGGGTGACGATCGATCGTTACTGCACGTCAAACAATGGTGACGATCCCTTTTTGGATCGGGGTTCGGATCCTTTTCGTGCATTTGTCATGACAAGCTGCTCAGACACGGCAGACATAGGAAAGGTTTTTGCTGCACAAACTGTAACATAAGACTATTGGAAGCGATGGTATTTTGTTGTTTGATGAATAAGGTCGAAGGATTAACGATAGACGAGGGATTAGGACTTGGCAGCGCTCTAGGAAAAGGTGAGAATTAGAGTCATGTTTCTCGCCTAACCTAACAGAAGCACAATCAATATTGAATGCGTTCAATGAATGTTTTTTTTTTATCAAGAAAATGATGAGATTCTGGAAGAATTTAATATGACATTGAAGATTACTTGGATTAGTGTCCAGAAACTTCAATCTGCTTCGAAAAATCTGCTAACGAATGCTTAATGGTAACAAGATTGTGTGAATTATTTTATATGATTTTACAATCGAACAGAAACCCACTCCCTTCCATAAATACTGTCCATGGCCTTGCTGGCCTTCCAGCAAGAGCAAAAGTTCAATAAAGTACCATATCTAGCCTGGTTACACGGAAGATACGTGTGTCATAAAATTGTGGACATGTGCAGCTCTGCGTTACATTCATTGCACGCTTACCGGCAAGCATCGATCGACGATGCGCGAAAGATTCCGATTCGGAGGGCAAACCGGGACGCTGCACAGTACCAAACGATTTCAACGAGATCGTTCCGATTCCGCGTTCGATGCACGGACGGTGTGCAGATGAGATCAAACCAAGAAAGTAGAGGGACTTGGGGACAAAGGGGAAGCCCGGAAAGATCGACAAAATAGTTAAGCAAACGGGGCAAGAGCGCTCAAAGAGCCGCGAGGTGTTGCGCGAAGAACTAAACTTCGCGCCATGATCATCATCGTCCACGCTTGCTAGAACGCATTCTATTTTGCCTGGGTCGGCGATGTGCGCTCTAGCCGCCGAGCGTTTGGACGCGCTCGTGGTTGCAATGGATGCACTGGCATGCACTAAATGCCCACATCTTGCGCGTTGTGCAAGGCGTGAAGGCAAGACTCGTTCACTCCATGCTGGGTACGAAAGGGGAGAGGTTTTAAATCCCGTACCGGAGCCTCTGTTCAATCGCGAGGATAGCATCGTTGGTCTGTTGGGCGTCCCGTGGGCTAGGTCTTTTTGCTGGAGACTTAAACGCTGCACGTAGCGACGAACGGCCCGAACAGGCAGGGTGAGTGGCAGGGCATTTCACAGTTTCACCCCAATCTCACCTTGCTGTTCACCCGTATCCACTAAAGCATCCCTTGTCGACCGCCACCGTGTAGCGTACAATTCATTCAATTTGTTTACTATTTTATTAGGCATTAAATTATTCAATTCCTCTGTTTCAACATCTTGTTGCGCCGTGTGTTTACGTTTGTTTATAAATATGTATATATTTTAATTTAATGAAACAATTGCTCGGTTCGGGGTAATGGGGCAAGGCAAGGCATGAAGGTTGGAAGCGTGGTGTAAGCAAGGTGCAACCATCGTTTTGGGATCTTCGCGTAAACTCATGCAGCTACATGGAGTGAACCACTCGTGGTGGTGGTGGACTGCCACCATGGATGCTGTAGCGGGCCGCACCAGGGCAGCGTGCAAGCTGGGTGCAGTTGTAATTGAGTTAAGAGAACGTAGGCGCAAAACCGCAAACAGAAAAATCTCGCACACGGTGCAATGGAGGCGAGACGGTTATGAGACGATTGCATTGCGAGCCGGGAAGATGATCGTGCCCGTGGCATTTGCATCGGTTCGGATAGTTCTGCGGCGGAAAGATGCAACACTATGACATCGCGGCATTGGCTTTGCACCATCGCAACGCATGACCCTCCGCTGTGAGGTGAACGATTTTAGCCGAGAGTGTTCGGATGAGCCTTATTTGCAGCAGGATTGACACCGCGCCAGTGGACGATCGTTTGATCGTGCACGAACCGCGGAGATGGAGAGCGCTCGGGAGAAAAATGGCAAATTATGTTGTTAAATTATAGGAAATTCAGTGGTAATTAGAATTTTTCACAGCTAGCAGCGACGGTGGAGTGAAATAATGTTTCAGGTTGGTACTTGGGCCACAGAAGTGATACTTTTTAAGTACCGTCAATAAAGGGAGCGTTGTGCGCATAGCGGTGAGAACTTCCAACGGTGAACATTAAATCTTGCGTGTGATGTATGATGATCATTTTATCTCATGATGGACTGAAATAAATATGCTAGAATGTTACATATTTCCTATCTTGAGCTCAAGACTTGTTAGGGTAGGATAAGTGTACCAATAGTGATAGTGGTGGAATTAAATAGCTTTTGTACGACAAACTGAACGCAATTCAGTTGTTTCTAGTAATATGATTTTTTTCTGCTCTTCTACGAAGCGTTTAAAGTTCAATTGACCTCATTCTTTAGCTTATCGGCTTAACTATCCAACTTTATGCAATAAGCTGCACCATTTTAGTTAATTTCTTAATGATTTCATAAGAAAAAATATATTTGTAAGGTTATAAAAGACGAGAAAAGCATTAAAATCGTATGAATTCGTCACGAATATGTTAAAGTTAATTGATTTAAGCAAAATCACGGTCTTCGAGGATAATTTTTCCTTTTTTTATTTCGTTCATTTTGGCCATTGTGCCACTATACTAATCCAAAGTAGGCATGTTCCATATATTGGTCGAACTTACTGAACATAACAAACCAAACCAGTGGACGGGAGAAATTTAATAGGATGAAGCGTTTAATTTTTATTACCATTTGAGGTACAAATATACCTCCAAAGTTCTAAAAAACTGCATTAATAATTCGGAGAATAAGAGATCCACTGTTAATGTTAATGTTGTTAAATGATGGAGAGAGAAATTTATTTTCTATCCTATTTCGCTAAAAGATTGAAATTTATTCCATAGCAACACTTTCGACATAGTTCAAATTGTACTACTACTGGTTCGCTTTACGTAATTGTTGCATTCGTTCAGCTCACCTAAACACAGTCGAACACAATTTTAGTTTATTGTACGCTTGTTTGAGCCTAAACGAGCCTTATCGTGTGTTGTTTGCGCGCTGCATCGCTTGCTGTTTACCCACTCACGTTGCTTGTTTATGAGATTTTACCAAAAAAAAACCAAACAAGTCGTAAAATCATCCCTAAACCATCTAAAAACCATTCCCGACCGCACTTGGCTGGCGGCGAACATTAGAGGTGCCATAAAATGTGATTGATTTCCTAGCTTTCGACACCGGAAGGCCCCTTTGAAGCGGTGGTATTCCCTTACAGGGTCTGAGAAACATCGTACGCATACATCGACCACTCCGAGCCAAACAACTTCTCACTTCCCCCGAGGGGTGCTGCACATCCTACCCGCTTTTCCGTCCACCTCCACAACGAGATCGCTGCAACAGTACTGCATCACGCTGGCCGGACCGGGCGGAAATAATAACGAGCGCTAAAATGGAGCATGGGAAATAAAGCGGTGCACAAATACGTACCGAATCATCAACGGTGTACGCGAAGGTTTCGGATTGCTTTGCTCTATTTATTACCGAGTCCTTGTCTGTCAGGACAGCGGCAGGCTTCGGGACGGTAATGCGCACAAAACAACGCCGTGTCTGTGCAATCTTTTTTACGCTAAATAGAAGAGCATACTTGTTTGGCAAAAGGGACAAACAAATGGAGCGCAAGAACAAAGCCTTTAATGGAAGGTGAAAACAAAAACAAGAACAAAAACGAAAAAATAAAATAACATCAACGCAGCCGCCACCAGATCGTTCCTTGCATGCGATTTGTGTATTCCGATCGTTGCGTTCGAATCTTTTGTGGTGTGGGGAGGTTTTTTTTGTGTTGTTTCCAAACCATTCTTGTACATCCTGTAAATCACACCTTGCCTGAACGATTCTCACCATGGCGGTGCTAAGATGATTGCCGGTCATATTTTTTGTGCTGGTACAATTCACGCCGCAACAAATAGTCGGAGGCGGGCGGCACATGCATACATCATGAGCGTTCACATACGTTGTCCATCTGGGATGCGGTCCTTGTGGGGCGGGAAATTTGGAACTCAAAAGCGGCAGCGCTCGATGACATGCAAAAGAGCAGCGGAAAGACAATTTAAGGTGTTTTATTACGCTGGAACAGCTTGATTCGATTCGTTTTGTAGTGTAAAAGTGTTGAAGTGACAAATTTACTTGAAGCCTTCTATGGTTTCAACTTTTCCCACAGCAGGACTTTGTTCTGCACTTGGTTTTCCGATTTGGATTCCTCCCAAGTGTCCAGGATGCATTAAATTCTAGTTTATGCAATTGAGAAAGGAAGTTGCACATATACACAGAAAGAATGTATCCAAACAAACGCCACAACATGAATCAATCTTAATGGTCGTCGGTAGTGCCTGACAGGATCTGCCTGCGGGAACTTCGCGTACGGATTGCGAGTTGGCATCCTTGCGGCTGACGCAACCGACAACATGCAACATAATTTCCGAGGCATAAACATACAACCGACCATCCCCCACCCGTCATCTCCTCTCGCCGCTCCCTTGAAGCTTAGCCCATACGCCTGCTTGGTTGATCTTTGTTTAAGGGTGGTTTTTCCCCTTGAACCGCAGCGTTCGCGTTTCCTCGTTTTGTCGTTTATCGCCTTCCGTTCCGTGCCTCATCGGCACGGCCGGCGTTCGCTCGGGATGGTGTGGCAGGAACAAATAAAATGTAAACACCATCAGCATGATTCATTTGTCTTATTTGAATAAAACCACGCTTCCCGAACGGTTCGTCCTCCCGCGGTGGTTGGTGTTCGTCTGCCGGAACGGATTGGGCTCGCGGTACGGTTGGGCTGCGGCGAGTTTTGCGCCGAAGGATTGTCCCTTACCGCGCTGATCGCTGGGACAGGGTTTCGATTTCTACTCTCTTTCTTTCCACCGTCCACGCGTGTTGTGTGCTTTTTTTGTTCGGTTGAACTCGCCACCAAACTTTGGTCGGAAAATGGCCGAAAAGCGAAAACAAAATCGTTCTCCGTTTCGCTTGCATCAAGTGCATGCATGGTTCACAAGGAGGCTATGGGAAAGGGGTTGCTCCAGTCGGTGAGCGCTGGCTGGTGGTTGTGCTGCTGACGTTGTTGCTTCGGAAGCTTCTCATGGATGCCTGCGAGCGATGCATGAAATTCAAACAGTTCCCAATAGCTGTCCCCGATCGCAAAAGGGTTGAACGAACATTGTCTCCAGTGCCCAGAACTGGCACAAAATATCTTTTAATTATTGCTTTTAGGTAAAGCATTGTTAATGTTTAAAAACAATCTATTCGATTTCCTTTCATCTGATCACGTGGTGTATTTGGTCGCGACGCGTCGTGTGAATGACAAGATCGATCTAAAATTTGATTTTGGACAAATCTCCCGTGCGCAGGATGTGACTATCCAGCCACTGTAAATAAATTCAAAGTATGCCATAAATTGCAAGCGTAGACCTCTAGAGGTTGTAGTGCAGGGAAATAGAATGAAGATCTATTATATAAAAGATCTTGTGCAAAGAGCCGCGAAAAGAGCTTGTGCAAACACGTGGAAAACACGAATCAGCGCCAAGAGCTGACGAAGCTCCATTGTCCCATCATGGATCCAGAGCTACTGTTCTCCACCGTCAATTACAAATTTGATTTTCGGAAGAAAGCAAGAAGGCAGAAAATTTCCAAAGTTATCAGCGATCTGCTCAAGAGCTAAAGTAAAGTAATGCGCATGCGTTTCTTCGGGACTCATGAGAATGTAAAAGGGGGTAGTAAATGTTCTACTACGTTTGAACCGTGATACAATTTGATGAACCCTTTATCCGAGCGATGTTTGAAATTCACAGTAAATGTTCTCCGAATATCATCTCAAAATCAAACACCCTTCATTATTCCAAACCCAAACATCAGCCAGGAAATAGAAAAGGTCCTTTAACTATCAATTAATACTTCATCAAAGATGTCCGTCCAACATGGCTCAAGGAGGAGATTTCATGGCTAAATTGATCTTGTTGTGTAAACTATGTAATGAATATCAAGTTTTGAAAGTGATGAATTAGACAGTTTTATTGAAGTAATGAAATGAAATTAACCATTTAGTTACAATTGAGTTAAAGTAAAATTATTAATTAACCTTCAATAACACGTTCTCTAAAGAGAGCCTAAAACTAAACTAAATCGTAGCAATAATTTAGTTAATCAAATTTGGTAACTATATCTAATAATCTTTATAATAACAATATAAAACTTCTATTTAGCAATACGACGTAAATATGCAAGGCCTGAGGTTCTCAGTTATCAATACATTTTTTAAGCAATTCAAATCTGCTAACAATTACCGTTTCCTGGATGCAAAACAATGCTTTTTAACATTTCAATATTAAGAGATCACAAACTTTTCGACCTTCCCTCGGAAAATCGTACTCCATCGCAGGGAAAGAGTACGTTCCACGTACAAACCACGACACAAACAGCAACGATCGGCGATCAGTTATCGGTTCTCGGCCACGACCAAACAAACCCCGAAACAGTACCTCAAGGCACTGCAGGCCGTCAGTGCATCGGAATACCCGGCGCAAAAGGGAACCTGGCGCGAGTTAAAGCTATGCGGCCGCGTACGAGCTGCCATCGCACCCAAGCACGAAAGCATCAAGCAAAACGATTGCAAAACGGTCGTGAAAATTTCACCAACATCTCCCTGTACGGGCCCGCTTTTTCCCCTCCGGAGCCGCGTTTTCTTTCCTTTGCCTTCGTTGCCAGGGTGCATCCGATTGATCGACTGCAAAACAGGGTACTTGCTGCCGATCGATGGTGTGGTGCCGACTGGCAGCAGTGCAGCCACAGTTGAAGATAAAGAACGGTGATATTCAAATAAATTCTCCTTTTGTACGAATGGAATCAATCTCCGGATGATATATTAAGCGCCGGGGCACCACGGCGCGCGTGGTGGTTACGATGGGCAACCGGTGCCGCATGCATTAGCATTCTATTTGTCTTCTTTGTTTCACGGTTGTAACATTTAAATTAAAAATCTTTCCTGACATAATAATTTGTCAACCTCGATCTCTTTGATCTCGCTTTGCTTTCTTGTACCGGGTCTTGGCCCACAAAAAGGGCGAGCAGATGGGGTGGGTTAGCGGTGGGAACGATCGAACGGTGGACGAAGTGAGCATGTTTGCGTGTGCCATGAAGGAATGAAACAATTTGCAACAGCACCCGGCCAGTGGACAATGTCAATCCGGCAGATTGAATCGAACGCGGCCGTGATCGACATTTGCGTCGTGAGGATCTTGTCGAGCTGTCTGTACAGTGAACGAGCAGTGCTCTGTAGCGATCGTCTGTTTGTGGCCCGGTTTTTTTTTAAAGCTTCCCGTCCATTGTTCTCGGGGAGAAATTGGAGAAACGAAGAGCAACTGAAATAAAGCCAAAGCAAAAAAAAAACCGCACAACTCCTGCACAATTGCATCGTCCTCTTTCACCGGCCATTCTCTTCCGCGGTGACATTTCTTCGATATCGGCGACCCGTCGACGGCTGTCAGCCGGTGACAACTTTTCGCGCATTTTCACGCCACACGTCTATCAACGTCTCGAACTGAACTTCTGTTTAGCAAGTTTGCTCAGAACGCAACCCAAACTGACTGTTTCCTTGCCCCGCACGCTATCGATTGGATGGAAGGGTTTCGCTTTTTTTTTTGGGACAGCTTAACGCACCTGTTGCATTACGCCGCTCGCCGTTTATTCGGTCGTTTATTTATTCGATTGTCTCTGTAATCGTGCGGCTGGCATTGGCACATTTGCACAGGAATGCGCTAATGTTTGCAACCCTCCCGGGCAAGGCAGCGCCGAGGTTCGTCGCCTGCATTTGGTGATGTCTTTCGTACGACCGTATCGAATGCATACGCCGGTTGCAGCTTTTCCGTGCACGCACTTTCGTCAATTTAAATGCGATCGCTCTCTGATTCTGGGTGGTGTAGAGAGGGGGAGGTGGTAAGGGAGGGAGAAAGGGACGGTGGGGGGGCAGGCAAATCAACTCCTTCCGTGTAGCGCCCTGCGCCGTCGTGCGAGGTGCGTTTCGATTTCAGTGTGGTATTCGATTAAGCGACGGTAATTTGAGACGAGTACAGCGAAACAGTAGCTGTGAGCCGCCAGCCGAGGGATATTGATTGCACAAATGAAGGAAAGGTGATTGGTTTGGTTGGTAGTTGTCGATGTAGCTTTTTTTTTGTAGCTGCCGCTGCTGAAGTAACCGAGATGAGGTAGTGGTGGGTCACGAGAGGATGGCTGTTCCCGATGTGACGCGTCGATACGATTAGCCGAACGAATCAATCGTTCCGCAGAATTGTTGCATGAAAGGGAGTTGAGTAACGCAGAACGAGCGTACGAATGGGGCTCGATTTACATGGCCGTTTCGTATCATGTCACCGTTGCGCTAAGAGCCCGAACCGGCCATCGGGGCTGTTAAAGCGTTGTGTAACATTTTTCATTTTCATTAAAGCAAATGCTTTCACCGCCATTAAGCAGGGCAGCGATGGGGATTTTTTTTTACTTCAATTCCACTACATAGTACCATATTGTTATCGTTGACACTTTCTGGTCTGGTGGGTAGTGAGATCCTGTTTGGTCTGGGTTATTTATTGCACATTTAGCTGAATAATGTATCACGGCATGTTGCACCGTAAGCTGCATCTGAAAGATGGGTCAATATTTTATTGCATCATTACACATTCCCGAGTCGGTCGACCGAGGTTAAGTTGTTTGTCTCCAATAACAAATTAGAGTCTAATGGGAGCACTTTTAACGTTCCCGTCCAATACGGGCTGGCAAACGGTGATGGTTTTCATCCAAAGTAAACAAGCGTTGTGGCAAACCATGGTTGGAGCCGTATCTGCAAACGAGCACCATGATGCATCCCATTCACTTGGCAGCACCGGATAGGGGGATAATATTTTCTCTAGAGCACAATTAAATGTTTACTGAATAATCACTTCGCGCTCCGATTTTCCGACAGCGTGTTGACGGGCGTGTTTCCACATTCCCCAGGACAGGCGAGTAGAGCACGCCGGGTCGGGTCGGCTCTAGCGACCATTACAAACATCAGCACGTCATCGGCACTTGCACGCCATCAAACCCATCACTTGACCTGAAGCCGGGACCCAATCAGCACGATTCTTTCCGTCCGCGTCGGGTTTTGTCGAGCGGCCAGGCAATAAATATCAAGGCGCTGTGTCGTGCCATGCACACTGGCAGTGTTTGGGTTGCGGGGATAGTTTGTTGGATAAACAGTTCGGCTTTGCTACAATGCTTTCGATTGTTTGCTTTCTTCCTGCTCGGCATCTTCAGAGTTGATACCTGAAACCTGGGTTCTGCGATGGAGTGCACGGCTCGTGGCTCGGTGTCCGAAATTGAAATTATCCATCGTTCCTTGGACGGGCGGCGGAAAATCGACCCCGTCAACGGGCGAAATCTGATGTTGAAACTGCGATGAAAGCAGGCTGAGACAGAGTTTTTGAAGCGACGTGAAGCCCCAGACATTGCACGGCGTCAGCGTTGGCAGACACCGTAGGACACCTTAACGATCCGGGAAGGGAGTAGATGATCCGCTGGAAGGCCAAGATATGGTTGGAGAGGTGGCTCGAGTGTCTCAAGAGCATAAATGTTGCGGATATCGCGAGAAGTAGCGTCGTTGTTTGTTGCGTGTGGAACGTTGATAAAATTCGAGTCATTCCCGATCAAAACCCATCCAGCCTAGACACACACACACATGTAGACGTTGCTGACTCTTCTGGACAACGCAACGGATGAGGTACAGATATGTCAGGCACCTTCAATGCTTCCTTGCCGGTGTCAAGTGTTCAACCCCTTTTAGGTTCTTTCTACCCCATCGGCGAAGCGCTTGCAGTGAGGGTTTGTTATTATTACTTTCATTATTCTATGCTAGAGCTCACGATGCTGTTGAAGTAATCCCCGTCTGCATGCTTCTAATGCGCTTCAAAGCACACACACACACACACACACACACACACACGTACACGTACACACTTCGAGCGTACGGCGTGCGATCTCACATCATGCTTCGTGCTTCATTCCGGAGACCGGATAGTTGGGTAAATATTTATTCAAATAATCCCATTCACCTTCCCCGAACGCTTGATGAGGAGCCCCCAGAACGCAGTCACACTTATAGAAACCCGCACCATCCAACACCTTCGGTTGACTTCCCGTGCCAACAAATCATTTCAATGACCGATCAATGGTCGTGGTGCGTGTGCGTGATTGTGAAGCTTGCTGGGGGTGATGAGGTGGGAAATTGTTGAAAAGCAAGCGAACGGACACACAAAGTGTGGCCTAACGAACTTTGAGCGGCGGGGACAATGCACGCTCGATGACACTGCAAGTACGGGCCCCCGGGGCGAAGAATGTTGGCTGAATGCATTTAGAGCAGTGTTGTGTTCTGGTGCTGCTTGATCTCGAGCTTGATCTAGAGCTGAATCTTGTTTATTTGGGTTCATTACTTGCTACGAAGGGTGCAGAACGAATCGGTAAGTGAGCATTCTCGTTGATTATTAATAAGATGATTTAAAACATTCTCTGTAGAATTATATTTCGAAAGATAAAAAAAGCCAGCTCAGTTGTCTAAAGCTCTCGAAATAAAGTTAAATTGTTCGTTTCCTTTGAGTGTGTCATACATTCTATCACATCAAACTCACTTGTCGATCATTTTCCTCGAGGGAACATGAAGATTTCCTCCATCCTTAAAATCTTCCACTTGCCGACGTGCAGCATGCAAACGACCGATAAACATCAGCCAGAATCACTCCGTACGCTTGCACAGATTTCGGGTGTGCGGTTGTGTTTGCTCGCTATTAAGCCTGTGCGCAATTTTCGGAAACCCCGAAGCCGTAGTTGCTCGATCGATTCGTAAAACCCCCGCCACAGTTATCAGCACATTGCAATCGCACCCGTCCGGCAGAGAAAAGGAAACGCAGAGCCAGGGTAAAGCGAGTAAACGCCGCACCATATTGCTGGTCATAATTTAGGATTCACGCGCATCGATCCTCACCCGGTACTTGGTCAATGGATACCGATACCGTGGGTATCGTCACCGCGGGCCAATTTTCTACATTGTAGGCACGGAAACGTTTAGTAAGATCATTTAACGCTCCGGCTCTTTCGCTCCGTTTCCTCGAATATTGGAGGATGCGAGCCAATCATTTCGGATGGGGCCGTGCTGTAAGATTCTACCCACCCTCCCGGAAAGGGCTCGATTTTCCCTACTCGCGTACCAGCGATTCGTGCAATGTGAAACCGTTTTTGATCCCGGGAGGACCACGTTGTGTCCTCCGGTGGCACACTGCACCGTCGTATTGCGCGAACGTGAGGGATGAATATCATTAAGGTAATTTTCCTTTAATCAAATAATTGCTATCGCGATCATGGAACGGTCCTTGCTTTTTTTTGTGCTTGCACACTCACACTCGGAACGGTTCTCGGCCAATCGGTGGAAAAGCCAAAAAAATAAACACTGCTCAAGCCGCTGGTAAAGGAAACAGCCCACTTCAACGGCGAATGTCGCCCGCTGAAGGGCTTGTCGGTGTTTGTTTCCTTTCGGTGGTGTTCTTTTTGCCGGGCTCCTTGCACGCACGGAGAAGCTTTTGTTCTCTGGGAGGCTGACCACGCAGGGGAGCCTCCACTCCCCCTTCCCTCTCTGTCCTCTTTGGCTGTGAAACCGAGCTTAATGTCCGGGTGAACGCGCGCTCTCGTTCAATGGGTAGTTATTATTTTATTATCCCTTCGGTACGAACTGTGCTGGGGCCCGGGCCTGAGATGGACGGACCGTGAGCCGAGTGCTGAAAGGGAAAAATGTAAACGGGGAAATGGGCATGAATTTAGAAGCGAACGAACGAACACCTTCCGGCTTCTATGACGTGAAGTCGTGGAAACGGAACGTCAAAACAAAGACACCGAATGCTTGGCGCAAGGGCCGAATGTTTCGTGTCTGGCAGGGTTAAAAAAGTTAATTTCTGTTTCGCTTTTTTTCCGTCGACCTGAACGAAATGATACGCATTCGGGGGAAAGGGTTATTTAGAATTATGTTTTTGCGAAGGATTGTACTCCTTGAAGATAGAAGGTTCGACGGGATTGAAGTTGAGCCTCATTTCTGCAATTTATTTTTAAGAAGAATTTTTCATAGAAAACCCATCAAAATCGCATCGATTGTTCCGAACCGAAACGATCGGTTTCTTGAAAATAAATCAAAATATTTCATCATTTTAAGCTTCTCAAATTTTACGACTTATAGTTAATTAACGGAACAGTTTGTCTAGCTTCTCAGAAAACTTCCCTATTCTTGGAACATTAATCGATCCCGAAACCGTCGATCGGGATCCTTTTATTGCTAGCCGCACATTCGATTTGCTCGGTGGGCAATTAAAAATGTTATTACCGTCCTAACAGGACCGAAACTTTCCAACCCATGAATACGACGCTTTTTTTCACCACAATGTATACGGCTCGCGGTCGTATTGGAAATTCGACGTGTCTTATGATTTACGATTTATTTAGACATTTGATGAGCGGGAGATCTTTTCTTCCAGCAAACGTGTGGAAAGAGTACATTAACATTTCACAGGCAAGCCTATTCGAAAGCCTCGACGACATACTTCCAATGAATCGGTGAAGCAGACCGGTGATGATGTGGCGCTGGGGTTAAGAAAATCGATCAGCATTAAAAATGTGATCCCGCAAAACTACAACACCGATTGATCCATTCTATCCGTTCTTCCATCCCCTATGCTGTGTGGTGTGTTTTGCCGCAGCAAACATTCGAACTACGTTTCTGTTTTCGCTGTATATAATTTGGAATTCATCTTGCTTTGTGGTGTATCCCGTTTTCGGCCATAACTGTCATAAGCTTAATCGAATCAACGGTCCGGTCCAGTGCTAAATGTTGATGATGTACCAGTGCCATTGTGTCGCCATGATTGGGTGAAGTTTCTCCGCGAATCCATCGCCAGGAAATTGTTTCTTTCTATCCTTTTTTTCTAACCAGACATTTACCATTGGTCAGTGTTCGCCCTAGAGTATCGAGGTGACAAGAACCTCGTCGGAGCCGTGTCATCGAACGCACCCTTTTCTACGCACGGTCCAAATCTTCCCAACCTTACCAATTCCGTTTCGTCCGCTAAACACTTCGGGACCTGTCAAGCTGAGCTGCCTTTAACTTCCCCCCGGGTCCTGGGTCGAACGCTGCTGTCGAAAACAGCGCTTGATGTGTATAAATATTGATTTTATGATTTTCCAAATTTATGATCTAACGTCAATATAATGTCTTGTTGAGCATCGGTAACATTTCTCAAGTGCTGGTGCGATCGATCCGGGCGACGAGTCGCGCGCGTTTGTGTGTGTGTGTTTGTGTTACGTTTCCTTTCTCTTGCCTCTCGCATCCGTTCCTGTCCGGTCGATTCCTTCTACTAGAGGCGGTAAGACTGCACCATGTCGATCGGTCAGCGTCGACACTCGGTGGTCTTTTCTGGCGGTTGAGTCTTCTCTTCGAAGTCTTTCCCCCCTCCCCCCTTCCCCACACCGCACACCGCCCATGGATTGGTGGAGGTGGAAAGCAGGGAATTTGAATTTTAATCCAAACTGCTCTATTCGCCACGAACGCAAACCTTCTGCTTCACGACTTTCCGGCGCGGATCGTTTCGATTTCTATCGTTTATAGAAACGCACATCCCATCCACCCCCGGAACCTACCTTTTGATGCCGAATACGTTTTGCGGCCTAGGATTGTCCTGTTTTATTTGAGCGTCTTCCATCCACCGAAAACGGTCTCCCCGTTTAAAAAAAAATCACACACACACAAACACTCTCCACGTCCGGTACGGACTTTTGATCGATACTCTCAAATTTCAAAAATGGTATTGTACCTTCTTCGCGCCAGATAAGCGACCAAACTGGGAAAGGGGATGGGAGTGCGCGGGAGAACGTGGTTGTGCGGGGGAGTTGATTGCGCCCGCGAGAACAAGATCGATCGCTGTGCCGTTGTCAAATCAAATCCAATGATCGAACCGACACAAAAATTGACCGGACAGGCTGGCGAAGACCGTGCGAAGATCTACCGCGGCGCTGGTCGGCAGCGCAGAGGGAAATCTAATTTGTGTTTTGATGTGCGTTCGAATCGGGCGCAAGATTTATGCGCCGTTGTGACGCATGCGATACCGATGGCACAGGGGTGGCTTTGTGATTGTGTGTGTTTGCTCGAGAGCTTCACCATCGATGGGGTTCGTGTTGGGTGGCGATCGGGTCTTCTGGTTTGATGGCGAACTTTGGTGTGGTTTAGAAGTGCGGATATGGTTTCCTCTACAGGCAGGCGTGAACTATGTGTGCTGGTTACGAGGATGATAAGAGGGGTGTGTTGGATAATGGTGAGAAGCAGATTAGCACGGACTTGTTTCTTATGAATCGGAACAAAACTTTAGCCATATTAATTCTAAGTGATTGGGAGTGTCAACATCGATGACAACAATTATTTCGTGGCACTTTTATAGGTTTTGCAGGGGTTTCCAATACAACACTGTAGTGATTCTTAAATTCTGGTCAAGATAAAGTATAATATGTGGAGGATTTAATTGATTTTCATGCAAAGATTCATGATCTTTCCCAACTTCTGAAGTCGTTACAGAAAGTCTACCAGGTTATTGAAAAAGATATTAAATCTTTCATTTACTTGAACCAATGCCCTAGACTCCAAATCACTACTTTAATCCGAGAACTCTGTATGTTTTCATGTTTATTTAAATATTTTCATTCCACTTGATTAAATCAAATCCGTTTTGCAACCTGTGTTTCATGCTGGTATGGTGTGCTCCTTGGGAATGGTATTTTATCTTAACATCTTGGAATTTCCCATAGTTCCGTTTTAACTTCCAAAGAAAAAATCCAGGAGAACAAATGAAGTAAAAAAATCTCTAGGTATTCTTCGTCCCTGAAGAATTCCAAACGGATAGTTCTATTAAGGAAGGAAGATGAAAGGCAGAACTACCCTTAATGTAGGCCAATTCAGATCTTCAAGCTCATCCTTGCGATCCGTGCCGAATGAGTCTTACTTTCCTCCGGATGATCCAGCCAATTGGAAGGAACATCAGCTACAGCCATACGCCTTTGGCGTACTATGTTACCTTCCAGCCATGATTCGGTAGACTTGTTGAGACCTTTTATCGACTGCCGGCGTTTAGAAAAGTGTAGCTTTTCACGCCACATTAATGCGCGCACAAGAACACAAGAACACCAAGATCAGAGATGTAAGGTCATTCAAGAGTAACGTTTGGTTCCGTATGCAGGTTAATGTAAGACGGTTCATTCTGTTACACCCCGTCAGGAAGAAGGAAAAGAATGCGTAAGAAAACAGAACACATTAAACTACAAATACGCCCGCCATGAGGTTTGGTAACGAACTATTGCACTGCGTTTCGTTGAAACTTTGTTGATGTCGAAGGGCTCTAATTGAACAGCTGGAAGCAATGGAATGGAACACACTGCTACAGATGCAGCTGGAACGTTGGTAGAATTGATTTAGGTTCATGCATAAGAAGCAAACCGCCATAGAATGTTATAATGTTTTTAGTCTAGACTTTTTCTTTGGTGATGGAAAGTATTCCAAAAACGTTCTACTTACCTCGTTATTGGAGAAATAAACAAGAAAAAGCAAAAAGAATTCAAATGCTAATCACAAGTCATTACAACGCGTCAACCTCCTCGATCGATCCTATTAGAAATTTAATTCAAATCGTCCATAAACGCGTTTCCATCACAATCTAGACAAAATTAACGTTTCGAGCAGTGATCTCGTCAACCAGAACGGTTTAAACTCGTAAAAGTCACTTTACCGAAACTAGATTTATGTATTTTCGCTTTCTTTTCATCGCATGGCTAGTGGGTTTTGGTGGGTTTTGGTGGTGCTTCCATAAAACCTTTCGTCCCAGGCACATCGACGAGCCAACCAGCTTTTGTCTCACCGGGCAATGGGTTTAATGGTGAACATCTGGTGGCATACCACCAAGATTTCGGGAGTGATGCGTGTGCTTTACACTGTTTTCCCGCCAGAGGTCGAACCCAACTTTGCGACTAAATTCATTCGATTTCGTTAAACTTTCTCGTATCGCTTTGTTCGCGTTACGCTTATCTAGCACCGTATTTTAGGCCGAAAACGGAGCCAAACGGGAAGGAATTTGCCATATGATCCTCCCCGTCCGTACTACGCTGGAGCGCCGAGCAGATGCACAGGGATGTCGGAGCGACATTTTATGATCGCGTGAAATTTTATTGACCATCTTGCTTCACCGAAAAAAGAAACAACACCATTTCCCCATATTGTCACAGCACAACAAGGCTCGCCCCGGGAATGGGCCCCCGGAACACAGACATTTTGCCTGGTTTTTTAATGTGTTAACGACCACGGGAATGGGGCCCGTGGGTAAGAACAAAAAAAAAAAATCATCGAATGTGGTTGCCACGATGGAACTATCTGCCCAACCTCTGCAGCTGGTCGCTGATGGTAGTGGGCAGTGGTTCGGGAATTTACACTAATGTGTCGTTTTGTTAGTGGAGAATTATTACTAGCTACGAGACCGTACCGTCGTAGCGGTAGGGCTCCGGTGTCGTTGAGCTGACCATAACCGTTGACAAAATGGGAATGATGGCTTATTGTGTGTGAGCGTCGTACCTCCACCGTGGTACGTCAACGTCAGCGCTATTGGTGGACGAAATGCGACGTTCCTGTTGCGGGCAGGACGAATCCTTTTCCACCGCAAAAAAAAGAAAGAAAGATTATCCTACCGACGTTTCAAGATCGCACAATAGGGCCGAAGTTGTAAAATTATTGCGTGTCCGGACTTGGAAATGAGCCGACGCCATCGGGTCACCGATGGTCAATCATCTCTTTGAGCCGCTGAGTGTGGTGCGGTACCTTCTACCTTGTGCGGTGTTCTACGCCGGGAAACGAAGGAAAAAAACGAGACATTGACTATTGAAGAAAATAAAAACAAAATTAAACACGTGGGAGTAGAATCGATTCAAACCGACGCTTCCCGAGAACCGTTCCCGCGTCCGTGTTTGCGTGGCGTGTGTTAGCTGGTTTATCGATTGGAAGGATTTTTATTGACTTGTCCGGCCAGTTTCGATCGGTTTTAATCCGTCGCCGGAGACACCTAGCCCGACTGATAATAGGATTCGGGGGGATGGTTTTTTTTATGTGTATTTTCTTGCGCTGTTCACAGCATTGGTCAAAATAAGGTGTTCGTAAATCATAAAGATATTTTCACTGGTAAATCACAACCCGTCGTACCGTTGCTGACCTCGTTATTATTCACGTTATTGGATTCATTTGCGGAGTAGCAGTCGCGTCGGGGTTTTTTTTTTGAGCGATGAAAACATGTTTAATGGATTTTCACTGCTTCACCAAGATACCGTTACTGATTAGATGCGCCAAAGCAGGATGATAGAGAAAACACAAAACCACTCATTTTAATGGGGTGATTGGAATCCTTTGCTTTGCTAGACAAAACTGACCGGCTTTCATCCAGATCGAACAACATTCGACATGGGAATTAGCAAAAAATTAAAAAATTAAATTATAGATAATTGATAGAAGGAAAACCGAAGACTACGATCAATATGCTCGTGCGCATCTACACTGACGATGCACAAAGATGGCGCTATCCAAATTTGAGTGATGCAGCGTCGATTGCTTCGTTTTCGAAGGAGTTACCGCAATGTACGTACGATCGTGAGATCACGTACACCACTACCGGACCATGTACGGTGCATTGCTGCCAGCCTTTCCCATCGAAACCATCATCCCAATCAGCGACAAGCTCGGGAAGCAATCATCGTCACCAGTGGCTCAAAGTCTTCATCGTCAGGACCGTTTCTGATCACCGGTCAACATAAATGAACTTTAAAACTTCTCCTTCCCGCGGTAAACTGTGAACGATTGCTTCACCGCTTCCTTTCGGAACCGAATCCTGCCCGGAGTTGTCCGTTGGTGTTGTTGGTTTGCACCGTTCCTTGAGCTTCATAAGTTCGTCATCGTCATGTCGATGTCTCTTTTCATTCTCCTCCCATTCGCAGTGGATATCGCAAGGTTCACACATACGCCGCCCTTGCAGCACACAAACACAACCGAAAGCGCACACGAAAATCATGCCACATTCTGACAAATCGAGCATCACATACGGCGGAGAGTTTCCAACCCGGTTCGATCAGAACCGTGGCGGCTTGCGGGGTCTTGCTTTTTTTTGCGCTCCATGATTTTCATCAAAGTCGAAAAAGTCGAAAAATCAGGTTCGTCGCTTTGGTGCAAATCTTTCACCGTGCGCCCTAAAGGGGAGCCCAGTTTTTTTGTTGTTGAATGTTTGTTCTTGTTTTCGTGTTTGCCTGCTCGATAAAGAGTTTTGATTTCCGCTTCAATTTTCTCCCGAAACCCGCCTCCGTCGAGGGGCTGACATTCCGCGAAATGGATTCGTTTCGTACTGGGTGTGGAGAGAGAGAATGATCGGCCGTTGCCATTCGCTCGTGGGCTGTCATTGTTGGTCGGTTTGATGCTGCCGAGATGGAATGGTTCCGAGCCCGATTCTTGGTTGGCTTTCGACTTATGCCGTCTCAGTTTTATGATGATTCTTGTTATAGTTATTAATTTAAAACCCGAAAAATGTTAAACGAAATCAAACACTTTTGCGAACACCGGACACAACTAAGCGATCGGATACAAACGATCGAAAACACCAGTGCCATTGGGTGAGCCGGTGGTGAATGCGATTTTTTTACTGCGGATGCAAGATCTTTTTGTCCTGGGGTTTGCCATTTTGCTTCCCGGGAAGGGGTTTGGCCAGATGCGATGGGACTGTTTGATCAGCCAGATGGAACAGGAGATGGGTTTTTCGCTGGGGTTTTGCCCAATCACTTGGAAGAAATTAGTAAAGTTAAGTTTACTATAAAATATTATGCGTTTATTTGCAGCTTAATGGAATGCTTCAATAGTTACAAGAAGATGAATTACAAGCATTGCATGGCAACAAACTTCAGCGCGGGGAATTTGACGCAAAACGTTTGACAACCGATTTGTCAGTGTCAGTAATTGTACTCTGCACGCTTGTGGTAGCGATTCTAAGATAGCGATGAAGATCTGCCACCGTAAATGAAGTTCTGTAAATGCAAAAAAGGATTGGCAGTGCAAAATCCCGTCCGCTGCATGAAGAAGCTACAGAAACAGTGTTCGTTGCCTACCGTGCGTTGAACGTTTTTTTCACCTCCCGCAAAGCGTCATCTATTTACCGATCAATAATCATCCTCCCATGAGATCGATCATGATTCTGACTAGCGTAAGCCACGATTGGAAGATAGATTCAGTTCTTGCTGTACATATTGAAAGAGAAAAAATACAACACCACGTACACCCAGCTAGTGCACCCACAAGAAGTGCATTGCAGCAATTCGGACAGGTCAGAAGATTGGCTGATTCCCTGTGGATGCCATTTGATTTCTTTCCACCCCTAGCCAAACGCCCCTACTGTAACGTTCCCGGCGGGAAGTCAACCCGGGTGGAATCTTAATCTTCAAACAGATGATGATCTTGAGCCGCTGACTGGTTGACCGGCTGCCTGCACCTACTCGATCGCGCACCATCGCTCTCGTAAATGCACGCTATCTCTTTGCCTTAACATGCTGCCACCACCATGCACCACCTCTGGTTGGAGTTGGTCGGAGCGATGATGAACGTTCCGATGGTGACATTTTGACAGCCGTAATCAAGCGAAAACACGATGTACTGTCAGCTACTGGAAGCCCTAATCGGTTTCCCCCCCTCCGTTTCCGACTGCCGGACATCCCTTTCCTGTTGCCGGACGGCAATGCAGGGGATGTATGGTCCGGAAACAGAATGGAAAAATGACGCAAAAACAGGAAAAGGAAACCCCACAGACACAAACAGCAAAAGGCAACCGATATCGTACCGGTCGGCGGGATACTTTACTGAATAGTTTCGATATTTTTATACCCTTGACTGTAGTTTAATTGTGCACCAAAAACTCTTCTTAATAAAGAGGTCTGAGCGCTGGATCTAGTTATGTGAGGAGGGTGAAGTTGACTTGAAGCATTCCTTCTGCGTCGTCCGCCCATTAGCTGGAGGGAAATGTGTCGCAAAACTGCTGTTCCAACAGGCACTGACGGCATGCTGCTTATGGAAATAGGATTTCTTATTATGATTATGCACCCATTAGTATGCCAACTATCAACCGCTTCGTCCGGCACGATCTGCGTAACCAGGCTGACCGGGTTAGAAGACCCGAAATGGGGGTGAGAGGAAAGCAAAATTTCGGGTTCCTTTTCCTGCTTGACATCCCAGACCACCATGTGACTCACTGATAAAACTTTGTGCAAAATTAAGTTCTTGTTGTAATGGTATCTCACACGTTTCTTCCACGTCGGAACCGAATTCGTCGGCTCGCCTTTATCGATCGAAACTGCCTAGGATGGTCCGCCCTGTTTCGCGCACAGTGTCCGTTTGTTGGCTCTATGTCGCCTGTACGTCGCCCGTCGACGAGCATCGCGAAGACCTGTACGCAAATACCGACTCCTCACCCCACAGACGACTGAACAATCCAACGAGTATCGCATTACCGCGCAGCGCGATAGGGAGAAGCGTAAAGATAACAAAAAAATAATCAGACGAAAAGATAATAACATTGATCCTAATTAAAAGTGTGATATATGCGATATAAAACAAATTAAAATACTCCCTTTCGCTCTTCCCCACCCTGGGCACACACTCGATTGAATAAAAACTAGTTACGGGAGACAAAAAAAGGCTCAATTTCCTTTCCGCTCGATGGAAATCGATTTCGGTCGCCTTTTTGGCGGACGGGTGGCGCACGATCGAGCTATTCGAGTTGTACCGGGGCATGTCTGGTTGTCAGAAGATGATAACTTCTTCTCGTAGCCTGGTGCGACATGGTACCGAAGTGAAACGGAATGAGCACGGGTACGAAACAGGGCCTGACTGTGCGTTCGTGAAGGAATCGTAAAACGATGCGATGCGATGGTTTCGATATTTGATATAGCAGTGATTTTGGTATCAAATCAATTTTTATCGATCAAACTCCGGCCCCGTCCGTACCCGGTGGGAAATGCTGATTTGAACGCAAGGCATTCCACGGGCTGAGGGGGTTGATCGCCGAGTACCAGAGGAGGACAGAGCATTGGCTTTTGTAGTGTATATCGAGAGATGGAAAACTAATCGCGTGAACTGCCCGGAATCGGAATGTTTTGTGTGTTTTGTGCGAAAATAAATTTGTTTGGTTGTTTGTTTTAATTTTGTGAAGGGTTTGCGCTTTCCACCTCAATACTGCTCCGTGTACGGTAATATGTTTTCGCAAACATTTTAATACATGAAAGAAGGCGATTTTAATACGTTTAATGCGAAATTGCATGCTGCCCCGTGGACATGCTATATTTTGATGAGGGGCGCATTATTATATTCTGCCCACGTTGTCGCATACCCAAAACCGTTAACCAGCGCCACCGAAAGTGTGAGATTTTGGCTGAACAGGTTGTTAAATTTTACGATTGCTATCGCCTGTCATCCTGATGCGCGCTAAAGGAAGGATCACCGCCTGTGCACCCCAAACGACTATGGAATGTGTGTGCGCGTGTGTGTACGGGGAAGAAAGTTCTCCTGCCGTGCTGTGAGGCAGAAAAACGAAACCATCCGTCCGATGATCGTCGTCGCACCAGGGAACGATATCGGAAAGTGTCGCAAAAACGGTCCCATGTCAAGCGGGTGAAATTTACTGTTATTGATTGTACTGTGCACACAAACACACACACATACACGTACCAGCTCTCCAGCATCGCCACCCCTATGTGATGTTTGTGATCGAAGACTGTTTTATTGATTTTCTGCAGTGTAACAAACCCGCGCGAAATCGAATAGCAATGCGTTGTGTGCTGCGTACCGTGAGGTTTGTTGCTTTATCTGTCGTATTTATCCATCTGTTGCTGGTCGGGAAAGGGAGGACCATCGATGCGAGCTATCGATGGCATAAAATGAGCAGCTCATGATGCTGATGGGAAAGATGTGCACCTTTGGGGTTTTTTTTTCAATATGGAACCCACGTTTTTTTTCTTTGCGCGCATTGAAATCACTCTCCTTCGCAAGATGTGCATGCCAAAGCGAACGGTTTCCTGCGCAGAGGGTGGCCATGGCGAAAAGCGTGATTAAGTTGTTTTGACACATTTCACGCTGCTGAATGACGGCCGCAAAAGCAGGTTCATCCAATTGGTGGAGAAAACAAAGCAAAAAAAACAACAAAAGCAAAGCATTACTTACGCGCTGGATAAATGGTTCATAACTATGGCGTTTTTCGTGTAACTCGTTAATTTATTAATATGAGTTGAATTGATTGAAAGCCATACCTTTAAAACGTAAAGCTGTGACAATAATAAAGAAACCGAATTTAGAAACTTATAAGTTTTATAGCCAAAATAAAAGTCGAACGATCGCAACGTTCGTTGTGGGTATTGCATTGAAGTCTTTCGTACGCGGTACAAAATAAAGCATTAAATGCAAATGCACTGAAAACATTCGAACGGAATCGAAGGTGTTTGTGTTTATTGCGATAATTTATGGCATCAAATTTTATCACCATTTATCAGCTTTCTGGAGATCTACCTGCTGGTTCTGTCCTTTTCGAGGTGCAGTTAATGATTTCCTTTTACGCTGTTCACTGTGAGGATGTGCTAGCTATTTTTAACAGGCGGTTATGATACTGAATTGCTAAGAAGGTTTTTAACACTTTTTTTCTTCTAATTATGAAATATTTGTGTTTAGTTATATTGGTAAGCTAGAAGAAGGGTGATAAATAGAGCAAAATAGTTAAAAAAACAGTAAAGAATCTGTAAATATTTTTATTCGTTGTCATTATTGGATTTCCCGATTATCTTCAAAGGATATTCTGCAGATGTAGAGCGTGATAGCAGCTATGGCTTATATTTGATCCAATCCAAACCGTATTGAAAATCAAAGATTGAGTAGAAATCACCCCCAATGAAAAAAAGAACCGATCGTCCGACCGGAACGGGGTACCGGGGGTATCAGTGAAATGACCGTTTTTCGAAATAGTATTCTGTACACTTTAGACTTAATTTTATGTTGTTTTTATTTCACCTTTTTACGATCGAAAACTTAATATCCTACATAAAAGAGGGAAACACATTTCATGTCATTCCATTCCGTTTTCATGGCGCATCATAATGTCGCGCGAGGTTTTTGTAGGGGAAGTGTACGGTATGGAACGCGGGGAGGTGGGAATTTGGGACCCGGAATTTGTTCTTTCGTTTGGAACTTTCGGAAGATTTGAAAGAGGCGTAGTTTTTTTTCCTGTTGGTTTGTGGAGCTGTTTTTATTTTTCCCTCTAAACATCAGCTTTTCATCGCTGTAAAGCTTATCGATTGTTGGCAGACTTTTGGGTGAGATGATGTCGTGCTTTACTTCCTCCTACATCGCACGGAGAAGTGACAAACAATAGCGAGCGGGAATAGTTTGCCAGTGTCAAAAGGATTTTAATAATTGACATAAACTGTGTTTTTCGAGAAACTTTTGCTTAATTAAACACGACATGATGTTCGGAGCGGTATTTTCATAGGAAAGCTCGTTACCAGTTTAACGCTCATCCCGATGTGTCTCTTTGCCGATGGATGAATTGGGAATAAATCACTGGTTTATATTGGTATCATATTTGGTGTTGGTGTCGAAAATTTATAGCTTTCCTGTTGCTTATCCCGCTCCGTGACAACATCACCTAAGAATGTCTAGCTTGACCTCGAACAGCTCGGATCTCGATGAACTCGAAACCTGACAATGCTCATTTTTGCATTTTACGACCCATCGTGGGTTTGTTGGCTACAAAATGTTACTTAAAGGATTAAATTAAAATTAAATTATAGGTACAAAGTTATTACAAAATTCCAATATTTTGTGTTTTTTTTTTGTGTCATTTTGGTTGGAATAAGTGGCGTTGTCATATCTCGTCATCGTACGCCTTACCGAGATCACCGCCATATGACCACCGGTTATCGATGGCAAAACGGAATGGTTGCATCGGAACGCACTAGTGCCTACAGTGCTGTATCGTGTAGGTGCCACGGTGTCGCCCGCTTGTTAGATATGTGTGAAACAAACGGTAAACACGGACGCCCCCATCACGCTCGCATCATCAGCACGCCGTGCCGTGCGTGCATTCCGTTTGTTCCATTGCAGTGCGGAGTGCGGTCGGTTGCATCGCCCGACGGCGACGGTTAATCGGTGCATCAACGTGGTGACCCGTTTCGTGCCAACCGATCGTCCCGGTGTGGGTGAATGATGGCCGGTGGGACTGCCGCTTTGCATACGATGATTTGCGATGCCTGTGGCGCTAACCCGATGTCGACGATGACGGGCCCGGGATGATAATGGGGCGTGTTGCGGTGGGAAAATGAAATACCGAGTGCAGTGTAAGCAGACACGCTTTGCGACCGTGTTCGGGGCAAAGAAAAGGACGGTGACAGCAAACGGAGAAAGCAGTATCGGGCAAATTAATCCATCGTTATCGCTGATGGGAAATTAAACATGGGAAAACATTAAGAATGTTGGCCTAGCATTTGTTGTCGTGTGGTTTGAAGCAGGGAGGTATTTTGTTTTCCTTTTGCTTGAGCTTGACGGATATGTTTAATGCATCATAATGCATATATATTTTATTGTGTTTGGATAGATTTTTCATCCGAATGTCATAGCGAATGAAGGTTTTGATTTGGTACTTTAAACTTAAACATTATTTCTTGTATTACTACTTATTTTGTAAATCTATCTACCATTATCATTCTAATCTAATCTATCACAATTAATTATTTGTAGACAGATGTACACCTGGGTTTTCAGATAGCTTGATTATATGAAGCATTTGAGTTGTCTTTTATTTTTGATAATGCTTCCTGAAACTAACCATATAATTTCATTTTATTTTATTTCAGTCCAGGAATCCATCTTTACTCCATCTATTTGTGGAAGCTTCGATATTTATAAGGTAAGTGCACAGAAGCAAAGCTATTATCTTTAACTCATAAACATCAATATTCTTATCTGATCTTATCTGATCGATGATCTTATCTGAACATCTTATTTTACAAACTATTTTTAAGAGCTGAAGCTAGTATTTTATTTAGTGTTGGGTGAATCTAATTCAAACTCATGAATCTGAACAAATCTTGGAATTGTCCTTCAATCAATCAGCATCGCTATTCTAAAGTTTAATGAATCTTCCATGATTCATAAAACATCAATATTCATAACTCCTTAGCGATACATACATCTTTTGATATCCGTGAATCTTCATAGAATCCTTACTCCTCATAGGATCATTAATCCTCGAAAATTCTTGAGTCCTCAGAGATGATCGGATCACGATCGCTCATAGATCCATAATCCTCATTGGTTAATGGTTCCTAATTAATGGTTGCATTATTTCTGAAATAGGAATCGTTTTTGGGATCTTTTTATATAATAGCATAAGCAAAAATCATGTTTCAGCTGAATTGAATTACTAATTTAACACTAAATAGTAATGTTTTGAAAAGGAGACGTATTAGCCAAAATGACTTTTCAGATCAAAGTTGGACATCAGAAGGACAAGGTTACACATGTCTTTAGTCAAGCTTAATAATAGGTGAGGAATAGTTGAAAGATTCTTTTATTTCGCCTTAAACCTATATAAACTGAGTATTTCAGCCTTTTGATTGCATCAAGCATGATCACGATACCACTGATATGTCATCTAGAAATTACGTAAGTCAATCATCTTCTCACAATTATTTAATATACTACGAAGAGAAGATAGTGCGAGATCTTTGATAATTTTTCAAGCCATTTTTTTCCTACCGATAATTTTCCATTAAATGGTGCTTGGTTGGTTAAAAAAGGCGTCTCCGTACTACATGCGCCATAATTATAACGTTCGGTAAGGTTCCATCATTTAAGTTACTGACCGCATTCCACAGTAATACCTTTTTATCGCCCGATTACTCGTTCCCACTGAGAGCACTATTACGGATGGCACGTATATGTAAGCGCAGCTATACAACCGCAGCGCATTGTAAAAATATATATTGGCTTGTTAATATTTCTCCGGACACCGTATTATAATTCAATTTAATGTTGCATCCAGCAGGAATGCAGCATCACTAGAATGCCATCATCCCACCTGGATGCAGCATCTGGGCGTTGGACGCGAAACGGGGTAGAGCAAACGCGCACTGCTGCATCGGCCAAATGTGGTTGAAATTATTCGCGCTCGAGCATCACCAACGTTGCAGCCGCTCCTGCCTGGTTACGTTGTGCTGCAGTGTATGCGCTCCTGCAGGCGCTTCGGGGTGTCTCCCACTTAACAACGGCTTCCCTTTTTTTGCACGTTTCGCCCTGCCGTGGTCGATCGCTGTCGCTCGGAATGCATTTCGGGAGAGTGATCTGCATAAATTCCTCAGCCTGAGTACATACACAGTCGCAACTCCTTTCACGGGGATATTTCGCTTCGGGGTTCGGTTGGTTAATCGTCGCCCATCGTTCGATCAGTTCGGTTGGCAGTTTCCATCCTCCATGCCTACGCGCCTTGCTGCGTCTTTCCGTGGCAGCGTATCAATCAGCAAGCTACTGGGTCGAGTGTTTGGCAAAGAGTACGTTCCCGGTGAAAGAACAGGCTAGGCGAAGAAATGCTTCCAGGTTTTATCTTTCCGCGTCTTTGCTGCGGTTGAAAAATATAATAATACTAATGATAGTAATATTTATAATCATACAGCTGCGAACAGCTATTGTGCATGAGCTGAAGAAACGTTTAACGCACCAGACGTACTTATCCGAGCAGCAAACGGTATGGCCGTAAAACAGGAAACTATCATGTGCCGGTAAGGATTGAGGCAAGCATTATCTGAAGCGTTATTTTACTTTAAATACATTCCATGCATTTTTGCATTTGAACAGTGCGGTCCTGGGCCCATTTCGGGAAGGCCTTTCAGGTGAAAGACAATTAAACCTGTAGGGCCACTCATTTCAATGTGCACTTTTTCTGCCTTTTGGCAACGTTTCGATGGCTTAAAGGCGATGTCCTTTTCGACGTTTGTCTGTCTTCTTCTCGAGCATAAATATGTTGCTGCGTTTTTTTACCTTGGATTGAAAGCGTACACATGCAAAACATGGTTATTTTTTTGTTTAGCGCTGCTCTTTGATTAATAATTTATACGAAAATTATTATGATAAATTATGTTGGTTCACTCGTCGCCCTCCATCTCCTCCCGGTGGTTTCTACTAGCGCGTCCCAAGGTATGAGCCACATGGGGGAACGGCATGGAAAAACATTTTCCAAGATGGTTGATAGTGCTCGTGCTGCGTGAGTGATTCCTTCCATGTGTGCTGCGGACACATCTTGTTGTGCTTCGGTCGCTCCATCCGCCGAGGGGCCTATTATGAAGGGATAACACCATTTTGCATGTCGACTATATTTTACTCCACTTGTCAAAGTCGGCCATATTATTTTGAATATTTTACCACCGACTAGTGCTTCGGGTTACGTGCGACGTATGTTTATGTAAGCAACGTGGCGGGAAACCGCAAGGAACCCTCTAAGAAACGCTTATCAGCGAATAAAATCTCTACGAAGCGGTTTTAGCGCAGGACATCGGGTGCGATTTGCGAACGGCGCAATGCACTCGCGAGAATGTAGCCGGCCTGGTTTGGCGTACAGGTGACCAATCTGACGGCATCGGGCATCGATCAAGCTGCACTCGCCCATCATTCGGGCCCATCATCATCATTCCTTAGCGGTGGGCCGGCCGGACTCTTGAACATGCACCGTGGACAGGCGGCCCGGCCCCCTGAACTGCTTGGCAACATATGAGGCTGTTGCTTCTCTTGCGCTCCGTGCAAACTCCGCGCACTGGTGAGTGTGTGTTTTTGTAGCTGGAGTGAGATTTTTACGACCAGATTATGTTATTTTAAAGAGTGCAAAATTATTTTGTGGGATGTTTGACCATTTTCCCGCTTCAATCGCACGATCTAGAAACTCCCGGCCCGGTGATGCGGCGAACTTTTACATTTAAATACCTTTCTATCAGGTCCTTTTCACCGTGGGCAACTCCTTTTCTCGGGAGTTCGTCGTTGTACGCTCAATTATAAGAACACGTACAAGACAAAATGGTGGACGGGCTGGGCGATGAGATTACTTGAGTGTGGACCCGAGATCGGTGTACGGATGGGGTGGTGTGTGGTAGTGTGCCGGGGGTTAAAGTTACCTCCCCCCCCCCACCCCCCCTCTTCGGTTTGCGATATCAAATGTGACGAAGATCCCTTCATTTGATATGCAAAGTTCGTATCGACGCGTCGGTGCATCACGTGAGCGCATCTCGCTCGCAAAGAAAACCTTGGTACAGTTTGCCGGTGGCAGTAGTTGCTCGTGCACATGCACCACGGACGTGGGACCCTCGACCCCGTCCTGGACCAACTGTTCGGACTGCGTCGGGTTTTTTTTTTGTTCTGCGTCCAGATATGCCTTCCGGTGCTTGACCGTTTGCGATCGACCGGCTTCACGTCCATTTTTGCACCCATCCCATCGATCCTCGACGGGTGCCGGGTCGTTCGCCCTCAACGCAGCGCGGGAACGGATCGAGATTGATTGTTGATCGATCTCATGCAATCGCCCCGCGGATCACCTGCGTGCATTGACGCCCTGTACGCAGCGGTTGATCTTGGCTACCCCAAAACCATCGCTCAACGCTCGCAACGATCACATGGCACACACATTTTGCGCAAAAATTATTGCTCCAAAGTATGGGGCTGTGGATCTGCGTAAAAACGTCCTGCGCTCGAGGCTGACCAGTGATTGCAATTAGTGTACCGACCTATAGGAAAGGACTAGGTGTGTGTGTATATGTGTCCCGATATCAGGCAAAAAGAAGAACAAATACATATAGGTTCTTTTACAAGGGACTTTTTCTTGGGCTTTCGAACATTCTTCATTTTTATAAAAAAAAGACCGACGCTGATTTGGCATGTTTGTTGGTCTGCATCCCGTACACGGCAGTACGAACGCCACGATGTCGTTTTGCTGCTTGGGTTGCGCCTTGCATTGTTTGCTGCCGTTTCCAATAAATCCCCCCGAGCGGAGAAACAAACGAATGTGAAATGATCCCAATTCGGAAAGGGTAGAGGGAATTGCTTAGCGTTTAGGTTAATGTTTCATTAGCAAATTGATTCACGCTTGCAGCATTCGAACGTTTGCAACATACAAAGGGTGCGTCAGGTTTTGCAGATCGAGAGGAAACACGGTTCGGCGTAATTCTGATTGCCTTCGAGTGAATTGAAAAACGTTTATCGAGTTACAGAAATAATGTGTTCACTTTGAGCGTTGTGTTTTTTTTTCCTTGGTGAGAGCTGATGTTGGTTTGTTTGCCAAGTCGTGAGCGGATTTCGATGATGAAAGGCTGCATTTATTCGGGGTTGATGCGAATTTTCTTCCTTGCGTATTTCGGAAAAGACCATCATGAAAAGCTTTTTTTTATGAAACAGTAACTTTGTTTAACCCTGCTTCTCAATTCAATTAAAAGACGAATCATTTTTGGAATATAATGGTAACTTATTATTAATTGTTTATTAGATAAAGTTATTTGCGCTACGTTGATTGATTCAGAAAGTAACGATTCCCTCCATTCGATCTATTCGAAAGGCGACTTGAGTGGGAAGGAATTACTATCATCTATCTATTACTATTACATCTATCGAGCGTTGAAAAGACATCGACAATCATTGATGTTGGAAGGTAGTGGCCTCACCAGCAAATACAGAGTTTTCTAATAGGTAATTGGCCTCGCCATATATTATCTGTTGTAAAACCCTGTAAGCTGTTTTCATTACTAGATAAATGAGCATTGATCATTCCTTCATGCTAGTTTGTGGGTGGCTAGGTTTTGTTGATATTCTTGAGACAATATTAGCAGACTACGAACGGTAATTTTCGGATTGTTATTTCACAACAGCTCTCATGCGCCAATACGGAATGCCTTTATGATTGATTAGAGCGCAATAAATTGAATTCACCAACAGCAACATGGCCCATCACCGTGCCTATTTGTTTATCCGCCCGGGCATCATCGAACAAATTGAGTCGCTCCGAAATTTCACACATTCCCCGAGGTTTACTTCTCACAAAATTCAATAAATTGCTCACACTAATCATCACATCGTAGACCATTTAAGGCGGCGGCATAGAAAACACACTGCCGCCGTCCCGTTCACTTTTTTACACATTCCCGCTCGGAACGAGTGCCTGCACGAGGGTAAGGCCGAAGAAGGTCGGGTGGCTGTAGCGCGTTAATCAACACATCGTCTGTCATGTTGGCTGTCTTCATTACCACACCTCCGAAAAGCAATCGATAGATTACCGATTGCTCACGGGCACGTGATTCGTGGCCGCGTCCCAAGTCATGCATTCGTGCTTTGATGCTTCGCGCGCCTCGACACCAAGGGTGGAATTGGGGTACGACGAAGGGGTACGATGCCAAAGGGGGTGCCATGCAATATGTGCATACAAGTCATCCGGAGTGTACACACACACTCTGTACGATCGTTTGCCGCTCGCGCGCCTGAATGTTCATGCGGTTCGTGTCGAGCATAGAATGTATGCTCCAGAGGCGAATGACGACGTATGGAGACGGTTTTGCTTAACCCATTCTGTTTGTACCCATGCTTTCTTTTATTTTCGTTTCGTACGTCTGTGAAGGCACCATTCGAACGCAAATCGATCGTACGGATGGTTAGTAACATTTCAATTTTCTCTAAACGGTTCATAATTTTCCTTTCGACGCACGGGAGCGACGCATTTCCGATCGTACGATTACTGCGGGTGGCCTGCTGGAATGCGCTGCTCGTAAAAAGCGACGACAAACTGTGTGACTGCCAGATGGATTTACAACGCAGTCTGTTCCAGGATCAGTCCGAGCGGGTGGGCTCCCGTCGGGGACACCACACATTTAGGCGGCATCCGGATGTGCTGAAGACAGCAAGGACCAAAGCCGCTGGTACCGCTTCAAGGATGAAATTTGAGGAATTTTCTACTGATCCGCACCGTATGCCGTGCTGCCTATTTCAATCAAAAGACTTCATCACAAGACACGAACCCGTCGCACTCGGCGGGATCGTAAAGATGTCCGAATTCTTGGAATAAATATCGGTTCCAGGGAAGTTTCTCTCAAAAGGATGCAACACACGCTGCGACAACGGTCGCTCGCACTCATTCTGGCTTTATCCTACAGGCTTTCCTGTGGTGGCACAAATACCACACGCCTGTCCGGAATACCCTGGAAATGGGATCATGCTCATTCAGTGGCGAAATGAACGATCTGCACCATTTTCTGTCCATTCGCTTTTGCTTAAGCCTAGGCATTAGGCATCAAATATGGCGGTGGTAATGAGAAACGGAAGAAATATATTCTACCTGACGCAGGAACCGTGTTTGATTGTTGTGAAAGGATCTGTCCCTGCTGTATCACAACAAAGCGTTTAGCTTTTGCGTTCTGGCATGAAGAAGTAGCGTTGACGAATTTGGCTGTGTAAATATGAGAAGTAATTGTTCTCGCGGCTTATTTCTATTTTGTTGAAGGAAGCTATAACTGGTGCTAAATGCTTGAAACAACAATAATCAAACAATTTCGGAAAGGTGAAGAAAATTCTCAATGATAATGTAAATTATCTACAAGTGCCTGAAATGTTAATGAAACTATTTAATATTTCGCTGTCACCTTCAACAACTCCCATTCTTGCAATTTTGTTGATCCGGTGTTCGTGATGATTATGAAACGATAAGCCGAGAAAATTATAACAAAATTTGTTTTGCAGCACATTTGCGGCTAATTACCTGTCACGTTTATTCAAAAAACCCGCCCCGCGTTCTGATGCATGAATCAAAAAACAAAAAAAAAACACCAACCATAATTAATCCATTCCCAGTCCGCCGTACAAAATGGCCGTACCGGATCAAACTCATCAGGATTCAGCCATGCAATACGACGTATCGTTGGGAGTAAAAAAAAGGAAAACAACTACAACAACAAAACAGCGAGCGGCACCTACTCACAAACATGCTAAACATCTTCTTCGAGGGAGGGCTATCAAACGCTTTATTATCGTTCGCACAACCGGTAGCTTCGTTCACAATATTTTTACTATCTGCCCACCAGCCACCACTAGTTCCAACAGTTGCTAAGGAGATGTCATGAGGCAGACCGGGACAAACAGCGGTACAGGGCGAATGAAATGATGAATATATATATACAAAAAAAACACACACACAGGCAACCGCCTCCAAACGGGCTCCATTTCATTACCGTCGACCGTCCAACAGTTGGCCATTCGGTTATGGTGGTTGGCTTATCGGCGGGAGAAAATCTTTACGCTACCAATTAATATTTATAACAACTTTTAAACATCTAGACAAACTTATCAACCTCCCATCAGCAGCGGGGACCGACGGGGTTCGCTCGAACGAAATGGAAAACGAGCATCCGCAAACAGCAGAATCGGGACCCGCCTGACAAACGCGCACCGCACCGTGGTGAATGGAGCAGCAGCGTTGGAATTACGGAGGTTCTGTTACGTAAAAGAAATAGCAAAAATGGTCTAGGACGTGTGTCGAAACAAATTGTACGAAGTTGTTGATGGCACCCCATGTTCGGTAGTGTAATGTTTGACATAAAGTTTTGAGTACGAAAATTAGATTTAAAAATACTTATTCGAAGAAATTTTGTTAATGATTTCTTAAATATTCAAATATCCTGCTCAAAATTACTAGACGCGGGGTGACGTTTTATGTCCCTCCCTTCAAAACGCATGACTCAATCGATCGAGACACATGAGGCAAAGACAGCAACCAAACCAGCAAGAAAGCCCCACTTCCTGTGGGCTCTCGGTGGACGGTGTGCGCAAGAAACAAATGAAAGAAACGAAGGAGGAAATAAGGTAAAAAAAATTATCATAGATCTTTATCGCCTGTTGGTGCCTGCTTGCCGTTTCACTACGGGTGAAGTTACACTGGTGGTCAGTTGTTGGTTGGTTGCCCGTGCCCATCCCATTGCAAGAGCCCTCAGCCCGTTCGCATACCCACCCAATGCCAACGCATTGCAGTGCAACTTCCCATTCCTCCCCCGGTATCCGATCACACTGCAACCGAATGTTGGGTGTTTTTGTGTGAATGTGGGCTCCAGCGTACGCGCCCGCTCTTGGCGGTTAGGCGAATGAAAATGTTCCCCGTGCGTATGTATAAATAATCATAATCTGACAGCTAACATATTAATTCGAATTTATCACGTTCAATACAAGCACCTACACCGCGCGCTCGGTTCCTATTTCCGGTCCGCACGACCCGCTCCGACCGTACGTCCCCTCCCCCGCATTGGACAAACTTCGAATGCAACTTCGTACGGGGTTTACGGGATGAGGTGCGCGACTACGAGCACTCGTAGTGCTGGGGGATGAAATATTTGGTTCAATTCGTTCAAATCAAAACACTCGCAAGGGCCATGCGCGAACCATGGTTCGGTGTCGAAAGCGAACCTACAAGCCCCCGAACGGCTTTGAAATATTAAGCGGCCATTTACCACGCAGCATGGCGAGCGGGCATGTTGGCAAACAACCCATATGGGGCCCGATCTATCACTGGGGAGATGGTGACTGTCTGTGGCCATTTGGTAAGGCTTCCAGATGGCAGTGTTTGATTAGTGCAAGATTGATTCAAGAAAACAGTCGTTGAATGCAAGCAGAACAATTTCATCGACAAGAAATTGTGCAAAAGTAAAGTTTGCTGGAGTGTGGCCAATATGTTCTGACTTCCATGCACATCATGGAAATGATGAACTGAATATGCAAACATCTCAAAGTAATTATCACTTTTTAAACATGTCGTAATTATGAATAATGATTTCATTTTTTTTATATGTTTGCGCTAAAATCATCAATTATCTCTAGAATGTTTCGATCTGGATCAGTATTCAAACCGTTCCCTGAGGAAAATCGTTCCTATAACCCTTACCACAACGGGGATTGAAGGCATTCCAATTCCAGGAAAACGCATTCCAATTCCAGCCTACTCGTTCGCCATTCATCAGTAATCCTTCTCCCAAAAAAGCAGCAAAGAAATGGGAGCCCTAATGTAAATACCATCACGTTCCGGTACTTGAATACCTAATGATCTCATAAACATGCGCCGGAATTATCCAATTTGGAATCGATTCTGTCACACATTTTATGCGACGCGCAGGCGGGGATAAGGATTCATTTCGATTCAAATTGTACCGGGGACGAGCTCCGGGCGGGTGTTCCGTGGGCCGTTACACTGGCCACGGGGGCCTAAGTAGCCTGGATTGACCGATCCTTCATTCCCGCATAACCCGCCCGTTGGTTCGTTCGTACCGTTCCGACTGACAGTAAGACGGTTAGCATAAATGCTTTGATATGTAAATTGATTGACACCACACACATGAGTGCCGCGATGTCTCTAAAGATACTCGTGTATGTGTGTGTGTGTATGATGTTGTCTTGAAGAAGTGACAGTGGGAAAAGGGGAAGGGATGTAGAGAGGAAAAGAACAAACATAAATAATTCCATCACGGCGATGCGTCGGAACGTGCGACGGTGTGGTCTTCAAAATCATCCGCTTCAACGGGTTCCCTCCGGTGTACCTTCGTTTTTGGATTGTCCTTTATTTTTTTCTTTCCGGGGCCTTTAGCAAGAGCGTCACGTTTTTAATGTTCGCTAACGTACGTGAATCCGGGAAAAAAGGTTCTCGGTCTCGACTTGTAGCTACCGCCCCGTGAGCTGTGGTTTGTCTCGGTAATCCGTGGGTACGAATAATTAGAGCGCTTTATGATGCCGCGACCTCTGTGTGTGTGTCTGTGTTTCGTCAGCAAGAGGCCACACATGCACCGCGAGAATCTGGCCCTCGTTGGGCATTAGAATTACCAATAGGGCTACCACGGCTAATAAGTCCAATAAGAGCCAAGAATCGTGTAATCGAGTAGGTCGTCCAATATTGCCATAAACGATAGCCATACGAAAGTGTAGCTCGGAAAGGGTGCTTGTCTATCTCATTTAGTCTATTCTAGTTCCTCTTCCGTTCCATCTCATCTGTAATATAGTTTGGCGCTCTGGAGTTGGCAGGATAGGGGTGCGCCATGACTTTCTGTTTCCCTATCCATTGGCGACCGCCTGGTTTGTTCACCTCCGTTCGGCAAAAGCAGAAGTGTCAGGCTTGCGAAGGAACCGGTGTGGCTAAATCCATAACACGGCCACAACATACAGCGGCACACAGACACCCTCGAGAAAAGCAAACCCCTTTCGGGGAGCGATGTACGCCCGGCTCGGAGCGTCAACGCAACTCGCCACCAGGTTCACGATCGGCCGCGTTCAATACTGGAATATTTCTAATAAAATAGAGAATTTATTGCCGCATATCATGAAACGCCAAACATGCAAGCCGCCATGGCCGCGAAGCCACTTTGCGATCTGCTGCAAGCGTGATTGTATTTTTTTCCCCTGTAGCGAGGGAAAAAAGAACAAAACCACACTGAAACAAATACCCCCGAGAGCCGAAACCACCGATCAACGTTCGTTTGTCGTTTCGCCCTCGTGATCGGTTTCTGTCAACCGGGCAAAGCAATGGAAGCGAGGACCTCTGTTGTCGTCGTCGTTGGTCGCGGGAGACCACGATTGAGCTCGACCGCATCGGGATGGAATAAAATTCTGATGTTCGATCGTAAAAAGTCGTAAAAATTAGAATACACATAAAACGTAAGCGTGAAAAAAATACTTCTTTTACATTTCTATCACCTTTGTGGTTGGTTATGCTGTTGTTTTATCGTCCTGTCCCTTCTACCATCTGCTTCTACGGATGGTCTCGATTCCCTAGGGGGTTTGTACCACTCACAACTATAGCACCCTCTTGCTCTCTTCGATTGTCTCGATATTGGTACGGATTGACAGTCGCGCTTGCGTTTCGGGGTGCTTTGTCAGTACTATTGCCACGGTCCCATCATCTTCATCGGTCGTTCTGTTTGTCGCTGTTTGGACCGGATTAAGTCCTTTCCTTCATGTCAATTCCACCACCCTTTCTTTAAATGGGGAGTATATATAGAGTCGAAATTTTGTAGCTCTTTGTTGACTGCTACTTTTCGAACCGCAAACGAGGTTCGTCGCTTAGCGTTTGAACCGCCTCCGAGAGGCATTGAAGTCTTTCGTTTGCGTGTGGTAGAATAAGATGGCTCATTTGTTTTCGTCGCATTTTCGAAGGGCGGAGAGCTGTTAGTTTCATTCTTTCGGGTGATTCATTGAGTGGTGTCCGTTTCCAGTGCATTCTAACCTCAAATTACTCGAGCAAACTAATGCAGCGGATGATCGCTGCAGCCCTTTCCGCACCGTCTGCACACGAAAGCACACCTCTTTGATGCGGTCTGTAATGAGCTTATATGTATATTTGTGTTTTAATATTTATTTATTTGTTTACAGCTTAGTCACACAAACCGTCTCCATCCTGTCAACCGGATCCGGAATGCAGGGAACGTGAATGGACACGGAATGTGCAGCATGTACGCTGACCCACCCCTTTTGAGGCAGTCCCTCGTTTTGGCGTTTGGACAGTTTAAAAGCTAATTGAAGATTAATTTTCCCGAAAATGAATGACACTATCGAGCGAGAATATCTTTTAAGCCACCGGATGGAATGTGTGCGCTTGGCAATCGTTCCACCCATGCAATGGCACGGAGTTGATCGTGAAGATGCGCCCCATGCAGCTTACCATTTGTACCAGGGGCACAGTCGGTTTTCGCTCCTGAAAGCCACTGGGTTTCCGGGCGTACGAGGTGGACCCTTTTGTCGCGCGCAGCCGTGTTTTATTTACTTCGCTTGCACACCAACGCCACTAACCAACACGAGCGGTATGTCGTATATTTAAATTTTACGCCGATTGATGAAGCTTGTTTGATAATGTCACTCCGCGTCGGACGGGTGGGGGAACGGGCAACCGTTAAATCGATGTAAATTTATTTAATGTAGTGTATTTTCCGGTTCGTAACGCGACAGTGACGCTCGTTGAACCGTCCCATGATAAATGAACCTCCATTTCGAGCTGCAGGGCAATTTCGAGCGCACAGCGCTTAGCCCAAAGCCCGAAATGGCTTCGCGAAACTGTTCGGTACCGAGCAAAAATAAAAAGGAAGGAGTTAAATGAGCCACAGGCAAGTGAAGTGAAGTTGGCTTTTTTGGGCTGCGGGAGAATTTATATTTTGGACCGGGCGCATGCAAACCATGAATTATTCGGTTTGTTTTTATGATACTGTCATAAATATTTTAACTGCTGCTTAATCTACTGCGGAAGGATGTTTTGCGAAATGAATCTTTGCAATAAACGCTGATCGGCACGATAACGGCCCAGCGGTCAAGTGTCGTAAGAAAGCGATTAAAGCGGAGGCTGTTGTGTATTGTGAAGGAGTGTGGGATTAATTTTAAACACTCGCTTCCAAACGGGAATGTGGGTGATTGAACGCGTAAGCAGGCAAAATGTCACGATGCTTTGGGAAAAGATGCTACTCGTAATAGAATGGTTATTGTTTCTTTAAGCACTGGGTTTAAGTAAGCGAAAAACCTTATCCATATATCACTATTTATGCATGTTCGTGATCACTTTCCTTCCACACCTATCCAACAACATTCGATTCGCTGTTATGCAAATACTTGACAGAAAAATCACTTTCCTATCATTTTCCCAATTGCAACTCTCCGTTGCGGGCATCCACAACCGCACTCGATGGCAGCACGGAAGAAGGAACCGCGACTCTAATAGTCCGTTTCGCAGGAAACACTTTCCATGTCACAAATATTATGCAAATATTCCTGCTGCACTTCACTCAGATCTGGCCGCCTTTGGTCGAACTGGGTTCGTTCGGCCGAGTCCCCAGTGCCCGGTATCGTTACACCCCAGGTGGAGTGGAATTTCGTTTATTATTTTTTTCACACTTTAATCTCGCCCCGGCACGCACATGTCCAAATGCCGAATTCCTTCGCCGTACTGTGGGCGCGAGGTGAAGCTGGGTGGTTTGGGGCACCGTGCCCAGCGAACTGGAGCAAGTGTAGTTGGAGTGCTTTTGTCTGATCAGCTCCCTGAGTCTGGGTGCAGTGCACAGTGGGATCAGGGGAAACGAACTGGACAAAATTGCAAAAAAGGGAAAACGAAACGAAGGCAAGGAACGTCCACTGTGCGGAGGTAGATTTAGTGGCACGGTTGGGGGGCTAGCCCCAGCAGCAGGGGGTGTCTGCAAACTGTTCCGTGGCAACTTCGATCCGTTCTCTCATCCGTGTTTGTTTTGCTTTTTTTTTGTTATTTGCCAACGGGAAATACGACAGCAAACTTCCGAAGATAAGCCCATTACGACGATCGCAATGCATTGGCACTATCAGCGAGTTGGGGATAATTCCGTTCGGGTCGCTTTCTTGTTCTGGTATTTATTTTTTGGGGTCCCTTTCCATGCTCTCGTTCTTCGGGCTTTATCGCTCGTCTTATGAGCGGCGCACTCCACCACTACCACCTTCCCCACCCGGTCTTTCCGGTGCGTTTTGAGTGCCATTCGCTGTGCCAGCCGATCAGTGTCGAAAATCTCTTTAACGAGCATATTCTGGATGGTTTGCGGATGGCTTAGGCCGGCTTAAGATGTTGATTTAGCTTCGATTTTCTTGTTAAAAACAAAACAAAACTTATCGAACATTAAACATGCAAAAAAAAAGAGGCAAGCTTTCTCTATTTTTAAAGTAAAAGAGCATTGAGCTGCTCTATTGGTTGGAGTTAGAGTTGTAAGGTCTATGTGCTGAAGTTTTAACATTGCACCTGAACTTCCCAAACAATTCCATGCCATTCGCTCCCGCAATGCTGCCATCCCGCTTTCCATATATGCAACACGAGTGTGTTTCCTGCAATGTGTTTCCCCTGCTGCATGTGGAGTTATCTTCCCAGCCGCTCCTTCGCCACAATCCCATTTGCCCCACTTTTCAGCAGCTACTTGTAGCGCTTATTGCAAATGCCAAATGTCCACTGCATCCGCAAAAAAAAACCTTCTGGTTCTGGTTCGGATTCCGGTGCGAACGGGGGGATGGACCGTCCGTCGCTTTGCAGAGAGTATTCATTATCAACTACTTAAGAAAGCGAAGATAACTCTCGTTTTATTTATTGACATGACTTTTTAATGGTTAAATGGTTTTTTGTATCATTCATTTGCCGCACCAATCCTACCATGGTGCCCGTGTTGGGTGGGGACTGTTCGCTTCCACGCTCGTTCCTGCCCGAGCGGTCTATCGCCTTCGGACTGAGGTTCGGTCGCGTTGCACTTTTGTCTCAAGTGCGCTTTTGCATTTGGGGCTCCCGTCCGGTCCCGCCCTTCCCCGCGCAGCACGCGGATGACGGAACGGATTAGCGAGAGTTCAAAATCTTGCCAAATGAAGGGCAGAGAAGGAAACGCTTTCGGCCCCGATGATATGACTTATAGCGCGATCCCTACTCCTTGCATCCCTCGTGCACCTCGCTGCCCTTTGCCGGCCCATTTCCGGCGGGACGAATTTCTTGTGTGCGTGTGTATGTGTGTCGTTGTCAGCGAATTCGGGGTGATTTTCATGCGTTTTCGACTGGACCTTATCGGGCAAAACGGCAACAACAACGGCCTCTTGTCTCCTTCGTCCTTGGGTGCAGATTTGGCAATGGGTTTTATCCCACCGAGCGGCATTGTCTCTTGTCTTTTGCTATGTATTGAATGTATTTTTTTTTTTGTAAATTCTTCGCAACTCATTACGAAACACCTCGCAACCGAATGCTTAGTGTGAGGGTCCTCGTGCAAGAAGAACAAGAACGAATGCGAATGATTTAAATAAAATCGTCTCAAAACGTAAACCATACTTCAAACCGTTCCGACTTGGATCCACGGGACCCAAAAAAAAACCCATCCCGGTGGCAGTCGGTACTCTGCCAGCGTACCGGGAATACGATCGAGTGACCGGCCGTGAATCATTGTTAAAGGATTAAGTCATTTAAAAAGGCAAGTTGTCTGTTTAAAATGCAATCATTTGCAACGGCTTTAAGCTGCAAATACAGAAAGAAGCCCTGAGCGAGCGAAATAAATGGCAGGGCACCGGGTGACGTTCGATAAGTAAAAGGTCTCCTGGATGTACGCGGGCATCGATGGATAGCCTCGCGCACCGGTAGAAATGTCAGCCAAGATGCGTACCAGAAGGATACACGTTCACATTCCCGCACACACACACCCCACGCGATCCCCGCGATCGGCAGTTCGAATTGGAGTGTGACAGTAAATGGTGAGCCTTTACCCAGGGGACAAAATAGTTCTCTCCGGGGCCGGGGACTCAGAAATGACTAATCGGACTAATGGTGCGCGTTTCGTGTTCCGAATCGTGGCCGCACATACATTCCTCGATGTTGCACAATCACGCCGGGGACGCCCACACGGGCATGAATTCGGGATGGGGCAGATGTATCACCACTCCATACGATCGACTGCCAATGAGTTGCGTTGATTATGCAAATCTTCGCCCCTGGGATTCGCGTTCGAGTGCCATCGGTGATTTCGGAGGACAGTTTGAGCATTCCTTTTTCCATAGAGGAAACACGGTTGAGCTTACCCTCACGACTTTGTTGCATCGGGACGCGAAAAACGATTTGCAAAGCAGTCGAATTTTAGTGATTGAGCTCTTAATGTATCTATCTGTAAAGCGATTCGTCATTTATAAAACAATGGTTTCTACGTTATTTAATGCTCTACTTTAAAGAATATTTCATTTTCGCCTTTCCAGTGTACTGCGCTAGGGCTGAATAAATCTGATTCAGATTGATAAACATGGATGAATCTTTGTTCTAAATGGTTGATTCTCAATCTCTTAGAAATCCTCAAAGATTCCTAAATCCAACTCAGCTTCAAGATTCAATAAAATTCATGTATCTTCAATGATTCATGAATTCTCTAAGATGCATTAGTCCTCAAAGATTCGCGAATCTTTATAGATTTCTTCTTCCTTAGTAGCAACAACAACCAAGAGAGGTAGAACCCGGTAATTTATCAGTATTTTATTTTATTTACCCGGTAAGTTATCGAACCGAAATAGCTTACGATTCATGAATCTTTTAAGAGACTTTAATATTTTGTGAGTCGATGCTAAATTTGAATAGTTCTTCTAAAAAAAGAATCGTATGAACGACCCTTCGCTACAGCCTCATTAAAAGCAGCACTATACTGCACTCATGAAGCGATCGATTTATCGGAGCAGATTCATCAAACAGTGTTGTGCCGTCCACATCCCGATCTGTCACTCTACGTATCACATTCCATTCGAAGCGCCCCTACTTTCCGAGGTCGTCGCTTCAACCCAACATTCCGATCGCGTTCGATTCCATCAATGCTTATCGCTCGCACCATTTCCCTACCAACGGGCGACGTGACCGAATATCCCCCGAAACGTTCGTAACGAATCCCGATGGGAATGAGGACGAAGTGGACAATTTAATTTATACCTAAGCTCCTGGTTTGATTAATAACTGCAATAAACAAATAAATTAAGCAAGATATGTATATATATATTTTAAAACATATTTAGCCAGAGCGTATTCATGTTCCCTCCCGGTTTTTCCTCCGCCGTCCAGTTCGAGATTAGCGTTTGTCGTAAACTTGTTCGCTCGTTTGTATATTTGCTCCCTTCGCGGACCGTGGTTTGCTAGGTGGTTTTTTTTTGTCGTTCCTACCAAAGTTCGAGATTTCGGAGGTTTTGTTTCAAACGGGGTTTGTTTTGCTTGCTGCTTGTCTAACCGCTTTTGCCACGCCGGGAGACCATTTGTCCCCGCACGGATGGGCGCACGCTCAGAACCGGCAAGGAACACACATCCCCTGGAACTGGACGAACGAACGCAAAATAAATGACGTTCTCGAAATGGGTTTTGCGTTTGCAGTTGGAAGAAAAATGCGATTAAAGGAACCTGGCCAAAGCACAACCTGGGGTCCAGTCACGGTCCATGCGAAATCCGCAACCATTTAGATGTGTTTTAAATATTTGGAGTGGAAGCTAAATATTTTGCATAAATTAATCCGACGACACCGACACCGCGTTACGGTTAATTTCCGAACCGTGCTGTCTGAAATAGGCCTTTGCTTTGGGCATGGCCCGGAAGATTACCGCTAGGGATTGGATTGGTCGGAAAGTGTTTTCCCGCCTCTCCCTCCCGAGTTGGAGGAGGTTTGATCGTCCAGCAGCATGACGAGCAGTGTGCGGATCGATGTGTGCTACAAAATGTTCTACCCGATGTGCAAAATGTTTTTCGCCGGGTTCTGGTCCGGGCTATCGCTCGTAGTATGTTTCTTTGGAGGGGGACTAGAAATTATTCTACAAATTCGGCTCTAATGGTGCTTCTGTGGAAATAAATTTCAGGACATTCTGATAGCAAATAAGTAAGCGATAAGATACGGTGGCGCCTTGTAAGTAGTTGAACCACACGGTAAGCCCATTTTCTATGTTGAGCTTCTAGAAGAGTATGAGTAGCATGCAAATCCCAGCGCTATTCCCACGGTTTCGGAGTGTGTATGTTTATTTGAAGCGTTATGAAACTCGTGGCCAATACGATGTCAATACTTATCAATCTTTTCGAGCAATGGTGTTTCGGCGTCGAAAGGCAGACCGTAACGCAGATGTCACTCGCCCATCCGCAAGGTTCCGCGAGTCCCCGAAACGAGTTATTTTCGGTATATTGGCCAAAGTTTCTCGCTCTGAAAGCGACTCGGTTGAAGTTTGTACAGCGACAATCGCGAACCAGTGTCGCCAAAATTTGTTTGATCACCGACATTCCCAGGCCCAGGGATTCGGACAGATGAACCAATACAAGAAGCTGTCCGGGTACGGTGAAACTGGTACCGTGGACGCAGGACGAAACCGTGCGATAAGCGTTACTCGCTTGATGAATGACTGGACCAACGGAGTTCCAGCGAAGTGACCAGCCGAACGAAACGAAACCATTTCACACACGCAGACAGAAGAAGAACGTATGCCAGCGGAAAAAAGAACAATTCCATCCGATGAACTTTTTTGCTCATCCATATGCCCACCACTACTGGGACGGAACATTTGAGCATAAAATAAACTCCCGAATGAAAGATTCCACCAAACCACCTCCAATAGAGTGCAGTGAAGTTCCTTCCCGAAGACGTCGCTCTGTTTTGCTCTCGTGCTGCAGAAAGATTTATTCGCCGGTTCTAAGGCTGATCTTTTGCCGGTATACAAATGAACAGATCAGCGCGCCGGCATAAGTAACATTAATTAAATTTTGACAATTATTCCGTTTAATATGCGATTAATTTGCATTTTTCCCCAATTTCGCCTGCGTCTGCGGTGCGGCGGTGTGTTTAGATTCTTGGGTAGCTTTTGTTTGTTCACGGAGAATCGGTGTTTTTTGTTTGTTGTCCGTGTGCTGCTCTTTTTTTGGGGGGTAGTTTTTGGTGTGCTGTGTGCAGACATGGGTTTTTTTTGGTGGTGCCCGTTTTTAAGCCTCTTTTTGGTTCGCATCTTGACAGATGATTGTAATGAACCGATGTCGAATGATAAATCAACGTACCTGCTGTCATGGCTCGATATGCGCGAATTGAGGCTTCACGCAACAATGTTTCCACGCACGAGCTCGTACTAGATGCCCAAAAAGTGCATTCCCAACAGTTGATGCCTTTTGAAACAGACCGAGAGGGCGTGCTTTTTTTCTGTACAATTGAAATAAAATTAGCAACAAGCCGGTACTTAGTGCAGCCAATAAGTTGATGTGCATGAAAAGAAGAAGCACGTACGACGTTCGTACCTTCAAAAGAATTATCGACCGTGAGTAATTAATCATGCAGCAGTCAAAACGGAGCGTTCAAAATGAGGAACGAGTTTGAAAGTTTACAGCAAAGAAAAAAAAACAACCCTCGATCCAAGATCCACGGAAAGTGACGTGAGAAAGCAGGTTCACTTCCCTCCCCAAAAAACACACACACACGGCAAACTTCAGTACCCCGCGATCCCTTGAGAGTCCCAGAAAGGGCCTTGCCCAAACTGCAGCACGAATAACTGCACAACGCCCCCATGCGTTTGTCTCAAACTCTTGGCGCACAATTGTGCGTGAATGTGCGCGCGCGTGTGTGGAGGGTTTAATGTTCTCTGTCCTCTGTTTTTTTTTATTGCTCTTGGGTGTACGATGCGCGCTTATCCCTTGATTTCGTCGTTTCGTGCTGTTGAGGGTTTCGCAAAAAAAAAAGCAGTATACCCGCCCGGGTCAATCTGCAGGCGGTCTTTGGTGACGAAAAACGAATAAAAAATGGTTACGAGCATGGAAATAGTAGTTTTAAAGATCGGGTACCATCGGCACAGCCCAAAACACACACACGGGAGACACGGGAAAACATCCCGGTCGGATGTGTTTGGTGTTTGCACGTTTCCTGAAAAATTGGTCATGGTACGGATGGACGGGGACGTGAAGTGGAGACGGAAGCGGGTGACAGCAAACGCTCGGGTGGTGCTTTTTTACATGCTGTTTATTTATTGGTTTGAAGCGTTCGTTAAAATCGTTACTCGTGTAATTTATGACAGTCAACCAACAAAAAAAAAAGAAACATCGTACTGCGGAAGGGTTTGTTGAGGATCGGTCTGGGTACGTTCTGACGATGCTCTGATTTTCTGAGAATAAATTGCGAAGGATTATCGTATGGGACACAGAAAAAATGTAATATGTTTTGTAAAACATTATAATTGTTTTTTTCTTGATACTAGAAAGAACACGGAATATATGTCTACACTGAGCGTCTAAAGTGCACCTATTTGGGGCATGACAAATTCAACTTGATGTAGTTAATATTAAACATTTCATACAATGTGTAACGTGATGTTTTTAAATCATATACATTTCACATTAAGGTGACTATATATTGAATTCAAAATTAAGGTATAAACTGCAACTTTAATTAATCTCTAATTGCGATTACACAAAAATGATACCTTATGTCATTTTTGAAACAAAATGCTATATCCCAGTGCCTAGATTATTTGACTGATATCGTATATAAGTTTAAGCTTACGGAAGAAAAACAGTGATGTCTCGGCTAGTCTTCGTTGAATGACAATTCTCACCATTTTTGTAGACCATTATGATCATACAATTAAAGAATTGGATTAGTCATTAACAGTACTAATACTGATGGTTTGGCGGGTTTGTTGGGGGATCATTTCCGCTACAATGGCTCGTCTTGAGATAATGGTGCTTCTGACAACCATGACAGTTTTTTTACAAACTGTTTATTAGTATTACACCACCAAATGAGTATTTGCTCTCCACAGACAACCTTAGCGCTGGGATAAATGCCTTCTGATGAAGTTAATAATTCTAAAATCATTGTGCAGTCTATCCTCGATATTACGGCATGGAGGGACATGCTAGTAAAAAATAAAAAAATAGAAAGAAGTATTCTAAGCAACATATTGTAACGTTTTCATAGCCTTATAAGCTTCTCGTCTTAAAACTCCCTGTCAGCGCTATATTTTGTACATCTGTCATCAATCAACTCGTGTATTTCTTCTGTTGCTTTCAATCGAACACAATAGTAAGGAAGTGCATTCCAATTCCTGCCAACCGTACCGCATTCACTCCCGTCCGAAAGTATCCTTCCCGTACGCTCACCGCGCAATTAGAATGCTCACCGTACGTCCCACTTGACAAAAGGAACCAGCCAGACAGGCAGCCAGCCAGCTCGACTTCCTTCTTGAGCGCTAGAAATCAATTACCTTTAGTCTCAAAGTACGTAAACACACATACGCACGCACGAACCCAGCGGTCTTGCAGGGTCTTGCGACAGGAAGAGAAATGTGCCATGTAATGGTTTGCTGTCAAAATCGACACGAACGCCGAACGCACCGAGGTGGAAGCAGACCAAGCACACCGGGGACGCTTTTAATCCGACAGGAATCTCCTTAGTCATCGACGGTGTTTAGAAATTGTAAGATTCTCATTTGGGTCGTTTTGTTCTCAGTTCCTGCTCGCACCACATCGTCTATTCTTGGGCCTTTTTTTTCTTTTTCTGGCACTGCTGCCCGGTGTTGCTTCTGTGTGTACCGGTGCATCCTGCGCAATCAGCGTGTGCGTGTGTGTTTGTAAAAGCGTAAGCAGCTTGCCTTCATGAGCGAAACACAGCTCAGGTGAAGAAAAATGATCAACAAACAATGAGGCAATGATTGTAGAGGAGTTGCCGTGGTGGTAACGGGCAGCGACGAAGGGAGTCCATTGAGCAAAAAGTGCTTTCGGTAACGAGGGCTTCAGTGAGGAGTCCTTCTGAGCAGACGGTTCGGCATACCGGCGCGCCAGTTGATCCTCTTCAAACCCGAGCTGCACCGAGACAGCGACAGCGTTTGTGATGAGGACGCAGCAGACAGGCAGCTAGACACGTCCCGTAGGAAGGATTATTTCAATCCGTGTGGGTGTTCGGAAATTCTTTGAACCGACGGTAGGCAGCCAGTGACAAAAGCGTACCAAAGCGCTGAAGAAGGAACCGGACCCGAGGGAAGCTCCCTAAAGGTAAACATGGCACAAATTTAGTCATTTCAGGCGTGTCGTGTTGGATCGGACAGGAAAAGGTAGTTAGATGCTGTGGCACTTCTGATGTTTGGGACGTCCTACCTACCTGGAGGTGTCTCAGCAAGCGGAAAGGATCGGCGAAAAACGTGGTCCGTAAAACATATCCCAAGGATCTGCGCACTAGCTCCTTGCCTTTGGACGGCTTCCACAAAAATGATAAAGTATTTCTCTCGCTTGCTTCTTCCGTTCATTTCACACGGTGCGACGGGATGGCGCAAATGAAATTCTCCGCTTTGCTCCAGTTCCCGGTACTAAGCGCGAGAGCAGCGCTGGAATGTGATCAACGATCCTCATCCTCAACTTAGCATTCCGTTCTTCTTCGGATCGGGAACTGGGGAACGGCATGTTTTGGGCCGAGGTTTTGTTTTGATGCGATCACCGCACGTTCTGGTTCCTTCGTTTCGGCGGAAGATCAGTTGGAACCATGTGCTCCTTTGACCATGTGCTGTTGAGAGGACCTTTTTGCCACTGCTGGCTAAATCTTCGCTTTATGAGACGCCCCTCGTTGTTTCGGCTCCCGGCTTGGCACGGATACAACACCCGAAAACGGTTGTCAAATGAGATTCTTGGCTCACCAAATTCGAGTTCCACCGTGTGGTTTGATCATTTACGCCACATCAAGCACAGCCAAAACCGGCCAAACCAAGTGTCAAGGGCTGCAAAGTGAAGTGCCGTCCCGGGGTGGAAAGTGAAACGAAAGGACACCAAAAGTCTAAATGGTGGCGAAACGATGAGCGTAGAAAAGGAGGGAGAATAAAACGCAGCAGCACAGAAGTGGTAGCAGAACTCTCTAAAAAGTGCTGCGCGACTTCAACCGGTAGGCAAGCGGCGAACCTCGTCGGAGGTACGGGGGGAAGTAAATGCGCCGACCGGAGACAGATAATATGAGTGGCATTTCTGAACGTCGTACGTCTGTCTGTTTCTTAATTTCTACCAAATGCCGAGCTGAAGGAGTACCCTCTTAGTGCCCCTGAGACCGTGCCCGATGTCCGCCGTCGCGGTAAGACGGCAAGCGTAAGGACAGTACGATGCGCGGTCGTTCCTTCGCGATCGGTTGCGGAGATGGTAGCGGAATGCAGTCTTTGGAGCCGCCAGCGAAGCGGCTGTAGGTCTGTTTTGGGTGTCTCTTTTCATCGCGAGCGCAACCCACAAACGATACCACCGTCACACCGAAGGGCTGGGGAATGTCTTGACGGTAAAGTATGTATTAATAAATCGAGAGTTGTTCCCCCCTGTTAGAAGCGATCTCACGGGACGTTTTGCTTGCGTTTCCTCGCCGGAGGCGTTCCAGAGACGTGGGGATCATTCATTGGAAATCAATCAAGATTGTCATTAAATGAGATTATAGGCCAGCATAAATGGAACAATTCGTGTCTGTTTGAGGTATTGCTGTGAGATTTAACATATTTTTACAAACAAATTCTCAAGTTTTCAAACCATTTTTGGATGATTGAAGATGTTTTGAATATTTGTAAACAATTCAATTTTATCAAATTCTACAAGAGTTTGGAAATCTCGCTTGACGTGGCATTTAAGTCTTTCTTGAGTCGCTTTCTTATACGTTGGCAATTTAACTCAAGAACACTGGAAAGCGGTCAACAATGATTATTCATTGACCTTCTATGATGTCTTTTCGACATGCGGTGAGTTTGTCTCAGCTCCTGATCTACTGATCTGGCCCAAAATTGTGAAGGATTACCATCAATTGTCAGCTCAAGATAGGAGCCCAACGCTTAAACTTACTAATTAATGGCTGTGGTACTGCATATTCACACCAAATGTATGGTGTCGAAGATACCATTAGCCCAGCGAATGGTCCAATATCTCAACACAATCTGTATTCTCGTTGCGATACGATAGTCTCGATCAAGGCAACAACTTTATTTACGAAATCGACTTACAGACACCTCATCATCGGGATAGCAAAGTGAGGGTTTCGTTCGGTTCGTGACGACCTCGGAACGTGTAGGTGGCACCGCTGCAATAACCATTTCGTTCGCTTTTGTCTTCCCGTGCAGACAAAGGTCGGTAACAGCGAGAGTTGGTGAATTAAGTCCTTTTTCTTCTGGGGGGCAGCGACGGACAACGCTGCTTGCGATTTATAATTCAAATTTATTCCTCAAGGTCGACTGCATCAATGTTTCGTACTTCAAGGAAGGAACCCATTTTACTGGGATGAGTTATCGAATAAAGCGTATAATCATACAGTGGCAATTGGGTTGGTTAAACTTTCCGCATTTAAATATTTAAAGCGTACAAAACGCATTACTAAACACAAATCATATCAAGAAGTTTCGGTTATGTCGGTTTTGCCATGTCTAACACTTCATTTCACGAACTGCTTGAACAAATCATAGAAGCGAACAATCGATCCGAAACCCATGTCCACCAGAAACAACGGCCGAAACGCGTTTCCTGTTGAAACGAGATCCCCCTGTCGACCCGAAACGCATCGCATCGTGTCGAGGTGAGAAAAGCAAACGACGTGTTCTGGCTGTGTTTTCAGCACGTGTAACAATACACGACGCCCGGCCCAGCATCACCGCTCATGTATGCGAGTCGCGCCAGTGGCAAATGCAGTCTGCAATTCCGATCCTGCACAAGGACACATCCCGGACCACGCAATCGTGGCGTTTTCCCCGTCGACTGCCAGTCGCTTGGCATCGTGCTGTGGTTTTTTCTTTGCAAAACAGAGCAAAAGCATGCGGGAAATGGTTCCTTGCGTGGCCGTACCATGCGATGAGGCTGGGAACGGCCACGCATAACTAGTGGGGACAAGTTATGTTTTTCGGCAGGATCGCATCGACCGCTTCCTGTATCCCGCATCGCACCGATCCGGCGGCATTGAATGCGATGTGGAATTGAGCTTAAATTTCAGCGCTCATGTACACCGGCAGCAACCCCATCAACAACAACACCAGCAAGAGGGTATGGAGGAGGAAGGGGAGATGGTTTCTCTTTTGTTCGCCCCGTGTTCCGTTGCCATCGGTTTTGCGGTCTGCACGGTGGACGGCACCCGCTTTTCGTGCATTTGTGCATTGGGACGGGATCCCGAACGATGGTCGGAAGCTCGAGCGAAATGATACGAAAGACATCAACGATCGCACGGCCGAGGAAACCTGTGGAATGTTGTAAGAATGTTCATTCGTCTTCTGTGTTTAGCATTGTCGCCCGTTTCGTGTGCCTATGCAGTGGGCTATGGGCCGTACACGCTTTGCTGCCGGGCCGCAAGGATGTGTGAGTCAAGCTTCTTTTTTTGTAATTAAATTTTGTATAAATGCGTGATTTATAGTAGAATCAAATGATTTGCTTTCATAACACACTAAATAAAATGTTCGTGATTATCGCGAAACACATTATTGAAAGATACAAAGTATTCAACTACCATTACCCGGACCTATCGGATTAAGAGATAGATTGTATCAAATGATAACCTCTTCACACATTTCGGTCCTGGGCGCGAGCGCACATGCAAAACTCATCGCCGAGAAGGACTTTCGCTACTTGACATTATTTCCAAGTGCATTCCAACTTCAATTGCTGCGCTGCTCAACAATCGACACCGAGAGCACTTGACGAAGCCTGCGGGCACGCTGTGCAGAATGCCACGCGAGAAAAGCTAACGCGTCACACGCGTGAATGCAAGAGATTGTTTGCGCTCTTCAGTTTCTCCGCTGCTGCTATGTTATTTCAATCTAGTTTTGCTAGTTTGGAGTGTTGCGAAGCGTATGAAAAGATAATTTAATGGGGTGTGGAAAATAAAAAGTTGAGCACAATTTTACCATTTTAGTAGAAATTATTAAATAGGACTTATCACTTATCAAATTCCACGATAAGTCCGGATGGAAAAAAGTACCGAAAATTCTGAACAAACTACCAGAGATACTCAACGGAAGACGACGGAAAGGTTCTTAAAATTCGCAAACCCAAACCACCACTGGTTGCAGCCGATGCAAGAGCGCACAAAACGACGGGAGATGAAAACGCGAACGGAAGAAGCGTCTACCATCGCAGAACCGTCGCACAAGAAGCACATGAGCGAACCGAACGTTAAAGGCACGGCCAGATAACACTGACACGTGAGAATATATGAACGTGATGGCGAGCGCTCGATACGGGGCCGAACATTAAATGGTCTACGACCACGGTGGCGGTGATCGTCGCAATGGCAGCGGCCAAATGCGTTCGGTTTCACTTCCAAGGGGCGATCCTCCAGTCACGTAGGTGGATTTACCTCCATTTAAGCTCCGCAAATAGACAGCCAGATGAGTGCGGGAAGTCCTGCGGGTGGGTGGAAGGAGGAGCAGCTATTCCTGCAGCCACAACCACCACCGTTGATGCTTGCTGTCTCTGCCGGCAGTGAATGCTTAGGAGGTTATAAGCATATTTTATCAAAAACGGGTATTAAAGAGTAAATGGTGTCAAAGTGAACCGTTTAAGCTTCGTGCGGATTGTCGACTGCGTGCCATCGGTAGGGTTTAACGGTGCGTCGAGGAAGAAAGCAAGCAAGAATGTGTGCATTGAATGCAGAATTGTCACTGGCACTGTTGTGCCAATAGATTGCTCTAAGAGGGATTCTGTGGGATATTTTTTTAAATAGGAATTTGCACTTCATATGGTTCTTATCTTTGTTCTTGTTTTTTGATAAGTTTGAAAAAGGTTGTAATATTACTTTTTCAATTCTTAATTAAAATAGTTATAATGTTCATGAATGTCCAACACCATGAATCTTGTTGAATTCAATGATTGCAACATGTACGATTTATTACAGATGATTCTCTTCCTACAACCAGTAAGACACAACAGTGACACTTCAAGCCTGAGTTGCACCGAAGACCGATAATTAATTTTGATTTATGCTATATTTAGCTGAACTTGACGTAACCGCTTGGTAGTGTTTGATATCCAGCTGCCCATTACCCAATGACGGTGGAAGCCTCGTACCAATTTGTACCGGGAAACTGTTCCGGGGCATACAATTGCAGTTGCACCAGCACCGATTGCACAGTTTGCATGGTAAAAGCAAAGGTTCTAAGTACCATCACCCATTTTAACCCGCTCCTCACCCGCTTGCTGAGCAGAGGAAGTGCGTAAAGCATGAACATACACCGATCGCTGTTCTAAAACATGAGTTCCAAGCGAGTGACGGGAAGAGAAAAATAATACACCAGAGCACAACAAAAAAAAACCACAACATGAACACTTGCAGCATCGTGTGCAGAAGATGCAGCTAGCTGCTGAAGTTGCTGGTGCATCAACTAGCCCTTTCCCTCGGGCGTCCGGTCAACCTTACGGCCGGTGTTCCCCTGCGCACATACATCCAGCGCCAAACCGTACGCCGGAGAGCGATAAACGTCGAAGCGAAAATACTTTATAAATCTTTAATAAACGAGAAAAATGTTATTATTGTCCCTCGGAGCTGAATAATCATGTTTTATATATGTTCCATCCATCTGCGCACCGGGATAGCGCGGGGTGCGCATCGGATGCATTTCGCTTCACGTTTCGCGGTTTCCTCGCAACGCAACTTGACGCGGCGAAGCGATCGCACCATCGGCAGCGCCACCACACAGGAATGGAAGAAGAAGGGAACGGTGCGGAATGGGCGCGCGATGGGTGTTTTTACGTCCCCCTCAGGGTAGGGTTGTCGGTTTGTGGCATCGGGTTGAGCGACATCGGTTTCGGTGTGTTTTGCGACAAGAGCCACTCACGATGGGCTGACACTTTGCGGCCGTATGTGAAATGGCAGCAATGGGCAATGGGGTACGATGCGCCGTACAATCCATCCATCGATTGCAGATAAATATATTGCAATGATTAATTGATTATCACGCTGAGCAGATCGCTGAGGGACGATCGTGGAAAGATACGCAGATACGGTGAGATGGGATAGTGGTTAGGGAATGAAAGGGGGTAGATTTAAGTCTAGGCAAAAGCTTCGTGCGGTTGAGAAAGTCCAACCCAACGGGATGATCCATGGTTGATCCAATGCGGAGTCTCTAGGCATCACCACATGCTTTTTCCCTCTCCCAGGTTGTGGAGCGCTGTTGATCCCACGCCTACAGGTAAACCAAGCAACAAGAACAAGCGTAAGAAGGGTGACTCATCTGCCGGTTTCGATACTGCGATGCTCGCAAATCGTTCACGACACGACAGCATAATGTGCCGGATTACGATTGCCGTCACGCTTTGCGCCGTTCGGCAGGATACAGTTTCCACCCGGGCGTCAATGTGCTTACGGCCCGGGTGATCGAAGATCTATCGAGCGACTCGCTTCGCTGATGTGGCCGTGTCAAACGCGACGCAACGCGCAATCGCGAATCGAATCCTTCCCCGGACCGGAATCTATAGGCTAGGTGGTGGCGGTGCGTCGAGTTTGTTCCCGTCGATCGTAGATCAGTTGATTGAGTTGACTGCAGGGGCTACCAGGAGGACGATTGACGGCTGTTGCTGCTGCTTTTGCTGTAGCTATTGCTGTTACCTGTGCCATCATCGTCTGCTGTTGATTTAGGCTGCCTGTCGCACCCATGGCGTTGGCAGAGTGGAACGTTTCGTGCACGTGTGAGGGCGATTGATTGTTACGGGCATGGAAAGGGGGGAAAGGGGAGCGACGATTTTGCAGTGGGGCTAGCTGCAGTTCGCCACACTGCGCTTTTGCTGTTTCTGCCGTGCAATGACGTTGATTAATTTGCCTTTGTTAAGTGTGAGATGCTATCTATGATTATCGATTGGTTTTGTTTCAGAGCGCTTCGCTGGCTGCTTTCTCATCTTCAAATTTTGTTTCGACCAAGCGATATTGTAAAATCCAAATAAAGCTACAAATTTGAAAAATAAAACTCCGCTTCGTAGCCAGTCTTACATTCAAAAGCACAAAACATTTTTTTCGGGTTCGTCGCTTGAAGTCTTTCGTACCATTTTGCTTGTTTTGAAAGGTTCGTCGCTTGAAGTCTTTCGAACGCTCCCAACGGCAACAAAACGGAAGCTTACTCTAAACGTCGTCGGAGAAAACATTTGAAGCCATTCAAAAATTAGCCTCCAACATTTTTCTCTAAAACGATTCCGTTACTTCCACCGATCGGCTACTCAACCGTGACAGCGACGTCGACTAGCCCCGTGTAGATGGTAAGTGTCAGTGTAGCTCATCATCGTGTGCCCGGTTTTCAGACCAATCAAAAGTTTTGAAGAATTCATTTGCATTTTCAAAATGGGCAAGAAAACAACCAAGCCCAAGCTCCGCTTGCCTGAACCGTCACGCTGTTAGATGCCCTGCGATGAGGCAGGAGAGCCGCTAGACGTGGTGGAGCGAACAAGAAGAAAAAAAAAGGCCCATCCCTTGTGACCCATTCGGACGGCCGTTATCATAATGTGTTTTAATGCTGCGCGTAGTGAAAAATAGATATCAATAAAATTTAATATGGTATTTTCTTATCGTTGTTGCTGTGTCCTCTCTGCGCACACTCCGCGTTCTTCCTGTGCCCGTGGCGTGAGTGCTGCACGCACTATCTCGTTTACTTTGTCACCGGTCGCCGGTGTGGCTTTCGTTGCAGCCGTCTCGCTTTGGTGCGACGGTACAACTTGTTTGAGAGAACAAGATGTATCGAAAGTCCATATTCCACCGCCCGTTCAGCTGCGAGATGTGTCGCAACGGCTACGAGTTCACTAGCGCTTTGAGTGGCTCATAATTCATACTACCGTAATAAAAAGCCTAAGCAGAACCAAAGCCAAAGCCCTCCCCAGTCCCATTCCGTACTCGGTCGGTTTGGAAGGCTTCGGTATTTAGACGCGTATGTTTCCCGATGATAAAGCTCGTAAAACTCTAACCATCGATTCGGGGGTTTATTTTGCATCGAGTCATGTTGCCACACTGTAGGTTGTCCCGAACGCATGCGCAGCACCGTCCGCTGTGCGTCACATCCGGCTGGTGGGAGAGTGAAAAGAAATTGTTCCAAAGGATGTCATATTGTTTACGGTTGGAATGCAGTTCCACCTATTTCTCGCCCAGCGTACACTCGTTTACACAGAGTACACCAGCATTACGGCATACCGATGGTGATGATGATGGTTGGCAGCTGGTTCTCCCTGCGGTTCGCAGTTAAGACACGGCCAAGATCCTCCGGTCGCTCTCTTTTGCACGCGCAAGAACCGATCTCTTTTACCGAAATCCCCGACGGCTACACCATAAATGCCAGACAAAGATCGTGAACGATCATGTATACACGTATTAATTTTTTCTGTGTTATGTTTTTTTTTGCTGTGTGTTCCTTTCGTAGCCGTTTCTTTCTCCTTCCTCCTGTTGGGTATTCTATGTTCTGCAACTCCATGCCCCGTTGCTCAACATACGCATACCTTAGCCGCCGTGTGATTCTTCCACAGCAGCCTTTGAATGGGACGACGTTGCTCGGACGCTTCTCTCGCATGCGCGTTCCCTTTTCCGCTGCAGGTGTCTGGGCTATGCTGTCGTTTCCGTCCACGAAGAGAGCTTTTAGAAGATTAAATTCTTGTTTCATTTTTTATGCTTTTTTATTTACTTCCTCTCTTGCGTCGGAGATTCAACAGCAGTGTGTAGAAATGTTTGAATGCTGCATTCTTTCACTCAAATGAGTTTAGTGTTTTATACTATTTCATTTAGTTTAGTTTACTTTCTCCGTATGTTGACTACCCCAGCTCATCAAAACTCTTATGACGTCCACATACCACAGAAAGGCTTCTTGGTGGGACCGTACAGGTAAACATGTGGATGAAATGCACCGTGATATCATGTTCAGCGGGAGCTTTTATGAGATCGTTCCTTCTCGTTCTCACTCAGCTTATTGTGTCTCTTGTACGATAGCTCTCTCTCACTTCCTCCAGCATGAAAGTTTCCCATGATCAAGTTCAAGCTGGTATGTCCCCGTCCATGTTCTTCAACATTCATTCCAGTTGTTTGAACTACGCGCGTACTCATGCACAAGGGGTTGAAATTCCCGGCACGCCGTGTTACTCAGCTCGCCAACCCTCAAAGTTCGATCGCTATCATTGCTCTCTTTCTGCTGGCCAATGCTTTACGCATTTGTGTGGGTGCCAGCTCTGCATCGTTCCCTCAACTACACCGATTCGTTAGCTCTCTCGTTCGTATTCTCTCCTTGGGAAAACATTTAAATATCCACCGCTATTGTTTGTGCGACAGTGTTAGTACCAGATTGAAAAGCTCTCTCTCTCTCTTGCGGTGTTGTGGCTCTCCGATTGTTGTTTTGTATTTTAAAAAGAAAACAAAAGTCCCCACTGAATATAAGAGAGTACGTGGTTTTCTTCCTTCATAAATGATCGCCGTGTGTTAGTAAGTGGCGAAGAGCACGCTCATTGAAGAAATATGCATAGGAATTGTGCGACAGAGAGATGAGAGCGTGTGTGAGCGTGATGCTAGATTGAAGAGAACTTGATCCTCGAAAAGCTACCCGGTGCAGAAGATCGCAAAAAGATTGTCGAAGCCGCAAATGCCGTCGGCAAAATGGACCTTTTGCAACGATCAGTTGTTTTGGTGGGTTTAACATGATTGTTTGCACTTGGACAAAGATTTTCAACATGAAAATATAGTTCAACGTGAGATTTGAAGAAACAGAGAATAGTGTTCAAAAAATCTTTGACAATATTGAAGCATATTCATTGAATTAATAGCTTGCAATAAATATCTTCATATTAATGAACGAGTTCCGGATTTACTTTTGCAAATAAAAATCGGAATGAGAATATATCCAATTGTCTTCGTTTATGCTACAAACGCTCGTTTGAGTTGTGAAGTTAATAGCTTTTTTTAAAATTAGTACAATTGATTTGAGACTTAAACAACTAAATTAGATGGTTTCTACACTTAACTAACATTTATTTTGTTCCTTGCGACATGCGACATAGTTTATTAGTTGACCTGTGACATTGTTTGACAAGCTTCTAAATTTTATATACAACCAATTTTTCAAATACAACCTAGATAAGTTTTGTGCTGTGAAAATTGTTTTGAGACTAGTTTAAATTTGTTTTTTCTCAAACAGAATTCATATTTATATACATACGTTTTTTTTTTTAGCAGAAACACATTTCAGCCCCTCTAAACAGTAACACAAATCGTTAGCTGTAAGCTTTTAACGTGCGTTTAATTAACATCAGACCCAAAATAAAAAAAGGTTCATGGTTTCTGGTTAAAAAAGTGCACTGCATTTCATGTGCGGTTAAAACCATCCTCTTCTTCCCAGCGCTCACATTGACGAATCATGAGCACAAACCGTGCGGTTTCGCAATTTCGCTTCCTGGCAGCAGGCCACCGGGCCCACTCGGGCGTTTGCGACACTCCCAGCGGCTCACAACATAATTTCCTTCCTTACAATTTCGTGGTCCAATTGAGTCAAAACTTTCCACGCCAGCGCACCCCAAAAATCTCGCAATCGCCCGGGCGCAAACCCTTGTCCTGACAGGCATTTACATTGCGTGACAGGCTTGCTTTGATTATTGTTATTAATTTCTACGCTGCTCCGCGTCCCATCCGATCGAACCCTTCTCCTTCCCTAGCATGCACTGTTTCGCTCCTTGTCGTCCGGTTCGGCACAGCGCGCGGGAACGGGACAGCCGGTGGTGTCGCTAGGGCGAAAGCTCTGGCGAGCTTTTTAGCGCCAGACAACTACGCTCTCGCTCACGCCACCGCGCTCTCGTACCGCGAGAGCTGAGCGAGATGCACCTGTGTGTGGGTCGAGAGATCGTGCCCGTACCTTGATCTGGCAAGCACACGGGAGCCCACACCGTGCCGGAGTTCCGTTCCAGTCACCAATTTTGTGGTAGATTTCGTGGCGAACGGTCCATCTTTTCGATCTCGCTCCCCGGTTTGGTGCAGATTTGTCGAGTGCGCAGTTGTCTGTTGTCGAGCAGAAGTGACCGTGCCTGTAGTTGGGAACGTCTATCCGTTAACGAACTGGATTGTATAAGTGGTGTCGAGTGAACACAATCCGGAGGTAATAATTTTCTGCAAAATCTAATCGAACACGATGCGGAAGAGTTGCTTTAGCTGTAAGGTTGTGTATAAGTTGCGTTGCAAGTAGTGCAGAAAGGTGAACATGATGAAGGAACTGTTAGTGCGATTGATTATGATAGGGACGATCTACCATCACCCACAGCTACCGCCGGCAAACGCGAATGAAAACTCCGTCGGTTATCTGTTGTAGCGCTTCATTGCATTATCAACCAACAGCATACAACGAATTGATATTTAGTGTTTGAAAGTTGTTTCGTTTACAACTGTCACCAACGTTATCAGAGCCGAATGTGTTGCATCGTAACTTTAAAGAACTGATCAACATCCATTTACCTGCGGTTTCGTAAGCTTCGGTGTTTGGTGGCGTGAAAGATATATGCCCTGGGATTTGGGTCACTGTTCGCCATCCAAAGTGAACCCAAATGCGTGTGTGTGTGTCTGTGTGATTATGTGTGTTTGTAAGTGGTCTTCTAGCTGATATCGACACGGATGTGCGTTTTGATACCGGTTGAAGGGTTTTGGGCGATGTACGCACCCTCTCCCGTAAAGGGATTTCTTCCAATGAAACACGAGATTTTTCCAACAGTTTCGTTCGCTAACCGCACAAACGAACCGGGGCACCGCAAAAACCGGCGACCGAACGTTGGCCGGGAGCTTTTCATGTTTGTTTTTTAGGGGGCGATCATTTCGATTTTCGGTCCCGGTGCGGCCACCGTTCGAGGGGGGAGGGTTGCGTTGGGTAAAGGATGAAGATTTTTGAGGACATTGTACCGAAAAAAGCAAAACCACCACCCAAGACACACGATCGTGCAGCGGGATGATGTTTGCCGTCGCCGTGGTGGTATAGATCGATGTGCGTAACTTGAACCGGTTGATGTTTTTCGTCCCTTCCTACCGGTCCGGTTCCTGGTTTGCCTGGGACCAAGCGACAGGTCAAGATGTTGATTCGGACCGAAGATTCACCAAGGTTCCTGGCCGAGCCTGAGCAGACGATCAGGGAAGGAACTACACATGGAAACGAGGCCGGGGTGTGGAATACCTTCTTCAACTGTCCGAAGCCCGACACTGTATCGCCTCGAGCCACGTTGAAGTGGTCGAGTCCGTGGCTCGCACGCAGGATCCGGACACTTCATGCCGGTCCTCGCACATCAACGCCGTGCTGCAGTTGAAATTGGTACATGAGTGAAACGGGGTAGCGAAAAAAGCGATAAAAGAGGCTCTCTGCGAGGTGAGATGAGGGAACGCGCCCCTGCATCGGGCCCCGAGTGGAACTCCCTCCTACCGCCCCTCTCCCTTAAGGCACTGACTGCTGAAGTGGCTGAAGACGTAGCTGAAGATGCTTCAGGTGCCCTCACAGAACGGTGCGTGTCGTGTCGGAATCAGTGTGTCTCGGGGTAGAATCTCCCGCTCGGGACAGAATTCCAGTACGCGAACACCTTCACCCTGCAGCAAGGGCTGGTTGGTGGTAGGTTGAGTTTGGTGGAACAGTGAGGCAAAAAAAAAATAAAAGCAACACGACGAACACACAAACACACAGCGACACTCGCGAGCTACGCTGTGCACCGTATTCGAGAGGGCTTACCCGGGGGATAAGGGGAGGACGACTAATCAGGCGGAAGGACCGCGGAAGAGCTGAGAACGGGAACGATAAAGAATTCCAAAAGGCCATCCCGTGGCAGAGGAGCAAAGCACGAACGCAGAGAACACAAAAATCTCAACCCCCCCACCACCCCCCACAGCGGTATGGTTGCGCCGGGGACGCGGTTTGGTTTTTCGGACAACACACGGAACGAAAAAGGGGGAATAAAAAAAACCCGCTGCCATCCAATTCCATAGCGGACGGACGGATTTTGGGATGGGGGGGTGGACGGGGGGGGGAGGAACGCACACGTCTGGTTGGCCGGTTGCGACGCCCAGGCGCGCAGGACAGCGCTCGCTTGACTCGGGGGCAGGAGATTGTGGGTGTTTTGCGTTCAGGTTTCGTGTGCGGTGTTGGAGCGTTGCGTTCATTCAAGCCCGCCCGTGATAAAGCATGCTCCGGGCGTGCACCGTTCGCCGGGACCCGCCTCGCCCGGTCGTTTGCCGGAGAGTGTCGGTTGATGCATTTCTGTACTTAAGATTATTTATAAGGGTCTGTACATGCTTCCCATTTAGAGCTTAAGAGCCTGGCCCCGTTGGAGGACTTAATCGAAACGTGTGTGCGTTTTCAAGGGAAACGAAACGAAATGGTGTTTTTGGTGTGCGGGATAACATTTGCAATGGAGTTTTAAATATGGAAATACATTATTACGTCTAGCGATACAATGTACCATCTAACAGTTGCGGCATTCTTTGCTCGTTTACTTTGCTTTCCAGGCCACCGACAAGCGGCGGGTCCGAGTCGAACGAAAGACTTCAACGAAAAAGCGACGAACCCCGTCTGTTTATTTTTTATTCCCGAGCCAGAGCGGTGTCACCCATCGGGACGGATAGTGTTTCGATCCGATTTCGCAAACAGTGTCAAGTGTGCTGCACCATAGTGTGACGCGTGTGTCGTGCCATTTCGTGTGCGATGTAGAAATGATGCCCCGAAACGGTGGCGCCCAAACAGATCGTAGTAGTGCATGCGGGAAATCTGTCCCATCGGTGGTGCTTTCGCGAGTGTCTCTCATTCCCGGGCGTGCCTTTACCGTGAGGCTGGTATAGCTGAAATATAGAAGTAGCGCTCTTGGAGGAAGGAAAATAAAAACGAGCGTTCCAAAAATAAAAGAAAGCACCCCTCCCGATCGTTCCGTCAACGCGGTGCAACGTAAAGAGCGAAGAGGGTGGTAAAAGTGCATACGGTGCATACAGCGCAGTGATGCAAAAGGTTCGCGTTTGCGGTGCAGTGATAATAATAATGTGTAGCACCTCGCCGGTTACTGCCCTGCCGCCAGCAGGAAGCGTGTACTAACGAGCCGCAATCAGTCCGAGCCCGTCCCGATCGTGTGGATCGCATATCGCGCGGCACATCGCGAGGCCCACGACGTCGACAAACGGCGACGACGGGGCTTGTTTGAAGCGGGAGAAAAAGGATTTATTGTCCCCAATCGTGATCGGCAAACAACCCCAACAACAACCCCCTTTTGGGGTCCCATCTCGTGCTAGTGAGTGTGCGTACGAACGTGTCCGCGCGCGCACTTGTGTCTGTGTGCATATGTGTGTACGTGTGTAAATGTGTACGGGTTGTGTGCGGTGTATGAGTTTGTTTATGTTCGGCTGCGAGGAAGCGGCGGATCCACATCGCATCCGAGAATCGTGATTGTGCTCCGCATTGTGCCGGGGCACTTTACACCCTCCCGGCGTGTTCGTCTTCCCGGTTTCGCGGTGCCTCGACAATGCGGACGAGCCGAGGCGAAAAAAGTATGAAATAAAAATAATCCTTCACCACCCCCCATTCGCTCGCCGACGACTGATGCCGTACGGTGTGGATGCGTGATTTCGGCGTGTCCTCGTGTGTCCCATCGCAAGGGTCTCGCAAGTGCGGAGGAGTTCGTGTGTTTCTCGGGGTGTCTCGTTTGGAAGTTGGTGTCGGAGGTTTTTTTGTGCTGTGCTGTTGCCTGTAGCCTCAGTTCGAAACCTGGGCAAAAAAAAAACGAGCGCTCCACCGTTCAGGGAAAAAGGGATTCTGAGGGAGAGTTTATCGCACACAAATAAATCAATTATTATAAGGCTCAATACGGAAGAAGAAGTAAAACGGGGCGATAGAGAGAGAGCGAGAAAAAAACGGTGCAACCACCGGTGAAGAAGAGCGACAGTGACCGAGAGTGTGATGCGATCAGTGCGGTAAGGATCGTGGGTGAAAAACGTCCCAAAAAAAAACGACAACAACGGAAAGCCACGAACCGAAAATCGCCATCATTATTGTAGTTTGTGAGCGTGTGTGTGTGTGTGCGTGTTTCGGAGCGAATATTCAGCGAGGATTGGAGTGTTGTAAAACTTCTCGCCGTGGTACAACAGTGGTCAAACGCTTAAAGTCCGCTTCACGTGTGCATTATCCCTGCGCGTAATCTCACCCCATCAACAACCGAAAACGGAAACAAATCATTGGAAAACGTACCCCGCGTGTGTGTCTGTGTGTTTCGCGCGCGGGTGAAAACTAAGCAGCGCGGTACGAACAAAAGGAATAAAACGGGATCCAGCATTGACCCCACGGGTGTTTGTTTGCAGGTGGGTGTTGTTGTTGTTGTCGTGCTGTGTGCGGAAAATGTTTGACGTGCGCACCGTCGAATCGGGTGCCTGTTGTGAACAAGAGCGTGATACTGGCGACAGCGCAATGTCAATGACCGCGCGACGACGGCGCGCCTTCCAGCGGCAGGCCTGTCTGCTGAGCGTTCTGGCCGCGTTTTCGCTCGGCCTGGCGCTCGGTGTGTTTGTGCCGCTGATCGGCATTTCGCAGGGTGCAGCAACCAAGGGTGCGGTGATGGTGGTGAGCGGGGAAGGTGGCAACCCCGAGATGGAGCCCCAGCCCGCGCTGCAAGCCCTGCATCACCCTGCCCACCGGATGCCTCATTTTCCGACAATCGACGATATCCGGTCGGACGATGGTCCACGGGGCCGGTACGCGCCGGTGTCGTTTATCGCGGAGGAAAAGCTGGTCGGCGAGGGAGAGGTAATGTTTCAGCCAAAACTGGACCCGGACGGTTTGATGGACAGAAAGCTGCCAGCGCCGGGCGCATCGATCGTGGAGCAAATGTTGGCCGGAAGTGGGAAGGTAGCGACCGGTCCGGTGCTGGAACGCCGCGAGTCTCGTGCGGGCAAGCTGGAGGAGTACAACCGGGAGGATGTGGAGGGCGTCATACGGGACGGTATCTACTGGGGTGCGAGTGTTGAGCGTGCCTTACCGGTAGGGTTCGATCGACGACAGAGCGACTCTTGGGCGCGGTATCTCCGAGAGGCGGAGGTAGAACGGTTAGAGATCGGTTGCGGACGCATGCAGAACCGTTTGCTGGTGTTCCGGGATGGTACGCGAGCATGTGCCCGATATAGGCAGAACACCGACCAGATCCAGGGTGAGCTGTTCTCGTTCTATCTCGGACAGCTGCTGAACCTCACCAACCTCGCACCGAGTGCGGCTTCCATCATTGATCCGGAGGCACGCCTATGGGCGGCAGCAACGGAGGAACTAGCGGGTGCTCAGTGGAAACCAACCAAGCCCGTCGTCATCACCAAGTGGATCGGTAATCTGGAACCAGCCGGTATCCCGCACCCATTCCGACCACTCGAGCGTCACCTGAACCGATTCGACGTACGCAACATTACCGAGGGACTCGACCGGCCCCGGGACGGCGTGAGACGGCTGCTCCTCGATCGGCTCGGCACAGCCCGGGACGTTCCCGTGAGCGCGGGCGCAACACCTTCAGCGACCGCACCACCATCACAACCCCCCTCGCCCGAGGTGCTGGAGCGGCTAGTCGAGCTGGCCCAGTGGTCCGACCTGATCGTGTTCGACTACCTCATCGCCAACCTGGACCGGGTCGTCAACAACCTGTACAACTTCCAGTGGAACGCGGAAATTATGGCGGCGCCCGCACACAATCTCGCCCGCCAGACCGACTCGTCGCTGCTCGTCTTTCTCGACAACGAGTCGGGCCTGCTTCACGGTTACCGGCTGCTGAAGAAGTACGAAGCCTACCACGGGCTGCTGCTGGACAACCTGTGCGTGTTCCGGCGGTCGACGGTCCGGGCGCTCGAAGGGTTGCGGGACGCGAGCGTCGGCCAGCGGTTGAATGCGCTGTTCGAGCGCACGACGACGGCGCAGATACGGGACGTGTTGCCACCGCTGCCGGAGAAATCCGTCAAGATTCTAGTCGACCGCATCGAACGGGTGCTCGGGCAGGTGCAGAAGTGTCGGGAAACGTTCGCCGTCCGATAGCCTATTCGGGTCCGGGATCGGGGAGTGATGGTGCAACGGTGATCGACGCCGGCGCGACATAAGACTGTGAGTCCTTGTGAGCGGTGGGAATTTATTATTATTATATTATTGCTATTTACTAGTTGGTTGTTTTATTGCGTTTTTTTTACTATGCTGTACAGTTAATTGTAAATGTACGTGTAAATCATACGTGTAGGTAGGATGAAAGCTAAGAAAAGCGGAAAAAACGGCACGAGAGCAAGCAAAAACAAAACAACAATGAAATAACAATGAAAAACACAACCAATAGGAGAGATACAAATCGAATGTTGCACGAAGCAAAAAACAAACAAAGTAGAGAAGAAGTAGGGCGTTTTCAAATGGCACACAACAAGAACAATTCCACATCAAACCAGATACACCACCCTTATTCGAGGACCTTCACGTCAGATCACACCCTTCATCCAAGTGTAACTGTTGACAGAAACGCGCATTGTTTTGCGTAAAAGATTTGATGATAGAGTTTTGTGTAATTATAAACTTCACCTTCATTCCGCCGTGATCTGCAATATGCTGAAGCATGCGCAGAACAGTACAGTGAAGCCATCTTCTTTGTTTTACATTCGCTTCACACGTCTCTTGGTACGCTTCGTTTTTTCCTAATCTCTGTTTTATTGTTATTCATTTATTCCACTGCAAACTGACCTCGCCTTCCCTGAGTACCGTAAGGCATCACTTCATGAGTATGTGTCTGTCTGAGCTGTAGAACTACGTACGAACGTACAGCTCGCCTACTGTGAGCTCAGCGTAGAGAACAAACCGAAAGCTCCGCATTAAAGGACCTCCTGGCGTGGCAGTTAAATAGAAATTCTAAAAAAAAACCCTCCCGGACCCCTTGACGGTACGGAGGTATGGGTGTTCTGTGTGTTCCCTTTTACACACATCAATGCAAAGTTACACTCACATACGCACGCGTACAAACAGGTCTACTCATTGAGTGATCCGATCCGAACGTTCCGTTTGTTTGCGGCGAACGAAAGACTTGAACGCGCGAGCGGTGAGGAAGCGAGGAACCCTCGTACAGAATTTCGTGCCTGTATTTCGCATTGCCCGCGCACAAACGGATCGATCAAATCAAACGCAATCGAATTACACGCCAATAGGAGCGTAATCAAGCGTCATGCAACCGAACCCGCGGGGCCGAGGCAGATTGATTCGCGCAGATAGAATAGAGCTGGAAAATTGGATCGATTGAATCGCGCTTGATTCGATGGACGGGGAAGTGAGGTTCGCTGCCTATCGGGTGATTTAGGTTTTTATCTTCCGCGTGGAAGATTTGATCTCGTGGGCTTGATTTTGAGTCGGGGGGTTGCTATTGCTGAAACTATTCACACAACAACCAGCAACAGCAGCCATCTTGTCAGCGCGTTGGTCATTGGTGCTTCCTGCCGACAGCAGCGTGTGCTGCATAATTGTTACATGCAATTTTCGTGGCAGCATCGTTCTTAAGACGTTTAGACGGTTTTTTTTTTTGCATGGATGCCAAAAATTTCGTGTGCACGCGCATTACCCTCCCGGCAAGTGAGTGAGAGTAGCGGGGAGCCAGCTGCATCCAACCGCTGCCAGTGTCGTCGGTCGGCAGAATATTTCAATTTTCTCACCTCCCTTCGGTACGGGGGTCCGGTCACCATGGTGGGAAAAATATTGTTCCTGCTCGCGTTCTCTAGCTGGTTGCAGCCGCTCGTGGAGCCATCGCAATTGTCCCTTGCGTGATGTGCAAGCGAACACAGGGTCCAGAGCGAAAGGACGGGTGTCGCGTTTTTAAAACAATTACCCGTAGTCCCCGGCCAAACCTGACCCGGGCCACGATATGATGCCGCCCCACCAAAACTCGGAAGGTAAAGGGAAAAAAAATGCAAACATACAAACACACACACACATGCAGACATTCAAAAGCACACGATCCCTCGACCGGGAAAGGGATCTCTTGCTTTCGCCTTTTTTACCCTGTCTTTTAGCGCGAAGTCCTGCCCGCCCCGAAAACTGACCACGACATGGCCGTTGCATCGAATAACCCCCGTTGGCTGTTCGAGGTCGTTTTACCAAGTGGCCTTTCCTCCAGTTTTCCGCATTCCGCCTTCCCTCCGCCCTTTCGGTGTTCCTTTCGTATGCACTTCTTTAAAGCCGACCCGAAACTTCCCTCCGGTTTGTTGATACTTTTTGTTGCTGTTCGTGGCAAATGCTGTTGGTTGTAACTGCTATGGTTGCTGCTGTTACTGTAGCTTCCAGCCTCGTGGGTCTCCATGGCCACGATACTCACCCCCTCAATTAGTGAGCGCCCGAATGCGCTCTAATCCTCTTCCACGGCTGCCACAGCATCCCCACTGCCTACATCCTCCCCTCGGGTCCACACACGACAACCACTGAGCAAAGGGCAGGAAAAAAACGTAACAGCCCAACATACGAACCTTTCGCTTAAGACGGTTTTATTTTCTCGCTGTCCCTATCCGAACCCGGCCCAACCCGGCTCATAATCTCGTGTGCGATATTTTCGCATTTTAGCTTATGCTTTATGAAACTTATCTTGCCTTGTGCTGCCTGCCACCGCTCGCCAGCCTCCCACGAGATGGGCCAGGGTCCCACGTTGTGGGCAAACCGGCCAGTATGCCCTTTGGCAGGGAAAAGAAGTAAGTTCGGGAAAGCAGAGTAAGAACAAAAAATGGTTGGCCCTTCGCATACTGAAGGTAGAGCGCTGTGTGGACACGCATCGGCATCCCGTGCAGTGCGGTTCGAACCCGGACCGCGGGATCGCTTCGTCGGGCGTAATCTCGCGCAAAACTCCACATCAAGCTAATATGCGCCGATACCGTGTGCCGTGCTACAACAATTGACTACTGGCCGGGGAATGTGGCGATAGGCGGAATGTAGGGGAGGATGCTTACGACGATGATGACGACGACGACGACGACGACGCGGTAATCGTGGCTAACCTCGCGAGATAGACTGATGAGCCCCAGGGAGCGAAGAATTTTTGTACAACGAATATCCGTAAGCTTCACCGGCCGTGGTGCCGTCCATTCTTCTTTGGGGTGGCATTTTTTTGTATTTCCACCCCCTGCCTCCCGCATTCGCTTGTTCCACAGAAGCATATCAGAAACGTCGATAGAATGTGGTATGCTACACCCGGAATATTGTGTGGGTGGTGTTTGGAAGGAATTATTTGTGCTATAAACATTTATGTTCGCTAATTTTTCCTGCAAGAAAATTTCCTATAAACATTCGGTCGATTAATAATCAAAACATAATTCCTATTTATCTTGCTTTCGCATTCGCAATTTGGATACAACAATTAGAAAAATTCGGAATAAATTTGAAAGCCATGAATGTTCATACTTACTTATTAATCATACAGCAAGAGTCATTGCAGATTGAGTCCACAAAACCGCTCATGGTCGAACGCCATTATCTGCTAATCTATTTTCCCAGCTTGTACAAGAACTTTAGAGGCTGGGTCTTTCGGTGTCATTCTAATGACGTGACTAAACCACCGGAGTCAAACGAGCTTCGACCTTTCACACCTAATGAACCAAAAAATTCTTCTTATTCTTATGATTTAATTGTTTTTTCGGTTGCAAAAGGAGTTTAAACTGAAATCCGAATCCCTAAAGATTTATGAATCTTTGAGGATTTATGAATATCTGAGGATCGTGAAGAATATCTGAGATTTATTAAAATACATGAATCTTAATGAGTTTTTCCAAACATTATTAATTTCCCTTTAAAAAATGTCAATCTACTTGGACGGGTGCCAAAATAGACCGTGAAATAAGCGAGCCTCACGCTGAAGTACGGTATCTCAATAGTTTATCCCGTGTTTTTCGGACATATCCGCGTTCCCGTGGAAGAAGAGTCCTGCAGCATATGGGGGTGGAAAAAATGCTTTACGCGGATGAAGCATACGAAGTCCACGAACTCTTTTCGACACTCTCGCAAACGGGGAAAAAACCCCGAAGGGACGAAGGGAAGCAAATCACCCCCAAACCCCCATCATTCAGCGGCTTAAAAGATACAGGAAGACGATGCGCTTTTCCTCCCCGTTATCATGCAGGTACCATGGGTGGGTGGCTGTTTGTGTGTGCGTGTGTATGAAATGAAGTAGCAAACGAACGGGATCCTCTTCGATCCCGACGCTTCGATCGGCTCGGCAAGAAGCGTCCTCGAATAACGTGGTGAGAGAGACTAGCAAGCAGACAAACGAAGCAAACGAAAGAATAATAAGGCAATCAAAAAGAAAAGCAAAACAAAACCACAACAACACAGAACAGGGAACATGAAGGGAAAAGCATAACAGAAACAAAAACAAAAAAGGAAAAAAAAAACACGACAAGACGACAAACCCGGGCGTGGAAAATGTGGAAAAATTGTGATCTACTATATATAAAGTAATTTATCTTAAATTTATCTAGTAAAAACGCTAAGTAAAAACAATAAATTTACCTTGAAACGAGTCGTCGGGTCGTCGCTTGTTGCCCCACGTTGTCCCGCACCCTTCCCGGCTTACCGCCCTCTCCGTTTGCGACTGCACGGATCGTACGAGCGAACCGCCAGCAGCAGCCGAAACAAAGGGCCACCGGCCGGCGGTTCTTCGGCAGATGGTAGGGAAGATGAAGCGAGCGACGACACCGACGACGATGAAGGAGCAGAACGAGCGTGCCGTTCTTATCACGACCTTTTAGCAATGATGAAGCATCACGAAGGTATCTTCTGACCCCCGCCATTATCCCCACCCGCGTCATTTACCGTTCCCGCTGACACGTCCCCCGTCCGGGCCGGTAAGCTCACCCCTAACCGAAACCCAACTCGCCACCGCGATCATCGTGGCATCCCCGCCGGGATTAAAACGGCGATTTGGAAGGCAGACGCTCCTGGCTTAAAATCCACCGACCGATACAACCTACAACCACCCCTGCGTCTGCGTTCTGCCTTCGCCGGTTGCCTCCCCTAGAATGGTACCTTCCGGTTGATGTTGCTTTGTTTTAATTTTTCCTTTTATATTTTATTTTCCGATACTGCACCACCCGCCGATACGCCGTCCGCGTGGTGATGGTGGCAGGCAGCCATGTCGCTACTTATCTGCACGTTCCGAACCGTTCCTAGCCGAAGAACCGGGTTTGCCGAGAGGGTTTTTTTTGTAAAGAAGGTAAAAGAAGGGATGCGAAGGAGAGGGACAAACGGATTAAGGAACAGCAGACCGGGCGGCACACATGGGCTGCGAAATGTGAAGACCGGCATCAGGATCGTTTCAGGAATGGTATGTTAAGCGATAGTGCGGTGCCAAAAGGTGTAGGGCAGCAAAGCGCGCGCGAAACAATTGTATCATAGGTCAGCATTAAGTGGAGTGTGTAGAGCGAGGCGCAAGCTGTGCCAGTTGCAGCAGTGGTGAAATGCGTGTAAATAGTGTTTAGTCATTTAAAACCCGGTGCCAGCCAGTAAGTCAGAATCGTCGCGTTTGTCGCGGACTGTTCAGGGGTTGTCCAGCTGGCTCACGCTGTTTTGTAGCGCGAGAGGTAGAACGGTGAGCCCGGAGCCCGGTAGAAGACATATTGAGTGCGACAACCTAGGAGATGTGTGCGTCCCGTGTAGCAGGAAGCTGTATAAAGTAGAAGCGCAACAATCTTGTACCAAAAATTGTGAATGTTTGTGAATAAAGCTGTAGAAACACACGGAGGTTTTCGGGTTACGTGAAAACCACCAACAGTGACACACGGGCCCGTGCGTGGTTCGTTAGAAATGAAATTGCTGGTTTTGTGTTTTCTTTGTTTTGCGTGTGAATAGTATTGCTTCACGAAAGAAAGGAATATTAAGCGTGTGGTACCGAAGATCGAGTTCTGCTCTCTTGGCTTTCACCCTCGGATTATTTGGTACAGCTATTCGGATTCCCTTCTTATTGGCTGATATTTCCCTCCCAAAGTTGCATCTTTTCCTCTATTTGGTTGACCCCGCCGGCATGATGCACCACAACCATCGACAACAACACAAGAACCTTCCTCAAAAATGGTTATTTTAGCGTGCTGTACCGTCATATTTTCGTCACCGTGTCCCATGTCCGAAGTCGAACCTGACGCGGGGGAAGAAAGCGGAATCCGGCGCAAGGTGAAACGTCAACACCGTGAAGAAACCACAACATGGATGGGATGGAGCATGACAACAACAACAACAACAACAGCAACGAAAAAACTTATGTTTCATCTTGTCACCAGAACCTCGACCATAAAATGGCGTTTCATTTGTTGCTCCAAACAGCCAAGACAACAGGACCCGGGGAACCGGCAATGAACTGGACCTGGACGAATGTTCGATGAACCGAATTTCTTCTTCCCCGCCGGTTGTTCGCCCAGCCCTCGTTCAGGCCCCTCCCGTGCACGGACTCAGACCCGGTCGTCATCAGCACGCACTTCAGCATTGTCAGCTTCATCAGAGCGTCCAAAGGGAGTTTTTGGGGCCGAGCCTTTCCGAGTCTTTTTTTTTTGTTTTGCGCCGTCTGCCCGCTGTGGTATTCACATTTTTATGATCTTTCTGCTCCCCTTTTTTCCCGCTTTCCCCTCCGTTCCGGTTGCACAGCCGCCACCACCACCGCAGCCTCCTTCCCGTTCTCTATCTCTCACCACACACACACACACACACACACATCTTCTTTCTCTCTCTCGCACATTCACACGCACCGATTCCGCTACAGTTCCGCTACGCCACCGCGTCTTCCTCACATAGCTTTTCCCCCTCTCTCTCTCCGTTTTCCGCCGCTCTTTCCCACTTGGCACTCCTTTCATTTTTCTGTTCGCACACAGCCGACGAGAACTAAACACCCCGAAAAAAAAAACAACAAACCGGACTGGAACCAGGGCCGGGCGCTCTTGAATGGTGACAACGGTAACGATTATGATGGCTCTCGATCGTCGCCCCGGAGAAAACATTCCGTCCACCGCCAACGGTTTTGCGGTGCGATCCCGGGGTATGTGTGCTGGTGTGCGTTGCATGCTGCCGACCGTTGGTGGTGGTGGTATTGGTTGGTTTCATGTTGCGGCCTGTCCGCCGTCCAAGCGTTATCAATTCCAGCTGACCGAACGGCACAAGACGGCGGAGCGAACGTCACACTGAAACACGGGTAGGAAATGTTAAGCTTTATCACCCTTTGTTGCCTGACGAAGTCAGTTTTTTGTTTTTTAATTTCCGTTAAAGATAATGGCGTACTTATCAAACAAAACGGAAGAAAATTCCATGTCCGCTAGAACCTAATGACGAGTAGGGGTGGAACTACCCCTGCAGAGAAAGCGGACTGATGACACCTAGAAAAGCATAACGGGCGCACATACATGATCAGAGCTGATGCTAATGCTTGACGACCGTCACATAAGAGATTGGGCCCCAAATGGAAACACGTACGAGAGTGAGAATGAGCTGCGTAACACACGACAACAGACCAAAAGCAGCGCGTGTTTGTCGGTCGAAGCGTTCTGCTTCCTTCACGAAACGGCTCACAAACTAACACGCGCTAGACGGACAAAAGGAGGCCACCGTCAGCTTCTGGAGCATGTTTCGGGGAGTACGATTCCAGATCTCGTATGCCGAGACCCAAGGCCGGAATGCTTCTGGGTGCTTTTCCTGCAAGTAAGTTAACCACCGTTCTTGATCGTGCTAATCGTTTAGCCTCAGCGCATCACCATTGACGTGCGTTGTTATTGGTGTTTTACGTTGTGTTTTTAAAATTCGTGTGAACCGGCGCAGTTCGTCTGCCAAACTGGACCATCTACGTTAAGAACATGCATTCGGTGCATCCAAAATGATAGGGAACGAGTTTTAGAAGATTAGCATTAGCGCTCAAACGGCAGAGAATAGAATAATTGCTAGTGACGCACGAATTAAATTATGAGTCACCGTGTAACGATTTTCTTTTTTGTTACACCCATTTCATGCATGGGAAATTCGTAGCCACAATTCTCACCACCCAGACAAACAAATCGGAACAGATTTTTCTTTTGATAGTGTGTAAATACAACCCAGCTCACCATCAGATGTCTGGAAGAATTTAGCTCACTAACCGGTCGTGTGAGGTTCGTCGCTTGTTCAAGTCTTTTGTTTTGCTGCATTGAAATTGAAAGCTTTCTGCACTTCATTTAAAAATGCGCTTCGTTGATGCTATTGACCGTTAAACATTTGTCATAAAAACCATCCTTCCGGCTACATTGTTTTCTGCTAATAAAATGATCATTATTTAATTTAACACCTTCTAGATAAATATAATAAAAATGTTATAATGCAAAAAACAACAACAGGACCCACCACGGACCCGTCACGACGCACGAACAAAGCTCGGCGAGACAAACGCAACACGGGTACGGCATAAGATTAAGTTCTAATGCACTTGGAAGCGCGTCACGCTCGTACGCTCTGGCACCTCCGGTAGCTCTTCCTCGGTAGCGCCGTAATAATGGCGAAAATGACAAAACGGGTGCGAGCGGTGAAGCGAAATGCGGACCAAGAAACAAACTACATCTCATTACGCACCATTCACACCCGTGCGCTAATTGGTAAATATAATGATCGCACCGAACACCGGAAAGCTCGAGCCAAAACGTTTGTCCGTCCGTGGCTGTTGGTCTAGCTGCGTCGCGATCGGCCACAGTCAAACGACGCGTTGGAAAACTGTGTCCAGCTGCGCAGTACGGTTGCAGCATCATCATTTTGGTATTTTTGCTGTTTGCAGTCGGACAATGTCAATGTCGGCTGCAGTGGCGTTGATTGCGCACCGTTGGATGCAGTATGAGTGTTGCGAACCGACGATTCGAACGGCGAACCGAGAATTTTCCTCCGTCGGGCAAGGTGACCGGTAAGTACATTGGTACAAAACAAAGCAAAAAAACACGACAAGAAAACAGCCACTGAAATCACGATCCCCTTCGGTCAAATGAGCGCTGCAGCCATTGGCATTTCGCACTTGTGCTGCGACCTCGACTCGCTCCGGTAGCTTCAAACATACGCACTAAACGCCTTTCGGGACGCACCCGGACCTAGAACGATGCCGGGGGCGAGCGGAATGGCGCAGTGGAGCATCGGGTGAGTTTCCCCGGTGTCGCTTCTATGCTGCGCAGTGCAGCAGCGTGTCTTGTTTTTCCTTTGGGAAGCGCTTTTTTTCTGCCGTTCCTTCTTTACCTTTCGCCACCGCAAACGGTTTCCATTTGATGATATATATACGGTCCCCAGTGTCGGTTGTACACTGAACGGTACCCGGTTGGTGGTCGGTAGCAATCTCGGCGGTGCCTTCGGAGGCGACCGGCAGGAAGACCAAACCCAATGTGTGTAGTGTGATTGCAATTGGCAATGTCAACGAACGGCTAGCGAAGCGCTAGGAATGAGATCGGAAATGACTTCGGTTGTGGTGTGAAAAGAAGGCAAACAGAAGCAGAACAGCGAACAAAATAGTTTCGACCAGGGTGAGGTGGCCGGCCGGTCGGTGGCAATTGCTCGGTTAAAAGTGAGTCCGGTGGTGACGATTGACGAAGTGCAACAAACGTTTCAACGCCCCGACGATAATTGTCCACGGCATTGAGTCGGCAATTTTGTAAGGATCGTTTTGTGTCTTAACGTGTTTAATAGGGGTGAGTTCACTTCCAGAGTGGAACGCAGTCGCTGATGGGCAAACCGAGCAAACTGAATTTCTTTAAACTAAGCAGCCGTTGCCGCTAAATTTTGCCTACAAGTCACAAATTTTTGACAAGATTCGATTGATATTATGTTTTGATTTTTGTTTGTGGTCACTGCATCAAGTTTGGAATGCAAGTCATCAAATTTTGGCAGCCTGCCTAAATTCTTCTCTGCCTAAAGCCTTCTGTATTTTAAAATGCGTATTTTTGTCTCTCTTATTCGTGAAATTTTAACTACGGTTATATATTTTTCATATTACAATTAAATTTGTTATTTTTTCTGCACACCTCGTAAAACTTATTTTTGCAACATCAACCATCTGTACATCTTTGGGTTATTTTTGGGTTGGGAGTTGACGCTGCGAGGAAAAAACTTACATTTTGATACCTTTATAGAAAGTAAGATTACATGACTCCAAGACAAAAGTTCAAGTAAGGTGTCAAAAACTGGTTACCTCGAGACAAAAATAAATGTGTTGGATTCAAAGTTTAGTCGCAATGACTTTTAGTAACTTGGCGTCTGGATAACTTCAATCAAACTCCATCTCATCAAGTTCAACTTATATCTCTCAGGTTGTAATTGATGTAGTAGTCCACCGCATTGCCATAGTTCACATCCTTGTACCGTACCGTTCCCCGGTTGCAATTTGCTCGTGAGCAGCATGACCCATTCCTCACTCGGATGATAGACTTCAGCATCCAGGAAAGCAAGAGCGAGGGTCTAAAAAAAGAAAACACCCCAAAAACACAGTTCCCCATAGTTCCATGCTGACGAACGTGGCACTGTGGCCCAACGTGGCCCAGAGAGCATTGTATACATCGCCCCCGGGGAAGGAAGATCGAACGGCGAGAACCGAAATGTTCCACTTCGAACGAGCCAGCCTGGGTAGCCAGGGGTTCCTAGGGCAGGGATGGCGACGTACACGGCAGGGTGTGTCCCAACGGAAGATTGTGTTTCGTTCGATTCCGGCGGGCGGCGATCGTACAATTATGTAAATCTACTACACGCTCAACCACACACACACACACACCCTCTGTTCGGGGTCGAAAGAAAAGCAGCAGGTGTAGGAAGAGTGGTGGTAGCAGGAAGGGAAAATAATCACGCTTGTTGTGTCTGCGCCCCGCTTGTGCGTGCGTGCGCGTGCGTGTGTGTGTGTGTGTGCCCTCGTATGTGTGGGTGTAGTGTGAGTGGAAATGGTACTTATGTTCTTCGAGGGTGTTGCGGCTGCTGGCTTCGCTTTGGTTGCGGTTTGCTTGACATTGTGACGCGCGTTTTTAGCCCGTTTCCGATGTGACTGGTTTGCGGGAAGTTGCGCCGGGTTTCGCTCCAGCTAGTTGCCACTGCCCGGTTGTATATGTGTGTGTGTGTGTGTGTGTGTGTATTAGTGTCTCACCAGTGGGCCAGAACCAGTTTGCCGTCTGCTACGGTCGTGTTGTTGTTGCTCTTGCTCACGAAGTTGCCAGTTTCTGGAGCGAGCTCTAAACTGAGATTGAGCCCCGTTGGAGACTGCAACGGCCACCTCGCAATGACAACAAAACGGTTCTCGCACGCAGCACACCACCCATCAGCTCCATGTACAGCGTGTAATGTGTGTGTGTGTGTATGGACCCGTGGTGCACTTGGAAAGATCGATCCAAGCGGACCTGTTTCCTGAAGTGTGTTCAATCTGTCTTTTCCCTCCCCCTCCCGATTTGTGGTGAGATCGGCGAGGAAGGGTTGTGGGTATGGGGGGTGACTTCTAGGATGGGGTGCCACCAGCCACCGCCACGACTCTAAGTGATCGATCACCGGCCCATGGTACCGTGTCTCGTTTCGAGCAGATTCACCTCGTAAAGCACGTGCGCGATGCAAACCTATTTGCGTTCGCTTCGTACACCGGGCGTACAGATCACTCGATCTCGCGGGTCACGATCGCACCGTTCTGTCGCACCTATATGTCACAGGGCTTGTGGATGAACGTGTGTGCACGGTGAAGAGGTGAAGGTTGAAAACGCGAACACGACGATGCGGTTGTGGCCGTACGGTATGAACGATGCCATTCGGAAGGAGGTGTAGTGAGGTGTAAAACATTTCAATTAGGCGCTGAATTAAACAGCCGATCGATGTTTGATTAAACGCATTTGCTGCTGCCAAGATGGATGGGTTGCCAGAGTTCTCCCGGACGGCGGTCATACGGCTGGTACTTGTGGTTTTTATATTTCTAGTTGGAAACATTATACAGTATCTTAGATGTTTAATTGATCGGTATGATTTGTGGGTTTAAGTTTTGGATAATCCCTAATATATCGCCAATGCATGAATTATTAGCAGAGCATTTTGATTTAATTTGTTCGAAGAACTATGGGTGGGCCCCCTAACTAATTGGAAGTAAAGACATTTTGGGGCTCAAATTAGAGTTTTGTTGAAAGAATACGAACTGTGAATTGTTATGTACAGTGCTTTGAAAGGAACGAGCGAACCGTGTAAACCAAGACTTCTCTTGAAGCTTAACTGTGCCAACAAAATTGTTAGGTTTTCCCGTATAAAACTAAACGAACCAGTTCAGTTCTTTCAATTGGTTCTAGGAGCTGTGATTCGGGTTTAGTCTTAAAAAAATGAAAAAGAAGTAAACTAAACGCTCAAAGAATCGTATGCTGTATTTCGTTAAACAAAAATTAGTAAGAATCGAACTAGTTCGCTCAAAGAACAGTGCGTTAATTTTAGTTCAATTAAAATGAGAAACAACCGAACCGAACAACCGATCTATCGAACTAGTTCGCTCTAAGGAATGCAGCCTTATTTTGCATTATTAAAATGACGATGAACTGAGCGGCACTAATCTCAATTGAAAAAGAACTAAGTAGTTCTAGTTCACCAAAAAGAACCGTAGTGCATATCCAATGTTTTTTTTATATATTTGTCGGCCTGCAGGAAAATATCCTTCTCATAAATAACCATCGTTCAATATCGTTCCGGCATTATTGCGCTTACATCTCCTGCATCCACTTTACACTGCAATTAAACTAGTGATATATGTTGGACAATCTACCGCTCATTTCGGACCGTTCCATTAAAGCACGTCAGTCAACTGCACAATATCCTCCGTTGCTCTTATCACAGCAAACTCTTTCGAAAGGGTTTTCGGGAGAAAAAAAGGTGACCTCGCATAATCGTCCCGTCTGCCCGGAACCGTTGGCGATTTTGCATCGATTTCAGCAATCCATCGTGGTTGATCATCGGTTCGAAGCATTCCCGGTTCGCGCACTGATGTTAATCAATCATCGCTCCACTAACGCCCATTTCGGGGGTAAGGAAACAGCGCAGATGCACTAAAATTACGACGAAAGCAATCCACCCGTAGGGGTTGCACCGTTTGCCGAGTCTGGTTTAGAGTAACCCTTGCATAAATGTTGCCACTTTGACGAAGCCCTGCCCAAAGCTTCCTCGGGGCGTCTGCAGTGCGCTTGCAACTTGAATTTGACTTCCCTTCGGCCGGACGTTTGATGGAACGGAATTAATGTGAATTTAATACAAGCCGTACGGAATACGGGGGGTTCGTTCCCGTTGCAGTTTGAGCAGTGCATTTGGCCTGGGACGTCCCTTTTCCGATGGCGTTGCAATTTTTGAAAGAAAAAAAAACCCGAGGGTAAAAACAAAACTTAAAGGGCAAGGATAAAACTGAAATATAAGCTTTTTTCCCGGTTCCGTTCGTTGCGTCTTGGAATGGGGTAGTGCGACGGCCGGATAAGATCCCGATCGGGAGAGCCATTCATCAATCCCTGACGGTGGATCCGGCCCACTGCACTGTAAAGGAGGCACCGATCACATCATAGTTGATGGATAGCAAATTAAGGGCTGGCATTGTGGCCGTCAATGCCGGGACCCTTGGCGAGTGTATTTTTAAAAGGGCGGACGGATTGCACTCTGTGCAATATATTGCTAACCGGTGCAATGGACGGTCCAGTCAGTACATTCGGATGTTTCTCTAAAGATGTAATGCTTTAGCTAAGGAAAAGCTATTTTGATTTGAATAGGCGTCAAAGTGAAGTCCTTTGGTAAGCAAACAATTAGATGATTTTGTAACTATCTAATACCGCCGCTTGTACCAATGTTTCTTCACGTGCGCATTCGGGGAGAAACTACTTCAAATCCAAAACAAATAAACGGTTGTTGTATCTCAACCAACCATGTAAAGACACCATCATCTTCCAAAACATCCGCTCCAAACAATTTGGAAACTCAGCGCCACAAACGGTTACGATTATGAGCCGAAAGAGAGAGAAAAAAAATCGAAAGACTGCCCCACGGAGGGCATAAGCGACGAACCCGACAACCGCATCCAAGTGATAATGCTCACGGTTCCACAGGTTCGGAACCTTCAAAAAATTCATCCACCAAAAACCGACGTCTGCTCTGAGTCCCTCCTCCCTCTCCTTTTCCCCCCTTCAAAACCCCCTTCTCCTCTTTACCTACTTTGTTACGGGTGCTGTACGCCGTTCGCGTTTTAATTTATGCACAGTGTCAAAACTGCAAAATGAAAAGTTGTCCCGCCGACTATGGTGGAACCGGCGGCTGGCGTGAGGTTGCCAGCGCACGGCTGTGGTGACCGTGCCAGCCACAAAATTGAGGACACACTGGGGTGGCATGGTACGAAGGCGGGATAGCAGCGAATCGGGACGAAAATATGTATATATGATCGGTCCGGTGCGTGGAAACACGAAGCTATTCGGTGGTGGGTTAAGCATTTTAACATGCGTAGTGTTACAAAAATTCTGTACGCAAAGAGTGCGTGTGCGGGTTTGTTTTTTTTTTTTATTTGGGAAGAATATGTTATAATGTTTATTTTTTGTTTTTCATTCCAAAAAATCGTACTCTCCGTTCAAACTCTATCCTCTGCATGTGTGTCACGGTACGTTGGACACAAAATAGAAACAACACATTTTTCTTCACCTTCACGTGGTAGGGTGAAGGGGTGGGGGTGGTGATTTGCGGGACGCGAATAGAACAGAGCAGAAACGCCGGACCCCGTACGTTAATCAGCAGACAAGTTGCTCGCTCTAGGACTGATTGACTAGCAGCAGGTTGGAGGATTAGTAGGATCGATTCCTGAGAAACTCTACACCGGATCCCAAGGCCTGCCAAGCGCTATGCTGGAAGGAAGTTTAAACCAAACGAGAATCAGGGAAAGGGGACTGGGCCCTCGGTGGGACGGTGCGGGAAGAGCAAAAAAACAAGCATTTAACCCTCGTTTAACACGCAGCAATCGCACCGAAAAGGCTCCCGTCTTGAATTTGATGGATTAGGAGAAACCTGTCGTCCTCTTCGGGTTTCGGGCACGGAACGGAACCGCTCGGTCCGCCTGACGAGCCTCGATGCTGTTGGAGTTCTCTCGTTAGGGGGAAGACTCTTCTGCTGGTCACCGGGCTCGGACCGAACCTTGAAACTTTCCTCCCATCAGCAAGTCCCCAGACGCGCAATCAAGTGTTCGGCGGCTGATGCTGCCGTGGTTTTTCGGTTAAAGTTGCTTGTTATTTTTGTTTATTTCAATTTCTTTTCTTTGTTTCTCGTTTACCATCTCGATTTAGCTTAGAAGCAGGCAGTGTGTTTTCTCCGAAACTGCCCCGGCGTCGTGGAATACGCCACTACCCGTGGCGTACTTATGAATTTTGAAAAATAGCTCCTCTGCCATTCCGAGACCGCTTTACCGCGCGCGCGAAGTGGGATGCGGTGGCACCCAAGTGGCCCCACCAAAACCATTTCGGCCTCGGAGTGGACCGGAGCGCCGAAAAAAAAACCAAAAACAAAACACACAAAACGCAACCCACGGCTGATGATGGTGGCGAATGGGTGCGGACGGGTGGTAGCGGTGTATGTAAAATATTAGACGACAGGCGCTGGGTGATTTGTTTTGCGGCAGTGAAGACAAATATCTTTATCGTGCCTCTCCTTTGCGCCAGCGTTCGTGGTGTGTAGCCGAGTGTGTGTGTGTGTGTGTTTTATAAAACCAAACGGAATGCTCAAGATGCAAAGAAAAGGGCCTGCATTTCGGAATAATTATTCAAGCAAATAGTGAAACAACCATTGAACCATTTGCTGGTGCAATCAAACCTTTGCATTTGGTCCCTCCTGTCTGGCGCTTCGTGGTTGATGGACGATCTCGCTCCGGGTTTCGATGACCCGCTTCCAGCAACAAGCACAAAAAAAGAAGCGAACACAAATTCAAGCTCACCTTAAACAACAAACAAAATGTATCAAAACCATTCGGCGTTCCAGGAGGCATTCCTTCGGCAGTTTCCTCCAGCTCCCGGCTGACACATGTTTCGTCCGGCTGCCGCTTCGGCGTACAGGACAGCGGATCAACTTTCTCGGCCACGGTCGATCCGCATACCCGTGGCGGACATCATTTCCGATCAACGGTGACAACCGCCCGAACAAGTGATTAGGAGCGGAAAATGTCAAATATGAGTTCCTGTCAAACTCATACGCGTACCGAAGTTGGGGGGTGAAGAAAAACATCAACCTCTGTCGATCAAACCGCGATCGACACCGATCGGCCTTTTGGGGTGGAGCGGGAAACGCATATCTGCGGGTTACGATGTACGTACAAAATATCTACACAAAATAGAACAATCCGTCCCCGTTGTCTCCCGTGTGTCTCTAGCAAACGTTCCACAAACGGATCGAGTGAAAAAGGTGTGCGTCCGTATGTCCATCGTGGTGAGGAGAAGCAAAAATTAAAAAAAATACAACTAGTTCTGTTTTGTTTTTCGTTTCCACCTTCAAACTCCTGTTGGGATTTTCATTAATGTGTCACTCGGCTGTATTTGGTTCGTCTTGTCATGTTTTCCTTGTCTCTGATTCGCCCCATCCCGTTCGCGCGCTCTGCGCCGTTTCACATTTTAAAGCGATCCTTCAACCGCGGCCGTGGTCTGCTTTCCTTTTTTGACGGATCTGTCAGCTATCGATTGACGTTCGGTTTCCTTTTTGCCCGTTCAGCTCACGGGCTGCACGGCTTTCTTACACGGTCTTTCTTTTACCCTCCGAAAACGGTGGATGTTTGGAATTTTGGCTTCCATCCGTCCATGCCAGCGCCTGCTCCGGATCTCATTCTAGTGCGTTGTACGCTTCGCTTTCGTCCGAAAATTTGGTTAATCTTTCCGTCGCTCGTCGCTTCCCACACGGGGCACGGTGCGTTCTGCCGCTTCACTCATCGCTCACCCACAAAGCCGTACGGCCAAAGACACCCGTGGTGTGTGTGGTGTTTTTTTTCCTCCTTCGGTGAAACCTTCTGACTGCCATTCATTTTCCCTCGCTTTAAATAAAAAAAAAACCATTCCCTCCGCTTGCCTCGCGTCACACAGCCCACTTAGGGACCCCTCACAAGACAAGACAGGAACGACGATAAGAAATTAAAACATTTATTACCGATTCACCCCACAGTTTTGATAGATATGAGCAGAACCACTTTTTTATTGCGCTTGTTATCTCGCGCTTGCTTTCGCTGGTGTTCTGCCCTTGTTTTTCCTGCACGTTTTTAGTGAAGAAGCCGGTCGCTAGGGTTTGGGTGCCCCAAAATTAAAGCAAATTTTAACGCACAAAACTCATAGCCCAAAAACCGATGAGTCAAGTGCAACGGCTCAACTTCATTGTTCAGTATGCGGTGCAATTTCACTTTCCAACCGAAACGCAACGCGAATAGATAACACAGCATAATGGGGAGAAGGTGAAAAGCAAACATAACGATAAAAGTTTTTTTTCTCTTCGGGTGCGCAAGATGTGCTCTTTTGTATGCCTGCGGCAATTGAGATGCATCCATGCTTTCTCTGCATCAGCAATTCATTTTGCTCACTTGCTCTGGGGTGAAGGAAATGGACTTTATCGCAGGAAATTAACCAAATGCTAGATAGCATTGTTCACCCAAAAGGGCTTTCTTGAAGTGCCAACATTAGGTTGACTTAATACTAGAGAATATGATTAAACTGTTCGATGTCGTGTGAGAAATTTTAATGTCTCTACATCAAGTTTGTATATGAATTTTCTTCAATCTTGGAAACTTGGAGTGATAAGCCAAAGAAAGTCTCAGAGATCCCACTTCGATTTTTGTAAATAATTAATCACGCAGAAAACGTTTTAGAATCTTAATTATTAAGGCGATCCTTTTCGAATTTTGGGAAAATAAAATTTTAGCAATTAATAAGCTTTTGGAAAATTTACCTCATTAAACTCAAATGCAATTGCCGTACGCTTGGACCCTATGTTAAATTCTATTCATTAAATTCTGTACAACATATGGTCATGATGCTTCAACAGAGCGAGCAGACGCATATTCAGATACTCCTTGAGGTAAATAGATAGATCGTCCCGTTTACTATCCCGGTAGTAGCGAAGTACCGAACGAACAAAGGAGTGTGATTGATAGCATGAGGAGTATCGCTTGACACATCATGTATTTTTAGGCTAACTTTGTAGGATTATGCTCCCTTACTCTCTCCGTACATCAAATTTGTACCTGTCAGTGAAAAACAGAAGCCCTAGACCTGCTATGAGACCATGAGGCTTCGTCAGTTTCCGTCGCTGGGGCAGTTTTTCACGGGATTGCACTAAATCTTTGCGTGACGTTGTTTTTAAGGTGTCGCCATGGTTTTCCATATTTTTTCTCGCCGTTTTATCTGTGATGCTATTTGTTGTAGGGCACACTTTATTAAATTAACTGTTTGTACAAAGAAAGTCATACATGAAGAAATAGTTTGAATGTCTATTTCCACTCCAAACTCCCAATTTCATAAGGTCTTAGCTCACATTGGAAACTGAAGTTTGACACACAATAAGTTTAAAGTTAGACAAAAACAAGCAACGACCATTTTCGACACCGGAAGCCAACAAACGAGCAAAACGGCGTCTGATGATGGGACAAAACAGGAACGTTTTTGCTCTTCCCGTTTCGTGTTTTGCATTTTTCCGATCATCTCCCACTCCCCAATCCCCATCCCATCGGTGCCCAACCGATACCGACTTTGAAATTGTATTCAAGCTTAACTAATGACACCAGGTGAAATAATCCGATAAAACCGTCCGATACGGACGCGTACAGCGAAATGCTTTCACCAGTCAGTAGCGGATGCGAAAACGAAGGATCAAGCTTCCGAAAGGAAAACGACAGCAAACACACAAAAAAAAAACAAACCATCCCCCAAAAACTATGGGCCCAAATCGAACCCAAAGACAACTTTCTTATCGGTCGCGCAAAAAATGCCGCCGACTAAATGCGGACGGTTTGGCCGCTTGCGGAGGGATAGCGGCATGCAGAAAATATACCGCGTACGAGAAAAACTTGCGCTCACGATTTATGTTGCGCGACGAAATGTGGCGGTCGGGTATATGGAATTTCTAAAAAAAGCTACTCCACAACCAAACCACTGAGCGTTCTTATTGAGAAGAGCGAGAATAGTGGAGTGACCCAAACACACAAAAACGACGAAAAGCCACTGGGCTTTTTTCCAGCGCCGAAGCGCCAGTAAATTAAATGGTCCGAAAATGCTTAACCGTTGCGCTGGTAAAATTGGTAAAATACGGTAGCAAAACGGTCTCCTGTAGCCACAAACCCCGTGAGGGTCCCTTTTTCTGCTTCAACTCTTAGGCGCGAACCGGTACCTTCGGACCGCCAGTAGAGGGAGCAAAGCGTAAGCAGAAAAAAACACTATCCACAATACAAATGCAAAAACAAATGTGCGGCCCGAGCTGAAGGGAGCAAACAGGCGGAACAGAGCTGGGGAAGGCAGAAAATAGCTAATCTTGGAAATGGTTAAAACCGAAAATTAAGGTGTCGTCCTTAACTTTCAACATTACAAAATCCCGGGCATTCCTTTGCCGACCTCGGCCGAAACCGACCAAGCGCAGGGACCAAACATCAACAGAACCAGGCCCAACCGGAGTTGGAAAGGAAAGTAACGATCGTGATTTTACGCATGCTCGGCAAATAAACCAAAAAAAGGAAGGAAAAGATAGATAAGAGGACGCGTCGATTTCGGTGTGCCCGAGGCTTCCTGAGAAGGTATGCTGGAGATCGAGTCAGAAATTTAAAAAACAATAAATATGAAAAAAAAGAGACGAGATAATGAACCGACCGTGCCCCGAGTGGGAGGAAGAAGCAATTAAAATAAAAACAAATCATTTTAACGGGCCGGCACACCGCGGCTAAGAAACCGTCCCGGGAAAAAAGGTGTGTTTTCTTTAGCTACCAAGCTTCAACAAACGGTCTCGGCCACCAACAAACGGTGGGTTGAGGAAAAATGGCACCGAATCTAGCACGCTCCGGTTTGGTGAGATGCCACACCAGCAACTAGGAGCTGCACAGATTTTGCTTATGACGTTATCCCCCAACCAAAGAATAAAAAAGAAGTTAAAAACCGCTCGAATCTTCAAACCCGCCAGTACAACAAAAGCAGAAAACCAAACCAAACATTTCAAAAATCCATCGAAAAAGAATGATGGTGCCCGGACGTCAGTCAAGTGCCGCTGGCGGTTGCAGGCGAAAAAATTAAGCTGGAAAAAAATACGCACAACAAATACACACACACACGTACGGTAGATAAGCGGGACCCGTAAGAACGGAAACCCAACCCCGGGCTGTCGCCGGAAAACGCGGGAGAAACACCTTTAGGGAACGAAGCCGAAATGAAGAAATTGAAAACGGCCATTAATCACCTCGGTGGAATTTGTGTTTGTGCTGTGCGTCCTGATGGAAGGGCGAGATGGGGGTGGTGGGTTGAGTGGTTGGAGTGTTTCACGGGGCAGGATTCATCGGTGGCCACCGGATATTTTCACTTCCCCGCACTACGACGGGATGTTACCTCCAGGAAGAGGAAGAAAGATTAGACATGTGTGCGTATTTTGCTTACTTCGACTTTTGCCACCCCCGGCTGAAGTGTTGGAATGGTGCTATGGGATAAAAGCTAAATCCATTCAATCTAAAAGTACCGTAAAATTGTTTGGAAATTTTCTGGGCAGCCCAAAACTTCGAATCATCCCGAAAACCAGAAGTTGACTATTGGAAATTATCTTTTCTTCTGGAGAACCACGTGTCGGACCCATCTCGGCCGGTCGGGGGTCGAAATACTGATCCCAAACTCATTGCAGAAATCCGTCAGGCTGCAGAAAAAAGATCAACCCAAGATGGCATGGAAAATGGCAGCATCTGTCGACGGTTAATCCGTGAAACCCGCCAGCACACGAAAACCTTTTGCATCGGATCGAATCGAAGCGGAAGGATCAAATACCACCAAAAAGGACACCCGGTTTCGGTGTGGGCGAAAGACGGTGAAAAAGTAAAAGAGACAGAACAGAAAGAGAGTATCAGTACTGAATAAACAAAACCCAACCCTCGGGAGCTGCACGTGACGTACGGTCGGTTTTGGTTTTTGGTAGAGGCCAATGAACATGATTAATGGTTTGTTCTACAGAAACATAATCATGTTTTGCACATTTGAGTTAGGTTAGGGAATCGGTGGTTTTCTAATACGGTTTTTTTATTTGCTGTTACCGTTTTCGAGCGTGTGCAGACTAATTTGTCCGATGAGAATAAAGATGCGAGCAAAGGAATTGTTTTCTATTTTACTTTACAGTGTGTTGGAGTGGCTTTCGATGCTTATTTTGCCACGAACACCATGAATTTCGCATTCCACAGGGCCTTCTTTGCATCTTAATTTCGTCGCTTAACTAGCGCGCAAATCATTCCGAACATGATTTGCCTGCTCTGTCATAATGAACACTTGATATTACTCCTCGTATTTCTCTAATCCCATCCAATCCTTTCCCCCTCACCAATGATTGTAGTATTGTGCACTTTGCACAGGCTATGTTTTGTCATGTTGTGAGCATGGAAAAAGCATTTCTTACCAGCGAGACCCACTATTCACCCCGTGGAACACCCGGCACGTCCTACTGCCCGCAGTGAAGATATAATTTATCATCTTTTATTATGAATTTTCGGTGGTTTTGGAGCACGGTCGAACGGCACGGGACGAGGCACACCCCTTTCCGCGCTCACCGATCACTCTATCAACGGAAACCGTGCAAACAGTCCAGTCGCGGCTGTACGAGGCGATGAGAAATCGTGCGGGAAGAAGCCGTGACGTCTATTGGTGGTGGTACGTGGAGAAAACGATCCGAAGCTCAAGAGCAGCATGAATAATCCATCGCTCCATCGACGGGTTCTGCATTTGTTTCCATTACATTTTCACATACACGCACACAGATACACAAGCTTAGAAAAAGAAAATAAACATAACTTCAGCTTCCCTTCACCGTCACCTTCGTTTCGCTTCCTTAAAGCTCGATTCTGCCCGCTTTCAGTTTCAGGCCATGTGCGCACCCTTGGAATGTGCCATTTTATGTCCAGTTTCCTCGCACCTAGAGCGCTTCCTAGCGATGCCAGGACGCGACCATGGTTAGAGTTTTGCGCGCTTTCAGCACCTTCCACCAGCACCAGCAAAACGAGGGAGCAGCTTAACGCTACCACAACCCAAATAAAGAACACCCCACACCAAGTGAGCTGAATGAGTTTTGAGCGATCAGGCGCGCACCATCAGCAAACGACTGCGTATGTGTGTACGCGGAATGGAAAATGATGGAGGTGAGCCGTTTCGGGACGCGTTTTGGAAAGTGTTTGGGAATTAGGAACGAGTGTTCCCGGTTTTTGGCTGCCACGATGCGGGATCCACGTTTCTGTTTCCTGGCTGCGGATGATGACTAACGGGAAGGTGTGGCCAGTGTTGCACAATGATTGGCTGCTATTGATCGCTTTGAGAATCGGAACCCGAGCAATACAGCGAGATGGTGGCCGATTAGCCCTGTGCTGGGCGTACCGCTGCAGATCTTGTACCTAATTTCACTGGCACGCTTCGCGCTATTTGGTCTATATTGTGATTAGATCGTTCGAAGGAATGGCCAACTTTGTTGCAAGCAATTTCGGGCATTGAGAGTAGCTCAATTTATTTTAGAATTTAGCTCAACGATTCTTATTCTTTAAATCATATAATGAGTACATCATAAAAATTTGCCCCATGAAATACTTGTGTTGAGTGAATCTGAATCGGATTCACTAATCGGATAAAATCTTTGAACTATACGAATGAATCTGAATCTCCATTCTAAAGCTTTTTGAACCCTTAGTGATTATTTATCTTTCGAGAATCATGAACCCTCACAGATTCACAGAGACTCAAGATTGACCAAATTAATAAATTCTCAAAGACTCAAAAATCTACACAGCTTTATAAATATCGAATCCTCGAATCCCTGATGATTCATGAATCATTAAAGATTAATGGATTCATCTCACGGGATTCATAAATCTATGGTTAATTGATTCCTACTTCGGATGACTTCTCACTAAAGATTAATATGAATGACTCTTCTCACCAGATTAATTAAGCACAATTCTATGGACAACTTAAAATTTTTCTTAGCTTCCAACAATTTTTCTAGAATTTTGTCAGAAGTACTTTTTCGAAGTTTCATATTATTTCTACCTCCTCAGAACTCAATCGACACGCTGCTCATCAAAACGCGTGCAAAACTAACCACTAAACAAACGCAAAATGTGTCTCGTCATCTTGTCGCTGTCGCTTGCTGTCTCACAGACACACCGAGGCACACACTCGACCAAGCCTCGACTTGCGCCAATAAAAGTGTCGACGAACTCAATTTCCTGCACGAGATCACGCGTTGCCTCACTCCATCACTCCTTTCCGCGTGCCATCCACCAACAAACAGGCTCAACAGTCGGGTTTTTAGCTAAACGAGACGTGAAAAAAGGGGGCGAGACGTGCTAACTAGATAAGCATAAGTGATCACGCGCACACGACGCATAGCGCATAGCGAATGACCAGCGCGGGAAGGTAAGAGGGAGGGAGGGGGGTAGAATCAACAACAACAATAACAAAAACCGAACAGAATCCACGCATAAAACAAATCTCCTACCCAACGCAGGATCGATTGTTGATCGGATTATCTCGTTTCGGATTGGCGTTACAGTGCGTTCTTTTTTTTCTGTGTTGTTTTGTTGTACAATTTCATTGGCATTTTGGCAAAATGGAAAAGAAAACATTATCCAATTTTTGAAAATCATCCAGTCCCGCCCCATCCATTGCTATTCGCTGTTTCAAGATTTCCCAATGCCCCACAATCCGCGATCAGATCAGTATCGCGATATGCGACTACCCTCGGCAACTCTCCAGGCTCACGACGCAAGGGGGTATCGTGGAAAAGCACAAGGACAGGGGAACAACAAACACAGAGACACCAACACGAACACAGCTCTTCCCACAGGCCTCCCCACTGGGGCGGTTTGACACATAGATTAGAATATTTGCGAAAATGCTCGTGTCAGAAATTAATTGGATTTCGCCGATTCCCGAACGACGACCACGGGTTGCGCAGTTTTGTGGTGCTACGGGTTGGTTGGAGATGACGAAAGAAACACAGACACACACGCATCAACTATCCTTTCCAATCCATCCGTCTGTTTGTTCGTCCGATCCGATTGATCATCTCGTTCGCCTGGATCACAGCCTCAATGTCTAGGCATCAGAATTCCTCACAAAACGTCTTCGCCGACCGCGACCTCACGCGGTATTCGCCCGCGTTTTTGTTGCGTAGCAGCGTGAGGTCACCGGAGCAAACGACGCTGTATGTGGGTTTTCGTATATGTGTACTTGTGTGTGTGTGTACTGTGTGCTAAGAGTATCATCAGCAACAACAACCCGGCCCTGTCAACCTTTGGCTGGATGGGTGCCTGCAAACCATCCCAGGATCATTGCCAAACTGTCCGTAGGAGAATGAATTATTTTTTTGGTCTACAACCAAGCAAACATGATCGCGGACTATGCCTAACGATTTTGAAAATCCGACCCTTTACAGGGTTTTACAATAATATAAGTCCAATTTACGCCATGCGCAAGCAATTACAGGGTTCCACATTACATAGAACATGGCGAGCATAATTTACTGAATTGCACAAACGAGTAGGAAAAAGCGAGAGTTTGATTGTGAAATACATAAAACCTATATTCAATTAGCAAATTGATTGCAATCGGTCAGGCGATTTAAATGCAGGGAGGTGCAAGAGTTGAGTCATTTTATTAAATTTTTGGCGATGAAATTCAATGCTATTATAGTGCTAGGTTATTGAACAAAATTTAAACAAAATGCTATAAAATAGCTTGAACATTTCGTATATCATTTAGTAAAAGAAATATTACAGAATTTCTTTCATTCATTATTTTGATACAGGTTCCAGCTCTAACTTGCTTGAAATAATCCTTACTCCTAGGAGTGGAAATGACGCACGCCTTTGCTTCAAATGACATACAAATAAAACCCCCCTGACCTCCAACTCCAATCTTCCACTGCTGCCGCATGGACACGCAATAAAATACACGAAAAATCATTCTCATAACCGAATCGGACAGATATCGGTCGATTGACGGTCTGCCGACCGTACCGGGCCCGAAATGTCGAACGGAATCAATGCACAGAACTGGAGCACATGGGGTCAGCGTTCGCCGCGGTCGTGTAGTGTTAGAATTTGGCAAAACAAAGGCACAACAACCCCCCTCGGGCATCCCATGGTGAGCTAGTTTTGAGCGCGCCTAGCCGACCGTCTCACGCCGTTAGCGAGCAGCTCAATCGAATTAAGCGACACCCGGTGGGATGCGGCTCGTGCTCGTTTGTGCTCGGATGTGCAAGTGAACCGAATTGGCGGTGAAAACTATGCTTTGAGAAGCAGCTCAAACTCGCACTCGTTGTTCAACCCTATCAAAAGCACAATGCCGCACCAAACCCGTGCGATCCCCAAAGAAAAAATCGAACGATTCACGGTTCATGTGGCGATGGCGATGTGAACGGAAACTGCGCCGATACAAAAGAAGAATCATCAGAAACGATCGGTCGGTTGCCGTTAAGGTTGCCCGATCGCACGCAAGGAGCTGCCCGAAAGGGGCGCAATAGAAACAATAGAACGCTATAGATTGTTCATACCTGTTTCACCTCCCATGGTGGCCGTAGCGAAATGCGTGCCCCGGGTGTGTGCAGCTGCAAGCGCGAAACGGGAGTGGAACGCTACCGCAGTCAATTACCTTTCGCGTTCGGTAGTTCACGAAGCGGAAAATTGAGAATGAAAAGGATCTGGATGGATGCGGCCAAAGGAAAATAATCGTGGTGGGGCAGGCGGTGGGTGGGAGGTGGAGATGAGGGAAATGAGAAGAAAAAACAGAGCACCTGAAACGTTTTACATCTTTAAATAGCAACTTCCTCCCGACGATGACATCGGTATTTTCATCGGTATTTCGCCCTCTCCAAAACAGTTCTCGTCGCGCCCGGGGTTCGTCGCTTCCGATTTGACACCGGAATTGAAGTTTTTCGTCCATCCGCGTCCGGAATGCTCGTGACCGGGCCCGACGCGTTCGAAATAAAGCAATTCGTTTTGGGCACTTCCCACGTTTTTTTTCCTGGAGGGTGGTTTGTTTTGCGGTGGAATAATCGGTCCGATTGGTCGCTGTACCGGAACGGAACGACTACGGTGGGGGATTTTTTGTATTGTTGCTTTCTTATATGCCATGTGCTTACCTGAACCGTTTGGGCTTTGTTCTGAATGATACGAATCATTCTAGCAGTCGTCACGTTGTTTTTTTGTTCACAAACTACCTACCGCAAAATGCCGCCCACAAAGGGAAAACCGGGAATGTATTCAAATTAAATTACTAAAATTGGTGACGAGTGACGGATATTATAGGTCAACGCTAGAAGGGTTTTTACTTGGTTAGAAATAATTTTTAAATTATTTCTTTTGCGCTTTGATGTAAACATCATTTTATCTGCGAAAACGCACATTGACATTAGTGTATCCATATTACACACGGTATAACCTACTTTCGGCAACCTTTTCCGTCAGATAGTGCAAACCGGAGAGCTAAAAAGTCATTAGCGTCACATCATTAGTTGGCGGATTAACGATTCCATTCGGGCAGGCGGATTGCGTAATGTGCGCGACCGGGCATGCAAAACCGATCACGGTGGTCAATCCATTACCGGTACGAACAGATTACTGTTCGCGAAAGGTGCAGAAACGAGCAGGACAGCACAGTCAGCAGCACTGAACAGCCTTAAAACACACGTTTCTATGTGCACACTGACCCGGTGGAAGTCAATTATAGCAACACGGATCGGTTCACCTCGGTTTGGCCGTTCAAACTGCTTGTCTCATCGGTGGTGTATCCTGTGTTTTAGCAAGGTGAATGTTTGCATAGTTTTGTGGCCAGAGATTTCAGCCACTGCAGATGATATTGTTTGGCGATTATTTCGATCAGTTAATTGATTGCAAATATTAAAACGGTACTTAGTGCTACATATTACTCATGATGGTCTATAGGGAGTAGGTCAACATTCATTTCTTTTCCAAGCGCGGGAAAACTTTATCGATAGCAAGTCAGAAATTGCTTGCTCAACATGTGCGATACACCAAAAAAAAAACATTCAAGATAATACCCGTCGTACGACAACGACCCTCAACGATTATGCTGCCGGCCGTATGCCACCGCCATCAACCTTCCCCAAACACCGCCAAACTGGCAGATATAAATTGCTCGTGCATGACGACAACGGCAAATAAATAAATCGATACAAGCCATTACACGCTGAAATCGATACCGGGCGCAAAACAAACCGGCGCCACCAACGGGCTGCGAGCGATCAGCGAAAGTGAAACGGACACAACAGCTTCCCTGTCAGGCGGTGTTCCAACGCAAAACCGTTGCAGTTCGGAGCGTTGTTGTTTGTTGCTGGAGCATTGGCTCCAGACGAGCACGTGGAGTTGTAGATAATTCATCGCCAACTCTCCCGGGGCGGCGACAGGCTTATCATCATGTCACGGAAATGTCACATTTGACACATACTGCCGAACTGTCATACGGGGTAACCATGCTGACAGCGGCAGAGCCACTCCGTTTTCCATTACGTGACGACGAACACTTCCCGATCGATTTGGGATTTCCACTTTCCGTTTTCATCGTTGCTAATCGCTCAGCGATCGCTTTCTACTATTCTCCTCGCTATTCGTACCTAGAAAATGTAACAAACCTCAAGTCACTGTACGATTTCTTCCACTCACTTTGCGCACGTTGCACCTGGCGGCGGCATTGGGGTTTGCTTCTGTCAGTGGTCACAACTAATTGCTTGCCGCTTACTGTAATGCAAGCAAAAAATAAATCACAAATGCAAGACACGCTCGTCCGGCAGTAGGACGCTGTTAGCCGTTGACAAATAGCGATGGTGTTGAAGGTTTATGGTGTAAGATTTGTTTCAATTAGGGTTTGGTAGCGTGTGAGCCGTGTGGAGTGCCAAAGGAAGCGTAAGAGTCAGGTGCATGTTCAATCGATTGGTTAGAAGCATGTAAATGTAACATGAATATGACAAGGAATGCCTGTTTGTGGCACATTATTGAGACGACTGTAGAAACTTATAAAAAGTTCAAGTGAAAATAATTGAATCTTAGCACTGACACTGATTAGTCCCGACAACCTCAGCTATATTATTTAAACCAGATGTTAAATAAAATCATTCGTGTGCACATTTTAAAAGTGCAGTGTTTTTTGAAAAATACCTAACCAATGTTTTGTTAACAACTTATTTCATTTGTGATAAAAAGAAAAACAGAATGATCCTGGTTCCGATTCCGATTCCGGTTTTGATCCGATGCAGATTCAATCCTGGCCATAGTCTACAAAACCCTTGTACTATCTCTTTAGTTCTAGGTTTAACCTTCTCTCATACTAACCGAAAGTGCATTGAAAGTTTCATACAAATCGCTGCAACCGTTTCGAAGGAGTTCGGTAACAAACATCACGGCGCGAGATTTCTATATAAATAGATGAAGTTTATGTAGTGTTGTTTCATGTGCATAAAAATATTACTCACCTCGCTAAGAACTGTTTCAATAAACGTAATCATTTGCATTCACACACTCGATACCACACTTTATTTGTCCCGCTGTACATCCTCGTCTAGTAAATAAATATTAGTATCGCCGGAAATGGTGACGACCGACCGACCATAAAACCGTACCAACCACCAATCCCCTGTGTGTACTCGGGTGCAGCTACAAAGACAACTTTCGCGCACTGCCAAACGGGTTGGATTATTTCACCGTGGCGTGCGCATCCTTCTCGGGGGATTTTTTTGCTCGGTACAAAACACGAAAGCACACAACCAAACGCGACACGAATCGAACACACGAGAGAGAGAGAGAGAGAGAGAGAGAGAGAGAGAGAGAGAGAGAGAGAGAGAGAGATTGAGGGGGAGAGCTGCAAAATCTGCCGGAATTGCCCCGCCACCGTAGGTCCCTTGAGTAGCCCATTGCGTCGGATGTTCAATAAATAGTAAAATTTATGCAAATCACCTGCACTACGTGGCAGAGGCTGCGGCCGAAGGTGTGATCGAGAAGTATCTTTGATGGGACATAAACCAGTCAATTTAATCGACTAGTTTATGACTATTATGGAGATCGGTGCGGGTTTGGTGGCTGATTTTTTTTTGCAACCACACTCCGGCTAGAGCGCTCAAACATTCGGACACATGCACACAGCGCTGTCTCCCATTCCACCACGATCGGGATCAAAGTGGGACTTGTTGATCTTTTGGCTTCCAAGTTTCCGCTTGGTTGCGGCATTCGAAACCGCAAACGATCTAACTGTTGAGTGAGACGAAAATACGTTCCGAGCGTGTTCGTAACGCGAAAGAGGACAAATTGATGGGCGAACGAAGCCGGTGAACCGATGAACGGCGACGTATCGGCATGGGGATATGGGCCAAGATTAAGAGAGTGTCCATCGCCATGGCACAGGATATTTGCATTAATTTCTACCCGCGCGCTCCTCACCGGTCGCGAGGCGCTTCCGATACCCCCGGGTGCACAAACCGAGCCTTACACCGTGTCTTTTAATAGTCAATTTTGCTAGTGTTTGTTTGTGATCGTCCAGCCAAAAAAAAATAAAAGAGGGGAAATTTGTGTTGTGCAGATAAGGGTGGAAATAAAATAGATATCAACATCTGCTTTAGGCTTTCGATACACTTTTACGCTGGTGAGCTGGTGGTTGGTGCTAATTTTGAACATTAAGTACCGAAAGTGATCATCTACCTTGCATTTGAATGAATTTGCGCGTCTGATTTCAGTGCCGAAAAACCGAGTGACTTTCTGCTAAAATATCTGCTGCTACCAGCGCGAACAAACGAGTGTGTTTTTCTTCTAACCTTGCTTCCCTTCTGATTCCTCCTAGTGCAGCTCTAACCAATAACGGTTTAACAGTGCATCAGGTCAAACCGGATTCGAGCCACAAAAAAGCTGACCCGTTTACGTTAAATGGCATTCTATATTTCATAATGATAAGTCTAATTTATAATCAGCTAGCAAAACCTTGCTCCAAACATCAGACGCGGGCTAATCGTAAGCTGCTTCTGAGATCGGCACAGCGTGCTATCAAAGACAACAGTAAAAAACTAAACAAAACAAAACCAATCATTCCTCGTATCTATCCCCAGATGCTGGAATATGCCGGTTCAGATCGGTCCGGGTCCAAGGTCAAGCCAATTGAGCGATAATTAATTAGCGATTACCAGCACCCAGTGGCTCCCCGAAATGACGCGATTCACTGCATACCGCTGCCAAAAGTTGACCATTAATAACGGGGTCAGCATTCCTCCCCCCATCCTCCTCCTCTTTAGCAACCCACTGCTCGTTGATAGGAATGTTGATCCACCACGGCACTTCGATTCGCAAATCCTCCCCCCTTCGGAATGGTGCCCTTGACGAGCAAAGCTAGGGGGACGATTCCGACTTGCTTAAAGCCACCTTCAATCTAGAAAATAGGATGCCCCCCTCGGAGAGCTTTTGCGCTTCCGCTACGCTAATCAAATTTATCTAGTTTTGTTTCAAATCGGTGGGTAATCAATTCCAAGCTTTCCAGCGAGCCCCAAAACTGCTCCCGTCCAGTTGTCGAAGCTTGTCGAAAATAACTCGGACTTTGAATATTTTGAATGTTGCTCTTTTTATTATTTTATTTGATTCCTCAGGTCTCATAGGTGCTGGATCAAAATGATAAATTATCGGCTCATTCAAACCCGAAGGGGGAAAAATCTGTATCTTCACACACTTTCGATCACATGATCGTATGCGAGTGGTGAGCCTAGGCGTGAGTATGATTGTGGCACAGGAGCCTGCCAGAGCCACTTTCCTGTTAGAAGACTTACTGTAAACACGCTAGATCACATACTTCTGCTTCTTTCCTTCTTAAGAATAAGAAATACGAACCAGAACCTAATAATTCCCATATTTATTGGATTTAAAAATATGGTTCACGTTCAGGCTGACTCACCCTACACGGAATCCTCACAACCGAATGCTCGAAAGCTACATTTATTCCCCCCACCCAGCACAAGTGTACATGCGAAGCCAATCGATGGCGGTATTAGAATCGTTTCATTTGCCGCATAGATTACCGCAACCAACCGATGAGGAAAAATGAAAAAAAAACACGCTGAAGTAAAGCAAAACAGAATCTAGCGTTAAAAGCATCGAAAGACTTGGTCAGTACGAAAGCGACGAACCCACCGTGGGCGCACCGAACAAGCGGGAAGGGTAGTGGTCACCGGCACTCTCAGTGACAAAACTAACGGATGCGGATTATTGGAGGTTAATTTTATGGCCAAAAAACCCGAACCGCGCGGTGGCGCGGTGAGTGCGACCGTGAACCGGAATTTGATGTAAAGTTTTGCGCACCCTCGTGGAAGATCGCATTGCGTCGCAATCGAGCCGCCACGGCACAGCATGAATAATCAATCGATATTCGACCGGTATCTGTGGTGCCGATCTCTGCCCACCAAATGCTTGAGGAACGGCAAAACGCCTAGCGCATCCAACAATAGCAGCAAAACACAAGAAGAACGGGTGAAAAAAAAAACTACACTGTCTCTCAGTCTCGGCCAAGCAATATCCCTTGCTAGATGACAAATTCCAGCGAGGAAGCTCGGAAACCGGGGAGATAAGGCTACGCGGGAAGATCATCAGTGATCGTGAGACGAAGACAAATTCCTTTTTCCAAGCGACTAGATACAGAAGTAAGGAATGAAAGCTGGCAAAAAAGCACACACACCACAATCTCAAACCGTGAGCAAACCCCACGGAACATGAAACGCCAAAAAATAGATTGCGATCGGGACAGGAACGGGAAAAACAGATCGGCAGATTCGAAGGGAAACCCAAATTAGTCACATGTTTATGGTGATTTTGTCGCTCGGCCGTCTCTATTTCGCGCGAGTGCCCATTTTGTTCCCAGCCAGATCCCATTCGGCGTACCGATTGCGTCCGAATGCGATTCGATCGAAATCTTGCGCGATACGCGATCGATGTGACATGATCGTGTCGCGATCGCCATTTTCGACGCACACACACACACATACACCCTGTGCGGCAAAGCGGGAAGCAAAACGAGGCACTTGCTGTTTTATTATTTCCACCGAACCCTGGTGCACAAATAAAATCACTCAGTCCGTTTTAAAAGCAAATCCATAAAGGCACTCGGTTTTGCTGATTGGAGATCTGTTCGCGCGCAAATAAATCGCGTGCCCATCGAACAGAATCACAGTGCCGCGTGCTTTGCCCAACAGTGCGAAGCGAGATCGTATCGCTGACTGCGCTCGATTAAGGAAGCGTAAAGTGATTTGTAGCCTTGTTTGACGGAAGAACAAAGCAGAACTACTAATTAAGACCGCTACTACAAGGCACAGGCGCGGACGAAATGGTAGGAAATGAGTTCATCTGGACCATGCCAGCTTTGTAATGGCACGAGATGTTGTCTTCCCAACCATATATCTCTAACGATGCTGTCCCTTGAACTATGCTGTATCTTCTCACACTATCCACCTAGTGCTTGATTGAGAGATATTTAATTATCTAACAGACATCATGATTACCTCACTTTCAGGAAACAATTCCCCTGCAGATGTCATAATAAATTGTGAGACAAAGGAAAAATAAATAGTTTAAAACATATTTGAATCAATGTTTGCAACTCATTCTTACTATAACTTATTTCTAAACACTCGGGAATCACTTCCCAAAATATAACTCAAACGCTTAGTCAAACACACGGTAAGTCTAGTTGACTGAAACTCCGTGGACTCCGTCTCCCAAACGTCGGACCGTGTCTTATCCCAGCATCAGAGGTTTGCGCGTCCAAGCCGGAGACATAAATCACTTCCTAGACAGCCGCCACCGATGCTCACCGACTATAGAGGGGAGCAAGCCGTTTGTCGTGTACTCAATTTCGGCTGAACAAATTTGAATAAAGCTACTTTTGCGCCGAAAGATTTACCGCCACCGATCAAAACCGATCACGAAAACGGCCGGTGGCCGGTGAAGAGCAAACAACTGTCGGATGTACCTGGAGCTGGAGATGATTCTCATTAACCTCGATAGGATAGGAATTTGGCAATGCTCGTCGCGGATAAAGTAGCAAATCATGAGTTTTTTAAAGTCAGCATGATCAATATATATATATTGACTTCTGCAAGTGACTTTTATTTGCAAATGGAGATTGCTGTTTCAATATCTGCTGCGGTTCGTTTCCATCTTCTTCCGGGCATATATTTACCTCAACTGACCTAATGAACTACTGTTTGTTTGACATCCGCACCAAGTACGTCCGCTCGCGCATCACTTGCCATTAGTAGGTCAGCAGTTCAAACCAATCACGGTGAACCTGACGGAAAAGGGCCGTCAATGTCGTCAAAGCGGTCTCCCACACGCTAATTGTGTGGGAGGCCAAGAGAAAAATGGCGGAAAACGCTATCCCAGAAGGAAGGCACACAAACCGTCGTCCACTTCATTCATGACTACCGGGCAAACCGGGAGTTCTGCCAATAAATAAATCATACCACAAGTAGTTAGGACGTGAGGGACAGAATAGCGTCTGGTGGTATGAAAAGGAAATCTTAGAAGCTACCCTGTATATGCATCCCTTTCGGTCTATCTCTCTGTGTATTGTTTATCTCGCTTTTTTCTGCAGTAGTTGAATCGATTTTCCGCACGAGGATAGTGATGCATTTTATTGCGCGAAGCCATAGCACTTATTCACACGCTTCGCAAAAGTTGCAGTGTTGCCAACGAGTGTCAACGAAAGACGCCAGAGCGATTCCGAAATGATACAGGGATTTACAATCGATATTATTGCTGTTGGGTAAATCTGATTCAAATGTATGAATCTGATTGAATCTTTGATCTCAAGAAATCTGAATCTGAATCTCTGTTACTAAGATTGCTTCTTAATGTATTCCCTCCTGATTTGAATGCTCAGGAAGCTAATGATTCATGAGATTCTTCTTAAAAGATTCATATGTTTAGTGTTTATTAATATAAATGATTTAGCTCAAAATATGAATATTAGCGACTCGTCTCAAAAGATTCATATGAAAGGTGGATATCAAACTCCCGGGTTATCTTATTCCCTTGCACGATTCAGTATGTTGTGTTCACCAGATCCTATCTACTGCAAACCCCTGTAATAGACGGTGGGCGCGCGAAGATTGACGGACTGATGCTGCACTTACATAGTCACCGCCCCAGGCGATATTGCTTCTGCCCGAAATGAGTTGCATTGACGGACGTAAATGACATTCCACCACTCGTACCGTAGGACGCATCGCACGTACCCTCCAGCCGATTTTTACTTTTGTCCATTTGCGTTTTTCGCCTCCTCCGCATGCTCCGGTTGTACGCGAACGCACGCTACAGTGCGCTCCAGAGCGAGCTCATTTCCACCGAGAAATTCATACAACGGTGCAATGGATTAACTTCCGTCTCCGCCACACCATATCCCAGGCTCATATCCGTCAAAACGGCTTTATGACAGAGATATTTAAAGCATCGTAAAAGTGTTGCACCATCGACCTCCTGGCGAGGTTCTTCCCGGCGGACCGGAGCCACTGCTTCTGTTCGGGTGTCACTACTGGTGCCTGCCCGGTGTGTGTGCGGCAGTTTAAAATCGGTGCCAAACAAATTGGTCGTAAAGGAATGTGCAGGTTTTCATGCTTTTTTGTGTGAGTGTTTTGTTTTTGCTTTTTCGCCTCAGCCCTTAATGTGTGTGCCGCTTTTTGGCGGGAGTACTTTTCCTTGCGCAATGTGTGTCGGCCCATTGTGTTTGGGGACGGACGTTCGTTGGCAAACAACAGGGTAAGAATAGGGCAGGAAGAATGTTTTACGATGAAATGATTGTGAAAGTTACTGTACGTTGCATTTAAATAAGTAAATTAAAACTTTTGCCCAACAACACCCGTTCATTAGCGTAAGCTTAAATAGTTGAGGCTTAACTTCATGCTTCATTTTACACTTGGGGCACACTTGAACAATATAAACAATGCTCTTCGGAAAGTTTTGCTTCATTCCTTGAACTTTTTGTACAACGAAGCGAGGAAGGGCTCCCGGGGGAAAGAGCACGACATGTAACAAAACGGCAACATCGAGGCAGACCCGGACCGTCCGACATACCAAAATTGCACCACGCATCTCTTTGCATCGATCAGCGGCACCAGCTAATCGATCAACGCGGACCCAAACGCCACATCGGCAACGCGACGGAAGGATGGAACCGTGAGGAAAGGCAACAGAAAGGAATTTAAATGCAACCAAACACCACCGAAAAAAGAACATCCAGCGTGAACGACCGTGCGGCGAAGAAGAGCACGGAACGAACCGGGACCGGGCCGCCTGGTATGAAAAGTGAACCTGTCCATCACGGCACAACTGCAACTTTATGGCAAAACGGTGTAGCGAAAGCCAGAGGATGCAATGGTGCAAGATTTATCGAGTTCGTCGATCCGCATAACCGATCGGAAACCGTCCGAGGTTTCGCTGTTGGCTTGCTTTACGCCGGTCGGCAAAACCGTCGATGAAGTAACGATTCGCTCGCGCGCCCGAAAGTCGCAAAAGGCTGTGGCCCGAAAATTTGTTGCACCGATCATGCAAAAAAGCAGCGAACTTAATATCGAACATGACAGGTATGGAGCGCCCTCGTCAAGGGGCCGGTCGGTGCAACAGAAGGTTCGTCGCTTTAAGTCACCCAGCATGAACAGCACCCCGGCAAGCTAGTGAGTGCTGGTGCATTATTTGATCTTTATCGAAACGGCCCGCCGAGAAAGCATCTCCTAAAGACAGCTTTTCACTTCGCAAGCCTGCGTCAGCTTCCTTAACCGCTCCAACCACCCTGTTTATTGCTGGAGCTCGCGTTGGAGCTCAAGTGTAGCCACGATTTGCATAATGCTCGTTGGAAACGCTCCACCATGTCTCCCTCCCTTTCCCGGTGATCGGTTTTATGGTCGTGTTTTCGTCGAGGAAATGCAGGAAGGAAACCATTCCCAGCACACCGATCGAACCGCTTGAATGAGTGGATGGAGTTGAAGTTGGTATTGGGAACGAAATGTCCTCCGGCGCAACACCAACCGGCCCGAACGAAATGTGGCCCCGCGGTTCGAGGCAGGTTGATGCGCCCGGTTTTTTTTCTCCAACCGGCGAGATCCGTTCGCCCCGAACGTTCTGGTTTAGAATATTTTTATAAACCATACACCTCCACTAGCTCCTTGTGTTCTTTTTATTCGCTCGTACCCGTGTGCGAGTGGAGCGAACGCTCGAGACGGTGCTGCTGTTGCGGTTGCTGCCATCATTCAGCCTGGCGGCCAAATCCAAGGGATCCCACCGCTAGATTGCGTACTAATCAATTATGTAAATTATGGGCCTCTCGTCAAAAGTCTGCCACGGCATATGCTCTCGAGTCACCGGTCGAGACACTGCACACCAATCACCAAGCCGTCGCACATCCTGGGGCCGTTGATGTCGACCTGATTCGCTTACCGTACGATCGCGAACCTCTCTCTTGCCTTACCTTCTCAACCTTCCCATCGCGTTCCCACCCGATTCCACACCCTTCGCTTAACACGCTACAAACCATCAATTTGTTTAGAATGTTGCTGATTGATAAATTGAAGCTTTAGCGACCGAGGTCCTTTTACGCGATCCTTTCTTTTCGCCTATCACTGGTCTACCGTTAGGAAACCGATTATCCGGTATAGCTCTCTAGCCGGTGGCAAAAATGGATTAAATTCCAAACTTTACCTTTTCCACCGGTGAACGGTGTCGATTCTGGCGACGGATGCGTCTGATTTAAAACCACCAACGCGTACGAATCACTTCTGACACTTTAGACAAACGCGCAGTAGCCGTATGCATCGTTTCTTCGGAAACACCGTGCCTCCATAATGTGTCCACCGTGCGGAGCGACTGTCTGGATTTTTTTGCAGAGGTAAAATACTTATTAGTATGCAGCTCAGCATATCGCACCATGGTGGCGATCGTTCGTTACGATATGTGGATGGTTTCTCGCGAATCATGATAAGTTATTGTGTCTGCCAATATCCCACGAGGGACGGTTTAGAAGGATATTTTCAAAGTATGTTTGAAAAAAAATCTGTCAAAGTGCAACTTGACTCTTTGAAATTTTGTAGTCCTTCTCCAGTCCTTCTTGTAGACCGTAAAGGGTAGCTAGGACATAATTTTTATTTTGTCATCTTCGGCACTCGAGATGTTTATTTTTTCAAACAGTTAATATGATCCACATATTTCCGATGTTTGTATTAACATAATTTTCACATTTAGACGACGGTTTTGTAAAAGTTTAATCAAAGATAATTATATTTTTGACGACCCGGTGGTGTGTTTGTACGGGCGCCTCGTGAGATTGTTGTGCAGTTAAAGAAGAAAAAAATAATTAAGGATCTTCTGAATAATCAAATTTTCAAACTGTTACAACTGATCGATTTTCCTCTGACTGTGGCTCAGTACAAATGATACTCAATGACATAATGTCCTTTAAGAATCACTACAAAACTATACAACCTGGTATTTGAACTATTTGATAGATGCCGTCTTAAAGCTTAAGCTTTCTTACTTAGAGTATGATCTTCCCCAAGAATGGTTGCAATTCTGCTTTTAAACTCTATTAGCAACCATTCTCACCAATTTACGACTACATCGCGCCGCGACAGTTGATTCTTAAGAACCACATCTGTATTCGATTGGCATTGGGTTAACCTGGCAGCCATTGCACACCCGGATGGATTCCATGAATGGTGGTTGCGGCTGTGAGAACCACCGGCTCAATACGGATAAATTCTACCACTTCATTCCGTGAATGTGAAGACAACATTTCTTCACGTTAGTGTGCAACGTTGTATCGAGTTGTGCAGTGTTTTGAGCCCTACCTGCCGTTGGCCCTTGTCATTAGGTTTGTAGAGTCGGTTGCTGTTGTCAGCGTTGATGAGCCGAGGCCCGGTGGCAACTTTGTAGTGACCTTGGTGGGGGACGGCTTGTCCCTGCGCCTTTGCCAATCATTTAACCGATACGTGCCTTTTGTTGCTAGAATCCCCCTTTTCCCCCCTCGTCCTCCTTCTCCACCCCGTTGTCTTTCGCCATCCGCCCATTGGTTTCATATTTCCAGTGCCTCTGGGGGATCGTCCGCGCACTAAACCCGATCGATCACTAACCGGCTGCGGATGAGCGGCGGGGTTCGTCGCTTGGCAAGTCTTTCGTTTTCGGTACTGCCAAGTTCTCGTGCTTCTTGCCACCTACCTTGGCTGCCGGTGGTCGTCCCAGGGGTGGTTCGCGCGCCAACACAACGCCAACGCCATCGTTCACCGCATTCGATACGCACCGCGAACGCAACACGCAAGCTGCCCGGACGATGCATGAATTATAAATGAACCATAACCCGTCATTCAGTGATTTATCGTGTTGGCATTTTCGCTCGAGGATCCCGCACACCGCGACCGCGACCCTGTTTCGATATGGTCACCAGTAGAGGGAGAGTGGAAAAAAAACACCCCAGCTAGCAGTTGTCCACTTCGGCATCCTCGAGGCGGTCCGCGTCCTAGTCCAATCGATCAAACCGAACCAACGCATCGATGTCGAAGTGTGTGTGTGTGTATGTGTGTTGCGCGGAAAGAACTTTCCCCCGGTTACATGCGCTGTCTGCTCCCGCGATCACCACCCGTGAGTTCTCCGCTTCGGCTACGCAACGGGCTGGCATGATCAAACAAGCTCAAACGAAAACGCCAGCGGTCAATAGATCAACCCAATGACTTGCAATCGGCGACCGGCGCAACGGAACCGACCGTTCCGCGCGTCTAGCCATCCCATTTTCCAGGAGGCGCAAAATTTCAGCCTATCGACCATTACCCGCTGCCGCTCAGCTCGCCCGGTAGAGGGTTAAAATAAAATAATAATCGTATAATCATAATCGCATACGCCAGCTCGGTGAGCGGCGAATGCCTCGCTGGTAGCATGCACCGGCCCGGGCGCGGCAGTCAATCATGTGCCGCATGTGTTCCGTTTCAACCCGAGTATGGAACCGCACATAACGCGGCCTACTGCAACCGGTGGTGCATCGATGCTCGGAAAATACTGATCGGCTCCCGGGGGTGGAGAGGTGGGGGGTCGGCTTTGGGGATGGTGGTGAAGCAGCACCGTCACAGTTAGAGAAAATCCAGCGAAGCCGGTTTACAGCGCAAACGGAGGCGATACTAAAGAAGTCGTACAAGTAGGCATCGCATAAGAGGGAGAAAATGCTCATCTCCATGCCCGATACCGATCCTGCCACGGATCGAAGCGCTTTCCACCGCTCGCCTCACGCTTTACCGACCTCATGCGCTGTTGTGAGTGAGTGTGTATGTGCAGATTGGTAAGTGTTACTGGCTTTACGATTCGAATGGAACCGGGAACCGCAAGGCGGTAGCAATCGTTTTAAAAGTGTTTACCCCTGCGAAAGCACTTCATGTGCCGCGCTGCACCAACCATCCCCATCCACACGCTGAAGGATGTTTGAGGTACACCACACACCGGTGCCGCCATTTATGCTAATCTCCTCCCGGGCCAATAGCGAGAGGGATTCGGATTCGGATAGGGGTGCGCGGTATCATCGGAACCCAGGCGGGGGGTGAACATGTGTACATGCGATGTATGGACATGTGATCTTGAGCTTGAGCTGCACAACCGGGCGCAATGGCAATATATGAAGACGGTTACACAAGAATTTATTCCTCGTTTGTGAAACGGTTGCGATTGAGATCGATTTGATAGTGCGGGAGAGATGGAATATTGGACAGATTTCTTGAGGAATCTTTTGCTTTTCTTATGCTTAAAATTCAAATCTTTCCTTGGCATATTATTTCTATATTTTTTCAATAATCTCAACGGCATACTTTGTATAAAAATATGTTTTAAAGGCCAATTTCTATTCACTGGATTTGCATCATAAATTATCCCAGAAGGAATTCACAGTGACAGACACAATGAGCACCATTTATTTCATTCTTTTTCGTTTTTTTCCTTCAACACCACACTCACTCACACAGAGTGGTTTGAAGTGGACCATGCTGGAACCGCTCAATTGTTAGCGCACAATAATTGAGCTCAAACTGCTTTTTTCTTCCAAACTGTCTTTGAGGTTGCCTTTGCAATTGAACTTCAAAAGTCACCACGGGGCAACGGTAATGCTATATCATTCGCTTGACCTTGAACACTCCTCCTTCATCAAACGCGAAGCATTGCGCACCGATGTCCAATTCCATAATCCCGCATCGATATTTATTTCCCGCACACATCTTCCCGACACCCACATGCTTTTCATCGCCATTGATTGCCACCATTCCGCAGCGAGGGCCTTCCAAAAGACTCTCCCACCCACCCCCGTTCCGAAATCAAACGACACAAACGGCAAAACACTTCATGCAAATCATCATTCCGAGCATATACAGTGGAGTAACAGCAACAAAACAACAAAGTCTTCCGAGAATGGGCCTCCCAAAAAACCTTCTCGGCCTTTTATCGTGTCGAGGCCCCGTACCGACGGTTTTCGTACGCTTAGTCGCGCGAGATAAAGATTATTAAATTCAATTAAATCCCTATTCAAGCCAGCCCTTTTTCAGTTGGGTTCCGAGGCGGTTTTTTTTTTGGCTACGCTTGTGCTCCGGTCACGTTCCGAGGTCCCGCACAAGCGGCCGAACATCACGAAACCCACCGGTTGAAGGAACGCCGGGGTCCCCGGGAAAAAGGCTCCGGAGGTGAGCGAGCAGAAGAAGGCGACCGGCAGTCAAAAGAACGTTCTCATTGATCCTACAACTTGCCGTCGTTCGGTCGCAGTAACACTTTTTTTCGTTTGCTGTTTGCTGTAGTTTGTTTGATCCGCTCTCCTGCGAACCACACACGCACGAAAGACAACCGAGGCATCAGAATCAGAGACGAAATAGAACCCCAAGAAGGCGACTCCTTTCAACAGCTTATCGTTCAGATGTGAACAAGGTTCGGGCCCGTCTTTGGTACCCGGGGCAGCAAAGATTCATCAATGTTCGCTCGAAATCTTCTCATAAACACACACACACTCGCACACATGGTCGCAGTCACACTTTAATCCATCACCTCGAAAATGGAAAATCTCGGATCTGTTTCTCGCGCGGGCACCGGGAAGCGGAGGGTATCATCTTCTAATTTACTCAGCAACTCGCCCAGCGCCTGGCCGGGCCGTTTCGAAAAAGGCGCACGAACATTAATCTTTGTTAGAAGCAAATCCGTCTTCTCGGCGCGAGCGCGCGCGCGCACACACGATTGCGCTCTTGTGCGCATTGTGCGCATTGATTGTTCACGCGTAATCCCGAGGTGCCGGTGCTTTCTGGACGGAATCGAGCGTTCGGTGTTAGAATATGCGACCATCATCACGCTTAGACCATTCCCCGCACACACCCATAGACCAAGGAAGGCCTTCTCGCCACCCTGCCTTCCCCTCCACCTCACCACCAATGAATATTCATACATTGCGCGCACAACATTGCTGCGTAATCTCGGCATGTTCGGTGCCCGGTGTTCGTCTCCTGGACAGCTGTGGAAGTCTCTTTTCTACAAACAAGCCGGAACCGCAGGCTCACTGCTTCAAAGTTCGCTTTGATGGCGTTCAGCGATTGTAGTTTTCGCCGCGGCTCGATGAACGCAACAAAACAACAACACGCCAAAATTCGTCGGCACGGTTTGCGATGAATGACAGCAACGGCGGCCGGCAGCTGCGGTGCGCTTTTCCGATGGAAATCTTGTGCAAGAGCTGCCACACGGTGAAGGGCGCGAGGCCCCTTTTGCCCCAACGCTAGGCAATGCAAAAGGCCAATGCCTTGACCCGAAAAGTCTATTAATAACTGGCGTTCCCCGCGCGATCCCTTGGAATCGTTCGGCGCAAATGGAGACCGTCGGGGAGTATTGACTTTTATTTTCATCGACTCGTTGAGCAGAGGATATTAAATGATCGTGCTGGGCTGTATCGTGTTTGCGAGACCTCAAATCGTGAGCGTTGTCCATTGGCGGTGGCTTCGGTTATATCTAAATCGAATTCCGATCGGTCGATCTACATCAAACCGGTAAACGGTATTTTGATCGGGATTGAGATGGATAAGCCGTAGGGCCAATTACCAAAGAACTGTTGTTAGATATCGTCAAGAATGTTGGGTAAAACAGTACTGGGTATTTTGGAATAATCGCTTCAATTAACTTTATCAAATTGCCCAACCAGCTTGGAAAATTATTTTATAAACATTATTTCATCATGCTGAAAATACGGCATTGCCGTCATAATATAAATTAAATAAAAAAAATAAAAATTTCATCATGCTCTTGATGATCAAACTATTCAAACCTCATAAAAAGGCCTGATATGTAGCGAACGAAATGCAGTAGCAACCGTAAAAATGACTACTTCTTCCAACTTCCAATGGGAATATGAATCGTAACTTTAATTTTGTAACAAACTTTATGAAACTCATTTAAGCTAATCGACAACTTGAACCGCATTGAAACTTAACCTTCCCTTACGTCCCTGCTTGGCGCGCTAAATACGGTTCTTCCTGCGGCCACCTGCTGCCTACAACCACACCGGTCCAGTAAACACGTTCGTCTTAATTCGTTGTGACATTTCGCTCTGTAGTCACAACGCTTTTCACTCGAAATTGTTAATTCATCACAAAACCCCAACGACCTGCTCCTTCGGTGGTAATGGCATTCGGTCTGCGGTTCTTAGCAATATGGTTGACCTGTGCTCCTGCGCCAGTATCAGATCAGAAGCGGGACAGTGAGAGGGAGATGGAGCTATAAAGCGGGAAAACGATCGGAAGCAGGGTGGGGCGGCAAAGGCATGGGAGCGTAGCGTGAACGAGTGCACGGTGAAACGCTTCCCTTTAGGGACGACTGGAATCCCTGGCCGGCAGATATTTAGCGCAAATGCTACAGCATCAGCAAACAACGAACCGGATCGGCACAATGCATCACGCTGGGCATGAAATGAGGACGCGCGTAAACCCCATACCCACGGCCGGGCAGCATATCGCAATGCACTGGGCAAAACAACAGCAATAGCAAAAATTAAACAAACAAAACAACAGCCGGAACATTTCATACCGTAAGAGTTAAACGAAACAACACAACGCAACGCAACAAAATACAAACCAACCGCAACGCAATCTCTTAAACGCCCGGGCAACGGGGATAAAATAAGAGCGAAAATGAGTCCACAGAAGTCTTCGCCTACAAAAAAAAAACCCCAACCTGGAGCCCAAGAGATCGAGATCAGTGTTGAGATGTTTCCCTGTATTTTTTTTTGTTGCTTTCCAACCCAACGTGCTGGAGCCGTCTGATGCGGTGCGGAATACGGAAGGAATGAAATTCACCGAAAAAACAACATGAACCATGCCCGTCCCGGTACATGGGTTCCTTCGTTTCCTCGTCGTTTGTGTCGGGTTTTCGGTGGCCTCTCATACAGCCGGGCGGTGGATGGAGGCGAATAACGAATGCCGCAGAAGTCCATCGAAATAAATGTATCAAAAGAATTCTTCGTCATAAAATGTCATCATTCAACTTTCGGCAAGAGACACCGAAATGTTTTTGGGGCCTTCGGTATGGGCTACGAGCTGGGTATGGATGCATGCCGTGTGGAGAAATACAGGTTGCCGGCGAGGGAGTGTGGGTGGGTGGGTAGGAGGGGGATAGCATGCGGGGTCCAGGGAGCCACGTAACTTCATTTGGAAGTGCCATGTTGTTTGCTGTTTTCTGCTATTCCAACCCCACTGGAACGCTGGTTCCCCGCTTGCCGGAGCATTGAAGTTCTTCGTTCTAGCAAAACGGTTGTTCTGCAAATTCTACCGAGGGCATTCCGACGGCAGATTTTCTTGTACGGCAGGAAAGTGACAGGCCCCGCTCTCCCATACTCCTTTTTCGTCTCCCAACACCCCTGCTCCTACCTCTCTCTACCAATTGCACCGGTTCGGTATGCGGTTCGGTTATGATGAGTTTATATACCCAGGGAGCTAATGAGGGAAAAATGATGGACACAAACTCGCCCAGCCCACCTCCCCGAAACCGAGGCGGGGAAAATGGGAAACAAAAAAATAATTAACAACAATAATAGCAACAGTCGGTGCGGCTCGGCAGAAGCCAGAAGCGAACAGTTTAGCAGACATTGCCGTGGTGACATCGGCAAACGGGGATCAGTCCCGCGCAAGGATCGGATTCGGTCGGTCTTGAGGTCTTGGGGGAAGGGAAGGTGGGGAGATGCAGACCAGCCGGATGGTAGTATCAAATCTTATGCTCGCTGCGCAAAACCACAAAACCGGTGACGATGACCAATGAATGCAGCGACAAACGCATTCTGGTGTTTGGCCCCCTTGCATCGGGAACATTCGGTGGGGTATTTTTTGGGAAAGCGTCCAAATGGTGCACCGTGTGTGCGTGTTTGTGTGTGTGTGCATTGGCTGGTAGAGCACTCGGTTGCGGGAAGTCACAAGCCTACCCTAGGGAGAATATTTCTTTGGCAATCGGACGAAATTAAGAACTCGCATACACACGTCAAGCAGACGGATGCGGTGGTATGTTACGCTTTGTCCTGCAAACGCTTTGGGTCGTCGTTTGCTTTTTCTTTTCCAGTGGAAAAAGGATGTATTTACCGGTGTTGCCCATCCACGACGATGACGATGATGATGGATCGTAATGAAATGGCGGCTTTGCGACTACTTTATATGGATACAGTCGGGGACCATGCGTTCATGCGAATCAAAATTTGACTAAATTACGTGAGATTTGAATGCATATCAGGCAAGGAACCCGAAAAAGTAAAACAATCTATTGGGTGATATCATAAATCACCAGTAATGTCCTTTTTTTATTACACTATACTATTTTTAAAGTCTGCATACTTTTCTAAATTATATGAATAAATATACTTTCAAAATTCGCTCATTTTTTTAAAAAACATGCAACAAAATTTGAAACACATTGTTGTATTGAACGAATATTGATCCAGCTTAGTGAAAAATTGACACCCGTATTTGTTCTTAGTTTCAAAATTAAGGATGTTCCCTATTAAATTGCATCACTTTTGAAACGATATAGAAAACTACCTAATGAGTACTTTCTGTGAACATTTTAAGTTAAAGTAGTTTAGGGTGTGTTGGTTGGAATGGTTTTTGGATGTTAATTATAAAAATTGTGTTTAAAAACAACTACAGGGAATGAAACAAGCGAAAAATCACGTCAATAAAGAAAGAAGTGCAAGTTGGTTAGGTGTCGCGACTGGAAACGGGGAAATCAATGAATGTCTTCAGATGCATCTGCTTCCTCTGTACAAGCAACACGAGGGCTCTACTATCTTCTGGCCTGATCTAGTGCTGTACCACTGTTCAAATTTATTCCTGGAGTGCAATAAAACCAACGATATTATTATCGTACCAAAGACACTCTCATATTTTCATTATATTTTCACATACAACTTTATAAGTGCGTAATGATATCGTATAAAAAAAATCAAATGAATTTGCAGCTATAGATTAAATGCACGTTATAAGACACCTTCTCTCATCCATAAATTCTACACTTTAACGCCCAAAACGCCTGTCTCATACGTTTGCTCTCGTGAGTTTCCAGCCATTTGCCTGAGCAACACTCATAAGCTCATAATTATTCGTAAAGAAAATAACATAACATGCGTGGATTAAAGTTTTGCACTCATTTCCATCCAGTTCTCTTACATTTTCTACCAGTACCACAAGCAGCATAATTCGAGCCACGATGCGCTCCACCTGTGAAGCGTGACGAATAACGGCTTCTGGGGTGGATGAGACACCAGCACGCCCTGCCGGTATTCAAAAGGGGAGACGACGAGAACGAGAACCGCAGAAATTGGCATGCAAAAGTGCCCTTCTGTAGTATGGAGGCCATTTTGTTTGTTCGGCCGGTTTTTGGGGCCAAAGTATGTACCATGATTGATCATGGTTCGGGTGAACTTCTCACATTTGACAATTGTGTCGCTGTGCGGACAAGAGTTCATCCTAAACGTCTCCAAAAACCCCTTTTAATGTGCTTTTCCTATAAATCACTCACTTACGTTAGCCGTTTATTAAGTGTAATTATGCGAGAGCATTACTCAAGCACATGATCAATACGTCTTCGAAGGGAAAAACCCCCATAACATCATCCCGTACTCGACCGTTAGCAATCCCCTGGAATGTTGCAGCCGATATGCAAATGTTCCATGCCGCTCGGGGTTCAAAATGATGAATGAGGGAAATCGACGTTTAGTGGCGCTGTCGCCTGAGACCGGGATCGTGTCAGGTGTTCTATGGGGTGGTGCACCCCCTTTATTCCCAGACCGAGTGATCGTTTACAACCCCGAGGACACACCCGATGGAACAACCCCTATTTCCTTCGCAGCGAAGAAAATGGCCACCGAAAGTACCGTGCACCATTCGTCAGCCTGTAATTACACACCAGCTCCGGTGCGTTACACTGCACTCAACTTGGCCTAGGATGGTGGAAGTGCACCAAGCAGACAAGCTTGCACCGCATAAAGTGTATCATTATTATTATATTAAAGTTTGCTGGCGGGCACACATCGCCAAGAAAAACCACCCCTATGCTGGACGGGGAGGGTTTTCTTCCTTCCTTGCTGGTGATCCCGTGCGGGAAAGATCGCTGTTTTTCCCTGCATTCTAAAGAAACCCTTTTTGTGCCTCTCTCTGGCTTCCACTTTGACTAACCACACACTGCATTACGCCACCGGTTGGTTGACATTGTGTGCCGATTGGGCGGAGCATAAGGGTTGATCGTCATCCACCACGGTTGCAAATCGTACCGCAAATTTTGCCACCGAACTTGTCCATTGTGCGCTGGACGATGAGTGATTGCTTCGCAGATGCTTGGTTGATGCAGGCGGACAACAAAAAATGGCATCCGCCAGTGCATAAGTGAAAAATGCAACCCTCCCGAAAATGCACTTGCCGGTGCATACACCGAGGGAGGGCAAAAAGGCGCAAAGCACCGAACCAATCGCCGAAAAGCAGCACACCCGAACAATGAAACCACCGGTGAGATGGTCGCCACGGTGTTTTTTTTTTTCTTCTGACCACTCATTTATAATTTCCTGCCCCCCCCGAAAACGACACACACTCACACGCACGCACACACACTCCTGGCAAAGGGCTGCTTTTATGTTCCGTTTGTGTCTCGGCTGCCCGTTTTTGATTCGTTCTTTCGGTCGCGCAATATCTCAAACTCATCCCAAAATTGCAATCACAAAAAGACACACCTCGTGCACACTCGAGCGCAAGTGCAAAACCACCGCAAGTGTGTGTGAGAAGCGAGAGAAAAAAAACCCCTCACAGTTTTGATAGCAACACTCGCATCCGGCCAGGCCGAACATGCAAAAAGCACGCATACAGATGCAGTCCACCGGGGCATTCTGCATTCAACCCCCGTCGCAGCTCCCGTTTGCCTTCCCCCTTCCCCCCCTTGACACTAATTATGCTTTCAATTAAAGTCCGATCAGGTTGCCAAACCGTTCGGATAATTGCAAAACGCGAGCGCTTTCTCTCTTTCTCGCTACCGTTTTTTCACTCCCAACCCCCGGTTTTCCTTCCACCGGTGCGAAGTTTTCATCCCATCTGGTGGTGATATGATCGTTGTGAAGCGATCGTTCCATTGGAGAATGGCCGGCTGCATTATGTTTGCTGCAATTCCACCCGGTCGGGGTTTTTTTTTTCTTCTGATTTCTTTGCTTTCCCACTGTCTCGCCCGCTCGATTATGCTCTGGGAATCCGTGTGGCTGGGCTCCCGCTATTGTGTTTCACGGCCCCGTGAATCATACGGCCTCCGATACGGTTACCTTTGTCCCATTCGCGCGGCAGCATGTAATCATCAGGACATCTCTCGCTCTTCCTTAGGGGTTGTGGTGCCAATTTTCTCTTTAACACCATATAGATGAAAAGTCCGTGCTGCAATTTCTTCGCCTCGCTTGTGTGCGTGCATCGCGGCCATCGCACGCAGTTGATGTCGTTGTTTTTCTTCCCCCCCCTTTGGTGGATGAGAATTTTGATCGAACGAATTACCCGGTGGAACGCGGCAGGGCTAACAGGGGTTAATGGAGGAGTGGAACGTTATTACGATGGACGAATGACGAACCGAGCCAACTGACATGTACACATGTTTCGGTAATGAGAAGGGTAAGTACTGGTAGTGTGTGCCAGTGTGTAGCTTAATCTTTCGCTTTATGTATTCTTTCCTTTGAGGACGTTCCAGGTGAAGGTGGAGCTTTCATTTCTATGCATCGGTGGCTGCTCGCTGCCATCGCCGATTGGACGGAGCGATGGAAGCAAACATGTCTCTTTACCAGCACCAGATAACATTGTATGCAAAAATGTGCTGCAAAAGCTAGAGTTTTTTTTGTCCCCGCTCCGCTTCTTCATTCGTTTGTGTGGCTTCGTTTTGTGTCACGGTTGAGAAGATCGGCCCCGTCCAGCGTTGTATCGACGGCCGGCGGAAGTGCTCACGTACGATCAACTTTACATATAAACAGGAAGCAGGGCCGCCGGGGTATGTGGCGGGTGCGGATCGCAAAGGGAACTTCCTTTCACAACATGGCGACACATCGGGCGTGCACTTCGGTTGCGCCCCCCCCTTGCCCTGGATGGTCGATGAAGCACCATAATTATTGGTGGTGGCATATATTTCCAACCTTCCCGATTTCCCGATGCCCCATGTCCCTGGCCGTCTTAAGTACGCCTCGTTATTATTTTCATTGAGACCTTCGCATAATGCCGGTTTCAATGCTGGGGATGCGTGCGCACTCACGTGTTGCATTTTTTTATACACTCCACTCCCCTCTTCGTTTCATTATGATCGTTTTGGTGTAATTCTTATATATCGGGCAGCTTTCTCGCGGCCTTCCACCAATCGGGCAACAGAGAAAGAGGGATTGGCCCCCAGGTATCATGGTTCGTCGGCGAGGAACGTAATTGCAACCGGCAAACCCATCCGGGCTGCACTTGCCACTTTGAATACATAAATTAATTGCCCCGGCTCTGGTGCAAAAAAAACCCAACTGGAACCGTGGTTGGGGTTTCATTTGCTGACTGCAATTCACGAGGGCGTCCATTTTGTTCGAATACGTGTAGAATCAAAAATGTCGAAATTCTTCCGATCAAATCGTGCATCTAGTCGAAACATTAACCTCATCTCGTTAGGCCACCATAAAGACATCATAAGGATGCTCCTTGAACATCACTAAACAAACCCTACAACCCTTACAACCACCCCACTCCCCATTCACATGATAATGAGCCCTGCTAAGCCCTACCTCTCCCTGCTCAATCGCACACCTAATCGCAACCATTTAAAGTATTCCGTCAACATCAACTCATCGCGCGAACGGTCGGTTTAGCATACAACACACACACACACACGCCTAAGCTCGCTGGCTGGCCCCCAAATCAGCTTAACAGCACAACCTCAAACAAAGCAGGCAAAAGTGTGAAATTTCACAACATTTTCCCCGGCTGGGGTCTCAACACTATCGCACCACACAGCGCCCCCGGGAACAGGTGTGCGGCATAACCGGCGTAATGGTCGATTTAAATTCCTACCAGGTCATTAAACGATTATCCCTAATACCTTAAATAAGTCATTCTTAATTTTTATGTTGTGACCGCGTCCGGGCAGCGCGGTATTCGCTTTATATTTTATTCATTGTCGTTGGTATAGGGGAAAAACATTCCACGGGCTAGTCGCATGCTTTTTAGTTGCTTAGATGGACGAATGGGAAAGAATTCGGATAATTCTAAAACTGCCCTGGTTTTTTTCCTTACCAGCGCTATGTTTAGGGTGAATTTTGTTCGGAATGAAATAAACTATAAAATTAACCCATTTAGATTTTATTACAAAGTTTGTTCTGCGTATGCTGCCATGTTTTGGATGCAAAAATTGTACATTTTCTTGAAGCCTTTACAAACGCCCGGCATGCAAGTGGTAACAATCGGACAAAACTCGATACTTTAATTGTATTTAAATTTAATTTCTGCTTCTCCGAGCTTGATACGTCATTATGTTAGTTTACCATAAACGAACGCTACTGATGTGTAAAAATCAACTCTATTCTAGAAAACTTCTAGAAAATATGTCAAGTGTTGCTCGGGGTTGTGTTATTCTGTTTGCTTTATGTGTTAAGGATGTCTGTAACATCTTACCCCTCGAGATAGTTCAACCACTTTTTCAGCTCTTTTAATTACAAGTTTCCTAGTCCCAGCTCTAGTCTCTAAGTCCTGAGTCCTTAAGACCCCAAGTTCCGCCTCTACAATTCAAGATTCAGCTTTAAATTCAAAATAGCCTTTTTCTTTTATTTATTTTCTTCCAATTAAACGCCTACCTTGAAATGTGAAATGTATGCCAGATATATAAATTAATGTTAATGTTAAAACTGATCTCTAATGTAAGTCTCATATATGACTTTATACCTTTATGTAAATTACCTGTACATAGGGAAATAATTTCCATCTTGTACAAAAAGTCTCCACCGGGTTAACGTCAGCTTCGCCATTTTGTAACGCTGTGCGATGAAACACGACAAGTGCCAATACTAACGGGTGATGCAAAAAAAAAAACATATCAACTCCTCACGAGCACCAGACACCTTTCGCGTATTCTTTCCATCGACCGTGGTAAATTGCCCACACAAATAAAATGGCGTCCCGTTGGCAAAGCTCATACGCCGGACGACTGGTCTTCGGGGTCCACCTTTAAGGGTGGTCTAAAGTCATCCATGGCGGTTTGGGAAAAGCTGCTGCCGTGACGGAGCATAAGAACGCTTGGCAAAATTGTGTTATGATCAGTCAAACAATCAGAAGGTATGCAAATTAATTTCCCATTTTATGTCTCTCTCACTCATTTGGTTGACTCTTCGCTTTGAGGCAGTAATGGAGAGACTTCCACCACCTAGACGACGAACCCGGCAACGGTTCTGGATATCAAAGAATTATTCAAATCAAAAAGACCAACTGCTTACCCACACCACCGGGCACTTTGGTGTGGTGCAGTTTGTCCGGCGTGTGGTACGATTACGCAGAACGAACGATACGACAAGATAATCAGGTAATATCCACGCGTAAAACAGGACACCTCATCATCATCGTCATCGGCAGCGGCAGCGGCAGCAAACTGGTAAGGGAACTGCCAGAACACATGAGGGACGTACGAATTCAAACAACTTACTCATACAGCCGCACATGGGCCGCGGTATGATGCGTATTTCTGGAGCGAGTGTGTGGGAACTGCTGGAATGCGATCTTCCTGCAGATGCGGTGCACGATCGGATCAACGAGTATAACCGCATCCACACAAACGCAAACCCGGTCCATTACCACCCATCGGGCGATCGCCGAACGTGGCCGCTTCTGGCCTCCCACCGGTGCGTGAGCAAACGGTCAAATGGCCAAATGGGCGATCAGAATCCGGTTGCGAAAACACCATGCAGTTCCGCATGCATCGTCATTTCGATTGGCTGTTTGGTGTGTGATCGAGACGAAGCGAGTCGGCCAAGACGACCGGGGCGGTTAAGGGTGATGCCGCAGGATGCATCTAATGGGATGGGGAGGGCAGAAAACCGGGAACCCAATCCCAACCGTCCAGTGTGAAACAAGTGTTGGAAAGACGATTGCATTATCATCTGCCCGCATCTTTGGATTGCGAATGTGTTGCTGACGATATGGGGTTGCCACTCGCAACCATTCCGTTCTCCGTCCTGCAAGCGAGCAGAAGTCGATAATTGAGTCATAAAAATTAAAATATTACCAAAGAATGTGTGGCTTCTGCGCGAGCAAGTGAACATCGGTCTGACGGGAAGGCAGTGCGAGTGACAATGTTCAGAAAATGGCAAATGAACGGCAATCAGTGTTAGTAGGATTAAAGGGATAATTTATTTACCAGCAATTATAACTCATTTTTTTAAAAAAAGCTTGGTTTTACTACATTAAGTAACCTTATTAAAAATAAAATTAGCCTTATATAAATATTGATCGTCCATGAAAGTACATTTCATTGTACCCTTTTACCAACCCTTATTAAAGCATTACAAGTCGTTCAGTAAAATAGAATTAAATAAATTTAAAAACCCCCATTTCATTGCTTATTTTAAAGGACTTTTTCAGAATATCAAGAAATCTTGCCTACTCACTCAGCTAATTATCTACCTTCATCCAGCCGGAAGTGTGCTTCACCACATTGTCTTAGCTTTTATGATGTTTCCTAAGTTCGTCACCTTAACACCTTTTGCAACCCGTCCTTCCTCTGGTGTCCCGTTTCCATCCTCATCCTTCAGCATTCGTCTATTTCGATAGGCAAAATGGTGCAAGTCGTTAAATACACTTCGCTGTTCGGTTAGTTCTAACCCACGGAATGCCTTCTTCAGCTGTCGATTGTCTTCATGCAACGACGCGCTCGAGCGCGATGCACGCTACACAGCTGTCGATGTGTATTTGCCCTGTTCGTTTGAAGATTGCTCTTCCCTCTTCCATCGCCTGGACGTGCTTCAAAACCGACGCTACTAATAGCACCCCGAAAGCTCAACATCGACTTCGACAGCTGGAGGGACTCTGGGACTACGCTGTCCGCGGCTAATTCAATTTACACCCAATTCTGGTGCCGGCAGCTAACGATGCAGTAAATGACGCCGAATGAAGGCAGATGATGATGACTCTTTCGGAAATTGTTTACGTGTGTGTGTGTGTGGGTGTGCATGTGTGTTGTTTCAATTGCCGAGAAGGGCGAAGCATAAGGCAGGAAGTGTTTGTCTACCGAAAGGGAAGTTAATGTGTTGTCGTTCGGCAGACCATTAGTACATCATAATTCGTACATCAAAACAAGGACAGGACAGAGATGTTTGATAAGATGAGGGAAAGAAGTTGGACATTTTTATGGTTTCTTGTTCGGAAGAGCTCGTAAATTTTACATAAAATATTACAATGTGCTCTTGAAGTTCATAAAACTGCAAGTAGTGATAGTTCGGTGAAGTAATAATTGATTTTTAATGGTACATTTAAAAATATCAGTGACTAACTAGAAGATCGAACAAGACAAGAAAGCAAAACAGTTATTAACACAGCTTAAAGAGCAGAACAAATAATAATTAAATTATCGTAACGTACTTCAAGCGTCAAATGATGCCAGCTAAAATGATAACTCAATCCGTTTGATTCCCTCATAAATCTCCCCTGCTCGTCCGCTCACTCGTTACTGCTCCAAATCATTCAACCGTGGATGTTTCAATTCCAGCGGAGAAAATACAAACAGCAAAAATACGCCCCACAGAACTCCCAGCAGTAAAGAGCCCTTTTTGCATTGGCTTTTAATTGCTTGCGCTAACTGATTGGGAATCGAATGGTGCCGCACATAAATATTCAGCCGCTGCTTTATGCACTGTTGCTTCCAGTCCTAGAATCGCCATCGACCAGCTCACCAACGGTAATGAACGTCCGCGGCACATTACCAAACCCGCTCTTTTCGCCCCCTACCCCGCCCGCCCGTAACCTCCTGGCCCTGACTAGGGGGTAAATATTTATACAATTTTTCCTGTTTGGTTTGCGCTTCGTTTTTCGCCTTCGTTTCTGCGCCCTCTTCCCACGGTGCCCAATACTGCATTCTCCCAGCGGCTGATTATTTCTTTCACTGTACCTCCCAAACACCCTCCCCCACCGTCACCCATAACCCCACCATCCGTCACCGCTTCCCAGCTGAGGTACTCAACAAAAGTAATGTTTTAACAACTTAATTTTATTATTCAAATTAACAGCGATAAATAACGAGCTTGATTTATCTCCTCAACCATGCTGTTTTAACACCTGATGTCCCTTCCGCTTTACCGTCCCGGGCATCAGCCGGACCGCCATGCCGATGCCGCTGCTCATGTTCGCATCAGGAGTATTCTTTACCGCATTCTTCGCACCTTGCCGAATGCGAATCCCGCACGGCCGCGAACGGGTTGACAAATGTTTGCTTTGCTGTGTGTGTGCGTTGCTGGATCGTTGTGTTGGGAGCACGACGCACACAGAAACCTCCACTCCGAGCCGTCTCCTCAAAACAATAATAATACCAGACGGATCGCAAACACCGTAAAGACACCCCAAAGCCACACGAAAAAAAAAAACAAACCCGATTGGAGCGGAAATGCTACGGGCAGGGTAAACTATGGAGAACCCTGTACGGAAGGAGCAACATTCCGCACCGGCTTAAGGACGGTATGCACCCGGGGATGGTGGGATGGTGGTGGTGTGAAGTGGACACCGGGCACCAATCGAGCATTTGATAGATGGCCCGCTGAAGCTGGAGCACTCGACTTGAGGACCCATGGGCAACATGATTAAGTGATCGAGGATTTGCCAGGAATTGGAGTCTGCAAGCGGAAACAAAGTGTAGCAGGTCAGCAGTGCAAATTATAGACGTATTGAGCGTTCGGTGCTGGTAATAAATGACCATTAACGCGTTGAACGAACCGGCAAAAGGTTGGCTAAGGGTCGGCTATTCATATATCCAACAGTGCTAGACTTTGCTCGGAAAGGTAGTGTCCTAGCTGGAATCTACATGCACCAAGGCTTCATGCACTTGGAAAATGGAAAAAAATGTGAAAACTCCAGAGCAAACTCCTTCAAGGTTGATCTAACGATAATACGCCATTGTCGTTAATAGTCATTAGGTTCATGATTGTCTTTTCCCATTTGGTTTTCCTCATACATTCCGATGAATTCATCAAATTTCCATCTGACTTGCTTTCACACCCCACCAGTTATAGATCGTTTCAATTCGCTTTACGCTTTTGCTTCCTAACGAATGCTGTGCGAGAGTCGAATTTCTCGCTTCCAGGAACCAAGCTACCAGGGACGTCCTGCTGCTACCGAAAATGGTCATACTGGTCGGTTCTACACTACGCTAGACAGGATTACCATTAGCATCGTGCGGATCCACACATTTGATCCGCTCGATTGGCCGAACCCGTGCGCTACTTTGTTGCAGCATATTTTGTTTTGCAACAGAAAAGAAAACGGATTGACACACACGGTTCACCATCCCCGGACGGTGGCATTTCTGCTTCCGTCCGTACCGTACCAACGTTGCCGAGGCAAAGGATCAAATTACGCGCAATCACACTCCCTCAACATCAACCCCGAAACACATTCTGCAACACACAGTTCCCGAAAGACAGCATGCGTTGTGTTTTATTCCCCGTCTTAAGTCCCGTCTTCCGATTCGTTCAGGGGGTTTCGGCGCTGAGCTCCCCGTTGAAGTCACCTTATAAGGGACGGGGGGGACGCACCCAGATTGCCGTCTGCCGCGCTCGAAATAAATACAAATTCAATCATACAAATTAAGCCGTCCGATCTGACAACCATCGGCAAATTGACTGTGAAACACAGCGCCACAGTGCGGGACCGCCGTGCCGTTTAGCGATGCTCGTTTACCGCTTCGATGCATGCCGGCTGGAGGCACGATCAGCGATGCAGCTGCACCGGATTGCAACGGGTGCGGGTATTGATTCGAGCCCAGCCAACCAATCGTAACCGCAAGCGCAAAATCCACGAATGACGAATTCGATCGCCACCAAAAAAAATGCGGCACAAGTTGACCAACAGAAAGCCGATCAATTCATGAGTCAGTTTTGTGCAGTTGTATTTTTTTTTCTTTACTCGCTTTCCACCACAGGCACAGCATCCTGCATGAAGCGCTTTGCTGTGCGAGTGCCATTTTTTATTCCGCATGCACCGGGGAACCCGAACCCCCGAACCAGTAATTACTTTTGCGGTTCGATCGTTTTGATGTCCTGTCAACTGTGCTCAAACGTCTGGTCGATTTGTTTCGCTGTTTTTTTATAGTTGATAGATTCCATCCCTCCGCCAGTAGAAGGGTTGAGATCGAATCGGCAAAATTTTAACGAACTCCGAACACGAACCACTGTAGGGTTTTTGGTATTTCGTTCGGGATAATGAAATCTTGTCATGAGGCGTCACATTAACAACACTCCATTAGACATTTAACCATCCAGGGTCATCCTAAAGCCAGATCAACTCTAACCAGGTTCAGTGACTTCAATCGATAAAAGCGACGAAACTCGATTTAAACCCCATATTGCAACTAGCAATAAAAATCGTCTTCCTACACCCTCCTTCGCGATACTGTCATAGCCATCCGCTGCGGCGCTTGACAGCTCCATTAAGGAGGAAAACGTCGATGTTACCCAAAATAAATGGCCGAAGTCGAGATTCGAGAAATGGCCCTCCATAAAGCAAACCGCCATTGCAACAATGTAACCAAATCTAACCCTATTCATCCAGTAGAAATTGGAGCTGGCCAACTTTATTTACGTCATAATTACCTCCAGCATGCAACGGCCATTCCGCTCGACAGCAAACGACGAACGCTGCCCCCGAAACCTTTAAATGTTACCAAGTGCACCGCGGGCTCGAGGGGCACGTTTTGGCTGCTTTCTTTATATTTTCTTCCATAGCCAACCCTTCGACCCCGAAGGGTTCGTCACGGATAGATCAACCGCCTCAGATAGCCTCCGATGCGCGAGAGACTCTGCGTCCCAGCCGGTCCCTGATGGCCGTTTTGTCAAGCATCCAGTAATACATCATCAAATAAATATTTATTGGCCCCCATTTAGGCCCAGCTAAGCGTAACAGTTATTAATGGCTGGTCGCGTACCGGGGGGAAGAAAAACAAAGCAACAAGCTTTCTTCCTTCGTTTGCCGGGTGAGCGGCTTGCGCAAGTAACGTGCCACACAAACCACACAAACGAATTCGCTCAATATTTGATGAAATTTAAATAATAACATACAATTTACCATTTATTTCGAAATGATATAATTGATGTGTTGGGACGGGCTTTTCCACCTTCTCTTCGTCTGCTTCGTCTCGCTTGCTTCTACCACCTCTTTTGTTTCGCACCCTTTGTCCGGTAACTGTTCCAGCAACCACGAATTGCCCTCGACAATCGGAAGCAGAAGGTGTAGATAGTAATTGGCTCTCTAACGATTCTCGGGCCTTACGTTTTGTTTATACCAAATTGATGTTTTCATTTCTAGTTCTGTTCGACGATGGAGAGCAATGCGGCACCGGCATCACCGGGGAGGGCCTTGCCCTTCCACTCCCCACTAGCACCTCTCCCGTCTACTGGGCAGTAGAAACATCAGCACGCCCTTTGCGATCTCGGTCCGATTCCGTCCGATCTCTCGACACATCCAGATCTCTGCCCGCTCATTTTCGATGCGTCTTCGACTATGTCTTGCTCTTCGCTTGGCCCGTATTCGCTAGTTCTAGCAGCACACAGCACTCGGTCGCTAGAACGTTTGCTCGTTCGGCGAGAAAGAAGGGCGGGAAATCTCGAAGGGTAGAAATAAAGGTGGATCATTGCTGATTAGAAGCGTTACGTGCGCTGCAAACGCTGGTTCGGCCGGACACGAACCGTACGGAGTCGGTTGGGAACCGGGCAAGGGAAATTAACCGTTTTTCCTCGCTGCTACGCAACGGTTTGGTCGGCTGGTTCGGCCTTTCGTACCAAAACCTTCGGCGATCATTGATCGGCCCGTTCACAAATGGTTGGGCACGCATACACACAAATCATGCGCTGTTGGGTTAGGTGTTGATTTTTTTTTCTCTTGTTTCGGGAAGCTTCGGCTGCCCGCTCTTGGACAGTTGGAGTGGTTCGGTCGCGCTTCATGTCGGTGCGGATAATGAATGGGTTTAGTGATCGTTAATTTGTTAATAGCAGGTGATTAGTTTCGGTTTAAGTGACAGAAGTTGTCGGCCCCCTGTTTTTTCGCCCCGGGTGCGGGTGATGGTTGGCCCGCGCATCGATGACACTAGCATTACGATGATAATCATGTACTAATTTCGAGGGCGGCTCGTCATTCCGCACCGGCCATTCTATCGGAGGTTTCGCTTTGCAAATTGAATTAGGTTCGTCGCTTGTTCTGCCGCGGCAGTCTTTTGTTAGTTTCTTCGCGAGCCGCTGTCAAATTAAATCGAAACAAATTGCTAACCTCTGTTTAAACGTTGTAAAGCTACTCTAAACACCCATAATACACTATCAGCTTAATTAGATCCTTATGACCACACTCGATTAAATAAACAAATTGCCCACTTCGCTCACTGCGCCCGCTGGCAAACGGAGCACTAGAAGGCACGGAACAACAGGTTTAAAACACTATCCTCTTGCAGGCAAACAAAAAAAACCATCTCGATGGGTCATAAAATCATTCGCCACTCAACTTCAACCTCGGCCGTTTTTTTGTGTTGGTTCCGATTCGCAGCCGCGTGCCGTTACGCCGCCTGTTTTTATGAGGCGGTACTGACGCATTCGTTAGCATTCCGTGTGCGGCGTGTAACATCTTACAGCAGCACGTCAGACAAACCGTCTGGTCTGAACGAGAAGGAAAGAGAGAGAGCGAAGCGAAAAAAAACTGCGGTGCACCTCACGCAGGGAGGCGGATGATAATCTTTCATTTGAAAATTAAATAATAATTTAACCCGAAAATGATTTCTTCGGCACCGTTTCCACCGCACTCGGTACACCGGGGCGGTCCGATTTCGTTATGATCCCGTCCTCTGTCGATTGGGGCTTCTCTCCTCCCCCCTCCCTCTCTCTCCTGGATCCCGCTGGCCAGTAGATTGGCAATCATCGGCATCATCACCATTATCAGTGCCGCTGCATCGGTACAGCGGAGAGGATGCATTGGCTTTTCCGCCACAATCTCAAACACACACGCGCATTCACGCTCTCATGTTCACTCGAAACGGCGACGTTGAACGATTGCAGCAATACAGCCACGATGATGAGCCATGAAGGTATGATCATTTTCTACCAGGACCGGGCTGGCAAAACGGCACGGTTGCCAGAACGCAACAGATGTGCATCCCGGGTGCATTCAGATCTGGATGCGCTTCACCGGGCACGGTTTCGCGCCGGTTTCGTGGTGCGATAATTGCACGGCAGCAGGTAACCACACACATTTGGCTTCCGTGTGTGGTGCCGGTTCGACCGGGGCCAATTTCTCTAATGGAGTGAGATTAATTTCAATTAGGATATTTTCCAACGTTTGATTGTTTTTTTTCTGCTGCTGCTGCTCCTGTGTTTCTTTCGTTTATCATGGACCCGGACAGAATTGAAGCGTGTTGGATAACCTGTGTAATCGCTTCATTTCTCGCTATGCTTTCAAATTTATGACCATTTAGTAGCTCATTTCCACCAGATTCGCGCACAAATTTGCTTCAAATGATGTCGTCAAAACTAACAAACAATAATCCGTTTAGTTGGGAACAATCATGGAGCTAACTTCAAAAAAGGGAATTAAATTATTAATTTATAGCACTCTCAATGTATTCGTGTGCAACGCATTTTCCTCTAAAATATTCTTATTCCCGTACAATGTCTCATTCCAGAGCCGCTCCTTGTAGATATCTTCTAGATTCCAGAAAACCGAACAAAACCTGTCCATGATTTGGTTCTGACGACGTGTGCTGGGACGTTCGAAGAGACAATTTGATTTGCTTTAGGGGTTTCGGTTTTCGGTTTCTGTTTTGAAGCGCTTTGTGCCGTCCTTTCATCTGACGTCTAAAGTCTTTCTTTCCTTCCAACCGATCTCCCGCATCACTGCTGGTTTGGTTGCATTCGTTTCCTTGTGGCTCACTTCCCACTGCTCTGTTCTAATCTTTCGACGAAGCGCACGATGCGAGGCACCCATCTCACCGTTTCAACCGGATAGTCTTGAGGGATGCTCGTCAAAGATTCCGGTGCGCTGTAAGTCGGCACACCGGCTTGGCTTAGATGACACTGGTAGTGAGTTTCATAAATTTCCCGATTTGATCTCGATAAACCCGCTTCGTAAGAAATAAACGCCCGGCGAAGAAGTGATGGCCTTTTAGACACGCTAGCCGCACCACGATCGGTACCAGGTTTTGTGGAATTAGAATACATCCCAATCACCTTCAAATCCGTGCAGCAATGGCTCAAATGATGACTTAAAGAGAGAGTGAGAGAGAGAGAGAGAGAGAGAGAGAGAGAGAGAGAAAAAAGTAAAAGAATCTTTAGAGTGGAAGAGTATAAACACAAAAACATAAGCTACCATGGCAGACGAAAAAAAACGTCATAAAAATACATTCCTCAAGGAAGCACCGCAATAGAGAATCGTTCAGAATGTGAGGGTAGAACAGAGTGAACCAGTTTTTCATAACCGTGTCACAGCTCCATACACAGGCTGGACATCCTCGGCGGCAACACACGGGAAAGGGTCGATCACCAAAAAGTCCTCAAGCGTTGCGCTCCACCATAAGCACACCACACCTTGTCGACCGGTACGTAGCCACTCAGATGGCTCAAGCCCCAAATTTATGAACGTGAGGAAGCTTTTAGATAATGTCGGCTGTATTTCACCTTTTGCCAGACCGATGCCAAAGCAAACAGGGACAGCGGGCTCTGAAAGCCGTACCAAATGCTCCCGATCTTGTCTGTTTGCGCTTTTGCTTTATGCCCATTGCGCAGGCGCTACCCTGTTTAATTCCTCCACTGTTTTTAATCATCTCCAAATCATACTGCATTAAACCGAGACCCATAACGCTTGGTGACGTTCATTCACGTCCCCGGTGCTCACTTATCAGTGGTGGAGCGAGAAATGAAAAAAAGAATCTCCAAAACGAAGTTGCATACTCCGACGAGCGAGGCACGTTCTGCTTGATTTATTCTTCACCGTGCCAAATGCGCACGTATGCTTAAAAGTAAATATAAGATAAATAATGTCAACTGAGTGCGCATGCGCGCGGTCTTCGCGATTCGATGGGTATTATTTATGATGAGATGTGAGAATATATGGTGCATTTCGTTGAATGCATTTGAATGCCCAATTCGGTAGAGTCCTTCGTGACAGTCGTTTGTCGACACTTGCACTGAAACTGAACAATCTGGATGCAGGTTTTTACAAAATGATCAGCAACAACAGAAAGCCATTTTTCTCTCTTTCTCCATAATATTTTCAATTAATCCACTTTCCCGTGTGGTGCTGCCATCAACTTAGTTTTTGTCTCGTTAAACCGAAGTTTTGTACACCTGCTTAAGCCTTAGGTAAGCAGCCGTATATCAACATCTGGATTGACTTATAGAAGATAGTCCCCGAAGTTTCCACGTCCTAGTAGCGGATGGCCGTCTCTAGAGCTGGTTTGAAGAGTCTTGGTAAAAGAATCTAGGTAACAAATGGCCATGAAATTTTCCATTCACCATCATCTGGTATGTGACTTTGGACATTTCCACTCATACTAGTCTGATAAAGTTCTCCTTACGACGTACATTTTTTCCTTGTTTATGCGACCTTAAAGTAAATAAAATAAATGGAAAGAGTGTTGCTGTTGTTTCACCATCTTCTCCAAAATCTCTCGCATGGTGAAGATCTGAATAGTGATTTATCAGTATTTGTATGAGTAGTAACTAATTAGAATTATTTTGTAGCAAACCACCTCTTCTCCTGATGTGATCTCACAAAAAATTGTCAATGTTTGCTAACGTGTTACAATAATTTTTCGGACCTAAAATTGTACCAAGTTTTTCACTTCAAAGGTCATTTATTTTATAAGAAACAGTTTCAACTAAATTTGGTGCTCTTTTAATTGCATTCGTCGTTTGCAACGTGATTCAAACTGATCGACCATCATCCTGACAAACGTCAATTAATCTTGAATCGATGGCAGCGAAACACTCACTCGCAGCGAGCCGATTAGTCGAATGTGATTGATTCTTTCCGCATATTGATGACGCGTCAATCAACCGATCGTTTGTGTTACGTGTTAGCCTTGTTTTTGCTGGCTCCTTCTTGTCACGTTGAGTAATATTGCACCACTCATTCTCCGCTACGCTTGAGAACATTTGCATGCCGGTTCGGTTGCCCTTGGTTGAAGGAGGCATTTTTGAAAATCCATATTTGAAGTTGCACAAAAACTGCCCACAACAACGACAACAACAAAAAAATGACTGTATACTCATCAACACGATCGACGCGTAAAAGGCAAAAATATGCATTTTGAGTGATTTCCAATGGATATGCAGTTTTGGCAATGATTTGCTGGGAGCAACACACAGAAAAAAAACGAAGCCCACATATACACCACAAGAATGCAAATAAGTTACTTCTTTCGGTGGTGCTTTCGGGTACGGCCGACACATGTTTTGCCCGTTATCCTTGATTGATCTCATCCAATCTCTCTCCCCGACCGCAACGCGGTGCATTACAGTGGATTTCGTTAACCGTTCCCAACCTGTGCAGCTTTAATAACAATAATTCATCGTTCGTCCGGAGAGATAAACTAAATCTTTTTCCTTGCGTGAAGCAACAGAAATTGGAGGAGGTTTCCTGAAAGGATGACGGATCTTACCGGGATCAGTAAAACGAACCCCGTCATGGTAGTGTGTGGTGGGGTTTTATAGAACATGACGCACCGAAAAAAACGAACCTTTTGCATGGGTCGGCAAATGTTTCGCGCTGCACCAGCGTTCCGGAGGGCAGTTTGGGCAAAGCGTAATGAATATGCATTTATTCGTCGATTTTTTTCGGGTCAAGTGCCTGTCGAAGCTAAAGCGAGAGAGATGCACTGAACGGTTCGGATTCAAACCAAGGGTGAGAAGGACAATAATGGACAACTCTTCCCCACCGAGCCATTGCCGCAGCCAATCTGTCAAGCGATCGGAGCGCAAAAAGTGCGAGCGAGTGGGAGCCGGTGAGCGTTGATGGGAGTGATAAATAAATGCAAAAATTTTTGACTGATTGTTGTAATCTGAAAAATGAAATCGGTCCTTGCCCCGGGTCCGGTGTTCCAAAGGGGGGGGTTCCGCATACGCCGCATGCAGGATCAGCGGATGCGTACGCGACTGTGTAAGCGTTACCCTTGTTCCGATGTTCCGCCTGGAGCGACCAGCCTTTGAAGGACTGTCTCTCACTCGTTGGTTTCGTCTTTTTGCCTTTGCTCGCAGCTCTCATCGAGCCTCGGGGTGCTTCCCGGTACGCTTTGCTCGCGTTCAACCCCTAATGGGCTTCGAATGCATTTAAAAAAAATGCAACGCAACAACGCACGTCTTCGTCGGGGTTCTATGCAGACCATGTCCAAAAATGCTTCTTCTTTCTATTGGAAACCTCAAGAGAAAATTGTATTACACCAGCACCCAGCTAGAAAGGAGCCTCAGAAAAATGCATCTCACCTTGAGTAGATTTTTTTTTTTGGTATCTCAAACCACTACCATTCTACCTTTTAATAATATGCAAAAATTATGACTTATTCATATTTTTGCTCCCAACCACTGCAAACCCTTCGGCCTAACTTTCGTCCATTTCTACCATAACATGACAGATTGACTTTGTTCAGCAAACTCGCTTGCCGCCCGTTCCCGAAACGTTTTCCTTTTTTTCGCGAATGAAAAGACTTATCCACTCGATCTCTCACGCGGCTTGACGTCGATTGATATTTTCTGGAGGCTTTTGGAACGTTCAATGTGATCGGTGAGTTTTGCAACAACAAAAAAAAACACCGTAGGAATTTTGCCAACTAAACCCCGTCTCGTTTCGTTTGCGGGTTTCACTGCTCGAACACGAGCGCGGGCCACAGCTTTGTTTGGCCACAAATTTCCTCGGCAAATTTTAACACACGGTGCAATTCAAGATTTATTGCACCATGTACCCGTGGTTGATTGTTTTCCCCTCCGTTCATCTGGTTACCAACTTTGGTACGCATTCCACGCACGTTTGTGATCCTTGCGATTGACAGACGAAGGATATTGACGAGGATCATATTTTAGTGCCAAGCAAAAGAGATGTTGTATCGTTGTTTTTTTGGATTCTTTCCTTTTTTTGCATACGAGACATAAGAGTGATTTTACTGTATGAAATCGACGATCTACAATCTATTTTCTTTAATGTGTGTTAATATTCCCAATGAAGTACATTTTTGTTGCGGTTTAATGATCGCTAATTTTTGAACTCCATTAAAGAAAAACCTCCCGATTTTTTAACTCAACTTTGCATGAGAATTTATTCCTTTCTGTCTTAAGATAATCTGTCTCGATTCCTATTCGCCTTATACCGTCCACATACGATGGCAGCGGAAAAAGTAGAGAACGGTTGATAAAGCACGATCAGGCCCGGTCGTCGCCCATCATCCGCACGAAGCTACGCAAACCGGATAATAAACGGCTCGACGGACAAGAGAAGAAGGCAAAGCAACGAGAAAAGTCGCATGTATGCTTGCGTTATAAATTGCGTGTATTTAAGATGAGATAATAATACATTTATATTACTCCGCGTATCTTCCCCCGGTGCCTGGTTTCTGTTTGATGATTTTTGCTGCTAAAAGCTTCCCAATTTGCCAATTATGTGATCTTGTGTGAAGGATTTGGAATGCGAGCGTAAAACGCGGGGCGGAAGGTGGCGCAATATTACCACCAAAAACCGTTGCACAAATTTACACGTCAACGAATTTTCAAATTATCAAATCGATTAAACCCCTAATGTGAGAATGTGTCCATAATGAAACGATATCTAATTGTTGTGGAGTAAACAGTGGTCAAAAATTACCGCACTGGAGTAACCCTGCAACGAAGGCAACGAACGCTACGGCGTGATAAATAGAAGCAGATGCATGATTTTTCTTTCCTTCATTTTGCGATAAGCAATTGTGTGCTAATTTCGCGAATTTAAGTACAGAAAATGAAACCCCTACCCGAATTCTTCATTCATCACGATGTCTCCGGCTGCCCGATAAAAGACTTCAACGATAGCACAAGTGACATTAAATCCTAACAAACTCGCAACTGCAGCATCGACTGATCCGCAGCCTGCACATAAACGAGCCCAACGTCACTGTCTGTACGTCTGCTGTCCCCACGATCACGATTGCCTCTAATGTTTTCGGAAGTGTCTCGTATCCTCCTCAGATCAGCTCATTCGCGGAACGACTCATTTCGCGTTTGACAGCGATGGCACGGATCCGGGACGGTTTGTGATCCGGTGTGGTGCGTCGTGCCTTAAGACACTGATGAGAAAAGCGTCGCGCCCGCATACACACACCCACACACCCATCCATAGAGCGTAGGGTCAACTTCACGTGTGCGCAGGAAGAAAATCACAAATTCGTTCCGTTGCTCCGTTTACATTTCGTTTGATTTATATTCCTCTCAGGTCTTTATTCTTCGGCAAACGCGAACGTGGCTTTTTAGCGTAGCATTTATTTAAGTACGCTTCCTTCCCATCTCCGTCCGTCCGAAGTTCGCGAAGTTGACGGTTCTCACCTGGTTCGAGCAGGGGAAATTCGAAAGGGTGAAGGGTGATGGTGGAAAGGGGTGCTTCGTTCCTAAGCCGCAGTCTCCCCCAACAGAGCCACAGAGGAGCCTTTTCGAACCGCGGCGCAATCGTTCTTATCCTGCAGCTCATTTAAGTTCCACCCAAGCCGGAATGAATTTATTCTTTACGACCAACCCGACACCCTGAACGCTGGGTTCTCCAAATCAACCGCGGCGACCACTTACTTTCCACCCTGCTTTCCCTTTATCCTCTTCACCCGATCACACACATGTACGTGTGTGTGTCACCAGTCATGGACTTATTGGCTTTCCGCTTAAATACGCTGCTCATGTCACCGCAAAATGCGTTTTTGCTGCCCCCCGCAACCCACCATCGGCTCTGCAACGCCACCCCTGCTTCCTTCATCCACCGTCTGCCATTTCCTGGCATGCGTTTTTGCGATTGTTGCGCTCGTGTTGCGCTTTTTGTTGCTGCGCCAAATAAAAGAAACCCGTCCCTTCTGGTCGCACAGCCGTATCGTCGGTACGTGGTATTGTAGAGTGGAAAAACGGGGAGCTCGATGTGGAGCTTAAAAACTTGGGCAAACGGAAAAAGCCAAACCACACGTGCACACACGTCAGAATGAGAAAAAATATCTTTACGCATACGGATGCCATGTTTCTGACCGTTGGACACCCGTTTTCCAGTGCGCACGGAACGCATTGGACGCATTGGAAGGGACCAATTTGGTAGATGTGTCTCGATGCGAAGAAGGGGAGGGTTTTTTTTGTTGTTGTTGTTTGCTACACTGTCTCGCTCGCTCGCTAAATGGGGAGCAACACAATTTGAATGCAAACATCAATCATTTAAACACACTGCATCAAATCGATAACAATATGGGAAATTTATTTGACGGCAAAAATCCACCACTTCCTTGGAGGATGAATGATGGAGACGAAACGGTGGAAGGTGTGAACATAGTCTTTGAAAGAGGTTTTTAGAAAAAAAACCAACTAGATTTGTTTTGTAAATGTAATTAACTTAAAAAAATAAATCCACGCAGTGTAGAAATTATGAATTGTATGTGGATCTGATTGTGATTCATGCATTTGAATGAATCTTTAAACTGAATGTATGATTCTGAATTTTCATTCCAATCTCATTCTCAAGCAATTCATCCTCAATTCTTCGAGATGATTCCTCAAAGATTTATGAATACTCATTGATGCCAGGCTTATTTTTATCCTTTTTACTTCTGAAAATCTGAAATTTTGTAGCTTTTATAGGCATTACAAAACCGAATTAAATACTGGTGCAACCATTTAAGTTGATTACAGCGTATTATATAACATTATATTTATCATGTATACAATTTCAATATTTGAAGTATCCCAAAATTAAATACTTCTTAATTTTCTCTTCGAATACTACACCTTTGAGACTTCTGGACATACCATTTCTGGATTTGTTTGACTTTATTTTGTCAAACTCAAAGTGGCACCCACGAATTATAAACGTAAATAGTTATGTTTAATATTTGAGTAACCACAATCAAGGGGCGGCTCTTCGATTTCTGATATGTAGAAGTGAGAATAATTAATTCCTTAATTATTACTTACTAAAGATTCAATTGAATGACCCCTCTCAACAGACTCATGGTGAGTTATTGATTAAACTTTCTCAGTACAGACTTATCAGAATATTGTAGAAATATTAATTACCTGTAGAATATTTTTTTATGTTTCTAGCATCCATTGTTATGATGTTATACAACAACCTAATAAACATGACAACTTTGCTATGATGGTTAGCATATTAGGACTGAAAGAGGTGTTCATAAGTGGACGTGACATGGCTTACGACAATTCACGTGGCGTTTGATCTAACAGCCTGTTTGGTATATCAGTCTTAGACAAAAATGCTACGTTAATATTCCCTTAATTTGTCCATTGAGAAAAAAACACTTTGAAACCTTCGACTGATCATGCCAAGAAACGTTATTTGCAAAATGAAAGAATCTCTTCAAAGAACGACAACGGGTGGCAGTGAGACGAACCTGCAACAAATCACTTCTGCATCAAACTGCACCACAAATCCGTTTCTTTCTCTACACCCATGTCGTTGGGTTAGCACTCAAACCCCCTTCCGAACCGTCCCTGCTGGAATGCCCGGCACGTTAAAGGTCGGGTGCACCCGGAAGAGTGCCGGACGGTGGACGATAAATCGATGTTTTGCCGAAATCGACGCCGTACGCCGATTGGATGTCCATCAAGAAGTTCAACCCAAAATGCTTAGTGTGTGTGTGTCTGTTTTTTTTTTCTTGAAGTTTTCGAAGGTGGGGATACGCAAAAGCAAAACGAGGGACAGTAACAACAACAGTATAACAACCAAAAAAAAAAAAAACAGCACACACATCCACATTTGAGAACGATGCATCATTCTGAGCTCGATCCCAAAAGCGACTCAAGTCATCTGTCAATCATTCGGCCACCCCAGATACCTGCTTTTTGGCCTCTTATGTCCCCCTCCTCTTCGGCCTCTCTCGTTTTCCCCTTTTCCCTCCATCTACATCTTTTGGTTGGGGTCTATTTTTTGCCCTTTCTCCATCATGGGTTCAATTCATGGTGCGGTGCGTAAAAATGGTCGTTCAAAGGCTCGTCAAAAATCGCCCACCGTCCGATCAGAAAGTGCAGCTTATTGGCAATAACAGCAAGTATAAAAAATACACACACACCCTCCAAAGCCCCCCACCGTTACCTGCTGGGCTGGGGAGTTGGGGAAGGATATCTGCGCGGGGAATGGAAATCAACGCGCAAAAAAAAGGCTTCCATCGAGCTTCGCGCTGGCCGGACGAAAGGGAAGGCCGGACTGCTGAGATGCAGAGAAGGCACGCAAATCCCGATGATGATGCGATCAAACTGCAACAGCCGGGGCCGATGCAGTTATAATGCTACGATACAACCCGCTCCCGTCTACCCATCCCTCCCTTCCTCCCGAAGCTTCCATATCCCATCTGTAGAACTGACTGGAGATGAAAGGGGTTTTTGGGTCCACGGCAGTCGATCAGTATTTTGTGTCAGGCATCCCGAGACTTAAATTGCGTTTTTATATTTCCAGAGATTATTTTACCTCGTATTTTCTGATTTCGTTTATTAGTCTCCGTCGCCAGGGGTTTCGGGTTCACGTATGAGTGAAGGGCGTACGAAGTGCAGTTTCGTTCCATCCCCGGTAAGGTGGCAAGGATTCGGTCAGTGGCAGGTTTGGGGTGGATCGAGCTCAAAAAAAAAGGATCATTCCCCGATGGACGGACCATCATTTGAACTTTCGCTTCGATATTCGACACTTTTTATATGCTGAGCATGCAACACAGGCACAACGAGCGGGACGAGCGATGGCGGAAGAACGCGGACGCGGACGCGGAGAATGACGAGAGCCATCAAACTGCCTTGCACAATCCTTTCCTTTTGATCTGCATCCCAAATCTTCTGCAAATCTTTCCCCTCGCCACTGACAGCCGAACCCGGCCGAACACGTCGGGTTGGTTGCATTTTCTTTGCATCAAATTCCCAAATCTTGGCCCCTATCCTCACTTGTGCGCCTCGTCGCAGTTATTTCTGCTGAAGCTTGGTAATATTCTTCCATCGGACACCGGAATCTTGCACCGGTCAAGATCATAGATGCTGATTCACGGGCTGCTTTCACACGATTCCGGTGCATAATTTACGACAGAAAGATTTTTATTAAACATTGCCTCACCTCTGATCGAAGAGAGTTCGGAGGAGATGGCCCGTTTAACGACCAATATTGATTTCTGTGCTGAAACTTTGTGTGAGTGTGCTATTTTTCATCAAATGCATGTTGGTGGATGCGATCGGATAATTACGTTTTCCGAGAGGTAATGGGCAAGCGTGTTGGTTTATTATCAATCATACATTGGTTTTATAATTAGTTTAATTATTTAGACACAAAACATGATTTTTTTTTTTATTTATTCATGGACGGCCAGGCCGTATTGCTCATGCACAAAACATGATTTTGATAACAAACAAATTAAAGTTTTACACTAAGCTGTAAAAATATTAAATTCAAATTTTATATAGACTGCGAACGAAATTTTAGATGTCAACATGTCTAATACCGACAAACTTGAATATGTTCACCACACCATAACATTTTTTCTCTTGAAAATCCTGCAAATATAATGAAACGGAACCAAAAAAAAACCCACAGCACATCCCAATCGCACAATCACAAATCGCAGAAAAGTCCCGAAAATCGCTAAAACGAACAAAAACTCTCCCTTCTGCAAAAAGAAACAAGCCTCCCCACCGCCCGGGACGCGACACCGGGGCCGGTGTCGTCCGCCGTCAACTTCTCGTCAACGCAACGGCACTGCCGCAAAATCTTTCCCAAACGATGACACGACGATGACAAAATGCACGAAAATGATGACAACCGAAATGCCGATCGGTTTGCCAAAGCGATCGGAAGACGGTTTGCCCCGCGCGGTTTCCATTGGAAAGGTTCGATCGATCGTGCTGGCGACCGTGGCGATCGGCGGATGCTTTGGCTTGCCGTTCTGCATTCGAAATCAGCCGTTTTCCATCCATCGAAACGCAAATACCTCTACGACCGCGGATGCCATTCGCGGTGGAATGTTTCCGACATCGTCCATCGGGGCAGGATTCTCGACGCTTTGCCGTTCGGAAGCCCGCGAGCTCGAATGTTGGTGCTGTGAGGGTGATGGCAGAGGCTGGTGGAAGTAGGTATGGGTTGAGGGAACCAGATGGTAGAGAGGGGAGGGCATTTACCACACCGGTATGCAGCCGATTTGATGGACTCGTTCTTGGAAGCCAACCCAACCCGACTGATGATCGAAAAGCAAGAAATGTGTATCTTACAGGCTCGCTCCATAGATCGCTTTGAAATTGGCAGACAAATGTACAAATATGATATTGTCTTAAAAACAAGAGTTTAGTAGTTTTTTTCGCCGAATACTACGCTATCAACAAACATTAAGGATAAAAAATCCAACTTTTTCCAATAGACTGCAATATTATGCTGAACTGTTTAAGATTTCATAAGGAAAGTGATATTCTTCGTAAGGGTAATCTCAACGAATATTCGCTAAACATTGAATAATTTATTCAAAATCACGAACCAACAACGGACATGTTCCAATAGTGGTCTAACATACCAAACATACTGAAACGACAATTGCAGCCTACTTGGATGGAACATGACAACACAAAACCAGCTGAAGGGAAAAGATTTACGGGATGAAACAGTCTAGTCTTGCCATTTGAGGAATAAATTGACTTCCGAAATATTTTTTTCCGGCATAGTTGAAATTGTTTGCATGCTGATTAAAACACTGAGCGTAATATAATTAGTAAATCCATGTTTTTTGAGAATAAATTTCAAAATTTGTTTAAAACATTGTTCTTTTTACGATTGACAATGTCACTAAAATCTGTCATGTTAATTCTTTAGTTCATTATAAACCCATTTTTGAGAACCACTTACTTTTATGTCATATAATTCACAAAATAAAAATAGCACCACTATTGGTACACTTATTCACTTATGCTATTTTGCTCAATTGGTCGGATTTTTATTCTATTCTCTGTAAGCACCAGAGTAATCTTCAATAATCGATATAGTTTTCACAATAATTCGTACTCTGGTTTTGTTTGAAACACAACATATAACTCTTTTTCGAAATTGCATCCCTTGATTTATCAATATTGCTGGAGACTATACTCCGCATTGAAATTTATATGATCTTCCATCGCAAAATAAATATCAATTATTCCGTAATGTAACACATTATGCAACAATGTTGCGAGTGCAATGATTTCCACAAGATTAAGCAATTTTCCATTCCACAACCATCCAGCAGCTCAGCACGCAAGTTCACAGTGCGCAAAAGAATTAGAATAATTCTTCCGCAACGTTAGATAAATAACATTGTGCATCAAAAGTTATTACAATAACCGCCGACACCTTGCAGCAGCAGCCCTGGAGCCATAATGCAGCGGCTGGGCGACCTGTGTCGAACCCTTTGCATCGTGTAACCAGTTTCATCCACCAAATGGAGCAGTGTCTAAGCAAGTGTTTGCCTGTGCTCATCCGCATGCGAGCGCAACAAGTCAGCAAATGCAAGCATGCAAAAAAAAAAACACCGAGAACAACTCGTGACCACCACTCGTCATCACCCTGCCCGGCAACCCGTACCAATAACTTAACGGCAAAGTGCAATAATACCGGAATATCCCGCACTCCCGGGTAGTTTGGTGGAAAATTTATGATCCGTTTTGGCAGAAATACGAGAATTCGCTCACTTTACCGTGGCCGTAGTATGGTCCTACCTTCGTCGTTGCGTTCTCGACTTTTTAGCGACGGAAAGATGCGCCCGGTGCGGTGGATGAACGGTGCAGAAGCGTTTAGAGCGTACGCAATCGCAGAAATTACCCACAATCGTTTACCACCGTACCGATTTCGGTACGGATACTTCGTTTGTCACTTTCCCACCCCCGACCGAAACGGCTTCCCAATCTCGTTCAGCGGCGCAGGCAGTAAGTGTGAAGCAAATTGTTTGGGCTTCTTTTTCTCCACGTTCGCCCGTCGGTGGCTTCAGCTAGGTGGTGGTTGGATAGATTGGAGCCGGATTGTGCGCCCGTCCGCAAGGCGACGAACCTTGCGCTCGAGCTTGCGCTTTTGCATCCTGCCCATTCCGCTCGCCGGAAGCAACCCGGTGGAATGGGTATAAATTATCGCAGATAATGTTTACCATAGAATGCTACTGCACTCTCGCACGCTCGCACAGCTGGTGAAACACCCCGGTGGGACGGCAAACCAAACCACTGAGACCATTCTCATCGGTGGACGGGTGCCCGAAGCTGTCGGGGTAGCGATACCGGATGGCCGAGTACCGATGCTACTCACGGTACGCGTATCGAGTTTATCGATCCGCTGAAACACACAATCAGGCTGCACCGTGGGCAAGGGGTAAAGCGCGAGATGTCGGTCAGCTGGTTCCTCAGCTGGAAAGATGACGGGAGGCGTAGTCGAAGCTTGGCTGCGTGCTTTGATACAGAAGTTATTAATTAGTTTGTACCCGCCCACGGATGGTATTAAGGTGGTAATAATTTGTTGTTCCCTCCCAAAACCAAAACCCCGCTATAACCGAAAACACACATAAACGCTGTGCGCCGAAACAAAGCTACGCACTGTGGGACCTCTCCAAGAAAAAAAAACGACAACAACCTCAGACGCAAATTCTCTCCCCTCCGGCATGAGGACTCCACGCCCAGAGCAGAATGGAGGCAGGAAGCTTTCGTAGAAGCGAAACGATTTGGAACCGACCGCGGAAAGCGATAGCGCGGACTATCGTTAGAGCTTCACCAGGTTGAACGACAGAACCGAGTCACTGTGGGGACATGAAAAAAAAACACTCCAAAGAAGAGTACAAGAGAGAAACCTCAGCGAACGGACGAAAATGGATCGCGCAGGGTTTCTGATCGTACACGCTGGCGATCACGGCGATCGCAATCGTTCGCAAACGATCGGCGATCCGTAAGCGACGCCGGACCGAACGGATGAGAAGCGATGACTCTTCGACAGTTTGGCTCGGTACACGCGCGCCCGGAGCGTGGACAGGGAGCGGTTACCAGCCGGGTACCAGCCTCTAATGAAAAAAGGCGGTGAAAAGCGATAATTACCCCTTAATAAATGAACATAATCACTGTAATCAACGGTGACTGCCTAGGCGAAGGCTTGAGAACTTTTTCCAGCGCGCTCAAGACAGAACACCGTGCGGAAGAAATGGTTTTCGGGAGACCGGAACGTTGGGGTGCCCCCAAATGCGGCACGGCTCGTGGCGCTTCGCGTTGACAGAGAGATCAAGCTGAAAGTCATACACCGAACTGGTGGTGAAGGAAAGGTCAAGGCGGGTGATACTAATGGGAGAAGGGTAACCGAATGGATCGATGGTTAGCGATAGTTAGCGCAATGGAAATCTACTGTCATGATGATGATGAGAGTGTAACTAATCGTTCGAGGTCGAATGATTTAAACGATCAATGAACGGGGTTCGTCGCTTGTCAATTTGATGGTGAGTCTTTTGTTTCTAGCAATTATTAATGAAATGATGTTTCTCGACAAGGTACCACGTTCAGTTTTTAAAAGTTTGTTTATAAGTTTAAATGTTTATAAACCAACTAACAACATTGAGGCTTAGACAACTTTTACTTTTTACGCTCACTTCAATGACTAAATGTCGAACGCATTTACTGACGTGATAAATAGATTCGTTTTGGATCGCATGGTAACGCAACACAAAATATTGCCAGCTTCAACGATGACGAGGTGGAATTTCAAATCACGCAAAGCAGCACATGACGCCCAAGATGCTTACAGTGGCGGTGATGATGATGATGATGATGATGTTACCTACGCGGTGGTGCGCAATACGGAAGCATGAACCGTGAAGCAGTGAGTAACGCTAAAAAATAAGCTTACCATCCAGTCGCAACGGCCGAAACGATTTCCAAAACCGTAGAAAGTAATTTGATTTACGAACCAAGCGATCTAACCCCATCCTTAACGCCCCTGGTCTCGTGCTCTCGGCACATCGGGGGAACGGGTAGAGCGGCGGCAGTGTGTCCGCGAAGCTTTAATGTGCCTCTGGGAAATGGGCGGAATGGATGGGCACACACGGCTGTCTATGTGGGTATGTGTGATAATGATGCGATGAATGCGAGAAAAATTTCATTCATTAGACTACGGTTTCATTGAATAGATTTTAGACGATGGCAGTGCGTGTGTAGGGATGGCTGCCTTCGGTTGGGAGGATGGCCGCAGCTGAGAAAAGCTCTCGTACACATCGTACTTGGTCATGCAAACCATTTTGCGCTTAGAATGTGTAGGAGATGGAGTAGAAATTGCCGTGCCAGAATTTAATCTTCCTTCAAACGGTAGGCTCATTAATGAATGGTTGGAATGTGTTCTATTGATCACATTCCAACGCGAAGAAAAATGGGAAGTCATGAGAAGAAAATTGCGAAAAAATTGGAAGAGGTATTTCTTGTTTGACTGAACTTGTAATCAGAAGAAACAAAAGCTCAACAAGACAAAAAAGTATGCAATAGAAATCTGATGGAAGAAATCTTTAACTGTTCACAGTAACTCATGTCCGAAGTGTCAGTATACTAGCAAAAAACATAATCTCTAACGTACCACTCTGGCACCTTCATTTCATTCCTCTGCCTGACGTCAATTAGTCGATGATTTAGCTGTATTAGCTAAGTAAACAACTCAATTATCCGGCAGCGTTATTCTCCTGTCAAGATCTCCCAGTACCCAGTCCCCAGACGAGCGTGTCTGTCCGACGTATTGTACCACAACACTTTCTCACGATCCACGCAGGAGGTTCTTTATCCTTCCCTATCTACACTGACAAAAAACAAACCCCCACCAGCATGACATGGACAACGTTGTCAATCGGCTGCGGATCAGTTGATAAGGTCAACCGGTAGCGGTATGTGCGCGTTCGGGGGCCCACGCACAGTGGGACCAGCGTACAAGTGAAATAAAAACCAAAACAACAGCAACAAAAACGACAACTTCAACTTCGAATATCACCCGATCGCTACGAAACAATCAACTGCTTACTGTCAGCCGGCTGACATCGAGATGTTTGATTGACACAGAAGTCGTGCATAATTTGATAAATGGGTCCCGAATAAAAGAAAAACACATACACACACTCCCCAGTTTAAGCCGTCGCAGTTTATAGCTAGATCCAAAAAAAAAAATAACTGATCCCCGAGCTCGTGAAGGATAATTGATAGAAGTGTGAGAAAGACCTGGCGAGGCTCGGAAAAAAGCAAACAACTTCATGGAAGCAATCGGCCAGTGGTATACTTGCTCCGCAATGATGCTAACCGGTCGGATCGTCGTTTCCTTCAAACCGAATTGATCGCGCCTGTCGCGTCGATGGAACCCATTTGTGTCGAATATCAATGTCAAAAAGTCGAAAAAAAAATTGGAGAACCTTCATAATTTCCTCCACCGTGCTTGGGAGTTCAGAGCGCGCCGGAGAGGCAGGGTGAGAGTGAAAAGTAGATCATTCTTGGCCGAACACCTCAACCCGTACGCTAATCAGCTCCGTTCAAGCAAACCCGTACCGCTAGCAATGTCCAACATTTCTAACAAATCACCAAGAAGTCGCCGCCCCGGCAGCACTCAGCGGAACTTGCGGTAGCACGGACATTCGTACAATCTGCCGTTTTCCCCTCCCCCTCCCATGCCAGTTCCCAATGGTAGCGTCCCCAAAAAAAACGGGTAGTCGGCGCTGCCGCACCGTGCTAAAGATTAAGATGGCAAAAACCCACCCCGACACGGTCACCAGCGACGGACGACCATGGTTGGACCGATGGCCTATCGTGGGTATATCAATCTGCAAAATCTGGAGTAACAGGTTTCGCTTAATTTATTTTCTTATCTTGCTGACTCATCTCGTCCGCGGTACCGGAGCATCAACTCTTCGGACGCGATAGATCTGTCCACCCTCTCGCACTCCATCTCGCTTGCTCGCTTGACCCCTTCCACCTTAATCTATCGTGCTTCTGGTCTATCGAAAGCGGTGAAGACGAGTGGAAAAAAAACAAAGTTCCCTCAAACACACTCACAGTTGTCGCTAACCTCGGGGCCGGTTGTCTGACCAGGTTCAAGATCATGATGCACATATCCTTATTAAGCCATTTCACCGGTACCAGCGATTGCTCCGGAATCGCCGGCCCCTCATCCAGAAACAACCAGCCGGCCGGCTAGTCGGAATGGACAAAATTAATAGACTTATTCAAATACGCTCGCAGTGGCCCACTCCCAAGCGCACGGAGCTGCTTTTGATTGTGGTAAGTGAACGGACTAGCGGCCATCCACCGTGGATGATGCGCCGGCCGCACGCTGACGGTCCTCCTGACACACGGGACCGCGTTTGTGTGCTTTATAAGGCATGGAACGATTAAATTTCTCAACCAACCCCCCGTTCGGTGGATCGCGGCAAGGAAGATTTCGCAGATATACATACACTCATCGTGCTGAAATTGTTTGCCGCTCGGACGTATTGCTTTGCACGCGCTCTTTCAGCAGGAGAATGACAAGACCGCTCCGCAGTATGTGCCGGACAGATCGTAATAAAGCATAAATTATCGCAACCGGCTAGAATCAATTTGTTCGCACCGGAAGAGAACCCCCTCCGACACGAACGGATCCTAGCAAGTACGAACGATGGCCAGCACTTCATCACTTCATCCATCAACAGCTATGGCTGACAACGAGTCGATTTGGAAGACTGGTATGTCACGAACCATATTGAAAATAAGATAATATGTTTTAATTATTGTACTTTCATCGCAGGCCTTTATCCAATGAGAAGGCAAATAATGCTATGATTTGTTTTGATTTCTTTCATCTGATGTACCATGGTTGAAGCTTTGGGTTGAATTCTTGCTTCTCATTAGAGTTATCAAACTCTTTAGTGTTGATAGAACTTAACCGAGCTGGACCGCTCGTTGTGAAGAATTGAACCTTACGTACATCATTCAATCTGTACAGTTCGCTTAACGCAACCTGTCTGTAGATGTCGCGAGCTGCAGTAATATAATTCGACGAACAAAGTTCGTTCTTCAGGTACGGGTTAAAAGATAAACCAATAAGGCCTATCAAACTCGACCAGGTTGATCTATCACGGAACGAACAAGTGCTCCATGTAGACAAAACAATCACTTTCAACTCTTTGTTACGAGCACCCTTCCCCGACAGGTGTTTCTATCGCACGGAATCATTGCACAAATGTCACCTGGTAGCTGCGAGCGTCACTCACTCCGAGCTAACTCTTCATCAACCTGGATAGATCGAGCCGATCGTGTAAATTTCGTATCGCAAATGTCAAGTGGTTTTAAATCTGGCCCCGGACCACTCGCTCGGTCCGACCATTCCCTTTTTGTCCGTTAAATAACAACCAAGCGCTCTGCAAAAGTTCCGCGCTCGTGTTCGTGCATTTAAATTCAAATTAAATTATTTCATAATTTTCAGAATTTGCGCTCTATCGGTGCTGCCGCCGACAACAATGCCCACCGTATGCACTGGGTGTTTGATCGTGTCGACGTGCACTAGCGCTCATATATCAGCGGTTTATGGTGCATAAATTCCCTTCGCTTCAACACTTCGGGAAATGAAGGCAGCTAGAATGCAACCTAAGCCCGCTCGTGAGCGACTTGAATAACTCATCGAAGCAATGAAAAAAAACAGCGAAATTGGAACATAAAACCGGAGCTCACTGCTACTGGCATTTTGCACCGTTCGTTCCAGACGCACGCCCTGCATTTATCGATGCTTCAATACTTCACACCATCGAACTACCGGCAGCGGGCGCTATCTCAGCTACAGCTCATAGGACCGTATGGCATTCATCAGACGGGCGTGTGATTTACGCGACGCCAACCATTCACGATGCCTTCGCGTACGGTCTCCCCAGTTCACCAAGATTCGATAAAGCTCCTGATCGGCCAGGGCACGAGCAGTGCAGTGCCGGAAAGCGCAGAAATCTTGTTAGTGACACGATAGGCACGGTCCGGATTCGTCACGGAGCCGTTCTTTTACAGCGTGCCCAGTTGTTTTAGCGGATCGATGAGATTTATGAACGTCGCGAGCGGGTTTCGCATCGGAAGCGACACTCGGTTTACACGGGTCGGTTTTCCGAGACCTGCTCCGAGTGGCAGCGACTTGGTGCTAATGAGGCCGCAGAACGTGAGAAACCGCACAAACAGAAGCATTTGTTGGAGAATAGATTTTGTGCCGCGTTGAAAGTTGATTTTATCGATCATGTAATCGAACACATGGTTGATCGGTCTAGTATGCTTTGTTAGTAAGCTCTAGAGACTGTGAAGTACGTCCGTATATGCTTAGTAAACATTTTTATTTTAATTTCAAATACCTTCATTAAACTACAACTCATTTATTAACAAATGATCATCAAATGAGGTTTCTTCCGTTTTGTCCAAAACTGAAACATTCCAAATCTAACGCTTTCTTAAGTTCTACCCCAACTTTGATGAGCATTTTAGCTAAACGAATTGACCTTGACGCTCATCACATCCGCCTAAGCAACCCACGCCACATCGTCCGCCAACAGTTGCTTGAATTCTCCTTCCAGCCACGCTGTGACACTCCATACAAGAATTCGCTGCCTTCACATCTTCGGTGGGCATATAAAACATACCCAAAAAACAGAACATATCAAAAAGTTTGGCCAAGCAAGCAGCAACAAAAACCCCATTCGCACTGATCCACGCACAGCTTCCAGCAAACTTCCACGGAATCGCATCAACCTGTCCGGCAGTTGGCAACGTCCAAAAAAATGGTCTTTTCTGCACATCCGGCACATCCCTCCCACCGATCAAAAGGCCCTTAAGAATGTACAAATCTGTTTGTAACCATCCGTCAGCATCTCTCCCTCTTCCCCCTCAGTAACGGCCGCTCAGCAATGCGTACCGACCAAACCGACGGCCACGGAAACCGATTCGGATTCGGGATCCGCTCCGGTGGACGAAACAAAAATGACATAATTTGAAAATTAACAACGTGCAAAAACGACCAAATTACTAATCATTTTGTCAATCATATAAGCGTTTAATTTTGACTTTTGAGTGAATTTGTACCGAGAGCCTGTGCCGAAAACGGAACGAGCGCGAAACGGACGGGACAAAGCATACGGCAACGAAACATCATCGCGAGCGGACGAAAAAAAATCCGCAAACGGACCGGTGGGGCGAGACGGTTCTGGCGGAGCAACAATAACCAACAGCAGCAATGTTGGACGAACAACGTGAAATCGCGTCGCGGGCACTGGCGGAGAATGCGAATGCGGGAATGCGTCTGTGCACGCACGCCCTCACCATCCCGCGCCCCGTCACCGAAAGCTCCAAGCGAAGGATGGACGAAATAATGGCGATCCTGAACCGGCCCTGATACAGAGACACACACACATTCACCGACACCGCGGATGAATCGAAGCGAAAGGACAACAGCGTGATGGGGGTGGAAAAGTGGAGAGTATGGGCGATGGAAATGGAAAAAGCTGCACAAACTGCACAACCCTAACACCAAACCGAAACCGAACCAAACTCCCGTTGACGCACTTTAGTCGCCTGAACTCCCTACCGGCCTGCATCCGAGACGAGTCACCGCGCGCGCTTACCGTGTCAGTGAATATTTCCCGTCATAGCGCATCTAGTGGAAGAATGTGGGGGAGGGAGGAGAGATCCAGCCGGGAGGAGTGAGGTATTGGGAAAGGGAAAAGTTTTGCTTGGCGTTGATTACGCGTAGCTCGCCGCTCGGCAGCAGCACTGATTCGGTGTGCGAGCAGTATCTCGGGTTCGTCGCTTGCATCCAGTACCACACGCGCCAATCCACCGTCAACCGAGCCGGAAGGTCTCGTACGGTTTGGTGGTACGTGGTTCGTGGTCGTGGACGCCTCCGATACGCCTTAGCCCAAAAACCATCCACTACGATCAAGAAGAGGAAAATGGACCATACACACGTAAGAAACATCCAAACCACGTCGCGAATATCCCAAAAAAACGGCTTCGTTACGATGCCGGGAAACCGGGTGTAAAAGCGAGAGCGCAAACGAAACGAAAAGAGGCAACAGAAACGGGGAGAGCTCCCTTCTAAAGCAGTACGCACACAAACAAACACACCGAAAGGGTACAAAAAATATATCATCAATCGATATTCGATCCTCGACGTGAACCGCCACCGAACCGTTTTATCAGCGCGACCACCACCCCCACCCCCAGCTTGGGGTAGTAGAATTTAGTTTCAACCCCGCGTGGTGGGCAGTGTTGTGGGTGGACGATGAAGGCAGTGAAGGGACGCGAAACGAGGTGTTCGAGACGATCGTGTACGTATGCCGTATAAGAACTTTAACATATGTACATACATCGCTATTTATCTCCATCCTGCGATCATTCACTTCTTGCGCCTTCAACGATCAACCCACCATCATTCCTTCTCTCTTTGTATTACTCTCTCTCTCTCGCTCTGTCTCCTTCTCTCGTTCCTCCCGGTGACATTGTTCTTCGACTATCATCCAACAGCAACGAGCAGCGATCGATCGTGATCGCGCAACGATCGCAACGTCTTGCGATCAGGAAATCGCTTTTGGGGTCCACTCGATCGGGGCGATCACCACCGTACGATCGTCAACAACTCCCGCGCTGGACCATAGATGAGTTAAGCTGCCCCGAATCATGCAGACTATCATGCCATCGATCCGGTGGAATTTGCACAACCGAACCGATCGGAGCACTGCGAGTGCAACACTGATTGCATGACCAAACGCCAAAACCCTTGATGAAGGCCCTACGATGCCGCCGAACAACGCTGGTCGCTTGTCTGCAACCCGTCCCAATCAAAGCCGTCCAGTGCCCGACATGGCACGGCTCGGTTGAGTTATGACCTTTGGCCCTGGTTTCGCTCACCGTAACCGGCTGAGAAACTTCCAAACAGCACTTGGCACTCGCAAAACCCTCCGCACAGGCACGAAACAACGCAGCTTCCGCAGTGGCCAGCCGGCGACCAGACGACCGTACCGGGTTGGGTAGATAACTTTCTCCCTTCGCAAAACAGCGCCAACCCCCGCCAAACCGATACGGATCGGAAAGGCATAATTCTTCTGCCGATCTGTCTACCGGTTAGACGCTAGCGGCCACCCGTTACAATTATGATCGAGCAAATATTTGATTATGATAAAGGTCCGCTTTGGTTGCAGATCGGCTTGCAAAGGACCAGGAGGCTTGGCCCGAACGGACACCTACCTTTCCGGGGTGTTACGTGGCCACGGTGCGCAACAATTTATAGCTATGCTGTGGGGCGTTAATATGAAAAGTGAAAGCTGGCGCTAAGCCGAAGCGGTTAGACGGCTGGTGACGCGATACCTGGAACGGGTCAGGAGGATGTGCGAAATCAAGGCAAATAAATCATTGCTGTTAGGGAACGACCAAAACAGTTTAATTTATTAAATTTCATATTAAATTCAAATGGTGTAAGAGGATATGTCTAATAACAGCTGTCCCACATTGAATTGCATATTAACATATTAACCCAACCCCCAGGCCCAGGAAGGAAATGTTCATCCAAATTTTGCATTTCTTCCTGGAATGCCCCAAAACGCGGGACATCTTCAAAAGTCGACATGCATATACATAGAATCAAAATTCAATTGTTTCTAACCATATCTTAAACTTTTCGGTGTTTTCTTCAAATATTGTTCCAAATACATATCATTTAATCACAATATAATACAATAATGAACCCTATTCATTGTAATTTTTGATAATTTTTATGAAAGTTTACATGGACTCGATGTGTGGAGTAGTAATGGTTTAATTTTTTTTTTGTTATCATAAAAATATGATAGCTTGATCAGTGAATTTTCCATTTCACGAACTTACGGACCGTACACACCTTACGAGACCCTACATCTACCCTTAATAGTAATGTGAAAAAATGTTTCGTTAACCACACTACACCAAATGAACATCGATCGAAATACCACCGATAAAGAGATACGCTGCTCTACCCTTCGAAAACCACTTCCAAAACAAGCGACCGGTACCGTGAAAAATTGAATGGTAAAAAGGGCCAAATGGGTTTTAACGAACATTCGCCAAAAGTGGCCCGCGCAACTCGGACTGCGAATATTTTTACATAACAACGGTGTCCATACCTCCCGGTCGAAATACCTGCACCCCGAATCCGGTAAACCACTTCCACGGGACTAGCCATCTGGTACGAATAAATAACGACCCAAGCAGGCAACCAACCCGATCCTGATGATCGATCCCGGTGCAAATTAAACATCTCCCTCCCCCTCTCTTGGTACCCCCATACCCTAGCCCAACCCATTGTAAATGCATGAATGTGGTTTAATTTAATTCCGTTTCCCGGTTTGTTTTTTTCTTCCTTCCGTCCGAAAACACCGACCGATTGAATCGGAAAGTTTCTCGCTTGTGCGCTCGATACGCGCTCCGACCAGAAATGTTCCCCTATTGTCCAATGATCATTTGCACCGGTGACAAGTGTCATAGTCCGCTTCTCATTCGCTTGGGTCACTTGAAGACAAAATGGAACATCGCGAAATGAAAACCAATTAAAATGCAATATCATATGCGAATGCATTCCGTGGCTAACTTACCCTCACCGACGATCGGGTCCAACCGCCTCGGGGGCTCATTATTTGTCCCCCACCCGGGACTATTTACACATCATAAACAAACCCCCTCGCGGTCGATGCTGTGGTTTCCGAATAATTATGACAGGCGCGGATCATTATCATCGAAAACCGGGAGCTTCTGCATTTTTGCGAACGATTTGGTACAACTTTGGGGAGCGATCGGGCAAAGAACGCCCATTAAATGCTCTCCCCGCTGGTAGAATTGTAAATGAGTGCTGGTGGCTCACGAGCAATGCGCGCCTCATGCTTTCCGCGTGTACTTATTGTGTCTCATCGATACGACTCGTTTACATCATCATTAAACTCGCGCGCGGCAAGGATATCTTTGCGCGCGCATGAAGGACTACAGTACACAATTCTCATGCCCCATACAAAGTGTTTTTTTTTCTTTTCGACAAACCCCTCTAAGCATCTACACCGTCAAACCCATCTCACAATCGGTGTACACATTTATCGATCCCCGTGTGGGGCATTTTGGGCCCTTGATCAACATTCCGCGGCGTTCCGTTTAATGTTTTCGTGTCCCGGGCAAAAAAACGTCCCCTTCCATAGCCCCCATAAAAGAGATGATCGCACGAAACCCCCGCGACGAAGACAACCTGGGTCATGGGCAGTCATATCATAATTGCTCTAATTAAGAGTTTTTCCCAAAACCGATCCGCAGCTGCTGTTGAACAGAAAATACTTGAAGTAACGCACCGGGATCGGGTAGGATCGTTTCAACCGGCCAGGTATCGCTGCATCAAAGGAAAATCGTGTCCCAAGGCATTGTTTACGCAGTGCTTCTACCGATCCTCGTAAATAGCGATGTCATATTTTACATACCGACGTGATCATCGTACCGAGAGTATGAACTTTTCGCGAAATTGTCCCCACCGAGCATTGAGGGACAGCACGGAATGTTAGCAATTCTGTGAGCTCTTTGTGCGCGGTTACGAGTTTTCAAGAAAGAATGGCTCTGCATCCTCTTTTATAGGAGATCGGAATGTGATCAAATCTTCAGCAACTAAACGAGTCAGTGCAGTAAACGATATTAAATAGGGTTTAGTTTCAAAATGTTAAGGTAAATAAGACCCTCTTTTTATGACATCTTTTTTTTTTGCAAATTTTTATTCTTTTTCGCAACTTTTGACGTCCTCCATCTTGCATTCACATGCAACATAATGAAGATCACTAAGATCACGGAGGGTACAGAATTCTCAAGATTTTCTTCCCGTGTTCACCAAGATGATGAAAACAGTACAGCTAAATCTGTTCACCGTACGCTCCGCACGGCCTTCCCATGCAAATGAGCGATGACCAATCGGTTGTTTGCTCGCACATACGCAAAACATGACAGCAATGGGCCCCATGAATGTCATCCTTTTGTGGAACGCATGCAGAAACGCACGTGTCCCGGTACGTGAAAATACACCGAACGCACCAAAGAACACCGTCGCGTATCGTCGGGTGGTCGACACATACACACACAATGTCGGCTTCTTAGACAAACCGCTGGAAACCGTCTGTCATTTGCTGGAAATATTAAAATTAATCTTGTAATACACGGCCGAGCTCTAGGCTCGAGACCCCAACGATCCTTGTCTAGACATCTGAATTGTCGCAGTGGGCGCAAAACGACGGTACCTTATCGTCCTCCACTACCACATCCCGGGTGTTGGTCTCCAATCCCGAACAGACGAGCACTCGAGCTACATGAGAACGAGTCAAAGACAAACAAAAAAAAAATGGGCAAGAAAAGGCAAAGAGTTCGAAAAGAGCTAAACCCTTCCAACCGGGGCCCGGAACGGTTTCTGTTCTGAGCGTAAATGACAGATGATGTCGAGCCTGCGCATGGAGACTGTCCGGTTTCGGAAAGTGACGACTGTCAACAGTCTGCTGCCTTCAACACTTCTGGGCCCTTGACGCGAGTGCTCCGGTGACTTCAACTTAAGATTGTGCATTTATGAGTGTGATTTTCTTACCTTCGTGCCTCCGCCTGTCTTCTCCACCTTATGCTACCACAGCGTTATGTTATATTGCCCTCGTACTTCGCTAGCAAAATCAACCTCTACTACTTCACTTGCAATGATTACGTTCGCATTTGGAGTTGGGGGGGAAAAAATCACATCGCTCCACCCGATCATATGGGTTGTCAACTTTCACTTCTTCGCGGCGTCAACGGTGGGCAAATCTGTCACACTGCTAACGAGAGCGAGAAACAAAACGAAACACAAATGCAATACCCGATCCATAACGTCTCGGGGGTGAATAATCAGCGTAACTGCAACGCACAAACGCAGCACATGGGTCGAGCGCGTTGCGTTGGTATTTTACATTTATTTTCACAACCCTTTTTGCGATCTTTTTCTTCGTCCTATGCGCTGGTTCGTGTTTTTTTTGCTTCTCCATTTTATTCCCGCGTCTGAATTCATTTTCCAATGCGGCACATTGCCGGGCGGACCGCATGCAACCCCCGTTTTTCATGGACGCACTGCGAGAGCATTAAATCTAGCGAGGGAGCAACACAAAAAAAAATCCCAAAGCGACCCCTCACTCGCACAAAATAATGGCACACCATACCGGGAAGAGCGACCGGGGCTAGTTTGCAGCTAAATACCGGTTCGCTTTTATCGGCCACGACAGGCGCATAAATTTACACCCGTTGTTTCGTGAAATTGTGGCGATCTCGCGGTCTTGTGCCCGTACACACTCGCTAACGAAACGCGCATCGATCCGATCCGGCGGTGGTTTATGCTGCTAGATCGATCAAACCGTGGGTTTGGTCAAACCGCGGCTAGGAAACAGCGATAGGTGGCGTGCGGATCGTAGCTACTGTCGCTGCCAGGAGTATTGTACCGGGGGTTTAATCAAACGAAACCATGTGAGTGGAAATAATGAAAGCACCTAAAGGCTTGAAGTTTTGTGATTTTTTATGTATCCGAATAGTTGATGGTCATGGAATGGCATCGCATTTGTATGCTATTATCAAGTCTTACTATTGTATATTATTTTTATAGAGATTTTGAGCTGGTCAATATCCTTCGCCCCTATGAAGGCTTACTGCTTACAAAAGTTATGAAAGAATCCATTATGTCAATTCCATTATAACGCATTGTAGCTGTTTAATCAGTTCTAAGCCACTGCTATGAGTTCCATTGTTAATCTAATCAGTTAAATAAGTTAAATCAGTAATGTACAATTGTACAACATTCCTGAGTGTGGGTTTAATTCTCGATTAAACTGAATAAATAATTGAAAAAATTTTCTTCCAATTTCCAAGGAATCATAAGTTTCCTCAGAACTCCAAGGATCCATCTCGGATCCTTGATGTTCGTATGATGATGTTCGTAATATTGGCCATAAATCATGTTTGCGGTACATTAGTATCATAAGCCGCAAAAGATGAATGAATCTCCAAAGACAAAACAATCCTGGAATGACAAACAAAGCCAGAAATGGCAGACATCCAGACCTCTGGAGGTTGTAGTGCCACTAAGGAAGCATTCAAATCTCTCATTACAGAAACCAAAACATATCAATGCATAAAGTCCCGATTTTTCATCATTGGATCTTCATTAAAGAGATTCAGAACCATTCATAAGATCATTAGTATAAGTAAGATAAATAATGTTGTCACCATCAAAGTAGTCTCTGCTAATGTGGACTATAATACATTGTTATCTAGACCATCATGGAGAAGATCGGTTGGAGCAATAGTCCACCTTCAGGACACAAACTTTTTAGTGACGTGAGTTAAACAAGCTTATATTCAATGAAAATACAGATATTATTATGAATTTACCAAAAAAATGCCCTTCACGAAGTAGGATTTGCAAATCCTCCTTTACAGCATGATGCTACGATACATACGATGGCTTATCTTAAACGATTCTTAACACGTATGCTGCATGAGGAAGAAAAAGGAAAAATGCTGATAAATGGCCACACATTATCACCCAGCAAGTCGCCTAGAAGATGCACCCGTTACAAACGCACCGTACCATGTATCAACAGCATCGCAAAACATTGCGACACAAATCCTACTTCCGTTGGAGCCCCATCTACCTCACGTGCGATCCATGTGTGTGTGTGTGTGCGTGTCCTTGGCGCGTGGAAGCAGAAATGCACCACAAATCAGCTTACCGATAATTGAATTACATCGCATCAACCGTTTGACATAAACGAAGCAATGATTTCCGTGATGTCTTGCGTCCGTGCGTTAATCCCGGCTTCCATTTTGCCTGGGTTGGGTACCCCCATCCCCCGTGTATGATCGATCGGACGAACCGAGAACGTCTAGCGTCGGTTGGCCGTGAATGGAGTACATTCCTTTCAACCCGCTGCTTTCAACCCGACCCTGCACACCCAGCTGCTCTATGCAGCCCCTCAAGCTTATCGATGAATGCCAAACTTGTGCAAAACCCACACCGCTCATGTGTGAGTAAGTGTTTTTTTTTCATTTATTTTCTACCCCTCGCCGACATTCTGGTTCAAACGGCCCATCCAACGCAAAGATTCCATCCCGATGCGGACAAGCATCGGGCGCCCAACGCGACCACTCAGGACCAAACGCGCGCGCACAAACTCGTGGAAACAGTAGTTTGATTTGTTAGACAGGTTTACAATTTCCACCCGACGTCTTAGCTGCTGATCCCGATGCCCGCGTTTGCGTCGATTCAATTTTCCATTCTTTTTCGCTGTGGCTTTCTGTCTGTACGCTTTGCGCTCTTGTTTTAATTTCCAGCCCGTTCGGAAACCTTCTCCACGCTGCAACGCTGAAACCGCCGGGTGATGGATTCCCGCGATCGTAGCGCCACTGCTGCGAATAACCGAATGAAGAACCGCGCGGTGCAGACAAGAAGTGCAGATACAACGGCTGCGATGCGGCAAACACATACGCGCAGATCCCTTCGCAGGCGGTTGAATTAATACAAAATATTTATCCATATTAATTATTGTTTTATTATGCACGTATCATATTTATTGCTAGTCAACCGGATAAGATACGCTTCCTTTGGGAGGGGAGTCAAAGAAGTGAGGAAAAAGAGAGAGGGAAGAGGAGGAAGAAATATGAAGAGCGAACGAGGTAAACCGATCATTCTCCCGAATGCAATTGGAAGCCCCTGCCATATGCGTCAAGCGTTCACGCGCACGTTCTGCCGGCGCACCAACCGATCCGATCAGCGAGCTGTCAGTGCCGCGCTCGATCGGACCTTTGGAAGCTAGAATCTGTCTCGCGATCGTGCCGGATTTATCAATCTCTGTACCCGTGTGACTTGCCCCGGGGGTGGAATGCCTTGAATGCGGCACCGATTGCACGCCTTGCACGCCGCTTCACGTACGGACGCGCGCGCGCGAGTTGTTGTATCGAATTAATCGCCTTTTTATTGAAGATGGCAGATTTTTGTATTCAATCACTATTAATCATGCGTTCGGGCGGGGAAGGGCAAAAGGTATGCCGGGGATGCAACCCGTGCTTCCAGGGGATGAAGATAATCTGCTCAGATTTCAACAACTGCACCGCAATCGCACCGACCCGGTCAGGATGGCGAATGTGACGATGCGAAACTCGATCGCTAGATTCGCAAACCGGGAGCCGGAAAGATTCTTCCGCTCTGCAAGATGTGGAGGCAACAACAACAGCAACAACAGAAAGGAATAGATTAATAGACTGACGCCTGCCGACCCTTACCGGTGCGTATGGGATGGGCCGCGGAGACAGATGGTTGTCTTCTATGTTTATGCGCATCGCAATGCGGTATGCGGCTTCGGGGATTGCATGATTTATGAATTCCTTTCAGCGCTGGCAGCGGAAGAAACATTTTTACTGCTGCGCTCGTAGGAAAGTGCATTCCTGTGGCATGCTGCACAGGGTCAACCGTTAAATTGTCATCTACCAGGAACGATCAATTACGATCAGTCTTCTGGAAGGTGGGGATAAAGCCATGAATTTTTACACCACCAGCAAACGGTATTCGAAAGGTATTAATGCTCTGTGAATTATACTCGTTGCATATATTATACATAAACTTCATCCAATGGAAATCTACCCAGATTAGTTAGTCGCACAATACCGATAATAATTTTCTTAAAAGAATTTAATAGAATTTCACCCCGGAAATGAAGAAAGTGTTGCAAACTATACCCAATAAAATCAGCACTGACGGTGACACCCTCTTTAATGAAGCAATCTGAACTTCGATTCTGCATTGTCGGCAGGATGTGTGAAAAAGGGAGAAATAGGGTGCAACCCCTTTGATCTCTCGTACAATCAGAAATCCGAAAAGGAGCAAGTGTTCTTCAAGAATATTTTCTCTATTTATCCTGATCTTTCTTATCGGTAGAATATTTAACTGCTAATCAAGGCAATGTTACGTTCTGCTTTGTAACTCCTCGAGCCATCTGCCATGTACTGTTATGTAGTGCCATTTGCGAACAGAAACAGCTGATCATCTCAAAGAAGCCCTGCGATATCAGATGCTATGTCTACTGGGACAAAACTGTTAAGGTAGAATAAAGTCATCTTGGAATGTTTACTGACCATCTTGATATTGAGCATATGTTAGGAGATTAAAATTCGCCAGTTTGTGCAACAATCTCCTGTTCCATCAATTGCCGTTTACAACATATAACAGTGTAAATATAATCAGACACAATTGAGTGTCCTGTACGAACACCAAACTGTTCAGACTTCTTCCAGAAACTGCGACACTTCAGGAATATCATCTCGAAAAGCTTTTATCTTTATGGACATAAAAATATGCCCGTACCTGGCACATGAGCCGGTATGAAGCTTATGTGTTTCATAAATACAAATGGAGACATTAAAAATAATCCAATGTTCCAAAAATGCATGTTATTCATACGTACTAAAGTTTCATGCCAGTTTAATGGGATTTTCCCAATGAGCATTTTCATAGCGTCTAACGAAAAGGCTTTAGTTAAATAATAAAAGTAGTGAGCAAAATTGTTAACCTTCAAAATAAATTTGAGCTCTAAATGTTCTAAAGCATTATCGTTCTCAGAATAAAAACGTACACGCTACGGATGAAATATCGACGCCTAATTTCGTAAGCCAACCGAAACGCCATAACAAAGCATAAATCAATTTAATTTATGAACTGTTACCACCAAACGAATTGGGTGACACATTCTACACCCCAAAACCATTTGCTCACCTTAATCCTGTCCGTAATCCGGTACCGGGGATGCAAAACTGCATTCAATACCATCGTCCACCGGTGCACCGCCCCAGCAACAAAAGCAAAGCACTCCAAGGAAAAAAAAGGAAATAACCAAACGCGTCGAATAGATTTTCAAAGCAAACACATACTGCTCCACTACTTCCCAAAAAAACGGTCGGTGGAAGGAAAAAAACATAATTAAAATAATCGAGCTCCGGTGCGCGATTGGTTTGAGGAGGGGTGCAAAAGTCGCGCCAAAAATTCATGGCCGACGATCGGGCAACGAAGGATGTGTAGGAACGGAAGAAGCGTAAGCGTGCAGTAAATCCGTCTCGACAACCCGCCGAGAACCGTGTTGAACTGATCGCACGGAGTAGGAGGGGAGGGGACGAAAGATCAAACCTTCTTGATAAACATTAGACCAATTATTGTTTTCCGTTCCGCGGGCTTCGATGGTTGGTTCCGTTTCCACGCCAAATGCCATTCCCACTGGCCTCAGTTCCCATCACTACCGTGCCCCAGACACAGCGGGTGTCCTGGGCAGCGGTGGGGACATCAGCCAGCCAGGGGTGGGATGGGACAAACACGAGCGGAGGAAGGATGTGGTGGCTGGATGTGGCCTTTCCAGACGACACGACATCGAAGTGTTAATAATTAACCGAAACAAAATTGTGCTCCGGTGCTTAGCGAACTTTAATCGATTGCCAAACGAGCTGTGACACCTGCCTGCCGAGAGCTTTCGTACGAGTTTGCACAGACACAGAGCTTCGTTCGCATTCAAACCAACAACAGCAAAAAAGAAACCCGTTCCCCTGAAGGTGATCGGAAATAAAGTGTCACTTCGGTCCGGAATCCGGGAGCATTCGTGTATAACACAGGCGCAGCAAACGAAGTAGGCCGTAAGCAAAAATAAAACACACCAAAAACCCAACACTGCACAGCACCGATCGGCACAAAAGCTGGCGCTGGTTGTCGAATGCACCCGCTGCATCATTACCGAGTTTGCGAGTCGCTGCGAATGGGTTTTGCCAATTTGGTGTGCCCTCTTCCCATCGACCACAAGCGTTCGGTTGGGCTGCACCAAACGCACCGAGCGATGGTACCGGCCCGCACGATTAAAGTGTTTCCTTAATTTCTTCTTTAGCGATACTGCTCACTGGCACACTGGGTGCGCTGCGAGCGAGAGTGAGATCGAGCGAGCCCGGGGTGAGAGCAGCACTTAAATCACTAGCTAAATCTGCATAAAATCTGGCACCGTACCGCGGGTTCGGCGCCGAATCGATCGCACGAGTTACCACGAGCGGCGAATAAAAATCGATGCACCGACGCAAGCAGACGGTAAACGACGACACCCCGATGCAGCAAACTGCACCCATTTGCGCTGGCCACTGGATGTGGCCGGGTGGGAATGCTTAACGAGCTACGAAACACAAGGTTTGAGGAGTTCCCTCAGCTTTATTTGTTTGTTTATTTGTTTTATTTTTCCTTTCGCGTATTCTCATCGTCGACACGCTGTGGAATGTGGTTGATGAGACAAGCGAAAAAAAAACTCACAACAAATAGAAGAAAAATCAATGAAAATGATGCAATCGCAAGGTGTCGATCGATTGGTTGCAGTGAAGATGATTGTTTTAATTGACTCCAATATTCAAATCATGCTCGCAGCAGAAAACTAGCATAAATGGCTTTCGCAGGAGATATTTAATTGAACAAAAAAAAATGAAGGACGTAATAAACAACTCTCATTTATCACTTATAGTTCGTTCAGAATATTGACGTTACTTTGCATTGATTTGTATCTTGCATTTTTAAACGTTACATTTAATTAAATGACCTGAATGAGATGAATAACTACAGCCACCGGATATAATAAATCAACAGATTCGTTCCAAATTGACGTTATTCAGCACGAGAATTAACTTAAGTTCGTGCTTAATTGGCTTTAAACAATCGAAATTATATCGAAACGATGCTGCCTCCATTCGTAAGTAGACACAGTTGACATATCCAGGTCGGAGAAATGAACCCGTTTCGCGCCACTACCTGAGTCTCCTTGACAGCTCGAACACGATTACTCACCGCTAACAACTGTCAAAACAAAACGCCGCCCTGTCAAACGTCCACGTGTTGCTACGTGTTTTTTTCTTTTTTTTTGGCACAAACCATCGTAAGAACTTCGAAGATCGATTGATGATCGACAACCGAATCCGCACAATTTGGTGCACGCAGCAAAACAAAAAACCCAAAAAATCATACGTACCATTGTCGGCGACGAATTTCCTCATGCCGGCAACAGTTGCTGGTGGTGATTTGTGACAGAACTTTGCAGTTGACAGTGCTGATTCGATCGAGTTTTTGGTGTTTGCCTTCCTCGAGGAGGAGAAAAACCGATTCGTTGAATTCCCGTTGTACGCATCAGCACTGGGCACGGGACAGATCAACTACGCGCACACCGAAAATTCAATTAAAAGCTCAACTCAACCGTGACAGATGAGTGCAATCATTCATGCTTCCCGCTCACAGATAAAGTCACCCCGAGGGGAAGGGGCTCCAGGAAGTTAGCTCGGCTTGCTATTACCCGCTAAAAACAAGTGAGACCGTTTTTGTGCTTTGCTTTCCTTTCGCGGATGGTGAGATAGATGCTGTTTTGGTGCGTTAAACTTCACTTCCCTGTCCTGTCAATCCAATTTCAGCCGTCGCGAAATGAAACGAAAGCAGAAGAAAATTTTACTGCTCATGTTAAAAAATCAAAAGTAATCAAATTAGCCCCAACTTCTTCCTATGTTCACCTAAAAAACATTGCAGATTTACTTTTGGATATCAATTAAATGTTATCCCTCCATCTGTTTATGTAAATAAATAAAAAGATTATTTAAAATTTCTTATTTTGAAATGAACTTAAACCTTATCATGAAACCTTTAACTGCTTTATTGTTCCAAACTAAATCCATTCCGTCAATCGCTGCTTGATTACTGCCATTTGACGTCATTGATTATTGCTTGTTCAATCTTTAAATAAAATAATAATGATAAAATTAACTCATTCAAAAACACAAATCAATTCATACTAACCATCGACAACCAACTCCAGCTTGAAGATGCGCAACAATCATCTTCCCCCATGTGTCACGTTCGCATATGAAAACAAAAGACCTGAACATGACATAAAGCGACGAACGTCCGTTCATAGTGAAGTGATCAAGTCATGTTTTAGTCAAGATTGAGAGATGATTCCATGCTTACCTCCGATGCATTCTCCACATTGCCTCCACCGTCCCCACCCCAATTCCAACCGATCCTGTCCATTTACAGTTGACAAGAGAAAGCTTTCAACCGCCAGAACCGTGTCCCATCTCGACCGGCCACACTAAAGGGCAAACCCCTTAACAAGAACTCCAAAGGGACTTGCACCGCATTCCACCGCGGCTGTGGTTCTCAGCCGACTTTTATTTGCCCAGCATAAATAATAAAAACATCAAACCAAATCGAAAGCCCCCCAAACAGGGAAGAAGGAGGAATGGAAATCGTTGAGTATGGGAACTTTTCCGGCCCCCGGATGGGCAAGTCCACCATCAAGACTGGAGCTTTCCGTCCAAGTGACACATTTGGCGTACGGAACGAAATGATACATGATTTTCCACTCCTTTTCCATTGCACAACCGAGCACTCGGTTCCCTTCCACGCGGCAACAGCCAGACCACTCGACCGGGCTGATTGTATACACATTTAAATTACATTATAATGTATGTAATCAATAAACAATCTGTAAGCTCTTGCTCGCGAGCGCGCGCTCTTGCTCCCATCTGCACATACTCACACACGCACATATGGTTTGCCGCTGTCCAAACATCGTCTCACGAGGAACGGAACGGAAAGCAAAAGTTTCCTTACGATGGACTCAACCACAAACGCGAGGGAACCGAAGCGAAAGCGGTGCGGCCCGTTTTTTTCGAATTTGTTCCGGCCGGCCGACCGAAGCATAGCCGGGGAAAAAAGCTTTGGCAGACGGTTTGACCAGAATCACAACCGGCATATTGGGTGGCCTCCTCTCCCAAGCTTGCTGATGAATGTATGCAACGGTGGGTGTGTGTGCGCGAGAATGCTGAAGGAAATGCGCTGCAGCAAAAGGGGCAGCTCGGGAGGTGATTTTTTTACTCCCGTCCCCCCCGTGCTCAACATTCGCTAGGCCAGGGCGGGTGTATTAAATTTGTCGAAACGATTCACCCTCGAAAGCGGGTCCATCGAGATCCATCAATGGCGAATTCTACTGTGGCGAGTGAGAGGCGAGATAAGACTACGATCGGCGTTGGCTTTCGGGTATGGTTTTGAATGAATGTGCCGCCTTCAATTCGTCCGCCACTTTATGGGATGCGCTCACGATCGAAGCACGTGCTTCCAGATGAAAATGCATGTGCACACCACCGGCACACACCGATATCGATGCATCGATCGCGTACCGCTTGTGGATTGAAGCTCCAGAAGAAGGAAGGGTTTAAAAGTGAAGATCGGATTAAGGGAATCGGTGAAGAAATTGCTGCATAAAATTAGTCACAGTCACTTTTAGCCGGTGGTGGTTTTTTACATCACCATTGTTTTTCTTTTCCACCCCCCCCCCCCCTCTCTCTCTCTCTCTCTCTCTCTCTCTCTCTCTCTCTCTCTCTCTCTCTTTCTCTCTTCCTATCTAGCTCATCCGTTTTCCCCATCACCGCTTCTTCCACCTGTGCATGAGAAGGAGGAATGTAAATTAAATGCCCACAAGCACACGTACACATGTTGTGTTGGCGATGGTGGAAAATAAACTTATCACCCCAATGGGCTTGGAACGAGCGAACGCATCTCAATTGTACCGCCAGTGCGCAAAGTGAGTAGTTTTATGTGCCCGGCAAAAAATAAATCGGTAGAAATGTACAGCACATTTTCTAGCAAATGGTTTAGTGCAATTGGTTACCATCTTTCCCATGCACGCTGGTGGCTGTGATTAAGTGCAGTATTATTAGATTGCCTCCAGTTATAGCGCTAGTGATTGTGGAACATTTATCTACTTCGCATGTGCCATTTTTATCTCAATTTCTTAAGTTGCATTCGTAAAATTCCATTCCTTAATATTGCAGTCGTTTTTCATAAGTTTTATCTCTAACGCATGAATTTTTGTCTCGTACTCACCTATTTTGAACAGTTTGCATCTCTTTTTGTTCATAAATCATCAAATTTTGTCTAGTGAAGTTTGACTTTCAATTTACGTATTTACGTACTTTTTCTCTTGAACTCGAAAATGTAAAAGTATATAAAGTTAAATAATTTAAGGCAATAGATTACTACAAAATTAAACTCTTTTCCCAGTACTTACAGGAGCATGGTATACGAAGGGTGATATCAGCCATATTCTGTACATATTTAAGCACCTCTTTAAGTCGTAATGCCACGATTTAATTTTCTTTAATTAACATAAAATTCGAATAATCTCATCCTTATTTATATAAAGTCGAAAAACTCATTATTAAATGCACCAGGACCAGAAGTCTCAGAGGCAAAAAATCATAAATAAATGAGACAAACAATTGTGACTTAGTTGTGACAAAAATGTATGCACACTGTAAACAAATGTCGACTTCCAAACAAATATTATTGCACACAGTCCAAATTTTATGTATTAGAGACAAAAACATACGCTGTCGAAAGTTGGTAACTTTCAGACACAATTTGCCTGGAACGAAAGTAAACAAAAAAATAAAAATTGAGTTCTTTTAATTTTCAATTAAAATTCTTGTCCGAACTTTGTGTGATAATTGCTTCCAAAAACCAGATTTAAGCTGCCTCTAGCAGGTCCTTCTGGAGAAGCCATTTCGCTTATCTTGCATCAACAAAATCATACTGAGTGGCAGAAACAAAACTACCACCTTCCCTACTCAGCTTTATTTTCGATTGTTTTGATCAACCCCCGCGAAGATCGTTATCGTGACACAACGCCCACACTCTTGATGCGTCGCATGCTTCACCGTATAAATGCAGTATTTTGTATTTATTTGCGCTCCTCACAATAACTCCTACACGGTTTATTTAATTTATTTTGTAACCATCAAATATGTCACTTATTTTTGAAATTGTGAGCTCGATCGTGATAAGTAAGTCTGTCGCTATCTGCTCGGATCGGGTTTTTTTTCCAACGGGTCGGGTTGCGGTGCACCACCTTTCCCAAAGGCGATTCACGTTTAAGGTTCACTCGCACATATCCGTTTAGCAGCCACCAGTGAACCACGATTTAATGGTAATCGAATGCAATGGATTAATGCTCCGTAGCCGAGCGATGGTGTTACACGATTTCCATTTAGACACACATTCTCCTCCTCAAAATTTGCATTCTTATTCGGGCATGTGCACACTGCTTCCATACAACCGATCCATCGCACACTTACCATTCACCGGCAGATGAATGGATCGCTCGTGGAGAGATGGAGTAATCATTTCTGATTCGACTGGGTGTAATAAAATGCAAGCATCAACCTGAAATGAAGATATTAAGCTATGTTTCGCATGATTATCCATGAAATTATAGCTAAAGGCATTTAACAGCATAGCTAGTCCATAGCCCTTCTACGCACCATATCTCGGTGGGTGGCGACAGCTACAAACCAAATCGTTTTGCTGTTTGGTGTCTTTTTCATCATCTGCAGTAGATACAAGTACACTGACTAAAACTCGCTTAAAATGAAAAGAATGTAACAATTCCTTCTTCTTTTGAAACAAAGACTGTAGATTGTAATTCCCTTCCTCCAGAAGGAGTCTTCTTGCTTGTTACGAGCAAAGATAAGTACCCAACGATTTATTAGTTATCACACAACATCAACAGCCTCCTTTTACGCATCGCGCATCCAGGTGCATATAATTGTACGATCACGACCATCCGTTCCCATAACACCCCTTTGTTTTTCTTCAATTGCATACATTTTAATTTTGCGATCATTACTACTCATCTCATCATCTTCAGCCAACCTTCCTGTTCCGCCACACCGACTCAATCGATCACCAGTTTATTAGTCGTTCGAAATGATGTTGGCCGTCGCGCCTGAACACGGAACGCACTCGCATTGCAACGATCAAGCTGCCGTTTCGATACGTTTCTTTTTATTTTTTATACCCTTTTTCCCATCGAATGGCGCTAGCAAAGATCAATAAAATAGAGCTTCACGAGCCGGTGTTGCTGGCCTGTGCTTGCCCCTTTCCAACCGCCGGCTCATTACCGACGCTGCAGCTGTTGCGTTCCGGGTGCTTCAGCGAAGAACAAACAAGGAAATACAGTGTCTCGCTGCTAGAACACTACGCCGAATGCACTCGATCGTACATCTTCTTGTTGCTGCTGCTCACGACAACCATGGCACCCTTCAAGATCACCCCCGGGAAACGCGCATCCTCCCTCGCACACATTTTGCCCGGCAGTCGCACGCCGCGTGAAGTTATTAATGAGCGATTGACTAATAAATAATAACTATTAAGAAATCATTTGTTTTACGATGTCCAATAAATTATTGACACGACAAAACATTAAGATATAACTGGAATGGTACAGGCGGCTGGGATGTTGCTGTTGGGGTTGGGAGGCAGGGGAGTAGAACGCCGAGGGGAAGTTGTTTTATAAACGGACGCACGGTTGGTAATAAAACATTTCCAATCACACTTCAGCTTTCGGGGAACCTCAGGTGGTGGAGGTGATTCGACGATCCAACTACAGGGTACTCCGGTACTTGACCCAGGAACACGCGGGTACAACCGTCGTCCAGCTAGATATCAGGGCGTCTGATAGAGGGCACAAACGTACACACACACACAGTTTATAGGTCAACAACTCTTTCCCGTGTCATCAGATGATGGTACCGTGGTGGGGTGCTGCCGGTGACATTACCTTCCGAAGAGCCCCGCGGAACATCGTGTCGATACGACCACGCGAGGCGAACGAGCACCACTACACCAGTGCAGGAAGGTGAGCTCCAATTAGCGAAACTCGCCACGCCAGAATTAAGCCACACGCGCGACTGCTCACACACACACACACACACACACACACACACACAGGTAATAAAAAAACGGAAAAGATCAACCAACCAAATAAATCATAAATTACAACAGCAAAAGAAAAAGGCTTCCACGATGACTTTCCTCGAAGGATGGCGAGGCTCGAATGGATCATGCAGGACACGCAAACGGCGGCTTGGCGGATGAAGAGGAGTTATGAGAGGGAGGCTTTTAGTTTAATCCATCGGGCAGCATGAAACTGGCCAGAGCATCCCGGAGATTTGCAACGGGAGTAAGAGACAGCAGGAGATAGAGTGAGAGAGAGAGGGCGCGCGATTGCAGCAAACTGCATCGCCCGAGCCCTGGTGCAGTGGAGCCTGCGAATGAGAGCAGCCGTGATTGCCCGGAGGAATTTCCTAATGAAATTAACCTCCCGTCCTCTTCCCGCCTCCTCCTTTCCACAGCCCTTCCCGCAACAACAACAAAAAAGCTTCAACCCTTCGTTCAGTGCGCCATGTTTGGAAGGGGTGACGTCGGTTGGATGGCGTCTGGCAAGTATCTGGTTCCCGTTCTGGGTAAGCCGGTAAGGTGGGAAAAAGGGTTCATCGGCATGCACGAGAACAAAACTAGTGCTGTTGCGGGAAAGGGCACCATGGGACAGAATGGGAATTCACACACATAAATATACTAAACCCGGTAGAACCTGCTCACGTCGCACACACCGAGCGTGCATGTTCTTAATTCATACAGAGCTCATACCGCTCTCTCTTCCGCACCTCCTACTGCCACCGACTTATTTGTCCTCTCCAGCGACCACCATTTTTTTGCGTGGCCTCCACAGTCCGGCCCCAGTTGCCAGCATAAGCGAAAAGGGACCAAAACTTTCGAGCGTGTAATCGTCGATATGCATAACTATCGGCAGTAATTACTGGCCTCGCTGTTCCGCTATCCCTGCGCTGCAAGGGATTTGGTACGGATCCTGACCGGTGCGCTGTTTACATTGAGCGACCGAACGCCACGATCGGTGGGAACCACCCCGGGATGAACTAGGACCGGGTACCGGATCTTGAAAGAAATGGGGGAGGACCTCCTGTGGAACTCCTCTGGCGATCTGCGCCAGTTGAAATAATCTCACGGAAGGCTTTTTTGCTAGTGGTATTGGCAACAACATGAAACAAAGCATACACGACAGTATCACACACAAAAAGCAAACTCCCACTTCCACCCCTGGGTCCTTCGTTTTTCTTTACGAAACCTGAGGGAACCTGAGAAGCCAAAATACTACAGCAAATCTAGCGATTAAACTGGGTCACACTGCGCTCTATCGCTTCACCACGCCGGCTGGCCCTTTCTTGGGGACCTGGCTTACCGATGAACTTCCATCTCCGAGAGGCCGTTTTTACCATTGCCCATGGTGAAAATAGATAACACTAAAACGTGATTTGTCAAACGGTGTGCATTGAAATTGATACCGCGCGCGAACGATGCCGAGCTCACGGAAAGCGCACCACTTCACGGAGAGCCGAGCTTGGTAAACTCCAAAACTGGACAAACGCGATTTTGCTAAGCCCCGTGCTAGAAACCACACATGGGAAGTCGTTTTTAATATTTTTTGTTTGTTTGTGTTTCAGTGTTCAACTCCTTCGCCCATTCTTCAGGATCTCTCGGTTGTCGAGGCACGCCACACATCGACCGAAGGAAGATATCATACAGGTGTTTTTCTAAATGGGTTCCACTTTGTCTAATGCGCTCTACCGCTCCGTTCCTTCCACTGTCTGCAGTCCAACCTTCTCCCCGAACGCATCGCACCTGGAGTACATTGGTACTAGCTGGCATACGTTTATTTACGTATGCAGCATCTCTGTCCCCGTTCGCCCAAGCATCGATGCACTTGACCGCCCCAAAACGATGCCGCATCCCGGGCCGTGTATGTGTGCCGTGATTCATCTGCATCAAAGGTGCATGTTATTCAGCCTGCTTCCCCGGCGAGCGGTCCAAACGAAAAGCGTAAAAGGTGGGCTGAAATTGAGAGAAAGATCTGTTTTGCATATTTTTCAATCGTTCCGCACATTATTGATTTTGCCCTTTTCCATTCCCGTTCGCGCATGGGTGTGTCCATTAGCTTGCGGGTGTATAAATAGCTCTCGCTATGATAATTGAATGACGAACAGTGTGCTTCATGGTGGCGTGTCCTGCACACCTGCACGTTGGGAACGCGTTCGAGTGAAAGGTTCGTCGCTTAATGCACCAAGTCTTTCGTTTTCTTGATGCGATCCGATAAAGCGGTGTTGAATTAAGGTGTAGAAATCAATTTACTTTCAATAAGAAGAGCTTTGAAAGGTATGAAAAAATATAGCAAAAACTTTTACTCTTCCTGTCCCATGTCTTGCTCCTCTCCATTACAAACCATGCTCGAACGCTTGTACACGTCCTGTTGGATTACTGTTTACAACCAGCTACAAGGCACCAGATCCAGAATGTCCACTTCGCTGCCCCGTGTGCCTCTTTTGAATCTGTCCGGACAATTCATTAATTCTTTCGTACATATTGACTCTTCGACGGGCGGCTCAATCTTTTTTTTCTTGTTTTCTCTCGTCATTGTCTCGTTAAATCAATCCCCGTGACAATTACGGAAGGTCTACCGGTGAACTGTTCACCAATGCCACTGCCACCGGTCCGGTGAAGAGATTGTCACTCTGCCTGCAATCATTGCAGTAAACGGGTTAAGCAGAGAAGTAGAAAAGAAACAAATCCAAACCGATGTTGCACTAAATGTTTACCCATTCTGCGTCCTGTGACCGTCGTACGCTCCCTTCGCCCTTCAGCTTTTGCTTGCAATTGTACGCCTGACTAATAGTTCAAATTCTACTGCTCGACAAGCTGAACAACAAGCAACTAATGCTACCGGTTGCCGTATTGGTCGCACAGCCATCGCACAAGTGAAACTGGTTCCTGCGGGATGGTTGGCCTTTCGAGTGCGGGATGGGCCCTTGTTGCGATACCTTCCACACCACGGCAAAACAAACCGATGGCTCATCCCGTACGGTTGATCGCGATCGCGGAAAGCAATGGCATCGATAGTGGTTCGGTTTTTTTATCGAACCCGGTCGGTTGGGTGTTTCAAACCATTACCTTCGAACGATCGACAATCGATTGCAATCGGAGATGCTCTAAGCATGTGGACAGTCTGTGTCGGAAGTTAGCGTGTGTGCCGAGCAGCGGAGTACACCAATCGCAACACGGGATAACACTTAACACAGCCACACGCCCGACCTGTGGGGGATAAAAACAATTGCAATACGATCGGACAAATACGACGCACGGTGGTAATGAAAAAGTGCTCTTACAAAAGATGCCGTTGCTGAAGGGCTTGTTGACGATTCGTGTTAAAAATCCACCAGTCAAAATTATGTGCATTACTTGAGATTAGAAAAGCATTTGTTTATGTATCTTGTGTCAAATTTTTGTTGCTTTTATTACAAAACCATTATCATGGATAGAACTTGAGCGAAATGATTCGTTCGTTGAGAAGAACGGAATGGACGGAACAGCGTTCCACCTGCGTTAAAAGCTGTTCAACGTACGTCATTCAACCCCTTCAGAGGCAATTCAATTAATTACTTAAATTCATTTAATTACATCGGAAGCATCATTCACATGTTCTATCTGTAAAAATAGCTCAAAGTAACATAATTTGGTGAACGAAGCTCTTTCATAAAATAACTTTTTTTCTTTAAAAGGACTGATTGAACGGTATAAGTTGAGTTTATGCGGCCTACCTTAATGAAACAATCATGTTACTATCCAATTACTGAACAACGAATTAAAGTGGTGACAAATCTTCTCTTGCACTACACTAAACCCGCTACATCAACGATACGCTTTCTAAAGCATTAAACCCGGAAACCGGAGTAGACTACACCTCCTTTTCCTTCCTTTCACACCCACTCTTCTCCAGTTCGGATAAGTGAACATGAGAAATTGAAAAGTGAATCTTTTGTGTATTTTCTTGTTACTTTTTGCTCCGCTCAACGTGATAAAAACCATTGTGTGTTCTTAACGGTGATTGTTACAGTTGGCAAGTATCCAGTGCACGGCGTTGAAAACAATCTTTACCGGCCCGGCACCGTTCGTTCCGGCGAGATCCAGTGTCGGTCACCAGTTTCCTACCATTCAACCGCACGACGAGTTCACTGGGTCAGAATGGAGACGCAGATAAGCATCGGGAAAATTGTTCACGTCCTTTAGTCACACGCTAAATCATAATCCACCAACCAGGCCCGGACCCAGCGGCACGGATCGCCCCACAAACTTTTCCCAGCTCGGCGACAACGTCAACGTTCAGCGTGGCACATTAACAACGGTTGGGACACGCCGCCAACATGTGTGATCGGTGTCCGGTTAACGGAAAGCAAAAACCACGTCGACGACAACAAGCGCTAGCGACAATAATACAGACAATAACACTAATGATAATAATAATGATAAAGAAAACCATCGACTCGGGTCACGATGGGTGAGGTGGGACCTACGCTCCCCGAACCCCCAGAATGCCAAAGATCTTCAAACCGTCAGCAGCTCTACAGTGTGCCTGAGATTCCTGTACGGTTTGGCCCCTTCGGTTGTGGTTTTGCTGTCTGTAGATGCAAGCTGGATATGATCACAGCTGAATCGTTCGCCTGGGAGACAGTTTGAACTATTCCGTTGACAGTCACAACCAACGGTGTGCGCCTAGATCGGTGCGATGAGAACGAACGATCGCGCATGTAAGGTCATAAATCATACCGTTTTCAAATCCTTACACACCACACCACGGAGTGGTCAAACTGTTCATCAACAATCATTCGATCGGATCACAACAGATAGGAGAAGTTTATTGAATAACTTCCACCTCCAATGAGGATTCGGAAAACTAATCTCAACGATAATGTAGCAAAACTGGGAAATACAATTGTAGAAATACTTTTAATCCAAACAATGTTTTAAATTTTAGGCTCATTGTAAACAATAAAATTTATTTTTATTACAGCACGTCATTTTATAGTTGTAGGTGACCTCTCCATCCGCTATGCACCGTTTATTTAATCTCGTAAATCAATGTCTATATCGTGGATGTTGTAAATGTTTAACCATGTTGGATGTTCCAAATGTAGGACAAAATATAGGCGAAATCAGTCGGACTACTTAGCTATACGATAACACCGATTTATCTTTGAGCACCCTGAAGATCAATTCGAATACTGCCAGCAATATCAAACCAAATTTTGAGGAATGAAACCTCGAGACCGATCGCAATTGCAAAGATTTTCTATTTCAAAATAGTTCCATCTTATCAATTTGGATTTTGCTGGTTGTTGTGCAATATCTGACACTTCAAGTTGAAGAATCGTCTAACCATTTCGTCTGTGTTATCAGTCTAGGACAAGTTATGAAATGGTGTTAAAAATGGTTCCATAACATCAAAACAAGACATCTTCACCTTGAAAATATGGCAAATGCCATCATAATGGGATAGTAACCAAACAAGATCTGCGACGTCCATCTGCGACAGATTGCGCCAAATGACAGTAAATACTCCCCCAATTTCTAGTTTTGTACCAAACTACTCTCATAACAGGTCATACAGGTCAAATAGTTTCATCACTCGATTGTAGAGAAATTCAAATAAACCATTACGACATAAAACGATCGTTTACCTTAAACAACTGTATCAATGGTCAATGTCTCCCCTCGGAATGCCCCCGTAGAAATACATTCCAAACACCTCACCTACTCAATCCTTCGCCTCTCTTCTTTCTCTCTTCGCGTCGTCAAATCCGATAAACCATCCATCGATGCGATAGGCATCCCTTGTACGATCGACCCTAAATCAATTATACTATCCGAAACGGAGCATGCACAGAAGAAGCAGAGCAAGCACCAAAACCTAGACCAATTGTGCCATGGTATGAGTGTGTGAGAGCATTGGAATTCCTGAGCGCTACACTTACACCAACTGGGGCCCGGTTGCCGAACACCGAACCATAAATCCATCATCGTCCAATACTTCACTCGGAACGATTCACTGCCTTCAACCTGTGGACCTCGGGAGCGTATTGTGATGAAGACGAGCCGGTGGCTGGCATCTCGTCGACGGGAAAGCGTAGAGGAGCAGCTCGCCAAGACAGATCGATGGACAGCATGTTGTCTTGTTTGCGTTTAACATATTCCCCCCTCTGTTATACTCGGCTTCTCCTTCACAAACCCACCCTAACGGGGTTCCATTCCGCCTACCCACGGGCGTTTGGATTGCGTTGGGCTGGAGGCATCATAAAAAAGGCATACGTTTTGTGTACACGCATTTATGATGATTGACCCATCCATGAGCACGGGATGAGATCGGAATCGGAGACTGCGGCCCCGGGGATCATCCCGGCTTCGATCTCCCGCGGGATGAACATAGCCTACCTTTTCTTCATTGCCGTGTTTCTTTGCTTGCACACGCGGCCACGCAAACCCGACCCGAGCACGATGTTTCCCCTGGCTGGACAAGGTGTTTGTTTATGTTTCACATAACGAGAGAAACAAACTTCGGCCTTTTTTTACGACGGTGCACCGGGGCTGGGAATCGGATGGCTTTTTGGCAGCGCTAGGCTGCTCGAACTGGAACGATGGCGAGACCGCGGTTCTTCCATTTTTTGTTTCGGTGTCGGAGCACCCGTGTGTGAGCTTCGAGTTGACCGAGCTTCGACAGCTCTGGGAGGCTCATTTTATGGATCATCGACTGCTGTTTGACTTTCCATTCGCACTTCCATTGTTCTGTTTGGTTGTTGTTCCTTTTTGTCGATCGGATCGTAACGATCGGTCAACAAGGTGGTGGGACATGGATATACAAGACAACACTGACAGTTCGCGTACTACCTCCCCCGACTTTCTTCGCAACGGAGCGTTCACTCGACAGGTACACCTTTCGCGCTTGGATGCTGCCCTTTGGCTTCTTAACTACATCCCTGGCATAGGACCGATCCTAACCCAATCACCTGCTCCTTTCCCTCCCGGGGAGTTAGCTTTTGGCAAACACCTCAAATCGATCACCGATCGAAGATTATGGCTTCCGATACAGGTTCCACGCAGGGGTCGATTTATTGTCCCGAAAAAGGCAGCCTTTCGCAAGTGGTGAGACTAACCCGTTCGATCAGATCTCGATTCGCGATCACACGCAGCTGTCCCGATCGATCTCTAGCGCTAGCGGGTACTTCTGGTACCCGGGGCAGGGATCTCCCGCTGTGATGGTGGTGGACGGCTAGTGGCTAGATTTGCATAAAACCGTTCCCTTTTCGCGCTCAGGTTTAAGCTGCATACCTTCCAAACCCTGACTACAGAGCATGAAGATTTGCTCAGGCAAGTTGACTGACTGATTGTTCAGGGAGACTTTCGAGAGGCCTCCGGGAACATCGAGTGTACATTCACAACGTTCCATGACTGAGTTAAGCGGTTTTACTTGCGTCATATAAAGATTCCCAAACACTACCCTGCCTTAAAACTGCCATAAGACATACCTCTTACTTATCGTGCCCGATCGACGTGACGAATGTCTCAATGTGAACAGACAGCAGATTATCGACAACTTCTTCCAGCAACAGTTAGGCAATGCCAAGTCAATCATCAACACCTGTGCTGGAATTCGTAATGTACCTTCTCACTCTATGTCAATCGAAACAGGTGTAGCTAATGTCCTACTCGGGATAGAATCAACCTCTGCTGACAGTTGTGTATGCCGCTAGTGTAGCAAACTCACTCAAATCGAAAGATCCATAAACCACCAAGTAGCCCGCAAAACCTCTCGATCAATCATATACACATACAAAATCTGTCTCGTGACTGATCGGATTAAACACACCAACTTCGACTATCTAACACTGATGCACAAAGCCTCAATCAATCGCAAATAGATTCCTCCGACAAACAAACCTCAGATCTCCACCAGGAATCTCACCATGTTTCATCATTTTAACCACTCAATAACAAACCCAAACTGTGTCATTCGCTCTAACGGTTCACATTCTACCATTTTCAAAAAAAGCAAAGTGAGAAGATGTTGGGGAGAAACTAACGACTAACTCCAGGTTTAGCATGCTGGCTATATCCTCAATTTCGCCGCATCAGCTCAGTGCCGAAACCCGGATCCTACCGGAGATGCCAAGGTGCACCGTAAACACACGCGCCAGACTTCGACCTCGATGCGCACACGATAGTGGAATGGACACAAGAAGAACAACGCACACAACACCTAGTGAGATTCCAATATTCCTATGACAAATAGTTATCGTTAAAGATATGATAATGAAGTCATTAAGATTAAAATATCGAATTATATATTGGTTGCCCAGTCGGGAGGTGTCTTGGCGTCGAGAGCATCGGAACGTCTGCACAGCATCCAACTGTCACCATCATCAGAATGAAATTCTTGTGACGGCTGCAGAATGGACGCCACTTTTGAAACACCGAACCAACCCCTAATGTCAACGAAGGATGACGTTTACCGCGCGTTTCAGATCATTTGCTGCTCGGTGTAAGAATGGAATGGTTCAGCCTCAATTTACCATTGCACCGCCCTTCTTCCGCTACCGACGATCTTCTCCAGATAACCCTCGAGCGCACGCACGCACATCAACCGTTGCCCATCTTTCGCTGACCCTTGCGACCGCGGCCAAAACAATGTAAGAACTGACCAGCGGAGCTTTCGGGGAGGCCACCAGGTTCGGTCAAAACACTTATAAACATCCCTTGTGACAACTTGTTAATGCCACAGCATGTGAGCCCGCGCCCGACCGTCGCGCACCACTCGGGACCGATTAGGGAGGGGAAGAGCTTTTTCCATCCCTTCCGTTGGCAAAAAGGTCCAGATCGGTTGTGGCCGAAGGGAAAAATATGGTTTTGCTTTCACGGTACTCGCTCCACGGAGTCTGCGTCGTCCGCCAGCCCGCGCGGTCTGCTGGTTAGTGGCGGTTTTCGCTTCTTCGTGCTGCCTGTTTTATCGCAAAGCTATAAATCTTTCATAGACAAAACAAAAGAATGCATGTAAGCGCATAACTTAAAGGAGCTTCCCTTCGAGCCGGGCACCGGGTACGGTAGGTTATGGTGAGAAAAATAAGGAACTTACTGCCAACCTGGCCTGTACGGGGACCCCACACTGGGGATGCTTCAAATGGTCGTTTCTCTTTTAAGCTGCTTACGTACTCTAAGCCATCGGATAGAGGGCGTGCAAGGCCACGTGGAATTGTGGAGGTTAGCAAACGGCACCATTAACTACATTTTAACGTAATAAACACCCCGGGTCCCGGTTAACCCACCCGAATGGGAAGCAACAGCGTCTCGGGTTGGCCCAATTGGCAGGTCGTGGCGCAGAGTGTAAACACTCTAGCGCGCGGTATCTCTGACGAAACCGTGCCGAAGGTGTCGAGAACGCACTTCAAATGGCGTTTGGCGGCATTCAATTCGCACTTTTTGCTATTCCCCGCATCTTGCCTGTTTTGGGGTCGGAGTTGGTCTAGAGGTTGGAAGCACGTCATGCCGGGGGTTTGTATGGGTAAAATATGCACTTTCTATAGCTACTCGTGCTGGTACGTGCTGGAACCCCGCTTGGCTTGGCAGGAAATGAAGAAATCTTCGAGCCGGGGGAGGGAACCGGGTCCATCAACTGCACTTTTATAAGGGTCACCTGGTGTGGTCGCGTAGTCGCGGAACCGGTCGGTGTACTAATGTGCGTCGAGCAGCGTAAGGAATTTGGGGCTTTCAGGGCCGCATCCTAGGAAAGAGAAATCACGCCGGCTTTCGGTGCATTTGTTGTGCCGAATGACCCAATAGGTGGAGTAGAACATGTTGTCACAATGTATGCGCAATTTGCCGAGCATTACTTTAAATGTTCATATATTGTAGCTAGTAGACAAGACAATTATTTACCAATAAAAAGATTTTAGAGAACTTATAAACCTTGAATATTTGAGGATTTATTAATCTGTGATGTTTGATCGAAGGGATACTGCCACTGGTTTTGACTGTTCCTTTATAGGAGGGTCTGGTGGTTTCGAATTCCACGTAGAACCATAGAAGATGGTCCACATGGTGAGATTCGACCCCCAACATTACCCAAAAAAATGCAGGATCTACAGAGAGCCCATCCAACCTAGGTCGCAGGGACACTTGCGGAGAGATTGAAAAAAGGAACCACCCGAGTTCATCTTCCACATGCTCTGTCATCGAGACAGGAAAAGTTGCTGTGGGGATCGTACGAACTCTTGGGAAGAGATGGATCAAACGTAACAGAACGACTTCTCTGACGCCTGTTTTCGACAGTGCATCTGCCTTGTCATTGCTAGGAATCTCACCCATTATTAGACGTATCCTAAACGCCTTGTTAAACATTGACTTGAGCAACTCAACAATTTTTACTACAAAATAGTCTTCGGTATTAATAGACCTTGAGGCTTTGCTGAATAGCTAATAGCATTAAGGCTATCAATAAATACGAAGTACTCAGCCGTTAATACTGAAGGTTTCGGAGATCTCTCTGACTCCAACGAAGCGAGTGCCCTCCCTGGAGGAAGCTCCATCATTGTAGCACTGGTTCATTTTGTCAATATGGCCGTTCTTCTTCACGGCTACAAAGAACATCATATTGCACCAGAAATTCAACCTCAAAAACCGATCTTTATTATACAGCATCTAAAAAGCATCGGAATAAGGAAGCGCTCCACAACAGGGCAACGCATCGAAACGATCGTGAGAACGAACGAAACCAAACTTCGCGATCACCGCGGTCCCCTGCCCCAAACTGATCCTCTGCCTCATCGCTTCCACGCTGTTTGCCATCCAGACGGACACTAAATGGCTGATCTTGCGACATAATATATCATATTCCGCGAGCACGATGCGCATGTCCGATCGCGTAACGATCGATACGCAATCGGTTCCGCAGCGGTTTGCGTGGAAAGCTGATGACACGGAATGAAGAAGGTTTGGAGAGATGGAGAAAGAGAAAAAAAGCTGAACGGAGCATAATGTAAACGCACAACACAAGGCGATGGAACAAAATTGGACCGAAAAAATCCCGACCAACTACATAAATGGTAAAGAAAGGCCCTTTCCCGCTCTTTCGCCTGGTTGGGTGGAATGGAAAAATGAACGCAAAAAAGCACATCCACCGTTGTGTATGTGTGGTTTTCTGTGTGGAAATGATCATACCTCTGTTCGTGCTGGAACAAAGCTGAAACTGGACGATAGGAAGAAGGCAAAAAAACAACCAATCCCAAGGCTCGCAAGAAGATTTTTTTCCTTCCTTTCTTAAAATAAATAACAACCTTACAGTATGACCTAGACGAGCGCGGTGGTGTTTTGTCGCCGTCCTGCCCACAACGGCTGCCCCGGGAGACACTGGTGTGAACAAACGGTTTCAAAATTGTCTCATTAGGCTTCGATATCGCACTCGCCCGATCGTGCACGTCAAAAAACCCCGCGGACAGCGTACCGGGTAGAAAAATGCGCGTACCGACCTCGCGTGCTTCGGCTGCCGAAGGATGCGGCGGTGCCTGTCGTTCCGGTTACAGGATCCCCCCGTACCCATGATCAGACATTCGAGGATTCGGGAAGCATGTCGCGGTTACGGGCAGGGTATTACACCAACACCGCACAGCGCACCAGACAAAACAATCAAATCAAGATATGAAACCGACCCGCTCACAGTTCGTGCCCAGGGTCGTGCTCGGGACGTTTGATGATGCGTCCTTCTTGCCTTTTTTTCTTCAATTTTGCGCTCTACCGCTTGTTTTCAGCTTTAACTCAGCTTAAACTTACCTTTGCACGATGCTCCAGAATCTCACCGTTTTTCCTTACCGTGATGGAAAACTTGAGCGAAAGGGACTTAGAACCGACGAACCAAGCGTTTGGGAGTCGGAGTCCAGGTCACACCTGGAATATGTCCCGGTTCCATCCCTACCAGCGCTAAGTGCTGAGAAAGAGAGTAATCGTTTGCCTGCAGCGGTGAACTGGCTAGGTCCGGTTGGAAATATGAGCGCATCTACTAAAGCAGAAAGCATTCCTCTCTCGTACTACATGTCACCCTTCTAAGGTCTCTAATCTTGACATGTCGATTCGCTTGGAGGAACTTTGAAGTCTAAGAGCTATTAACTTTAGCACCCATCCGCAAGGAAATCCCTCAGGCGACCCGTGGTCGGTGTGAGCAACATCTAAACGGCCCACACTGCTGAACTCTGGGATAGGATGGAAACCTATCGCAAATACATCATTTGATATTGCAACCTCCTTCGTTATCATTCTTGAGGTTTCTCCTCATCTTCTTGCAGTGGAGGATCAATCCCCTTGGAGGCCCAGGGCGGAATTATAGTTGGGGCCTCTAATTTTAAAAACGATGCAGGAGAGAAGGGGGACATTGAGGGGACTTGAAATGAGACAAGGCGAAAAGCGCAGTAAGAAGGGGCCTACTCCGCCTACGGTTTGATCCACCGCTGGGCCGTCCCTAACCATGTTCTTCAATGGCCAGGGCCATCACCATCTTCGAATTTAATATCGGAACCGGCTATATCACCACCAACATCAGTTACCACTGTAGGATATTGTCTATCCTGCAGCGAGTATTTATCACACGCAATATCCTACCATGAATGTTCAGTCATACGTATGAACGCATGAACTGTTCGCGATGAACTGCGCCTTTGCCTCCTTTCACGTATACCAGGTATTGACCAGTGCCGGGATAACGCACCGACTGCAGATGAGGTGGATCATGTGTGGTTGTGACGATATCACCGGTATCACGGTATATACACGGGAGATAGTGCTGCAACGTTGTGCTACAGGATCCTTAAGGCCAGTGTATGAGACCAACCAGATGATGCGTCCACTACAGTACCCGATCCTGTTTCCACGGGGTGAAGCCGGTTGGACTCATGTTATGCTAAGATACGTCGCCGAGGAAGACAGCCGAGACCATCGAGCACGGGGACAAACACAGATAGTGGTGACGTCATCAATGAGAATGATCCCCAGATGAAGCCGAATGCAGAGGAAAATTCATCCAATCAAATTACTCCACGTAAATATGCCGCGTATATGTTGCATATCCTGGCGGGAGATCGCTCATTCTCTGATGCATTGTGAGGGGTAGTCAGGCTATCATACATTACAGAATGAGCGAGTTACTAAGTTGTGACTTTCGATTTTTTTGTTTATTTATTATTTAGTGGAATGTTTACCATTGTGTATCCCATTAAACAAACAACGCAAATTTTATATAATAATAATTTGTGTTATGCACAGTCGGTTAGATTTGCATAGCTTTCAGCATTTGAAAACTAAAATGCTAGGCCAAGTTTTTGTGTTGAAAGACTACCTCCATGATCATTCGTTCACGTCGATGTTTTAGGCGATGAACAAAAATTAACGGTTGATTTCTGCGGTGAGCTTCAACTCACTGAACTACTTCAACAATTTATTATGTTTTATAGCATTCTTTGATACATTAAGCCAGTGCCATCTTGTCCGCCATCTTGTCCTCTATCTTGTCCGCCATCTTGTCCGCCATACTGGCCGCCATCTTGTCCGCCATCTTGGCCACCATCTTGTCTGCCATCTTGGCCACCATCGTGTCCGCCATCTTGGCCGCCATCTTGTCCGCCATCTTGGCCGCCATCTTGGCCGCCATCTTGGCCGCCATCTTGTCCGCCATCTTGTCCGCCATCTAGTCCGCCATCTTGTCCGCCATCTTGTCCTCCATCTTGTCCGCCATCTTGTCCGCCATCTTGGCCGCCATCTTGGCCGCCATCTTGTCCGCCATCTTGTCCGCCATCTTGGCCGCCATCTTGTCCGCCATCTTGTCCGCCATCTTGGCCGCCAACTTGTCCGCCATCTTGGCCGCCATCTTGTCCGCCATCTTGTCCGCCATCTTGTCCGCCATATTGTGTCCGCCATATTGTGTCCGCCATATTGTGTCCGCCATCTTGTCCGCCATATTGTCCGCCATCTTGTCCGCCATATTGTGTCCGCCATCTTGGCCGCCATCTTGTCCGCCATCTTGGCCGCCATCTTGTCCGCCATCTTGGCCGCCATCTTGTCCGCCATCTTGGCCGCCATCTTGTCCGCCATCTTGTCCGCCATCTTGTCCGCCATCTTGTCCGCCATCTTGTCCGCCATCTTGTCCGCCATTTTGTGTCCGCCATATAGTGTCCGCCATCTTGTCCGCCATTTTGTGTCCGCCATCTTGTCCTCCATCTTGGCCGCCATCTTGTCCGCCATCTTGTCCGCCATCTTGGCCGCCATCTTGTCCGCCATCTTGTCCGCCATCTTGTCCGCCATATTGTGTCCGCCATATTGTGTCCGCCATCTTGGCCGCCATCTTGTCCGCCATATTGTCCGCCATATTGTCCGCCATCTTGTCCGCCATCTTGTCCGCCATCTTGTCCGCCATATTGTGTCCGCCATTTTGTCCGCCATCTTGTCCGCCATCTTGTCCGCCTTATTGTGTCCGCCATCTTGGCCGCCATCTTGTCTGCCATCTTGGCCGCCATCTTGGCCGCCATCTTGGCCGCCATCTTGGCCGCCATCTTGGCCGCCATCTTGTCCGCCATCTTGTCCGCCATATTGTGTCCGCCATCTTGTCCGCCATTTTGTGTCCGCCATCTTGTCCGCCATCTTGGCCGCCATCTTGTCCGCCATCTTGTCCGCCATCTTGGCCGCCATCTTGGCCGCCATCTTGGCCGCCATCTTGTCCGCCATCTTGTCCGCCATCTTGTCCTCCATCTTGTCCGCCATATTGTGTCCGCCATCTTGGCCGCCATCTTGTCCGCCATCTTGGCCGCCATCTTGTCCGCCATCTTGTCCGCCATCTAGTCCGCCATCTTGTCCGCCATCTTGTCCTCCATCTTGTCCGCCATCTTGTCCTCCATCTTGTCCGCCATTTTGTGTCCGCCATCTTGTCCGCCATCTTGGCCGCCATCTTGTCCGCCATCTTGTCCGCCATCTTGTCCGCCATCTTGTCCGCCATATTGTGTCCGCCATCTTGTCCGCCATATTGTCCGCCATCTTGGCCGCCATCTTGTCCGCCATCTTGTCCGCCATCTTGTCCGCCATATTGTGTCCGCCATCTTGTCCGCCATTTTGTGTCCGCCATCTTGTCCGCCATCTTGTCCGCCATCTTGTCCGCCATCTTGGCCGCCATCTTGTCCGCCATCTTGTCCGCCATCTTGGCCGCCATCTTGTCCGCCATCTTGTCCGCCATCTTGTCCGCCATCTTGTCCGCCATCTTGTCCGCCATCTTGTCCGCCATATTGTGTCCGCCATATTGTGTCCGCCATCTTGTCCGCCATCTTGTCCTCCATCTTGTCCTCCATCTTGTCCGCCATATTGTCCGCCATCTTGTCCGCCATCTTGTCCGCCATCTTGTCCGCCATCTTGTCCGCCATCTTGTCCGCCATATTGTGTCCGCCATTTTGTCCGCCATCTTGTCCGCCATCTTGTCCGCCATCTTGGCCGCCATCTTGGCCGCCATCTTGTCCGCCATCTTGGCCGCCATCTTGTCCGCCATCTTGGCCGCCATCTTGGCCGCCATCTTGGCCGCCATCTTGTCCGCCATCTTGTCCGCCATATTGTGTCCGCCATCTTGTCCGCCATTTGGTGTCCGCCATCTTGTCCGCCATCTTGGCCGCCATTTTGTCCGCCATCTTGTCCGCCATCTTGGCCGCCATCTTGGCCGCCATCTTGGCCGCCATCTTGGCCGCCATCTTGGCCGCCATCTTGGCCGCCATCTTGTCCGCCATCTTGTCCGCCATCTTGTCCTCCATCTTGTCCGCCATATTGTGTCCGCCATCTTGGCCGCCATCTTGTCCGCCATCTTGGCCGCCATCTTGTCCGCCATCTTGTCCGCCATCTAGTCCGCCATCTTGTCCGCCATCTTGTCCTCCATCTTGTCCGCCATCTTGTCCTCCATCTTGTCCGCCATTTTGTGTCCGCCATCTTGTCCGCCATCTTGGCCGCCATCTTGTCCGCCATCTTGTCCGCCATCTTGTCCGCCATCTTGTCCGCCATCTTGTCCGCCATATTGTGTCCGCCATCTTGTCCGCCATATTGTCCGCCATCTTGTCCGCCATCTTGGCCGCCATCTTGTCCGCCATCTTGTCCGCCATCTTGTCCACCATATTGTGTCCGCCATCTTGTCCGCCATTTTGTGTCCGCCATCTTGTCCGCCATCTTGTCCGCCATCTTGTCCGCCATCTTGGCCGCCATCTTGTCCGCCATCTTGTCCGCCATCTTGTCCGCCATCTTGTCCGCCATCTTGGCCGCCATCTTGTCCGCCATCTTGTCCGCCATCTTGTCCGCCATCTTGTCCGCCATCTTGTCCGCCATCTTGTCCGCCATATTGTGTCCGCCATATTGTGTCCGCCATCTTGTCCGCCATCTTGTCCTCCATCTTGTCCGCCATATTGTCCGCCATCTTGTCCGCCATCTTGTCCGCCATCTTGTCCGCCATCTTGTCCGCCATCTTGTCCGCCATATTGTGTCCGCCATTTTGTCCGCCATCTTGTCCGCCATCTTGTCCGCCATCTTGGCCGCCATCTTGGCCGCCATCTTGGCCGCCATCTTGTCCGCCATCTTGGCCGCCATCTTGGCCGCCATCTTGGCCGCCATCTTGGCCGCCATCTTGTCCGCCATCTTGTCCGCCATATTGTGTCCGCCATCTTGTCCGCCATTTGGTGTCCGCCATCTTGTCCGCCATCTTGGCCGCCATCTTGTCCGCCATCTTGTCCGCCATCTTGTCCGCCATCTTGGCCGCCATCTTGGCCGCCATCTTGGCCGCCATCTTGGCCGCCATCTTGGCCGCCATCTTGTCCGCCATCTTGTCCGCCATCTTGTCCTCCATCTTGTCCGCCCTATTGTGTCCGCCATCTTGGCCGCCATCTTGTCCGCCATCTTGGCCGCCATCTTGTCCGCCATCTTGTCCGCCATCTAGTCCGCCATCTTGTCCGCCATCTTGTCCTCCATCTTGTCCGCCATCTTGTCCTCCATCTTGTCCGTCATTTTGTGTCCGCCATCTTGTCCGCCATCTTGGCCGCCATCTTGTCCGCCATCTTGTCCGCCATCTTGGCCGCCATCTTGACCGCCATCTTGTCCGCCATCTTGTTCGCCATCTTGTCCGCCATCTTGTCCGCCATCTTGTCCGCCATATTGTGTCCGCCATATTGTGTCCGCCATCTTGGCCGCCATCTTGTCCGCCATCTTGTCCGCCATCTTGTCCGCCATCTTGTCCGCCATATTGTGTCCGCCATCTTGTCCGCCATTTTGTGTCCGCCATCTTGTCCGCCATCTTGGCCGCCATCTTGTCCGCCATCTTGTCCGCCATCTTGTCCGCCATATTGTGTCCGCCATCTTGGCCGCCATCTTGTCCGTCATCTTGGCCGCCATCTTGTCCGCCATCTTGGCCGCCATCTTGGCCGCCATCTTGTCCGCCATCTTGTCCGCCATCTTGGCCGCCATCTTGTCCGCCATCTTGTCCGCCATCTTGGCCGCCATCTTGTCCGCCATCTTGTCCGCCATCTTGTCCGCCATCTTGTCCGCCATATTGTGTCCGCCATCTTGGCCGCCATCTTGTCCGCCATCTTGGCCGCCATCTTGTCCGCCATCTTGTCCGCCATCTTGTCCGCCATCTTGTACGCCATATTTTGTCCGCCATCTTGGCCGCCATCTTGTCCGCCATATTGTGTCAGCCATCTTGGCCGCCATCTTGGCCGCCATCTTGTCCGCCATCTTGTCCGCCATCTTGGTCCACCATCGTGGTCCGCCATCATGGCCGCCACTTGTCCGCCATCTTGTCCGCCATCTTGTCCGCCATCTTGTGTCCGCCATCTTGTCCGCCATCTTGTCCGCCATCTTGTGCCCGCCATCTTGTCCGCCATCTTGTCCGCCATCTTGTGTCCGCCATCTTGTCCGCCATCTTGGCCGCCATCTTGTCCGCCATCTTGTCCGCCATCTTGGCCGCCATCTTGTCCGCCATCTTGGCCGCCATCTTGGCCGCCATCTTGTCCGCCATCTTGTCCGCCATCTTGTCCGCCATCTTGTCCGCCATCTTGGCCGCCATCTTGTCCGCCATCTTGGCCGCCATCTTGGCCGCCATCTTGTCCGCCATCTTGGCCGCCATCTTGGCCGCCATCTTGCCCGCCATCTTGGTCCACCATCGTGGTCCGCCATCTTGGCCGCCACTTGTCCGCCATCTTGTCCGCCATCTTGTCCGCCATCTTGTCCGCCATCTTGGCCGCCATCTTGTCCGCCATCTTGTCCGCCATCTTGGCCGCCATCTTGTCCGCCATCTTGGCCGCCATCTTGTCCGCCATCTTGGCCGCCATCTTGTCCGCCATCTTGTCCGCCATCTTGTCCGCCATATTGTGTCCGCCATCTTGTCCGCCATATTGTCCGCCATCTTGTCCGCCATCTTGGCCGCCATCTTGGCCGCCATCTTGTCCGCCATCTTGTCCGCCATACTGGCCGCCATCTTGTCCGCCATCTTGGCCACCATCTTGTCTGCCATCTTGGCCGCCATCGTGTCCGCCATCTTGGCCGCCATCTTGTCCGCCATCTTGGCCGCCATCTTGGCCGCCATCTTGTCCGCCATCTTGGCCGCCATCTTGTCCGCCATCTTGGCCGCCATCTTGTCCGCCATCTTGTCCGCCATCTTGTCCGCCATCTTGGTCCGCCATCTTGGCCGCCATCTTGTCCGCCATCTTGGCCGCCATCTTGTCCGCCATATTGTGTCCGCCATATCGTGTCCGCCATATTGTCCGCCATCTTGTCCGCCATCTTGTCCGCCATCTTGTCCGCCATCTTGTCCGCCATATTGTGTCCGCCATCTTGGCCGCCATCTTGTCCGCCATCTTGTCCGCCATCTTGGCCGCCATCTTGTCCGCCATCTTGGCCGCCATCTTGTCCGCCATCTTGTCCGCCATCTTGTCCGCCATCTTGTCCGTCATATTGTGTCCGCCATCTTGTCCGCCATTTTGTGTCCGCCATATTGTGTCCGCCATCTTGTCCGCCATCTTGTCCGCCATCTTGGCCGCCATCTTGGCCGCCATCTTGTCCGCCATCTTGTCCGCCATCTTGTCCGCCACCTTGTCCGCCATCTTGGCCGCCATCTTGTCCGCCATCTTGTCCGCCATATTGTGTGCGCCATCTTGGCCGCCATCTTGTCCGCCATCTTGTCCGCCATCTTGGCCGCCATCTTGGCCGCCATCTTGGCCGCCATCTTGGCCGCCATCTTGTCCGCCATATTGTGTCCGCCATCTTGTCCGCCATATTGTGTCCGCCATCTTGTCTGCCATTTTGTGTCCGCCATCTTGTCCGTCATCTTGGCCGCCATCTTGTCCGCCATCTTGTGTCCGCCATATTGTGTCCGCCATCTTGGCCGCCATCTTGTCCGCCATATTGTGTCCGCCATCTTGTCCGCCATCTTGTCCGCCATATTGTGTGCGCCATCTTGGCCGCCATCTTGTCCGCCATCTTGGCCGCCATCTTGGCCGCCATCTTGGCCGCCATCTTGGCCGCCATCTTGGCCGCCATCTTGTCCGCCATATTGTGTCCGCCATCTTGTCCGCCATATTGTGTCCGCCATCTTGTCTGCCATTTTGTGTCCGCCATCTTGTCCGTCATCTTGGCCGCCATCTTGTCCGCCATCTTGTGTCCGCCATATTGTGTCCGCCATCTTGTCCGCCATCTTGTCCGCCATCTTGTCCGCCATCTTGTCCGCCATCTTGTCCGCCATCTTGGCCGCCATCTTGTCCGCCATCTTGGCCGCCATCTTGTCCGCCATCTTGGCCGCCATCTTGTCCGCCATCTTGGCCGCCATCTTGTCCGCCATCTTGGTCCGCCATCTTGGCCGCCATCTTGTCCGCCATCTTGGCCGCCATCTTGTCCGCCATATTGTGTCCGCCATATCGTGTCCGCCATATTGTCCGCCATCTTGTCCGCCATCTTGTCCGCCATCTTGTCCGCCATCTTGTCCGCCATATTGTGTCCGCCATCTTGGCCGCCATCTTGTCCGCCATCTTGTCCGCCATCTTGGCCGCCATCTTGTCCGCCATCTTGGCCGCCATATTGTCCGCCATTTTGTCCGCCATCTTGTCCGCCATCTTGTCCGCCATATTGAGTCCGCCATCTTGGCCGCCATCTTGTCCGCCATCTTGGCCGCCATCTTGTCCGCCATCTTGGCCGCCATCTTGTCCGCCATCTTGGCCGCCATCTTGTCCGCCATCTTGGCCGCCATCTTGGCCGCCATATTGTCCGCCATCTTGTCCACCATCTTGTCCTCCATCTTGTCCGCCATTTTGTGTCCGCCATCTTGTCCGCCATCTTGGCCGCCATCTTGTTCGCCATCTTGTCCGCCATATTGTGTCCGCCATCTTGGCCGCCATCTTGTCCGCCATATTGTGTCCGCCATCTTGTCCGCCATCTTGTCCGCCATATTGTGTGCGCCATCTTGGCCGCCATCTTGTCCGCCATCTTGGCCGCCATCTTGGCCGCCATCTTGGCCGCCATCTTGTCCGCCATATTGTGTCCGCCATCTTGTCCGCCATATTGTGTCCGCCATCTTGTCTGCCATTTTGTGTCCGCCATCTTGTCCGTCATCTTGGCCGCCATCTTGTCCGCCATCTTGTGTCCGCCATATTGTGTCCGCCATCTTGTCCGCCATCTTGTCCGCCATCTTGTCCGCCATCTTGTCCGCCATCTTGTCCGCCATCTTGGCCGCCATCTTGTCCGCCATCTTGGCCGCCATCTTGTCCGCCATCTTGGCTGCCATCTTGTCCGCCATCTTGTCCGCCATCTTGGCCGCCATCTTGTCCGCCATCTTGTCCGCCATCTTGGCCGCCATCTTGTCCGCCATCTTGTCCGCCATCTTGGCCGCCATCTTGGCCGCCATCTTGTCCGCCATCTTGTCCGCCATCGTGTCCGCCATATTGTGTCCGCCATTTTGTGTCCGCCATCTTGTCCGCCATCTTGTCCGCCATCTTGTCCGCCATCTTGTCCGCCATCTTGTCCGCCCTCTTGGCCGCCATCTTGTCCGCCATTTTGTCCGCCATCTTGTCCGCCATCTTGTCCGCCATATTGTGTCCGCCATCTTGTCCGCCATCTTGGCCGCCATCTTGTCCGCCATCTTGGCCGCCATCTTGGCCGCCATCTTGTCCGCCATCTTGTCCGCCATCTTGTCCGCCATCTTGGTCCACCATCTTGGCCGCCATCTTGTCCGCCATCTTGTCCGCCATCTTGTCCGCCATCTTGGCCGCCATCTTGTCCGCCATCTTGGCCGCCATCTTGTCCGCCATCTTGGCCGCCATCTTGTCCGCCATCTTGGTCGTGATCTTGTGGGGAAGGGGGGAGGAGGATGGAAGATGTCACCTCCTGAAGTACATGCTCTCCTGGTATCGGAAATCTAAAAACAGCTGGTTTGTATGAAAAGTTAGTGTATAAACATTGCATACCTTACGGCGGAAATTTGGTTGCAAAGTTAGTGTATAAACATTGCATACCTTACGGCGGAAAATTGGTTGCAAAGTTAGTGTATACACATTGCATACCTTCCGGCGTTGTACCAGGAGCTACCTCTTCCGTGGATGCTCTCCTGGTATTATACATTCAAAAACTGGTAGTTTTCGAAGCAATTTTTCAGGACCAACGGGAAAGTTAGTGTTTAAACATTGCATAACTTTCGGCGGTTTTTGATCAAAATTGCTGCAAAATTTTACTCGACCAACGGAAAATGTTAGTGTTTAAAAATTGCATACTTTTCGGCGGTTTTCGGCCAAAATTGCTGTACAAGGTGCTACCTCTTCCGTCGGAACTCGGAAATCGGTGCTACCTCGGAAATCGGAAAACAGCTGGTTTTGTATAGAATTTCATACCAGCCGACGGAAAGTTTGAGCGAGATGAAGGATGCTTTCCGTTTTAGCAATTGCAATAGCAATAGCAATAGCAATTGTGATGGGCAAATTTGTCCCAAGCCTCGGGAAAAACATGCTCTCCTGGTATCGGAAATCTGAAAACAATTGTGTGCGCGGCAACGGTATAGTGGCTTTCACAGTTGCCCAGTTTATTTGGTCATTGGACAAATTTCAAACAAACAAACAAACTCTCGTGGCCCTGCACATATTAATGTGAATTTCGATCGTTCGATTTAATTTCGCGTATTAAATTTGATCCTCCAATTTTAGGTCGGTTGTCCGTGCGTCAAGAAATCAAAGAATTTCTGGGCCGATCTCTTCGCTCATTGTGAAGACACTTGCGATCATTTTGTCACATTTACACTTGCACATTTACATCAGTATGAAACACACTATGTGCTCCTCAGGCACAATTTGATAGTCAGTAGCAAATTATAGGGATACAACACCACAAAGCACTCACTAATTTTTCTCAAACAAACTGAGTTTTCAATGCAAAAAATCGAGACCGCTTTCAGCACGCACAACAATGTTTTAGCAAGACTACTATGATAGGTTTTTAGGAATATGTTTCTCTCGAACCGAAGTTCGATCCTACTTTTATTGACCCTTCCTGGTTGTTGGCTGGAGTGCAAACGTTTTTCACCAACTTATACGACATGGACTTTCGAACGAAGATTGGATGGAAACTCCCCGTCGGAGTGTAGAGCGATAACTAACTATCGTGTGGACACGCTACCGTTTCTATATCGTTTCACGTACCATCTGTTACCTCTCATGTGTTGATATGTGTGTCCTTTTTCCACGAAATACGTATTCTGCTATTCATATCCCTTTGTTCTAGCTTGGTGATTCTCCTACAAACAAGGATCTTATTATTCTCACGTTGACCTGACAAACTTCCCAACTATCATCTTATTAGTTCATCCAATTTTCCTTAGGTGTCGCGTTTCGTGTCCTTACTAAACAAGTCTTGTCGCTACAGGTTCTTCACTGAATACATTGTTTCTGTATCAATGCATACTTGATTTCTTCAAGTATCTTTTTTCGTGTTCTTTTTTTAATTTAGATCAACGATTTCGCGGTGATGATCTTAAATCGTATGGATTGGAATTTTAGAACAATTTCAGTCTAACAACGATGCAAATGTTACCGAGATTACAACAATGTAGTTTAAACAGTATTCTACAAGGGGATATGATGAAGTGTTTGGACAGTTGGGATGGGTGGACATAAGCTGGACCTACAATCCAGCTTCGATTAAGTAATAATCAAGAAAGACAGAAATGGTATTCCAAGAACCATGAGGTATGAAATATCAAACGGAAAAGAGAGTTCTAATGATTGCAATATGATTTTATTCATATTCTATAACAATGCTAGCTATTTCGTAGTACACTGACAGATTGTGTCGGTTATAACATCATTACCGGTAGCAATACGGCCTGGCCGTTCCTGAATAAAAAAGAAATATATCATTACCGGCTTGCAAACTTGCAGAAATTGTGACAATCGTAATACTAAACACAATACTCCACCACAATAATGTTTCGAAACACGTAGGCTGGACATTTTCACGGTTCAATCGGGGAGAGAAAACAATACCACCCCATGAGTATGCAATGGCAATAGCTTGCGAATATTGCGGAAGTGAAAATAAGCATGGTTTCTATTCTAGCAACTAACGGTAGGATCATTTACGAACAGATGAAAAAATCCCGTTCAAGAAATAGAATACATGAATAGGTTGAAGTAAAAGGGCATATAAGGGTTCACGGGGCGGCCAGATGGTGTATTGGTAGCGCAGTCGGTCTGCACAAGACAGGACCACGGAAAATTTACAGGAACAGAAAGTACTATAATGACACCAGAACAATGATTGCCCGTCCACCATTGCCCGTTTCGCACCAATATCCGTAAATCCTCTCCGCAATTCCACACTTTACTACACTCACTCATTTCCACGCACTCTATATCGCACCGGGCTTCCACGGGCGTTGATGTCTCTTGATGCTTCCTCGCCTGCACCAACATGCAAGGGTGGCCACCATTAATGCTGCCATAGCTCACCTGCGCGCGGAAACATACATTCGGACGCGTCGCGCATGTAATGAATGTGATTCGTTGCCCAAGCCCCAGGTTCGCCACAACACTTTCGTCGGTAAGGGGTTTTATTTTTTGTTTGGTTTTGTTTGGTGGTCGATGTATGTATTATTCGTTGACTTTTTTTCTCTTAATAATGCCTTTAACATTTGCCACGGTCATGTACGCGTACGTAAGGGGAACAACATGCGATGCCTCCCACCAGCGATCGTTCATCGCCATCTGTGGCTCACTGTTGGCGTGCGATTTCTGTGTTGGCTTTTCCTCCCACCGAGTCCCACACACATACATACGCACATACATGAGAATACGGAAGAGGATCGCGATATCATACGCCTCGAGTGACAGGGAAGCAGGAACCGTAGGTCACCACATATTCGCCAAACCCTTACGCTTACAGTGGGGCAAATGACAGCCGACCGATGAGCGTTTTACAGCATGGTGGTCACCAAGGGAGACCACGATGCGAAATAATAAAACAAATGCAAACGATCGTTCGTAAGCGACGAACAAAAAAAAAACTGGGAACCCGGGTCACAAAACGAAACCGCATGTAGAACCGCACGGCCATTAGAAAGATCGGTGAAACCACAATGAAGAAGAGCGAAAAAAATTGCTCTGAAACACGAACCTGCGGGCATAAACCTGCCCGGAGTCGGTCGGAGATGAATGGTTTGGGCACGGGACGAAATAAGTACGGCGAACATTTTCCATACGACACCAGGGCGACCATGTTGTCCATGCATCACGCGGCGACACTTTTCGGCATGCTTGAGCAACCACGAAATTCAGTCCACGGTGTGGGATGTGAAGAAGAGTTTAGTACAAATGAAGCGAATATTATTTAGGTATGTTCCAATAGTAATTCTAGATAAATAGTTGTTTAGAGCATCCTTACATTATTTAATACACTAAAACATTTCTTCATTACTATTTCCTTTAAAGCAGTTTCACCGTCATATGCTAATACTTTTGATCTGACCCCCTAAGCACACTCGAACATACGTCTATATCGCTGTGTGGTCCTAACTAGCACCGTCCGGCTCCTCCTCCGACGCGTTTGTTTCAGCATTTTATTTCATTTTTATGTGTTATTTCTCTGTTGTTTTTTTCTACTCGCTTCACGTCGCTTTATTACTGCACACCACAACATACTGCCAGTGGTTTAGTCACTGTTCATCCGGAATAAGACAAAAAATGATACAAAACCGTAACAAACGCGCAACCTTTTGGCGCGTTCAATCTTTCGCCGACATGGACATTAGGCATGATTTGAAATTTAGTGTGCTGGTCGGAGAAGGCGACACACTACCAGGGCCCTTTTGCTTGCTTCAAATCAAACAACCACACAGGACAGCACTGCTAATGTGTTTCGGTTGGACGGAACGCGTCCGCTCGTTTTGCAACAAAAACATCTCTGCATCAAGCTGACGCTTGCAGTGTGCTGTATGCTTCTCTGGTGCCGTTTGACTTGAACTCTGCTTTAATGATTATTTTGAGCATGTTTTAAGGGCAGTTTTTATTTGTTACACAGCTTACCGGTTTTTGTATGTTTGCTATTTTTAGAACTCGGCTTCAGATTTGAAAGACTAATGCAGATTAGGACACACTTTCACTACATGTTTCACTGCGTTTTAAGAGTTTTACATTGACAACAAATGTCAAACGTGTGGAATAAGAATCAATATTTATTACAGTTCGTACTATAGAATGAACATGCAAGAATCACGCATCAACTGTGGTAGAATTGTTTAACCCCAACAATACATTTTATAAAATTGATGCGTACCGGACAAAAGACTGGACCGGGTGATCTGGTGCTAGGATATCAATCTCTTCTAGAATTATGTTTCTTAGTTTCGCGAGTTAGTTTCTCGTTGTATACCTCTCCTTGAGCTACTTTCATTTGGCAATATAATACTGCATTTCATGCTCTTTCACAGTTGAATAACGTATCTTAAAGGAGCAAAAAATGCATACACCTTCACTAATTATTTCGCTTATCGTCGAAACACCCTCTAACGCTACAATGTAAAACGCTACACTCACTCATCAATCAGAACGCTCGACTGTTAACGGATGATTGATGAGAGCATTTGTATATTAAACATCCATAGCACGGTTCCCTCCGTTCGGCATCGTTCCCGTCTAATACGCCCGACCGTCAAACGACTCAAATTCGATTAAATGCACCACGAAAACAGAGGAACATTCACACCAGTGTCAATGACTTTAGCCCGGTACCACCAAACACGACGCCGCCAAAAAATTGCCCAATTTCATAAGATCCGCACGTAAATGGCACACCATCTGACCCCCACTCCCCAAAAGTCCAACAAAAAACATTCACCGGGCAATGTTCTCGCTGTGAGAATGCAAGCCACCGGCAACGAGCGGAATGGATTGCAGAAAATTAATTGCTTTTTAACCCGACTTCCCTTACACGTTTGGTGCGGCCATGCCGTCGAGGCACTAGTTTAGCGCCTCGTGCAATCCATGCTGCTGCAGCACCACTGTTGCTTCCCTTTCGTATCCTAACACATCTTCTCTAGCCCGAGCACTCCGCACTCGCAACACCGTTTTTCGTGACTTGTTGTTTGCATTCGGTTGCACCAGGGCAGCAAAGTGGTGGTGCTACTTCCTCCGAGGGCTTAGAGTTTTCTTCCTTTGTTTTGTCTTTCCCGCGCTTTGTGTGCTTGGGAGTCGGAGGAATGTTTTTTTCATCCTACATACCCCTTTTGATCCACCATAAACTAACACACCAGCGTTCGAAGCTGCTACCGACTGACCGGGAACCGATCAGGCCCGGGACCACACGCACAACAAGCGACAACGAGGACCATATCTAAAGAACCACTTGCGGGGTTCGTTTCGCGAGCGCGCGCGCCCGCCAATTTCCGTTTCGATTCGATCAATTTCGCATTTAATGCAACCTGACAGCCGTGTAAACGCTTCTCTGCCACTTTGTTTGAAGGTCGTCCTGCAGCACTGGTGATGGTGACGGGCGCTTTATTTAGTTCGTTTCGCCTACTAATCGTGGCCTTTAAGGAGAGCAGACTGGTGCATGTCTCATGCACTCATTGTATGACACATATTAGGATTGATTTAATCCGATCGATCGTCTTATCGGAAATTTAATAAAGTACGCTATTTTTCTGTGCATTATCACCTTTGCATGCGAGAACCCCAACAAATCGTATTACGATGAAGACCTCGGAGAAAGGTTTAGCAGATTATTGTAGCAACTTCACATTTAAGGTGATCTATGAAAACTTCATCTGGTAAATTAACCTTACAGAGATCCTCTGGCTATAGGCTAAGTAAATTAAGTACAGTGATACTACGGTGTTGACTAATGTCCACAAAATATTCTCCCTAATACTACAAGATCGACATATTCCATTCGTGCAAGTGATAGCTGGAAACTGTTAATTATGCCCTATGATTAGAGGATCTTTTATAGGAGATCATCTTTTACAAGTTAATCCCCATTCTGATGTACAACGAGGTGAAACCCCGGCTTAATTAGGAGTCATCGCACCTCTGAAGTCGTTTAAATTTTCGTTCAAACTTCAGATAACAGTTTCATCGATATCGAGATACTGTCAAATTTTAATTTTACAATTTCGTATCACTTCTCCGCTCAATTGTTAGTTAAACCAGGGATCTTATAGAACCACTATAGTTGCTGGACTTCATGTCGATTGCTGACGATATCCCTTTGATTGTTAGCCTCGAATATAAGAAACAATGAAAATACATCTGCAACGATTAGTTCAATGTGTTATAAAGACTATTTAGATCGTTCACTTTGAGCAACATATCCTATAATTGAGATTTAGTGAGTGAGTCAACCAAAAAGACTGAGATAGTTTCATTTTCCTTTTACCAATATTAACAAATGGTTTAATATTAACAAAACAAACTGAATCTTACTTATAAACTAGGATTGAATGTATTGAATAAGGACGGTGCAGGACAGTGAGCGGCTTAGGAGACTACTCTAGCAAAAAATAATGCGAAGAAGTTAAAGGAACCGAGAAGAAAAAAAAAAGAAAATATGAAAAAAAGAAGAAGTAGCAGAAAAGAAGTTCAGTAAGTTTTTTTAACAGTTGAAATATGTTGTTCCTATGATTGTCTTACATCTCCGTCGATGAAAATATGCTTCCTTATTTGTTGAAAATTAAACGAAGCCAACGAAAGAAATTTAAACCTGTATTACGCATTGAAAGCAGCGCAGATCGAACACGCATTATTTAAATGTATAAAACGATTGGGACAATCTCCCGAACGCATTCTTATCCTTGCAGCACATATATTGAACACCATTACCATTCTACAACCAGTTACAATTCGACAAACACAGCCCGAAACACTTGCTTTCGGCAAGGAAAAATCGATCTTCGCCCTGTTCGCAGCAAGATCGCAATAAAAATGCGGCGCCGAATCATTACTCACGGTTCATGGCTGATGTGACAACGTTTCTCTCTCGCATCCAACCGGTCTGCCCAACCCCAACGGTCTCGCAACCGACCGTTCGACTGCCGGTGCATCAGAGAGATCGGGTGCGAAAATCGGCCACTCGCTGCACTTTGCAATCGATCTGCCCCCAAAATACCTTACCTTTCCGTTTGCAAAACCGAATTACAATGCCGTTCCCTTTTGTTCCCCTCTCTCGCCGAAAACATCGCTCCAAACCGTATTGCAACATTGTTGCCTTCGGTTGACCAACATACGTTTGTGGGGAACGCGTAAAAAAACCGGGAGGGAGGAAAAGAAGAGACCTCTTTGATAAGTCTTGCTCTTTTGCGCTTCTTTGGTGCGTATCCGCGTTCTTTCCGGCTGCACAAATGTCTGCGCGGGAAGTTCATTTTTCATCGGCCAACCTGCCATGCGCTCCGTCTCCTGGTGTGCGATTTTGGAGAATGGTTCACCCGAAATGCGACACGGGAAGGAATGACAGCACAAAACCCCTAAAAACGACCGATGCTCTTCACTCCCCACCCTTAGTAGGAATACCACCGGAATCGAACCGCTCGTGCTTTTGTGCAGGCGCGAAAGCAAACGACGAAGGAAAAACGGTTCCAACGGTATGCTAAATATGCTTTTTTTCTGCTCTCCCGCCGATCGTTGCATCCCTTCATACACATTCCTGCGAGAAAGGTTAGCCTTAAAGGGGAAGTGGATGCACATGCACCTAAGCAGTAGAAAGCAACTAAACATGTGCGTCACATCCATACGAGAGGTCACTAACATTGACCTGCCTATATGCCGGGTCTCGCTGGTTGTGTGTTTGAAGCCAAACAGCCGACCACTGCTTCGCTACGTGACATTCCTACCCATTCGCTTGCGGAAAACCCCAACACCCCAAACCAATCGATCACCAACCACCAACACTGCTATCGGAACCCGCGCTAGACGATCGTTTTACCTTCCGAACACCCTCAAACACGTCCCTTTTTGTGGGGGCTGGGAAAAGTGGGTGGGTTGCAGAGACATAAAACAAAAGCCCGCGCGAATTGAAGCAATCAAATCATAAACGGCTAGAGGAAAACATTGCTCCCTGAGGGCCACTTTCCTCGTACTGCTGCTGCTGCTGCACCGGTCTCGCGTGACTTGTGTACGGCTACGAAGCGACGAACCTCCGCGCGTCGCTCGAATCACCAAGAAAATCGCGATCGCAATCATTCAATTCATCGCTTCTTCTGCCTCACTTCATCTTCCATCCTGGCTGTTGCTCCGTCTCTCTTGCTCGCATTTACGCTTTGCGCTCGTGCTAATCGGTGCAATCTGATGCACCGTGTGATGCAGTGCATCGCAATATGGAACGGAGTGCCGGGGGTAGAAGCCGCACGGTCGCGATTTTTGTTTATTTTTCCCCATGTACGGGTGAGATTCATATTTTTAAAGGCACTATTAGATGGCACCGGTATTGCCGGCGTACGATGCAAAATGCACCACGATGTTGCATGCTGGTACTTCCTGTCCCATCGCGTTGCCCACGCCGCGCTCCGATTATATGATGCTGTGTTTACATTTATATTTCAATTGCATTTATGACTTCGATTAACAATTCCCGATAGAACTACCGACGTGTATATGTATGTGTGGCTCGCTCTGTGACAGTGGCGGAAGAAGAGCCTCGCTGGACATTGTGTTTTCGCAACTCTTCGCCACCAGTCCTCAGGCAAACAAACCACTCCACTTCCCTGCTACACTCCGGTACATCGCGATCGCGTTGTTATACAATGTAGTTTTGCCTGCCGACTTGCATGGCCAATATTTATAGCGCCCCCGTGGTGGAAGATCTATCCGACCACTCTCCGTGCACGGTAAAGTAATTGAGCAAACTTGCATCTCCCGGCTTCCAATGCGCGAATCGAAGCAATACTAAACACCACACAGATCGCACAAAGATCCGCAGAGCCCGCACAGGTAACCAGACCAATCGATCCAGGGACCAGTGTCGAAACAGCACATTTGCGACCTAAAACACGCAAACGCTGCCCCGGAATAAAACCACAAAATAAAATCAGGGAAAACTACACCGACCCGTGGGTGAAGAGAGAGCGCTTGGTGAGAAACATCCGCGACCGATGGCGGTGGCTCGATGGGTTTGAATAACATATTATGCTAATAAAATGATAAATATCACTGCATAATTATGTGCCCGTCGTACCCGTGGTCGGCCGACCATGGGGAGGGGGGTGTTTACTAGCTTTTCCTTTTTGGCCATCTCACCCACCCGGTGGAATGGCTTGAAGCAGCGTCTTCATCTGCAACTCGCGTTGCAGTCGAACAACGTTCGTATTGGGTTTTGTTTTACTGTTTACGCTCAAGTCCCCTTCACTGAGCACCCGGTTCAGTCTGTTCTCGCTTCGAGGCTCAGGTGTAGCGCTGCTATAAGTGGTAAGAAAATTGTTTTCCTCACCCTGATCGCTGGTCACCGCGGTATTACCGATTGCTGTTAGCGTCACAACCTTCATCACACTTTCTTCAATTGTTCAATAAGGCTGAGGAAAAGCACCTCAATATAAGAATCGGAGAGAGTTCTATTGATCGGTTTGAATTCGGTTAGACAATCACTATCAGGTTCTGTTACCAACTTACTCATCCGGTGCTACAACCTCAATGCGTTCTACAATCAATTGAATTTGAGCCTCCTCTATCCATGTGGACGACCTAACAGGACTTTATGCGTTGTATGTGTGTCATTCTCATGACGTGAACAGCCCACCATAGCCTGGTGAGTGTAATCCGCCCCGTATAGTTCATAGAGCTCGTTATTGTAGCGACTCTTTCATTGTCCTTTCACACATACGGGACCAAAAATCCTTCAAAGCATCTTCCTCTCGATGTCTCAGACGCGTATTTGAGTACTGGACTCCATACGTACTATATAGTGCCAGCTTCGTTCGTTGCGATAGGTGTTTTGAGTAGAGAAATGGCTTCAGACTATCAATGTTATTGTCGATGCTGACCTTAGGCCCCAAAAGATAGGAGAAATTTTTGACGACTTCGAAGGGAACTATTTGTACGTGCGTAATCCGAAGATTTATGCCGCCTGCTCAATGCGTTGCTAAGCCTCCGTTACGTAGGATAGCCGTAAACCAATGATGGCATATAGTCATCATCGTTAACAAGTTGGTCCTCGAAGATTCCAGCTCCAGGTCGCGGATGGCTCTCTCTAACACTAGGTTGAAGAGTACACAAGATAACTCATGTCCTTGACGAAGATCCTATGATGGTAGCATTGAGGTAGTGTTCCATCAACCATCACATGACGTGTGACGTTGACCATTGTCAATCGTATCAGTTTGGTAAGCTGGGAATTCAAGTTCTGATAGTCCTCTTAACTATCCTTACTATCCTTATGTCTATCATCCCCAAAATCCTGATAGAATCAAGTATCGATCCCTCTTCTAATAATCCTCCATTCCAACCAGCTCCCATATGCATCCCGCATAAAGCTCACAAAGTCAAACCAAGAATTAACGCCACACAGACGCACATTCATCGCTTACAATCACGACTTCGCCACTCTACTTTTGCCCACCCCGTATGTCGTTCGTCGCCTGTGCGTCCACTCAAATCATCGGCATTGGGAAAAGCAGCGGCGGATCAAACGGTAGGCGGAGTAGGCGGTCGCCTAGGGCCTCGTCGTGTTGGGGACCCCAAACAATTTGAGCCAATTGTGCGATTTTTGGGAATTTAACAGAAGAGTTAATTTATAGGAAGAAAATTAATTGAAAAGGTAAAAAATTGATAAAATATATCTTCCTTAGTTATACAAAACATTTGTTTCTATGTAATTGTTTAAATGCAAAGAAGAAAATCGACTTTGTGACTTTAAAGTATAAACGAAATTACACCAGGACCGGGGCACTAATTTTTCCGTTAATCGAGAAAAATTGCTTCGAAAACTACCAGTTTCCGAATGTATAGTACCAGGAGAGCATCCACGGAAGAGGTAGCTCCTGGTACTGCGCCGTAAGGTATGCAATGTTTATACACTAACTTTGCAACCAACTTGCAATGCAATGCGCCGTAAGGTATGCAATGTTTATACACTAACTTTGCAACCAACTTGCAATGCAAGTTTGGTGCATGCAAGAAACTTGCAAGATGGCGCCCAACTTCGTACTTGCATGCAACAAACTTGCATGCAATCTTGCATGCAAGTTTTCGCATGCAATGTCTTGCATGCAAACTTGCATGCAAGAACTTGCATACAAACTTGCATGCAAACTTGCATGCAAGAACTTGCATGCAAGAACTTGCATACAAACTTGCATGCAAACTTGCATGCAAACTTGCATACAAACTTGCATACAAACTTGCATGCAAACTTGCATGCAATCTTGCATGCAAGATTGCATGCAAGACATTGCATGCGAAAACTTGCATGCAAGATTGCATGCAAGTTTGTTGCATGCAAGTACGAAGTTGGGCGCCATCTTGCAAGTTTCTTGCATGCACCAAACTTGCATTGCAAGTTGGTTGCAAAGTTAGTGTATAAACATTGCATACCTTACGGCGCATTGCATTGCAAGTTGGTTGCAAAGTTAGTGTATAAACATTGCATACCTTACGGCGCAGTACCAGGAGCTACCTCTTCCGTGGATGCTCTCCTGGTACTATACATTCGGAAATTGGTAGTTTTCAAAGAAATTTTTCACGACCAAAGGGAAAGTTAGTGTTTAAACATTGCATAACTTTCGGCGGTTTTCGAGCAAAATTTCTGTATAAGGTGCTACCTCTTCCGTGGATGCTTTTCTGGTATCGGAAATCTGAAAATAGCTGGTTGGTATGGAATTTCGTACCAGTCGATGGGAAGTTTGTGCGAGATGAACGATGCTTTCCGTTTCATCCATCTTCCTTACACTAGCGATCGCTCTCACGGATTTGACAGTATGCAATGCAATAGTGATGGGCAAATTTATTCCACACTGCAGGTGTCACCTCTTGAAAAACATGTTTTTCTGGTATCGCAAATCTGAAAACAATTGTGTTGTTCATGGTCTTAAACATCAACATGAGCGAAACAGGTTTCTAACTAATTTCTCTGATTGTTACCGTGAAGTAAACCGATTGAAAACTATACCTTGGGCGAAAAATCGTAGAAGGCGTTGGACTACTCAGGATACGTAAATGTACGTAAATCGTAAAAAATGTGGCGTTATAGTTTTCCTTAGCGCATACAAACGTTTATATAAAGACTAGCTTACTAGGCCCATTTACAGGGCTACGCAACTGAATTCTGAGGTGTACGCAAAGGAGCTTTTTTCCGAGACTTTGCTGGTGTTGTTAAATCATGTTTGAAGTACAACTCCCTTACACCGATAATGCCGTAGCCCTGGGCCTCCAAGGGGATTGATCCTCCACTGGGGAAAAGGTTTAACTGGCTACAACGTAGTTCTGACCGTTTCCCTACTCTCTTTCTCTTTCTCTCTTTCACGCTGCTGTCGTTATTTCGAAGCCTCAAAACTTCAGCTGAAAGATTCGCTATGGTCGCGATTAGAGATAATGTGCTTTTATTTACGACATAATAAATGTTCGAATAAAATATGTACCGTCCGGTGCAAAATGTCCACAATGAGACGCTTGGTGCGCTGCGGTGGATGATGTGCATGCGATTTGTCGGAAGTGAGCACCAGTCGAGAGTTGTGGGAGTGGGGGGTTTTGTTTATTATTATTATTGTTATTGTTATTGCACGCGAAGAAAGGAAGGAAGTGTTCGATAAGGGGCTGGTATTTGCGAGGGTGGTTCGTTGTACTATTTGCTGCCCAGATTTGTCCACACTTTGCAGGCGAGATGTATTTATGTCTTCTTGTATGAGAGTGTGTGCGTGTGAGTGTGTGTAAGCTTAAACTTGCCAGTATCACGACGAAAGCGTCCCACCAGATGAGATGAGGGGATCGATCGACTCTAAAGATATGCCAACTGGAACGGAAACCGTCTTGTTGGGTTTGAGATCCAACGGCAAATTAAAAAGGTTCAAAAGTTCTACTTTTTCTCATCATCAAAATGTCTTTTCTTGAGTAAGTAAGAATGTAGGAAATGGCCATAATATTATATTATAATATTAAAAATATTATCATCACGCTAGCGCAACAAAGCACAAGTAAGTCCGAATGAGCTTATTTACCTATCGCTAAGCATGTTCACAAAAGTAGCAACCCACCAACCCACCTATCCAACCTGCTAAGTGTGGCTTTTAGAAGTGGCCTTTTCTGCGGCACCATTCGACCCAGCAACCGAATGGCTTCATTTGCAAGGGAAACGACAACCACACACTTGCATGCAAAACTACGCCGAAGAAGCGTCACCGCACGAAACAGTAAAAGATGGTGCTGCACCAAATCTACCAACCCCCAACCCCCAACCCCCCCCCCCCCCCCTCCACATTTCCTCTCTCTCCCACACGGCGGTCCAGTTGGATGGAAAACACCGTGGCGAGAATCGGCAGGGGATGTGAGAAAAAGTCAAAGGTGTGTCATTAACTGGTGCGATTAAGATCCAGCACCGGTTCTCGGGAAGGCAACGCAAAACGATCGTCCTGGGTTTTGGGTGGGCAGTGTGCGAAAAGGAGAATAAGGATGAGGGGAACGTGCAGGGCCAGGGGCAGAGCATAAACGTTCTTTGGTGGTTGGGGGAATAGGTGATGGGAACAGAAAACGACAGCAAAACGACAGCAATTAATTGCTTGACTTAATTGTCTAAATTTAACATCATCGCACTGTCACCAGGAGTGTGAAGAAGATGACTCGTGAAGAAGGTCCACTGGGCGAATGAATGAAGAACTCAATGTTATGTTTCTCTCTGTACCAGAGCGGGTTCAATCGAGAAAGGAAATCATTTAATCGATCACTTGGTTCAGCTCGAAACCATCGTCAATGCTCGCACGTCGAACAATGAGCCGAACAACATTGTTGCAGCATGTTGATCCACAGTCGACAAAACGGTTTCTCAACCGATTAAAATACCACCAGCTCAGGGGAATCGTGATCGTGGATGCATCGGATGGATCGGCTCTCCGCCCATACAAAACGACACCACCAAAAACCAGTGCCCACTATAGACCCAAACAGTTGCAAACGCAAATGAGACGCGTTCGTCGCTTTGCCACTCGCGCAAGTCTTTCCGTGCACGAACGGAGAGTGTAAAGCCCGCAAACCAAAACAAAACCAAACTAACGCTGGCAGCCAAAAACTGTTGTAAAACACATTTTTATTGACATTTCTGTACGTAGGGTGTTGGGTGCGGATCGTCCGGCGTCGTAATTTGCGCGATCCGCAACATTCAGACGCAACAAACGCCCGATTGCCACGCCGTGCCATCTCAATCAGACCCAGCTACCCTACTGGCCGGACCATCTCTACAGCCGTCTGCCATTCCAACAGGCAGGCATTTTACAAGCGCTGCCTGCACTAACGCTCCAAAACCGCTCATTTAGAACACGGGCGAAAACGAGATAACGACGATCGCGAGAAGCGTAACACTCGCACACACACACACGTCGGACGGAAGATTTCAACGACCGCAACCGCGGCCTAACGGGCTTCCGTTAATTTAGTGACAAATTATACACTATTAACTCCGCAGCAATCGTTAGAAAATTTGATGGTAATAATTAATCTGTACGCTAATAAAAACAAACGATCTGTTTCCCCCTGTTGTTCTCCACCGTTGTTGCCAACCGTACGCGGGTTCGGTATCTCTTCGGTGCTGCTCTATACGCACTCGTTCCCTTTACGTGACACTCTTGCGAGCAGTAGACACATACACACACACGCACACAATCACCTACAAACATACGAAAATATGTCGCCTTTTTTTTTGTTGTGGACTTTGCTGGTAACATCAAACAACCACAGACCGGTGGCTGCATGGTTGGGACAAATTGTTCAAACACGCTCCATTGCGTGGCTCCCTATTTTCGCTACGTAAGATACGATTAATGTCCAGGACATGGGTAAACTTTCTGCGGCACTGTCTGTGGTTTTGGTTTGCAAACGCGTTCAACTGTTTTGCCACCGATTTACACGCCAGTCGAAGATGTAGCTCTAAATGCTTACAAAGTAAATGATAACAGGCGTTATGATTTAACAATTTTATAAATTAATCGAATGATTGCTTAAGAAGAATAATAGTTATTAGTGTACTGTAAAGTACTAGTAACTGTTATTAGGATACATATAATAATAAGTCGAGTTGTTCGCTGACCTAACATTTAGTTCGAAGGTTTTGACCTCTACAAAACTGCTGAACATAAAAATATTTTAAGTTCTAATATAGTACATCAAATATTTCTCTGTAGTGGCTCGCGTCACCTATATTTGGGTGATGATCTGGTGCACTTGTGATGTAATTTTTGTTTGCATTTTTTACACGGAATAAATAATTCCAAACAACTGTACAAATAGGTAATGAACTGTAAAACAGTAATCTAAAACTTCTACACTTAAGTATTGTTGACTTAGTTAAATAGAATCATTATTTTGTTTATGTTGTACAAATTTAAAAAATATCACTCCCAGTCAAAAATATCATCCTGGCTTTACTCCGATGTCTACTGCCATTGTTAGTGCCGAAGATGTGATTTTTTTGTTACAACCAGCCTTTGACAATTGTTGCATGAAAGTTTTTTATTTTTTTCCCCAAGTGTTTAGCACATTATAAGTCTGCTTACAGTAATTGTCGCAGGCGGATTATTAAAAAAATATTTTTTTATATTTTTTATAGCGATTTGATAGCAATGTCGATAGTGACATTATGGGCCAGCAGCAAACTTCACAAAATCGTCCGACTGACTATACAACCATTGTTCTCTTTTTGATATCTCAGCTAAATCTTAAAATCTATCAAAACAGGGATTGAATCTGTCTCACTACAAATATCTAAAACGAAGTAAATCAAACTCCATCCTGCGATCAATTCCGATAAACATTACCCCATCGCCAGTGTTCCCGAACGATCACCGTTCGATCTGTCCGTGTAATTACCGATCAATAAAAGTCCGTCTAGCGCGAAGCGCCTCCTCGCATTCCAGCACCATTACCTAACCGGTTGGGACGAATAATAAACTCCCATCGAATGGAGCTGGCCCATCGTATCCTAATAAATATTTTATCGCCACAAACGCGAGGCAAACTACGGACCTACCGAAGCTGTTCTATAAGTAAGCTGATTAAAATATGTACATTCCACGGTGGTTTACTACAGGCGTGTGAGAAATATTTGCATGTTTCGGCAAAGGAACGGCCCAAACAAACACACACACGCTCCAGATAATTGTGCCCGTCTCCTTTCGGCGTCGGCCTTTTTTTTCCTTTTTGGCCTGCATTAACACCAATCCACCCAGGCCGGGCTGATAAAGATAAGAACATGAGCGATATTGTATGACACGTTCAATTCTGGCTTTACTGTCATATATCCGATTTTATGATCAACCCCATCGCCGGCCAAGGTCCCCTTCCCCTGTTCGCCCAATCCCGATGATGACGATGAGGCGACCGAGATTGGCACATTAAACATCAAACGGTGCAGAAATGACAACACTTTTAGAAGAAAGGCCTCCTGCCTGCAGAACTTTGGCGCGGTAGCGAGATGCAGTGGCCGCAAAAGAATTCACAGCATGCCCAAAACCCACCGATCGCGGTGCATTGATCGCGGTGCTGACGAGAAAAAGGGGTTATCAGGTAGCGTCTCCTCCTCTCCCTCTCTCACTCCCGCCAACGAGTATGCAACTCTGCCCGAACGCATTTTAGTATCCGTCTGTCCGTTTGTTTATTGGCGCGTTTGTTGTTTTGATTTTTCTTCCCTCGATCGTCGTGGAGAGCTTCGTCAGAGCCTCGTCGTCGTGGTCATCATATTATATCGCTCTATAAAAATGTAGTAAAAACACCAGAAATGTTTTTCTCATCTCCAGCACGATGTGCTGTTCCATCGTATCGATCCGATTTGCTTTTTTCCCCCTTTTATTTATTTGCACCCTCACCGTTCATTTAACGTGGTGTACGGGCTAAGTCTTTTGTGCAGTTAAATTTGCCTTACTTTTTTCCCAAATCTTTTCCCTTGTTTTGTGACCAGTTGTTGGATGTTTATTCTTCTACAAGATACAAAAAAACATACCAATACTGTCCCTCCACCTCGCTTTTGTCACCTTCCACGCAAACGATTCGTCTACGAGCAGAAATTAATAAAACGGGCGAATTTTGGGTGCACGGTTCGGTAGAGTGCAAATTATATGCACATAATAATTTTACGAACTTGTGGTCACATTTCGTGGTTGCAAATAGGAACAAAGTTTTATGCTACAAGGATAACGAAAAGCCAAACGACGGTGTTCGCTATCGAACTATAACAGAACCAACATGCTAGTTTATCGGTGCAACAAAACTAATTCCGAGTTTTTATCAATTAAACGATGATTTAGCACCCTAGAAAGTGTATAAAAATGTAATTTTTATCGAAAGACTTCAACGATCGCATAGGACACGAACCTGGTAAAGTCGTGTTTGTACAACCTACACGTTAAATACAAGCGGATGGCATCGCTCGCCTGTGGATATCTTCAACCGGGCCATTGCATTTTATTGCCCTTCCAACAACACCCTCCCCTCCCTTCCTCCCCCTTTCCCCTGTCCCGTACGATGCAGACGCCGAACAGCCACCGTCCTTCGTCTAGCTAATTGCCTAAAATCACGACTCTAATCCATTTATGAGGCCAATAATTTCCAAGCTTTACACCAACACCACCAAATCCCCACCACTTCTCCACCTCAACCGTGACTGGCGTTTTTCCATCCCCAGCCTCCCCTACCCTTATGCACTTTTACACTTACCGCACAGCTCCAGCAAGATTCGTTCGTCGACCGCTTGTTAGTAGTAGCTGCAAACGAAGAAAACACTCACTATTATATGGCATTGATGACTATGTGCCACTAATCGGTCTGACGTTTATCTACCCGGGTTTAATAATTTTGTTTTTTTTGTGTATCTTTAGATTGTGAACATTAGATACTAAACAGCTGAAATCCATTTGCCAACGGTACTCACCGCCACTAACGACGAAATATGAGAAATCTATAATTTAGGGAAACATCTTCTTCTTCCACACCCAGAGACCTCCACGCCGGTAGCACGGGGAGTTATTGTCCCCTCCCCAAAAAAGAGACAACCGCCCCGATTCGGCAACGACCCGAACCGATCGATACGCGCTTTAAGCGGCTAAATGATGGCTAATCGTTTTCGTTTTTTAGGCTAGGCTTTAGGTGATGCCGCCCGCTGGCTGGCTGGTTACCGTAATGGCTATATCCTGCATCACTCATTCTAACGATCGTTTGCTGTTAGAAATTTCAAAAGTAGCGACCCCCTAAAAGCGACATGGAGCAAGAATGCGGTATGCTGCTAATAAATAGAAACCGTTTCCGAGCGTTTCTCAGCCTGTTTTGTCAACCAGCTACGGTTAAAGGATCCATTTCGATAACTATTGTAGAAATGTGTTTGTGCGTCTGGGTGTTTGCGGTCTAAAGGGGAAGGCATTAAGAAGCGATCAGGGAAAAAGGCGAAAGGGATGGCGTGGAGGTTGAAGACTAACCTTCAGTAACCGGGCAGAAACCAACAAACCCAAAGACCAAGATATATTGTAATGGTTATTGTTATTGCAGACCAAGATGAAACGCCTGTAGTTATGGGGTTATGTGGTTTGGTTATTTTTCGGTCTGCATCTGGAACACTCGTGTGGGGTAACGGGTTAAGGAATTGGAATTGTTGTCTTTCCCGCTTGCTTGGGGAGCACCACTTCATTCCCAACCCCAGCCCAACGTGCAATTCGTAGTTCCGTTTCGCGCCAAAATTGCCTCACTCCTAGCAGCAGCCCAACAGTTGAAAGAAGCGAAGACAAGACGGTAAGATCAATCCGGTTCCGCCGCGCTGGGAGTATGTTTTTGGGGGCCACCGCAATCTCCCCTTAGGGTAGACAATGGGTAAGATGGAGCAATAATATTTATTATTTTGGGATGCGCCGGGTGTGAAGTAAAATCGGAATCGGGACCGGATGCACCCTGCTGCCGGAGTTCTACCAGCAGTATATTATCGTACGTTGACCTTCTCTAAATGGGTGTGTAAGAGAATGAGCATGCGACATAAAGGATCTCGAACATCCGCTTCGAACTGCTTACTAATGGGGTTGAAAGAGGATCTTTCATCGATAAAGAGATGACTCGAACGATAAGAGAAAAAAGGACTTTGATGAGAAGTAGTGAATATTATTTCCGTTATTATTCTGCTTGTTTGGAAATGACATCATAGCTTACACTACGTATTCAAGCTTTTTTTCTTATATTTGTACATTCTATTATGCTAATCGACATTCTATTTATCGACTATATTTCAAGTCTCCCCAACCACGCGGAAAAGACAGACAGTTCCTTAACCCGTTACACCAAACGAGTGTTCCAGATGCAGACCTAATCGTTGTGAAATTCTTTAAACTTTTAAACAGTGATTTCTTATTCAAAGCTTCAATACAATTTCTATATTCCTACATATCTCACAAACTCTTATTTTTAACGACCATGGACCATAAAAAGTTTATATTTAGAATAAAACTTAAATTCCATTACTGTTGTTGGAAAAACGACGACTGTTGTGAATTTTTTCATAACAACCGTTTTCTTTCATTGTGAAATATTTCAACACGTTTTGAGTGAAATGTTTCGTGTACGTTACATAGCGTTATACTACACTACTGTCAATTTCTAACGTCAATCGAACGGCTGTGTTTGTTTACATTTTATCTCTGCAACAACAAAACTTGCTCAAACTCAGCGTAAAATTCGCATTTTCCCCATAAATACCCCACAACGAATAGAAAATGGATCTATCGCGTGCACCAAACGAAAGAAAGCTATATCTGTGCAAGTGGTACTTTAAAGGTAAGAAAGCTTCGGGCTGGGAAAATCTGGTCCACAAAAACTTTGCTCCACCGATCCATGATTACTCATCGTTCTATGGCGGGTATATTTTGCAGCCGGATTTGCGCTGCTTCCTTTTCTGTGGTCCATCAACACAATCTGGTTCTTCAATGAAGCGTTCCGCAAACCTGCTTACGATGAGCAGAAGGAGATTAAGAAATGTAATCCCAAATGACATACTCCCCGGAATCTGGTACTAATCGGTAACGATTTCTCTTGTCCTTTCCAGATGTGATATTCTCGCTAGTAGGATCGATAGTGTGGATTGTTGCAATCATTTCGTGGGTTATCACATTCCAGCTAAAGCGAACCGAGTGGGGAGAGTTTGCCGACAACATCAGCTTTATCATACCTCTAGGGCAAGCGTGAGGCTTCAACCGTAACTAATTAATTGTACTTTTAAGAGCGAAAATCATTGTCATCAAGTATTAACTTCTAAAATGGGAATAATTCTTACTGTAATGTAAATCCTAGAATGAATGTTAATTTCACTCAAAATTACTTTTTTCTAATAAAGCCCCATTAGAAACAACCTGTTGCGCTCCCTTGTTTGTTTCTTGTTGCCTTTTCTATAGTCATCTTTGTACTGTTTACTAGCAACCGGTGGAGTGTTGTTGCCATGCTACCATTCCATTCCGTTCGTTGGTTACTTTGTTTGGCATGTTGCCCTACATTGGGGGTTTTAACCAAACTTTCCTTCATTGCTTGTCTTTCTGTCGCAAAAGTGGACGTTGCGCAAAGTTTTATCTGCATTCTAGCAAATTCTCGGACTCATCATGGAGAAGAACAACCGCTCAAAGCAGATATCAATAGTACCCAAAAATGCGTATGGATTACGAACGGATATACAGGGGAACGTTCATTTCACTCTCAAGCAGGAAATCATTTATCCGGTTGCGGGAGTGCTGGCCATCCACGATTTTACCACCAACAAGCAGAAGTTTTTAAGGCACGAATATCGAATACTTTTTCCTTGCTGTTCACTGAAACTTTGTATCACTTTTCTTTCCAATTACAGATTTCCTCAAAACTGCCACCCGCAACGGATCGTGCTAAGCCCTAACCGCAAGTTTATAGCCGTCGTCGAAAGAACTAACGATAAGTAATCTTCCCTTGATATGCTAATCACCACATAACGTTAATGTTTCTCGTTTTGTGTTAATGTTTCTCGTTTCTCGTGTTAATGTTTGTTAATGTTTCTCGTTTCTGTTTTGTGTTTTGTTTGCTCTCAGTAAATCGATGGTGAACGTGTACGAAATCGAAACGTTGCGCAAGCGAAAAACCCTTCAACTGCCTGCGGACTGTCCGAATACGCAAATCGGTAACGTCTGCTTCACGCATGACTCTCGCGGAGTGGCGGTCCTGTCCGTCGAACCGGACGCATTCCTCTCGATCTTTTCGTTCGACAAGAACGATTCGCTCATCATCGGCCGTGCGTCCAACTCGAGCCAGCAGGGCCAAGCGGTCTATCTTTCCTGCAATCCGAACGATGCCACAATCGTCGCGGTCGGTGGTTACTACATGCTCAAAATTATGAACCGCACCGACAAGGGTTTCGGCCAGATCGGTACGATCAAAGGTGATGATCTGCTGATCACGTCCATGACGTGGCTGTCGTCGGATGTGCTGGCAGCCGGGACGGCCGAAACGGAAATCATCTTCGTGGAGTCGGGCGAGCTGAAGATCCGACAGCGGGCCGACATGATCGAGACGGTGGATCTGTCCGGCGAGGGGGACACGGACCTTGGTGCGACCACTTCGGCGGAAGTTGTAGGGCTGAAGCACGAGGTGCTATGTTTGACGCAGTTCGAGAAGGGTTTCCTGTACGCGATCCACAACGTGGTGCACGTGTTTGAGCGGGAATCGAACTATAACTTCCGGAAGAAGTCCGTCATACGGGTGCCGGTCACGCTGTACGATGAGAAGCAGTACAAGATCATGAACGTGGCGGTTAACGAGGAGCAGGATACGATTGTGGTCGCGACGATGCACTCGCAACTGTACATCGGTATGCTGATCGTACCGGAAACGCTTAAGATCAGCGAGCTGGTGTTTCAGAATCTTGGTGAACCGCTGCATATAAGCGGCATTATCGGGATGGCTGTTTGCTCGTGGAAACCGATCGTTATGACCGCATGTAAGAGAGCACGGAAATGATTTTTATTACAAACTTCCAACAATTCTTTTCGCACGACATTGTTCGTTTTCCACAGCTCGCGATTTGACGATACGCGTCTGGAACTACGAAACGATGAAAGTGGAGTTGGTGAAAAAGTACCAGATCGAAATTGGAGTGATTGCTCTACATCCGTCCGGATTCTTCGCCGCCGTGGGCTTTATCGATCTGCTCCGATTGCTTCAGATACAACTGGACGATCTGAAGGAAACAAAAAGCTTCAATCTTGCGAGCTGCACTCAGCTGCAGTTCTCTAACCAGGGACATTTGTTGGCCGCTGCCCACGGGAAAATGATTACGCTTATATGCATCTTCACGTTCGAGCCGGTACAGATGTTGAAGGGACACAATGGCAGCATTCTGAGCTTGGCCTGGTCAACGGATGATGGAGTGCTGGTGTCCGGTGGTAACGATGGAGCGATCTACAAATGGAACGTCGTGACTGGTGAGCGATTGGAGGAGGTCGTACAGAAAGGCATTCAGTACCGTTCGATAGCGCTCACGAGTGATGCACACTCGGTGTATTCCATCACCAATACTGGGTTAATCCGAGAAGTTGCCAAGTCAGATATTGTAAGTTTTAGCTCATTGCATAGACTCTCTAGTTGAGATTGGAGTTAATAGTTTGACTATTTTTTGTATTAAGGCACGAGAGTTCAAAATCCCCGAATTGACTCCACTCACCGACATGGCACTGGCCCGGTCTGATGCGATGTTGTTCGTGGGCAGCATCAAGGGACACCTGTACAATGTGCAGGTCCCACTGGTAGATACTAGCAGCGGGAACTGTACAAACTTTCGCTTTTTCAACACCAAAGTTACGAAGATTTGCATCACGTACGATGATTGTACGCTGATAACAGCGGCCGACGATGGAACACTGATCATCTGGCGCATTCTAAACAATGAAGGTAAGACGGCACGTCATGCGCCGGAATTGGGAAAATGTTCGGATGTGCTGATCGCACGCCAGGAGCTGATCGAAAAGAACGAATCCATCAACACACTGGAGATGCGCATCCAGCAACAAAGCATGGAGTTCCAGTACAAGATGAAGCAGGGCGATGCGTTCCATTCGGAGCAGATGCGTGACATCCACAAGGACTATTGTGCTGCTATTGAGAACCTTAAAGTAGGGACTTGCTATTTGCGGAGAACTCTTGAGTAACTTAACATACTTGTGCTTATTGCCAACAGAAAAAAAATATCGATATGGAACAGGCACACACGGAGGAGTTCAACCTGATCACGGCCAGCATAGCACAGGGCAAGGAGGACCACCAGAAGGAGATGATGGACTTTGAGGCTCAGTTCCACGAAAAGATTATCATGGAGTACGACAAGCTGACGAGCATGAAGAACAAAATGGACGCGATGAGGGAGGAGTATGAGGTTAAGTTACGTCGCTCAGCCGGTTGTTTACAGGACACTATAGGTAAGAGAACATCGCCCTTATACAATTAGCCGTAGACTCTGACGCATCTTGTGTTTTCCTTCCTCTCAAAAGAATCGATGGAAGCAGACCAAAAGAGACTTCTAAACGAGAAGCAAGAGATCATCGAAAACATGCTGAAGGATATGGAGCGCAAGCGTGCCGAATTCGACGAGTACTGCCGACAGGTGGATGTCGACAACGACAGACACAAGGTGGAACTACAGCTACAGTACGAGAAGAAGCTCCAGGAAGAGGAAGAAAATTCCATCAAATGGCGGGGCGAGGCAGGTGTGCTGAAGAAGAAATTTTCCACGCTAAGCCGCGAGGCGGAAGCGTACCGGAAGGAGATTGAAACGATGCAAGCCCAGCACGGTAAGTTCCAGCAAAGCATCCGGCAGCACCAGCGTGAAATAGATGGTCTGCGCAAGGAGTTGGCCGAACGGGATGGTACAATACGCGACAAGGATCGGAAGGTGTTCGAGCTGGGGAAGAAAAATTCCGAGCTGGAAAAGTACAAACAGGTGTTGTCGATGAAGATCACCGAACTGAAGGCACAGATTGAACCGAAGGAGCGCGAAATCAAAGAGAAGAAGGAGTTCATATTGGAGATGGAGAAAAAGCTGGAGGAGCTGCAGCAGAACAACAAGCAGTACGAGTTGCAACTGCAGGAACTTCGCGACAAGTACTGTGGCATAGATCTAGAGTTGCGTCGCGAACGGAATCGGTTCCGGGCCTCCAAAGCCCAATACCAACGGTTGTGCGGTGAGATCTACAATGTGTCCGGGTTGATTCAACGTCCCGAGCAGTTGAAACGCAGCGTCAAGGAACTCTGCCACCGGTATTCGAATGACAAAGAGCTGCAAAAGTCACTCGCACTAGACGAGGACGTGCAGAATGAGTTTCTGCGCCAGCGAGAATATCTCGAACGTATGACCAAAAACGCCAAACAGAAGGCCAGCAGTCAGCGCAAGGATGCCGGAGAATTGTTTAAGCTGAAGAAGGAAAACATGGAACTGCTGGCGGAGTTGAACATGCTGCGTGAAATGCTGAACGAAAAGCAAAGGGACTGTACGCGGATGGAGGCACTCCTCGGACTGTCCAGCAAGGCGGTCTCTCCACGCCAAGCGAAAGAAAAGCTAGAGAAAGCGGTTGCGGTAAGTATTAGCATTGTTCACACCTTCAAAATAGTACAATTTTTCCAAATTCTGCTTAAAAATCACAAAATCTAAGCCGAACTATTTCCTAGAAACCGCGGTGGATGCATTCGTTTGCATTGCACGTTCATATAAAAGCTCGCAGGCTGTTTCGTCTGCGTGCTCAGTACGAACAATAGCGCATAGCGCATTTCTCAAACAGGTTCCCGTGCATCCTTCACGTATTAGCGGATCGGAAAATTTTTGCTTCGTTTGCCAATACCGTTGTAGTTGCGACTCGGACTGAGCAAACTGTTGCACGAGACGTTGTAGAGAGTTCACGCTGAGATCCGACAGCTGATAGTGGTTCTTAAAAGAGTACATACGATACCAAGAGGGTCGTCGATCGGGTGTTAGATTCGCTTCGGTAAGGTTGTACATCCAGGTCTCTTGTTCGACGGGTACCTAAGGGTAACAGGCAGGTTCATATTAGCTCACCGCGTCCTTAATTGAAGGCTTAAGGAAGCACAACCTCATCATACTTACAAACGTAACTGGATCGAACTGGAACACCTTGTAGTTCGGGTTAAGCTTGGTAAAGGTAGTCGTTGATCCACCGTTCCACGCCACACTGACCGCACGTGATGGATCGTCTCGTTTATAGTATAGATTGAACTCATCCACATGCGAATGTCCATTAAACTGCCCCGCAATGATGTGTGCAAAGCGTTCGACAATCTTGCGATATTCGCGTGTCCAACCGATAAAGCAGGAATCGTCATACGAAGGCACATGTGCCAAGATGTGGACCCGCTCGTTTGCCTGTTCTGCAGCTAGCAACGTGTCGTGCAACCACTGCAGCTGCGGCAGAAAGTAGTCAAGGCTGTAAAATAGCCAAAAGTTGTGCACGAAGCAAGGATTGTTGTTGAGCCCGATAATGCGCACCCCGTAAGGAGTTTGAACCGTGTAGTAACCACCTTCAGCTAGCGTTCCTCGGATGTCCTCGATTGGTAGCCAGTCGTCCCACTGCTCCGCAACGAAGTCGTACAAATAGTTGGTCCGGAATGATTCGTCGACGTTGTGTGGAGCGTATCTAAAACCGAGCGATTCTTGTTTAATAATGAAGTTTTTATTTCCCGCTAGAGGGCTTAGGACTAGTGTTGTGTGCAGTGAATCTTTTAAGAAGAGTCATTATTATGAATCTTCAGTGAGGAGTCATTCACATCAGGAATCGATTCTCATAAGAATCTTGAAATCTCAGAGGTGGAGGTATCCCCAAAGATTCATGGATATGTGTTATAGAGATTCAAATTCATTCATTCAGTTCAAAGGTTCATCCAGATTCATGAATGCAGCTCAGATCTGATGCATTCAACAGTACTTAGGACACTTACAGGTTAGCAGGATGCGATTCGTGATTACCCAGTACCGGATAGAGTGGAACTTCCGGGAAGGTGCGCTTCATCAGATCAAACACCTGACGCATCGCAAATTCATTCGTTTCGATCGTCGTATTCCAGGTGAAATGATGCACAATGTCACCGGTGAAGTAGATTGCATCAATCTTCGGGTGCTGCTCACGAATATGTTCCATCACGTCCACCACAGCATGCCACGGTGTATCACAGTCCCGGTAATCACCCCAATACCCAGCGGCCGTCGCCGTCGTAGCCGGCTTTAGATCGGGCAATGTCCGACAGCAGGCTTCCGCCTTACAGTCCGCATTTACACCGACCAGATACTCCGGATCGTAGTGTATATCCGTAAGATGAACGATCGTTAATGGTGTGCCGGACGTTTTTCTTGGTGGCAAATCATCTCTAGAACACGAACCAGCTTCATCCGAAGACCCAAACATTGCCGATCGCACGTCCGCCCGGGGAGTGATGTCAACCGATCGGTACAGTGTCGCTTCCGTTATACTTCCAACATCGCGCACACAGTCCTGCTCCTGCAAAAACACTTGACAGATATCCTCCGGGTCTGGGAACGGTGTACGATTGCGCAGTACATACTCGATGACCTGCCCATTCATGTTGACGATACCTTCACACAGATACTGCTTGAAACCGAGCAGCCGACAGATGCGCTTCGCGAACGTCCACACCCGTTCCGTGTTGCCCTGCCCGTTCACGATCGTTTCGTTGTAGTAGCTCAGGAACAGATACGAGCTGGACATGCACGTGAGACACCGTGCCGCATCGCGAGCACGTGCAAATCCATCGATCAGAAAGTTACCGCTCAAACGTTCCCGGTACTCGGGCAGCAGTTCAAAGTACGGAACATATTGGTCATCAGCCACCTCGGATGCTTCGATGATGGTACGCACCCTGGGCAGCAGTGCTTGATTGTATTGTGCTGTGGTTGGAGAAAGTGTGATAGGCTACTTTGTTGCATCACTCCACACACACTGGACTGTCGTTTCATCTTACCTAGGTCTATTCTGTACGGCGATCCACGCGGTGATCCTGGGGTATCTGCTCCGTGGACTTGACTAAGTACGTAAAACCCACCAACGAACACCAAAAACCAACTTCTCTGCGGTAACATTTCGAACGATCGGATGAAAGTCGACTGTTCTGAACCAAGTCCGATAACCTTCTGAGGATTAGCAAGACACGGCTATTGTTTGATCTTGCGGCACAACACACATTACTGAGCACTGAATACCGATTCCCTCGTACGCGGCTAATCAAAACTGCGATAGTAACTCGTCTTGTTTATGTATATGATAATGATATGCGTTGATGTTTGCCTTTTTTAATGAGTACGCCTATACTATACAGCGGAACGATGGTAGTAAAGGTGAGTTACTTGCCGTCCTGTGCCGTTGGATCGGTTCAACTGACCTCGAGAGCGTATTCTCACACGTATCGGTATGGAATTGGAACACCAATTTTTTATTGAAGCCAAGCATATCAATGCTTTAGATACTATGAAGGTAATCTGGGTATGATAAGACCCTGAGGAATCTCACCCTTGAGTGGTTATGTGGTATGGTGCTTAAGGTCGGATGCCTATGCCCTTAAACAAAGGTCAATGTTTAGTAGCTATCTAAGTGAAATTCACTTGGTACAGTTCTATTCTATTTCAACCAATAATTATTTCCCTTTTGTACAAAAGAATCTTCCGACGCTCGGAATTATAATCGGTTGGAGTTCTATATCTTCCGTTTTTTAACGAAAAAAATTATAAAAAACTTTTTTATTTCAGAATCAAAAAGACTCTTTTGAACAGATTCACCAAGCACAACACTAGTATCGTCGAAATACCTCTGATCATGTTAGGCTTGTGAGCGATCAATCGTGAAAGAGATCCCATTTAACGCTGAATGCACCGGGTGGAACGATCTGCATGCAAATGCATAACATTTTTCTCACCTCCCATATGTGCGTCTATGATGCAATGCCGAAGCAGCAACCGATTGGTTAATGCAAATCGCAACCCGTCTATAATTACAGCATGAATATAAACTAACAATCGGGCGGAAAAATGATTGTAACGCCTGCACTTGACCTACATGTGGGGATAGCAAGAGGAATAATAGCAAACCGATGTTTATAACTGTTTCACTTACCCATGCTTTTTCTTCGCTGTAGGATCGCGATGCCCTCGAGGCACATCATCGGGAACAGATGGCCAAATTGGAGGAAATGGTACGCGCACTGTCGAACGAAAATCAAACCTTGCGGTCGGAAATGGTTGCCCAAACTTCTCGCAAAACAACAACACCAACGGGTTGTAACTAAAATCTTTTGGCGTTTGAAGCTCCACACATTCGCTCTCACATCCGTTATGTAGTGGCGATATTCGTTTTATTTTGCCCAGTTGATTAAATTTGAATTGTCTGTTTATTAAAAATTGAGTAGTAAATTATATTACCATATTTTTATTATAAATTAGTTATCATATTTACCTTTTCCTTGGCTACCACTCAAACTCCCCGCTGACGAATACGGAATTGCTTACAAACGAACCGACTTCCAATTCCTGGTACCAAAAGAGCATCCAAACGAAGAGGTAACATCACTACCCCTGCAGCGTGTGTTCTTTCGTTTAGAAAGGCAATCGGAATTAATGCCCGTGTGGTTTGCCAGTTAAATTTGTACGTGATGATAAATATTATTTATTATATACTTTGTATTACTTTGTAATGATCGAATGTTTACATAAAGAAAAAAAACAACAGTAAAGAGCCATACATAATTCGTTCGTACGAAAATGCACATCTTATTAAACACTAACGGCAATTTGAACGAACAATGGTGCATCAGTAAGAGGTATGACAAATAGATTAATCAACGAAAGCAGTAACGAAACAATTTAGACGGACGAATAAATTAGAAACACGCTATGAACTTTTAAAAGAATAAATAAGCTTAGTCATACGTACGATAAAAAAACCCCCGATAGTGATTGTAAAGGTTTGTACTCCACGAGTATCAAAAAGACGAAGTACAGTATACCGGATGTCTTTTTAGCAAGTTGTGATCGCGACAAGATCACCCATTGTTGTTCGCGTAAGGCATTAAATACTAGTACTAGTATGTTATTAGTAGAAAAAATGCACAATAAATAGAACGATTTGTGTGTGTATGGGCGGTGTAAAAAAAAAAAGAACAATACTTTCCGCTTCCCTAAACGCTTCTATAAAAAATGATTCGACCAACCAATCTGGTTTCTAATGTAACCTAAAAGAGGGTTAGGTTGATTACATCCGCGCATAGCTTAAAAGTATCCGGTATGATTAATACTGGGATCGGCCCGGATGGCCGAGACGGATGCGATGCGGGCGGCAGCATTGGTGAGTACATTTTGCTTCTGTTGGTTTGTTGGTGATTCGGAGCGGACGTTTACCTTCGTCCAGCACCGTTCATTGCTCGACTTGCGGATTGCATCCAGTACTGCCTGCACGTATAGGCCATCCTCGAAGGTGGCTGCTGCCTGTACCGGCTCCTTAATCCAACCCGCACTTTCCTTGTTCGGATGGAAAGCATCCCGAAGGGCACCGACCAGCTTGCACAGTCCCTTCACATACGGTCTCGGCAGGGTGGTGTCGGAGGTGGAAAATTGAAGATCCTGCACGTCCACATACAACATTTCCTCCTTGATAGCGCCCGTCTCGGCGTTCAGCCGGTGACCGACCAGATCACCTCCGCGCACGGTCAAATGACCCGCCGGGCCGTAAATGACAACTTCCTGCTGAAACGCATTATTCGACTCGTGACAGTTTATGTTGACCGTCACGAGCCCACTGGTCGTGCTTCCATCACTCTCGAGTTCCATCTGAAACGTACAAACGTCCGGTGCGGCTACTCTCCGAATGCCCGTGTGCGAATGTGATGCGTACATTGCGTACGTGCGGACCGTTCCATGCACTCGGGCCGCTTTCCGTTCCGTCAGGAACTTCACCAGGTCTATCACATGACTGCCTACGAGATTAAGCGCTCCACCACCCATCGATTCATCGCACAGCCAGTCGTACCGTTTCCGGTTGAACAGTGGACCCATTCGCACCTTCACATCAATTAGCGTCTGATCGAGACAGGGGCCCGGTGCCCCAATGTAACCTTCCTGGATAGCGCGTTTCATGTGTGCAATCGCTGGCAGAAACCGCAGTGAGTGGTTCACGATGGAAATAAGTGTCGGATAATACTGGCTGGCTCGGACCATCTTCAGGGCATCGCTCTGCATCAGTGTCATCGGTTTGTCGCAAACGACGTGCTTGCCTATGCCGAGTGCCTTCACCGATATCTGCGAGTGCAGAAACGGCGGACAGGTGATGAACACCAGATCAACATCCTTCCGCAGCAATACATCGTCGATCTTGGCCGTGTGGAACGGTATCTTTAGCTCGAGTGCAGCCTGTTCTGCTTCCTTCCCAGTGCGACCCCATATCGCCACTATGTTGAAGCCCTTGTCACGCAGGATTGGCACGAGCACGTGGGTCACTTCGCCCGTGCCGAACATCCCGATTCCTGGCAACATTTTCCAATGAATGAATCACGCACTCACCGCAGGAAACACATAAACGCACGACACGGAACACGGACAGCAGGAGATACAGCAACGTAGTAATGTTGTTTTATCATGCCTCGCCAAACTGTAAACAAATCAACGCACTTTGACAGTATGCCACATTCATAAACAATCGCAGGGTCAACGAAGGAGACAACTTTTAGAAATATTTTGTAATACATTTTACCAAAAAATCACTAGTACTACGCAAAAGGTCACAGAACAGGCGTTTCTGTTTGTTTCCTTTAACTTATTGTTTTAAAATACCATTGCAATCGGAATAAAAACATAAAAAAAAATTTTGTTTACGCCATGACTGCGCTCAGCCCATATTGTCATGTCAAAATTGTGTCCAGGGTAACTTCGAACCCGTCAGCATGTTTATCACTCGTGATCGAACACTTCGATCGGATGGAAATTTTATCGCAAAAATCGAAAAAGTAACAGGAGCGAAGAACACGCATGGAGGTAACATTCTATTAATTTTCAAACCAACTGGTTTTCTGTTTTCATATTTCCGTTACAAGGAGAGCATGGCCGCAGCAGGAGAGCAGCCGAGCAAGCACAATTCACGCGCTTCCCGGTAGATGAAATGCATGAAATGTTTCATAAAATGTTACATGAAATGTTTCATGCATGGCTCTTTATTGCACTAAGCATCGTTGATCATATTCTCTTTCAATTCGAAAAAAAACATTTACTGCATTGGATTACATGCATTGACAGTAGCTTCAATGGCATTATGTTGCGTTTGTGGCCCGATTTCATCATGAGGTGTTTTTATCTGTGCGTCATTTTACCGGCACTGCAGATGTCAAACGGTGCGCTGTTGACAGGAGAGCCTTACATCAGTGCGCTTGTTAGGTTTTGTGTACTGAAGCTTGACAGCTCGGGTCGTGTGTGCCTTCATTTTGTTTTTCCAGACAGGACGCCGAAAAGAGTGCGTCATTACTTATAACTAATCGAATAGAAAAGTGATGTGTAACGCAATGAAAATGTCCAAACGGAACGCTTGGTCACGGGGGGAATCACTCGCGCTGCTAGACATTCTGGGGAGGTGCTGCATCCCCTTCCTGGACGGTACGATCAACAACCGGAAAGGCTAATTGTATCGCCAGATCGAGCACGAAATGCAGCGGCGCGGGCTCACCACCAATCGCGACGCCCGGCAGATAGAGCACAAGTGGATAACCTCAAGTTTAGCTTGAGCTCCGGTACAAGCTGGAGGTGTAACAGCGTAGAAATAACGACACCGAAGCGTGGCTACCGGAACTGAAGCCGTGCGAATTCTACAAGGAGCTGGACGACCTGTTCACTGCGGTGGATCAGCGACTTGGGAAGAATCCAACGGAAGAAACATTTGAGACGTACTACGGTAGGTTACATTGTAGCCATTCAATACCATTCTATTGTGATAACAATGTTTCCAAGTAACAGAAGAAGAATTTGTCACTGAAGAAATGCAGGAACTTGCGGTAGATGACGATGCGGTTGTAATTGAAGAGATTGTGTACGATTCACAAGATGCGCTTGAGTTTGGTAAGTGCGAAGAAGCGACAGTGAGTTACGACAGTGAAACAAATCTTATTTACTATTGTTTATTCCCCCTACACCTTTGCAGAAGAAGCCGCAGCAGCTGCCAGCAGTTCCAAAGGACAGCAACAATCGTCCGCACAACCACCCACACCGGCACCACCACCCACTCAGAAACGGAAGAAGCTAACGGTGGAAAATATGGACGGCTTGTTGGTAACGATCTGCGCACTACAGAGAGACCTCAACGATTACTTTAACCGCTATCAAATGGAATTCATCGAGAATGAGTTCGAATCGTTCCGGGAGAAGGAGAAGGAACATCTGCTACAACTCAAACTCGAGCTGGAGGTATTGAAACAGAAGTTTTTGGCTCGAATACAGCAGATTGCTAGCGGTGATGGAACGGTGGATACGGGCAGTGATGAACCGGTTGCAAGCGAATCGAAACGACGCCGGGTTGCTGTTGCTAGACGAAAATAGGCTAAGGTGTTTTGTTAGTTGCTAGTGGTAACCGTTCGAACAACCAAACAGAGATTGTAATGAAAGTTTGGTCGAAGTAGTCGCACCAAGCTGTCAACGCCGTGTGTGCTGTGTGGATAAACAATCACTATCCCCTAACAAAACAGGTTGAAAGCTTGCCCGGATGCTTATAGGTTATGTTTAAGGTGCAAATTGTATGCATAAATCGAAAGAAATTCCCTACATATCGGGAAGCGGTGTCTCAAAAAGCTTGTTGAGAAAAACAATTACAAAACGATTGATCGGGACAGATGTTCAAACCGACACGAAGGGGCTCTTCAGGTGAACTATTTGGAAATCAACGAAAAACCTTAATTTTGTTTGAAAACAAGTTTAAAAATACATTTCAACCATAAAACAATACTCCCAAAGCATTACTCAACGTTTGGCCAGCAAAAAAAACACGGTGCTATTATCGGTACTTCCATCCGACGGAAATTTCCGAAAATCGAAAAAGTAACAAGAGCGAAGAACACGCATGGAGGTAAAATTTCATAAATTTTCAAACCATTTTCAGCATGTTTATACCCGCGATCGAACACTTTAATCGGATGGAAATTTTTTCCCGAAAATTGAAAAAGTAACAGGAGCGAAGGACACGCATGGAGGTAACATTGCATAAATTTTCAAAAAATTTCAGCATGTTTATACCCGCGATCAAACACTTCGATCGGACGGAAATTTTATCGCAAAAATCGAAAAAGTAACAGGAGCGAAGGACACGCATGGAGGTAACATTTCATAAATTTTCAAACCAACTGGTTTTCTGTTTTCAGATTTCCGTTACCAGGGGAGCATGGTTTTCAAGAGGTGACACCTGGTACCAGCCGAGCATGAAATTTTCATCAAATATTTCATGAAAAATTTCACGAATTTTTTTCATGAAAAGTTTCATGAAATATTTCATGAAAAGTTTCATGAAATATTTCATGAAAAGTTTCATGAAATATTTCATGAAAATTTTGTGAAATTTTTCATGAAATATTTCATGAAACTTTTCATGAAATATTTCATGAAGCTTTTCATGAAATATTTCATGAAAAAAATTCGTGAAATTTTTCATGAAATATTTGATGAAAATTTCATGCTCGGCTGGTACCAGGTGTCACCTCTTGAAAACCATGCTCCCCTGGTAACGGAAATCTGAAAACAGAAAACCAGTTGGTTTGAAAATTTATGAAATGTTACCTCCATGCGTGTCCTTCGCTCCTGTTACTTTTTCGATTTTTGCGATAAAATTTCCGTCCGATCGAAGTGTTTGATCGCGGGTATAAACATGCTGAAATTTTTTGAAAATTTATGCAATGTTACCTCCATGCGTGTCCTTCGCTCCTGTTACTTTTTCAATTTTCGGGAAAAAATTTCCATCCGATTAAAGTGTTCGATCGCGGGTATAAACATGCTGAAAATGGTTTGAAAATTTATGAAATTTTACCTCCATGCGTGTTCTTCGCTCTTGTTACTTTTTCGATTTTCGGAAATTTCCGTCGGATGGAAGTGCCGATAATAGCACCGTGTTTTTTTTGCTGGCCAAACGTTGAGTAATGCTTTGGGAGTATTGTTTTATGGTTGAAATGTATTTTTAAACTTGTTTTCAAACAAAATTAAGGTTTTTCGTTGATTTCCAAATAGTTCACCTGAAGAGCCCCTTCGTGTCGGTTTGAACATCTGTCCCGATCAATCGTTTTGTAATTGTTTTTCTCAACAAGCTTTTTGAGACACCGTTTCCCGATATGTAGGGAATTTCTTTCGATTTATGCATACAATTTGCACCTTAAACATAACCTATAAGCATCCGGGCAAGCTTTCAACCTGTTTTGTTAGGGGATAGTGATTGTTTATCCACACAGCACACACGGCGTTGACAGCTTGGTGCGACTACTTGGACCAAACTTTCATTACAATCTCTGTTTGGTTGTTCGAACGGTTACCACTAGCAACTAACAAAACACCTTAGCCTATTTTCGTCTAGCAACAGCAACCCGGCGTCGTTTCGATTCGCTTGCAACCGGTTCATCACTGCCCGTATCCACCGTTCCATCACCGCTAGCAATCTGCTGTATTCGAGCCAAAAACTTCTGTTTCAATACCTCCAGCTCGAGTTTGAGTTGTAGCAGATGTTCCTTCTCCTTCTCCCGGAACGATTCGAACTCATTCTCGATGAATTCCATTTGATAGCGGTTAAAGTAATCGTTGAGGTCTCTCTGTAGTGCGCAGATCGTTACCAACAAGCCGTCCATATTTTCCACCGTTAGCTTCTTCCGTTTCTGAGTGGGTGGTGGTGCCGGTGTGGGTGGTTGTGCGGACGATTGTTGCTGTCCTTTGGAACTGCTGGCAGCTGCTGCGGCTTCTTCTGCAAAGGTGTAGGGGGAATAAACAATAGTAAATAAGATTTGTTTCACTGTCGTAACTCACTGTCGCTTCTTCGCACTTACCAAACTCAAGCGCATCTTGTGAATCGTACACAATCTCTTCAATTACAACCGCATCGTCATCTACCGCAAGTTCCTGCATTTCTTCAGTGACAAATTCTTCTTCTGTTACTTGGAAACATTGTTATCACAATAGAATGGTATTGAATGGCTACAATGTAACCTACCGTAGTACGTCTCAAATGTTTCTTCCGTTGGATTCTTCCCAAGTCGCTGATCCACCGCAGTGAACAGGTCGTCCAGCTCCTTGTAGAATTCGCACGGCTTCAGTTCCGGTAGCCACGCTTCGGTGTCGTTATTTCTACGCTGTTACACCTCCAGCTTGTACCGGAGCTCAAGCTAAACTTGAGGTTATCCACTTGTGCTCTATCTGCCGGGCGTCGCGATTGGTGGTGAGCCCGCGCCGCTGCATTTCGTGCTCGATCTGGCGATACAATTAGCCTTTCCGGTTGTTGATCGTACCGTCCAGGAAGGGGATGCAGCACCTCCCCAGAATGTCTAGCAGCGCGAGTGATTCCCCCCGTGACCAAGCGTTCCGTTTGGACATTTTCATTGCGTTACACATCACTTTTCTATTCGATTAGTTATAAGTAATGACGCACTCTTTTCGGCGTCCTGTCTGGAAAAACAAAATGAAGGCACACACGACCCGAGCTGTCAAGCTTCAGTACACAAAACCTAACAAGCGCACTGATGTAAGGCTCTCCTGTCAACAGCGCACCGTTTGACATCTGCAGTGCCGGTAAAATGACGCACAGATAAAAACACCTCATGATGAAATCGGGCCACAAACGCAACATAATGCCATTGAAGCTACTGTCAATGCATGTAATCCAATGCAGTAAATGTTTTTTTTCGAATTGAAAGAGAATATGATCAACGATGCTTAGTGCAATAAAGAGCCATGCATGAAACATTTCATGTAACATTTTATGAAACATTTCATGCATTTCATCTACCGGGAAGCGCGTGAATTGTGCTTGCTCGGCTGCTCTCCTGCTGCGGCCATGCTCTCCTTGTAACGGAAATATGAAAACAGAAAACCAGTTGGTTTGAAAATTAATAGAATGTTACCTCCATGCGTGTCCTTCGCTCCTGTTACTTTTAGAATTTTTGGGATAAAATTTCCATCCGATCGAAGTATTCGATCATGGGTGATAAACATTCTGAAGTTGGTGTGATAATCAATAAAATGTCACCTCTACGCTTTTCATTCTCACATATAGATGACACTGTATCGAACAGAGTTTTAAATTTTTACACATAGATGACACTGTAACGCGAAAAGCTTCTCATTCTTACGCATAGATGACACTGTAAGTCGAGGAGCTTTTCATTCTTACGCATAGATGACACTGTATCGTAAAGAGCTTTACATTCTTACGCATAGATGGCACTGTATCTTAAAGAGCTTTACATTCTTACGCATAGATAACACTGTATGTTAAAGAGCTTTTCAGCCTTACACATAGATGACATCTCCAACTATCCACGCTTGTTACTTCACCCATAGCTACCAACACCGTCTCAATAGGGATTTGAAAATCGAAGCAACTAAGTCTGGAGATGTTTAACATGCCGATGCATTTCAAAATCTTATTGAAAGCCGTTATTAAGCAGTATTTGAAACAGAGTTCGCTCTATTTCTCATTGTTCCTCCAAATTTTCAACAATAATCGCCACTCATTGCTATCGCTTTCGCTTGCAGATTATTTAATCTTTCCACACCTTTGTGTGCATGCGTTTTTATTTCTTCCAAATCGTTTCGTAACCTTTTGCATAAGCAAGAGGGTCCATTATTCGTCCGGTTTTACCATCTCATCTCATCATCATTATCATCATCATCAATTATCCGTACACTGTCACGTGCCGGTTCGTATCATCATATCATTTTTATCGAGAGTTTGTTCGTTTAGTCCACATCATGCGTACAGGTTATTTCATCAGTTTTTTTTCTAGCCATACGGTGCCGTACGAACAGCAAATATGAATGGTAATATGGTTCTGGTGTGTAATATTGTATTTTTGTAGATATTTTTTTCATCTTTGTCGCATCGTCACATGCTTTATACCACCAACACGGTTACACGGTGAGCCAATAATGTCCACACTGGAGCCGATGTGATGGAAATCTTCTGCTTTAGTAGTTAAGTTGTTCGTTAGCGCAATACTCCAGTTAACGTTTAGTGTTTACTTATCATGTGCTATTTCGTGTTTGCAACCACATCCTCCATTCATAGCGCGAACAGTGTGAATTGTGTGAAGGAAGAAAGTAAACATAATGCCTATCAGGAAAATTCGATGCAAACGGAACATTATAAACAAAGTCCATCTCATTTATTTGGCAAAGGACTCGGCAACAGCTTAATAGCAGCATAAATTATTGAATGCCAATCGGTTGCCAATTTTGATCCTCTCTAACATCGATCAAAATAAATTACTTCCACTCTGCAAAGCAGTATTTTTTATGTTCGTTTCATTTTAAGTGTAATTCAAATTATTTACGCAACGCAGCCAAAATATATCTTCACATTGTGGTACAAAAATGTTACTAAAAGGAAAGCTAAACGAAACTAAAGCTCAAAGTAAACCATAAATGACTTAATTTGAAGAAAAGTAGTAAATAATAATGTAAATTAATAAACGAATTAAAATTCGTACTCTTTCTAAGATTTCTGGTGCAAATAGGAAGGAGAACCTAGAACTGATAAAAACGTAACCTAGCGCTGACACACGAGCAGTGGCCGTAAGATTAAGAAGAGCTAATCGTAAAATAAAAAAAAATCAAACAAAACTTTAGCAAAACAGTCTGGGCGCTTAGTAATGGCAAAAGGTAGAATTTTCTTCCAATCAGTTTTGAAAACTTTTTTTTTTAAGTTTCCAACTAGTTCCATGTTCTAAATCGTTTGCAGCTGTATTGCTTTATTGGTCCAATGATAAGTATCCATTGCATTTTGACCAGTTAGAAGCACCAAACAGCTTAGTAAAACTTTAGAAAAAATTGGGAGCAAAATTCAGATTTTAAGTTTTATACAAATAGATTGCCTGTATGCCTGTATGCCGATATAATAGCAAGGGATGTGTTTAGAAGATAAAGTAAAATGGAGGAAAAAGAAAAATATCCAGCACAAAACTAACAAATCGAGCATAACACGTAATGTGCATTCAGCTGCAATTCGATATAGCCTCTGTAAGCTACAGTCGGGGCCTATGTTTCCTCGGACGATCCCGTAGACGCAGTCCACACATCTATATTGTTAGCCGGGGACCAGATCGAAGGGAACTGAAAGGGACTGTACGAAGAAGAGGACGATGAGGAACCCGAAGTGCCTGTCGAAGAGCCGGACGTAGATGCTGTTGATGCTGCTGCTGTTACTGCTGCGGTCACCGTTGTTTGCCCAGATGCAGAATCAGTCGTAGAAGCAGAAGCACTGCCACCAGAAGTACCATTGCCGCCGCCAACGATGTTTGACTCTTCGGATGAAAGTTGACGGATGAGCTGTTGTTGCGATTGTTGATGTTGCTGCTGCTGTTGTTGCTGTTGTTGGAGTTGGTGCTGGAGAAGCATGTTATACGCTTGCTGTGGATCTTGATACACAATCCTATTCGATGGCAAACCACTCATGTTCGCATGTGTTCCCGCTGATGGTAGATGATTGGAGAAGCCAGGCGGTGGGGCTACCGTTGTCTGACCCGAAGACATTGCCGTACCTAGCCACGCATCATTCAGGTTCGATGTACGATGGCCTAGTCTAACATCCGGAACCGTTTGCTGCTGGTGCTGGAGCGGATGATTTCCCGGCAGCTGGTTGGCTCCTGCGGCGGCCCTTGCCAGCTGTGAGTGAAAGTGTAGTACCGATTCGTAAGCCATTTGTTGCTGCTGTTGGTGGTGCTGTTGCTGTTGATACTGATGTTGCGCGTTCAGACTATTCCACAGATCTGCCGTGCGCCAGTTTTGGTTCAAGCCGCCCGGTTGCGAGGCCAACGGTTTGTGCGTAGACATGGGCCACTGCAGATGCGCCTCCATCGTGTTGTTCCAATCGTGGTGATTGTTTTGCTGATGTTGATGCTGCTGTCCGGACGAGTGAAATGATGTACGGCGAGCTTCCATAAAATTATTCTCAACCGCTCCAGAACTGCTGTTGTCTGGTTGTTGATTGTTACCACCATGAGACAACCCAGTGGAGTGATCTGTAAAACCGTGGCCTGCGATTGAAAGTAGCGACGATGTGGTGATCCCATTCATGTTTCCATTCGATCCGCCCGCCATCGAAGCAATGCCCCGATATTGATCATTCTGGCGGTGTGGGAAATCGGTAAACGATTGCGAAAAGAAGCTGTCCGACTGTTGTCCAGCATTCATTGCTTTGCTAATCGTGGTCGATGCCTCACTGCTAGAACCACCCGCCAGTTGGGTCGGATTGTGGATAACGTGTCCTCCGAATGGTTCCCAGCATTTAGCCATATTGGACCCGACTCGTCCGCCTGCCATGTGACCCATCATTCCATCGCATTCCTCTTCTTCACCATCGACGTTGTGTCCGCCGGTGGGTGATTTTTTGGATGTTCCAATCGGACCCAAATCCGGTGACGCACTGGTGGCAACAAATGGTGCCGAATATTCCTTTTCGGGCGTTCCATCAATACAGCTATCGTCTTTCGACTTTTGCTCGGTGCGATTCGTAGCGTTCGTACCGGAGAGAGATGACACGGAACCATTGCTGGGAAGCTCCTGCAGCGAATGCAGTGGCTTCCGATAGCTTTGTGTGCTGCCCGCGGTTGATCCCGCCATTGTCCCGTAAGCATTACTTCCATGTGAACGTAAATGATTGGTTGATTTATCTGCGTTTTGATTGCTGCTGCTGCTACCCGAGATGCCCGACAGCCAGGAAATTGATTCCATGCTCAGCAACAGCGAAGTAACCGTGGATTGCTTTCCGCCGACCTTGGCGGCAGGCGTTTGGGCAACGACATCGCTGAATCGGGCACAGTTTTCGCCCCAAACCGTGGCGGCAGCCGCAGTCGACGAAGGCACGGGTACGGATGCGTTCTGCAGAATTGTGCCAAGCGTGGTAGATTTGTGCTGTTGTTGCGCTGGAGTATTGAACTGTAGCGCTGTTCCCTTGTACTGCTGTGCGCTACCGCCCGTGGAAGTCCCTTTACCGTTCGTGCCCTTCTTGCTTTGGTTCGGCTTTCGTTCACGGCCAGGTGTTTTGCTAAACTTTTTCATTTGCGACAATTGTTGCTGCTGTGGCTGAAGTGACGATTCCACCTAAAACGAAACGAAAAGGTATCAAACCAATTAGAATTAAATGTAGTCTTTATCAATGTGCTAGCGCTATTTTGGGGCCAACCATCAACATCATTCACATGACGTAAGTTAATGTTATCAAAGTTCAAAGCTCTCTGTCGCTTTAGAGCGCCATACAATATAGGGCGAAGCGGTGAAATAAAATCTAATTTTAAGACTCTGCCTGTTCCCACTTTCATTTTGCTTGAATTTGGTTAGAGCAAAGAAGGCCCATGGGTTCGTTTCATTGCAAGATAATAGAACCATTTCATTGTAGTTGCCAAAATGTGCCGAGTGTATTGACATTAAGCGGATGCGCACATTGCATTCCCTTTCCGGAATTGAAAAGAAACGAAAAAACATGTAGCAGGCTCGGTGATTAAGAATCACAGACTGAGAACGCATACGAATACTTTCCTAGAGGCAATCAGTAAAAGCAAAACAATTCGAGTAACAATCAGTGCCATTTATTGTTCGGTTGAGTTTTCCGTTGCTTACTGCAATGAAATAATCTTAACCGTCTTATTACATCAGGGATTTAATTCGGCATATAAAAAACCACCGCTTGATGGCGTTATCTGCAATTGCAAGCATTTGTTTCTTATTTCACTTTTATAAAAATTTACGGAAGCATCGAAATTAAACATTTTAGCTGATAATTTACTTCAATCTGGAACTCTCTTTAGCCACCAACTTTGCCGATCCCTGTATTAGAACGATTCTGAGGGTCAACTACACAACTACAGCATGTGTATGTGTTACGCTGTTTGTTTTTGAGTTCTAAAATAAATAAAAACATTCTTGATGTGCACGAAGCCATCAACAACTCGTCGATTCATCGTCCCGTGTATGTCACCGTTGCGATGGGTTGATTTAGACGATTGAGGAGGACCAGTTCAACCTCACTCTCTCACTCTCTCCCTCGATACACCTAATCGTCTTTGTCATATGGTCCGAGAACAGTAATCTTGCGCATAACTGAGCATGACTCCGCGGCACGAGATCGCGCGCAATAGTGTACACGCTCAATGTACGTACTGGGAGGAATCATCGATGGTTCAGCATGCGCACCGAACGCATAACATTCCATAGAACCCCGCGCACATGGATCTCCATTTGCAACACTACACCACGTGCGTCATGCTTCCTACCATCCTACACGCTTCCGACACACGCACACACAAAAAAACATCCCCTGCAATCAGAGCCCGCTCACGTGCGATACCATCCAATACGCACGAGAGTATCGTATCGTACTGACGGCGGAGGCGCATGCGTAGCGATCTAAAACACAACAATAGCGAAGAAGAGAAAAACAACCCCCTCTCGCAAACCTCAACACACGCAGAACATTCAGCAGCACAACGCATCGGCCGCATACGCAAAACAAACGACTGTACAACGGTGGGCATTTTAAAAGGTACGAGTCCGAGAGACATCGCTCAAACATTGTCGTGTGCAAGATTGTGGCCATTAATCGTCTTGCAGCTATCGTCAATCAACCTGAGCGGTTCCGCTACGTCTCTATCGGCGAGTGCTCACCGCTTGATGGACTGATAAATGAACCCATCAACAAATGCAACTGAATAGAGCCCTTTTTTAAATCGGCCTATACTTCGAACTAACGTATACATCAAACATGAATTAATTTTGATGATGGCTTTGATAATTTATTACTAATAGATATTAAATGCAACCTTAATAGCTTATATCAGTCTTATGTTCAAAACGACTGAGAAAAAAAATAATCAGAACCCCAGCAAAGCAAACCCCGCCAAAACATAAAAATTAACACTTAGTTTATCTGAAGGATACACGGTTCCTCAGCATGTAACAATACTTAGCTACGGCATGACGCCTACCTTATGAAGCTTCTTACCAAGTTGCCTAATTAGTTTTCGTAGTGGATATCACAAATTAACCGTTAACGTTGCCTGTCTTTGTTCGTGCACAATAGAATAGCTACAAAACACAAACCTACACTGGGTTCTACACTTCAAAATCGCTAAAACCCATCTATATGTAATGCATAATACACTGCTCAATTGGTTTAATTTGTCGGCTAACGAATTAATTACTAAAAACAATATAATTATAATTATCAAAATTATCATTATACATGTTTTTGTTTTCAACATACCTGTGCATTTCCGTTTCCGAGTGACGGTTTCTCGTGGCATATGATATTACCACTGGAACAATTTTCCTTTCCACCACTGTCGGCTGTTCCCATTGTACCACTGAAAGGTTTGGCCTTCTCACCGACTTCCGACTTCACACAGCTCACAGATGATTCTTGTTGCTTGTTGTTGGGTGTCACCGTAGCTTTGGTTGATCCATTACCAATCGATGCGTTCACGAGCTGCTTACCATTCGCAACATTCGGTAGTCCGGTCCGTAATTTGCTTGGGATTTCTTTCGTCGATATCTGCACCGATGGTACCGAAACTTTCGTAGTGGGTGATGCTCCAGTGGCCAATGTGACCACCGTTGAAGACGTTACTTCTGCCGTGGGTTTCTGACTAGTATAGGTTGTGGTGGTGGTACCCGTCCTCGACAGGGTGCTAGTGGCGGCAAACACCGATGCCAACGAGACAACCACCGATTCGTAGCTAACCGGAAGGCTTTTCGTTTTCTTCACGTTCGTTTTGGTGGTGGCTGTTGTTGTTGCAGACTGCTGTTTGGATTGATGATTTTGCTGATGATGATGATGATGATGGTGCTGCTGCTTCGACGTTGGCGATGGTGACGAAGAAGACGAGGATGTCGTTGACGCAGAGGACGACGATGATGACGATGACGAGGAGGATGAGGATGACGAGAAAAGGGACAAAGAAGTCGTCAATGAAATGGGCCGCTCCTCTGCGGCTGGTTCTTCCGTTGCTGTCACGGACGATGAGGACGACGTGGAGGACGACAAAGACGCCAATGAGGACGTCGAACAGTTGGTGTGGTGATGCTGCTTGCTGGCGGTTGAATTTGATTCAAGCACGCTGGTTAAGTCAATGGTTGAAGCACTGCTCGATGCTGTTTTTCCACCGAACGGTCCATTCTTGGCGAATTTGCTTTCCGTTTCGGATGTGGACGAAGGGGACTTCGTTCTGTCTTTGGTTGCTCCACCGCTGCTGCTGCAAGGTGAGTTGGACGTCAAAAGTTCCGTACTGATCGACGACTGTTGCTGTTGCTCCTTCGACGGAGTGATCGAACGGCGGCTCTTGGTGAGGGTCGCTTGTAACGCTCGGCCTCCCGCATCGAGCAGCGAGGAAGTTAACGATGTGGGAGTCGCAGCCGTAAGGATGGGTTTAGTAGTCGCGCCCAGCTTGGTTGTAAAATCCGTCCAGCTACGATTGAATCGGCTGCCCGTAGTTTCGCCCGAGGATGCTCCACTACTGCTACTGGTACTTCCGTTCTGCAGTCCTGCCGCTACCGTCGCCGTTCCACCCTTTGTGTGTGTTCCATTTTTACGATCTGGTTTACGATGACTGCGGGATACCACCGTAGAGGACGCACTGATCACGCTACCGTTTTGATGATTCGTCGACCCACCGCTGCCGCCGCCCGCCCGTCCATCTTTGCTACCATTGGCCGATTCCTTCCCGGCATCACTCACCCCGTTTGAATGTTGTAGCGCGATCTGGCGCAGATCAAGCGGCGGCTGCAGCGGCCCTTTCTCGCGCACGAGGCTCAAAAAATGGACCCGTAGCACACGGTTCGAGTCGAGTACGGCGGCCGCCAGCGTACCGAACAGCACGGTCGGCAACACGACGAACAGTACGGCACGGAACCAGTACTCGAACCAGGGCCGCGGTAGCATCTCATTGCAAACATCTAACCGATGCATCGGTACCGTGCCCAGCAGCGTAAAGTTGACCGAAAAGTGGTTTATGTTCGTGTCGAAGTGCAGTACGCGCATGACGCGCGACAGCGTGAAATCGGGTGCAAACGCTATCTCGATCTTGCGGCTAGCGTTAGGCGCTAGCTCGAATGGTGTGCAGTCCAGCACCTTGAAGCCGAAACCTTCGCACGATGTTTCCTCGATCCGGATGCCGGATATCAGGATCGGTACCTCGCCGTAGTTGCGCGCCGTAAAAGTTCGTCTCGTTTCCACCACAAACTCCTTCTTCTCCTCACCGTCACCCGCCACCGGCTCATCCTGCGTCACATCGTGCTTCTGGCCCTGGGCATCGATGTAGTACTTCTTGAAGCGACCCTCCGATCGTAGCTTGCGATAAAACCGATCGTAGCACGGTTGCGCATGCTTTTCGGTGATTTCGAACTGAAGCGCCGTTGCAGAACCGGGCCGCCTGTTGCCAAACTTGAACAGTGGGACAACGGCCCGTGCCTGTATCCAGGCGGCATCAATTAGCGTCAGATTGTTGCGCATGTACAGTACGGTCGAGTAGGTGCCGGGCAGCTGGGCACTAAACTTGATCGCGATCCGCAGAAACGATTGTGGTTTGACGTAATTTACGTATATGTCGTCACTGTCGAACAGGAAGAAGGAAAATACGCTCTCCTCGCTCAGGGTACAGTTGTCACAGGCGGTTAACACCTCGGGAGGTAGATTGATGCCGCTACCAACGCCGCCACCATCTACAATGGGCTGCCGTCCGTGGATGGCCACGTCGTGCAGTACCAGATGCACGAACAGTATCTGATCCGATGGATTGTTGATCGTTATCAGCCGGACCGCTTCCTGCTCTACCTGCAACGTCGGAAAGAACACATTCTCATCCAGCAGCTTGGGCCACACCAGATCAACGCTCGCGTTAAAATCGAACCTCCGGCTCGATTCGGCCAGCACCTGAAACTGTACGCTCGTCAGCCGCTGTCTCATCTCCGCGTATCGTTGGAGCTGCTGCAGTAGCTTATCACTGTCCAGCCGCCGGTACTGCTCGTAACAGTCGAGCGTGGCCATCCATTTGACGCCGAACGGTTTCGACAGCAAATCGAAGCTGCTGTAACAGTCCGCCACCGGGCCACAGTGGGCCTTCGGGTCGAGCGTCATCCGGCCGATGCTGGTGACCGTGTCCGGGTACAGGGCGACCGGTTGATTCGGCGCTAGTGGACGCTGCTTGTCCGGCGACAGGAACTCATAGCTCAGCCCCGGCACATCCGTACGGATACTTTCGATCTGGATCTTGGTCGGGAAGCTGGAGGCGGCCAACAGTGACAGTGTGCATAGCTTGCCCTGGTAATGAGTAGGGGAAAAAAGAAGAATTAAAATCAATTCCACATACACACACGCAAACCTGTTTAAAGTGGAAAGTGAAAGCAATTGTGAAATGAAACACGACCGTGGTGGGCGCGCATGGATACGGACATTTACATATTGCCATTTTTTTCGTTTGTGATTGTCTTTATAATATTGGCAACCATAATGCGCTGTTGGCAATTAGAATTCGATGTCAAAAATAGGATTCCCAAAAATGTTACATTGTTTGGCAATTGAGAGAATAGATTTTAAATATTTTGCGCGATTCCGAATCGCGCAAGCGAATTAAATTGTCCCGTCAATTGAAACTGAAAAAAATATGCACTATACTGCGTTCCAAAATGATAGCCATATCCAGTTTTATTTTATGTGAGGTTAAGAACAAGCATTGGATATTTTTCAATAGTTCAACATATAATGTTGTGCATTAATGTAATACTTTTCATTTTAATAAAAAACTTGAATATAAATCTACAATAATCGTTTCTCGTATTTCGTTTTACTTTACGTGCTTCTCATGTTGCTCGCGCCAGAAGTAAGCGCAACACACGATTTGCGTGGGAATTTTGTCCAGGATTTGAGAATTAGCGTCTTGAACTGATCCAATTCAAAGTATTTTTATTCGTTAAGAAGCGACATCATACAGAACCAAACACAAAGTCGATATGACTCAAATCTGGGTTGCTGGCAGATATCATAACCGGCACAGATATCATATTCGCTTGCCTTTGCGGAACTCTGCAACAACAATGAAACTGAATATAAAATAAACCCATAAGACCTAATTCGCGCGGGTACTGGATCAATTTCAGGTCCTATTCCGAAAATAATTAATCAGATCGATAGACATTAATTCTCACAACATTCTTATGCATAGGCGTGCGTTAAAGCCTACTTTCATTTGTAGAACTCAATAGGAAATCGATTCAATTCGACCGAGTCTCTGCTTTATTTGCAGTTGATTAATGAACGACAAAGAAAAAAAAACAGTCAGACCAACACGTAAAATTATGCTTGTTTTGTGCTAAATACATCCGCTCACTCATCAACAACCGAGTGGCTTTTTTCATGTTCCCGAACAAGAAACTGGCGCCTGATAATGGTATTATCGATCATTAGCTAGAGTTTGGTCTCCGTTTACGTTTACAAACATTGTACATGCATGGCGCATGTCCTCAGCCGCTCGGTATCAGACGTTGTAATGTTGATGAAGATCGTACCATTCCTGCATCCGATACCCTCGAATGTCCCGCGAACTAGTACACACCTTGGACCTAATGGCCTAGTTTCCACCAGTCGACCAGGTTTTGGTACGGTGGAGCCAGGTAGATGTGTTTACTAGTGGAAGATCCAGAAGAGACACCACCCCGAACGATCGTGCTCCTGTGTGCCCTGTTCCGTGTGTAACGCTTATTTGCTAATCTTACGCAAATCCCGTGATCGATCGTGCACTATCAGCTGATTTGTTTTGCTTGGAGAAGTTATAAAACAGCCCCCGACAGAGCAGGAAAACATCAGCACAACGGCAAGGTCACTTACGAAAACATACCACCTTATCAGTCGCCCGCTCCTTCCCAAGCGGTGGCGAGGGACTCACAATTCTAGGCTTCTTGCTGAGCGGCAGTCTTTCTGTTGTTGTCTAGCATCTCTCGGCCACCTACTGATTACCCCGTGGCACTGTGGCACGCTGTGGTTTGATCCGAGCTGATAATCAGCGGAACAAACAAAACCGGGCCCCCACAACCACAAGGAAGCAGCATCGCTTCACAACGAGAGTTCGCGTTTGCAATGCAAAAAATAAAAATCACACGATCTCCGGGCCAAGATATGAACAACAGGAACACACGACAAATGGGAGCACGGTCGTGCAATAGTCACGCGGAGCTGGGACAAAGCGTCTTGTTGCGCGAGTTCACCTAAAGTGCAAACCGATTGCGCACACGAACTCCATTTCGGGGTTGCCGTACCTTACGATAAAGGTGGCCTTCGACGACCGAATGTAGGGCTGAACCTTCGTTGTCTAGCCAGTGGACAGTCGGTAGGCAAAGGTGAACATAGAATCATTGAACCTCTCTACGATCGCTAACCCCTTTCTTATCGCGACACGATAAAAATGCACTGCCTTTTTACAGTTGCCGAGCTTGCCGTTTAGCGTGTATGAGTGCTAAAAATTCAGCTCAACGCGTGAGTTATCAAACTATTCCAAAAATGGATCGCGACACACGTCGGCAATCCCAACAAGCGTTGTGCTTAATGAATCTGTCAAGCAGATCCATTCGTATGAATCTTTGCATTCAAATCAGGAATCATTCATTCAATAAGGAATCGACTCTTCTCCTCTCAAGATTCATTCAGATTCAGAATCAGCTTCATCCAACACTGAACCCAACACATCGCACCACTCACTTCAAACCACCACTAACGATCGAACCAATCCAGTTCGTGCTAGATGTTCAAGTGTCCAATTCTCTCCCAGTGGCTCCAATCAGCAAAAATTGATTTCCATGCCTTAATGCAAGTGTCGTTTCAGATATTTCACCCACTTGAAATGGCAAAAAAGCGATAATTACTACCAGCCACTCCAGACACCCGTCCGCCCTTCCCTTTATGCGCCAATCGCGAGACGTGCGAGATTCGAGTGGCAGTGGGAGTCCGTCATCTTCACGATCTGTTTATCGAGTGCGAAATTGGTCGAAGGTACTGCGTATTACAGGGGAATCCAGGCATGCGGCAATGCTTTGACAGCTGATCAAACACACATGAAAGCTTGTCTCGCGGCAAACACCGGTAACAGCCAACATGTTATACCTTCTTTTTATTGTTAAGATCATAAAATGCTTCTTTTCTTGAATGTGATCAAAGAAGAAAAACTATATTCCGTCAACCAGAAGCGCACCAGAGCCAGCATAACCTCGAGGATACGAAATGGAGCACACATCTGCGAGCCGCATTTGCATACCGAAACATCCAATTCCGATTCAACCGAAGAAGAAAATGTCAACCAATATCACCCTCCGCGTGTTTCACTCATTTCCGTAACATTTGGATCTTGCTTTTTTTTATCTAAGAGTGTTAAATATTTATCATCAACTTGCAGACGGAAAGGACAGAAAAAGTGCATTTTATTTGGCAGAATTTCATCCAAACCAGTTCTAGCAGTGCTAGACAAAAGCAAAGTTCCTGGTCACGAATTTTTTACTAAAAATTCAGCTTAATTATAGCAGCACTTCTTCTCCACTGGCACAACCTCATGAGCTCTAGGTCTGCCGTGTCTGGCCTTCTTAGAGTTTATTTACTCGTAGCTAAGCAAATCAATTTAGCTCTCAATACAAACTGAATGATGAATAACGCCAATTACGTATTTAAACATTTTATCATAAATAGTTGTTAGCAATAAAATACGACATCTCGTGGAATTCCCCACTCGGTACCATATTAAGCAGCTTTATCGCATAAATAATCACAACATGAAGGAAAACCTAACTACGCACAAATCCCGTGAAAACAACAACCGCAACAATACATTAGGCGGGAGGTTTGTTGTGGTGTAGCAGTTCTTATCAATCGCTTTATCATTATTATTAATCTAAAAACTTAAATGCTTCATTATAAATATTTACAGCTAACAATCATTGTGTATCCAAAGACGAAAGGCATAATACCTCATGGCGACAACGTGACCCAACAAAAACCTTCCCTTCTGTGTTCAAGCTTAATCCGTACAAACGTTTCCAAAGTACGTAAAAATACGTAACATGAATCAGGAAAAGTACGAAAATGAAATTATGAGAAATTATTATCCACAAGTAAATGAAATGAATTAACAGTTCCGGTATTTCTTGCTACTTTCTTAACACTTTTTGGGTGTCATTTCTCAATTCGGTGCAACTCTCCATATTGGATAAAAATTTACCCAATAAAACACGACCAGCTCCACGACAACTCTGGAGATATTGCTTTTCGGAACAACGAACCCCACAATCAGCGACGCCACCGGTTTCCTACGCGGCAACATTTTGCATACATTTTGCATCGCCAAACCACACAACCATTGTCGTGTGGCGCGAACTTGTTCTCCTTTGCCAACCGATCGGCCCCTACCAGCTCATTTGCCGATCTCTGAAATTCAACACCATTAATGGAGATTTTGGTGGCGTTACGATCGATCGGTTGGGAGATTTTGGTTTGCCTTTCCGTTGACTCTTCATCGAACTGTCGCCCGGATATATGGATAAACTTTCACTAAACAGAACCCAATAGCATAGCACTGCCTGAAACGTGGTATGTTTCAAATGTTGCAGTATGGGACGAAAGAGTGGTTCGAGACGGTCTCTCGGTCCCTGATGATCGGGATTTATATTCAAGGAATTCATGACATAAACATGTATGGGTCGTTCAAAACATTGAAGTCATCGCCCAATGGCCAGGGTCAGCAATGTTTTCCAAGGGCCTGTATGTTTCATACAGATAAATTGTTTGTTGATAACTTTTCTCCCTCTTTCGCTTGTATTAACAATACTCAAGCTGTTCTGTGGGCAATGCATCATAAAGCAAACATTGAAATCCAGAGATTATTGGGCAGACAATGGAGTAGATTGTTGTACGTTGTTACGATATAGTAACTAGTGTTGTGTTAAAAGAATCTGTTAAGAAGAGTCATTCATATGAATCTTTAGTCGAGGAATCATTCAAGTCAGGAATCGACACAAAAAAATCATGAATCCATAGAGCAGTGACGAATCATGCCCCTTGCAGGTCAAGCTCATAGGTGGAAGTCACAAATTTTGAATGATTCAAGAATCTTAGGGGATTCATGCATTTTTTTAACAAGAGATTCAAATTCATTCATTCATTTCAAGAATACATTTAGAAGAATAAATTTGAATCAGATTCATCCAATTCTAATAGCAACTCCAGTAAGAATGCAATCCAGAAGTCACAGCGTTACTGTCGTTCATTTAACCTCCACTAACTGAACTTGGACCAGGTCCTGCCTTAACCCACCTGATCCCCCCTTGCCTCCATCAACAACATCTTTCTTACATTCATACACTTACCGGAAAACAATCGTCAAAGCGCAACCGCTCACGCATCAGGTGCAGCTCGCCAACGGCCGTGGTAAACCGGAGCGGCGTCACGATCTCCTCGTAGTCCGTCTTGACCGTGAACCGGCCCTGGTAGCTGTCGATCGTACCGCTCTGCACGCTGATCTGGTACACGATCCACTCGCCCGGCTGCACCGTGTGGCAGAACACCAGCCCGTCCAACCGGAGCGGCCCACAGCCCCGCAGTATTACCGTGATGGTGGGCGCTCCGACCGCCCCGTCCGACGTGATCGCCCCCTTCCAGTGGATGATCGGGATCGGGATGGGGTTGGGATTGCGGAACGCGACCAGCGCCTCCCCGATCGTTGCGATCGGCAGCACCCCAAAGTCAAGCTCCTGCGCTCCTGTCGCATCCATCCCGCCGCCCGCCGGCTGCACGCCCAACCCGGTTGGCGTAAGTAACGATGCGTCCCGCACCGTAGGCGATAGTAACCGCTCCAGCCGGCCACTGTACCCCTGGACCGGCAGCTCGTAGTCGCTAATATTAGTCGCCAGCCGGAACGATGTGACGATCGTAAACGGTTGCTGGGTGTCGGCCCACACCGTATCGGTAACCTTCCGGTGGATCCGTAGCAACGTTCGCTCGTCGTTCGGCTGCAGCACGATCGGTCGAAAGTGCTCGATCGCGAAGTAACGCGAGCAGTTCTCAGGTACGCTAATGTTCGTGATGGACAATGGCACGTTGAAGTGATTCCGGACGACCAGCTCCCGGCCCCTGCCCGCTGCCTCTTCTTCCTCCTTAACGGTGGCGGATGGTTGTTCGTGCGCCGGCAGGAGAAACCGCAAAACTTCCTCGTTATACTGGATGCTACCCTTCAGCACCTCACCGGCGAACGGTATGGCGTAGACACTCGGGACAACCTTCGACCGTTCGGACCCTCCTCCTCCTCCTCCTGTTTCCTCCGTGGAAGTAGCGGTTCCATCGTACTCGTTCATGCGGATAACCACCCGTTCGTACTCATCCACCGGTCGACTCTCCGCGCTGGTTGTTTCCTCCTGACTCTGTAACTCCTCCTGCTGTTCACCATCCTCCTCCGCATCGTCTTCGTCCCCCATCGCATGTTCACTCCCGTCTGGCGAGGACAGTATCCGTTCGAGCTTGAGCAATATCCGGCCACTGATGTGGCGCCGTTCGCTCGTCAACTTGGACCAATCAAACTCGACGTGCAGCGTTGGTCCTTCGCCCACCAGCACCTGCATACAGTGCACCGACTCCATATCATCTGCCTGCACGAGCCAACTCTTCACTCGCACCGACTGACTGCCGGAGTTGTAGAGGTCCAGTGTGAGCCGGGTCACGTTCCGGCCGGTCCGGACGTTCAGTCCAAACTCGCTGTCTACCACCGGTGCGGCCAGTGCATGCGCGGCCGTCGTACGCCTTGCCGTCGTGCTGACCTCCTCGGACAAAGACGATGTGACGCCTAGCTCCAGAAATGGTATCCGCGAGTATAACCCCGTCTCCTTCGATATTTCCACCTCGATCGGTACGACCAGCATCTTGTCGACGAGTGAGGGATTCGCCGCCCCGCCTGAGATCTTGATCCGGACGTACGCGAGATGGTTGCCGGGGGTACGGGCATGAAACCGCACCCTTATCACCGTGCGCGTACTATGCGGTGGGATTTCCCACAGCGTTTGCGGACTCTCCTGAGCACCGCTCGGGAGTTCGAGCTGAAAGTTCCCCCCGCTGCTGTACACCTCCACGATCTGGAGCGGTGTGTCGTGAGGGTTGTACAGTGTGATTTCCGGCGCAAGTGTCGCATTGAGCGGTGCCTGCAGTCCGACGAGCGGCCGCAACCGGTACGGACATTCGATGCCTTCGCCCTGCACCGGATACCGGAGCATGCCGAAGGACGTGTGCACGAGCAGTGATCCATCCGCGGCACCCAGCTTGCGGGGCAGAAACACCACATTGAAGCTGGTATTGCCACCGGGCGGGATCACCTTCTCCTTGAAGTACGAGCTGGAGAATTCTGCCGTACCGCCGGAGATCGAGCCCAGATAGACGCTGCGGTTTTTGTGCCGATTGAACAGCACTATCAGCTGATTGTGCGGGTCACCGATGGACCGATGCGCGAAATTTAACTGCGCTGGCAGGAAGTGCAGATGTGTGGCCGCTTCCTCACTGAGCGTTTGTTGACCGGGCGCACCTAGCAGCACGCCATCCTCGTCTAGTATGATCCCGAGGGACGAGGTTGACGCTGATGACGAACCGGACTGTGTTGTGGAACTGTGAGTGGATGTCGATGTGGTGGAACCGGAAGAGGACGTATCATCCGGTGAGGCTGCTACCGTCTGAAAGTGCACCTGCAATTCCAGCTGCAACAGGACTAGCAACACTAGCACGAGGACTCTCATTGTCCATCGGTGATATCTGGTGCAGATGCTGCGTCTACTCATCCAGCTTCTGACCTGGGTCTCTTCGCCGCTTACTGTGAACATGGTGAGGTGCCGTCTGGTGCTTTGGTGGTGCCGGCCGTGCCGTCGAAAGGTGAGAATGTGGGGGAGACCTGAGGGCCCTGATATAGCCGAACTCAGACTTATACACACACACACCCACCAAGTCGGTCTTGCCCTCACGCAACGCCCTCGTCACAACGCACTAGACGCACTGAACACGCACAATTCTTTTTCTTGCTCGCTTAGGATCGATTTTTTCTTCTACTTGCTGTCACCACACGCGAAGAAACTGGCTAAGACGTAAGGCGAATATAAAAAAATACACACACGCAGGCAGCTGTTGCAGCCTACCTTACCGATCGGATGCAACTACACACAGAGACCTACTTTGTCAAGGATGCACTCGGCACCGCGTGCTGTGGATATATTCGATTGTTTCATACACTTTCTTCACACGTGCACTCTCTCTCTCTCTTTCTCTCTCTCTCTCTCTCTCTCACCACTCGCCTGTTTTGCCTGCTATTTATTTTTGTCACTTCACTCTTCACCACTCTTCGTTGTGCCGGTAACTGCAACTGCTGTGCTGCGGTTGTTGCGTTTTTTAGCTGAAACTGTGCAGCTGATAGGCAGCGAGCTTCGCCGCATTTGGTTGATCGCGGGGCAGTGCAGTAGTAGCGGTGGTGGTGGCGACCGGGGCTGACGATACTGCTGGTCACGGGATGTTGACGGTGGCGTCGACGACAGCCAGTTCATATTTTCCGTGGAGCGGCCCCTCGCCAAACACAGCGGAGTCTTCTACGGAGTCCGCTTTCCCTACCGGGTACGGGGGGTTATCCAGCTATTGCCCCTGGTAGACGTTCTTTCGCTCGTGTTTCGGTTCGCTTCCCGACGAGCACCGGACAGGCACGTTAAACCGCATCCGGCAGCATTTCGATTTGGAGACCAGATGGCACGCAGTGCTCCTTTTTGCGTTGCGTTTGTGATTCGGCTAAAAAAAAAAATGCACACACTCACACACTACGTACACGCGCTATACACACTTGCATGCACCGCTCGCTGCGATAGGAAATAGAGGGAAGATTTTTGTTAACACGGATAAGACAAGCCTACAGGGAGCCTGTGAAACGATGAATTAAAACGGAATACAACAATCGCACGAGGTCGAAGTGACACAAACAAACCCTCCGCTCCACACACACGTGAGCACCCGTTCTTCCGTATAGAAGCACACGCAATTAGAAGATCTCAAAAACCACGCGTGTGTGGCTAAAGCAGAAGCCTGCGCTACCCGTTTGGTGCTGTGTAAATTCTTTCACAAAAGTAGGCGATTTTTCTCGCGCTTCAATGATTTCCTTCTTCTTTAGGGTGGAGATTAAACCGAGTTACACAGCACCAACAAAAACAGCTATAAGAGCACCGAATTCGAATGGCTATACATCACAACCCGCAGCTGGGGTATTCTTCAACACTGCGATAGAAGATTGCCGACGACAACCAGTTGCCTTCGAGCGTATTTTCTTCGATTCACACGCGTTTCTTTTTCCGATTTGTGGTTTATTAGCTTCCGACTGCGATGGGTTTGGTAGAAGTAAAACGGTGGACAAAACACACACAGACACACCACACGGTGTCCTTCCTTTTCTGTTTTGAACGTGAGGAGTGGGACAGGGAAATGCGGCGGGAAGCGGGGAGGGAGGACACGCGCAAAAAAGGAGCTAACCGAGCGGGTTGTTTGTCAAGCGGGCCAAGGAAAATCATCCGATGCAATTTGCAGTACCCGAGCAACACACTAGCGAAACTATTGACGCGATGCTGTGGGTGTAGCAGCCACCACTATCTCCGTTGGGGGTGATGTGTTCTTGTTCGCACACAACGGCCAAGGTGTTACATTTCCGTAAATAAGTTCGCGGGCAAATAAATGTGAGAATTTTCACCCCGTGCAGACCGAAGACCGAGACCGACTGAATCGCAACAGGATGTGGTGTGTGGAGATGGCGGAGTGGTTCAACGCAGAACGAACACACACTGTCCTTTTCTCTTTTGGGCAGGCTTTTTATCGAACCGGAGAAACAGTCCTTCTTGCACGGCACTTTTACGGAAAGGTTTTCAACCACGGCACACGGGAACCGTACCGTTATTTCCACTCGCGACGCTATTGTTTTTGCTTTTCTTGAAACGAAATCTTCGTTCGATCCTTTCCGTGTTACTTGCAGCGCACGATTCATCCGAATTGCACGACTGACGTTACGGGCCACCGTGCGTGGGGCGTTTATACGTTCGAGTTGAAGGAAATGACAATCACAGTGACAGCACAAACGGGACAGCTCGGCGAGGTGGTTGGACTGTTTGTTAGTAGATGGCGCCACCGAAATTGCTTGTTGACTTTACGTGTAACTGCAGCTTCTGCTTCAAGGCGATGGAGGAGTTCTTGACAGCTCTGTGTTTATTTACACATCATTGAAATTAGGCAGTGGAGCAGCATAAAACATCTAAGAAGTTCTAATTAAAACGTGCAAGGTTACGATTTCTTTTTGAGGAATATAACCATTTATCTTGCTTCCTGTAAGTACTCCTCAATGCTAATCGTAAGGTATTCTCGTTCACGAATGTGTGCACGTGTGTGCTGACTAAACCATTGTTGACACGTCGATAGAAACTGTCGCAAGAAATCGTGAAAGCAACATTCGCTTTCCATACTGTTGTGTGAAAAATTATCTGTTTGAAAATGGAAAACTTAATAAACATCTGTTCAACAGCTCACCATGGTAGACGATGGAACACGCAAAGCTTTGAGTGGCATTCCGTTGCTCAAGACGAAAGCAGGCCCGAGAGATAAGGAACTTTGGGTTCAACGGTTGAAGGAGGAATATCAAGCACTAATTAAGGTAAGCTTGTTCATTCAACGCAAATGTACGTCAAGCAGCATAATAAAATCATTTGCTCGATTTTTTCAGTACGTGCAAAACAACAAATCATCCGATATGGACTGGTTCCGGTTAGAGTCAAACAAGGAAGGCACGAAATGGTTCGGAAAGTGCTGGTACATGCATAATTTACACAAGTACGAGTTTGACGTGGAGTTTGATGTACGTAAAACACTGTTTAAAGATATCTTCCAATATTTAACCCAATGCATTCTAACCGACGCGATAGATTCCCATCACGTATCCAACAACATCGCCCGAAATTGCACTGCCCGAACTAGATGGAAAGACGGCGAAAATGTACCGTGGGGGTAAAATTTGCTTAACCGACCACTTCAAACCACTCTGGGCGAGAAATGTGCCCAAGTTCGGTATTGCGCACGCAATGGCACTAGGGGTAAGTACTGCATCTCCATACCTCCACAAACAAGAATTTGACGATTGGAAATGTATAATTCTTTAGCTATCACCATGGTTAGCTGTCGAGGTCCCGGATCTAATAGAGAAAGGCGTGATATCGTACCAGGAAAAAGGTACAACGTCTGGTTAGGGACGGTTACTCAACTTTTCCTACCATCCGTTCCAGTGGTATTTAAAAACATGATTTGTTTATCTACTCGCTTATCATTATTAACTGTTGCTTAACAAAAGAGACAAGCAGTTGTTTGCTTGTTCGTCGGCGAGAAAGGCATGCAAATAAAAAAAATGTCCCTCTTACATGTCACATGTTAAATTTTTGTTCAATGTTTTATTCATTGCACTACACGTTTCGTTTCATCGGTGTAGATTATACGAATAGTATATAATAGTATAATTAATTTCTGTTACTGATACTGATTCTTTCCCCTAATGCTCTCATGTTGTACAATTGTCTATCGGTATCCCTCCAATCGAAACCCAGCCTGCAGTCGTTAGCTGTACTTCCTCACAATTCTCAACTCCATCCAGCACCCGTAGATCGCTTTTCTTGGTTTTTTTTTCAGTTCCCACGATCCCCACAATTGTATTTCAGAAGGTCCCAATGTCCCTGGGTAACCTGGGTACATTTCGAATGTTGGTAAATGTTGTAAATGTACGATTATTTACTGTGGTGTATTTCAATCTATCAATTGATGGAAGCTTTGCAATATATTCATTACGTTCTATTGACAGCCTGTTTCTAAGATGTTGTTGATATACCTTGTTCCATTCTCCGCCTATCATCAGCCTATTAACGGGGTGAACCACCACCTCTCGGTCGGTTTCTTCCCTTCCTTCAGACTGTCTGAGATTATATTAGGTGCAGTTTTAATTTAAATAATTTCAGTTAATTTATCTCTACCGCAAGAAGTATAGTATCACACGACAACGTGTTTGATCAACAGCTAAAAAACATTAACGGTTTCCATTTTTGGCTATACGATTGTGGATTTCTCGGTTGTGCACATGATGCGGTACATTTAAAATTTGATAAGCAAACGGAACCATTCTTTTTTTAATTGTCACTTTTTTGCTCTGGTACTACATCTACCATGTGTTGTGTGTATATATGTATATGCTTGTTTCTTGCTCTTTTACACTTGTTCTACCCTGCCACTATATTGCCATTCTCTTTGGATTTGGACAAGGAGGACCCTCGTCACACATGTCCAAGCATCTTTGTTAAATCCTTCTATGATTGCAGTTCGTTTTCCAGCACTTCTACTATTGCTTTCAGGCCGCGCGTGTAACCCTTTGCATATTTGCACCAAAATGATTAGTGTTGTTAGTGTAAGTCCATGTGTCTTCATCTGCGGTAGCAGCGCTGACGGGTACCATTATCAACGCTAAGTTCAAGTGTTTCGTATATTTCTTTAATTATGTTGTTGAACAAACAGCTTCGGAATAGATTAATTTACTTAGGTTAATCCTTCGTTTCTTCTGGATTCCAAGGATTCGAATAAAATATTCAACTATTGCAATGTTAAACGTGACTAAAGCCGCCATTATGATGATCTGTTTTTTGTCTAATTTATCCATTTCATCTTCAGCGTGTAATATTTCGCGACAGAAGATTCGATTTTATGCGGAATGAAGCAAAATTACTTTTATTTCAACATAAACATACATTTACAGAACGATTTTCGGGCATACGCACACGCTCGATCGCAGGCCGCTCGCGGAACAATCCTGTACAGCGATAGAACATCAAAAAATGTTAAGCATTTCGATCGAGGTGGATCAACCTTGCTCGTTAGTATCTATGCTCGTAACATAGGGGTTCTGTATTTAACGGGGGGAAGGAAAACTGATAGCCTAGAATTCGATCATCCAAAAAATGCGTATCTCTCTTGCTCTATTCATCCAAACATTATTCACATCAGCAGATTATCGCCAGTGTTTGCCAGTGCCAGTGCCTCGCAAAGACTAAACATGACCAACCATGATTAGTAATATACCTGAATATACATATTTTACAAACAATAAAACAATCCTTCAGGCACAACGTTTAGCCGCGCAGGAGAACCCGAATCCGGATAAAACACGCAAAGCGAGGATGTACAGGCTAAACCAAAGTCTGGTAGCCTTTTTCACATAAAAAAAACAAATGGACTGATGTTATTAGCATGCTCATGCTTCCATTACTTTTCGAAACCGTACCATAATATTATTTATTTGTGCCTCTAAAGAATGTATGTGTGGCTGTTTCTCTTCTGCTTCTAAAACTCTTTCTTCTCAAATAAAACAATCGATCCTCGATACTAACACGGGATCAGCAAAGAAAAAAAAACACGATATAATAATCACAATGCCATGGAGGTATTAGCAACAAGCCAGTCTTACACTTCGGGCCATCAGATGCTGATGCTCTCGTAACTGATCGGTAACTTTGTCCGCGCGTTCGAGCACCAGCATCACACTGCCGCCAACTTACATTATTCACTACGTGATTCGCCAAATTCTGGGAGCAGCCGGGGCACTCCACTACCAGTTTTCTTTTGAGGATTTAATGCGGTTTAAATAAATAAGTATAATAAATACAACGTCAGTAATGTATGCGGGATGCATGCTGCTCACACACTCTGTCCCTGGCTCGAACTCTGGAGGTTCCGGAGAATTTTGGGGTAACAAAGTTGTCGCTTCTCCTTAATAGCCGTCTTGTGCGCTTTATACGCCGCTATACACTGCCGGCCAACTTACTTGTACACCGGCGAGATATCGAGCGTCAGATGGCGCAGCACCTGATTCCGGGCCGTTGTTCGGGTTTGTCGCGAGGAACGAATGATTTCCAGCACCAGACTGCGACAATCATTGCAGACGGCCATCAGCTCACCAGTGAGCCTTTCCTTCTGTGGATCGAGCACACCGCCCTGCCCTGCACCGGACGCCGTTAGCGTAAATGCTTTGGCGAAACGATTCCTACAATGAAACGAGCAGAATCAAGATCAGATCAGATCAGACTCCCCTTAACAAAACCTGGGTTTAAGATGAGGTCTTACTTTCTATCGAGCGTACTGCAGTTGGAGTGTGGCCGTGCCGGGCTCTGCGGTGGAAGACTATTGGGGCCCTCCATGCTGCGGGACATGAGCGAACACTTGTGCGCAGCGGTAGTAACCGTTGCGGAGGTGGCGGTGATACCATTCGCCGGTGCAGTAACGTCTTTGGTGGTGTTGCTCGCACCGGTAACGTGATGCGACAGCGATAGAGACAGGGTTTCGGTGCCGTGCAGGCTAGTACCCGGTGTGCTGGAGGCGGAACGTTGATTCTTTGGTGAAGACGGAGCACTTCCAACCGTATTTCGAGTCTGAAAGCACAGTGAAGCGCAGAACATTAGAGCTTGTTGGGATTGGTGTGATGATGTGCCGACAATTACCTTTCGATCTAACTCAGGCCGTAACAGTCGCTCCATCAGGGATCTTGGGAAAGATTCGTCCACCATGCTGGTTGGCCCCGAGCCGGTACCGTGCGCATGATGGCTCGGCGAGGGTGTGTTGGATGTGCACGGGCTGTTCATGAGCGAAGGTGACAGCAGCACCACGGGAACATTGCGGAAATGTTCGGTAGGTATTCGCATCTGCAGGCAGATAACAATACAGCAGAGGTCATTAAATCGATCCCAACAGAATACCACCCTCGCACACCTACCTTCGTATTGCATTTGTTGCAGACGGTCCGCTGGCAGAGCTTGCATAGGATGCCACGCGCGAACAAGGTAAACCGGGTGCGTAAGCACAGGAAGCAAACTTTCCGCTTCTCCACGTCCTCCTTGATGTGCACATCCACCGGCAGCCCTTCGAGCTCGGCCTTCGTCATCACCGAGCGGATATGTACGATTTCCTCCAGCGTCAGTGACAGACGATCGTTCAGGTTGAACGCATCCTTCCACTGGTGCTCGTCGAGCGAATTTTTGGTCCAGGTGTCCAACGATGCCAGGTTGGTGGCGCTGACGTACTCGATGGTGGTGGTAGTGCTACCGTTGCCCGTGGCCGTACTTCCGATCGGTGCCGGCCGCGTTCCGTTGACGACGTGTGGCATCACCACGGCGGAAGGTTTTTCTCTCGGTGGCGCCCCATTCGTAGTGGGTAGTGTTGCAGGCTGACCGGTTGACTCATTTTTCACCGTATCGCGATCGGATTGACGCGAGGCGGGACGCGACGGTGGCACCGAGTGACTTGCCAGCGGGTCGAGTTTGTAGTTTTGATTGCATCCTATAATGGTGTGTCGGCGCATGGATGCTCGTCGTGATTCGCACTGTGTCGCAAGATCGTAGGCTTTATGGAAGTGGGTAAGAGTAAGTTTGAGAGAATTTTGTGAGATTGATATAAAAGATGGTGTAAAAAAAGGAGTGAAATCCTTAGTGCAATAACAGCAAAACAAACAGATGTGCAATTAAATCGTGCAAGCAAATTAAGTAAGTAATAGCACAACACAAAATCAACTAACATAGAATGAAGTACGTCGACAAATCTTAAATAACGTATGCATTAAAACAAACGACAAACCTTCAACAACGATGAAAAAACTATTAAAGATCATTGAATGCAGCTAAGATATATCGATGGACTATATGCTAAGCGGGCCAGAACCTTCGTTGAAACCACTTCAAATGAAAATATTTGCTTATATTTTAGCTTTTTCGCGATATTGGCTATCAAATGTCAATCCTTGTTTATTTCAAGATTATTGAATTTGCCTATTTGGTTGAGAAATCTGTCCACAGCTTCCGAGAGCCATTAGGGGGGCTGGTGGTCTTCGATAACACTTTTTAATTAACCTTTTTTCGAAGTAAGCCAGGTCCACCATGCGAATACGAAGTTGGGTGAATTTGATTCAGATTCATGAATCTGAATGAATCTTCCAAAGATTCATAAATCTTACAAAACTCATGACACAGAACATTTTTTTTAAGAAAAGAAAAAATGTTAAACTCAGATTTACCTAGAGATTCTTTGATGATACTTGAATCTATGGGAGTTTATTAACATTTAAGGATTCGTGATTTTTTTTAGATTTGGCTCCTGATTTGAAAGACTCCTAAAGACTAAAGATTCATATGAATTACTCCTCAATAAAGATTCGCATGAATGACTCCTCTGAAAAGATTCATCGAGCACAACACTAGACGCATTGAAGTTTGACAAAACCTTGAAAGTAAGTGCCAAACTCGTTAAGTAGTGGCCATTACAAATGAAATGATAACGTTATCAAATTTTGGCTGTGCATAGCCGAGATAGCTACAAACACACAAAACAGTGCTGGGTTCTTCTCTAGTTGACACAGGGTACTCGTCAACTAAAAATCTAAAAATCTAAAATAAAAACTAATTTCACTGAAAATTAATGAAATTTGTCGTTCTTTTTTAATGCATACTATGTTACCTAAACCTTCCCAATCAAGTTGAGTTGAAGTTGAACGGCAGGCACACATCAAAAGCAATGCTGCATTGTGTAATAGAGCGGTTATGATTTTTGGACGTAAAATAGAAAACGAAACTAAACCAGTTCTTTGAACAATGAACTGCAAACAATACCCAGACAATACGTGACATTTACGTTGTCCAGCGTCCCGCGGCTATTGCAGAGTGATATGCGCTAATAAAATGATGCTAAATGTTATACAAACGGTACGTAAACAAGCTTTCCAGCTTTCTACGTGAAAAACTCTGCCTCCAAAACGAGTATGCAAAACAGCAACTCAACAACATTTCCCGAGAAGATGATGCTCGTCCATGGTGGAGAGCTCGTGACGAAAATGTGAAACACACTCAAATGCGAAATGTTTAACATGAAATGACCAAAACCCAAGTATGAAGATGTTTACCAAAGAATAAAATTAACACACACGCACACACCACAGTGGGATGAGAGTTAATATTTACTTTCGAGAGCCTTATCACAGAACCGATGATACTCGTCGTGGGTGATGATATTCTCTGTAATGTTTGCAAGATCCATTGGTGACCGATCCGTTCAGATTTAGTTGACACGAAAAGGATTAGTAGCGAATGGGATGGTAGACAAGAAAAGACATTTAGTAAGTAACAATGCTATCTTCAATATCCCAACAACTACACAGGGAAGAAGGTTAGTAATTATGGACGTTTAGGAGCGGAAACATGAGACACGGCGAAGATACATCCAATTAATGGACAAGGACAGCAACTTCAAGGAATCTGTTTCTACTTTAGGCTTCGGGCGTTAAGATACCCTAACCAAACTTACTTGTCCGTCGCAGCACGGTGTTGATGTTGTTCTGATTGTTCTCGTTGTTGACGATCATCAAACGGTTTGTACTGTTGCTGTCGTTGGTGCTTCCACGATCGTCGGTACTGCTGCGCTTTCCCCCAACGCCACCGTACGCTATCCGGTGACCACCGTTCTGTTGCTGGCTTCGCTGCCCACTGGTAGCACTGCTGCACGTGCCAGAATCTACGCCATCGTTCGCTGTATCATCAATGAAGTCATCATCCTAAGGAGTGTAACACGGGGTGAGGTTTTCATACCCCCAACAACAAAAAAAGGTCATTAAACAATGGACACAAAACAAATTAGCACAAAATAAAGGGAGCCCGCCTTTAGTTTGGTTGGCTTTCGAACTCGATACAGCACACGTTTAGCATAAAAGTGACTTCTCAAAGCGAAGGTCACGTCGAGTGCCCGAGATTGGAAGCATACGCAAAGCGTTGCGGTGCTTTCAACGAGGTGGTAGGAAAAGGCTTTAGTTTTCTGCAAACCCCTTCTTACGCTGCTGTGCGCTTTGGTTATTTGGTACAATCCCGGTTTTCTGTGCTGCTTTAGAATACGGTCACGCATTTTGAAAGTTTTTCGGTCCGCACTCGGTCCGCGGCGAAATATCTGATCACGTTTTGGGCGCAAAAGCTGCAGCCATGCGTTTATGGGTCGATTCCACCGATTCCGACAGAATGCTCCGGTGTGCTTAAAAGGTTAAACCACTACTTGGACAACCGACCTTAACATTTGTGAAACAGCTTAGCAGCTAGAGTCGAAGTTGTACGGAAATGTACTGGACAGAAGGGAACTAGGTTTCCAAATGTGTGAAAATGGTTTAATTTGCAATGTAAAGGGCGTTTAAAAGTTCAGAATACAACATTTTCCACGCTCCCATTTAACCCTACTTAAGGGCGTAGAGTATTGCAAAGTTCAAATGTTAACTAACAGCTCATATGCACAGAAATGGACTTTACCGCAAAGGCAGTGATCGTTCAAGAGTCGCGGTATCACGAGCTCTTGTCCTCCAAGTATTCACGTAGCACGTAGTTTGTGAAATCAGCAAAGAACAAGTTTGTTTCAACCACCTTTTTCCCGTTTAATCTTCAATTTCGTATTCTTGCCATAACGTCCCTTCACTTCTGGCGAACCAAATGTTTGTGGAGCCAACAGTCACAACATAACCGGGTGCTGCCACATACAACCTTGTCTGTGTACTCCAGTTTCCCGAAACAAAACCGACCCAACGCGTTGCGTCATAGCTACGCCAACGCGCGCAGTTCTTTACTACCGCAGCGAGTGTCAAACACAAGGGAGTTCTTTCATTGCCGCTACTACTCATTCAAGTTTTGCGTTTGTCGTCCGGTTGGTAAATCGGTCGACGGTGAGAAAAACTTTGGCAGCCCACATAATGGACGAATTGCTACACGAATTTTGTACAAAAATCACCCGCTAAACGCTAACTCATTCGTGGCACTACTCTTGAGTCTTACCGCACTGAGTGAGCTAGACCGGAGGTTCGTTGAGAAGCTACCCTGCTGGGGTTACCATCGACTCATTAGCATTGCTGCTGTTGGAATTCGTTACTCCAAATGTGGAGTAACGCTACTCGGTCAGATGTATGGTTTGCCCAGAAGATGGAATTCTTCAACGAAAACAGTGGTACTGCTGCTTCAGCAAAGGGCCAGTAGACGTGAGAGATCATGTCGAAAGAGACGCCACGAGATCAGATCTCAACCGCATCGACTGCTCTAATCAGTGGATTGTTAATACTCGCTCACTTTTCAATCGTGACCGAAACGTTAAGGCATTATCTAACAATGTCCAACTCAAGAACGGCCGCCATACGCCCCGAGGAAACTCCCCGTGCTCTCCACGTTGGTGTACTTACGTTGAACAGCGAAAAGTCTACTGGTATCAGTCTTAGGGTGTTACGGGGTGTACCGCTGGTGTGCGAAAAACTCGAACGACCCAGCGTCATCGTTTTGTGGCTGGTGCCGATGTAGCTGGAACCATGGTGGAAGCTGGCAGTGTTACCGCTACCATTGCCGTTGCTGCCGCTGCCACTGACACCGTCGAGGCTGCGGGCGCCGCTGGTGTCGATTTCATCATCGCACGATTTCTTTACGCTATCTACTTGGGTTGTGGTAGGTAAAACTGAAAGTAAAGTTAACAACCGGAGGAAAAACAAAAAAAACAGCGAAATTAGAGACTTCGGTTGAAGAACAGATCGAATTAGCTGCGGTGCAGCGACTACAGGATGGATATACACACACATTTGTTGGGGGTGTCGAAACAATGTCTTTGCGCATTGATTGGGTTTTTGTTTTTGCTTTCCTAAAGGACAATCAACAACATAACATATAACAACATTCAGCTAAAGAGATTTCGTCAACTTTAACACCATGCATATGGACCAAGAATCAAGGCTACTCATTTTAAGTTCCACAACCCGAACCCAAAACAACATTTAATCTATTTTTTATCAGTTGTCCTCTGTGCTGCTGCCAATGCTTTTCCTCCATTAGTCACTGTTTGCACGTTTAGTTATGTCATGGACGGAGCGGCAAAATACCACCCATCAATAAATGTAAGGGCTGTGCTGGTTTTTTTATCATCACCACTAGCTGTGTCAAGCTTGTTGTGTCTGCGGGTTGCGCGTTTTATCCACACATAGTCCGGCTTTTTTGTACGGCGGCGTTCGTTAGGGCAAGTCACCGATTAGCCCTGGCCTAGAACGAGAACGTGGGGCAGGACCTATAGGGCACTACACCTCAAGGGCTCACCGCGCAAGGGTTTCGGTAGGCTGAGTAAAAAATGGCTTCCTTTGCCACCCTATTGAATGTGATCGAGCGTTCGGTGGCTGTTATTTTTTCGCCAGGTGTACCGTCCCCCGAAATAGCGACACTATCGATCACTGGCAAGTTGCGGACTTCGAGCAACAAGTGTAAAGTGTGTCGATGCGAGAAGTTCATTCTTCAAGGTTAACGCAATGGAAAACAAAGATCTATTACTGAACGCGTCCCAGCACAATGAGTCATTAACTGCTCTGACACCCACAAAAGTTGGTTTATAGTTTCCATGCCACCGTTCCATGGCGCAGAACAAAGCCCTTGAACTGTTTGCGGGGTTTTACACATGGGGTTATATAAACGAAAAATTTATGTTATGTTTGCTGCTAGCGTTTTCTCCAATGCATGAGCTTTTATGATGTACCATGAATCTCCCAATTTGGATAGCCTACGGTGGGTTTCACACGACAAAGCGACTGCACGGGAAGTTCACGGAGACGCCCTCACATGCTTGACCACCATTTACTGGCCTGAGTGCCCCCGGGAGTCACAAATTCGATTTCCGAAAGCGGAGGAAAAAAATAGCTCAAGGAAAGAATTCTTCAGGATAGTTGAACCGTCTCGCACGGAGTCTTCCGGATCATGCCATCCCGACATAGTACAACATCGCATCGGCACCAGAATGCACAAAGCGGACATGTTTTAGGGCCGATTAGGTTTACAAATTCATGAGCATGAACTGAAAAGGGAACCAGGGATAAAAGGGATCCTTCCAAGAAGCATCCATCCACCAGAGCAATGAGCTTTCTACCATACAGTCCCCAAGCCTGGTCGGATGAGCTTTCGTTGATGTCTTTTTCCGAAGGGTCCCAAATACCGTAACCAGGAAGTGCTCAAGCTTGGCCTTGTGTGTGTGTAGCGAGGCAACACCCAACATCCCGGTGTCATGGATGTACTCAATTCTCTAATGGGTTACAATTTTATAGAATTGCACTTTTACGACGTGGTTTGCACAAGACGTTATAACTCCTCCGGGCGAATGTGCAACCACGGCCCATCCTCCCTTGTCGGACGTGATGTCGTAACGAGTTTAAAATGTTTCCAGAGAGTATGTCAGTGCTTTTGCAGCGCATATAAATTTCACGATAAAAAGCCTCCAAAATCCTGCTTCAATTTTTGCGGAAGCTCTTGCCGCCAGCACGCTGAAATTGGTTTGTTTGCTTTGCAATGTTTGGCCCACGGCCAAGCCAGATGGAAACGGTGGTGCGGCATGAATCGATTGAGCACCGCCTTTGGTGTGAGGACCGAAAAATAATAAAACCAATTCCTTATTTCCCGAAGCATATGGTGCAACCTAAAGACATGCTCGGTACCTTTCCACCATGCAACAGAGCGTAGTGTTCAATTTCTTTTGCAAATGTTTTCGACTAATCTTTCGCTTCATGGCGACTGTATGTCAACAAGTCTCTGCTTGCTCCCAGGAGCCGTCCATCCTTAGTTCGCAGATCCTTACATTGTGCATGCTGGCATTGATACAGTTTTCTCTACGGTATCATTATGTCTCATCCATAATATCCATTATATCATCATATTCATTATGCGTCCGGCACGAATCAGCTCAAGGCTCAAAGAGTCGGGAGGACTGTTAGCAACCACAGCCTCTGGTAATCGTCCGATCAATAAGTAGTAGAATAAACATAACCTCATTTCGTACGCACATAGAAAAGCTATATGAAAAAGCTCATTTTTCTTTCGCCATGATTTCTGCACTGCTTGATGTGCCCGATGTTTCACGTCTGGTATCTCTCGCCGAGGGAAACAAAAAAAAAAGGTTATCCCACCCTCAAACGAACCTGCACACAAATCTATCGATTCTTGCGCGTCACAGCGAGTTCAGATGAAACACGCCGCACGCAACGCTTCCGTCGCATTTGCACGATGCGTGATTTGATTGCGATTGGAAAATGTATGCATGTTTAATAGCCGCAGCAAATCTAACGCCCGTAAACGGTAGCATGTCTCCGGTCCGACTTGGGCTTGGAACCGCGTCCGAAGAGACGAGTTTGATTTGTGCCGTTGCGTCGCTTGTAAATTGAGCGTGTGAAGAATTAGCTGACGTGAGTCGTCTTTAAGCGGACATGACGCGACAAAATGTCGACCGTATGTGAAAGATTTGCTCTGGTCTAACAAGGCGGTTCAACGCCACCGCAAGAACCCCTAAACTTCGCACTATTCGCAAAACAAGACATGTTTTCTTGGCGTGCGTCTGGTAAGTTGCGGTTGCTCCAAAGCGTCGTTGATGCCACAGTGACAAACTCTTGAGCATAGGTGGGAATATAACGCTACACCACACCGTGGACAGGGCGATGAACTGTGGGAGTGCGCGTGTAAATTACTGACAGTCTGTACATTTCAATGGAATGATTAGCATTAGTCTGCTATGGGGTCTTCTTCCGTGAGCGAATAATAGCTAGGCGCAAATTAACAGAAGAGCAAATGTGAGTAAGCACCGTTAAAGCGCAAAGAATTTTCTTGAACAAAACGTATGTCCAGTAAACACTGGAAATCACTGGAATGTTTATCAGAAAGTTGTACAACGAAACATGCCCGCATTTGTTTAATTTTCTGCCCAATTTTCCAGTAATGGTTTTCCGCAATTGCCCATCTCCTGATAGCCTTCCGGTGTTTCGTTAAGCAAGAGAAATCCTAAAAACCCAACTCAAACCGTGGGCGACATTTAATTCCACTGGGAATATAAATTGTTTGCACGCTATTAAGGTTGATTGCCCGCCATGTTTGGCAATTAAGCTAATCATTCTGACAAGCTTTATCCAAACAGGACACAGTCGCTCTCGTCACGAAGCATATATAAGGAGCGTATTAATTTAATCGGAAGAAAAAGTTTGTTTCAGCTGAGCAAACACTAGCATATGGTACTCTACATGAGAACTTCCAAGTCTATATAACTCCTTCTTTATCGTCACAGTAACCTCAAAGGGCCAAGAGAAGAGGCTTGCCTTTTCTGGCTTTCTTTTACTTTATTTACCCGTAGCGGATAGTGTATCCTGCGAACGGGGGTCCGGATGGGATTATGGACCGGTCCTGTCGTGTGTAGACCGGTGCCGCTACCAATGAACCATCAGGCCGGCCCCGAATCTGTAGCAATAAATCTTATTATAAACAATCAGCACATGGAACTCGTGTCTCTGAACATCCAGATAACTATTGACCCATGCTCTCTAACAAAAGGAAATATACCTGATCTTGGTTTTGGTGTTGGCGGTTGTTGAGTCGCTCGTGGTGCCGCCTTAGGTACGCGATTGATCGGCGGTAGGCCAGCATTCCCACCGGTCATGCTGTTACTCCGGTGTTTAGCCGGCGTCGGTGGCTTGCGTGGTGATGGAGCCATCGGTACCGTGGCCGGATTGTCCACCGGACAGTACGCCAGATCCCGGACCGCATCGACGCAAGGGTCACCGTCTGGTGAATCAGAATCTGCGGTCGCCGTGACAAACATGATTTGCTACTATATCGTGTAACCTTTTTAGCACTTGTCAATTAAAAAAACCTAGTGTTGAACTATGGTTGTTGGAACACAAAAACCAAACAGAAGTTCATGAACGATCACTACAAAGCTAAACGAGAAGATGATTTTATGGAAATGTGATCCTTTAAAATGTATTCTATTCTACTTCACTGCTTTGCTTCAAGTTTTACGTCCGATGCACCTGCGATGCGTAACAGCGGTCGATAAATTCTACACTGCTTTCGGGCGAACCAGTGTTTGCAAACTGACCCGTACGCCGAGCCCTACCGGGTAGAAACTAACGATGACATCATCACAGTCACTCCCTCCGGTCAGACCACACAATCCCTACGACAACCTTATTTTATTAGTCTTTGCCGATGGGATGGGTTTTTGGTGTGGTTCCTTCTTTCCAATCGCCGTGACGCCTCTTGGTGGTGTGGTTTTAGACTGAGTCACTCATACCAGGAGAACGATAAGGCGGGTTTTCCTTTAGCGATATATCAACATATTGCTTTCTCAGGAGTCCTTTAAGGACACTATATAGGGCGGTGACTCAACCGAATGCCTTTCCCGTTGATAAGATGCTTCACCTTCTACGAGTCAGCTGAGCGAAAAAAGGGATCAAGGCGCAAGCACAGCAATATTATCCTATCCCAACCAACCCTCCACTCAGTAGCCTGGAGCAATTGTATATCCTTGGGGAACTCATAAAACACCCTACACGAAAGCCCTCCCTCTAACATCAATACAACGCTACACACAGGTTATGTTTGCCAGCTATCCTAGTCTCGCATCTCCCTTTCTCTCTCTCCTTCTCACACGCACACCGTGGCATGTTTTCCAACAAACACTTGCACAAGCAGGGCAGAATGCAGTGACTCTGTTTTTTTTCTTTTCACCACATTGGGCTTTTCCTGCACTGCACGGGCACCACGTGAGGGACACGACAACGGCACACAAACGGAAAGGTACAGCTTGCTTGCCAAGGAACACCACCGTAATGTTTGCGCTGGTTCGGAAAATCTACACGCACCGCGACACACCGAGACGCACACTTATCGATTAATCAAACGCTTTGCCTCTTGGCAGATGAAAAATGTTGCTTCAAAGGTAGCTGCTAGACATTTTGTGCACAATATGGTATTGCCCGATACTTTACACACACTGAACAGATTCTCTCGAGGCACGCAGAAATCAACACCTTCGGTACAGGGGAGAGGCAGCAACAAAAGAAGCAGCAAAAAATGCCCGTTCTCAGCAGGCTGCACGCAGAGGTTGCTTGTGTTCTAAATTATTGCTACCGAAGCAACTAATTAAGTACGCGGAAAACAAGCAAACACACGAGACATAGAAGGTGCCGTCGGGGACAACAGTACAGTGTGCGGTGCATGGACAAGCGCCACCATTATTGCAACTGCACTGCACTATTGCAAACTATTTCCCATGTATGTGTAGTTTTCCCAGCAACCCTTCTCTCCCGTGTGGGAAAAAAATTGTGCGAAAAGCTTCACGGGACGACAGCGGGACGTTCGCGTTCGGGCCTTGCGTGGTTCACGTTCTTTCGCGGACTGTGCGCGACGAGTTCCCGTGCAGTGTTTGCCACTCTACTGCCCCGATGGAGCATAAACGGAGCGATAAATGCAGCAAGAGAGCTCGCGAGAGGACCAGCTAAGCGAGAGTTGCCTTTTTATGCTGAAATAGTAACAGTGGTGTTGGTGCGTAGCTGATGCTAGCTGTACAGCGCGTGCGCGCCGCACACCACACGGTGGGATTTCGATTGCAGGGCGCGAATACCGTCGTCGCTAGTAGTAACGCGCGGGTATGCTGGTGTTGGTCACAGGCAACATCAGTGACACCTCAAACTCGTCCCCATGTTCCGGCCGCATCTCACATCCACACAACATAAACAAAACATTTCCTCCCGTTACAACGGTGGCAGTGTGCTGCTTGCAACTGTGCAGCGTGGATACTTGGTAGTAGTAACGTAGGGCGCTGAACATAACCACATGGTGGGAAAAACGTGAGCACATTTGGTTCGGCAAAGCGCCGGCGCTTATCTACTACACTATGTAACGTCAAAATACAACATTCACGCAGTGAGTAAGAAGCAAAATTAAGTAGTTCAGTAGTATCTTACTGAAAGATAATTTTTCCATCTAATGCTATTTCTCTACCACCAGTGTTACAGTGTGCTCGAAGAAAATACTACTCTCCTACATCGTTAAAAACCAACTACTTATTTTTTGTGTAAACAAAGTATCTGCCTAATGCCTAAGGAAAGTTATGATAAAGATCACTGACATGATTCCAAACCAAACTTCCAATCTTCATCAACATCTATAAATTATCTGTATCTTCTTTCACCGATCTGCTGTTTCATACAAGCTTATCATAATTACTATTCCACCTACATAACGACCACATTACGCGCTACTCGTGTATGCTGAGATAAAAATATATTCAATTGACATTAGGGTACATTTTTTCTGCGCTTACTTCTTACGCCGTCCTCCTTCTTCCGACTTCCGCTTCGTATCTGCCGCTGCCTCTGATACATGAAACGCCTTTCATCACTATCGCTGGCGCATCATTACGGAACGATACCAATCGGCAGGATTGTTTCGAGGAATTGACACTTTGAAATGCATATGGTAACGAGCCATCGAGGCGGATGTTGTACATCCATTTATCTAGTTTTGCTATCGAAATGCGACTTGCGCCGCACAAGTTGTTGTCGGATACGTTTAGTTGGGGTCCGATCAACGGGGTTTGCACGGCTGGCTTGCTCGGTTGTTGTCGTTGGCGGTGTGGTAGTCCTTCTTGTTGGTTTACGGTTCACAGTAATCTTCAGGGTGGATATGATTTGTGGTGCAGTGGGAAGTTCACTGGTTGTGGAGAAGGTTTGTGACGCAGTCTCAACAGGGTTTGAATAAATTGAATGTTGATCTGCGTCTGAGGGACTGTGTGAACTTGTAGGCTTTTGGGGACTAGTCGTCCAGCTCTGAGATGGTGAAGAACTTGTAGGATTCGGAACTTCAGGCTTCGTCCAGTTCAATGACGGATCAGTCCAGATAGGAGTCGAACCCGTTGGATTAAACGTAGAATTCACGTCAGGAGTCGTCCAGTTCAATGGCGGCTCAGTCCAGATTGGAGTCGAACCCGTTGGATTAAACGTAGAATTTGCATCAGGAGTAGTCCAATTCAATGGTGGCTCAGTCCAGATAGGAGTCGAACCCGTTGGATTGAACGTAGAGTTCACAACAGGTGTCGTCCAGTTCAATGGCGGCTCAGTAGCATTCCACGAAGGAGGCGTTGTGTTCAACGTAGAGTTCGCATCAGGAGTCGTAAAGATAGGAGTCGACCCCGTTGGATTGAACGTAGAATTCACATCAGGAGTAGTCCAGTTCAATGGCGGCTCAGTCCAGATAGGAGTCGAACCCGTTGGATTAAACGTAGAATTCACATCAGGTGTCGTCCAGTTCAATGGTGGCTCAGTCCAGATAGGAGTCGAACCCGTTGGATTAAACGTAGAATTTGCATCAGGAGTCGTCCAGTTCAATGGTGGCTCAGTCCAGATAGGAGTTGACCCCGTTGGATTAAACGTAGAATTTGCATCAGGTGTCGTCCAGTTCAATGGCGGCTCAGTAGCATTCCACGAAGGAGGCGTTGTGTTCAACGTAGAGTTCGCATCAGGAGTCGTAAAGATAGGAGTCGACCCCGTTGGATTGAACGTAGAATTCACATCAGGAGTAGTCCAGTTCAATGGCGGCTCAGTCCAGATAGGAGTCGAACCCGTTGGATTAAACGTAGAATTCACATCAGGTGTCGTCCAGTTCAATGGTGGCTCAGTCCAGATAGGAGTCGAACCCGTTGGATTAAACGTAGAATTTGCATCAGGAGTCGTCCAGTTCAATGGTGGCTCAGTCCAGATAGGAGTTGACCCCGTTGGATTAAACGTAGAATTTGCATCAGGTGTCGTCCAGTTCAATGGCGGCTCAGTAGCATTCCACGAAGGAGGCGTTGTGTTCAACGTAGAGTTCGCATCAGGAGTCGTAAAGATAGGAGTCGACCCCGTTGGATTAAATGTAGAATTCACATCAGGAGTAGTCCAGTTCAATGGCGGCTCAGTCCAGATAGGAGTCGAACCCGTTGGATTAAACGTAGAATTCACATCAGGTGTCGTCCAGTTCAATGGTGGCTCAGTCCAGATGGGAGTTGACCCCGTTGGATTAAATGTAGAATTCACATCAGGAGTAGTCCAATTCAATGGTAGCTCAGTCCAGATAGGAGTCGAACCCGTTGGATTAAACGTAGAATTTGCATCAGGTGTCGTCCAGTTCAATGGCGGCTCAGTCCAGATAGGAGTCGAACCCGTTGGATTAAACGTAGAATTTGCATCAGGAGTAGTCCAATTCAATGGTGGCTCAGTAGCATTCCACGAAGGAGGCGTTGTGTTCAACGTAGAGTTCGCATCAGGAGTCGTAAAGATAGGTGTCGACCCCGTTGGATTAAATGTAGAATTCGCATCAGGAGTCGTCCAGTTCAATGGCGGCTCAGTCCAGATTGGAGTCGAACCCGTTGAATTAAATGTAGAATTCACATCAGGAGTAGTCCAATTCAATGGCGGCTCAGTCCAGATAGGAGTCGAACCCGTTGGATTAAACGTAGAATTCACATCAGGTGTCGTCCAGTTCAATGGTGGCTCAGTCCAGATAGGAGTCGAACCCGTTGGATTAAACGTAGAATTCACATCAGGAGTAGTCCAATTCAATGGTGGCTCAGTCCAGATAGGAGTCGAACCCGTTGGATTAAACGTAGAATTCACATCAGGTGTCGTCCAGTTCAATGGTGGCTCAGTCCAGCTAGGAGTCGAACCCGTTGGATTAAACGTAGAATTTGCATCAGGTGTCGTCCAGTTCAATGGCGGCTCAGTAGCATTCCACGAAGGAGGCGTTGTGTTTAACGTAGAGTTCGCATCAGGAGTCGTAAAGATAGGAGTCGACCCCGTTGGATTGAACGTAGAATTCACATCAGGAGTAGTCCAATTCAATGGTGGTTCAGTCCAGATAGGAGTCGAACCCGTTGAATTAAACGTAGAGCTTGTATCCGGAGTTGTCCAATTCGATGGAGGACCCGGTCTTTTCCAAGGGGGTGTTGTCGCTCCTAGATGCGGTGATGAAGTATCTATGCCCCAGAATTCCTTCCCCTCAGATTGTGTTGTATTTTCGGACGATGCGGTCGTTGGAGTAACTACATTATCAATCGTCAATGTTACATTATGTATTGCTTCACCAGTAACTAAGACCACTTGACACAGAAGGTTTAAACACAACGCTAAACTAACACCACTTTTACACATTTTCTGAAACTTGAGACGCCTCATAGTAAGACGCATCCTGTTTACAGAACGACAGTCGGTAACGTTCTGTTACCGTTGGTCACGACTGATGTCATCTTTTATACCTTACTTCGAATCACATATTTTATCTACATGTAATCTATCTCTACATCTTGTCGTCCATATCACTGCTTATCATAATTGCTTTGTTTCGTGATAGCAGAACCATTGCGCTCCCTGCTGTAAGGTACGATGGACCAATGGATTCGTATTGATTTGTGCTAGCAATTGCAATGGTAAAGTACTTGCTTGAATCAAGTGAAGTGATTCTTCCGGTTGAAGAGTATAAATATTGTTCCTACTGTAGATCGAACAATAAACAATTGTAACTGCACTTACAAACCATACACATCACATTCACCCGCTATGACGTCATCGTAACTGTGGTTTTATGCTTGCAAATCAATAACGGGAAATGAGGACGTTCTGCGCATACAAGACCGTTGTTGTAGTGCACCTACACAAGCGAGACAAGGATGCGCTTTTTGTGCTCGGTTGGCAAGGGTTTGTGACCTTGGCATTTAACTGCGAAAGCAGTCCATCCATCGAGATACATTTGCGTTTCGATGGTCAGCATCTCTTTCACGCTCGTCTCAAAAAACCAATTCAATGTAGTAATGCAACTGGAAGTGTGTTGGCAGTAACACGGTCATGCTTCGTTTAATTTCTGCTTGTGCCATATGCTACGAACACTCGACGATACTTATCTTAGGGAAGTAAAGGCCATTACAGATGTGGAGGGAGTAACGAGATGGAAACGCGTATGGCAGCGTCGATAAAATATGCATTCGTGTAAGTTCCTCTACCTTTCGAAGCTGCAGTACCCGAGAAGTGATTCTCGTGGTAGTTTTTTATTCATGAATAATTGAGCAGACAGTATATGAGGCGAGAGTTTTACTAAAAGATAGTAGCTGATATGGAGTACTTCCGATGATAAAGTAAAGTATAATTGACACTCGTACTTCAGACTGATATGATTCACTAAGAGTTCCCCCGTGCAAACTCAGCCCTTATCAACGTCCTTCAATGGAAGGCAACTGACAGCGGTGTCTGATTTGAACCTTTTAATTACTCAATTAAATGAGAAAAACGCATGTCCTATCTCCCGAAAACATCACGACTTTCATTATTGGGGGAAGATATTTTTTGCGTGCAAAAAAAAAAACTGTTGATGTTCGGTTATCGGTCATATATAATAGTAAAGCATGTGTTAACACAGTATCGAAGGGGAAGTAAGCCAACCGTTTACGCTAGCGTGTTTGATATGTTTCTTGATAACATCTTTTTTACTACACCTATTGTATTAACTCTTTCTGCTGCGAAAGTTACCGCCTCCATTCAATGCTATTTCTGTACTGTACCATACCATTCACTTTTCTGTTCAGACCCAACGGGTTTACCCATGTAAAAATGTGGATGGTTCAGAACAAACTTTGAAGTGAGTAATCTGATTTGAAGATAAGACACGTGTACCGTATACTTAGCGCTTCATGCTTATCTAGTAAACCTTAAAAAGCATCCTCACGGTGTTTGCAACTTTTCAACTGCTACGGTTTGAATCTTCCCATTGCGTCACGACATAAGCTCGTCACTGTCCAAAACCGGATGAACAGACGAAAAGTTACCCACCCATTCCGGCTCATATCCAACCCAATCCGATGGAATTCCCTCCAAAATCCGACGTATACATTTATATTCTTTTTATTTTCCCTGTTTGATTCGTAACGAATCGTACGGTTGGGTGAAAGTTTTGTTCCCGCTACCTCAACGCATTTCGTTGGTTACAGCTTCGGTCCTTCTTTCTCCTTATCGAAGGGCACGAAAAAAAAAACGGTCGTTCGTCTCGGGACCATCATACCATCATGTTGCTTTGTGTGGTATTATGAGGTATTTTGGTACGAATTTATAATACTGCGTGATTGGTACCAAACACAACCCGCAAAAGCTTTCGTCCGGAGGTTTTATATCAGAGCAACGGATTTATTACTGTATGCACACGCAAGAAGCCCATCCCACGTGCGTGCTAAAGGCCCTTGGGATAAAGCGCGCCCAGACGTGTAGTTGATTTGAATGTTATATGGTGACGCAAAATGTGTGCAGTAATGTTACCGATTCCTTCTCCAAAATACAGCTCAAAAATAGCAACTATCGTTCAGACCATCTCTTTCCAATGCAACAACTACGCAGATCCATTCATTTACCCTATTTCTACGGGTCCGTAACACTCAATCGGTGTATCAATCGAAATGATATCGTGACAATCAATTTTGCTACACGAATCATGCGACCAGGTGCCAGTTCTAATTCAAGTACTTTCTCTGATCAATCACACCCCTCTATCCCTTCTGAACGACTTTCGTAAATATTAATAATCGTACGTCGTTCAGGCAAAAGAAGCGTTTCATTGATTTCAAGTGCAACATAATAAAGATAACCGGGCTAGGGTTTGTGAAATCAAACAACTGGTAACTGGTTGTGGATTATGCTTGCTTCGCTTAACAGGTTTTTATCATCTTCAAAGAGTCAACGAGGTGCATCGACACCGCCAGGAGAGTTGCTCACTAATAAGCACGTGCCATTTCTGAAAGCCTCCGGTTGTGTTTTAACCTCTAGCCAGCTTTACAAAACAAACAGATGTGGATGACAAACCATCGCCGATCGGTGTACGCAATATGTTCGAGAATTCCAAACATAGCATCGCGATGCCTCGAGAGTTCGACCTCAGCAACACTTTCACTTCGTGAGGCTTTTGTTGGACCGGACACCTGATTCACACACATACACACCTACAGCCAGAGGAATCTCAACCAAAAATGCATAAACTTAACCAGCGAAATTCTGCAGACGAATCGCTAGTTCAACATCACTTCCAGTTGCCGAAAAGGAAGCCAAAGCACCTTTATCCCACGAAGTGAGATTTAAATTTTCGACGCTACCTTCCAGCGACAAACACCTTCCACTATGAAATAGGGAGGAACGGCAATCACGATTAATGGCCCACGGGCACCGGACATTAAACGCTCTTTTACGAAGTGCCTTTAACATAAGCCAGAGATTCTATCTGCTGCTCGGACAGCCGTAAAAGAGTGAAAGGTGGTTTTTAAGGAAGTGTTTTTATTTTGAAGCTAAACTCGTCTTCTCTAAGCTGGGAAAGATACCTGGCTACCATTCTTCAAACACAAAATGACCCAATTTTGTTTTCTTACTCAAGGCTATGTAAAACGAATGAACTTGCTTCATGCACATGTTATAACATTGTTCCTTTAAGAGCACGTGCCAAGTTCGTATACTCCAGACGGCGTAACTTCTGCTTCGGTAGCAATCAATCGGAAAGGCAACGTGGTACCTTCACGTGACATTTAAGCGGCTTAACCCTTTCTCTGTGTGTCCATTACGACTGGAGCATTCTCACATTGGCGCCCCTTTCCAGAGCAAATTCCCAATGTGGTGTTATTGATTTACTGATAGTAATAGATTCGGATGAAATAACTTGCAAAAACCGGATGCATTACCTGTCATTCCCATGGCCAGCTGGCGCAATTTCGCGTTTAGGTTTATATAATCCATTGTTCTCTTGCGCTACAAGGATTTTTGGACACTAAACTTCAGGATTTAAACAATCACATCACAATGTTTTGCAGTAAACACCCAAGCGTTTCGATTTTTCTCTCCTTCAGTAAACACTGTATCAATAAAACTCAACTTTCACTTGCAGACAAGTAATAACTCCAAATTATAACTTAATACAAAACAACACACGTTTAATATGCACAATCGCAGAAAGAGCTCAACACAGAGCATCAGAACATAGCATCGTTGTAGTTCGCACTGTAAGACGAACGAACGTGCAAACGAACGGACTCGGCCTAAACCTCAGCACCGACTAAAATCCAAACGAAACCGGCATGCTGTGGAAAGCATACATTCCATTGCCTACGCGGGAAACTTGCGCCACAGCAGCATGATAATGTAGCGAACAAAGCAGAAAAGCTTGCGGTCTCGTTCGTGCTCGTTGCTACTCGAGTAGTTTCCAACAAGCGAGCTTTCGAGTAGATTACTGATGACGCCAGCACTGCAAGGGCTAGCTTTACTGGACTGTTTGATTTCATAATACGATATTCAGTCATTTCCCTTCTTTTGGGCAACGAAAAAAGGCACCAATATGAAACTACAAAAAACAAGGTAAATGAAACGGAAAATCGACCCGGTTACACAATCGCAACGTCAAATCGGTTGATTCTTAGCCGCCAATTAACGTTGTTCGAGTGTGTAGGCGCGAAACACCATCACTTGTAGTTCCATTGCCAGCGGATTACGTAGGACATAGGACATGGTGGAAATGGTGAAGAATTTTCCGTCACTTCCATCCCGAATCCTGGCATATCCTGCCGTTTGTTTCGATACGCTCTGCACGGGAAGCCAATTTGATTCGACTCGCAAGGGTAAGTGGAAAACCGTCACAACACGCCACAAGCGAACCGGCGAAACGAGAATAATTTATTCGATTCGTTGCTGTGGTTTGCCCTGTAATGAGTTTTTATGTGTGTGTGGCCCCTTTTTTATTTTCCTCTTTTGCATCGGGTATCGGATCTTCAAGGAATCCGACATCGTTAATCCAATGAGCGTTACCGCAGTAGAAAAGATTAAGGTTTCGCACGAACTGCACAACTTCGGAGCGGCCCACGCTTTGCAGCATAATTGAATTTTATTATCTAGTCGGAACAGCGCAAATCTAATGCAATCCATTGCTTACAGTGCACCTTCAAGCGTTTATTTATTTACCCACAACGAAACGCACTTACTGCTATTTAATGCTTTTATACACCCATATGTTTAGTTTTTAAATAGTTCAGGTTATTATTTAAATAAGAGTGTATTAAAATTTGATGAAATTGTTGCAAAATAGTACAAAAGGCTATAGTATGTTTGAAATTACTACACGATGTGAACTACCAGGCGCCCACATGCGAAAGCTTTCGCGAAAAAAGCTTTCATCGAGCTTTAGTTCTCTTCATTGCCGATGGTGGCGCTTAAGTAGTGAGAGAGAAAAATGGATATCGGTACGAATTTGGGAGCTTTATATGCTCATGAATTTTCTTTTTTTTCGTTTGTGTAAGTTGTTATCTTATTGGAAAAGTTATGAAAAAAAATATTCTAGCAACAATATATAAATTACATAAATTAAACCTAAATAAAAGAATTAAAGTCAGTAAAAACTAGTATCATTTGACAATTTTTCATCAATACTTCAGCGACCAGGCTTTTTGAGAAGGGCACTATCAGTCTCATCCGTCCAAAGCGATGTCTAGTTGTCGCTTTTAACAGACCAGAAATTAAAATATCATACTCGGAAGATGGGTTTACCAGCTGTACGATTAGCATCTCATTTGCATTCCCCTTTCGCGAGTGCCATTTCCCTTTCGCTTTCGAGGCTTCGGCACAAAACGTATCTTCACTTGCGTTTTTTTTTTTATTTAGTTTTATTTCGCTGTTAAGCTCGCGCGTTTCCCAACCAAACGATTTATGATCGTGAGCCACCCCCCGTTAGCTACATAACTTCTGTCGTTGGTCGGTCGGTCCTCAAAGACAAAATGGACAAAAACCTGCACACACGCGGGGGCTAAAAAGACAGTTCCCCCAGCCCTAAAGTTATAGCGGCCCGTCGGAACAAATGAGCAGCTCATGACATTCCAAGCGCAATGAGCAAAAGTCTTTGACATGTTTATGAGACATTGTTCCTGCGCTTTGTGGTTCCGTAGGGTTTGCGGATAAAAGTCTTCCGATGCACTTCGAGTGCGAAATCGCTTTGGAGATCATCCTCTTGCAGGAGGGCAACCGAGCGGTTAAGGAAGAAAGATCGATCCGCAACGTTTTGATAGCGACACACGCTCATCCAGAAACGTCTGTTTGTGTGTCGCGAAACAACGAATAACGGCCATTCCCTCCCATTTTAACGCGTTGTGATCGCTTTCCGTAACTGTATCGTAATTCTAAATAAATTTGTAACATGTACTTCTTTGCCGAGGAGTTAAATAAAATAAACGGCCACAGTGTGGCCTAAACTGCCGCTGTTTATTAGCACAAAAGATGCTTCCCGGCGGCAAATGCACGGCAACAGAATGGGACAAGAATGGGATATTTTCGGCCACAAAACCCTACCATTCATCAAGATGGTGAACCAGTGATAACGGTGCATGAGACCGAACCGTTTTGAACCGTTGGTATTGCAAGCAACAATTTGCATACCGTCGTACGGTGAACGCTGAAAAGTTAACACGTCCACAGAGAAGGGTCGTGTAATAGAAAGAAAATTAATTTAAAAAAGCAACATTTCGTCGCTATAAAATCACGATTAATTTATATCTTTTAATGCAACCCATCTGCATTGAGTTGATGGCGTTATTCTCTTGCCTTTATTACATTTTCTCCCCCAAGGAATAAGAACTTATTTATCTCATCATTTGCATAACGCAGTAAATGAGTTGTCCAGCAGTTCGGCCTCTCCCCCTTTTTTCTCTTTGATACGCTTACTAATTTAATTTAACTATCAAAGTTAAACCCAAGCGATCAAAATCTGTCGCCCGGCTGCGAATGGTATTCTGGGAGAGGCACACACAAAATACACACCTCTCCATAAACGTCACAGTCGATGATTTTTATGATAAACCAGACGGTTTGCTGCAGTGACACTGGCGTCGTGTCGCATATGCTGCATCGTTTTCGCCTTTCGATTGCGGTACGGTAGGCTTCGAAGTAGGCAAAATCTCACATGGGTGGCTTAACCACTCTCGAAGGTCAAATTTCGGCCGGTGACAAATTTGTGCAGCACAAAGGAATAGTCAATCGGTCATTGGATGGTCGTAAAATTTGGTCCATGTTCGAAGCACAAGTTTATGATTCTCAGTTCTCATATCCAACCCCGAAAAAGATTCAACCATTATTTGATATAAAAATTGTTTGGGAAAAAAATCAAAACCACCATGAATAATTTAAGAGCGGGAATTAAATAATGATAGTCGTAAAAAATGTGGCACTTCGGTACGGTGGGTATGGGGAATCTCTGGGCAACTGGCTGCATTCCTCCATAAACAATCGATTTGGGTAAACGATTGACTTAGGGCACTCAGAGCACAGGGCGCATACGTTCTGAATATCTTGAGGCGTTTTCTTAATAATCGTAAAAATCGCATCGATTTTATTTTAGACAAAAATGACAACATCTTAAGATGCAGACGAGCAGTGAAAATACCATATTCATGTTAATGCAGGTATTTTTAGATGGTAGAACAAGCAGATAATTTCACAACGGCAACACACATTACCACAACAACAGTTCTCCATTATAAACCAAGTACGATCCGACGACTATAGATGCACCTTAAGGACCCTGAATTTAGACAGCCAAACAATGTTCGTTTTAACCCCACAAATATTTACTGCTTTCATCGTATTAATGATTCGTTATGATTCATAAAACCCAGCATTTTCATAAAATATTAATTAAGAATTCCTGTGATTATCTCACAAAAAAAGATAATATTCACAAAAGACAGAGTATTCCAACACATATCATATTAGCAAATTTCCATTGGCCCACTTATTGCTGACAAATGGTCAGTAAATACATCACGACTGCCTAACTGAAAAAGGAAACATACTCCTCTCATGTGATTTTGGGTCAAACCTCTCACCCAGCCAGGCAACATTAGGCCGGTAGCTGTTAGAAACAGAAAGTAACTGTGCGATCACTCGCGACAAGCACTTTGCGTGTATGCACTTTTCTGCATACGTATGATTGGCAGCAGCTGGATGATGATGATGATGATGAACAGGTTTCAAAATGGTTGGACACATTTTTGCATGCCCTCTTCCCAGCCCGAAAGCGGTTTTTTTTTTGCTTCTTTGCTTTCGGAAATGAGTTGAAGTTTATTGACTCGCTATTGACGTATCGAAACAGACTTGTCTTGGTCGACAAGGAGAAAGTTGTTCTATCGAGTGAATGCATTTTCTCACACATTATGATCCTGCCCTTACAGTCCAGATGCGAAAAGCACACGACGAACATTCGCACATTAAGACATTTCCTGTCCATATTTGCAGCGTTAACAGTGTGTCTTATGTCTTAATCACTGACTGGGACATTTTTTTTGCTTCACCCCCGATCGCAATAAGTGAACGTAATTAATTAACGTCCACAAATGTAACCAGAGTGCACGGCTAAAGAAGGGAAAAATGCAACACGGGAAACTTCAAAGTGTCCTAGGGAAGAAGATCCTTTACACGTCATGCATGCATCTTTTCCCGCAAAGCAGAGAAATTGCACATTAAATGGCTATCATCGATCAGCAAAGAATCTTTACAAGCGTTGTGCAATGGCAGGCACTATTCTTCATCTCCTTATACAATGCGCATCTCCTCTTCTGAGGCCTTTGGTTAGGCGACATGAAGACCCGCAAAGCGTGATGTTTGATGGAAGCTTCAATAGAACGTACGAGACGCAGCGGCTGTATATGATTGACAACCGGAGCTTAGCGCGTGAAAAATACAGCAAAATAGGAGAAGACGACGTGGACATGCGATCGCGGCCGTGTTTGAGAATTTGTTACGGAAATGTTGAGATTGCAACACGGTTGATAATGCAACATTGTAACAGTGTTTGTGTGTCAATAACTTGTGACAGTTTGACGAGTAAACGATGTGAAATATTCTTGCGAAACGATCAGCAACAAGTAGAACAAAAGAAAATTCGAATTTGAATAAAGATCACATAACTTAACTTTTAACAATAAAATAAGACGTAAGTTTAGCATTTCTAGACTCGAAAACAAAATGGTCCGATTGCTCTTAAAACTACGAAAACGGAGCAAACTGTAAACCACAATCCAAATCAAGACGTTCTGACCGATCATTAGTCGTTCCACATTAACATCAACCTCGATCACGATCGTGCTGCTATCGGAGCTCCAAAATCAAACATCGGTTTCGCTCTAAATTGGCACCCGCGTCTGCAAACTTCCAGCGGACAAAAAAACATACAGACACAATCTTTAAATCCACAACTCAGTAGACAAGATTTACATACCAAGAGGTGGTCGCGAGTCACAGTGTGTTCTCCGGGATCTCCGGTACATCAATTAGCAACCTGCGGTGGATCCATCGTAACATTAATCAGATTAGCATCCCTCGCAAGCGCTCTCTACAACGCTCCTCTCGGGTTGATCCTCATCTGTGCCAGACTTGAGCTACAAATGAACGAGTCACACATTCCATAGGACCCAATCCCAGAAAATGAAGAGACAACGCGCAAGAGCGAACGAATGCGCACGACGCGTTTGATCGCATCTTCGTAGAAATTTGCCCCACCTGTAAGAACGGAGGGGGAAAGAGTAAAAGCCACCAAGGAAGAGGCACGTGTCACGGGTTCGGTCGCGACCAATCCTAACATCGAACCCTTTTTGGTGTCAATGTCTGTGTGTGTGTGTGTGTGTGTGTGTGTGTGTCTTGATAAAATAGGTCCCCCAAAATGCGCTCTCGCCTTCAAAAGTCGCTCGTTAGAAGTGTGTTAATCCAATGAACGCTAAAAAGGTACCACCCGCCCGTCGGTGCGCGGAATGAAAAAGGGAATTCAATTTTGTTATGATCAATAATTTCAGATAAAATTATTAGCTGTACACAAAAACAGAAAGGGAGAAATAAAAGGGAACATCAGATGCAAATGCATCGAAAGGGAACGGGATCAGCATGACGGACACCGCGGGAAAGCCTTACAGGAACGAAGTGAAGTAGTCGTGGCCCGTGGAAGCGAATCTGCGGTTTGGGATTGGCCTTCGGATGGTATTCGGCCCACGCTTGCAATCTCCCACTGAAGGGCTTCACTCTCGGCGCGATCGCCGCTGATCTTATCGCCCGTGGGACCTATAGACCCAGTAACACAGTGCCCGGGCGCTTCGATCGTACAGGCGGGATTGGATTTTGGTGTAATTTCGAACATCTCCTGCCAAGGGACGATCCATGGCAGTCAATGAAGTAGGGATTGACTGTAGGGGGATTAACAGAGCTGGCGAAACTGGTGGGGAGGCAAAGGGAGAGACTTCGAAGGTTACAAACACACGGTAAGGGCACGGCACTTCCATCTCTACACCCGAGTCACCCCCCAAATAGCATCATCATTAGCGACGGTGTTTATGGTAATGATGTTGTTGATGTTGAATTGTAGTCGCCGTAAGGTGGGAGAGATTCATCCCAAGGGAACACGAGTCCCTCTCTCCCGGTTGATTACGAGTTGATTATGATGCAGATAATGCGCGCGCGCGCGCGCCACACACTCACACGTCCGTGCAAGAGTGGATCGAATGGAATCCCTTCGCATGTCTCCATCGGCTTTCGGCTAACCTAAAATCCTCATTACGTTTCCCTTTTTTTTGTTCGAACCCAGCCGCGCAACGTTGTGCCTGTGGAGACACGTGAACGTGGAGCATTTGTTTGCGATGGAAAGTGATCGTACCAGCTGCGCGTACCGTCTCATGCATATCTGCACCTGCAAAAACATGGGCGTCTGAAGGGCAACGCGAACGAATGCAGCCAATCTGCCTGCTGGTAATAACCTTCAATTTCTGACCCTACAACCGACTAACAACGGCTCGTCAATTTTCACGATCCCGGGCGAAGTTTCGCAGGGCGTCAAATTGGCCAAGGTGTTTGTGGTGAGATAAAATTGCCCAGAATGAAGAAAATGATGTGACGGAACGATGGCAGCTAGTCTGTTAAAACTGCGTACAACAGTGGAGACAGGCGAATAATTCCAGCAAGAAAATTTTAAGCAAGTTACTGTAAAGCACCGCAAGATGTTAATCTTTCAACAATTGCATGAACATGCTAAAAAGGAGACCCATTCTCAATTACAATACATTACGCGGATGAATAAAGTCGATGATTGATCGGTCCGGTCCTTCAGCCCATGTCATGGGGACGGGTTATCTACCCTACTCCAGCAATGGGAGGGAAAACAAATCAGACAAACGAAGGAAAAACATCATTGAACAACTCCGATGCAGAGCGCACAAAGGCTACGATAATCGATTCGAACGATGTCAAGATCAGACTCTCGCTAGCTCGCCAATCCCCAAGGGAACTCCTCTGCTTAACGTCAAAAGCTTAGCACCCCACCCACCGGGGGCCCGGACGATATGTATCCGATAATCGATAAGCTGATTCAGGAATGCACTTCAAAAAGGAAGGAAAAGCATAAAGCAAATGAACGACAGAAAAAGCAGATGGAAGTGAAAATAGCAGAAAAAGAAAGAGAAAAAGATGCATACAAATACACACACACACATGCACGTTCCATTACAGTCAAGATGATAATGAATCATAACCTTACACAGATTGCCATTGAAAGCTAGACTAAAGGGGAAACATAAAAAATATCCTTCTCATCCGACCGATTGCTTGGTTACACCGCCGACCAACGTCTTGCGGGTAGACACGGTATCATAATCATCAACCCCTTCTTTCCACGCGACCTCGGACGGGCAGACGAGTAGCGTGACGGCGTGTGGCAAGTAAGGGGCAAAAAGATGACACGAATATGTAGGTTAGTCGTGTCGTTTCGAGTGTGTAATAGTTTTCTCTCCATTCCCGACCTACGATGGATTTGTTGCCGGTGCTACACGCTCGCTAGGCTCGGTGCACCCCTCAACTCAGCTCTCCCGAAACGCCTCTGGAGCTTCGGACAGCATTGCACTCTGGGTGCATCGTGCAAACGTGTGACCTCCCCCATACTAGCACCGATATATCTTTTACATTGCGGTGTGTGGGTTTTGTTGGTAGTGATGGGAGCTCCGCAGTGGATTCATGACTCTACTGCAACTCCGAAGACGAAAAACTGGATTCAACTCCGGATAACTCAGAAACAATCAGAAGTTAACGCCGGATTTATCTTCGGATTACTCCGAATTTAACTTCGAATTTGGCTTCGGATTATTCTTAATTCAACTCCAGATTACTCCGGTGTCGACTCCGGATTTGAGTTCGCAATACTCTCCAGACACAGAGGAGTCGACTCCGGTGTTTACTCATATGTTAACTCAGACTATTATTTACTGTTTTCGTCAGCTAAGTTGACTCCGGAACGTGCCGGTGTAACTCCGGAATAGGATTTTACCCAACACTAGTTGCTGGTGCCTGATTGTGGAACAACCAATCCCGTGGGGCAGTTTTCATGCCATTCTTTCATCCTCACATGAGCATTACTGTTTTTTGCACTCTGTTTGTGTTGATACTATCTTTCTCAGTTTCTTATCTGCATACTTTATTCCACGATCGTGTTTTGCCATTCGTTAAAAATTTTTTGACGATTATTTTTAATGCTCAAATTTGAAAGGAACGGTGCAAGCTAGCGCTTACTAGTGTACAGATAAAGTTTGATATCTTACGCGCATGATGTCACACGCACCGCACCGCAAAATGCATGCATTATGACACGCATCTTGCCACCTTTCCCCTCCCTCGAACCTTGTCCCACCTGCCCGTAAACTCGATCGTACTACAACCGTGCATTGAAAGCACATTTTTATGCTAATGTCGCCAATGGAGCGAATCATTGACATCTTGCCTGTGGAGAACTGTGACTACTCTGGCAGCCCTCATCAATATGGCCCATGCAATGCTTAACCCATCGGTGACGAGATTGATACTTTTTGGTGAGTTTAATGCGCATCGAGTTTTACCACCGATAGGGTAGCCATTGAAGACACGTTCCGGGACGTTTTGATCATTCATCCCGAAAATCACCATCTCGGTAGGTCTCGGTTGCTGATTACGAATATAGACAGCCCTTTTCATCTCTTTTTTGACACTGAACCAGAGCGCGTGCCTGGTCATCATTAAGCAAATTTTTGTGTTGGGTCCTTTTGAGGGTTTCCTTTTTAGACCCGCTCTTTTAGGGATAACTCGAACATCAATTACCGTCATCAGCGAGTGAGCAGAAGATGTTTGGTTCGATTAGTTAGCTGCATTCACACACGCACAAACTAGGCCTCACCAATTCTGCAGGAGATCGCTGTTTCGTGCTCTCACCCTTCATTTCTCTTGCCATACACAACCGATCGTTTGACACACAGATGTCGCTTTCTGCTCCAAACATCGCCGGTCACTTTCAGCTTGATGAAATCGTTTGATTACGATGCAAAAAAAACCCCCTCAACGCCGGCGAGACCTGGGCCCGTGCTCGCGCGCACGCGGTAATGTGTGGAAAAATTAAAAATCATAACTCGTGCACACCACACACCATCTACGGGCAGTGGGAAGCACATTTTCTTACCCTCGCACAACTGTGCGGCACATAATATGGGGGAAATTATGGTTCCCCGTCGCGTCAAAAAGCCGAGAAACTCCCGCAAAACCGTCTGCTCTTCTGCAAGTTTTCACTTCAAATGAAATTAAAACTTTAAATTTATGCGATACCGCGCGCAGTCAACGAGTGTGGAATTTTACTAAAGCGAGAAAAAAAGCAATATAATGTCCAATGAACGGGATCGAAGAGACTTGAGGGACCTCTACTGTTGATAAGCGACGAACAGCATCGGTCAGTCAATAAATTTCATGCTTCTAATTATTTCTTCGCTGCGGCTTCCAGGCGCTCGCCTGGTTTGACTGTGAATGGTTTAATTAAGCATCGAATGTAGGCGAACGAGCTTAAAAGATTTTTTGGTTGAAAAGCCCGCTTATGTTGATTAGATAATATTTTAGTTCTTGCCCTAGGAATCTTCTAAAATAGTGTATAAAACCATTAAAATAAAAAAGTCACGCAAACAAGTTTGCAATTTGCGGTAGGTAGAAAATCTTTCTACATCCTCCTTGTATTGGCCGATACGAATCTGAGCTCCATGAACCAATCATCGTTATTTTCAATTAACTTCACAAATCACACAATACTAACAAAAAAACCCCGAATCGTATACAAATAATGTGGTCTGATGGATCAAAGCAGCCGAAAAACGATGGTGCTGTCCCATACTACTGTGCGCGGTCCATCGAAAATGTATATCCCTGAGAAAATTTTCTCAATCATTCGATCATTATTTCCAGCATCAGCGTGCTTTGCTTTGTACTTTTGCGCTCCCGCTCATCCTTCTCTCCAGCTCGCGACGTTAATTGATAATTTCCAATGGAAGCATATCCCGTGTGCCTCTTTCAAGTACTTCCAGTGCTTTCTTATATAATAACCATCTTTCTTTCTCATCAGCAACATCAGTCAACCTTGACGCGGCGAGATAGAATAGTGGTAAAATCCGGTTGCGAAAAAAAACCTTTGACTCGTGAATTATTGGACGAGCTGCCGAGTAGCTTCTTTACGTGCAAAAACATGGGAAGAGGAGGTTTTCCCACAGTTTCCCAAAACGATTGCCGCCCCTAAAGCGTTGTACTGCGAAAAGGGAACAGGCAGAACAATCTTACATCATCTTTGCCGCGTTACCGTGGTGCCATCGATCGAGATCACGATGCTACCACAGCACCCCAGTGACCTAGACCAAAGCTATTGGGGAAAGAGGCAACGTACATACCGGCAACATTCACTTGAAGAAATTGAGGAAGCGCAGTAGGAGGGAAAAACGGAGGAAGGCGGTGCACACAAGACACGAAGTCACGGGTAGACATTATGGAACCGCCTAGTGCTACCCAATTCCTTGCAAAATCGGTTAACTACACTGGATAGCAGCCAATATAGAGCGGCTTACGGAAAGGAACGATCGTCGTCTCATTATCGCTTGTATCTGATGTTATTCTTCATCATTGATCAGACGATGTTCAATTATATCCAGTATCTAAGGCAGTTCCTCAAGGTATAGAGAGCTACTTCTACTAGACATTCAAGAAGAATTGAAGACACTGGAGATACAACTTCATTACAATCGAAATGTTCCCTTAAAACTGGAAACTTTCTCAGACCACTCTTTAACTTGTTGATTACTTTACTGTCACTCCACTGACTCTCATAAACTGTTCGGTCATTGAGTTGAATTTCTTCGCCAACATAAACCGGCAGTATTTATTGTCGGAACCATACGGGGACGCCTGTATTGCTTCTGGTATCATCTTCTTGTCCGGCGCTTCACGTCCCAAGATCGTCAACCAATATGAAAGCAGGAAGGCGAACCTTCCCGACAGCGACAATCACAAGCATCCCCGTCCAATAATGAGTCCGACTCTAATACACCGAGGTACACATAACACGATGCTGTTCATCGTGATTTCCTGCGGCCGTAGATTCCATCGATCTTCCGGATGCCATTCGATGAAAGGTACACAGCATCCGTTCGGTCAGCGACACGGGGAAAGTGAGTCAAGGCAGTGCGATAATTAATCTTCAATGCTCCCGATGTTCTGCGAGACGAAACATCAGATGAACGGAGGTATCGTTTCGGGAGACTTACAATATAAAGCGCAAACTGCTCGACGAAACCGGGTACCATGCGCCCGGAAGAAACATTGAGGATGTTTAGCACCGGAAGAAGATTGTTCATCGTGTGTCGACAACGATACGATACCGGAATGATCTTCTTTCCCGCTTTAAATGATTGGTAGTTTTTGTTCATCCAGTACGATTTATAATTGATTGGTTTGGGGTTTGATTTTCTTCGATGATTATTGACCTGCCGGTTTGGAGGCAGCATCAAAATGACTCCCGTTACACTGGGTTACACTTCGTTTGGTAAGAGCCGAGTTCAGTCCATATGCTGTCCTCCTAGCGCCTCCTCCTTTCCGCGTAATGATTGTTTTCAACAACGATCGTATCGCCCCTTCACGTCAAACGGCAACTAACAAACGCAGTAAGACACACGAGCATTGTGCTGCATTCTATGAAACATTTCCATTTGCATACCACACACAATAAACGCACCGCCCCGCTCTAATATGTTCCAAACATTCGATCCGAAAAATAAGGTGTGTATTCTGTGCATACTTATGCAATGGATTTGTACGCTGCTCGGTGTACTCTAATGCACCCCTCCACCCGACAAAACCTCTGAAACCTGAACCTTCGACACCCAGCCGCGTTGACAGGTAGCCCCGACGCACATCAACACGTCCTGATCTGGGTCACCCTGAGCCCCGTTGGGACGGGTCTGTTGAGCCGTTCGGCCGATCGACATTCGATGTCAAAGTCATCAGCATTACTGGGTGCATCCAGCGAATGCAAGCGCGTCGCACTCGGCTGAAAGAACAATTATTGCTGGCGACTTGTATGGTGGTCGCATGTCAGCAGGTTGGAACAGATCGCATGGTTTGTTGGAATGTGTTCGGACGATTGAACTTAGATCGCCGGGAAGTTTGAAACACTAACGTGTGAGGTAGAAACGATTCACAGGACAAAACGGACACAGGATAAAACTACCCACGAACAACACGAATTGCTCAAGTTACTTCAGAATAACACAACAACATGCAAACACTAAAGACAGCACAATAGTCGCAATAGGCTACACTCGCACGATACTTACGGATATTGATGTACTGAAATGGATGAAGTGGAATAGTGATGGAAAGTGTTAACAAACCGCACCCTAAACATGGAAAATGAAGAAGAATGGTGGTGAATGATGAAAGTGATTAGCTTTTCCTTTCATGATGCCAAATTCATGCGTGGATTTCGTTTGTACCGATTTGGGAAGTACAACATCGTCCGATCTGCCATCTTTCGTGCGATGCCGTGCAAATTGTTTTCTCCTACCCATTTCCATTAATTAAAATGCAAACATTAATCATGCTAATCTGGCTGTTGTAAAAAGAAAATCACCCCACAAAACTAACGACCCTTTCGGATTCACCTTTGGCCCAGGGCTTTTCATCAAGTGAAATACAAATTTCCAAAATCAGTGCGCTGCGAAAACCTGGTGAATTGGATTTAATGCAAACAAGCAGCAGAAAACGGGCGTAAATACGCAGCAAGCCCACCGTTGGCCTCCACGTTGGGTTTGCCGCGCATGAAAATATGCTAATCACATAACACACACCGCACACCAGTGCGTGATCGGGAACGGAGAAAATGTGTCTACCAGTGGTCGGGCGGATGGTGCGGGAAGATATAAATGGGGAGGCTGCTTAATGAAGCCATTACGTCGCGTACTCGACACTTTATCCCAAGCTAACACACATGCACAAACAGAGAAACGTACACATTCCCACACAGGCGCGCACCGGAGTGATCGAACCGAGCAGCAGCAGCATCACGGCAATACCCTTATGCCGACACGGTCGTTCTGCAAATTTCTTTTCAATGGCCCTGCTGCATCATAATCACCTTCCATCATAGCTATGATCGTGATTAGCTAATGTGCAACAATGTTGCTAACAACATCATCATCAGTCGCAAACGACGACTGTAGCTACAAACAGCTTAGTTTGATTCTGACACATCTCGGAGGATGGAGAGCAAAAGCAGGCGGATGAGTATGAGCTTCGCGCTGAAGGTATTTTCGATGCGTGTGCACTTTTGCATATGCACACCCCTATTTCCCACGCATATATTTCGGTGCATCGTTTTTTTTTTCGCCTTTCGCCCTTCCTCCAGGGTCCAGGGAGCAAAGAAAGTGATCTGAAGTGCCAATGTGCTACATTCAGCCCAGCCTTGAAAGGAGGTTTTACACTAGTGTAGGAAATTGTCCTACATGTGTGCGTTGACGTGTGCTTATGCGTAAAATAAAACCGATGATGGCTGACGAAGTGTAGAAAGTGCAAGTTTGCATTATTGCAATGCGAACTCGAGCAACGCTCTATGCGTGGGAAATATGGAAATAAGTGTGCTGGAATGCTCATCTTAAGTGATTTTTTATATTCATTGTAGAAAGTGAAAGGATTTTTTCTGCCTATTATGATCATCTGTATAATTAAATTCTCTTGTACGTTTAGATGACAACCGAGAGTCATCTCGACAACCGAAGAGTCGAGTTTCCAACAGTAATCAATACTACTGCAGAAGCAGTAATATACATTTTTAATAGTAAATGTCACATCTTAGATTTAGTAATGCAATTTTTTTGTATCTAATAAAGCCATTTTAAACAATTATAATGTTCAGTTCAGTGAACAGTTCAATGAATAATCACAAGTTACCCATTCAAAATTCTAAATGCTGGACTGAAAAATGTAAATACTTCTGCAAAATATGACCCAATCATTCGTTTCTACAAAAGACTTCAACGACGCACCGGAACAAGCGACAAACGGTACATTAGAAAACATCCAAGAAGCTTCCAAGCCCACGGATGTTGCGGGATTATCAATATTGGCGAATAGAGAAAAAAAGATGAAAGATAAAAAAAACTGTAATGCCACGGCGGGATAATGAGGGGAAAAGGGCTGTAAAAGCACAGAAGCAGCACACGCGTAGTGCCGCGGTCTGAGCCGGATAAAAACAGGAAACGTGTTTCAATGCTGCTAAGTGACGGCCGACCAATTACCCTGAGGCGGTGGTGGTGGTGTAAAATTTCCAACCCAACCCCTATACGTTGCGCGAAACGGTGGTGATGAATGGTGAGCGCATTGCTGCGAGTGGGGAACGGCATGCAAAAACAAATCGTAAGAAAACTGGTTCCCTTTTTCCGTTCAACAACCTGCCCAACGAACGGTACTAGCGTACCTTTGCCTATCCATACATGAACCCCACCACATCCTCTCCTGGAGGGGGTGGGTGGTAACCTATCCTCCGGTCGGTTGCGTACCCTTTTTCCCCATTCATCCCCTCTCCCTTTGCACGACGCTCCAGGGTCAGATAAAGTGAGACAATTAATCATTGGGAAATTGTTGACGGTTTGCTATTAATTTAATAAATCCCTGCCGTGCACGGCCTGCTTTTCGTTTCCGTGCCCCTGGTTTATGCCCGATCACACGTGCTCGCACCGATCATCCGTTCATGCGTGCGTGCCTTGATTGACACGTTCGATGCATGTGCGTGCGTTGCGTTGCAGTCAAGCCGTTTTGTCACACCGAATGGGAAATGGCGCCTTCGTCTTGTGAAAAAAACGGGACGACACATTGGCTGCACGACCGGGAGTTTTATGAAACCTGTTTCATTTTACCAATTACGGAAGCGCTACCGACGCTAGGATGACGTTGGGTGATGGAATTAAATTATTAAACTTCAATTAAGCGCCACTGCACGTGACTTCTGATCGGTGGAGGCTCCGTATTGTCTACATTATACGCAATTATTATTATAACAACAATCATAGACAGTATTTGTGTACTCTTTACGTAAGGAATTTGTAATTTATGACCTAAATCTGGGCCACAACATTTAACATTCATTCTGTGGAAGTTTCTTAGTTCAATCTATATGGAACGCATGATGTTCAACAGAATTCAAAAAAACAACTATATACATGATAAGTTTGGAAATGTGGAAATCAAAAATAAATTTATCGTTTAATGTTCAAGAAGTTCTACATACGTCTTGACTTCAGCTTCGGATGAACCGGCTTCAGCACACGTCCTTTTCGGATCGAATCTAGCAGCTGCTCCCGAGGGCAGGATACTCGCTTTAGCGGTGCAGGAGCCAGCTTTCTTTCCGATGCCTAAAATGAACGATAGATTTTAGCTTCTCCAACAAACACGTTCTACTAAGAGGTAATCGATTTTAATGGCATTTTCATCCACTTACCTTTCGTAACGGTGGCCTCGATCGGATGAACTCCAATATGACTGCATGTGCGTCCTTCTTGACCCGCGGCGGAATGTCGCCATTCACCATAACCTTGCGGAGATTGTACTTTCTGTAAACCGGGAGCGAAAACGAGAACAATCAAGCATTTGTGTTGAATCTAGATTCGGATTTTTTTTTTTCGGTGAGTGAAGGTCGGTGCTGAGGCAGAGCAAAAGGTACATTGTCTCAACGAGTTAGCTACGATCCGTGTACCCGATCGATATGATTATCTCACAAATCGTGATGGAAGTCGTGATGGTTTAGGAATGTGTCGCCAACGGTCAAAGGGTTTCTAGGAGACGGTGGAAATCCCTTTCGAAACTAGTTGACCGGCACTGCTCTTGACCCCGACCTGGATCGATCTGCTACTCACCTGGAGCGGATATCCTCCATCAGGATTTCATAGGGCGTCAGTTCGTACTCGATCGGTGTTCGCGAGAAGTTGATCTTTTTCAGCCGTACACCGCGCCGTAGCTCATCTACAACCTGCATCCAAAAGCGGGCCTACAATGTGAAAAGAAAAGTGCATATCATTCATTGTGCTAAACTAAACAAAGTCAGCGCAGTAGCAGTAAACAAATTGTTTTTGATGATGCAAAAATAAATCAAACCAAATGATAACTTTTGAAGCAACGTATAAAAGAAAAACACCGATGCACGTGTGGCGTTCAACCCTTCCCCAAATGACAACATACGCCCAGCATGTGCTCCAGCGTTGACAAAGTGGCGCCTAACCACAACTGTAACCACTGGTCTCGTGTTTCGTTGATCACATATTTCTTGCGGAATGCGTATCGAAACGTTCCATCACGATCGCGCACAGTGATGGGAGCAGCAGCTTGGTTAGCAATGACCACAAAAAAACAACAATAACAAAAGGGTCTCCTCGCGCGATCGGCGCAAGACAGTGTATCAGAATTTATGGAATTTATGATGGTTATGAAACTCGCAGCAGATCTACTGTCGATCGCGGGAATTCGATCGGAAGGCAATTCCTCCCTGTCAATAGTGAGTTTCAGGGGTGCCACGAATAATTTCATAGCGGATTTGGAGTGTGATACTCGATTCTGTGAATATCTCTTAAAACAATAACGTAATATCTCCCATTAATCAATTAAAATCCCAAAAAAACTACCACAACTAATGCAACATTTTTAAAAGGTAAATGTTTCCTAACCTTTACTGCTTTTATCACAGTAATTTATCTTAAATCCAACAACCGACAGTATTGCTTTCAATATTGCTCAACCATAAATCTGCATGAATCACCGAACCGTAAACCAAACAATCTCACTAAAAATACGCTTGTCTACTGCCGGCAACGCGAAAAAAGGCATGAACGTTGCCTTTCGCATATTGCAAAACGTCACATTCTACTGCTAACGGGTGAAGCGACACTGCAAAACGCAATTCGTGCGTTTCGTTGAGGCAAAGTGAACGTAATCTAGAACTCACCAAGCCAAGCGACCACTAATCGAGCTTCCAAAACCGAGCGGTAACATTCTTCACCGTTCAGGCTCCGGTTCGGTCTCGAAAAAACTTAAAGTCCCCTTTTTAGTATAAGCCGCTTACGAAAATGCTAGAGCACCAGCTTCTAGCGTCGGAGATGAGGCCAAAGCCCGGCAGCTGGTTTATTAAATGGCGGTGAGTTTTAATACCCCACCAGACAGTTTTATGTAGGTAGATAAACGGTTCTGTTTCGCACGAAAACTTCTCTTTCGTCGCATAGACACAATTCTAATGTCTAGACTGTTATTTATTCATTTCCAAGAGAATACATGTTTGATTCTGGAAGGTACAAAATTCATAAAAGCTCGATAAATTGTCACAGTCGGTTCATTCCCATGAGAATAGAACACACAGAACAGGATGTAATAATCACTGCAAAAAACCAAAAAAAAACTCAATTCCTTGGAAACAGACTATTCGATCACAGCATTACCTACTCTATTTCCGTCCTATACCGGGGTATCGAAGAGTACCGCTTAATCCGGTAGTAATTCATTTATTTATTGCCCATCATCCGGTGGCGTTCAAGATCAAAGCTGCCTCCGACTGTGCGCGATAGAGCTGACAGAAGGCACCATTTCCCGAGCATCCAGCCACATCATAATCCATCAATTCCCAGTAAACTCTGTGCGCAAACAAATGGAGCACATACCATGCGCACACAGTGATCGCCCTGCTTTTTTTCTCGGTAGGGAAGAAAAATAGAAATAGCTGCCTTCTTTCCACTGGCCGGATGAAGAGGATTTTCATCATGATCACCATCATCATCAGGTTGTATAGGCCTTGTCGCTAGCCAAAGGGTTGTCATTTTTTAATCAACCTGAAAAAGCAAACCGCAACACAGATGCTGCAATAAATCAACAACTAACGTTGGGTTAACGGGATGGAACGTCGGGTTAAATGTGCCCTAGGGTTCTGTTCGTCTCGTCGTTAATTTTCGAGATCGTGTCTATTGCGTACGGAAGGAAATTGCACCATCCATGCACATCGATGATGATAAATGACGAAACGGAACACAAATCCGGTAATGGAACGAAAGGGGAAAAAATTAAATCACTCAACTTACAGCCAAACAAACCAAGATGAGCAGTACCAAATATGAAACGAAAAACTACAAAAAAAAAATGGGAAGCAAAATTGATCTACAAAAATGCACGAATATTTGCCGAAACAATGTAAGTACAATGATTTAAATTAAAACGCTCATACTTGCAGTGCTTGCCAGATTCTTTGATCGTCCGACTGCATTCGATACGGTATTCGCCGCGAGATTATTCGAACCCCAGCGCGAAAACATTTCAGAAACGGACGCACCCCGTTGTTGACACACAATGTTTGCAATCCCACAAGTGGTTCAATTTCGCCGATAAGTCGAAAAGTGGCAGCGGCACCAGAAAGCCAGACGTACGAATGTATTACCATTTTACCAAACCGACATCAGGTTAGCAGCATTCCCGGGGGAAGAGGAAAGAAAGGTAGTGGTAGTTTCCGTGAATGTGTAAAATAAAACGAACTGTAAACGCAACAGCTTGATTTTTAACGATCGACAACCGTCAGCGAGAATAAGAGGAGACGTCGCATGGACCAGCATCGAAGGGAAGCGCGAGCGCCGTGTTTTTTTGGGGTTGCGAATGAACCATGCCGGCCGAAGAGTGCGAATGGAAAAAAAATGTATTATTCGAAGATTAATTAAAGTACATTCTTTCGCATCGTTGTACTCCATTTCGTCCGGCACCTTATCGTACACGGTGCACAATTCGATGCATTAACCGGCGTGGTGGGGTCGGGACTTTTTTTAATTCTCTGCTTCCGATAGTGCATGGTGCTTTCGCGTGTCGTTATCGTCGGGCGGTCGAGTAAACGAGATACGAGGTGGTACTCCGGAGACTGTTTTACCCGCGAGACGGAAATCGGGAAACATTTTTCGTTACGATTCCACCGTCTGCTGCACGTCCGCTGAAATGCAAGTGAATGCCGTTAACGGTGGAAGCATTGCTTGCCTTTTTGCGGCTTGGTGCTCTCTTTTGGTTATTTTTGTTTGCAAGCGAACAAGTTTCCACATCCCAAAAGCAAAGCATCCGTTTACGCGTCGTTTTCTTGTGCTTTGTCCGTGCTTCCCTTCCAGCTCCCGATCGGCTCCCGGTGAAGAAACAAAGTCCTTTAATTACCGGATGCAAGTGTACGAATGGTACGGGTGAATGCAAAAAAGAGAACCTGACTTTCACCTTCACCCGCGTTCGCAAACAATGAAGACGAACACAGGTGGTGGCGGCTGCCTAGGCGGCCATGACAGACTTCTTACGGGCTCACTGATTGCCGAGTTGCGTCGTGTCTTTATGCAACTTCTTACGCGCTCGACACACACACACATACACAGACACGTATATCCTGAATGCCGTTTGGACAGAAGAATAGAGCCATCAGTACCAACCGACGGAAACGGAGCACAGTGCCGGTTGGATGCCAGTCAGACATATTTCGACCGCGGACGTGCGGACATCGAATCGCAAAAATCCTGCGGAATGTAATTGGAACGGAAAGATTGGCAACCAGAATCCTTCTTTTATTTCCTTTTTAATGGCTGTTTCCACAAGGCAAAAAATGTGGAACAAAAATCATCCCATCAAAACCCACAGCGCCAAACGAAACGAAAGGAAATGGAAAGTATAAAAGGATGTGAGATTGTTTTTCCCTCACCAATCAGCATGACACATTCATTTTCGTTCAAAAGAGCTTAATTTATGCCAACTTCAGGGCTGGTCAGCTGTCAACATTGTTTTGGTTGTTTTTTTTTATTGCGAATATCTGGAAGCTCAGGTGAACGAGGGGTTCGTCGCTGTATCGGCATACACCACTCGTTGAAGTCTTTTGATTTAAAGCGTTGAATTATAGGCGCATGTTGGCGAAAACCCCTGTAAAGTGTTTGTCATAGTTTTAAATGAGCAACAAACTCATACTTTAACTTCAGAGAACGTTTTTTTCATCATTTGGTAATTTTTGGTATCATGGGAGAGTTTAAAGGTACATTAAAATATTTCAATAATTGTGCTGTTGAAAAATCCTTCCATTCTTCTGCTAAAGTCAAACAATAAAAAATAAACTTTTACTACACATTCCATTGATCATTAGCTTACAGAAATCATCGGCAACAAAATGGATGTGCGCTGTAAGCCAACTATTCCCCCGACAAACGACGGACCGCACACGAATCAGCGCGCGCATCGCATTCGTACATGTAAAAAAACACTACAAAAAAATCACCACAATCATTGTAGTGACGCTTTCCACGGTAATTGAGCATAATTCTGGCCAAACTGGTGCGTTTTAGTGTTTGCGGAGGTACCACTTTCACGTCGGCAAACGGCGGACTGAAAGTTGCTTGCCAAGCGTACCGACCTGACGGTTTGCAAAACTAGGAAGACAGGAAATGGTTAGGTAAATTGGTCCCTTAATTGCTACCGCACTTCACCCGACAAGTGGGCCTCTTATTGGAGCATTTGAAAATAGGCAAAACAAATGGCTGTAGTTGTATGTGTGTGTCGTACTGTTTTATCGAGGGCTGATCGAAATAGGGTTTTCCAATTTGCTCCATTTGCTCCTGACCTTTCAGTGTTCGTTGAGTGCGGATAGTTTGTTTGGTTTTAAGCTGAACTTTCGCTCCAATAAACCTTCAAAATATGACCCCAAAGTCAATGTCATACGGTGAAATGGTGAAGTTAGTTAGCCTCATTTTCACTTCAGCCTTCATTACACATGCATAGTCCCTCTACCGCTTTCCTATGCTTATTTTATGTGCTCGTAAAAATAATTTACGTCTTATAGCATCATAATGGAAGCTTACGCATGCCATATAAAACTGACTCTGTGTAAAATACTGGAGCACCTCTTGAATTATTCAATCACTTATTTTTGAATATTTTGACAGTTTCTCTGTGGTCTTTCACTCCAATCCTATCTTTACCATCGTCGCGTTTGTTCGCGTTAAAGCGCAGAGACGATATCATTAAATGATTTTTGGACACCACGAGCAAGATGAATTAACGTTCACGCCATGATGACTGTCATGGGTTTGATGTGATCCTGTGTGTACCGGTTGGCATAATTTTGATACGCACCAATGAATCACCTCGCACAGTGAATAATGCGAGCTTGAAAGCATAATAGGCTGTGCGGAATATTTGCATGATGTAGGTATTTTTATACATTAGCGATTGGTTCAAGCACGGTTCCGTTCGGTCCGATTTAGTCTGTGTTCTTCTGTTAGCATCGGCTAGTTTACCGTGTTGGACTTTTGCCTCCCAGTCATGGAAATGATCGCTTGCTGTGCTGATGTTGCCATTTTTTCCATCCAGTTATGTCGCTCGAAATTTCTGTGCTGCCTGTAAATTGTGCACGGACGCCACGCAAATGCAGTAAAATATATTTTTATGAACCCATTTTTTTATCGATTTGCAAAGTTATGAGATTTTCACATCCACATGCCACAAAACGGCCATACCCGTTCGGGTGCCCATTGTCCACCGGTTGCCGTCACAGATCCAAATCCGTTCCGAAAGTACAACAAAAGACACCACACAGAAAGCGTTCGCATCATGCAGGGTGGAATTTTTAATAAGGACCCACACGTAATGGTGAGCCCTCTTTTCGCCCGGCCAAAAATCGGCTCATATTGGCTCCCTTTCTTCGTCATAAATTTTCAACAACCATTCTTTCACCCGCACCAACCAACGCCGGTGAAAAGTCGGCTACTGTGCGCCGTTTCAAATGCAATCTCCTGCCGCTGGCCGCGACGGAGATTTCGTTTGGAAGGAATGCACGGTTTCGGTTGTTGTGAATATTCACAAAAGCATCCGCGACCGCTGGCCGTTCCGGGGGTTTGCTTTGGGAGCTCCATTTTCGGGCGCCTTTCCCGGGTTTTGGGGGTTTTCTTTCTCTTTCGGTTGTTTACCATCCGCGATTTGGCACCGATGCGGAAACAAGGGTGTAAACAGGGCGCAGGGTTGTTTTTTCCATGGTTCGGCAAGCTGATTGGCGTGTTTGTTTGGCAATGTTATTTAACCATTTCACCGCAAGTTATGTCACTCTGCTCGCATTCAATTAATATTAATAGAGGTGTTCCATTATTTACCAATATTCTACATAAAATGATACTATTCTAAATAAATGTGTCCATGAGAGTCTTGAAATATTAAATACAACAAGATTCCAAACTACAGAAATTAAAGCAGAAATAAGTGCTTCATTATCATCCATATTCGATGCCTCCACTCACCAATCCCTAAGGCAATCGCTTTGTACGAAGTTTTGCAACGATGGAAAACTCCACGTCGAGATTACCGGGAACATAAGATCTGCACAGCTCCATTTGCATGCAATCAAAGAAAAGCAGCAATCGTTTTAATTATTTCACTATCACTGCATACTACACAACCCACGAGACATGGCAAAGAAAGCAAACCACAGCGGAGAGAAGAAGAAAAAAACGATCCCTTAATCATCACCCTTCGGTTTTCAATCAACCGTTTGGCTGGCGGCTAAGGTGAACGGGGCAATTAAAGTAATTGAATTAAATTAAATTAATTCCAAAACAAACCCACACAAGCAGCCGCCCCGGTTGATCGACACTCACCCCATGCCGTAGCCGTAAGAAACCGAGCAAAAAGGAGTTCAGCTCTGCAATCAAATGATTTCGCTTTTCTGTATCTCAAGATTTCCCAAGCGATCTCACCGCAAATGAGCACATCGCGTAGAAGATCACTGCAAGGGAGACATTAGGCATCGATGTTTGCATGTGGAAGGATACAAATTTCTGCCAAATCTAGCGTAATTGTTCAATTCTCATTTCCATGTCCGTACCATTTGGAGCATCTCCAAGCATCTTCCGTTGCACAGCTCATTACAAACCGGAGCGCTCACTTTCTATGCTACAGTTTGATTGATAATTCAATTAAACCTGTATCTTTTCCCTTTCTTGTAAACATATCGTCGAGGAAAGTTGATGTAGGTAAGATGATTGCGTTTACGAACAGTAATGTTGCAATTTTTTTAAAATTATTCCGCGTTACATCTTAACCCGCAACAGTTCCAATTTTATGCCGGACAACGAATCCAGCTATCCAGAGGTATTTATTTTGTCTGTAAAAATTAATTGGGAATTGAAATGAAATCCACGACGCAATGGGAATACGCAGCACCCTAATCAACGCACTTAAGCGCAATTGATTACACATTTTTCAGAAAAATGCATGCTAAAAATTGGTGTATAATTCCGATGACCATAGCTCATGTAATCAGAGTAAGGCCTACAATTTGGAACACAAATTACAACCGCTCACATCAAATCCAATAACTCACCCAGTCGTTGAAGTGGATCTTCTCCAGCTCCTTGCCGGTGGTTTCTGCCTGGGCCTTTAACCGTAGGACCTCCGCCTCACCTTGGCATACCCGTTGCAGAAATGTTCGCAGCTCGAGCGTTTCCGTTACAAGCGCCCGGCAAACGGCCCGATAGTGATCTTCCGGCTTCGAGGGTGATACACGCGATGAGCAGTACTGTAAATACAAGAAGAAAAAAAAACAGTACGTGAGAAACGATAGTGTGAAATTAAAACTTACTGAGAACTGCAGCGATGGAATATATTTACTGTAGAAGAGAGTGTTCATTTCAAGCCCCATTAATATACGCCATAAACCTCCAAAAACTTGCCATGAGACGGTGGGAGGCAAATTATGTACACGCTGCGTTAAACTGCATGATTGCCACGAAACGGAAAACAGCAATGATGAATCTATTTCCATCAGCTGATCATAAAGAAAGCTCTGCTCAGCCATCAACAGCTTGTCATCCTCTCAATACGAAACGTGTCCACACACACCCTTTCCCTTTAAATGTTCCCTTGGCGGGTTAAATGTGAAGAGAAACAAAACAAAAACCCCCGTTGACAATTAACAGTGACAGCAATTTCGTGGCATGCGCACATTTCATGCACTGGACTGAACTGACACACTCGGGTCATTACACACTACCGGCATCTTATCTTGTCTCACATCACATTTGCAGTTCTTCGTAGTTTGTTTCCATTTTTATTTGTTTTCTTTTCGTACTTAAAATTGAAAGTGTAAACCAATCCAAAACCAAAAAACAAGCTGAACATGCATGTGCTTCACATACGCAGAAAAGATATGTATCCATGTGTCATGGAAAACTGTCCCTTTTCTCTTGAGTGCCCCCGATATCACTGTTACTTCCTTTCACTTGCCGCAATAAAAAAAAACGTAACCAGAAACCCACCCAACCTCACCGGCCCTAAGTGACCTCTCCGCTGTTAAGAAGCTCATGTTGATGCATTTCACACAGGGGCGGTCGCATCACACCGTCCAGCAGCATATAGCTGCTGCTCACTTAGAAATGTGATCTCCCCATCATTTCTTTTGCCCTCCGCCGCTGCTTAGCGTTTTTGGTTCTTTTCTCTGCCTAATGCACAGTAAAAGTGTCAAAAGCCTTCCCCTAATCTCAAAACACATGCTCCTCGTCTAATCTAGCGATAAAACTGCCCGCACTGTGACAGTGCCCCAGTACCGAAGATTACGGCGCTTTTCGTCCACGCTGACCACTAAGAAAAAAAGGCGTTGCAGGGAAAATTAGCTTAACGACGCCATTTTACGACACATAGTATCCGAACGGCGAAGGGTGGAAAATATCCAATGCTAATGCCTATCGTCCACTTTGCCCTCTCAAATAACCTTGAGGGGCAAAGTAAGCCAACTGCTGTATTTTCTGAGGGATTTTTAAAACTACAACTCTTCACTTTCTCAAACCTCCGGTAGAGATGATCGGTGAGGATTAAGTAGCACCCACGGGAAGATTCAGCGACCGTGTCGCGAGCGCGATAAGACGTCAAGAAAAAATGGTGCGGTTGCGGTTTAAGACATTTGTTTCGTAGGGAGGTATACTCGGGGTGCGATTTAAAGTAGGTTATAGCTTACTTCACTCTTTTCAGCAGTGCGACGAGATATTGTTGGAGTAAGCGATACAAAAGAGCTCGAAGCGCGTGACGATGCATTTGTCGCATCAAGTAGTAAAATTTTTAAATACCCTCAAAACGGATCACGTGTAAACGGCTTGATTTATCGCTTTCCACCATCATCATCGACGCACAGGCATCTGTCCCTGAACCTGGTAAGAAATTTGTTTTGATAAGCTATGCTGGAGTCACATTACATTGCTACAGCATTTAAAACTGCCTGTCGAAAATAGCCTAACGCCATTCCGGGAAAGCGGAAAACAGAGCCCCCCCCCCCCCCCAAAGGGTGCAACACCAGATTAACATCCCTATGTGTATTTCATTACCAAGGGCAAACCGGGGCCACCGGGTTTTTTTTCCACGGCAAGCAAACTACAAAACCACCCATTCGGGGTGTAGGCGATAATGAAAACGGCAATGCGATGGTTAACGAGCGCATTAAAAATGCATCTGAAACGGAACCTAATTTTGGATAAACGAGCTATTAAAAATTATCCACTGTAAAGTGCTCCGGTCCGTGCCTTTCCACGACGTGTTTCGTGAAGCCTGCCAGGAGCACATTCACTCGACTGGATATTATTTTTAAACCATCCAGACATAAGCTTGTGGTCGCAGAAGTATTGACGATATTAAAAGACAGAACAAACACAATTTCCTCTCCACCCTCCGTATCAGGTTGCAAGTTGCAATAAACCAGCAATTACGTACGAAACACAATATCGGAAAGTATTCTTCCGAAATAAAGCAATAAACATTACCCAGCTCGTAAAATGTGCCACGTCTTCTCGTCCGTACTACTAACGAAACTCGACTTAAAATAAAATCCACAATCTGCGCAACTGCGCCCTCTTCCTGCGTGTGTCCCGCGTTGCGCGTTTATACCATCGATTCTTTTACGCAACAATCGTAAAATCGAATCACCCGCAAACGTCGCCACACAACCTTCGTTCGGGTATTAAATTTCCATATCTCTCGCCCCCTCCCTGACAGACCTGCAATGCGCGCCCTGAGAGCGGTGTGTAAACGATGCAATTTATTTATCGCTTCAGCCCGCTGTCTGGTCTAAAACAAAACACAACGAAAACCGCCCAAAAACAACTCCATAACCGGGAGAGCAAAACCTTCCCAAAAACCCGGCACGGTCGTACGATTCCATAACCCTTGCCGCCGGGGGCATATAAGGCGACATAAAATATTATGCTATATTTCGATATGGTCGATCAGCATGTTCCCGATCAATGTGCCGTTGACCCAATTTTGGTCCGATCGCAATGTGAACCAGGGGGGCGAAGAGATGATAGTGACCCGTGCGAGCTGGGCTAACTATGAAGGAGGGACACTATTATTACGCATATTATCATCGCTCCTTACAGCGAGTTAGCGTTCCGGCGGCTCAAGGCCGCGCGCGCGTTGAATTAGAAGAGCGAATTTATTGCACCCATCAGGGTCTGATTGAGCAGCACGCGTAATGGGGTTTTCATTTTAAATATTGTGAAAATGTAATCATAACAATCCCGGTGCTCATGTGCACGATTCGTGTAGGCGATCAAAAACTGCACCGCACTATCCGTGTGCTGGATTATTTAAATTGACCGTTAAAAGCGGTATAGGTGACATCGGGTGCATCATCAGTGGCACCATTCACTGACGCCATCTTCGACACCGGGAAGCAGATAAGGGTTGGATTGCGGTGGCGTAATACAAAACGGCGGTTGTTGGCTACGGGTCAAAAGACGACGCATCTTCAGGCGCAAATTCACTTGCCGAATATTTTGAGCTATGTCTGATCGTTCGTTCGCTTGCGCCTTGCGTCAGATCGACGGGATTTGTATTCTTTAGGGACAATATGTATTTCGTGTATCTTCGGGAGACAATACTCCACTTTTTGTCATCTTACTACACGGTGCTTAAGCGGCGCGAGGGTGTAGTGGATTTGAATATTTTCTCGTCATGCATTTTTCGAAGTTTGTGCGACCACCCATTCGAAGGTGGAGTAGGTTGGGTGTCCTCCTACCGTAAGGGAGATTTCGTTTTCGTCCACTGTAGGGCATTAGGTTACGAAACTGGCCTTAACGGCACTGGTTGGGCTAAAAAAAACACCCCCTCGATACTCGAACGCTAACGGCAGCAACTTTTAACGACGACCTCGCTAGGTCGAATTCCTCGAGCGTAGGACAAACCAAGGGTCTCTTCCGTCTAGCTTTTTGTTTCTCGGTTTTTTTCTCCATCCCTTTTTTGCGCTCCCTTTCGCAGTGGCGTACCGGCTACCAGGCAGATGTCAAAAATGTGTCACGTGTTGGGCCAGGTTCGAAGGTTATGTCAGAGATATGGGGCCACTCGAATAGTGTTTCGGGCGCCAATTGAAAGCAAAAGCAAGCCGAAAGCTGAGAGACACACTAAACAAACACCCAACAAAACAGAATACCGTCAAAATGGGAGGGAAAAATTTGGACAACCGCTGTAACGCATAACAAGACGACAGGAGACCGTCAAACGGCACTTGGAAGCAAAAGGGGTATCCGTTGCCGAAACCGGGTGGTGGACTGTTGCCAGCATGTGCTTTTGTTTCACTATCTGCAGCTGGTAAGAGCCAGGTTTCCAGCGTCTTCTAAATCAGCTGTGCGTTTGAGCGCCTGGGCAGGAAATGACCGTCATAATTCACAGCCTCCCGCTACTTTGGTGTGGTTTACATCGGCGGTGACTGACTCTGGGCATTGCCTTTTGCTTTGTCTCAAGCTCTACCACCAGCCAGTCATGCTCACCGCCAGAGTGTTTTCAATTTAGCTAATCACTGTTTGATAACATTGGAATCATTCATTCGTGGAGACCGCCGACAATGGGTTTACATTAACTTTCGCTTTCTCAGGAAACATAATTGGAACTTAGACGAGAGACCTACTAATATTGATGTACATATTCTAAGATTGAAATCATAATATTTACATCTTTAAGGAACTTTTCATAATATAAATCAAATGGGTTGAAATAATAACAGATAGTTTAGTTCATTGTATTATAAGAAGACTTATAGCACCATCAAAATTCTAAAAAAATATTCAAACTAACAACTAAACTAACATTGCAATAGCTGCAGAACAAACGAAAAATCAAACCTACAAGCTATTTAAAAGTCAATCACTTCCTTACCATAAAGCAATGGTAACTGTAAGACACTCGTTCGTTGGTTTTTTGTTTTTTGTTGTGGCCCACGATTGTTCTCGCCACATCAAACACAAATGCGTTTCGGTTCAGCAAATTGCCCCAACTTTCGTACGCAAATGTAGACAACAAAGCAGCCATCCATTGTGACACCGAAATTGAGGCAAACCGTTAACACTACCGGTACCCTCCCCACGAAGGCGGAAAAATAGTGCGCTTCGCTGTCCCGAAACAGTTCCACTCTCAAGCGGTGTGACAGAGGGAAGGGGGCAAAACAAAACACATTAAAATACACATTGAAGTCAAGCATATTAGTAACAGCGGGACCTTTAAAGGGGGCCATTTCCATCGAGTGAATTAAAAAGCAAAAAATCGCTAGAAAAAGCAGTTCTTACTCTCACGGTGCGATTGACTGCGAAGTGTGCACTGCAGCACACTAAGTATCGGACACTTCGCATTCGCATTGACCGTCCGCTAGTTGACCGGTTTGTTGCGCCAAACCAACAATCAAACCACATCAATGACCAAACCAGTGGAAGCCGCCAACGTACTCGATGAAGTCAACACCGCCCAGAACTCAACTGCAGCGCCAGAAAAATGCCCAAAAACGGTTCCCCTTTGCCCGGCGATCGGGCGGGCGTTTTAAATTACGGTTTCCATTCAAAGACAACAGCAACCGTAGGTTGGGCCAAATGATGAACACAGAGCACGAAAGACAAGGGAGAGGGGTTTAAAAGGGGCAAAGGTTGTGAGACGTACGCGAACTTCAAACCAGGAAACCAAGAAAGTGCACAAGAAGTTTTTGCTTTATTGCTTCGCTTCTAAACTTCAACAAAGACCTTGAACGCCAACCCGACTCATAAGAACACCGGGAATCGGCTTCCTCGAGGGCGTGGATGTCTTTTTTATTTAAAGGGGAAGAAATACGAATCCAAAGATGGGAATGGGAAGGGGGAGGGCAGAGTACCGATTGAGTAATTTAAATCAAAACCAGGTAATTTCCCATTTTCGGTTACGTTTGTGGCGCGTCGGTACGCGTCCACGCACAACAAAAACCGTTTGGAAAATCAACAACACAAAAAAGAAACGAAAAAAACAGCTGAGCATTGAAAAGGCAAGAAAAAATACGATCCAACGGTGCGATTGGAAGTTGCCAACCACGCGGAAAGGCAACATTTCCTCCACTGTGCAGCACATTCGACATACTTTACACCGAACCGCTGATGGAAAAACGGAATTTTCGGTAAAAACTGTCTCCGAACAAAAGATTTCGCAGCTTCCACGCACTCCGCGGCAATGAGACCACCGTCGTTACCGCCAAACAAACGGTAAAGCAAACCAGACAATTGTGAACGTTATCGGAACGGAACCGCCGAATAAATTTCGTTGAAGAATGATGCTGTTTTTGGGAAAATTGTTTTTCGCCTATTTCAAGTGTATGAAAAACGGAAAGAGTAACATGAGTGGCCATACTGGAGTTCCGTTACGATATATTTTCTTCATGCAAATGAAAGACAACTTTTCACGGCTCAGGACTTTGAGTCTGCTGAGGAAAATATGCTTGACAGATACCTCTTTGTTTTGCAAATGGAAAATTGCATCATACCTTTTCGGAAAAAAACATAAAACTGAGCATTTTACTTTTAAAAAACACCTAGACGAACGTGTAAAACCGAGACTAAGCAGCATCTCTCCTTGGTAGATATCACATCACCAGAAATCCAGACGAAATCACTATGCGGTGGTTCGTCCAAAATTTATGCAGACAGCCAAATCCCTCAAAAACTACCGCTCCGGCTCGGATCGGGAAAGGGTAAAGTCTAAATCCTCCCATCGGTAGCCAAGGATGTCATGAATCGTGAAAAGTTAAGCGCCAACCAAGACAACTCCTCCAGACGAACATTCCAACTTCAAACCAACTCATCTTCCGTACGTCCACTCACAACTCCGCACAGCATCCGGTATCGTACCGGGGAGAACTATCGAGCCGGCCGTCCGTACCTCCGTGCCGTCGTAAATCTTACGAAAATAAACCCCCAACCACGGATGAAAGCATAACCACATTAAACACGCGAGAAAAAGGAACCGTCAAAACTAAGAAATCATTCCACAAACCACCCGGGTGCAAACTGCGATCGATCGATCCCCGGTTAGTGTGTCCCGGTGTTGAACCATGATTCGGTGTTTTTTTTTTTTTGTAGACCAACAATCTTGTCGAAGCGGCCTCTAGCTGCGATCATTAAATTATGCTAATTTGAAATTATTACCCATAAAAATCCGATCCGATCAGCTACCGGACTTTTCGCTCATTTGCTCGCGTTCAAGAAACGGTGCTTAGAGCTGAATCTGGACTCTGGTTCGCGGCCTGAGTTTCCGTGTCTGACGAAAGAACTACGAAATGCATTCATGGTGACCCCCACGAATATGGGCCAGCGACCACTCTGCCCTGCCAGCCCTGAATGCACTACTTAAAATCGGATAATCTTCCCCACACACAACCAAAATGACCTCCGGATGCGTGAAGTGTACAGAAGATGTTCTACTTTCCTTGGAACTCCTGTCTCATACTGTTGGAAGAAGATATCTTCATTAAGTTGTGGCCCTGCGCCAAAACCATGCTGCCGCCTAATGAGGTATAAAATATGCCAACGAACTGAAAACCTATCGCAGACCTATTTCTGATCAATCATCCATCATCGGAGGACGATCGTCGGGAGGTGAAATCTGCACAACATGCATACCAAACGCGCCGTGACGGCACCATGCCGATCGGTGTTTGATCGAATTAGGAGAAAGTTTATGACTTAATCTTTCTCGGACAGACGACGTTGGTAAGAGTACGCAACCAGAGCCCCAAACATCACTTTCGGGGATGAATGATTTGCAATCGGAATGTGATGTTGTTCTGCGCTATACATGTGTTCAATCGTGGAGAATGCGTGGAACACATGAAGATCGTATCCAAAAGCAAAACCACACACTGCACAACACATATTTGACCCGCTTCTGGATCACATATCCCCGTACGATCTGATGGGGCCGGATGAAGTAGTAAATTTTGTGCTAATTAATTTTGCAACATGATACGGTGCTGGTACGGAGGTTCCTCACTCAAAGGGAAGAAAATTGAACTCAAAAGAAGTCTCAACCAAATTGAGATTCAAACAACCGATCAAGACCCCCAGAGGAGGTCAATATGCGCTCAGTGCGGCATTACGCCGTGCATGATTGATACGCCGGTTCCGGACCTTCGATGGGAAATTTATGAGTAATTTATTTTCATTAAGCACTTAGCTGTTGGCGCTACAACGATGGAACCAACAACATTTCTTCTTCGTTCAAAGGGTCTCGAAAGACCTCGAGGTACTCATGCTCATTAGAAGTTTTTCTGCGGCTTTCACTCCGCGTACGGCTAATCGATTGTGGACCTATTTGGGGAGCTGAGGTACCCCCTAACGAACCGATTCGTTCCATTGATGTCGAAGGTTAAACGGTCAGATAAGTGGGTCAACACGGTTTGAGCAGCCACTATGGGCTGCAGGAAATAGTTCCTCTGGATGAAATCATAATACCCTGATGGAGTGCTGATATGCAACAAACGACCCGATGTCTTGTTAATTTTTCAGGGTAGGATTGCTAGATAAAGGTACAAATGAAAGAGAGAAGCTCTAAGAAATTACAGTCGATACTTCAACCGGAGTCACGAAGGAGAATGAACACACATTCTGCCGAACTTTAGAAATAGAAAGTTAAATTCCCACCGGCCAGTTTCATCGCAGCGTCTTATGCCGCCATAAATCACTGTCGCCGCACCGTACGCTTCACAATTTCCGCATGCCTAGAATATAATCGGCCACAGGTTGGGCTGGTGCGCAAGGCGATCAAGAACGATATGGAACTAAGCTAACCGCGTACGTGTCTACTAGATCGTTCGCTGTTGTCGGTGGCGCCGCCACTCTCTGTCGTCGCCATGTGCCACTAAGGAGTGGTCTAAAATTGAGCCGTTCGGAGCACAGTGGTTGATGGCTACAATTAATATGTAATTTATCTACGTCCTCGTGAGGCCCAGAGCATAGTGCACGGAAACTGACAGGTCCCAGGTTGTTAGGGAATTAACATAGTCTTGCTAGATGAAGCAAAACGATCATTGGAATGCGAGTCATCTTACACATTTTCCTATACGGTTTTCAAGATGTAACACTTCCCTCTTGGCGAAGTTTAATGATCTTCAGGGAATTGTCATAAAACAAACCTAAGCAATATGACTGTACCTGTTAGTTATCCGTTTAAAAGTTTCTAGATTCCACAATGACAACTCTTTCAATTATTGCTTCCATAAACGAAGATAAGCTGAAGATGCTATTGGATAAACAAAGTGTTCGAAGCATCTAAATCAACAATTCTACCGTTAGCATGGAACTGCAAACAACTGGTTACATGCGTAGATGATTTTCAGTGTACTCCCCACGACCTTTACGACAACAGTGGCTACTTTCCGACACTGCATCCACAATTTCTTCTCTCTTTACTGAACTTGGGATCCCAATTCCAAGACCTCGTAATGCAGAAGTTGACACCACTGCAAGACGTTTGTTTGCCATCTTTATTACAGTCGCCCACCGTTCAGAAGAAAACCAAACCGGGTCTCGAGGTGTCATAGTAAACAATGCGTACGAGCAGTACTCTTACCGGTACTTTACCGCTACCAGGTTGCCGGAACAACAGTTCCAGGGGCACCGGAGACTATGCCACAGAGCTACGTCAGTAAAGCTAACTTTAACGCCCCCATGCGTGCGACGTCCAATTCAATGAGGCCACCTCCGCAGAAAGAATTTTCGCATCAGGCCACCCGCCAGAAGCGCGCATCTTGTACCGGCAAGGTATCGAGATCAACCCGCACGTAACTCTTGCTTTATGTCATTCCTGTTTCTTCATTTCAATCATTCGCGAATTCCAAGGCCATCTCGGAAGCGATGAGTCGGTTCCGCTGACGTAATGAACTGGCGGCTGGGGCTGAATTGAAACGGAAGTGGATGAGCGCTTCCACAGATCACCTCCCACTCCAGGTGGGCGCTCAAGTGGAATTGTTTTCTGTTTTTTTTTTTTCATTGGGAGATGTATATTTATCTTCCTCTCCTTTCGCACTGACCAGCGCAGCTTTCCGTTAGCTGCTGGTTTTTCACTTTCACTTTTTCCACCGGCACCCTTCGCTTTGTGGTGGTTGATTTGATTTCATTGTTAAAATTGGCAACGGAAGGACTAATATTCCAACTTCGACTAACCGACTGGCGCTGGGGGTGGCTCATTATCAGAAACGGTTTTCGATTGCAGACCGGTCGTAAAAATGCGGTAGCCGCCGTATATTTCGACAGCGAACGAAACGACAACGATGCGTGGGAGAGTTGCTATCTTTCTCTGCTTGGATTCATGTTTCCAATGCTCGTTACATCCAATGAATGCGGTGCTCCTTTTCCGTGCATAAGCCGGCCTCAGTCGCATGTACTCACGTACCAACTGGCGCTCTTGTTTGCATAAGGATTGCATAAAAAGAGCTTGCGTGTGGCCGGTGTGCGGTTTGTTTGGTATTGCTCATTAGCATAAGGGCATAATCTAGTCAAGAGAACAATAAAACCAGAGGAAAGGTGACGAAGACGGTCTTTTTGCCTTTTCTTTAATTCATCGAACAATGCTCCAAGGTGGCATTAACACTTCTATCAATTGAAAACTTGAGATAAGTGTACGGAAAGCAATAAGTGATTTGGATTTGAAAAGGAAAAGATTGATATGCTGTACAAACGATCTTTCTTTTCTTTCTCCTTGCTGAATGTCCAAGAACGACGAGTTTTCCATCTCGTTTTTATCCAACCATAACGATAACTCAACGTTCATTCAACACCTTTTTTCCACCTCACTGAGTGTTGATACAAGCAAGAGGATTCAACGTAGAGCCGATTGTTTGATTTTCTTCATGCCAAATGTTATCCACAACTGCTACAGGTTAGGATGAAAGCAAACGACACTAAAACTTCAAAGTACCAAACCGTGTCATGGCGAAACCGCCCAAAAGCGATCGGATGAAGAGGACACAACACACAATTGGTGTCGGTACCGATTTTATGTAATATTGAGGCAAGCATTACTCGGGCAGGTTTTATTGGGAGACACTTTTAAAATCACCTCGCACTGCAAACAATATTCTTCTCAAGGTCAGACAAAATCGATCTTCAAGGACACTCTGAAGGTGAAAAGATATTTTGGTCACTTAAAGTTATGTAATGAAAAAGAAGCAATTGGAACCTCATGACGTAGGCAGCTAAATGTTACAGCCCGTCGGAAATGAATCTCCTGACGCTCCATCCTATATACGCTGTCACTCCTCTTCCTTCTCGGTAATGTCAAAAGTTCCCACGACTATTTCGCATTCACAAACCCTGCAAACAGTTACGAGAAATCGTTTGCTCATTTCAAAACCCGCTTTTCTCAGCATTACACACAACTGAGGAAATTGGCCGTAATCTGTATTTTCCTTAACGTACTCCAAACCAAGTCTCAAGCTACTCATCAACTCGCACGAATAAGGGAAAAGCACCCTATTCCTAATGCTTTGCTAACGAAAAGTTCACATGAAACGTTCGGTGCGTTTGGTACACCGTCGACCAAAATTAGATGCTCGTCGCCCTTTTCGTACCAAAACTTCATTTACGTGTGGATCAGCCTCCTTTTTCGCGTCGCGACAGCAAACCAACGGAAACCCGTTCACTTTTTTCTCACTCACTCGCGGGAAAACTGGTGCACGTTTAGCGGGAAGGAAAAAAAGGGAAACTCCGGTACCGGCGGAAGGTGATGAGTGATCCCATCACGGTGGAAGTCGAACGCAAGAGAGTGGTTCTCGTAGTTCAGGCGAGGAAAAAAACCAATTAGCTAGCGCGGCCTGTGGAGTGTTTAAAAGAAGGACTCTTGGAATGGTTACTTCCCTTTTTCCACGGCTTTATTGACAAGCCGGTGACTGATGGGCTGGGAAAAATGGAGCTTCGGTTGAAAGCGAAAAAGAACGCTAAGCAGCGTTCGTTAACAGCAAGTGAATGTTCGATTTTAATCATTTCCGCACAAAATTTGACCACGTTTTCCGAACAGGAAATACGTTAAGCAAAATTAAATATATGTCCAGCAGAGATTCAGTTAGCTCGTCGTCTAATAACTATAAAATTCAAGATCACTCAGCTAAGTGTTTTACACTGTTATGTTTCCCTTTGGCTACATTGGCATATTCTTACTCATCGGTTTCATCGGTTTGGTCTCACCATCATGATGGTGCATTTTTCGAAGCACTACAGCATCCGAACAACATAATATACCGCTTACTAAAATTGTTCTGTTCAAAACCTCACAAAAGGCTACGTCTTCATTTTGGGGGCTTTTCAAAGATCTATCTTGATCAATTCATCTTAATCTCAAACAAGTGGGCACGCAGAAACTACAGAAAAAAAGCTCTCAACATAAAAGCGCAGCATGTCACTACACGGCCAAACGAATGGCATGGTTCCTTGAATTAGATTAGGAATCGGCGAAGCTTTGCTAGGCCTCATACAATTTAGAAGGTGGCCAGCTAAAGTGTGTCTCTAAGCCACCGGTGGTTCAATCGATTGGAACCGACGAATTTTCTAACGAAGAGAAAGGACACACAGAAGAAAAGGTCGAATCTTTTGTGCTCGTAATTAATCGTTCATACGTCGCGAGTTAGCCTTCGATCCGGGGAAGACTGAAACATCAATGCGTATCTACATGCAACATGGAAGAAAAACACTTTCTTTCTGATACGATTGTTCGATGGAGAGTGAAGAAGTGCTTTCACCCTGTAGATGATCGGTCCGGTAGCGCCAAAGCATCTCTTTCCAGGACGCAACAAACAATTTCCATACAATTTAGAGCGCTCCTTTACTGTACACACCTTCACCTTTTCTCGATCATCTCTATAGCAATACGAGCAACGAAGCTGGACAAACTCCTGGTGCCACAGCACTCGATTACCAAGACTCCGGGAGAAAGGTACACTCAGCGACCCATGAGGCGGGATGAAGCGCGAAAAAAGTGCCTTTTTTGTTGCTGACTAAACCCGAATATCTTACAAGGGATGGAATCTAACGTGTTCGTAACACACTCACCTCTAGCACGTGATCCAGTTCTTTGGTTTCAAGATGCTTTCGCTCGCCGCCACCGCAACCATTGGCGGCTACGCTTACTACCTCCAGGTTCGTGATCACACTGCCTAACGATCTGTTGCCGGGGCAGTCACCGTTACTGTCGACCGCCACCAGGTCCTCTTCAATTTCTTCCGAGTCACGCTCGATACCTTCGTCATCGTTATCTGTAAAAAAAAATAATAAAATAAAATGTTTTTGATCAGTCTTCGGATATCCGAAATCACGGGTGAAGAATTGAAAACAGAATGTAATATTCTCTTCGTGTTATCGAGGTGCTTTTCAAGATGAACAAATAATTCAAAATGACACATTTTGATGGGCTGTGATCGATTAGACCGAAAAAGTGTCTGGTAAACAGTTCATTGTTCAGATAAACTTCACATCATTAGAACTTTGAATGCATATGATGCATTGATACCTAGAAAACTTCAATCCTTTGATTTTTATCCTGGTCACGGCACCAACCTTTTTCATATCTGCATTGTTAACATGGAACATGACTAGGAATAGTTTGTCGCAAAACCAAATCATCTCTCAACGCTAAACATATTCCCCCGTAATGATGCGGATCAGAAGAAATTTCTCGTTTCACCTAAATATTCCAAGGCTTATCACCACGAAACGATCACGAGCCATCGCGTTCATTGGTTGGATTAGACCGAATTTATTATCTTGCATACCCTTCCCAGCGTCTAGTGCACACACCCGAGATGCAGATTTTGCGTTCCTTTCTCCTACACCGATAGGGGTTAATGATGCACAGCAAGATTTTTATTCAAAACCAACACCAGCGATCCAACCGCTTGTGCAGTTTCGATCACTTCGCAACGACCACTATCACCCTGTGTAGCGCAGGTTGCACACAGATGTAGAAGGATGCCCGCAAAACCGGCCATCTTTTAGAGCCGCTTCTATGGGCCTTTGCTTTCTTTGCACTGTCCATAGCTGGGAGCGTGTACCTAGACGAAGAGAAAAACCTTGCGGACAGCGGTGAAGGAGAAACCGTTTTTCACCGCGTGTTGAGAGATAATGTTAATAAATGATCCCATAACTTGTGCCGCGATGCTTATGTTCGCTATCCTTCCGTGGATTATATTCCAGTATCGCCATTGACTGCAGGCCGTTGATTTGAAAATAGGCAGATAAACGACGTCCTAACATTCCAGATAGCAGTTGCTCCACGCTGCACCACACGCTAGTCCGCCGCTTCAGATGGTTAGAGCAACACGCATTTTTATCTCACCGAATGGTCCCATCTGACGTCCAGGGAGCGATTTCCGTTTGCTCGGTGGCGGTACGGAAGGGGTACGGTAGGGGGATTCGAAATTGCTACGAAAATTTTCTTGATAGCCATGAGTGTTCCGGAATGCTTATTCAGCGTCTTTTTTTTTCAGACTTCAATTCATACGCCCCACCGTAGAGGTGGAGTCCAATTGGCTAATGGAGAATGGTATGAGCTAACAGCACTAATGCATTATTTATGTTATACGCTAACTACGCTATAAGAAATGACGCTTAACGGTGCGGGAATCGACGGCTCATAACCAAACAAGAGGCAGGCGAACAAAAACAGAGGACAAAACAAACATCACCTAAACAAACTCACCTTGAACTAACGAGAGACAAATACATGCCAACCCCAGTGAAGGTATGTATTAAGTAGATATTAAATTTAATCAACAACAGATGTATCTTTCAACGCATTGTGAGAAGTTGGAGCGGTTATGTTTACCTTAAACAGAGTAGAACGTGGAAGTAAATTGTACCACCTGTCTACTAGTTAACATTTTTGGTTCTATTGAAAGAAGCCGGCCAAGCAGAAGGGACAACCCCCGAAAAGCAACTGTACACCTTGAAAAAATGCATACAAATGCATTCAACATAAGACCACCCCTCAACAGGTTGAGAGAAGAAAAAAAAAACAGTTAGCTTATTTAATAATAAAAAATTGTAAGTGAATGGGTACCTTAGACTATAATTTAAGCAATTCCCACTCTGTGTCAATTACACTATCTTAATTGTCAAGCGACTAGAAAATAATTTCAAACAATTTTTCCAGATGACTGCCACATAATAGCTTAATAATCATGCATTTAAATAAACAACTCGGGGTAAATAAAATCCCAATGAGCACATTCATCCACACCGTATCCATTTTATGGTTAACATTAAAAGCCACAGTGCCTGACAGTGATAATAAAAATATTCGATTACAAGCACTTTAATGTGCGCGATATGTCCGCACAGTGACAACAAGCGCGTCAAACATAAAATTCATTACAATAGTCTATTTAACGCCATTACAAATAATGGGCGCCGTACAATCGTGGCGCACAATATCTATCAATTACTGCGCTGAGTAATAACCCTTACCACCCTCGACTGTATCCTTTCCCTGTTGTGTCGTTTTTCATCGCCTCCGTGCCAACTCTAACGGCTTGATTTTATGCCTTTGTAAGTACGCGCTCGGTGCACTTCAATCTCGGGAGAAGCACACTGGCAAACGGTGTCTCCGCAGCCTTCCACAAGCCTGCGTTTTTTCATTGCCATTGCCCGTTTTTCCGCTTATAAATGATCAATCAATCGTACTCCTACACCGCAGAAGAAACCAAATCCTGCAGCACTGTGACAAGGCGATTGCGAAACACGCGCCCGTGGCACCACCACCATTATCATGCAGGGCCGCACGGCGCGTTCTTGCTCGCTGTTTCAGCGAAACCTGCCAAAATCGATAAATCTTTGCTGCATGTGCAGCCTCGCACACACACGGACCGTATGTTCTAGTACTTCGCTAGACTTGGCCAAGTCGTGTTTCTTCGCCCGCGAAGGTTCTCGTGCGCAAAACCCCCGGTGTGTACCGCACTTACTTTCGTGTTCCACTGACACCCGACGGACGATCAGCAAAAAAAAACACACACACCCCAACAACAACAACAACACCCCATAACGCAAAACGCTAACGGTGTTGTGCAATGTATGCAAATTGTCCCCAAACACCACAGCGCTCTAAATTCCAGTGAATCATACCACCGCGCAACCTCGAGCGGCATGACCAAGGAGGCGATCCGAAACAAGTTCTTTGGCGCTTTTACTCGCGATCGTGATGGCGTGCTGGCGAAGTTCAGTAACCCTTGGCGGGCGGGGGGAAAATGGTCCACTCTTTGATGGAAAGATCCGCCGGCCTAGACGCGGACTCGGAACTTGGACTGTGCCGTGCAATTGTGCGCTCTTGTGAGCTGTCACTTTTCAAAGCCCCGTTTTTTCCCTTTTGATACACACGCACTCAGCAACTCATTCATAAAACGTCTTTCGCGGGTGGAGCACAAAAAAAGTCAGAAGTAAAGCAAACAAAACCACTGCATGCGAGTTGTGCATTCGCGTAGCTAACAACGCAGGTGAACGAGTTATTCCTTCTGCCGTCCACAGGTACGAATGATTTCAACGATGGTATAGCAACGAACTCCCATATTTTTTTAATCAACCAACTGTAACTCGGTTACAAGAGCAAGCAAATAGCAAAACTGCATCTCTTTATGCTGTTTCCCACTGAAATGGCGCGTCCCGGCAGTAACTGTGTGCTGTTGCAGAAACCGCAAAACTGTTCTATGTGTCACTGTAGAACGTTGGTTTGCCGTTTTCTTTTAGACCCCACAACTGGGTCTTTTGTACAATCGTGCATCATGCAACATAACGCAGAGTTGTCGAAACTGCAAACGGTCACACATTTCATCTAGCAGCACGCAGACAAGAACTTTACGCACGCCAGTCCACGCTTTATCCGGTTGGGTTTGCTTTGCTGCAATAGGGTAACCTGCAGCATCGGGTGTGATGATGATGGGCTCGCCCCTGGTCCAATGCAACCCTATGCCCACAAACACGGTTCGCCATTTTTTGCTCCGATGCAATGCCATGGGATGTATGCTGTTTTCTCGGTCAACCCAGCCAGACGGCGTGTGATGTATTTATTATTGTTACAATTTTCATTAGATCGTTTTGCACCGTTTTTGCTTCACTCCACACCGATTGCTGTACCGCAAAACACAGCACCGTGTACTGCACACACCTTGAATGTGTGTTTTATTTTTGTATTTCTTCTTCCACATCCGCTCGTTCGCGTGCATGCTCATTTCTGAATGCAGTTTGCACGGGATGTAGGATTGTGTGTTCCTTTTTTTGCATTGAATGTCATTTATTTTATTTTTTCGCTTCCATTTGAATGTCGAAAAGGTGAGGTAGCATGCGGAAAGCATACAGCGAGTGAAGAAATTATATTCACAACATAATACACCAAGCGGTTTACCTTAGCGTCCAAGAATGGACATAGTTTGGTAGCCTTCTAGCATCGTGCTCATATCTAAAGGTTATCGTTTCAGAATGGAAATACCATGCCCAATCCTTAACTTCTCTGTCAGTGCTGTTTTGTAACTCTTCAAAATATCCATTAAGCAATTAATATATTGCTACAACAACCGGCAATGAAAAACTTATCAACTGCATCCAAATATGGCAGCATTCGGTAGCAACCAAGGCTACTATGCGCAAAAATAACAGATTTCACATACACACAAACACACAAACACTTCCCAAGCGCAGTAAAATAAAATATCGATCTTACCCTGAGGGTTCCATTATCGTGAAGGTCAACGCAATTTACCTTCCCGGTTTGGTTGGGCGATATTTGATACGTGTCCGTGATTGAAAGTGCGAAATTATTCCACTAATATTTTGCTAGTTCAGTGCCCATATGCTATCGTTGCGAGATCAAACCACACCCTAGGAGCGAGAGAAAAAAGGGCAGCTGCGAAAAACCCACCAATAACTGCCGCCAAGCAACAGAGGCCGCCCAAAACGATCGTGACCATCGATAGACAACTTGAGGTCCTTCCTACTCTCAACCACAGCACCACCAGTGGACAGCTAATCGTATGAAGTTTTTTAAGATCTTAATAAATTGCTCCACACCATGTCGAAAATGTGAGCATATGAATCAAATGTCGCCCCCTTATTACAATATACCCCTGAAGTTCTGAAGGTTCTTCCAATCCGGTCTGTGTGCATGGGGATCTGTGTGATACTGAGAGGAGTAAACTAATTTTACTTATGATCGATGATAGCCTAATCCATTAAAGATCCAACAATCGTCTAACTGGTGATCATCTCATGAGTTGTTTGTTCATTCTATGTTTTAATAAACATACTCTTTGAATGAAAGAATTGAAAGCAATTGTAAATAAAAATGAACCCTCGTTAAGATTATCAGCATTTTAAAGAACAGAGAAAAACAGAATTTAAACATATATAAAAGGATTTTAACAGAAGCTTGCGTAAGGATAGTTTCGTTCCTAAAAACGTACCGCAACTCATGCATATTTCATGCGGTTTTTTGATAGTAGACCCATTTTTCCCACCTGAATCCGGGGGTGGCTGGGACAAGCTTTTCAAATTTCAAATATTAACTCACAAGGTTGCTGACCTTAACCACGGCGCGTACAGGTAGAAAATTTCTACTCAGCATAACAAATTCCATACCATTCACCAAAAGCAGAGCAGCGGTTTCTTCTCAGGTGACGGCATTGAATTTCACGCCCGCCATGTCCCACCCACACCCACGAAAGGAAAATGTTGAATGCCCAAAACTTATAATGAAAACACACAGCCGTGTGCATGAAAATTACCGGCACCGTACGATGCGAGTCAAATTATGGAAATGCTAGAAAACTTCACGACACCTTCAGTAAACCAGCAACCGAATACATTATACGCACATCGGGTCACGTTTGTTAGCGCTTTTGTTTCTATGTGCGCACGATGAAGGAATGGTTCGGAGTTGGGAGGGGGTGTGAAAACCAAGGACAGACCATAGGAAAAGATGGTTAGCGACATTCGGTTTCAATGTCAACTCGGGGAAATGGAGAAGCCTTGCTTTTCCTTTAAAGTCCAGAGTCTTACTTACTAATTCCTGCCTTTACTCGTGCAGATGTACCACAAAAATCGCATAGTTCACACATAATGATTTCCCATACGTAAAAAAAAGCAATCTACAACACAAGCGTGCAGAGTTCGTGTCACGTAATTAGCTCTATTGCCATGGTACGATAGATAATCCGGCAATAGAAAAATTGCTGTAGAAAAATAATTAACAAACACCACTAAAAAACACCTCCGAACTATTAACCTCATCGTGGGTGTTGCAGATACTGCATCACACTCCGTGGTTCCTTCTGCCCGGAAGAAACATTAGAAAAAAAAAACACACACACACTCATCAGGTAACAGTGACGGAAACAGCAGAACCGAACAATCCGTGCACCGAAAGAAGTCTACACCACATGCATTCGTTCTCTTACATTTTCCCACGATTTTCATGCTAAAACATGAAAAATGAACGCATTAGTCTGGCGGGGAAAAAAAGAGAAACAGAAACCAACACACTGAATGATAAACAACAAAGAAATCACGCAAACGCAAGACATCAACGTACGGCAAAGCGACGAACGCGCTCACACATTCTCCAACAACAAACCGGGAAAATACTCTTATTCTTCCCATTTGGTGGCACAAACTGCCTGTAATCATTTTCATCATGCTGATCATTAACGAAAGCTAATGTATGCTCTCTCATTCTCTCGTACCCCTCTTCCGCTATGGCACCATCACGACCGAGGTGCATGTTTGGATCACAGGTCCTGAGGCCGTACCTGACCTCCACCAACTGCTCACGACCACGCGGCAGACACTGTATTCTGACATGGGAACGAAGAAAGGCAAAATTTTCTCCACCACGTACCGACTAAATATACCTCCAATCGAGGAAGAACGGCTTACGAACAACTTCTGTGAAGACCACCGTCGGATATTCTGGCGACATGGACGAATGTATTTCGCCTTCTTCTTTTAGCTCCGTTTTGACAATACTGTTTCGCGACTGACATATCTCCTAGGGCTATAGACTTTTATTTTCTCATGTCAAGTCAAGTTACGATCTGTTACTCATATGTTCACAGCATAAGCGAAAAGAATAATAACCAATCGTGTCTCGCACCGGCGGGAAGACACGCCGGTTCGATTATGCTGGACGTTGTTTGGGTGTCTGAATGAATATATCTCGCGTCAGTGGACGCACTTCAGCATGATTGGTGAAGCAGGTTGCACAAGGGGTTGCAGCCCATCATCAACCTTCATCCGTGACCACAATTAGGTCATCACGGGACATCCATTAACTGAACCAGACTTCTACCTTCGCGCCCAACACGCAGTGCGTACTTACCTTCGGATGTCATGAAGTCGATCAGCTCCTCAAGCTCGTGCGAGATCTGGCAGTCTTCGCTAGTGGGCAGGTTGTAATCGAGTGCTCGGTACACGACAATGCCGAGTTTGAGCAGTATCTGGAAGTAGAGAACGGAGAAGAAACGATCGATAAGCGAAATGGACAGGAAGAAGTATAAACAAACATCAAGATACCATCGACCCGTCGGTAGGTCAGTGGGTAAGCAACGTGCACATAAAATCCGATCGGAGTAAACTGAACCAAACACTGGAACCAATGCCAAAGCAAGAGGAAGGAAACAACGATTGCAAGCCCTTCGGACGGTACCGTGGGCACCCGGACCAAACAGCAAACAGGTGAAAGCGTATCACGACCCACCAAAAGCTCGACGAAAGCCAACCAATGTATTGGGCTTTTATTTACCCCCCCCCCCCCTTCCTTCTCTCCATCGATTTGGTTCCGTTCCCCAAAACAGAAGAGTGTCGGGGGGTTCCTTCGAGCTCGTTAGCACAAATCGGCAAACTTCAGATGGGAGAGGAAAATGCACCGAACCACAAATAAGGCGCGTATCGGGAACGAAGCTTGTTAGGGATTGAATTTCACTACGTTAAAGCCGCAAGGTTGATTCGGACTGATATTGCCTGATACAGGGGCTACTATTTCTTTCGCTCTCCCCAAGGTTGTTGCCGTGTTTTCTATGCGATTGTCCGGAAATTGATCGTTCCAAATTGATCAATGAAAATTGGGCAGCTAACTAGAACGAATAAGTGACGCATTAGATTCACACCTTTTTTTTGCATTTGTGTTACTTTTTAACGTTGTTAAATTGGGTCTAGCTTTCTTTGGTAGTGCGCGTTACTGCAACATTATCTTACAATGCAGCAGTAGCGTTAGCACGTTAGCAGTATGTCAGCTTCGTCAAGAATATTCGGCATGCCGCCAAAAAGGTTATGTTTATTACATATTTAACCTTGGAACAACTTGAGAGAAAACAGCTCTCATTCCAACAGAATCTTCAAATAGCTGCATAAACAACCACTAATTTGCTCGCTAATAACTTTTGCTTCAGTTAACCAAAAATATAAATATACGGCTACGTCAAAAATGCGAGCTTTCAAACCACCATGGTTTCATAATAAACTGCACTACGTCACAACTATCGACTCCACAGCCGCTGTTTTGTGGAATTATTATAAATGGAAATTTTCCAACAATACATTGACCCTGGAAATCGGGTCTTTTTGGTTAAAAATAAAGCAGGTTCAGCATCTACGGTGTACGATGATCATGATCGATTAAATGTAAGATTATTTATGAATGATAATTAAATTGCATGCATACGAATTGATTCATTATTAAGACAGATATGTATCAATAAATGAGATTTTTGGAACGAAACTAAAAAAATCGAACCATGTACGATTGCAACTTATTTTATTCCATCCGCTTTTTTAGATTATGCAAATTCAATAAAACACTCGAAAAACATTCTTTTTCACGAACTTACTATAAAATTCTTATAACGTATTGTAACGGCTATAAAATTACGTCAATAGAGAGAAAAAAAATCTAGAAACAGTTACACAACCATTGAAAACAAAATCTATTAACACCAGCAGCATTTTTCACGAATCTGAACCAGTAAGAGTGAAAATCAGTAAACACTCAGATTTAAAGAATCTTACCAACAAAAACACACACAACTTCACGAACACTTCAAAAGTACACAATGCTGTAATCGTGTTGATCTGTCTGGTATGTCCTATCCGGTAACTTCCTGCCCATGGATTATATGCTCGTGGAATTTGAAAAATGAACAAACAAGGCGGATCATGAACAGGTGGAGAATATCGACCGCGTGTCCAAGAAGGTGTAAAACAAGAAGCGAACCAGCCGATCGACGACGACTGATTACCGACTGATGGATAGGCACGATCAAACGGAACGATAAACGTCTCGAAGATTGGCTGGAGTATGTGTCAAGAATCCAATGTGAACGTTCCCATAGAACAGGGAGTGGCATTTGCCTATTGAACTGATATTGAACATTCATTCAATGAAACATTCCTTTGCCGCTTAAGAAGTGTCTTGAGAAGTGGGAAGAATTAAATCTTCTTAAAGTAGAGGATTAAAATCCATCGAAAGCGAATGAAACTCTTTGGGATGGAGTTTTATTACGTTCTTCAAGTAATTTCTTAGCTACGTTTATAATTTTCAAGCTACAGTGTAATGTTTTCTGTCTAAATTGATGATTATCTAAACTTAAATAGCAAACTACGTACATCATCGCTCGTTAATGTTCGAATGTTTCTATCTGCAATAATCAATCGCGTAAACCGTTTGCTGAACCAGCTCATCATCACTACATGACCTTTACGAGCATTTTCACGTCACGTCTACGGAATAGCTGTTTCTGGACCTTTTCCCGTTAGTTATCCCTGGTTCGATTTCATCATCGTCATATTGCTATTCATCTCACCGGTTAATAAAATCACACACGCAATCCGGCCATTTTCCATTGTAGGTCATTCTCAGAGGGATTTGTGAGGGTTGTGTGAGATCAATCACGGCAGCGTGCGCGCAATTTTGGGAAAAACTCATACCGTAACGGCATACAGTCATCGTGCACAGTAAAATGAAGGCGGGAACAATCTGAACACGAAAAAGAAAACCGCATTCTCATACTGAATGCTACAACTGACACAGTTTTAAAGCACCGAGAAGACACGTGTGATCCTATTCTTGTACCGTACTAGCTAAACATTCTTGCCCCGGTACCAAGCATGACGGTGGGGTTTTGTTCATTCACAAAACTTCCCGAAAACTACCAAGCATAATCAAAATCCCTCAAAAGCTACAGAACGTTTGAAAGCTCGTCAGCTTCAGCGGCGATCATTGGGCGGCGCGCAATGTGGCGTTAAATTATCCGGAGCGCAAGGCACAAAAGTCGTGTGATGTCTATTATTATGCAATCAAGAATGCTGAGCACATTCGGTGCTCAGTCATCAGAATAAAACAATAACAGCTACAAAAAGAGTCTCAAATTGAAGGATCTTTTCTAAGGCGTCTGCAAATTATAGGCTCCATTTTGGGATCGTTAATGAGTCACGGAACGTTTCAAACATTACAACGGCACATAGAGGAGGGCACACTAATTCGCAACAGCGTTTGATTTGATGATCTTGAGATGGTCTAGGAAGCCTCGTAGATTGTTGCAAGGTGCGCACAAAAAATATTACTAAATATGTCATTTGTCTTTTAAATGAAACAGCTATATATATATATATATATATATATATATATATATATATATATATATATATATATATATATATATATATATATACAAGACATTCCATTAACCTTCATTGGAACATCTTGAGATGTATGTTCCATTTAAATTTTAACACAGTGCTCCAACAACATTGAATATTGGTTTAACGTAGCCTAGTTAGATTTCTTCGTTTAACGGTGATCTGACCGTCACTGCACATGGAGCATTTATTGATTTACGATCAGAACGTTTAAGCGTTAATGAACGGTTCCCGCTTTGCTGGATGCAAGAGGCTTGCTACAATCCGGTTAGATAAAAATACGGCCACTAATTAACGGTTTACATCTTTGTGACTCAATTAGCACCCCAGAGCATACTCAGGAAGAAGCGAGAGAATTTATGACCAAACGCCTGTTGACTGGGAAGTTACTAACAACGCACCACTGTCTCACAACTACCCAAAGGATGAAGAAAATTTTATTCTTACCAAAATTGAAGTATTTAACAACAATAGCACAACTCTGCTAATGATCAGAACACAGCAAGCAATGATGTATGTCCTACATTAAGCAAAATGCATACAGAAAGGTAAAACAATAGCAAACAAGATTTGCATCTTATCGATTGAACGCTCCAATTGCTACGATTTAACAGTAGCCAAACAAACACTTTCAACTTGCAATCCATCACCAGCGTACGGTCACTTTCGTTCAGCAGCTTTGGAAATTTGACCTATTCGCTCCAATAATTCTGCACACCCATCAATGGCACTTGCGATGTCTGTAAAGCTGGCTAGAAACAAAAAAAAAACACAGCCCACACCAACACGCATCTTCAGGGAGCTCGCTCCACAGTCTCTCCACCGATCTCCCTTGGCATTGTCAAACGCAAAGGAAATGTGGCAATTCCCGTGTTTTCTAAACACACGACCCCGTGCGGTCTAAAGGATTGTTTTGCTCATCAAGCGGTAAGGCAAGCGGAACGGATATCGGAGGGTATGGGGAAAAGCGAGAAAAACAAAAACCTAACACAAACCTCAGTGTTGCATCGTACAAGTCGGTGGCACTGCAGACAGAGGATGCCAGCTTTTCTAGCTTTTTGCTGAAACAAACGGATGCACCATTGCGCCAGGGTAGTACCAAAACAATTGCGAGTTTATGAGACTTTTACAGTTCAGCAATTTCTACAAATAATGCTGTCGGTATCTGGGTGTAGATATCTAGCTGCTGTTTAGGTTTATCCACTTGGATCTATCGTTGTAAACGTATGATTGCGAACTTTTGCAGAAGAAGCAGTATTTGACTTTCAACACCGACTAGATGGAGATAGATAAAGTTTAACTTCCTGTAGCAACCTCTTAAAATAGTTCCAATATTTAAAACCCAAGATGGTCTGAGCCATAGGTAAAAGTTATGAAGAATTATACATATAGAATATTACTATTTGTCCAATAAGACAATAAGACAGTCAAGTCCTACAGTTATGTGCATCCTGAAAAAAAATCTTTCTTCTCACTGCCTTCCGGAACCAAACAAACGCACAAGGTGAATGGCATCGAGTGGTAACTTCATGCACATGGCAAGCAAGTACGCAGCTTCAGCAAACAGACCGTAGGACGGTAATTGGATGCGCTTCGTACACGCCGTCATCATGGTTCAAACGTCGTTTCACCAGGCTAGTGACATACGACAACTATTAACCGACCTCCCAACAAACCTCCCATTGCATTCACCGTACTTCGGTAGCTTCCAGCTAGCGTAACACCCCTCTGGAAGGAGATACTAAGGTACTGTGGTTTGCGTTGAATCCGTAGCAGGCCATCGACAGTATCATCATGTTCAGTCAGCATTACATTACGAAGTTCCCCGCCACTATTCAAACGATTGCGGAAAATGTCTCCAACGATAGAGAAAACCGTCCTAAAGACCCTCCACCAAAAGGGGCACCTGTGACAACTTTGATAAGATTAGGTATCTGTGGGGAAATCCTGCATCAACAATAACAGACCTCTACTTAATCCACCACAAACAAACTTGTAAAACCGGAAGTTACTCAAAGTGAAATTGATACAATATACCTACTTAACTCCCGCTAGAGAAGCTTGTTGTTAGAGCCTATCCATCAGCCATAGTAGTACTGCTCTACTCAAACCTCTACAGATGAAGATATTGAACCATCGAGTCGACGGCTGAGATAAAATTAGGGCTAAGCTCTATAATCGAAAGGTACGATTTGCCCTGTAGATAGGTGTACTCTTTACGGAAAGGTTAAAAGGTTGCTCCACTTCATCGTACTCTATCGATGAAGTTATCCAGACGAACCCGACTTCTGGCTTCGACTACTAAAATCATGCTCTTTGTTATACGTTACCCGCGTTAACGAGCTGTAAACAGTCTGCCATCGCTATATTTCGATCTGATGGTAATGTTTGGCAAAAATGACTCAACTCAACTTAGAACTCGCATGCAGCAAATGCACAAAACATGCTGAAAATCGTGTCCCACCTTTCCTGGGCCGTGGTGTTGTAATGCTACGTAAAGCTTACAGCACTGAAAATGCTACGAAATTTCGACTCAATTTCGACGTTCCGAAACCGTTCTGGTAATATTTCTTTCTGGCCCTCCAATTCAAAGACCCACTTCGCTCCTTCTTTGGGTCCCATTCAAGACATGTCGCCTTGTGAGCATATATTTATCTCCCAGAACCAGCACCACGTACCCGTTACCCGTACGGCGCGGTCCAGAAGGATGTGGCGGAAGATAGGGCAACTTTAAAGGAACAATGAGCTCACGGCGGCGACTCAATCGTGATAATTTATGATCGTATCGCCGGTAACTTATTCACCCTTTTCGCGTTCGGTGTTTCACATCTTGGTGCCATAATTTTTATGTAGTGTATTATTTTTTTCTTCTACGAGACCAGCAGAAAATTCTGCGGTCTGTCTACACTCAATTATCGTGCGATGATTATTGGGAACTGCACCGTTAACTAGCTATCTCGGTTGGTGCGATGGGTTCGACTGGTAGTTCATTCCATCAGGACCTCTTCTTACGGGTCAGTGGGACATATTTTCTAGGTCCTACCGGTGACAGATGGTGTCGTGTTTGGTCGCGACTGAGCATTGGCACGCTGCCCTACAGATCGCACTCCTCGCCCAATGAACCACCGCGCGCGCGTTGCTAGAAATCGTGAGTTCACAAATGTCACGCGGAGCTCCAATTTGCGTACCGTGATCGATTTGACCTGTCTCTTCCGCAGGCCCCCAAAACCCCGAAAACAAAACGCCACCGACACACGGCATACAGCCCCGTCATGGTTGCTAACGATGGCGGGTAAGGTTGATTGGTTGCTGCAAACAACAGTGCGTGCCCCGCTGGTCATTGCTTCAAATTGTACTCACTCTTCCGTTGCAAACAGTTCTTCGGTTCGCAAGTGTGCGTGTGGCACACGACAGCAGGACTGCTTTGACATTGACATTTACCGCCATTTCTAAGACCCACCACCGGCAAAAGACAGCAAATCGATAAATGGGCTCTAAACTGGGCAAAACAATCGTCATCTTCCTCGGTCGGTTTGCGGCCGAGAACAGCAAGCTCCAGTTCTGTCAATCAATCGATACCGAGGTATGCGTCGCGTGCTCTGTGTACTTTGGCTAGGTTTGGGTAGGTTTGAGTCGCCCCTGCAGTATATGACAGCCTAATGACAGACTGTCATTTTGAAGGTCTGTCGGTGTGCGCGCAACCCGAGACCGCCCTAAATCGATCCTCTTCGGACATCGCACAGTTGATCGATTGGGAGCGCCAAATTGCGTATCCATATCTATCGACGGTGTACGTTACCATTTTGATACGATAAAAGGCGGAAGATATGGACATCGACGCACAATCGATAGCAGGACCTGAGAGGGAAACATGCACGGACTCGTCTTTAGCCTTTCTGTCTACCTTGTGGCGAGTCGTTTTGTTTTGGCGAGTGTAGCTAATTGATACATGCCTGTACCATGCGTGCGCAGCCACCTCGTCAGTGTTATTAATATTTACCTTCTACGCATCCATTTGTAATTGCTCTCGTATCTATATCAGGAACTGTTTTTCCTGTTTGTCATGCACGCATTAGGTGATACGGCTTTTCGATTTGCAATGGACACCATACCGCACTATCACGCCCATTAGCTACCTTTTATCGTACGTTGATATGGTAGTTGAACACTACCAAGCGTCATAAAACCAATTCCATCATCATTGTTACATGCAGGGGCCATATCAAATTGAGTTGTAACGGGCTTGTGTTCAGGAAATTTGTTATTGGAATGCAAAAACATTGAAATACTCATTCCAATTCCAAACATTTAATAACTAGTTCGAAAGCAGGCCATCACAACACAGACACTCTAAAAATACATCTTCAAATTTGATTACTGAACTAATCCGACGGCACAGTATCCTTTACACATAATGCAACATCTACAATCATTTCCTCAATCCATGTGATGCAATACGTAGGAAGATAGATTCAATTGCTGCAAATGCTATGGAAGATGTATCCATTCGCAACGCTGATGGCTAATTATTCACAGCTTGTTATCCACAGACAGACTGGAGAAACTCTTCTCAGGAATTTCTTATTTGGTGTTCGCCTTGCATTTCACTGATTTTTGGCTAATATCATAAGCCAATCAGTTACGAAATAGTGAATCAGAGCACATGGGACCACCTGTATAGTTCATATCATACCAGGGAATCTTTTTCCTAAACCGCAATACTAACATCGTCTGCTTTTGCTAATACAGACATTTCACATTCAAAAACATCACCGTCATGAGTGGTAATGCAAACGACACATCGCTTCCTTCCTGACGGCAAACGATCGACGGCAATCGAGACAATTACATAGCACGGACATTCTAGAACTTCGTCTAGCAAACAACCGCTCTATAGCGCTATAATTTGTGTTTACAAAATTAGTACCCCAAAATATGTACAACCCTTTGGAACACCAACGATGGGCTATTAAGAGGCGCCTGTCTATTATTGAGCAGAAAAGAAAGATAATTCGGGACCTTCCATCGCAGAAAACCACCTAAAAGGTAAAAGAACTCATCATTGACGAAATTAGGAGCAAGAACCCTTCTGCAAGAACACGGAAATCAAACAGATGATTTGGTATCGAGCAGCGAGAGTGTAATAACACAGATGGAAAGTCGAGAAGCACTCAAGAACCTTCTATTTCTATTTCCTCTACGTCAACCCATTCAGACTTCTAACTCGCGTGCGCCATCATTTCCAGAAGAAAAAAGCGAACGAGTCCGTCCAATTACAAAATTTGTAAGCCTTCGCTTCTTCGATCGAAATCTCACTACAGGCACGATGGAAGCTGCAACACAAAGCGAGAGTATATATTGTTATGCCAAATAACTTTCGTGCTTGGGGTTTTTCTTACTGCGCCACAGCCATATGTGCACCAGATCTCGGCACACCAGAGGCCGAAGAAAATGTAAATGGGTTCATTGAGCTTTCTGAACGAAACAATACCAATGGTCCGCTGAATGACCACCGAACAGCGTACTTTCAGATGCTGGTTGTTTTCTTCACCACGCCGAGAATCCATTTCGCAACACACAACTCCTCCACCATCATACCCTAGACCTCTCCCAAAGCCAGTGGCGGCGCCAATCTTCATCTTGCCCATTTCCATGGCGGTTTTCGAGGGGTTTCCTCGGAGAATGCTTTAACTTCAGCGGCAAGAACCTTACCTCTCCATGCGGTGCCACATACGGCGAGAATGATTCATACCGAAACTATTAAAATGATTCCGGCCACGAACCATTCACGTGCGACACGGTCTCTTTCAAGACAAACTGAGTTCTTTTTGACGTAATGGTTGCACACGGTATAAAGTAAGCTGAACGGCTAGACCTACCTACGGTTGCGCAAATAGGATTCTTTCCGCACAGTAACACTCCCGCTAGGAGCAACAGGCACTCGTTTCTTTTGACAGAGACAAGATCAACAATGGTCTCTTACGACTATCAGATCAGCCATCAGCACAGCCGTGCGGGGATCCGCATGCTGTTTTACATCCTTACATTGCAGCATTGTAACGTATTAGCAAAAGCACTCCCTTAAATTGTAACACACAAATTGGACTTTTTTTTCCAAGACTGAAAGCCCGCAGCTACTCATTAAGAATTTCAATGCACGTTAAGCACCAAACACTTTATGTCTCCCCACACGTTTTCTTTATTGTGCTCTCTTAATAGTTTGGCCGAAGAGATGGTCAGAACCCTCCATTCGTCTCATCGTACATGTCTTCGCAGACATGATCAGCCGCCGCCAACGCCGAAGGTGCACCTACTTGATCTCGGGAGCTAGTTAAAAAGTTAAATGACCGTTTTCCAGAGGTTTCAAACAGAGACCCTCCTGGGTCCACCGCTCATCTTGGGCGGACAGGACAGGACACATTGTTTCTTCCCCACAGGTAATGAACAGGTTTTCGTTACACGAGTTCGCTATTTAATTGCAAATGCACATCACGCGGAACCAGCGGGCGGAATATGAAATGAAGATCACATTCGCTTCCTTCGGCTATCAACCGCATCCACAACGGTAGCTAGGCCGGTATGTTTAGTCCAGATCAATTGTCTTCATGATGCAACGGGCAGCTACGAAACACGAAATGAATCGATTTCTCCAGCGATTATGCCATCGTGCAGCCTCAAGGTAATTCCCATTGCAGCTGCTGTTCCGCAGGAGACGGAAAAAGGTTTAGACAGGATACAAATTGCATAACACAAAGAACCATAAAGCGCCTTTTTTGGAGAAAAAAAACGCAAGACTAGACAACCATATCATACCGAAACCAACCCACCAAACCAACCTCGAAATCGTTATGAATAGTACTGGTAAGGTACTTGGACTATTCCAGTACACCCGGAAGATGATGGGCACATGTACAATGTCCGAAGACTAGAAGAAAAACGCATAAATTTGCAAATCACAACCATCTCTTCCATACTGTCCTGCCGGGAACGTGACTGAAAGGAAGTCGCAGACACTTGAAACGAATGGAAGGGAAGAATTGTTTATGCTGCTGTTTTAATGTAGTGTACTCACTTCGTGTCTGCTGGGAGCATTGGATTGGCTTCAGGAAGGCCACATCCGATATGCACCGCGAGTTGCTTAAAGAGGCTCTGGCAAAGCAAGGTATGCCAGCAACAGCCAACATTGCCTGCTTACAATGCCCACACCAGAGTTGGGTGACAATTTTTGGCGCCTCAGTATGCGACAATCCTGGTTAAAGGGAACCGTGCGCCAAATACTACCAACGCTTAAAGGTCAGTAGTGGCGTGACCCGACAAAGTCGGCCTGGCACTGGCGATCGTTGGCGCCAAACTAGGAGTTCGTCGATTGAAAGCGAGTCTCTCGTGAATCATGAAGCTGTACCTCACGAAATAAATTCATCAACGTGCACTGAATTCTACTGTGTGTAATGCTATTACACCGATCAGTTCGATTACGATCAGTTCGAGGTGTACATGAATTGTTCTGAAATGTATTTCTTCAAGAATTTATGACAATCATCTTCTGCATGTTGAGGTGACTTTGGAAATATTCAGGAAATACGAAACATTTTCAATCCAAGCCGGATATTCCAAACAGACAATCAATCATTGTTATTTTGTGCTTCTTCATCGCAATTCAAACGACCGGCAGAAACATCATCACACAGTTCGTTATCAGGAGACAAGGTATCCAAAAACACAAATTGAGATAACGAGTGTGATTCCCAGAACACCAAGCATGGCACCAATTTACCATAGTGCGCATGTAGACCTATGTACGAATCAAGCAACTCTACCTCTTTTCCAAACATCTTCACGTTCACAGCGGCAAGAAAAAAGGGCGCATCACATGCGGTAAGACATTTTAAAAAGTCCAACGCACCTCCGATGCAGCGGACTCCCAGCGGATGCTATTTTCGGACGGAGACAACGCTGACTGGCCCTGTTGGGTTCGGTTGGTGGAATTACTTCGCCTGGGTATTAAAAATAAATTTGTTCCCATCGGCTAATCGAACATCGGAGCGAACACACCACCGCACCACGGTATGTAACACATGGGACCCCCGAAATAAACGAGTGTTCCCCATTTACAACACGAAAGCACGCCACGGCGTCACAATACGATATTGGATCTTGGAGAATCGGTGTATTTTTGGGGATACGGTTGGCCTACTAAGAGCCCATATCCCATATACGCACCACTATTTCTGGAACATGACAAATTCTCACATCTATTGACCTCAGGAATGGTTAGCTGGTCGTTACAATTTCCAAACCAAGGCATCTTACACATTCAACTACCTCCTTTTGTAGCTCCGAACTATATCTAAGGTATTTTGAATCACTTCCTAACAAGCGACATTTTGAAGCTCAATTCATTCGCATTCGCCACTTCGTGATTTGTGAAATTCAGCATCTATTTGTTTGATAAATGTTACGCCGCTATACAGCATTATCGATCCACTCTCAGTAACGCAACATCAACAAACGCGCAATGCGGCAAGTAATAAGCGGTTTCACTCAAACTTTTCCGCCAAACTTTGGTACGCCCTCTAGCAGCAAAAAGGGCGAAAAAATCAGCATTGGACTTGTTTGCAATATTGACGAAAAATGTAAAGTAAGGCAATCTTTCGTCATTGATGTTGTCAAAAGCTTGACAGCTTTAAGCCTCATTACCTAGCCGAACATGAAAAAAAAGGCGAACCCATTCCTATAGACATTGCTGCTGCCGGTTTTGCAAAAACCGATGCAGGATGAAAAGTCGTGTTGCCGCCAGCAGCGCTATGCACTCTCGCTAGCGTGATGGAGAAATTCGCTCGCTTTCGTACCCCGCCGGTCGAATGACCTAACGTTTAAGCGAGGTTCTCGTTTTTTTTTTTTGCTTGCAGATCCCAACTTCTGGAGGCATCTCAGTCAACCTGGGTCGCTTATTGAACGATGCATGTTTAGCGACACTTAAGCCAAACCGGCTCGATCCAACGACTGGCCCCAAGCTTCTTGACTCCGTGCCACTAGTGCAAACGAAGCCGTGAGAAATTTTCTTACCGATATACCACCCGATCCGCCGGTCCGAAACGTTCCCATTGGATCGCCCCTAGGACCACCCCTATCCGGTAGCGCGACTACACAATCTACCCGCTAAGATAGTTTGGCAAACCATACCCTCCGGTTTTGGGGATGGGAAGAAAACAGCAAAGAAGGAGTCAAAGGCGGCAGACAGGACCTATGGAAGTTCGTAAAGAAGGACCGTACCGCCACGTAAAAAAAAACGCCAAGCCAGCAGCCATCAATCGGCGGCTTTGGTTCGCATTTTGAAATGGTAATACTTTGCCGTGTTTATCTGGCGAAAAAACAGCAGTTACCTCACCGCCGGGACTAGGTGGCAATAGAAAAGCCCGTTCCAACTTGGACGACTCTGCGCAGCTCAGTTCCATAGCGAACGGTGGTCATTCGACTACGCCGAAAACGCTGGGCCTTTCTTCGCTCGCACGCCACACTACGCCGCCAGCTTGAAATCGAAAGTGCACGATTTTAATTGTCGTGATCAATTAAAATGCAAACTTACCCTACCCGTAGCATACCGGAGTCCGCATTGCGCACTTTCTGCGAGTTTCATGCTACTGTGTTGCTTCTGCAGGTCGCAAAAAACAGGGGGTCGTCCGGCAACAGCGGAAAAGGTTATTTTGGGCTGTTTTGCTAAAGTTTGCTAAATTGATACCATCCACCACCTGAAACACTCTGAAACGCGGTAGTGTAATGTAATCCGAGGTTGCGTACCAACGGTACTGAAGGTTTTTTTTTAATTTGTTCCCCACTCATTTTTTGACCAGCGGAAATGTTAGGCGGAAGTGGGCCTAACAAAGGTTTTGCGGTCCTCGTGGATGTGTCCGCCCTAGCGTAAAGACGAACGGCTATGTAATGGACGACTCTGTGCCAACACAGACCTTACTTTCTATTTTGGCCAGAAACCGAGAGAGGATCCATCATCTGTGTGGTAGGCACGCAGAAGGATGTTATTATGTCGAACCACTCGAAATTATCCGCCTCATTGTAGCTCCCTGACGTGCAAGGCAAGTATGTAGTTCGCATGTGTGCAAACAATTTTCCACCCATCCCGTAACGTACGTACGAAAGTGCTCAGCAATTTCGTATGTTGCAAAATTTCATCAACAGCGACCATTTTCAGGCAGTTGTTCCTTTTATCGGATCGCCCTCCTACCAACCTTTGCAGCACCCAAGCATGATGTGCAACCACGTAAAGTTCACCAACGGGCCCCCGTGAATTGAAATCGAAAACGAAAGTGAACTTGCGGTTGCGATAACATACCGATCGGACGTCGGACATATATCTACACACCTACGGTCGGCCGGCCGGCCTACACCTTGGCCCCCAAAATCATTTTCCCAAAGGGTGAAGCACTGGCGCGGACCACCAGTCGTGGAAACAGCACTAATGCGCACCCTTGAAATGTTTTGCCTGCGGGGAGAAGGAAACCTAAACCAACCAGCCCCAATCAATGGGGCGGAATGGGAAAATCACCACACACCATAAGCGCCCAATGATCGGCCATCGAGACCTTACCAAATTATACCGCAGCTGATTGTTTAAGTACTGCTGGCAAACGAAAAACGAAGACAACTGGGCAGAACGTGCGTGCTGTGTAACGTGCTGGTAACGCTTACAGATGCGGCGTAATTCGGCTTTCTCCGGGTGAACTTCTGCGGACCATGGTGGGATATCTCCACACATGGCGTTATCTGGAGGCCGCACAGTATGTCCAACAAATCCACGCTTAACGCACAGAAAAAAAGCTCAAATTTTGCTTAATAGCTGGGTACGGTGTTGAACATGCTCCCTTCCTCTATCGTGTTGTAATACTGCAATGAGATAATCACACCATTGCACCCAACAATTCAGTAGCCGACAAGACGTCGTACGCTGTGGTTATTCCATTAAATTCGCAACTGCTACGCAAGCGCCCTCTGCTAGACAATGCGGAAAGCGATACCGTTGCGAGCTGTAGGTTACACCTTAAACTCCTTGAAGCTCATAGCAAGTGCTCCATCGCCCGAAGGTGCTGAGGCGTGTGTATAAATAATCATTAATCACAGTCATTTCACGGTGCATGGCTCGTTGCCTGAAGGCTAACTTCACATCCTTGCCGTTTGCATACTCCAAGGAAACTCTCCTCACACAAAAATCCTCAAGAAACTCTCTCCGACATTTCATGATCTCCTCAAGCGAATGAATGGGTGCGACGTATTGTTACTTCACAGCAAGGACACTTCTATATTTCGTCTACAAAGTTCGCAAAGTCCTAAGCATATGAGCCATCTTTTGCCTTTTGCGAACTTTATTCGATGTTCGTTTCGGTGCTTTCGGGCTCGCTCAACTCACTAATGTATACCTGTCTAACGCAACTCCTGTGCACTTTTATTCTGACAACCGTAATGATTTCCCTTTATACACCCATCTTGTCCGAGAGTATGTGGTTCGACAGTTTGATCGCCTTCACAATCCACCTTCTCGTCTAGGTGTGCTAGTAAAAGTATCTGCACACTGGAATTCCACACTAATTGTTGCAGGACGGACAACATGTTAGTGTACTTGAGCGACGTCGTCAGCATAACATGCAAACGGGCACTCCTGCGCATGTTGCTACCCACATGCAGCAGTACACGATGACCGTGAACTTTCGCCTACTTGAGTAGCGACATGCGAAAAGCAAAAAACCGCCCTGAAGGGAGCTTAGTACGTGTCAACTCACACGCATCCAGCGTGCATGCTTACCCACCGCATCAGCATCCCTGCATCGGAAGGGTGATCAATGGAGACCATCCGGATCGGAAGGCTAGGGCTGAATTTAATTCCAATTTCACCCCGGTCCGTGATCTCGTGATCATGCTCGTTTGCGTTTTCCAGATGCAAAAATAAATGCATTCGCGACCTATTCGATCATACCCCGGCGGCATCCAAGCCAGCCAGTGTCTCGGCATTCTCAAAACGGGACGCTCGAAAGCTAAACCAGCTGGCAGGATGACAACGATCGGGAAAAAAACTGTGCCATCAGTGAACGTGCATCTAAGAAATTCGAAACCGCACACCCCGGTACGGTCCCCGGTGGAAACTTTCGCTTTCGGGAGGGAGAAAAGTAGATTTACCGCTTTGCTGACCATCATGCATCACTGGAAATTAAGTGAATTCGACAGTGACTTGCCACCAACATATTGGAAGCCGTGTGCTCGAAGTTATATGAAATGACACGAGTGTTAAAAATAAGGATGATTATTCACGATCTTATCCAACAGTTCTCATGACCCTGGGCATTGCACTTACTCGCCTATCAATATTGTTCCCGTAGATCATTCTATAGGTCGCCGTGACGAGCACACGAAAAATCAATACATACCATCTCACAAACAAGCGAATCCTTCAGGCTTATCCGCACGATTACGCTATCGTTTATGATGACCATTTGGAACTCACAGCGTCATATTCCAACACAACATCCAAAATAGGCCATAAACACGGCCGTTAAAACGATAAAAATATAGCAGCATCCCTTCCAGAAAGGCCGGAAAAGCGAGGTCGTGTTCGAATGCATCGATGACGTGGGAGCAAAGGAATCGAGAAAGCCGCCAACCAACCCCAAAGCAAAAAAGAAGTATATGCCTTTCATCTAATCAACCATTGTGTTTCGTAGGCATAGGGACATTGCGATACGAATAGACCAGCAGGAATAAAAGACTATGCAAAAGTCCACCGGCTCACTCCCGCAATCGATGCCATCCAGTGCAAGATGGTTAATCGTGAGTCGCCAGATCCCAAATATGGGTCAAAAGAATCTTTATTCTCACGCCCCCAAACGACCACAGCGCGCCTTGGGGACATGTACGGAGAAATTATCTTTCACCGGTTCGCATGGGGGTGTTTGTGATACGACACGAGACCCGCGCCACACACACGCTTAGAAACCTCAGAGGAATGAATGCGCAGTATCATGAATTTCACTCCGACCTGGCTCGGGCCGTATTTCACGTCCCCATCGAGCGCCCTAGGGCATAGAAGGAAAGCCTCCCTATACCGTGCGACTAGCCTCCGTAACAGCTCTCTGTGTGTTGGCTAATTTGGAGCCACACGCTATTGCAACTGATGCTGCCCCTGATGGTGGAGTGCTATTTTTTTTTTTGCCACTCCAACCGAGCGATGTTTCTTACATCGAGTTTATTGAAGAAAAATATGGAAATAATCTTAACGTGCATAGAGTGGCTGTGCAGGCATATAGCTCCGGGGACAGAAAGTTCCCTTATTCCCATAAGCTGCAATACTGAAACTATGCTAACCTAGCTTAACCCTGCTTCATCATCGATCGACACAGCGAGCGGATCTTCACCGATCAACACTCTATCCATCCTCTGCCAACCTGGACGATAGCCAGAAGCAACACAAAACCTTCCAGATCAGCAAAGGCGTCCCGTGCTCAGCAATGAAACTGTGCCTCATGTTAGCCTCTCCGGCAGCTTTCTTTTCCTTCTGTTTAGAAACAACAAAAAACACCTATATACAATGTGATCATACGCTAGACACATCAAGTGCCAAACATACTTCGACCCTCAATTTCTTCTATATCAGGAAGCGAGAATCATGAATTAACGTTTCGTCTCGAGACCTTAGGCGTTTTGGGAGCCCTGTTTCGTCCAGCGTGTATCACTGACTAAACGATACTACACCTAAATAAATGGCCCTCCCTCCTTAATCGTTGTCTGCATGATCCGTCCATTCGCTCCAAGGTAGAAACCTTCGACAGGCGAAGTAACCCGCGAAACCGACATTCAAACACATTAGCACGATGTTTTACACATTGCTCCTCTGCGCTTCGTACAAGTTGCCTATGCACAAGATGATATGCAATGATACACGCGTCATCGGTCAGTTCCTTTCAAGATCTGATACTCTTTTCCCGTTGGAGCACCTCACAGTAGGGAAATCCGAAATATCACGCCATATAGACGCTGTCGGTCCGGCACAACCGTAAACGCCATCGTAATCTGTATGATTAGGCACCAAACGCCTCCGCCGTTCAGATTGCTTAACCTGAACATGTCCAGAAGGTTTACCATTACATTGCACAGTTATTAAAGTGGTCTATGCAAATCTGCTTTCTAGACAAGTCTCAGCACAACACTGAAATGAGCATTGATTTTCATCTCAATTACTGCTTCAGCTGCCGTGGGGCATCCGAAAACAGAAACAAAGTAACATTTCTGCCGAACAAAGGACCTGTCCATGAACGGAAACAACCTGTTTTCCGGGGCCACTCTCTTTGAGATACAGGGAAGGTTGAAAATCGTAGCAATAATCATAAATAGGTCACCCGGGTACTGGTATCTCGAGTTGAAGAGAGCCCCAAACCCTGAGGAGTTGTAAAATGGAACAGCAAGGAGATGGTTTGGCACGGTAAATCCCAGAGGGGTTGAAACGACTTCAGCTGAGTTGGTTAATTTTATTGATCCTTCAGGATTGAGGAAACAGTTCCCCATGGAAGATGACCCAATTTGGAAAGGAATGTAACCTTCAACCATAGAGTCGAAAGGAGTCAAACCGCAAACGTTACGAACAAATTTACCTAAACATAGACACTAACTGTGCTCATCATTCAAACCCTACCTGCCATCGGGCCCATATGTACAACCGCGGGAAGATCAGCAAGCCTGGAAGCTATCTAAAGTGAAAGGATATATGATTGGATGGTCGTTGCATTCTGTTGCTTTTTATCATTATTGGAGATCGTTAAGAAATTTACTTCACTTGACCTCACACAACTGCGGACCACCGACCTTCCCGAAGCGGCACGGTTCTCGCACACGTACAATAAATCAATCCATACGGTAATGGATTATTTAAAGCCATAAAATGATAACCTTACGGGTTTCAAATTTTACTACCTTAAAACAGACCCAACGGAGGAGGTAACGAGTCCGAAGATGTTGTGGATTTTTTTTACGATCAATACGTCCCTTACATGTGAGCGGAAATTACATACAAGAACAAAATGGCATCGGCGATGCCACGCGTTGGACCACTATAAAAAAAAAGGAAATGAAGAAAAGAAAGGAAGGGAAAAATAAACCCACGAGCAGTCACGCCAGTGAGATGGGGACCACCAACATCTCCCAGGACGATCCTTCGGGATATAGTCATCCAATTAGACGCATAAAAAATCTAGTCATATTTCATCCATTTTAAAACCTTTCTCCTTTCGACCTGTCGCGCTATCTGAACGGGCGTAACGTCTTCCTAACCCCCATCACACGCGTTGCAGTTCGTCTGGCTAGGGCTGCACACAGGTGCGCACTATCCAGATCTGTATTTCAGTCTTTTTTATCGACTCTTGGCATCACCAAGTATTCGCTGCATTCACATGGACCCAACCCTTTTTTGATGAACTTGACCTTTGCGCGGCTAAATCTTGTGTGTTCCTCTGCATTCCTAGGTCTAAAAGGAACAAAGAATCAATAACTTATTGAAATTATCGCTCCCATAAAACCCAACCCTGTAGGTTCTTGGTCTTTGATCCCTTATTCATCACGAATGACTCAATTTGAATCTCTGCAGCGTAACTTTAAGGGGCGTATGGAGAGGATGTTCCATTCAAGTGTTCTTTGCGTACATAAGGGAAATATTTGTTCAAAAAAAGCAGTTTACCACAAAAGACTGTAATTAATTTTAATTATACCTCTGTTGGTCAGAACCGCATAGCAAACATCTCAAACCAATATAGTAGAAATCAATTCTTCCATGCAATAAAAATATACCAAATGGCTAACACGGATTTGAGTTTACAATTACAATTAACATTCAAGACATTCTAACATTGAATGGTTCAATGGTCACCAGCTTCGTGCACAAGCGAAAGGCCCTTCCTATCAGCGATAAGCATCACACAACGCATTCCATCGCGCATGTTTTTTGCTGTTTCAATTATCATTCCAGCGACACCAGCTAACCGTTCGTGTGCCGATTTACGCCTCGAAGTCAACCATTGTGCCAAACTTCATTCAACAAAACAAAACCACGAAGAAATTTAGATTGGCAATCTTTACCGCCGGAATACTCGGGAATACTACTGCTGCTCCAACTCCTTCCAAATGGTGCATCAACCTTCCCGTGCTTGGCAAATTCACGCCACGAAAGTGAAACCACCATATCCGCCGTAGCGATTCATCGCTTTGCTGCGAGCTTTATTGCACACTACACCCGAAACCGGGCCATGCGCCTAGGGTCCGGACAATCGTTAGCTAACGTTCGCCAGGTCGAAACGGTTCGGTTGAGTGGAAACTTCGACGCGATCAGACGACGAACTTGACCGTGACGGTTTGCTCAACGCCTTCCCGCCACTCTTGGTGGTATCATCGACCCGTGCTAAGAGGTACGTCTCCGCTCCCCTCCTCTTTCCTCCCTACTATCACCATCCAAAGGCTCTCGCGAAATAATCGACAAGTCCACAGATTCGAGAAGCGCCTTTTTTGCGAAACAGCAAAAAGAAAAATAAACACGCTAATACCCTGCTACTCCGGTAACGACGATCGAGAGTCCCGGTCCCGAAAATACCAAAACTGTTCATTCGATGCTTAGACATCCGTTCCGGCATCTAACGGGAAATGCAAACGGAACGGCACCTAATGTCCGCATCCAGCCGGTACGGACGGGGGTCAGCGCTATAATTACAAGATCGCGATAGCGCGACTTATCTGCCACTTTTAATCAGATGTGATTTAATTACACATTCAAACGCAGTCACCACTGGCGGTCGTAGATTTCGGTCGCACCGAGCGTGTACGCGCATATGCATGGGGCAGAGATGCTGAAGAAAGGATGACCGTACGCGACGATGTTTGTCTCGCGGTGGTGAAATCGTTCGTCAGCGATAACAACGCAGATGATAGCAGGGTACGATGCTTAAATGAGACACCGACGATATCACAATCTGGTAATGCGTAATGCGGCCCACTCTCTACGGACGGTTGCGCATGGATTCAACACGAAAATCATCTCCACCGGGAGTAGCAATGTGCGACGAATACTCACCTTTTTCTGGGTCGATGGAATGCACAGCTCCTTATCTGTGGGTGAGAAGACAGAGAAGCAAACAAACAATCAGTTAGTACATATGACACTCTTGCACAAGGCTGTTTTAAATGTGATTAAATCAAATTAAAAAAAAGATAAAAGATTGGGCTCGCTTTGGACGAAGACGTTTTATTGTTTGAAAAGCTCACATGAAATCCCACAATGTATTGAGAACGCCACCGACCAAAGCAACCGGAAGATATATTCAATATTTAATTAATCAACTCTACGGTACGGGCCTTAATGAGGCGTGAATAGAATGGATTAAGGCAATCAAAGCTCAACAAACAGTCTCATCGATGCTTCCGACGGCGTTGGAACGGCGTTTCTTCAAGTCAAATCACCACCCAGTATGATAACCTAACACATGGCTATAAATTTTTCTACTCCATTCTACTCAATCAAGAATTTTATCACACAAGGAGCGAGACTCATTAAAATAAAGCGGATCGTAATGATGCACTCCCCGGCCGGAGGTTATTTCGATGCGATACGATGACAGCTGTATTTTCCAACGACCACAGTGAATCGATCGATTTCTACGAAGATGTACATTTGGGTTCACAACGAAATCCGAGGTCTGGGTGTACCAAAAACAGGTGCAGAGTAGAATAAAACAGAGCACGCCGAAAAAAATTTCCTTTCCCAATCGAACCCAAAAGAGAATGGGGAGGAATTCTTGTCCGCTACTATCTAGCCGATGGAATCGTCTGTGAGCTTATGCCGACTAGTTGGGCCCAGCTGAGTGTCGAAAGCACTCAATCGTGTAGCTGGGAAAAATGTATGCAACAGTGTGGCTTGAAGTCGGAAAACCGGTCGTTTGATATCAACGGACATGCATGCAAGGGAGAGACGCCAAACCGGACACTGTAGACCACCGCCATGCATTGTCCCCCGTGCAGCAGGGAACAAGTGGTCGGCGGTTCTGGACCTTCTAGCTGCTACTTTGAGCCATCCTATCCAACCTTCACGCTACAGTGAAACAATCCTTCCCGTGCAGCGATATCCAAGTGCTGATTTATGGCCGTTCCGAATGCCGGGACACACAAAAGAGTCGACCCACACCATCCGGGGTAGGATAGTTTGGCAGCAACACACATTGGACGTGGATTACAATTTATTCCAATTCCGACCATCACCGCTCCCCCAGTGGCTCGTGAGCACTTTAATCACTCACATAAGCAGTTCTGGACGAGTCGTTTGCCAGCTTTCCTTCGTGCTTATTACTACTTATTTTGCGCTCACTCTGAATAACCGAATCCAGGAGTCGTCCGGAGGCTGACAGCTACCGACATGCACGGCGACATGATATCTCTGAACCGCGCAAAGACTACCGCGACCGACGACCGACGGTGTGGTAAAAATGAAAGGTGTTGTTACGGACACGGCTCCTTCACTTGTTTATTTGTTTGTTTACTTAATTATTCACGATTATTTACATTACCCGGTGGGATTACAATGTTGCCATCTGAGGCGTGCATAGTGAAACGATCTCTCATTTTTGCATTTAAATTTTTCTTTTTTTCCGTTTTTTGTTGGTCTCACATCCAACTGCAACAACACGGGGTGAATTTTTCTTTTCCTCAATGTGGACATTATACTGCCAAAGTTCATTGGCAATGAGGTTCTTGAGTTGTTCTTCCAGTACAAAGGTACCAAGTAACGATCACTTGAAGCAAATCGTGACAACAATATCTTACACTCATTTGCAAGTCTCGTGAATAACTTAATTGCATTCCAAACAAAGGTCACATTCCGGAATAGGAAATCGCGTAATTTAGGAGAAATTTTTAGTATGGCCGCACGTATGTTTTAAAATTTTGCTGTACTTTACCTGCTTTCTTCAGTGTGCCGAAAGTTACCTCATCTAATTAACATTTTCAATCGAAAAAAGAGAAATGGAAAATGTTTCCGATAACCCTTACCTACTTTCTACTCTACCACTGCTTTACCATCGCATAGTGTCTGGAAAGTGCACCATAAATAACACCACCAACGTAACCTCCAAAAAGTCTTAACACGTTAGGTCAAGCCGACTCAACCAGCGGGGGAGGCCATTGCTCCAGTTTGCGGCGTAGTGTAAGACCATTTCGTAAAACGTAAACATCATCTTCTCGACCCGGTAAAACCTACGTTCGGCCGGAAACTGCTCAATCCAAACATAATGCTGCTTTTCCAAACCGCCGGCCTCAACGGCACGAAGGAGTCATTTGCGCGCCTGAGCGATTTAAAAAAAAAACCTTGGCCTCGCCTAGACAATCGACGAAGTTGGCGTGGCCGTACATCGATTATCGTATCGCTGCTAATCACTGCTATTTCCACTGATGAGCCTCACATTGCAATGGGCACTTGGGGGCTCTTTCTCGCGTTCTCTTTCCATCTGTCCCAGTCTACCAATCGAGATTCAATCAACTGCCAGTGAGCAGAGGGTGACTGCAGGGAATTGGTCTGCAACAGGCTGGGCCCATCTCCGCACTAACCTAGATTCTAACCTCAACCTACAAAAACAACACCGCAATGTTACCGTGCACACTTTTATTGACCATCGGCAACCACTATAAGCCGGCATTTAGTGTGCGCATGACATGCAACGATCGAGGGAGAGCAATAAAAAAAACTCCTTCAACCAACCAATCGATCTATTTTATTCGCACGGCGACACGTTCGGAAAAGGGAAGTCTTAAAATATAATCAGATACTTAAAACACGTAATACAACGCCGGGCTGCAATCATGCACCATCAAAGTGACATCATCCGTCCTTACGCTCTTACATGCACCTACACTAGAGCCCACCTTAAGCCGAGAAAGCCAAGCTGTTGTTCCACTTGCCCGGCTACGATATCAGTAATTAATTACTTCCAGCAAAGCACAACAATTGCATTGTTCTAGAAACCGGTGCACTAACTAACAGAACACTGTCACTTCAATGCACCCAACGGATTGATCAGCGGCAAACCGTGGCACTGGTCTGGTCTTTGGACGAGGTTTCGCTGACTCGCAGCCATGAGAAGGCGCGTCACTCATTCAGTGAATTCTTTGCATAGTTAAGCCGTACCCCGTTACAGGAAAACAACCTTAGCACACCTACCCAGTGTCAGCTGATTGCCACGATACGAATTGAGTAACGAAAAACGTGTCGAGTAACAGTGTGTTATACTTTCGCAGAATAACACTTTAAATATTAAGCGATAAACTGAGCATTATAAATTTAAGGCCCTTCTTTTTGTTGCTCGATAACATTCTACAGGTAAAAATAACTACCCTGAGTTCGCAAAGCGCTCTCGCCCCGGTATGGACGATTTATTTTCCTTCGAAATGATTTATGTAATTAATCTACCGCATCGGTATTGCAGCGGGCGATTCGCTACCTCTCACGCTACTTTCACCCAATTTGGCTTTCGCCAAAAAATGCACAAGTGCACACAGTATACACGCGGTAATCTTCGTATTGCGAGAATGGAAACAGTTGCGATTCGCAGCAAACAGAAGGTAAATAACTACAGGGTGAGCAGACAAATAAATAAAGAGAATTCTTATCACGTAACTCCATCGTGGTAGTTTTGTGAAATAAAAAAAAATGCATTCCCTCTGAGTTATCCACTGTAGCGCAAGAATTTCTCTTTCTCCCGAATGTTGCCCATAAATTGGGCAATTTTATGTTCAGTGGGATATTAAAGGGAACCTGTTACTCTCACACTAATTGCAAAGATGATTAAAGATTTATTTATAAATAATTTCGGAAAAGTTGGCTTGAGGGTTGTGATATCTGCAATAATAAGAGAAACAAAAGGTCTACTCCGTGGCTACGATAACTCTAGCTGTCATTAGTGGAACCGAGAGCAACAGGATTTGTTCCGTCTTATTATAGTTTCATATCCAACTCAGTTGGACGTTGGAAATGAAATTCAAAAATATTAAACACAACCAGTTGACCAAGAAGTCTCATCTATCCAACGAAATTGCAATTAATGTACTTCAATCCTAGGAAAATACAATAAAACAACCGATGATTGGTATAAATAAAATTTCATCAATATCAAATCATACTACTCTCGTTCTCTATCCTAAGTTAGGAACTCTATTGCATCCATGTGTGATAACCCGGACACGTAATGAGAACAGGTCAACATAGCAGTCACCATACAGAAAGGAAAACTGAAACTCCCTTTATGCACAACAATGAAACAAGAGCATAGAGCGATCCCATGACATAATTGTGTGCGCGCTAAAGTAAACCATAACCTGTTCTGCAGTAGGTTAATAGAAAGGTAAACATGATTGATTAGCATCTTTCTCTCCCACTTGCCTATCATCAGCAACAAACAAAAAAACATGCAAAACAAATGTGCATCTAGTTCTTCTACGGTCGTACGGGTCGGTTTTACTTTCCCAACACATCGTCGAAGAAAGCAGCTAAGCACATTGCTTGTTAGCTTTACAACGAACGAAAGAATACCATCCAGTTCCATAACGACGAGGAAAACCATCTCCCCATCCCCTTATGAAGGAACACCCGTCGTATGCTAATCTGGAGCAACTGATGGAACACGCAGCAGTGCAGTGGCACATGCTGGCAGCGTTGGTGTAGGAAATCCTCTCCATAAGCCGGGAAGATCCATCACCCGACACTCGTTATGCATCTGTCTAACCATAATTATGATGTCGAGTCGTTTGAAAGCGAACGATGCAACGCGGCAGTTGAGTGCGTGCTGTTTGGCGCGAGAAAAATCCACAACATACGCACCAGCGGCATCTATCGGTTTTCCTCGGATCGGGAAAATTTATGCCCTCTTTGCAGCGGGAAAACGGGGCGCTAGTTAGTGTAAAACATGCTGCGTACACTTGCGTAAGTACGTTTGCACAACGATGGTGCTTTTCCTTGTTTGCAGGAGGATAACTTTACATGTTAATGTCTTTTTTTCGGGATTGGTTTACATTTTCTCACCCGAGAAGATGTTGATACATGCTAACTTCGAATTACAAGTATCCTTCTTATGTGTATACCATCGAAACGATACCAACAACACGAATTAAATGACTTCCTGGCAACCTGACAACCTGGCACTATAACATGCTACAATAATTCTTTATGATACACTAAGCGCACTCTCAAGGTTGTGCGCATTTCCCATGAAATAAATTCTAAATGCCCTTCTAAAGCAAATAAAATTCAACTGCTTCGCTACAAAATCAATTGCTGTTGTATCAACAAGCTCTAATTGATAGAATTAAGTGACATCGAATCGACTGGCCCATTAAGCGAGAAACCCGCCCAAGAAACTTTACAAAATACAACCAGCAACGGTCTAAAACAAACTTCATCAGTTTAACGTATCACAAATGATTTCGTATCTAATCCAATAAAGCAACCGGCACCAGCAAACCGTGACCATATTAAATCGCTGACGACATACCCGCGACACGCGAATTTTGCACCATTTTTCCACCGTTTCCAACCGCCCCAATGTCGCCCCCAACGTCGAAGGACTCCGAGCTGTTCGAAACCGTTGCGCTACTTTACCCTTTCCATTGCCGTACGTTAACCTCGCTCGGTCTGCTACAGTTATGGCCTCGCGAATCATAGAGCTACGGTACGAACGAACCACGAGCGATCGTTTTCCTTCTGAGCTGGAAAATTACCACCCCATCCGGTGCCTACTGGGTAGAATTTAAAGCACGTGCTGTT